>NC_138079.1:32487500-34887500 GCF_964212035.1 Myotis nattereri
GCATAGTTTAAAGTTTATGGATTAGAGGTAACCTCAATTTCAACCTATAGGACAGTGATGGTGAACCTATGATGCGTGTCAGAGGTGACACACGAACTCATTTTTTTGGTTGATTTTTCTTTGTTAAATGGCATTTAAATATATAAAATAAATATCAAAAATATAAGTCTTTGTTTTACTGTGGTTGCAAATATCAAAAAATTTCTATATGTGACACGGCACCAGAGTTAAGTTAGGATTTTTCAAAATGCTGACACGCCGAGCTCAAAAGGTTCGCCATCACTGCTGTAGGAGTTATTGCAGGTGAGAAGCACTAACAATTATAGAAATTAAGCTAAATTTTGCAATATGGTTTTAGAAGCATGAGTGTTATGATGAGAAGAACACTACTTTTGCATCGTAAAAACTTGGCTTTGGTTCCATCTTTCCCACTTAGCAAAGCAAGCAATGACCAGAAGTTACTTTTCTGTAACTATTAAATGTTAAGATGATAGCCGCCAAGCTTGATGAGGTTTTGTGATACTTAAGTTTTTATTTTGATCATGATTTTAGTAGGATAAAATATGAAAAAATAAGATGCAAATAAAGCTTGATTTTACTTTTCAGTTCTGCGTAAGTTAACTGTTAATGGATTTGTGGAACCTCATAGGAATATGGAGGTGATGGTAAGTGGAAGGAGTAACTGATTTTTTGTGTTACTTTGGGAAAATGCTTAGTAGTATCCTGAAAACTTCGAAGCCTGTTCTTTTTACTTAGCATTCATTTAAATGTATTTACTATGTGACAAGGTAGTGTTTTTTTAAAATCATTTTGTGTGTTAATTATACTTTTAGACTTGTGGTTTGTTTTCACTACATCAAAGCAGCTATTATGTGAAGGAGAGGAAATAGGCCTAAATTAGTTCTCAAGATGACATGATACATTGAGAGTGTTCATTTGAATCTGAATTCAAGTGAACTATGAATTTGATTGCTACTATAATATTACCAGTTGTGTCGTAGTTATTTATATTCTTGATATTTTCCTTTGTCTGTTTTTGTATATTTAAAATGATTTTTTTTCTCCTTTTAACACCTATACATTCTCTTTGCAATCAGTTAAGAAATATGTACATTAGAGGGGAAAACCTCATTGGTAAACCTAAGTTGTGATGTATATTTATTATTACTATAGTGTCATCTACTTCTCTGTATGCAAAAATACTAGTTTTCACATATGGGTTTAGGTCAGGTAAAGTATTGCTTTCTGTGGATTGCGTTGGGGGTGTGGAGGTACACAGAAATTTTTGCAAAATTTTGCAAAAATTGGGTCTTTGGGTCTACTCAGAGCCATTTTATTTTATTTTATTTATTTTATTTTACTTTATTTCATTTCATATTGGTTTTGTACTGTCCGAGGTTTTAGGTATTCATTGGGGGGTCGGGTCTTAGGACTTAATCCCTTTGGATAAGGGGGGCTTACTATAATACTTTCTTGTATAAGACTTGTTTTTAATAGTGGAGTATTTTTTACTTAATTTTAACTTTTTAAGATGATTTGGTAAGTTTTAGTATCCCTGAAAAAGCTTAAGGTAAATGTTTATTACAGAATAAATTGAGACACTTTAAAAAATTATTTTCTAGGGTTTTTTACATGGAATATTTGATCGTCTGAAACAATTTCTGGAATGCAGTAAGTACTTCCATGATAGTACTTTTTACTGTAGAATCCTTATTCATTAATAGCTTCTGCTCTGCACTTGCAAACCTGGAGAGAGGCTAAAATCTTGTGTCTTGATAATTAATTCTCTGAAGTTAAATAGGACTCTCAGCTTTGTTTTCATACACAAGTCTTGCCTTATATTGAGGAAACCTTTTTTAAAAAATTCTACTCTGTGTTCATTCCTTCTGTATTTCTACTGTAGACATCCACAATACTTGTACATTTAATAGATATTCATTGTGTAGATTCTGTGCAGATGTTATTTAGACTTCTTAAAGATTCTATTGCTTTTAGTATATTTTACATATAAATTTTCTTAAATTGTACTTCCATTTTGTAAATCCCTTGTTCATTTACTTTCATTGGCTTACCTTTAGGACCCTTTCTAATCCACTACCCCACAAAAATAATTTATCATTTATATTTGTGTTGTATTATACTGGTGGTCTGTTAGTTAACCTTTTCTCTTCCCTATAACTGTAAGCATCTTTGCTTAGGATGTACACACATGTGCATGAACACACGCACGTATACATATCCTGTGTGCACACACAGGTATGTATATCCTATATGTGTATTTTTTTGTTGTTGGTAATCCTCACCCGAGGATAACTTTCCATGGATTTTTAGATAGAGTGGAAGGGACGGGGAGAGATAGAGAGGCAGAAACATCTGTGTAAGAAAGACACATTGATTGGTTGCCTCCCGCATGCGTCCCGATCAGGGCCAGGGATTGAGCCTGCAACTAAGGTATGTGCCCTTGACCAGAGTCAAACTTGGGACCTTAAGTCCACGATCCGATGCTCTATCCACTCAGCCAAACTGGCTAGGGCTGTATGTGTGTATTTTTGAGGACTTACTATCCTGAGAAGATATCTTAGTGTACTGAACTTTAAGGAGTTACTGATTTTTTTCATGTCAGTCTTTTCAGTTTAGTAAAAACATTGTTGAGTCTATTGCCAGTCACTGTTCTGGGTACTGTGCATGCAAAGATGAATAAGAGAATTCATATAATGTAGTTTATTTTTCTAAAAATGGTGGGGTTTTTTTTTGGCCGTCTCCATGGGGGAAGTAGAAGAGAATTAGAGGAGGCAGAATATGAAGAGTTTGATTCGAGAGCAGAGTAGTTAATGGACTGATGGACATTATTCTGAATATACAAAAATTTATTATTTGCCAGGGAAATTATCAGAAAAAAATGGTTAGCGATATAGGAAAAATAATGAGTATGTGCTAATTTTTGAGTGCTTTGCTTTTACTTAATGCTGCTTGACAAGTATTTCAACTATGGCTAATTTAGATCTTGAAAATGGGACTCATGATTCATGTATAAAGTTGTTACCCTTTTACTTTAAAATGGGTTTAGTTTGTATTTTAGAATTAATTTTGTGAAATACAGGACTGAGGATTACTGTGTCTCTTAAGTGCAAATCTTGGTATTGCTTTATAAAAACTTTGTTTTTATGGTTAATTTGTTTAGAGTCGGGAGTGCACAATAATGAATTCTTAATGCAAAATACCCAAAAATACATGACAATATTTCTCCTAAAAGTTTAATCATTGTCTTAGTTGTGAATTTATAGAATATTATAAACTTGTACTAATATTTGAAATGTATTTTTAACAGGTAGAAATGTAGATACAGATACTGTATTTAGAGATAAACTGGAAAAGACCATTATTCTTTTTACTAAAGTGGTAAGTTTTCTTTTTATCTTAATTGTGTTTTTCAAATAAAATATACATATGAACATTTAGTAAGGAAAGTTATGTTTTTGTAAGCATACATTTTGACTTTAGTGTTTAGTGACTTATTTTCTGTTTATAGGAAAATTGAGGAGAAAAACACCTTTCTATCTTGAAGCCTATAATAATTAAATTTATATACCATAAATTATACTGAATGACTCACCTTGTTGTAAAAACTCTATTTTAATAAAATATTAGAGAAGTTGATTCCTCTAAAGCTCATTATTCTCAGGTCCATTAGAAAAAGCAGAGATAAGGTAGTGCAGCTGAGCAGGATGTAGATAAAATGTAGAAGGCAATATAATATTAGGAAGTCAAATGACCGATTAGCATCATATTGAACATCTACTGAGCTAGCCTGTATAATAAAAGCCTAATATGCTAAGTGTCCAGTCGTCTGTTCAACCAATCAAACTGTAATATGCAAATGATATGCTAAGGCTTCTCAACCACTTGTTATGACGTACACTGACCACCAGGGGATGGATGCTCTGACCAGTAGGTTAGCTTGCTGCTGGGGTCTGGCCTATCGGGATTGAGAGACATGCCCTGGAGTCCTCCCACTGTCCCTCCACTGCTGGCTAACCTCCTGCATCCCTCCCCGGCCCCAATCGTGCACCAGTGGGGTCCCTCAGCATGGCCTGCGCCCTCTCGCAATCTGGGCTGAGGCACCCCTCCCTGAGTGCTCAAATTTTGTGCACTGGACCTCTATTCCATTATAAAACTTCTCAGAGTCTTTTCCTTATTGATTTTTGCAGCCATTGGTGATCATGGCCTAGATTCGTTTGATAAGGGGTTACAAAATGATGGCATTCTATGATTCCCTTTACATTTATTAGCTGGAATCCTATATAATAAAAGCGTAGTATGCAAATTGTCCCCTCAGTGGGGAGTTCGTCCAGGAGTTTGACCGGCAGCGGGGCCGGCCAGGGGAAGGGAGGGAGTACTTGGCCAGCAGCCAACAGCCAGCAGCCGCTAGCTGCTAGGGACCCTACCAGTGTGCAAATTTTGTGCTTTGGGCCTCTAGTTCTTCTATAAAGAAGACATCTCCCTCATCAACTATTTAATGCATCAAATATAGTTCATGTAAGAAATGCAGGAAAATTTATTTTTTGCTTTTATTTGTTATAGCAAGTCCTCGAATAATGTCATTTTGTTCAGTATTGTCTCATTATAATGATGAGATGCTGCAGCTTAACTCTTGTTTTTATCAGTTAACCTGTGGTAAATGGGTTTTGTTTGTTATTTCTCAGAACCTGTATTAATGATCTTAAGTCAGGACTAACTGTACTTTTTATTATTTTTAAAAAAATATATTTTATTGATTTTTTACAGAGAGGAAAGGAGAGAGGGATAGAGAGAAATATAGATGAGAGAGAAACATCGATCAGCTGCCTCCTGCACACTCCCTACTGGGTATGTGCCTGCAACCAAGGTACATGCCCTTGACCAGAATCGAACCCAGGATCCTTGAGTCCACAGGCCAAGGCTCTATCCACTGTGCCAAACTGGTCAGGGCCTAACTGTACTTTTTACTTTTTGTATATACTTATTCCTTTTGTATTATATTTAGCCATTATTATTGGTTTTTTATATTTAACCATTATTAACAAATTAAGTATGAATTAGGTCTATTTTGAACTCTATACTAGAAATAATAAGAAAGTTCTAATTAAGATATCTGATATAATCCACATTATATGATGCAACTCAGGAAGTATATTATGTGTGTGACATACATATTACATGTGAAACTGCATGAGTTGTACTTATGGATGATTATATGCCTATATTAATTTGGGAAAAATATATTTTAATTTTCTTCATAGCTTTTGGACTTTTTGGATCAGCATCCCTTTTCATTTACTCCTCTAATTCAGAGATCTCTGGAATTTTCTGTAAGCTATGTATTTACAGAAGTTGGTGAAGGGGTTACATTTGAACGATTCATTGTCCAATGCATGAATCTGATTAAGATGATTGTCAAAAATTATGCTTATAAGCCATCCAAAAATTTTGAAGGTAATGCTTTACAGGTAGTTTTACTTTTTCATTTTCTTACTGTAATTGAAGTGTGAAATAAATGCTACTTTTATGTAATTTCTTTGAATTTATGAAGTCTGAAAAATAAAATGTTGCTGCGACATGAAATAGAGATAAGAATTAGAGTCTTATGTGAATGCCAGCTTTAAAAAAAACCATACTATGCATTTAGTAAGCTGTCTTTGTAGTACAATAGAAGATCAGTGGAAGCCCAGGGACTTTAAGATTAAAGTACTACAGTAACCACTGCAGCTCATGTTGTAGGCTGTATTTATTGGTATAATTAAAAATTTTCTCTGACTTTATTTTAGAAGAGGTTACTTCCAGATAGGCTATGCTATTTGTTATATTACTTAGAATTCATCATGTGTATGTGTACCAAGATGAGGAAATCTTGTAGGGGAGAGCGAGAAACAAGTCACTTCAGTGTGGTGTGATAATATAGCATGATAGTGCACAAGCTATAGTGGTAACAAAGAAGCAAGACTCGTGTGAACAGAAGAAAGAGTGTTTTTGTGGTTTGTCCATAATGAAAATGAAAATTTATGTACCACTGTATCTTTTCCCCTAAGGGTGTATTTTAAAATTTGGTATATAATCCTACTTGGGTAGAATTTTGTCTGTACAATTAACTTGGAAATTTATTTTTCTAGATAGCAGCCCTGAAACCCTTGAAGCTCATAAGATTAAGATGGCATTCTTCACATATCCCACTTTAACAGAGATTTGTAGAAGATTAGTCTCTCATTATTTTCTGTTAACTGAAGAAGAATTGACAATGTGGGAAGAAGACCCAGAAGGCTTTAGTAAGAATCAGTTCTTTAGTTTTCCCATGGCTTTTCTCCCCTTTTCATAAGTAGATACCATCTATTTAATTATAGGTATAGATTGTTTTTTAATACTGTATACCACTTTTGATTTGAGAATCTTGGTTTTTAATGAGTTGTTCAAATATATAGAATTTTTCTCCAGAAAGAGAGTTTTTAAATTTTTAGGTATTATGGATGTATCATGTAGTTTGAAACAAAATATAAAATTAACTGCCTGTCAGTTTCTCCTTTGTGATTCATTCCATTATTTTTTTTAGAAATATTTACTCCAGAAAGAAATTTGGAGATAAAAATTTCTGAATTGCTGAATAGGTTACCTATTTAAATTTTAATTTTAAATTAGTTTTTTGATGATTAAAATATTTTTAATCATCAAAGTTATTACAGTGTGAAATTTGTAGATCTTTTTGTCTATTTGAATTTTAATAGTAGATCGAGAGAATAAATCTGTCAAAGTCCTTGCTTAGAAAATCGAGGAATTGAGTACTTAATCAAGTATCTGTGAATTACTTTAGTTATGGTCAGACATAGGCTAGATTTTAGCCTCTACTGATCTCGTTGCCTGAGTGCCTTTGTGTAGTTATACACATAAGTTTCCTAATATTTTAAGAATGTTTTAAACATTTTGGAAGACTTATCTTCCTTTGTCATTTAAAAACAATTTTAGTTCATAAAAATATGACTACACTGTACAGTGCATTCCTTTTTGTTTTTGCCTTTTCTCTTAGCTAAAATCTTAATGTTTCATATTGCCTTTTCTATTTACAATATATAATATTATAACATGTAACACTAAATCCCATATTTTTAAAAGTCCCTGAAGTATTTTACTTTAAATGTAGGACACTTATGGAAAATGTCACTAATTCTTTTTACTTGTAAAACATGATTATTGTACCAAATGAAATGATTCTTAGGGTTGTAGTGATAGTTTATCAGGTGATATTAAATATTCTGGAAGGGACAAGTACTTTGAGCTTTCCTCTGCACAGAATTTTTTAAACTATATTTTTATTGATTTCAGAGAGGAAGGAAGAGGGAGAGAGAGATAGAAACATCCATGATGAGAGAGAATCATTGATTGGCTGCCTCCTGCAAGTTCCCCACTGGGGATCGAGCCCACAACCCAGGCACGTGCCCTTGACCGGAATTGAATCTGGGACGCTTCAGTTCACAGGCCGATGCTCTATTCACTGAGCCAAACTGGCCAGGGCCAGAATTTTAATGAAAGTGAGAGAATGCTTGTGGATGAAAGCACTTGATAGTTGACTGTAATGTACACAGATATAATCTGTAGCTTCTAGTAAAGAAATCTGTTAGACCTTGTGTCCCCAAGGGTTTGCTTTCAGTGTTATGTTTAAAACAATTCACAGAAATATTAAACTCATATTATTTAAAATCTTTGTTTTCCAAACTGAAATTTTTGAAACATCATTATTGCATTTCTGGAGAGCATTATTTGTCATATTTTAATTGCAGCAGTGGAAGAAACAGGAGGGGATTCTTGGAAATACAGTTTGAGGGTAAGTGTTGGTTGAAAGAAAAATTGATAGGAAAAGCTTAAATACTTCTATTAACTGTTAGTAGAGAACGAAACTTTTTTGAAGATTCCAAGCATTAAGTGGGACAGATAAGGTATTCATAATTATAATAATCTATATTTGAGAATGTTGCTGGTGGGAATGGAGTTTTTGTGGTGTCACAAGGAAAAGCATTTCCAGGGACCCACAGAGAGGATGAGATTTGGTGGCAAGCTTTATTTTTGGTACAAAATCAAAGGAGTGCCTCAACCATGTGGATCTAATAGCCACCTGGGGCTCCCAAGGAATTTGAAACAGAAACCTGGGTACTGCCTTTGCCTTTGCCTTGTTGAAGACGAGCTTGGACTTTTTCCATGGCAGGACGGAGAGAGATGGGACATTGGGAAGCCAGGAGGCGAACTCTGTTGATATTACATCATAAATAAACTGCCTTGCCACATCACAATCTGCATCCTTGATAGCTTTTCTTGAGCTCCCACGGAAGAGCTGTTTCTCACTGACAACAAGAGGAAAGTACTTAGTAAAGTGATGAACTTTAATCTGAAAAAATATATTTTTGGTTAAATTGGCAGTTTGTGAACTGAATTTTTCTTCACTTTGCAGTCAAATTGATAGGGAAATAGTTGTCATTGCAGAATTACGAGGTCTTTTTTAAAGTGAAAGCTATCTTTTTTTGGTTATAATCACTTTATATTTCCTCTGAAGTATTTCAGTAATTGTAAAACTTCTGTTGGTATGTTATTTCTCTTACCATCTGGTGTAATTGATTTCAGAGACCAGTCCATTGCTTTTAGTTATAGAATGCTTTTTAAACATGCATTTATTGCCTGGCCAGTGTGGCTCAGTGGTTGAACATCAATCCATTAACCAGGAGGTTATGGCTTGATTCCTGGTCAGGGCACATGTCCAGGTTTGGGCTCAATTCCCCATGGGTGGATGTGCGGGAGGCAGCCAATTGATGATTCTCTCTAATCATTGATGTTTCTGTCTCTCTCCCTCTCCTTCCTCATTGAAATCCATTAAAAAAAGTTAAGCATAAATTTATTGAGATGGCCAACATTTGAGGAAAATTTATCAAATGTGGTCTTTGAACTATTCTTATTATAAAGACTTGTGTTTACATAATTTGCAGTTATTTTTCTAAAAATGTATATTGTATTAGTTTCATAAACATACATAGAAAACCACAAAGATTGTAAATCAGACAAATTATTAGTGCTTTATAAAATTTTTTAAAAATTTTATTTACTTATTTTAAAGAGAGGAAGGGAGAAATGTCGATTTGTTGTTTCACATTTTTATGCATTCATTTATTTTAGTTCTTGTATGAGCCCGGATTGGAGATCAAAACCAAAACCTTGTCATATCAGGGCAATGCTCTAACCAATTGAGCTATCTGGCCAGGCCTAGCTAGTGCTTTAAAATATTTTAAATAACTTTCTGCTTTAATATTACTTAAACTTTCTTTTAAGAAAAATTTTATATTAAAATATAGTATAATATTATGAACCCTCTGAGTCCAAAACCTAGTTTATCAGTTATCCAACTCATGGATAGACTTGTTTCATATAAATACATCCTCCCTCCCCAACTGTATTATTTTGAAGCAAATATCTGAGATGACACTCATTCCATCTGTCATTTTAGTGTTTATATGTGTGTGTGATTCTTTAACATAAAGCACAGTGCTGTCAACATTTAATTATAATTTTCTCATCTTATGAAACATCTAGTGATTTAGTACTTTAAGAATCAAAATGAATCATTCATATTATGTAGCTAACACTGTGACTTCTGCTAACGTTTATATTTAAAGAAATACTACTCTGGTGAATTGAACTCATGAATTGTTGGTTTATGCCATTGTTAAGAAAATATGTAATTTATAACACATTAATTGCTGTATAGTCATTTTATAGTACTGAATCTTTAAATTAATGTGGCTCCAGATTACTTTTTTAATTTAAAGAATTATTAATTACAAATGTAAATTATTTCCTCTGTAGTTTTATATTTTTGATTGCATAATGCTAAATGATTGAAATAGTGAAATAAACTTTCTATGTGTTATGAATTATTATAATTTATAAATTATAAATTATAAAAAATATTAATCTCCTTTTTTAAAGAAACACTAAGAATTGGAAACCACTAAGAGGTTTAGGATCTTAAGAATGACTACTCTTTGCTTTATTTTAGAATTAATCAGTTTAATATACCATTGTTTTTGTTAAAAAATTTTTTCCTCTTCAGCCTTGCACTGAAGTACTATTTATAGATATATTCCATGAATATAATCAGACTCTTACTCCTGTACTTCTAGAAATGATGCAAAGACTTCAAGGTGAGGTATATTTTTGATACTTTGATTTATCTATTGGTTAATGTTTAATTAAAATAGTTTGCGAGTACCTACTATGTGCAGTGCCTAATTTCCTAAGTCATATAAAGATAGGAACTTGAGAAAAACCAAATGTGTTCTTTTCTGAAGGGTGGTCTCTGGGATAGAGAACAAGTGTGGACAATTCACAAAAGGAGGCCTTGGATAGGCCTTGAATATGATAGATTTTGCTATTGTAAACCTAACAACAAAAGCAAAATTGCAGGCAATTAAGTTTATTGCTTGTGGAAATAGTCCATTTGAAGCATGTTGTGACAAGAGGTGTGAGAAAAGGTTAAAATAATAAATGTTAGCCTCAGAATAGTGGCCGTGGGAATTGGGAGAAGGTATTGGATTTAAAAGAGAATGATGAGACCTGGAGATTATATACTAAGTGAAATAAGCCAGTCAGAGAAAGACAAATACCATGTGATCTCACTTATATGTGGAATCTAATGAACAAAATAAACTGATAACAAAAAAGAACCAGAGGCATGGATGTATGGAACAGTCCGACAGAGGTCAGAGGGGAGTGGGGGAGGACTGGATAAAAGAAGGGGAGGAGAGTAGCCAAAGAGCACACATAGCCCATGGACACAGACAACAGAGTGGTAAAAGCTGGTGGAGGGGTGGCAGGGGCTGGTGGAGGTGGGCAAAGGGGAGGGGAGAGGGAAATGGGGGACATCTGTAATAGTGTCAACAGTAAAAAAGTAAAAAAAAGTGATGAAATTTTTAGCATTATACTTTGTACACGAGAAATTAATTATTTAACTATTAACAGGGATTTGTCATTTTTGACTTTGCTGCTATGCTCTACATTCAGGGAGGGGGCATTAATCACATCTGTTTTGTTCACACATTATTCCCAGGGCCTGGCACATTCAGTAACTATTTGTTTATCCATTGACTTTTGGCAGCTAATTGACTATACTAGCCAAAGGAAAGTGATCAGAAATGATCCTGAATGTTAGAGTCTTAATGACAGGGAAAGCAGCTTTTAGTAATGGTTAGAGAGAGAGCTTTCCTTTTGGACTGTGTATAAGGAGCCTTGGGAAAAGAAAATACGTTCAAGAACAGAACCTGAGGCTTTCATCTTTAGGAATATGAGGACATGGAGGCCCTGCATCAAAGCTGGGTTAGAAACTATCGCAGAGATAAAAAGAGAAGGATGAGGGTAAACCCTGGAGAAGAGCATGTCAGAAGTGTCCAGTGCTGTGAGAGGAAAGAAGGCAGCAGAATCTTTGAGACAATAGATTATTTGATTGGTTGGGCTACGAATCACATTGTAAGGCAGGGGTCCTCAAACTACGGCCCACAGGCCACATGCAAATACAAATATTGTATTTGTTCCCGTTTTGTTTTTTTCTTCAAAATAAGATATGTGCAGTGTGCATAGGAATTTGTTCATAGTTTTGTTTTAAACTATAGTCCGGCCCTCCAAAGGTCTGAGGGAGAGTGAACTGGCCCCCTGTTTAAAAAGTTTGAGGACCCCTGTGTAAGGGATCAAGGATTGAGTAAATGGTGATGTCAGAAAATAACAAGGTAATCTCTGTATGGAAGGAGATTTCTGATCTTGTTTGTAGTAGTTAGAGGATAGCTCACTTTTTAGCCTTTTGTTACCCCCCAAAAATTAATAGAGTGTTTCTGCTTAAATTATAAACTGGGGGAAAAATGAGCTATCAGCCAAGTTTTACTGTGGTAATTTTTAAAAATAATTTGAGTGTTAATTGTGTTTTCATATGAAAATGAAAATATATTTTGATATCTAATGTACAGTTATTTACTAATTTCTTAATGCAGGATTACAGATTTTAAAATTCAATAACATTTATACCGTTTCAGTTACCTTTTCTGTTGAGCTTGGAACATTATTTCTGTTTTCTCCTAGCCATTTTATTTTTTTAAACTACTGAAGGGAAGTGGATAATCTATTTAGGTTACACTCTAGTAAGTTGCTGGATGCTGGTAAGGTATTCATTGATTTCAGAGTTTAGTTCTTTTTCTAGTTGTGGACTAATCTGATTATTTAGGGCAGTATTTATTGTATCTTATTAGACTAGTGAGCTTAGGAATTCATATTTAAGAGCAGAAAAAGCTTTGATAAACTTGTTAGAAATCTTGCTATTCTGAAGAAATGTACTTATTAAGTAAACTGTTTTTCATGTCTTTACCATGGCATTCTCTTTTCTGGATGGTATTGCATTGACTGCCAACTTTATATTCTAAAGTTTCACATTTGAACTTTTCATTTTATTGTCACTTTCATAACCTGTTTTTTTTTTTTTAATGTTTAGAGTGTACTGTGTTGATTTCCCATTCTTGTTCTTTTTAGGGGGAGGGAGACTCATATTTTTTAAATTTAAGAATTTTCTTATATAATCAGGTATAATACAATAGTTAGCAATGTGTGGCATATATTTTTCTGCATTGTTGCTTGATATAAAATTTTATAAATGTTATATGTTATGTGTTTTTTAAATTGCAATGTGGCCTTACATGTACCTGTGTTCTCTAATGGTGATAATAACAAAACTTCGACTTTCCCTAAACACCTGTATGTATATTTAATGTTATAAAATATATTGTGCTTAACTGAATCAAGAAACTAACAAATTGAGTTTAAATAAAATATTTATTAATAACTAATTTTATTTACTTTTACTGATACTTATTTTTTCAGGGCCCACTAATGTGGAAGATATGAATGCACTATTAATCAAAGATGCTGGTATGTTAAACTAAAGTGGTTAAGAAACATTTCTTTCTTCAGTAGATAATATGTCTGTTTTGTGGCAGGTGTTATGCTGGGAGTTAGGATATAAGGGTACCTAAAATATTGTAACTATCTGGTGGGGAGATAACCAAGCAAGCAGACAACTTATTATAACATAGTGCCAGTTGGTTAATGCTAAAGTAGGTGATAGTTAGGTAGTACTGTGAAAAAAACACAGGTAGTTTTGGTGTGTATTGCAAAAGACCCTAAAGAAGTGTAATATGAGAACATAAGAATAAGTGGGAGTTAGCAGAGGAGAGAGTGGTGTGGGAAGACTGTACAGGAAGAAGCAGGAGCATGTACAAAAGGGAAAAGGAGCGAGCACAGTTATGTTTTGAACTGGGAGTATTTCAGCTTAATTGAAACATAGAAGTTAAGGGGTTTGTGAGAGATGAGACTGGAGAGAGAGTAAGTAGGGATCAGATCATAAAACATTGGTACTCATTTGGAAGCAGATGCTCTTCTATAATTTTTATACTTTGACTTAAATATTTTAAAATAAGTGTAATTTTCTATTTGAAAGCACTAGGACTATTTAGGAAAAACAGAATAAAGTAACAATGCTTAATGTTTCTAAAATGACTATTTACATAATTTTTATGATTAACATATTTTACATTTCCCTTTATTAACACATCACATGTTTCCAAGTAGTTCCTAACACTAAGTTTCTTCTAAGGGCACTTGCATTTGGCTCAGTATCTGATATTTAAATTTTTTTCTTAAATCTTCTCCTTAGTGTATAATGCTGTTGGATTAGCGGCTTTTGAGCTGTTTGACAGTGTTGATTTTGATCAGTGGTTTAAAAACCAGCTTCTTCCAGAATTACAAGTCACTCACAATAGGCAAGTATAAAACTGTTCATTATACACTTATTTTACCATAGTGATTTTCTCATGAAGATAAAGCAGAAAATTTGCTTTAAAAAATTCATGGTATGTCTTAGCTGATAGTGTCTAGTGTAGAAAGGAATAAGACTTGTGAACTTTATGTACAAGCAAAACAGTTTGTTATTATGTTTTTTTATTTCAAATGTGAATTGCAGTATTTATGAAGTATTTGATATTAGATAAGATAGTTTGTGTAGGAAAGATGAAATTTTAAACAAAGTTTAGGGAACTGGAGGTCTCCGAATTACAGGAAGAAAATATGTATGAAAGGAAGTGATTTGGAGACCTAGCAAAGGGGTAGGTCTAGTGGCAGAAGGAGTCTAACCAAAGTTAGAAGGAAAGGATGAGATCGCACAAATCATGCTACAAATCTTGAGAGAGGGTACAGTCGGATGTGAAGATACAATGGCAAAATGCATTTGGACACATTTAAGTATTCGCCTAATTATTTTAATTTTGGGTACTGAGTGAGTAAATTTGAAGGTAAGCGGTCTTATATAGTTTTTATAAATGTTTCCTTAGCTTAATATTATAGGCTTAAAAAAAGGTTGCAAGAGACTTTTTTCTTGTTTTGAAATGTTCAGTTTGGTTATTTATTTTTGTAGATGTAGTGCCCATCAGAATGTTTAGAATATAGTTATACATCAGTTAACATTTCTTGACTACATTAATGAGTGAATAAGAAGGTCATCCATATATGGATCATTTTATGAATATTTACACCCATAGAATTGTAGATCTGGAGGTACTTTTAAAGTAATTTTGATCAGTAAGTAGCTACTTATTCATTCATTCAATTATTCAATCATTTATTAAGTCAACAAATATTTTTTAATATATATAAATATATAATATATATACATACATTATTGATTTCAGAGAGGAAGGGAGAGGGAGAGAAAGAGAGAAACATCAGTGATGAAAGAGAATCATTGATCTGCTGCCTCCTGCACACCCTCTACTGCAGATTGAGCCCACAACCTGGGCATGTGCCCTTGACTGGAATTGAATCCAGGACCCTTCAGTCCCCAGGCCGATGCTCTATCCACTGAGCCAAACTGGCTAGGGCAACAAATATTTTCAACATTTGGAATTTGCCATTTCCTGTAGAGCCAGTGGTGAATAAGATGGATTGTGATGATTCTGCTCTCAGGGAGCTAGTGAGGCTTTGATAGAGAGAAAGTCTTCAGCAGGGAGACAACTGTGCAGTTTGATTGTCCTTACACCCTAGAGCAGTGATGGTGAACCTATGACACGCGTGTCAGAGGTGACACGCAGACTCATTTTTTTGGTTGATTTTTCATTGTTAAATGGCATTTAAATATATAAAATAAATATCAAAAATATAAGTCTTTGTTTTACTATAGTTGCAAATATAAAAAAATTTCTATATGTGACACGGCACCAGAGTTAAGTTAGGGTTTTTCAAAATGCTGACACGCCGAGCTCAAAAGGTTCGCCATCACTGCCCTAGAGGCTATTTAGTCTAGACCTGTGCTGTCCAGTACAGTAGCTAGTATATGTGGCTATTGAGGACTTGAAATGTACTTGGTGCAATTGAGGAAATTAATTTTAATTAATTAAAAATTAAATACCAATGTAAAATAGGTATTGATCACATGTTGAAATGATAATATTTCAGATGTATTGAGATAAAAATACTAAAAAATTTCACTTCTTTCTTTTTTCTTATTTTAGTGTGGTACCAAAAATTATACACTGGCTTGCATTCTATTTCTTTTGGGTCAGAGCTTATATGGATCAGTGTTTCTCAAACTTTAATGTGTATATGGATCATCTGATGATCTTGTTAAAAATTCAGGTTTTGGTTTAGCTTATGGGTAGAGGTATGGGTCAGTTTGTGTGATTCTATCATGCTTCCAGGATAATGATGCTGCTGGTCCAAGGACCACACTTTGAGGAGCAAACTGACCCCTAATCTTTTTGTATTTTAAGTATTTTTTTTTATTTCAGAGAGAGGACAGGAGAGGGAGAGAGGGATAGAAACATCAGTGATGAGAGAGAATCATTGATTGGCTGTCTCCTGCACACCTCACACTGGGGATAGAGCCTGCAACCCGGGCATGTGCCTTGACCAGGAATCAAACCATGACCTCCTGGTTCACAGGTTGATGCTCTAAACAACACCGGCCAGGCTGACCCCCAATCTTAATTCTGCCCAGAAGTGACTATGATCTTGCAATTTGACTTTTCAAAATTTTATTCTTTTTATCTGAAATAGAATGTTGAATGTGGTAATCTTAAAGATACCAGTCCAAATTTGATGGTTCTGTGGTTCCTTCATTAACTCTATAAAAGTGTTGTTTACTTCCACCTCTCACTTTCTTCAAACAGTTCATATCCATTGAACTGGCATTTTTTTCCAGCTTTTTGCCCAGAATACTCTATATCTTAAAATCTGTTCAGATCTCATCTCCCTCTTCCCAGTGTTCTCTTTTTCTTTTCTGAAATTTTAGTATAGAGCTTTGCATTCTTTAATTCTTTTAGGTGTATGATAAAGTTTTTGAGGGCAGGGATACTTACACATTTTGCATCTTTGATGAGTAATTCTATGTGATTGATCATCTTATAAGATTGTAATTTTCTTAAAAATGTGATATATTCATTCACTTTTTCCATTTACTCCCAGAAGTAAATATTTTGTAACTATGATTTATTATACTATGAAGAAGAGACTTTGTGGATGAAATTCTTAGATGCAGTTGATTATAATTATAGCTTTGTGATTTTTATCACTGCCTAAAGACTGTCATATCCTTTGGCAAAGATAACCACAGAAAATAAATGTATGTACATGTTACTGCAAATGTTCTACAACTTTTAAAATATAAATCATTATTTTTTGATAATCTGAGTCAAATTCTGTAGTGGAACACCATTAACAAAATTAAAGAGTTTAGCTGAAATCAATGTTAAATTTATATAGTATTCCTATAAGCCTAGAAATCTCTCACATTTTTAGAAATATAATATTTAGGTGATTAACAGAATTGGAATTGAAAAACAGGAGTGCTTTTATTACTCATTGGGCTTAACTATTCTCAGGGTTTGGGATATTAGCTAGTTGTGCCTATTTGAAATAACTGTTTTTGGTTGCTTGAGGAACAGAAATGGACTTGTTTTTTGTTTTTAATTATACAGGGTGTCCCGACAAAAATGTATAGACACTTTTAATGATTTATAAAGTCAATGTTTATTAACATATAGTTCATTTTCAAAATTAAGTGAATTATTAGCTGATATACACACTTTGAATGATTATAAAGTCATTAATATACACTTCATTTTCAAAATTAAGAGAGTTATCAGCTGTTAAAAGTGTGTATATATTTTTTGGGACACCTTATATATTTTTTAAATTTTATATTGTTGACACTATTGCAGATATTCCCCATCTTTTCCCCCTTTGCCACTTCTACCCAGTCCCTGTCCCCCTTACCTTGGCCTTCTCCACACTATTGTCTGTGTCCATGGGCTATGCATATATGTTCTTTAGCTAATATCTTCACCTTCCTTTATATAGTCGCCCTCTCCATTCCGACATTGGTCAGTCTGTTCCATATACTCTTGCTCCTCTCATGATCCCGCCCTTCCTACCAGTCTCTAGTTGCTTTCTGCCCTTCCTTGTTAAAAGTCCCCTCTTCAGCTAGTCTTCAGTTGGTAATTTAGGCTAAATGTTACCCAATTTAGTTTTATTTCCACTTTGGTTCTGGGAGGGGGTACAAAGAAAGACCCACCTACTCTGTCGCCATTTTGAAATCCCCAGACATGTTTTTTATGTCCATATCTAGGTTATAGTTCTTTAAAACAAAATAATCAGATTTATAGTATATCTGCCTAAGAAGTTTTAAATTTTTTAACCAGTGCTTTATTATTAGGATTTGTACTGAGGTACATTTAGAAGTAGCTTTAAATCTTTTGCATAAGAATGTAGGTTGCTTTATATTATACTATTTTATATTTAAACGATGAAATATGCTGAGTGAAATAGATTTCTTAAAATATTTAACATTCTAATTTAATTATTTTTTCCTATCTAGGTATAAGCCATTGCGACGCAGGGTGATTTGGCTCATCGGTCAGTGGGTTTCTGTGAAATTCAAGTCTGACTTAAGACCCATGTTATATGAGGCAATTTGTAACTTACTTCAAGACCAAGACTTAGTGGTATGTTGTTTCAATGTCTTAAAAGAGTTATAAGTTTATTATAATTTTAACCTATGTTAAACTTCAAATTGAGAAATTGTTTATATATATTTTTAGACTGGGACTCCATAAATTTTATAACATCAGAGGACACTGATAGAGTATATCTTTATCTCTGATAGTTTCATGAAAGTTTAACATTATTATTATTTTTTATTAATAAATCTTTATTGTTCAGATTATTACAGTTGTTCCTTTTCCCCCCCATAGCTCAACTCCACCTGGTTCCCACCCCACCCCATGCTCTTAACCCCCCCACTGTCCTCGTCCATAGGTGTACGATTTTTGTCTAGTCTCTTCCCTTACCTCCCACACCCCTTCCCCCCCAAAATTGTCAGTCCACTCCCTTTCTATGCCCCTGATTCTATTCTGTTCACCAGTTTATTCTGTTCGTCAGATTATTTATTCACTTGATTTTTAGATTCACTTGTTGATAGATGTATATTTGTTGTTCATAATTTGTATCTTTACCTTTTTCTTCTTCTTCCTCTTCTTAAAGGATACCTTTCAGCATTTCATATAATACTGGTTTGGTGGTGAGAACTCCTTTAGCTTTTTCTTATCTGTGAAGCTCTTTATCTGACCTTCAATTTGAATGATAGCTTTGCTGGGTAGAGTACTCTTGGTTGTAGGTTCTTGCTATTTATCACTTTGAATATTTCTTGCCACTCCCTTCTGGCCTGTATAGTTCCTGTTGAGAAATCAGCTGACAGTCATATGGGTACTTCCTTGTAGGTAACTAACTGTTTTTCTCTTGCTGCTTTTAAGATTCTCTTTGTCTTTTGCTCTTGGCATTTTAATTATGATGTGTCTTGGTGTGGTCCTCTTTAGATTCCTCTTTTTTGGTGTTCTCTGCGCTTCCTGGACTTGTAAGTCTATTTTTTCACCAGGTAGGGGAAGATTTCTGTCATTATTTCTTCAAATAGGTTTTCAATATCTTGCTCTCTCTCTTCTTCTGGCACCCCCATAATTCGGATGTTGGTACGCTTGAAGCTGTCCCAGAGGCTCCTTACACTATCTTCGTATTTTTGGATTCTTTTTTCTTTTTGCTTTTCTGGTGGGGTGTTTTTTGCTTCTTCGTATTTCAGATCTTTGACTTGATTCTTGCGATCCTCTAGTCTGCTGTTGGAACTCTGTATAATATTCTTTATTTCAGTCAGTGTATGCTTAATTTCTAATTGGTCCTTTTTCATATCCTCGAGGGTCTCACTAAATTTCTCAGAGGTTTCTAGAAGATTCTTGAGTAACCTTATAACTGTGGTTTTGAACTCTATATCCAGTAGGTTGCTTTCCTCCATTTCTTTCGTTTGTGACCTGTTTCTTTGTCTCCACATTTTGGCAGCTTCCCAAAATGTTGATAGAGTGGCTTTGTGTGCTAGGTGTCCTATAGAGCCTAGTGGCTCAGCCTCCCTAATTACCTGAGGTGGACACTCTTGGTGCACCCCTTTGTGGGCTGTGTGCACAGTCTTGTTGTAGTTAAGCCTTGATTGCTATTGGTATCACTGGGAGGAATTGACCACCAGGCCAATTGGCTGTTAGGACCGTCTGTGTCTACAATGGGAGAACTGCTGTGCTGGATACACCCTTATGGAGCAGGACTTGCTTCAGTGGGGCTTTGGTGCACACTGAGTCTGCTCCCTGAGTGTGTCGCTTATGGATGTGAAGAGTTTTTCTCTGGTATGGTTTCACTCTGTCCACTGGGTACACTGGCTCTTGGATCTCCAAGGAGGTGCAAAGTCAGCCACTGCCTGAGGTTACCCAGCAGGAGCTATAGAGAGATCTGCATATTCCTCCTCTTTGTTTGGGGTTTGGAAGTGCCCAGATGAGGCCCAGCTGTGAAGCAATGCAGGCTGCTTCTTTTGGAAGCTTTGGCGCTCTTTGATCCAGCAGCAGTTTGTTAGGTTTTAGATTGCAAAAGAACAGGCCATTCATATGCAAAAGCCTCTTCTCACAGCTTGGGTGGTGTCTCAGGGAATCATCAGGGCAGAGCAAACTACAATGGCTGCCAGTCTGCTCTTCCTCCCAGGGTCTCTCTGTCCCGTGGCCTAGTGCAGGAACAATGATCGCTTCAAGCACCTCTGTGAGAAAGCCGCCCCCGTGTTCCAGCTGGATGCCAGACAGCCCAGTTTCTCCCCATATGAGTCTGGGTTCCCAGAGTCTCGCTCGGAACTGGAGTTCAGAGCAATCGGGAGTTTGTATCCCCCCCCCCCCCCACACACACACCCCATTGAAAAAAACAACAGCGCACCCAGTTGCCAGCCTGTTTCCACGTGCGCCTCTGTTCCTCCAAACCTCCTACCAGTTTCAGTGTGCTTTTCTCTTTCCTTCTAGTTGTAGAATTTCCACTTAGCCAGGCTTCCCGTGGTTCTGGATGATATTTGTTTTGTCTTTTAGTTGTAGCTTTGATGTGGTTGTCTAACATTATTATTTGATTTCAGGGAATATAATGCAAATTGAATGAATTTTCTTGGTTATTTGAAATTTTATAATTTTCCTCAGTTTTTAGAAATTTGACTTATTAGTATGAAATATCCAAATTTTATAAAACCAAAATTTGATCTAGGCATAATGGCTACTTTAAGCTTATTTCTGATTCATCTTTAAGGTAGGCTTTTAATTTTTTACTTTTTTAAAAAAATATATTTTATTGATTTTTTTACAGGGAGGAAGGGAGAGAGAGAGTTAGAAACATCGATGAGAGAGAAACATCGATCAGCTGCCTCCTGCACACCCCCCACTGGGGATGTTCCCACAACCAAGATACATGCCCTTGACCGGAATCGAACCTGGGACCCTTCAGTCCACAGGCCGACACTCTATCCACCGAGCCAAACTGGCTAGGGCAATTTTTTACTTTTTAAAAGTTAAGAATTATATCAAGAAAAGAGAAAAATTCAGTGACCAATATAACAAACCACCTATATTCTCACCATTCAGTTTTCCATATTTTCCCTACATATTTTCATTGTACTAATTTTTCATATATATTTAAATATTTTATTCAAGAAATAAAACATTAAAAGTGCAGTTGAATCTCTCTCTCTCTATTTTTTTAATGTATTTTTATTTCAGAGAGAAAGGGAGAGAGAGATAGAAATATCAGTGATGAGAGAGAATCATTGATTGGTGATTGGCTGCCTCCTGGGGACCGAGTGCACATTGCAGGCGTGTACCCTAACTGGGAATCGAACTGTGACCTCCTTGTTCATAGGTCAACACTCAAGCACTGTGCCATCCTGGCCAGGTTCCCTATATCTTTCCACTCTCATTTTGTTGTCATTTTATTGATCAGAAATTTTTGATTTTAATGCAGATTTACTGATTTTCTTTTTCTGTTTTATTTTAATTTGTTTCTTATTTAATATATCTGGTTTTGTCCCCCTGGTTCTTTATTCTATTTAGAATTTATTTTTGAATGTGATGTGAAGTAAGGTTCCATTTTCATTATGTTTTTTATAGGACAACAATGCTACAATGCTTTATTGAAAAATCCATTTTAAAAAAACATCTTCTATATGCTCTTTTACATCTATCTATCTTAGAACAAGTTTCTTAGCAGATGCAATGCTTATGGCAAGTTTCATATTTGAGGATCCTATTATCAGTGTAAAAATGACTTAATTTTAGGCCAGAGGAACCTTCTTTTCTTAGGGATCCAGATGATTCTTTGATCAGTATATTTGATATATGTTGGGTTTCTTTAGGTTGTAATGTTCACAGCCAATTATGTTTTTCAATTTTGGAAATTACAAGTAATTTTTGAAAAGGGTTACTTGGGCTATTTGTGGATCCTTCAATAAAACAAGCAGTAAATTACTAAAAAAAATTGCTTTAGTGTACTTTTTGAACCTTGTGAGAGGTTATCTAAAATATAAACTGTGGTTCAGTCAGAAAATTTATAGTTTGGAGGTAGGGTGTGCTGCAGTTGTCTATCAGGCAAAGAAATGGTCATCTTTGTGTTGTTTACCAGCATAGAAATAGCGAATTTTCAAGGTCGTCAGGCAGCTATGAGATTTTTAGTGGTATGTACATGACTATGCAGCGGTTCTCAACCTGTGGGTCGTGACCATCGGAAAACACATAGAGCATATCAGATATTTACATTACGATTCATAACAGTAGCAAAATTACAGTTACGAAGTAGCAACGAAAATAATTTTATGGTTGGGGGTCACCACAACATGAAGAACTGTATTAAAGGGTCGTGGCATTAGGAAGGTTGAGAACCACTGCTAGGGTATCCTGAATGCACTGTGAGAGGTACAGCTGATATCTGGACAGGTATTTTACACAAGGTGCATTGACATTCTCCTATCTTTCCGCTCTTGTGCCTTTTATGGATTGTTGAGTGTTTCCTTCCCACGTCCTGAGTGGATCAGGGTTCAGGAACTGGGAGCAGAGGCGCACACAAATGAAAATGAAAAGACAAGAGATAATTGGAAATATTGGGGGACCATGCGGGCAAGTCCAATTCAAGGGGAAGGACTTCCTTCCGTGCTCAGGCCTCACCAAGCTTTTATTGATTCTGGGATGCACCCATAGCATAGCCCTTAGGCAGGTGACCCCCTGCAATAGGCAGACTAGCCCATCAGCAAGGATTTACATAATAATAAATGGGGGAGTTGTTTCAGCTACCACTGTCTAGACCAGGGGTGGGCAAACTTTTTGACTCGAGGGCCACAATGGGTTCTTAAACTGGACCGGAGGGCCGGAACAAAAGCATGGATGGAGTGTTTGTGTGAACTAATATAAATTCAAAGTAAACATCATTACATAAAAGGGTAAGGTCTTATTTTTTTTTAGTTTTATTCATTTCAAGCGGGCTGGATCCCCCGGGCTGGGCCGTAGTTTGCCCAAGGCTGGTCTAGACAAACAGAGGTGGCGCCTAGCTCAGACCTCTGCTAGGGCTTCAGAGGCACCCAGCCTTGGGGCGGGGGGTTGGGGGGGGGGGTTCTCTGTCTATGCTTATCAGATAGTGAAGACAATAAACAGTTTCCCACAATGGATCTCCCAGTTTTGTCCATCTTTCTGTTTAAAGTTTTGGTTTTTATCCTTGTGTCTCTAAAACACTGCTATAGGTTTTAAAATCTAGGCTAGCATGTTTTCACAAAATGAAGTTTGAATTTACTTATGTTCAGTGAATGTAATTTCCAAAGGAAATAAAAAAAATAAATCTGTGTTTGACATCAAAATATGAGGCCATTCTGGCCCTTCTGGTGTGGCTCAGTGGTTGAGCATCAACCCATGAACTAGGAGTTCACGGTTGGATTCCCAGTCAGGGCACATTCTCCGGGTTGAGAGCTTGATCCCCAATAGGGGGCATGGAGGAGGCAGCCAATGGATGTTTCTCTCATCATTGATGTTTCTATTTCTCTCTTCCTCTCTCTGAGATGAATAAAAAATTTCCTTTTTTAAAATGAGGCCATTCTGAAACCAGGAAGAAAGGAAACCTTAATTTAGTAAGTTTCCTATAGTCAGTTTTGGGTTTGTACTGATATGTCTGGTATTTGTATTATATGAAAATGAGCTTTAGAATTCTTTTTCTTAAAAGAGATAAATAAATTGAAGGTGCCCATTATCCTTTTAGGAAACTTATTTACCTATGTATTTCAGAAGAAATACATAAAGTTGTGTAATTGAGTGATCTTACTTTTATTGCAGAAGAGTACAAAATAGTACTACAAGCAGTTCCAACTAGTAATGGTACCATTCTATAAATAATATCTATCTCTTATGGAGTCAAGTCTTAGAAAATATTTATTGAAAGAATTATGAAATAGGGATAAAAGATTATGAAATCATTATTCTTCTTCTCAAGCAGATTACTTTCTTTCAAGGGTATTATTTTATGTCCTCCTTATTTACATTTTCCTTGTGGCCTTATGTCCCTGAAAAAGTGCCATTTCTTTCTGGCTTCAGTACCACGCTTACTGTTTTAGTGTGAGGAATTAACTTTCACTGCTATGGGCAGGCTGTAGAAGTGGTCAGGCATTATTGGGGTCCAGAACTCAAATCAGCCATCCTGACTCTTATTACCCTAGGGCTCATTCCCACTGATTCGGTGCATAAAAGTGTCTGAATACTCTTATCTTTGTAGTAGTGTTCTTTGGAAGTAATATCAATCTGTAGTTTCTTCTTGTTCCTTTCTCTGTTGCTCTCATGCTTTTTAGGATCCTTCCACAGTTTCTGATATCTTGATGGCACTTGTTTGCCCCAACATGGAATTAGCTTTTTATCTTTTCAGGAGTTTTCTGAGGTTTCAGTTGGAGTTATATGGCCTAAACTCATAGGCTGAGTTCATGGTCTGGATCTAGTTCTGGATACATAGGATTTCATTTTCCTTCAGAAGATCTGAATTTATTCTGTGGAAAAGTCATGGTTAGAGTCTTGTTAAGACAGGATTTTTTCTTTTCTTGCATGTATTTATCATTTATTTATTGAACAACTAGTGTTCTAGGAATTGTTAGACTCTCTCTTACCAATTATATGTCACATTCTCCAACTCGTTATTCTATAAATTCAAGTTCTGATTTTTTTCCCCATTAATGAATCACTGGGAAATTCATTTTGTCTCTATGTGGTAAGTGCTTTCTGTTTTTTTTTTTTAATAGTTCAGGAAGAGCTAATTTTTGTTCTTATTTTTACTTGTCACATTTTAAATGCTTCTTTTTTCTTATACTCTGTGTAT
Organism: Myotis nattereri; assembly: GCF_964212035.1. NCBI lineage: Eukaryota > Metazoa > Chordata > Mammalia > Chiroptera > Vespertilionidae > Myotis > Myotis nattereri. Next base: position 32,512,323 of record NC_138079.1, read on the forward strand.
TTTGCACTTTAGCTCTTACTAAATAAGGAGAGTGTCATTTTACTTTTAGACTAGAGGCTCGGTGCACGAAATTCGTGCAGGGGAGTGGAGGCCTGCACCCTCTCCAATCTGGGACATCCCTCTCATAATCCAGGACTGCTGGCTCCCAACCGCTTGCCTGCCTGCCTGCCTGATTGCCCCGAACCGCTTCTGCCTGCCAGCCTGATTGATGCCTAACTGCTCCCCTGCTGGCCCAATTGCCCCTAACTGCCTTCCCCTGCCAACCTGGTTGTTCTCAACTGCCCTCCCCTGCTGTCCTGGTCACCCCCAACTGCCCTCCCCTGCCAGCCTGTTCGCCCCTAACTGCCCTCCCCTGCTGACCTGGTCGCCCCCAACTACCCTCCCCTTCTGGCCTTGTCCCCCCAACTGCCTTTCCCTGCAGGCCTGATTGCCCCCAATTGCCCTCCCCTGCTGGCCTGATTTCTCACAACTGCCCTCTCCTGTCTGCCATCTTGTGGTGGCCATCTTGTGTCCACATGGGGGAGGCCATCCTATGTGTTGGAGTGATGGTCAAATTGCATATTACTCTTTTATTAGATAGGATATTAATATTTTCTGTGACTTTAATATTAACAAAGGGAGTAAAGAAAGTTACTTGGAATAAATTTTTTGTCATTTAGTATAAATAATGTTTAGTAGTTCTCGAATGACTCAAAATTCATGATATACTTTCTTTTAGGTCCGTATTGAAACAGCTACAACCCTGAAGTTAAATATCCTTAAAAGAATTTTAAAATACTTCATTGTGAAGAATATTAACACTTTGAAATTGTTAATTATTTTGTTAAATCAATTTATGAGGTAATTTAAAATGTAATTTTTGATTGGTTTATTATAGTTGGTTTAAATATATTTTTTTCCTGATAAATGTCATATATTTTCAGTATTCCTTAACTACTCTTTACCTGTTGATGATTTTGAGTTTAGAACGGATCAGTTTCTACCGGTAAGAATATTTCTAGTTTTAAAACAATTTTTGCTTATGTGTTTTGAATATTAAGTGTTATTTTGTAGCTGGAATTAAATATAAGTTATTTATTAAAGCTGAATTTAAAAATATATTTAATTATTTTGGAAGTAGTTGGTAACTTACATTTCAAACAGTTTGCGTTATTCTGCCTTTTTTTGTTTAACTGTCTCATCATCTATTTTGGAGCTGAGTTCTAAACTTGCTTTTGTCGCAGTTATAAAACATCAAGTAATTTAGTTTCAGATGTGTCTGTTACTTTTACTCTTTAGGTTATCCCCCTGTGCTTTTTTGGGTATATATGTCTGTCTTACACTAGATTGCAAATTACCTGAAAAGCAGAATACTAAGTCTTACTCATCTTTTTATTCTTCTCAATTCCGAGCACCCAGCATGGTCTTTTAAGAGCACACAGTGTAGTATTTTAATATAATTGGTGTTCAGTAAGACTTGTTAAATATATTAGTAAAATTGGGGCAGTAGTTGTTCTAAGAGGAATAGGCAAGAAGAAAATCATGATCTTATCAATAGGTACAGAAAAAGCATTTAATAATATACAACATCCATTTATGATTTAAACACTCAATAAAATGGGTATAGAAGGAAATTACCTCAACATAATAAAGGCTGTATATGACAAACCCTCAGCTAATACCATACTTAATGGTGAAAAGCTGAAAGCTTTTTCTCTAAAATCAGGAATAAGATAAGGATATCCATTCTCACCACTCTTATTCAACACTAGAGACCTGGTGCACGAAACTCACGGATGTGGGGGGGGTCCCTCAGCAAGCCTGCACCCTCTCCAATCCGGGAGCCCTTGGGGGATGTTCAACTGCCAGTTTAGGCCCGATCCCCACAGGCCAGACCAAGGAACCCCACCTATGTATATATTTTTCAGAGAGAATACTTTTTAAAAGTTGATTTGCGGGATTGGGCCTAACCCAGCAGTCAGACGTCCCTCTCGCACTCGGACTGCTGGGTCCTAACTGCTTGCTTGCCTGCCTGCCTGCCTGATCTCCCCTAACCGCCTCTGCCTCCTGGCCTGATCACACCCTAACTGCTCCCCTGCTGGCCTGATTGCTGCCTAACTGCTCCCCTGCCGGCCCGATTGCCCCTAACTGCCTCTGCCTTGGCCCCCGCCACCGTGGCTTTGTCCGGAAGATGTCTGGTGTAACTAGTATATTACCCTTTTATTAGTGTAGATACTTCTGGAAGTATTAACCAGAGCAGTCAGGTAAGAGGAAGAAATAAAAGGCATCCAAATTGGGAATAAAGATGTAAAACTGTCACTTTTTGCAGATGAAATGATTCTGTATATAGAAAACCCTAAATTCTCTACCAAAAAGCTCTTAGAAACAATTAACAAATACAGTAAAGTTGCAGGATACAAAATCAATGTATAAAAAATTCATTACTTTTCTATATACTAACAATAAAATTTCAGAAAAAGAAATGAAAAAACAATTCCCTTTGCAATTGCAACAAAAAGAATAAAATACCTAGGAATAAACTTAACAACGGATATGACATACTTATATACTAAAAACTACAAAGCATTATTAAAAGAGAGTGAAAAACACAATCTCTTGAAATGAAAAGGTTTCTGTGTTCATGGATTGGAAGAATCAGTAGTTAAAATGGCCATATTAACCAAAGCAATATACCCACTTAATGCAATCCCCATCAAAATCTCAGTGTCAATTTTTAAAGAAATCAGAACAATAGACCCCGAATAGCCAAAGCAATTCAGAGAAAAAGAAGGAAGCAGGGTATCACACTATCTGACTCCACAACAATAATCAAAATAGCATGATCTTGGCAGAAAAATAGACACACAGACTAATGAAACAGATTTGAGAGCCCAGAAATAAAACCACAAGTATATGGGTAAATAATTTTTGACAAAAGAGCCAAAAACACACTATGGAGAAAAGAAAGCCTCTTCAATAAATGTTGCTGGGAAAATTGGAAAGCCACATGCAAAAGAATGAAAATAGACGACAGTTTGTCCCTATATGCAAAAATTAATTCAAAATGGATCAAAGACCAAAATATAAGATCTGAAAGGATAATTTCCATAGAAGAAAACAGGTACTGAACTCATGGGCCTTGGTCTTAGAGAAGATTTTATGAATTTGACCCCAAAGGCAAGGAAAATGAAGGCAAAATAAATGAATGTGTCTGTCTCCATCTAAAAAGCTTCCGCACAGCAAAATAAACTGCCAACAAAACAAAAAGGCGACCAATCAAATGGGAGATGGTATTTGCAAACAACAGCTCTGCCAAGGGGTTAATATCCAAAATAAATAACTCATACAACTCAACCCCAAACAATCTAATTAAAAAATGGGAATGGACACTTCTTCCAAGAAGACATACAAATGGCCAACATACATATGAAACGATGATCAACTTCACTAGCTACTAGGAAAATGTAAATCAAACTACAATGAGATACCACCTCACACCTATTAGAGTGGCTATTATCAGAACCCTCATTCACTGCTTGTGGGAATATAGTCTGGTACAGTCACTATTAGTGGTTCCTCAAAAAAATTAAGAATAGAGTTATTGTGTGACCCAGCAATCCCACTTCTGGGTATCTACCCAAAAAAACTTGAAAACACTTATTTGCAAAGATATATGCACCTCTATGTTCATTGTAGCATTATTCACAGTGCCCAAGACATGGAAATAAAGTGTCTTTTGCTACATGATGAGATAAAGTTGTGATACATATAAACTATGGAATACTATACAGCCATAAGATGAAATACTGACATTTGTGACAACATGGATAGACCTTGACCTTAGACCTTATTATGCTAAGCGAAATAAGTCAGTCAGAAAAGCGATGAACCATATAATTTCACTCATACATGGGATATAAAACTGAAACTCAGAGACATAGACAGACAATAGTATGGTAGTTACCAGAGGGTAAGGGAGGCCAAACATGGTGAGGGAAGATGATTTGACTTTGGGTAGTGGGTAATCATGTATCATCGAAATCAATACTTGAAACCTATATGATCTTATTAACAAACTAGAGGCCCGGTGCACGAAATTTGTGCACTCTGGGGGCAGGGTTCCCTCAGCCTGGCCTGTGCCCTCTCGCAGTCCAGGAGCTGTCAGTTGGGCATCCTTAGCACTGCTGCAGAGATGGGAGAGGCTCCCACCACCACCGCTGTGCTCGCCAGCCATGAGCCCGACTTCTGGCAGAGTGGTACTCCCCCTGTGGGAGCGCACTGACCAGCAGGGGGGCAGCTCCTGCATTGAGCATCTGCCCACCGGTGGTCAGTGTGCGTCACAGCGACCATTTGTTCTGCCATTCGGTTGATTTGCATATTACCTTTTTATTATGTAGGATATTACCCCAATACATTTAATAAAATCAATAAATAGCTCATGAGTATTGGCTATGCCAAAAAAGGAAGAAAATTTATATATATAAAAGGCTAAGCAACTGTCTAACTGGCCGGTAGGGATGACACGCACTGACCACCAGGGGACAGACACTCAATGCAGGAGCTGCTGAGCTGTGGTGACTTGGCAGTGGTGCCTCTCAGGTGACACACTCTGGAACCAGAGAGGAGGGAGCCCAGTTCCTTACGGGGCCGTGCGATTCCACCTTCGGCCATGGGTTATATTGTTGCTGGGGCATTGTTGGCCCTGAATCTGGTTTGCAGCACACTGTGTTTTCGTTCCACACTCTGTATGACAGCAACTTTGCAGAGTGCCCTCTTGCACTCCAGGATCCTTTTGGGGGATGTCGGAGAGCCGGTTTTGGCCTGATTCCCGCAGGCCAGGCTGAGGGACCCCACCTGCCAGAGGGACCCCGCTTACTCCATAGACGCCCTTCGAGCTGTGGCACCACCCCAGGGGCAGCGGGAGGTTGGCTCCAGGGCATGTCCGGCCTGCCTCACCCAGTCCTACCTCGCCGGCCACCTTCTAATTAATTTCTTTTCAGTGTGCATGAATCCATGCACCGGGCCACTAGTTTTTTGATAAAATCTCTATATTTCCTGGGGGAACTTGTAGAGCAGAGATTTTTCTTTGCTCAAAGAATGATTAGGTATTTTTTGATGAAAGACATGTTTAAGAAATTTGTATAAAAAGGAACCAAATATCTGAAAGAACCAAGTATTTTATGTATCTGGTGTCCTGTGATTTGTTAATACTTGCTATAATTTTTATAATATGGGCTTTAATAGCCAGACATAGGATATTTTTCTATTTTTGAATAAGAGATATTCTGTCATTCTTACAGTTATAAGAATGTATACAAAAATTTTCATCTTCATGAAGCATATGTTAAGGTCCATATCAGGCAGCTGGTATGTAAGTGCCATAATTGGTATTCCTTTTACTCTAATGAATAGATCTTGCACAACAGCAGGCATATGTGGAAGAGCAATGACAAGATACTGTTAACAGTATACAATTTAAATAGAAAATGTTTAGATATAGTTTTCTTTTGAAAGCATTGTGGATGAATGAAATTCTAAAACAGACACATTTAGCAGCCATAAAGAAAAAATTTCTAAAATTCACAACTTGAATAGTTTGAAGTTGTTTAGGTAATGCTAAGATTTTGTCTTTTATTTATTGCTTTGACATTATTTCTTTTCTATCTGTCTGTATTTAAAGGTCTTACATTTCTGTTTCAAACCTCATTTTTTCTTTTGACCTGCAGTATTTGGAAACCATGTTCACGCTACTTTTTCAGTTACTGCAGCAAGTTACAGAATGTGACACAAAGATGCATGTTTTACATGTCCTTTCTTGTGTGATTGAAAGAGTCAACATGCAGGTAATTTTGTTTTAAATCATGAAAACTAATGTTAGGGTGTAGTAGAGTATATGTCAGATTTTTAAATTTGTATGCAAAAGCCTCTGCGCACAGCTTGGGTGGGGTTGTAAATTGGGTGGGGCGGGGTCTCAGGGAATCACCAGGGCAAAGCAAACAGCAGTGGCTGCCAGTCAACCCTGCATCAGAGAGGTCCCTGCGTCTCTGTGTTCAGCGCTCCTGTGCAGGAACAATGACCACTGCAAGCACCTCTGCGAGAAAGCCGCCCTCACGTTCTGGCCCTATGCCAGACAGTCCAGTTTCTCCATATGAGTCTGGGTCCCCAAATTCTCGCCCAGAACTGGAGTTCAGAGCAGTGGGAGCTTGTATCTCCCTCCTGATTGAAAAAGACAACAGCGTACCCAGCTGCCAGCCCCTTTTCACACACCTCCATTCCTCTACACTTCCACACCTCTGCACCTCCTACCAGACTCAATGCGCTTTTCTCTTTCCTTCTAGTTGTCGAACTTCCACTCAGCCAGCCTTCCCGTGTTCCTGCATGATAGTTTGTTCTGTCTTTTAGCTGTAGTTTTAATGTGGTTGTGTGCGACAGCAAGTTCAGGTGTTTACCTATGCCGCTGTCTTCCCTCTCCATCTTCTTAATCAAAACCATAATTATAGTCAGGGAACTTAACATTGATTCAGTGCTGTTGTCTAATATCAAGTCCATATTCAGATTTCCTCAGTTGCCCCAGTAATATACCTTGAACCTTCCTCATCCTACCCATAGAGAGGGATGTATTTGACTTTCATGTCAACATTCTGTTTTCTAATCATCACCAGCCCTGTTTTGGACTTTTGCAACAGTGACTCTATGGGTGATTTCTGGAATAGTTGTTTTGAAGCATTAGTTTTAATTTAGCACATCATATATTCTAATGAATATCTAAGATTGGAATGTAAATATTTTATGACTTTCAAATGTAACTGGGTACTTTGGTTTATTACCTACTCCATCTATAATTCGTCGCTTACACTTTCTTTCTGTCATTCCTTGAAAAGTATTCTACTTGTTCCATACCAAAACTGGTTTTCCTTATCAGTAGAACGTGCTGTTTTTAGATGAGTATAAATGAGTATTTTGAAACTTGTGTTTTACATATTAAATGGCATGCTTTTATAAGCTAATTTGTATGTTGTTTGAGATAGGGCACTTAGCAAAATTAAGAGCTAAGCACATACTATTTATTATAATAGTTTGATTCCAAATTTGAAAATAAGGTAATATAAATAAAGAATCTCTTAATAGTCAGTTTTATCTCACTGAAGTATTTGAACAAATATTAAATATACACTGAGTGGCCAGATTATTATGACCACCCCATCAGTACTTCATTGACACTTACAAAAATACTGAATATTGAAAACTTCCTAAGGAAATACTCTCAAGGTTTTATTATTATTTGTATAACTAATTCACTTCATTGTACTGATGGGGTGGTCATAATAATCTGGCCACTCAGTGTGTGTGTGTGTGTGTATGTATTTGTTTTAAAGAGAGGGAGGGATGGAGGGGGTGGGGGAGGGGGGGAGAGAGAGAGAGAGAGAGAGAGAGAGAGAGAGAGAGAGAGAGAGAGAGAGAGAGAAATATGTCGATTGATTGCTTCCTGCACTCACCTGGACTGGGGATTGAACATGCAACCTGGGTATGTGCCCTTATTGGGAATTGAACTGGCGACCTTTCAGTACATGGGACAATGCTTAACCAACTGAGCTATACTGGCCAGGGCCGAACAAATATTTAACTTATTTTTCTGTACATTACCTTCTGGGGTGGGATGTGAAGGACTCAGATTCTGTAATTTTTTTTGCTACCCTTTCACTGTATGCTGTTTCATAAGCAGAATAAAGAAACACTCTTTTTTTTTTCTGGTAGCAGTTTTTAATTTTAATCCATGGGATTGAAATAGATAGCACTGAAGCTAAAGGTCTGCTATTTGTTTTATCATCAAGGACACTCATTAGAACAATTCCAAATATTATGACTGTAAGCCTAGAGCTGGAGCACTGTCCAGCTTCAGCGTAGATCCATTTTATTTTCCATGAGGTTCACTGTCAAGCTGTGCTGTGTGCTTCAGGGTATATTTTTCAAAACTGGTTAACTGGACTTAACAGTTGTATTCTTTCTTCTGTGTTTCCACTGTACCTCCTATACACCTTCACCATTGCACTAACCCTTTCTCATTGTAAGGGTTTGTATGTGTAGCTTTATATCCTTTTCTTTCTGGTGCCTTGTGCTTGGGGCCTGATACTTGGAAGATGCTATCAGATAATTGTTGAATGAATGAATAAATGCTAACTGTTTCTAAAACAATGTATTTCCAGTTAAGTAAGCTGTTTTAGAAAGAAAGAAGGAGATTATAACAGCATCTCTCTATTAAATTCTAAAGAAATAACTGGCCTTTATATATTATTTCATATTCCTAAATTTTATTTCATGTAACACATTTGGTAACTGTTTTAAAATATTTACCATAGCCCTGGCAAATGTGGCTCAGTTGGTTGGAGTGTCATCCTGTACACTGAAAGATTGTGGGTTTGATTCCCAGTCAGGACACATACCCAGGTTGTGGGTTTGATCCCTGGTTGGTGTGTGTGCGAGGCAACCAATTGATGTTGCACTCTCACATCGATGTTTCTCTTTCTTCCCTCTCCCTTCCTCTCTCTGAAATCAATAAAAGCATGTCCTCGGGTGAAGAAGTATATATATATACACACACACACACATATACACACATATACATACATACACACACATATACACTTACACACGCGCACACACAAGCACACACACATATATGTTAGATATATAAGGTCAAGTACCAAAGAGCTCTGTGTCTATGTAATGTCTGACTTATCTTTAAAAGGATATATGCTTGCCCTAGCCGGTTTAGCTCAGTGGATAGAGCTGCGGACTGAAGGGTCCCAGGTTTGATTCTGATCAAGGGCATGTGCCTGGGTTGCGGGCACATCCCCAGTAGGGGGTGTGCAGGAGGCAGCTGATCGATGTTTCTCTCTCATCGATGTTTCTAACTCTCTATCCCTCTCCCTTCCTCTCTGTAAAAAATCAATTAAATATATTTTAAAAAAATAAAAGGATATATGCTTACTATATTACATGTAGTATATATTAAATATTTGCTCTCTGGGACTTAAATAGGTCTTTCATTGTTTCTTAAGATAAGTTGCCTTTTTTACTAATAGAATTCTTTTACTTCCCCTACTTCTGTTGTGATAGATACGGCCGTATGTAGGATGTTTGGTGCAGTATTTGCCTCTTCTGTGGAAGCAGAGTGAAGAACACAATATGCTGAGATGTGCTATTCTGACAACGCTTATTCATCTTGTTCAGGTAAGATACTTCTTTACAGTTTCTTAGTTCAGTATTTTTTTCTTCTTTAAAATTTTTCATTGTTTGCATGTGTTTTATGTTAATGTTAGTGAAAGGCCTCACATTTTATGTCTTATATGTGTGATCTAAACAGTTTTTAAAACACTGTTTGTATATTTACTTTGGACATTTTTGACATAAGAAAATTTTCCTCTACTTTTTAGAGATGATTTCTTTCGTTAGATGTAGTGGTTCTCAGTGATGGTGAACCCACAATGTTTGTAGCCCATGGTACCTTGCAGGCTGCTTCCTTGTTATGCAGTGATTTTCTGCATAAACTTCATTTTTACTCCTTTTCCTTAATTTAAAATAAAAATTTTCCCTTTCATAAATTTGAAAGGCAGAAGAACAGGTGAGTTGCTTTTGAGAGAAGGAGTGAATTTGATTTTAGACATCTTGACTTGAAGTGTTGGGATGTGCAGTAGGTAGAGAGGAACCTAAACTTTTTTTTTTTAATTGCTTAAAGTAATACAAAGGGTCCATCCCCCCCCCCCCCCCGCCCTAGACAGTCCCTTAGCCTCCCCTATCCCCCAGTGTCTTATGTCCATTCGTTATGCTTATATGCATGCATACAAGTCCTTTGGTTGATCTCTTACCCCCCTACCTCCTGCCCCCCAACCCTCCCCGGCCTTCCCGCTGCAGTTTGACAATCTGTTGAGGCAGCTCTGCCTCTGTATCTATTATTGTTCAAAAATTTATAATGGTCTCTATTATCCATGAATGAGTGAGATCATGTGGTATTTTTCCTTCATTGACTGGCTTATTTCACTTAGCATAATGCTCTTCAGTTCCATCCATGCCGTTGCAAATGGTAAGAGTTTCTTCCTTTTTAGAGCAGCATAGTATTCCATCGTGTAGATGTACCACAGTTTTCTAATCCATTCATCTACTGATGGGCACTTAGGCTGTTTCCAGATCTTAGCTATGGTGAATTGTGCTGCTATGAACATAGGGGTGCATATATCCTTTCTGATTGGTGTTTCTGGTTTCTTGGGATATAAGGAACCTAAACTTGAGGGAAAAAGAATGAGACTCTAATTTTCATTTGAACTGAAAATGAATTATAGTCTGATGATGAGAGAAGAGCTTAACCCAAGACTGTCTCTGAGTGTATGGATGCTGAAGTGATTTTTACTGCCTTTGCTTCAGAGTTTGATAGATTTTTCCAATGGGGGATCTTTCTCTAAATTAAGAATTTCTACTCTAAATGTTCTAATAAGTTTTAAAAATACCCTTTCTACTATTAGTTTAGAAAAACCTTTCTCAGCCACTTTGATATGTTTTGAAACATAAACTCATTTGTTCAGTAAATATTTATGGATGGGTTTTACAGTTACAAATTTTTGTCTAAGGCAGTTTTAGATAGATGAATGGTGATACAAATTGAAAAAAAAAATACTTTTATTGATTTCAGAGAGGAAGGGAGAGGGAGAGAGAGAGAAACATCAATGATGAGAAAGGATCATTGATTGGCTGTCTCCTGCATGCCCCCTACCTACTGAGGATCAATCCTGCAACCCAGGCATGTGCCCTGACCAGGAATCAAACTGTGACCTTCTGGTTCATACGTTGATGCTCAACCACTGAGCTATGCCTGCTGGACGATACAAATTTTTAAAAAATGCAGTTTCTCTTTAATAAGTGTCTGGCCTAGCATCTCTTTCTGTCTACCCTGTAATTCTTGTGATTATCTTCAAAGATTATCTCTTTTTTTGATGAGGATATGTACCTCGGTTGCAGGTTCTATCCTGGCCCTGGGTGGGGCATGAGTGGGAGGCAACCAATTGATATCTTTCTCACATTGATGTTTGTTTCTCTTTCTCTTTCTCTCTCTCCCCTCCTCCCCCTTCCATTCTCTCTAAGAAATCAATAGAAAAAATATCCTTGAGTGAGGATAAAAAAAAAATTTTTTTTTAAATTTCCTGATGATGTGGGTATATTTGTATCCCATTGTTCTGGACACTTGGATATTTCAAATTGGAAACTCATATTCTTGGGTTCTAGGTTATGATATTATATTTTATTTTTTCCTCCCCTTCTTGTTTTTAAAAATTTGAAGCATATATAAAAGAAGGAAGAACAGTCTAGTGAATCCTTAGATAACTTACCATCACCCAATTTCAAGAACTATATCAGCATTTTGTCTGTATAAATTTAGGAGTGGGAACTAAAAGCTGATGGGAAGGGTTGTGTACGTATGAGAAACTTGCTGATAGTGGATTTTTCTTTTAGGATGATCTAGCTGGGTTGTTTTGTCGGGACATGGTCCATGTTTTTGAGATCTTTTTTCAGTGAAAGATCCTTCAGTCTCATGCCTGTTTACATATTACATCTGCCTGTTTAATGTAATAAGCTCTTGATTGCCTGGTGTCTCCCTGTCTTGAGACCACTTCTTGTACCTTACAAGAGAATAAACGGCCAGCTCTGTTCTGGACCAGGGAGAGCCAGTTGTTTGTGCACATGGATGAGATTTGGCATCAGACTGTTCTTTAAACACCTTCTAAAGAACCTCTTATTTTTAACACCTCCCTTTCAAAGCTCCTGGCTTTGAGATTCGGCTTTCTGAGTCTGCTAAGTCAGTAGCCACTTGTCTTTTTTCCCAGTTTTCAAAAATGAGATGATTTTTATCTTATGCTGTCTTTATACTTACGATTATAGGTCTTTAAAAACACATCCTACAGCATTCTTTTAGGGATGTTGGCAGAGAACAGTAATACATATAAGGGTTAAATCTGCCAGTTTTCTCTAGATATTAACATAGTTATTTCTAATACTAGGTAGTTTGGTGTAGCTGGAATGTAGAGTATAGAGCTTGGGTGTGGGGGCCTTGTCAGGTAAATGTAAAGAAACTATCTTGAAGCTCAGAGGAAAGAGAGTTATTTTTATTTTAGAAAGGTAATCAGGGTACCATGTGGACACTAGTTTGGAATGGGGTAAAAGTAAGGCCAAGGAAAGTAGTTGGGAACCTCTTTTGTTACCCCTGAAAGAAATGACGACCTGAATTAAAGCCGTGAGGAAAAGGGGCAAGATTTGAAAACTATTAGAGAGATAATTAAGGATTATTTAGATGTGATATGAGGAGAAAGAGGAAGCAGGAGGTGGTTATAATATAATTTTTAAAACTATATATATTTTATTGATTTTTTTTACAGAGAGGAAGGGAGAGGGATAAAGAGTTAGAAACATCGATGAGAGAGAACTATTGATCAGCTGCCTCCCGCACACCTCCTACTGGGGATGTGCCCGCAACTAAGGTACATGCCCTTGACTGGAATCAAACCTGGACCTTTCAGTCTGCAGGATGATGCTCTATTCACTGAGCCAAACCGGTTAGGGATATAATATAATTTACTACTAGAAGAATAGTGGTTCATGTCAGGTGAGTTAGGAAATGCAAGAAGCGGAACTCTTTTAGAAAGACAGTGGGTTGGTTCAATTTTTAGAAGGTATTATTCTGTTTTCTCCCTTAACTTAAAAAAAATTATAGATTCACATGCAATGGCAAAAATAGTATAGAGAGACTCCCTTGTGCCCTTCACCTTATTTCCCCTTATGTCTTAGGTAATGATGGTACAATAAGATTTTCCCCATTTAAGCATTTCTGATAATTTTATTAATAACTAATTAATTTATTTTTGAGCTTTTACAGTATTATAGACAATGTCTTGTAGTTATAACCATGGGCCAAAAGAATGTTCAGATTTAAAGCTGCATATCTGGGATTGTACATATATTTGAGGCCTCTAGATTATAAAGATGAATCTCATCATGATTTTACAGAGAGAGAGTCTTAAATGTTTCACAGTTGCTTCCTTTAGTTTTGCTAATGCTAGTATATTGTGCTCATTGGGATGTGCACGAAGTAGATAGATTCTAATTTTCTTGAGAAATTTTAAGTCTATTTGATAATCAATATGAACTTGACTAGTTTTTCTTAATGTTCTCTCTTTTTTTGTTCTGTTAAAGATTGAGCTATGGAGAGTAATATTTTAACTAAATATTAAAGCCCAATATACTATTATTTTTACTTTATTAAATGTGATATTTTTATAATTCTCTTTGGAAAAATCTTCAGTAAGGTCTTCACCTTATTTTTAGTTATAGAAAGAGCCAAACTTATACTTAACGTATTTAAGGATAAACTTTATATATTTCCTTTGAAGTGTCTTATGTTCTGATACAGATTGAATTTATTATAAATATTTCATTAAGAGGGGAATATATATATTTTTTAAAATAAAGATATCTAATTTAAAAAAGGGAAATACAGAAATGTTTTGTTGCATTGTCATTTGCTATAAATTATATTGACATTTGAATTATTTTCTAAGTGAGGTGGTGTTTGGTTATTTTATTTCCTTTCTATGTTTATCAGACTGTAGAGATTATTAATGGATTAGAAATGGACTGTGCATCCTTTTTGTTTTCTTTCAGAGTGAGAGTTGTGTGGTACACTGAGTCAACCTTCATAATACAGTAATTAGGCAAACTAGAATTTTAGATATAATGCCCTCTCTTCCTCTCTCTTTGTGTTTTTGGCTCTTTAAAAATATTAGCAAAATATCTTCATTAAACTAATATGTACATATTTTTTATAAGCTTACAGAAAAGTACAAAAAAAAAAGAAAACTCCTTTACTCTCTTCCAGTATCCTTTTCCTTTTCCATATTTACCTAGTGTTAACAATTTTTTTCTATTTTCTCCCAAGAAACATTTTTATGCATATATTGCATATTCAGAAATGTAGCTATTTGAAAAATATTTTTGCATGAAGAATTATACACACTTCTGTACTTTTTAAATCCAGTTTATAATTATTTTGAAATTGTTTATATTCCATGTCTAATCCTTTCTCACAGCTAAGTATTCTAGAATATTAATACACCATAATGTAATTATCTTACTGATGAACGTTTAGATTGAGTTCAGTGTTTATTATTTAGGTTAGATAATTTATAGAATTTAATATTTCAATGTTAACACCTCTTTAATAGTCAGAGATGGGGATATAAATATTTATGTGTGGAAACTCTTTAAATGAACAGATGTGTATAGCCTTGGTATATATTATTTTACTACCATTAGGTAACTGAATAGTATTTTTATGCTACTTGCTTTCTAATTGTAAACAGAACTAACTTTGTTTTAGTTATGCTTATATTTAGGGCTGTCCTTTAAAATCTAATTAATTTACTTTATAAGTTGTTTTTAGAGCTTTTATATGTGATAGGTGATTGATTTTTGTTTTTGTTTTTTGGGGGGTTTTTTGGGTGGTGGTGGTGGTGGGACCTTAAAATGTCTTATATTAAATTTTATTTATACTTCCCATAGGGATTAGGAGCAGACAGCAAGAACCTGTACCCTTTCCTGCTTCCAGTTATTCAACTGAGTACAGATGTTTCCCAGCCTCCACATGTTTATCTTCTGGAAGATGGTTTAGAATTATGGTAAGAGGAAAAACTTAATACCTTGGACTTTTTTTTTTTCTTGACCTTCCTTACTCTCATTTCAATATAGCAAAGGCCAGGTAACAGGGCTTAACTCAACATTTAAAAATAAAAACATAAAGTCGGTTTCCCCAAAGTGGGTAGCATAATAGCTCCATCTTTTCTTGGCAGCTTTCACTCAGTGTAGGCTTACAATTGTCAGAGTTAAAAGGGAAGTTTCAGTAAGAACTCAGCTGCATTTTATCTTTTGGAATTTGGAATGTAAAATTTAGATATCAATAAATTTTGGAAACTAAAAATTTACTTAAAACTTCCAGTGTGTTAAATGAGATTTCAGGGAATTGTTGCGTTACTTTCAACCTCTTATTAACTTACCATAAGTACTGGGATTATACCTTAGCCCCAAATATTAGTACTGCTTAGTCTTGATTTATTATTTTACTAAGTGAATAGTATGTAGTGTTAAAAAACAACAACAAATCTACGAAAACCTTTTTCTGTGACAGCTCAGTGCCTCAAACTGTAAGGAACTGTGCTAGAAAATCATTTTGCTTTATTAAGCTTATTTTACTGATGACAGCAGTCTCTCTTTAAAATGTAGTTTATAATACAGGAAAGGTTTAAAAATTCCAATGTATATACTCACACTGGAATTAAAAAGCAAATCACAGAAATTAACCATAGAAAAAAATCACACTTGGGGCCTCCCTTCTTCCCTTTCTTCTTCTCTCTTTCCCTTATTTTCTTAGTTTTGTTTAGCTTTCTAGGAATGAACAGTGTTTTGATTCTTAGAAATTGTCTTCAGTGCAAATTATAAATTAATGATCTGTATCAAAATACTCGAAGTACAATTTTAAAACATAAGTAGGTAGATATTTTCAATTTATTTCTCATTCTTTTCTAGGTTGTTTTAAGTTAAATGACTTCTGGATGTTTTGATTATAAGTTAGCATATGTTGGACACTTTTATATTCATGCTAGAGGCCTTGTGCACGGATTCATGCACATTGAAAAGAAATTAGTTAGAAGGTGGCGGGACTGGTCAAGACGGCTGGACACACCCTCGAACCAACCTCCCGCGGTCCCTCCCCACCCTGGGGTGGTGCCGGGGCTCCATGGGCATCTGCAGAGTGAGCGGGGTTCCCCCAGCAGGTGGGGTCCCTTGCCCTGGCCTGTGGGGAGCGGGCTGAAACTAGCAGTCTGACATTCCCCGAGGGCGTCCCAGAGTGCAAGAGGGCACTCTGCAAAGTTGCTATCGCTCGGCAGCTCCTGTGTTGAGCATCTGCCCCCTGTTGGTCATTGCACGTCATAGGTACTGGCTGGTCAGTTGGTCGCTTAGGCTTGTGTGTGTGTGTGTGTGTGTGTGTGTGTGTGTGTGTATACATACATATACTGTATATATATATTTTTTTTAATCCTCACCCAAGGATATATTTTTCCATTGATTTTTAGAGTGGAAGGAAAAGAGAGTGGAGGGAAGGAGGGGAAAAAGAAGGAATGAGAGAGAGAGAGAGAGAGAGAGAGAGAGAGAGAGAGAGAGAGAGAGAGAGAGAGAGAGAAACATCGATTGGTTGCTTCTCACTCGCTATCCAATGGGGCCAGGAATTGAATCTGCAACTGAGGTACATCTCCTTAACTGGAAATTGAACCCACAACCCTTTGATCTGTGGGCCAGTGCTCTAACCACCGAGCAAAACTGGCCAGGGCAATATTCATATATTTTTATTTGTCCAGAATGGATTACTTTAGATTAGAGCAGCCATGGGCAAACTATGGCCCGTTTGAAATGAATAAAACTAAAAAAAAAAAAAAAAAAAGACCGTACCCTTTTATGTAATGATGTTTACTTTGAATTTATATTAGTTCACACAAACACTCCATCCATGCTTTTGTTCCGGCCCTCCGGTCCAGTTTAAGAACCCATTGTGGCCCTCTAGTCAAAAAGTTTGCCCACCCCTGGATTAGAGGTTGGCAATTTTATTTTGTAAAGGACCAGACAGTAAATATTTTAGGCTTCCCAGGCTATGCACATTCTGTTCCAACTATTCAACACTGTTGTTTTAGAGCGAAAACTATTGTAGACAATAATATGTAAACAAGTGGACAGGGCTGTGTTTCAATAAAACATCATTTATGAAAGTAGGATATGGGTTGGATTTGGCTGTAGTTTGCCAACCCCTACTCTAGATTACAAATTAAAACATTAATCTCTGGTATATAAGTACTTTCTTATAAATGTGTAGATACTATATGATAATGGCTAGTAGAAAAATTTTAAATATTATATTAAAGAGACATATTCAGTTACTTATCAGTATTGCAGACTTAGTATATTAATGTGCTTTAGTAAAGGTGTATACATTTTTTAATGATTACATGAACAGGTAATCATAAAAATGCATTGCTTTGTTAATGGTAATCTCTTTTTTTCTGCTTTTAGTTATATGTAAACAAAATTAAATCATTATGATACATTTAAAAACAATTACCAAATTTATAAATAGCTAAGATTTATTTAAAGAATCAGGGTACACATTTCTTCATATACTAGAGGCCTGGTGCATGAATTCATGCACCAGTGGAGTTCCTCGGCCTGGCCTGCGGAATTGGGCCGAAACCAGCTCACTGACATCCCCTGAAGATATCCCGGATTGTGAGAAGGTGCAGGCCAGGCTGAAGAACTCCACCAGTGCACGATCGGGGATGGGGAGAGGTGCAGAAGGTTGGCCAACCGGGGAGGGACCCCAGGAGGGCCCGTCTCGCTCAGTCCTGATCAGCCAGACCCCAGCAGCAAGCTAACCTACAGGTCGGAGTGTCTGTCCCCTGGTGGTCAGTGCACATCATAGCATGCAGTTGAGTGACCTTAGCATGTCATTAGCATATTACGCTTTGATTGGTTGAACAGCCAACCAATCAACTGGACTCTTAGCATATTAGGCTTTTATTATATAGGATTTTTCTTAGTGAGTTACAACTCATTTGGAATCAGATATAGGTGTCAAGCCCCAATTAAACCACTGTGTAAGGTTTGTAATCATCTTCTATGAGCCTCGTTTTCCTTATCTGTACATTGAGGAAAAATAATCTGTACTTTTACCCAGTTGTTGTGAGGATGAAATAATGTTTGTAAAGTGGTTAGTATTTTGTATATGATATTTAAAGCCAGAGAATTGGTGAGATCACTTAGGAATAGAAGGACAGAGAACATTCAGCTCAGGGGAAAATTCTAAAGAATTTATAACATTTAGAGGCCACATGAGGAGTCATCAAAGATGACAGAGAAGAGCAATCTACTGATATAGGAGGAATACCAAGTGAAGAAGAGACTATTTCCTAAAAGTGGGAGTGGTCAGCTATGTCAGATGTGCTGATTGTTCTAGTGAGAGCAGTACATAGAGGTGAATTGGTCATATGGAGATATTAGGAGGGGTTTCAGTGGAGAAGTAATAACAAAAGATAGAATTGGAGAGATTGAAGCATGAATTGGAGTTAAGTAAGTACAGACTGTGAGCACTGATAAGTTGTTTAAGAACTTTTACTATGAAGAAGTGTGTGGAAATCTGGCAGCCATTGGCTGGTGTGGGGGATGCAAGTTCTAAAAGGATGGATGATACTCCAGAGAAACATAATTGAAGGAGGCAGTTGTGGAACTGTGTACCTGAAACCTATATGATTTTGTTAACTAGTGTCATCCCCAAAACTCAATAATAAGGAAAGAAAAAGATAATTGAAGGAGGCAGAAGGGATGGGATGCTAAGCAAGTATAGGGGTTTATTGTTTTTTAATAGCAGCAGGAATACTTTATCTGTTTTAATACTTTATCTCTTTTAATTGGAGGAATAATTTATCTGTTTAAGATGGATTTCTGTATTGTAGTTGAATGAGATAGGTAGGTGTTCTATGTAAGCTTCTATTTTTTCAACAAAATATGAAGTGTAATCATCAGCTGAGTGTTATGGCTGGAGTGGGAGTGTATAAAGATATGAGAGGTTTGTGGGAAGCAAGAGTATAAAAGTTTTATATTGGAGAATGGGAATTTGAACTTATTAGGGAATAACCAGTACCAGTTGATGTTTTTGGTCATATATTACAAAATTACACTTCAGACTTATTAAGTGATTTTTTTTAAAAATGGCTTTCCTCTGCCCTTCTTGATCCATCTTGCTAGAGATTTGTCATTGGTCTTCTCAAAGAACCAACCTTTGGCTTGGCTTTTCTTGCATGTTTGTTTCATATTATCTTCTGTTCCTATATTTATCTCATCTTTCTACTTGCTTTACGTTGGTATTTGTCTTTTAACCCATATTCTAAGATTTAGCTCAGTAAATTTTAGTTTTCTAATATAAGACTGTAATGGTATCTTTTATTAACTTAGTTGGTTTATCATATTAGAGTGCCTCCAAGAGGCCCTCCACACATATACTCAATAGATGTGAATAAAGTTAGACAAGCTAATAGGGGATGCTCTATGAAGCATGTTTCTGCTTTTCCAGAGAATAGATTCAGTATATCATCATTAGGTGTGTTTTCTGTGAGTGTTTGGTAGATACTCTCTTATGAAGGAAAGGTAAAGGAAGTTCCTTTCTATTTATAATTGGATGAGAGTTTTTATAGTGAATGATTTTGAATAGGATCCCCCTCCCTTTTCTTGCAGATATTGTGACAATTGTGTTTTGTCTTCTTTAACTTCTTTTCTAGAGGCTGTTTTGAGGAGGTAAACCAGTTAGTTACACACTTCTGTGATAAACTACAACCCATATATAATTTATTTTTTATACATTTATTTTTTTTCCAGATGCTATTATTTTAACTGAGAGTGGCTTGTTCATATTTTTACTAAGTTCATATTTATTAACATTTAAAGTAAGTGTTTTTAAACTAATTAATTAGTCCAGTGTTTCATTGCAGGGGCACATCAATTATACATGACAAGAATATATAAAGAAAATAAAACTGTGAAATAATTTTTATCTTTACCAGACCACTCATAATATCCATGATTTTGCTTTATCATTATAATTATACATATTTTGGTATGTAGTCACTTTCTTTACTGTTTTTTTTTTGCCATGTATATAGAAATAATATTACATGATTTGTAGGTAGGTTTTTAATTTTGATGAATTTGGTAATTTTTTTAAGAGAGATAATTTTATGACTTTTTGTATTGTCTGTTTTTCTTCTTTTACATGGGGCAGTTTTTAAAATATTTATGTTGTGTTGTTAAATAGCTTTAATGGTTACAGAAAGTGATTTACTCTTTCCCCCCCTAGGTTAGTGACTTTGGAAAACAGCCCATGCATTACACCAGAGTTGCTTCGTATATTTCAGAACATGCCACCGCTTCTTGGTAGGTATTAAAGCATAAACTTAACTACTGTTTTGAATGCAGCCATAATTAATAGTTTCTAGATTTTTTCCTATGTAAGTTTTAAGGATAATTTCTGCTTGTTAAAGATCAAGAAATTTACTAAATTACTGAATAAAAATCAAAGAGTTCTTAGGAAACTAATTACAAGTTAGGTTTGAAATCTGGTAAAGTTTTTGTTTGATAGCAGTTCTATAAGGTATTTAAAAGGTTATACTATAAGGTTGCTTCATCAGTACAATGAAGTGAATTAGTTATGCAAATAATAATAATAAAACCTTGAGAGTATTTGCTTAGGAAGTTTTCAATATTCAGTATTTTTGGAAGTGTCAATGAAGTACTGATGGGGTGGTCATAATAATCTGGCCAGTCATAATTATCTGGCTATCATTGTATACCCTGGCTTTATCCAGCTTCTTTTACAATGTGATTTTGTGCTATCAATTTTTCACAAATGAACTCTGTACATATTTCTGATTTAGCTAAGGAACTACAATATAAACCACATATAATCAAAATTATTAAATAGTGGAAAATCATTGTTTGTTGAAGTATTATATATGAGCTGTGAAATCATAAAGCTTAATGTTATTGAAGCAACACTTTTGGTACATGAAACCATAGAAATGGACAGGGTGCTACAAGTAGGCTTTTTGTCTCATTTAGGCCACCTTGGATGAAATCTAATTAGATGATTTTTTTTTGCCAATCTGAACATGTATTCTGAAAATATATATATATATCTCAAAGCCTAATATGCTCCCCGCTGGAGTTTGACTGGGAGACTGATTGCTTCTTATGACATGCGCTGACCAGGAGGGGGTGGCGCGGAAAGAAGGAAGGCCCCAACTGGCAGCCTGAGGCCCCAATCAACCCTGATTGCTGGCCAGGCCTAGGGACCCTACCTGTGCACGAATTTCGTGCAGCAAGCCTCTAATAATAATAGAAAATGAATACTTAACCTTTTATATATCAGCCACCACTCACAAGTATATAATAGCCTAAATTTTAAAAAAAACTTATAAAATTGTTGTTTTATGAGAGATTTTACCAGTGCAGATTGACATTTTTAAACTGATGGAGTATTTAAGAATTTTATACAGTGCTATTTACTGGCCATTTGGTTTTTGCTTTGTTTTGTTTTAATCTCCAAAATACTATTGCTTTTAAAAAGTGTTTGTTTATAAAATGTAAAATGTAAAAATTGTTTAAGGTTTGCCATTCAGAGTCCTCATTCTTCAAGACTTATTCATGAAGCATCTTTAATTCCTGCTTTAGTACTTTGGGTATACTAACTGAATAGTTTAATATTGTCAGGAAAAAGTGTTTATATAGTAATATACCAGGAAAAAGATATACTTATTTTGGCGATATTGAAAGATTGTTTCTTTCTAAGCTTGATCTAGAATAGTTATCAAAATATCTGTTAAGAGATGGCTTAAAAGAATCCTGTCTTAAATATTTCTTAATTATAGATCTTGATAAAATTTTAGGTAGCAATGATTTAGAAATAATATTCTCTGACATGCCTGGAATTTAACAATCCTAACTTCACACTGAAATATGAATCCTTCTCAGGGGTTGCCCAAGTCTGTTGTATAGTGTTGGTCTGTGAAACAATGTGAACAAGTCCAGACTAGACTAGACTTTCTCCTTGAGGAAAAAGAGACGATGTGAGTTTTTCATAAGGATAACTTTATTCGATATAAAGCCCTACCTTTTTATCCTGAGATTTTGTCTTATTTTGAAAAAAAAAAAATTAAATGACAGCCTTTGTTATTTCATTTTATGTCTTTCATTAGCATAGTAGTTGGTCACTCCCTGTCTCCTCGACTTCCTTATCCTATCTAATAAAAGAGTAATATGCAAATTAACCATCACACCCTTACTCCGTCAGTCCGTCACAAAGATGGCGGCAGCCATGGAGCTGGAGTGAGCAGGAGGCTTAGGTTGCCCCCGGCAATGGAGGAAGCCAAGCTTCCTGCCTGCCCTGGACGCCCTGAGCTCTGCTCAAGGCTACAAACTCTTAATTATAGAAGATAAATAAATCCCAGATACCTGCTTCCAGCCGGTGTGGCATCTGCTCAAGGAGGGGCTGGGAACATGGGTTGCCAGGGGCAACCCAGGCTTCGAGAGGGACCAAGGCTACAAAGTTTCAATTATAGAAGTTAAATAAATCCCAGATACCTGCTTCCAGCCCACGGCCGTGGCCAGCCTGAAAACGGCCATCAGCCCATCACCCAGGCTGGCCAAGCACCCCAGCGTGACCCCCACCCTGAAGAGGCTTGGCCAAACTGAAAACAGCCCTCAGCCCCTCAACCAGGCTGGCCAGTCACCCCAGCAGGAACCCCACCCTAAAGGAGCTGTGGCCATCCTGAAAACAGCCCTCAGCCCTTCACCCAGGCTGGCCACACCCCCATGGGGTGAGGGTCCCCACTGTGGGGCTTGACCAGCCTGCAAACAGCCCTCAGCCCCTCACCCAGGCTGGCCAGGCACCCCAGTGGGGACCCCCACCCTGATCCAGGACACCCTTCAGGGCAAACCAGCCAGCCCCCACCCGAGCACCAAGCCTCTATCCTATATAGTAAAAGGGTAATATGCCTCCCAACACCAGGATCAGCGGAGCCGCGAGGTCTCCCAGCACCGGGATCAGCAGAGCCGAGAGGCCTCCCGGCACTGGGATCAGTGTGACGGGGCAGCGCCCAAACCCCCTGATCACCCTGCAGTTCTGTGTGTGACAGGGGGCGGGGCCACAACCTCCCTATCCACCCTGCTCTGTTCGTGACAGGGGAAGGCGCCCCATCCCCCTGATCAGCCCTGCTCTGTGCCTGATAGGGGGGAGCTCCCCAACCCCCTGATCGCCCTGCAGCTCTGTGTGTGACTGGGTGCAGCGCCCCAACCCCCTGATCGGCCCTGCTCTGTGTGTGACAGGGTGCGGCGCCCCAACCCTCCCCACCCCCACAGGCCCTGCTCTGTGTGTGACAGGGTAGAGCCATAACCTCCCCATCAGCCCTGCCCTGAGTGTGACAGTGGCGGCGCCCCAACCCCCTGATCGGCCCTGCTCTGTGGGTGACAGGGGGGAGCTCCTCAACCCCCTGATCGGCCCTGCTCTGTGTGTGACAGGGGGGAGCTCCCCAAACCCCTGATGGGCCCTACTCTGTGTGTGACAGGGTACGGATCCCCAACCCCCCTGATGGGCCCTGCTCTGTGCGTGACAGGGGGCAGCGCCCCAACCCCAATTGGCCCTGCTCTGTGCATGACGGGGTGGTGCCGCGACCTCCCCATTGACCCTGCCTTGAGTGTGACGGGGGCGGTGCCCCAACCCCCCAATTGGCCCTACCCTGAGTGTGACTGAGGGTGGCATCGCAACCTCCTGATCCGCCCTGCTCTGTGCATGACAGGGGGCGGCACCCCAACTCCCCAATCGGCCCTGCTCTGAGCCTGACCAGGGGCTGCACCTAGGGATTGGGCCTGCCCTCTGCCACCCGGGAGCAGGCCTAAGCCAGCAGGTAGTTATCTCCCGAGGGGTCCAAGACTGCGAGAGGGCACGCTGGGCTGAGGGGACCCCCCCCCCCCCGAGTGCACAAATTTTTGTGCACCGGGCCTCTAGTCCTGTATAATAAAAGGGTAATATGCAAATTGACCCTAACAGCAGAACGACTAGGAATGACTGGTCACTACGACACACACTGACTACCAGGGGGCAGACACTCAGTGCAGGAGATGCCCCCTGGTGGTCATTGCGCTCTCACAGGGGGAGCTCTGCTCAGCCAAAAACCAGGCTGATGGCTGCCAGCATAGCGGTGGTGACGGGAGCCTCTCCTGCCTCCTCTGCAGCACTAAGGATGTCCGACTGCAGCTTAGGCCTGCTCCCCGCCAGCAAGTGGACATCCCCCGAGGGCTCCCAGGCTTCCAGAGCGATGTCTGACTGCCAGCTTAGGCCCGGTCCCCTGGGGAGCGGGCCTAAGTCAGTAGGTGGACATCTCCCGAGTTTGTCCCAGACTGTGAGAGGGCACAGGCTGGGCTGAGGGATCCCCCCTGAGTGCACAAATTTTTGTGCACTGGGCCTCTAGCTTTTATTTTATTTTATTTATTTTTTTTAAAACATACTAAATTTTAACAAAATAGTTTTCTCCTTTGCACTTTGAAAAGGAATAACTAAAAATAATATCCTTTGTCCAGCTATTCTGATAATTAGGTTTTAAAGAACATTTTTTTATGCGTAAGGGAAAAGAACAACAAAGTCCAAGGATTGAGAATATTTAAGCACAATATAATTTTTGGGGGGCATAATGGGAATTCTTTTCATATGTAGAGTAACATAATTCTTATCATATGAACCCATTTAAGCACATGTCCAAATGTGATGGTAAAACGATTCTGTTGCATGTTGTTTGCCTTCCAAGCATTAGAAATATAGTTTGATTCGAAAGATTGGGTCATTTGGTTATGTAGTTCTTTTCTGAACAGAAAAAAAAAAAAGAACTTCATATTCTTTTCTAAATTGATTTAACTAGTGGGAGATATATGAGAAAGCATTAAGTTATAGGTTGATGCCGGTTTTTAGATAGTTATCTATATACTAGTATTCTGAATAGCACTCAGAAAAGATTTGTGAAGAAGTGTAACTTAATTTTACATATATCACTTTATTTAAACTAACTGAACAATGAATTAGCTTGTCCTTTAAAAAAATATTTATTATTTTGTCAGAACAAAGTTCAGAAAATCTCAGAACCTGCTTTAAGATCATCAATGGTTATATCTTTTTATCATCAACAGAATTTTTACAGGTATGTTGTAGTTTTTACATTGTAAACATTTGTATAGTTATGATTTTGTTTCTTATTTGAAATTAGGAGGTACCTTTACAAAATTTAAATGATTCATCTGTATTACTTGAAGTGGGGGGGAAATTTTATAAGCATTGAAAACTGCAGGGCAGATGAGATGCAGCCATTAATTAGTTTTTTAAACCCAGAAAATATGCTCTTTGAATAAATAGATTCTCATATTGCTATAAAAATCAGCATAGGGAATAAGTTATACTTTTATTCTCTAACCTTTCCTAAAGAGTTGTAATTGTAACATTAGTATATAAATTTCAAATAGATTATAATGAGTCCCAAATTGAATTTTATGTGTTTTTTAGTATTGTAGATACATTCGTATGTATATTTTGACCTTTGATTGAATTTCAGACATATGCAGCAGGTCTGTGTCAGTCCTTTTGTGAGCTGCTAAGTGACATTACTACAGAAGGTCAAGTTCAAGTGCTCAAGGTATTGTCACTTTAAAAATTAGTTACAAGTTTATAAGATTATTGTTACAAGTTTTCCATCTATATTTTGTGAAATTGGATCTTTATTTGAGTTTGGATGATTGGCAAGGAGAAGAGTAATTCTAGACAGTAATATCTTTTAGCAGTATGCAGTATTCAGTTGGTCTAATACTTGGTCTAATACTTCAGGACCAGAAGTCTCAAATTTGACCATGCGTGCAGATCACCTGAGGATGTTGTTAAAATGCAGATGCCACATTTTTTAAAAAAAATATATTTTATTGATTTTTTACAGAGATGAAAGGAGAGGGATAGAGAGTTAGAAACATCAATGAGAGAGAAACATCGATCAGCTGCCTCCTGCACACCCTACTGGGTATGTGCCTGCAACCAAAGTACATGCCCCTGGCCGGAATCGAACCTGGGACCCTAGAGTCTGCAGGCCGACGTTCTATCCACTGAGCCAAACCAGTCATGGCCAGATGCCACGTGTTTAAGAAAGTCCCCTCATCCCGAGACCTTCCTTTGTACAGCAAGGCTTTAAAAACTTATGAATTATCCAAAGGCTGGTGATATTTGATACTCTCACCCCTCTAGTTTGTTAGCCGGCTTTTGGATAAAATTTTTCACATTATAAATTGTTACTTTTAATTTGGGTTGACTATCAGAATACCAAGTTTGTATGGATTGTGTAAAATTAAGAACCAATATCAAATCACTGTGTTGTACACCTGAAACTAATATATTATATGTCAGTTATACCTCAGTTAAAAAACAAAACAAAGCCAAAACAATCAAATAAGCTTTGAGTTAGTCTTTATGCATTATATCTTTACAGGTTAAAGATATATATTATCTTTTTATATCCTATCCTATATAATAAAAGGGTAATATGCAAATTGACCCTAACAGCAGAACGACTGGGAATGACTGGTCACTACGACACACACTGACCACCAGGGGGCAGACACTCAGTGCAGGAGATGCCCCCTGGTGGTCATTGCACTCTCACAGGGGGAGCTCTGCTCAGCCAAAAACCAGGCTGACGGCTGCCAGCATAGCGGTGGTGGCAGGAGCCTCTCCCGCCTCAGCAGCGCTAAGGTTGTTTGACTGCAGCTTAGGCCTGCTCCCCGCCGGCAAGTGGACATCCCCTGAGGGCTCCCAGGCTTCCAGAGCGATGTCTGACTGCCAGCTTAGGCCCGTTCCCCCTAGGGAGCGGGCCTAAGCCAGCAGGTGGACATCCCCTGAGGGGTCCCAGGCTGCGAGAGGGCACAGGCAGGGCTGAGGGATCCCCCCCTCCCGAGTGCACAAATTTTGTGCGCCAGGCCTCTAGTTGTAAATAACAGTGTATAATTAAGAACTAACAGGTTCAGCCCTAACTGATTTGGCTCAGTGGATAGAGCATTGGCCTGCAGACTGAAGGGTCCCGGGTTTGATTCCGGTCAAGGGCATGTACCTTGGTTGTGGGCACATCCGTAGTGGGGAGTGTGCAGGAGGCAGCTGATCGAGGTTTTTCTCTCATTGATGTTTCTAACTCTCTATCCTTTTCCCTTCCTCTCTGTAAAAAAGCAATAAAAAATATATATATTTTTTGTTTCTTTTCTTTTTTTTCCTTATTTTTTTTTCCTTTTTTCTTTTTTTTTTTCACCTTCCCGCCTCCACCATCCCACCCCCTTCACCTTCCTCCCCCCACCCCATCCCCATCCCCTTCACCTTCCTCCCCTTCCCCCCTCCACCGCCGCACCCCCTTCACCTTCCTCCCCCAACCCCATCCCCTACCCCCTTCACCTTCCCCCCTCCACCGCCCCACCCCCTTCACCTTCCTCCCCCACCCCATCCCCCACCCCCTTCACCTTCCTCCCCCATCCCATCCCCCACCCCCTTCACCTTCCCCCCTCCACCGCCCCACCCCCTTCCTCCCCTTCCCCTCCTCCACTGCTTCACCCCCTTCACCTTCCTCTCCCAAGCAATAAAATATATTTAAAAAAAAAAAAAGAACAGGTTCTGAGTTGTATATCATCTATATGTTAAATCTATATGCCAAATACAGAAATAGTATTAAATAAATGTATATTTTTACATATAAACATAAGAATATATTTAAATATATTATTACACTAGAGGCCCGATGCACAAAATTCATGCAAGAATAGGCCTTCCTTCCCCTGGCTGCCGGCACTGGCTTCCTCGCAGCCCCGGCTTCGTCCGGAAGGTTGTCCAGAAGGACGTTCGGGAAGATGTCCTATCTAATTAGCATATTACGCTTTTATTATTATAGATGTATATTTGTGTGTTTATATACATACCTATATATACATATATTCTTCATATATAGACTTTGCCAGAGAGTGTAGCTGTTAAATGTATGCCTTTTTTGTTTTTGATTTCTTAGCTATGTTCTAAGTGAAATATGAGAGCTGCTTAGGTGAAGTGTTACTATCATAACAAAGTGGCATTTATTTTGTGAAAACCATGGCATTGCTTTAGATCCTAAAAACTATTTGGTTGCCTCCTGTGAAATGAGAAGTGTTTGCACAAAAAGGTTCATTGTAAGAAATGTACTTAACTAATCACCGTAATGTAGCAGTAAACACAGAATACTTGGGGGACAAAGTGGATAAAAGTTTGTTCATATAATAGCTGCTATACATCTAATAAGAGTAATCATCAATTTGAGCTTATTCAGGCATTATAGTATTTTATTTGTTGTTCTTCAGACATTATACACACATATGCACATGTAAAGCTCCAGACATCCATGTTAACACATTGTATGCGGGAAACGTATTTATATGTTTTACGTTGACTGGTAGTAGGGTGCAGGACACGTATTAATACGTTTTTTATAGACTAGGGGTAGAATGCAGGTAATGTATAAATACGTTTATTTTTATACTTTTTTATTGCTCTAAAGGGATGCTAACATGCAGATATACGAATTCCAAAGGACAAAATTTGGGTCTCTAACACATACAATGGTGAATTATGTATATACTTCCAGGTACAACGGTAATCAATCTATTCAACTGCAAAAATGGCCCGCGCCACCTGTTAGCGCGAGATAAGAAATACCCGCAAACAGTGTGTTAACATGCTTGTTAATTTCACTTATAAATTGGTTGCATTTAGTATATCACTGATTATATAGTTGTTTACCATGTAAGTCAGGGGTCAATAAACTTTTTCTGTAAAGGATCACATAGTAAGTGTTTTAGACTTTGTGGGCCATATAGTCTTTGACTCAACTATTTATATAGTTTATTTACAAAATTATGCAGTTGGTTGGATTTGGCCCATTGGGATAGTTTTGCCAACCCCTGGTACTAATACTCAGAGCTTTCTTCTGTTAAGCATAGGTAATAGAAAAACCATAGTTTCTGCTCTTAAGACAGGTAATAACAAATGTTGGAGAGGTTGTGGAGAAAAAAGAACCATTATCACTGCTAATGGGAATGTAAACTGAAACAGCCTCTATGGGAAACAGTATGGCAGTTCCTCAACAAAAAAAATTAGAATTACCATATGACCCAGCAGTCCCTCTTCTGAGTATCTACCAGAAAAACTTGAAAACATCTATTGGCAAAGATATATATGCACCCCTATGTTCATTGCAGCATTATTCACAGTGACCTAGACATGGAGACAACCAAAGTTTGATAGAGGATTGGATAAAGAAGATGTGGTTCATATACACTATGGAATATTACTCAGGCATAAGTAAAGAAATACTGCCATTTGTGACAACCTGGATGAACCTTGAGAATATTATGCTAAGCGAAATAAGTCAGAAAAAGCTAAGAACCATATGATTTCACTCATGTGGGATATAAAACTGAAACTCAAAGACACAGACAGACAACAGTATAGTCGTTACCAGAGGAAAAGCGGTGGGGGAGTAATAAGCGGTAAAGGGAGCCCAATATCTGGTGAGGGAGATGGTTTAACTTTGGGTGGTGGGCACACAATGCAGTATACACTTCATGTATCATAGAAATCTATACTTAAAACCTATATGATGTTATTAACCAACTAGGAGCCCAGCGCGAATCGCGCCGTGCCGCCCACCTACCTGCAGCCCTGCCTTGACACCTGAACCTGTCCACGCAGAGCTCCAGTGCACCTGGCCCAGCCCCCAAACCCTCTGGCCGCTTCAAGCCTTGCCCTCGGTTCCTGTAGTCTCCTCGGGCTGGTCCCGCCTTCCCTGGGTGCCTCCCTGCTTCCACCCTGTCTCTAGAGCAATGCATTGGCTCCATCCCATCATGGTGCCCGGAGGAGAGTGTGGAAGCCTCCGGCCTGCTGCACTATGCTCCTTCCCCTGGCAGGTGGGCCATGGGGCATTCAGAGTGCGAGCGGTGGGTGGTGAAGGACTAGTGAGGGGGGCGCTATGGGCTCTCACCCCTGCCCTCCATGGCATGGGATGGTCCCGCTTCCTCCGGGCGCCTTCCCCCTTTTGCCCCGTCTCTGGAGTAATGCCCCAGCTAATATGCTAATGACCTGATCGTTACCCGTTATGGTGTATCGAACATTAGCATATTACCTCTTTATTAGTATAGATGCCACCCCAATAAAATTAATTAAAAAAAAATATGAACTGATGAGAAAAGGAAGGAGCTTGACAATATTATTAAGGACTGTATTTGTTTCCTAGGGCTACCATAACAAGTACCACAACCTGGGTGACTTAAAACAACAGAAATTAATTTATAATAATTATAGTGGTTATCTCTCTCACAGACTTCTGGAATCTAGAAGTCAATATGTCATCAGGGCCATTCTCTCTCTATCCATCGCTCTCTCTGTAGACTGCAGAGGACAGTCTGTTCCATGTCTTTCTCTTAGCTTCTGGTGGTTGCTGGAAGTCTTTGGCTCCCTTGGCTTGTACATGCATCACAATGCCTCCGTTGTCCCATGACATTTTCTTCGTATTTCTGTTATTTCTTCTTTTAAGGGCACCTATCATAGGGGATTAATTTTATCTTAATCACATCTGTAAAGATCCTGTATTCAAATAAGGTTACATTCACAGGTATCTGGGATTAGGACTTCAACATACCTTTCTGTGTGCAGATTTTAATCTATAACAAGAATGTAGTATTAAAAAGTAAATTGATGACTTTTATGTATAGAGAGGTAGTAAGGAGAACCTGATCTGAGTAGGTTTTTGTAGATAACAGTGGCTCAGTAGAAGAGAAAATGGCTCCAAATGATACAAGGGATTGGGATTTCAAATCTAGAGGGTATATGGAAGGATTAATTTGGAAAAGGAGCAAAAATTTGTTTTCTGAGTTGGCAAAGATGGCAGTAATTGAAGCTGTGGTTATACTGGTAGGTGAAGAGTATAGGTAACTGGCATGTGACCTTGGTGTCTTCAGTCAAAAGAGACAAGGTTGTCAGAACTGCCTGATGCCCGTCAGTATGAGACAGAGGTACACTGCAGAATGACTAGAACAGTACTTCTGCACTTACTTCGGGGTGGGGGGCAAGTATTATTCATCTCAGTGTTCATTCTTAAATGAATTATATCTTACTGATGTTTCAGTTGATTTTTAAGCATGATTCAGTTATATTAATATCTTAGGCTTTAAGGCTTTAAGATAATTATAATGTTGAAAGGTTTTTTAAAAGAATTGAGATAAAAAGTTCTTTAGTTGATTCTGACCCTCCCTCCCCCCAAAGTCTATTTACCAAACATTATACTCTCTAGCACTCTCTCTGAGTTTTCCTGTCATATTTTTTCTTTTTCTTTTTTAAATATATATTTTTTATTGATTTTTTACAGAGAGGAAGGGAGACGGATAGAGACTTAGAAACACTGATGAGAGAGAAACAGTAATCAGCTGCCTCTTGCACACTCCCTACTGGGGATGTGCCCGCAACCAAGGTACATGCCCTTGACCGGAATTGAACCTGGGACCTTTGAGTCCGCAGGCTGACGCTCTATCTACTGAGCCAAATCGGTTAGGGCTTCCTGTCATATTTTAAATCATAATAGAAACTTAAAATTAATAGAGGGAAAATAGAGTGAAACTGTATGGCAGAACTCTGATTTTAATTTTATAGGTTCTTCAGTTTCTTTTTTAGAGTAAAGGATAAAGGCTGAGAATCTGTGCATGCCACTGTTACCAGGGAGCATGTGGGCTTCAAAGGGGTAATAACGGGAGTCTCTGTCTGGCTTGTTGAGACCCAAGTGTGTCAATCTTCACCCACACTAATTTCAAAGTATTCTAGCTCCAAAGCTTACAAATAACATTGTGATTTTCTGTTAAATATTATAACATTATCATTGACTTGTTTACTAAAGTTTTTTGTGAATTTATGCTCTTACCCAACCGATGTGCTGGCACTATATAATTATAGTGAGGAACTTCATCAGTCTAGCTCAGGCACAATCTTAACTTAATCTTTTGCCTTAGTGATAATTTCTTCTCTGGAAGTAGAAGAGATAACAAGGAATTGACACTTGGGACTTAATTCTAACTATTTGAGGGAAAACTGATTGGCAATGTGGGAGTGACAGAAATTTGAGAGAAAATTGCTATGTCATTAAGATGTTATCTTTATAGATTATTCAGTGTATGTATTTTTAAAGTTTTTTATCCTCTGCTAACCTATAAGCTTTTCTGTGATCATAAACTTAGTAAATATATGTTCTATTTTCTCTGAATGCATACAATGTAAGTGATTTGGAAGCCTGGGAATCCATAATTCTCATGTTACGGATTGCCAGGTGATTATCATGACATCGGGTAGAAGTGCTGTGTAAAGTATACTGACAGTGCATTTGGAATGTTATTCTCTCCATGACCTTTGCCTTGGTTTGCACAGCCAGTTCTGCTACTTCTATAGTTCTTGAGTACATTCTGGGCTTAAATTCTATTAGTTATTATGTAAGGGTTTTTACTATGTGATTTGTTATAATCTGTAACTGAAATATCTGAAATCCTCTGAGTTAAATTACAATTTATATGTTTTAAGTGATGAAGGAAAGAGGTTGCTTCTTATGTTTAAATTTGAATTAAAAATTTTTTTCTCCTGCTTTTCTGCAATGTTATTAGTAGTAAAGTAATTGTTGAAAGACAATTTGTTTTAAGTCACATGGAATGGACATTGTGAAACTTATTTGAAAAATGAGTCAAGTTTTTAGAATATGTCCTAAGGAGAATATTTACTTTCTTACTATTTTTTAAAAAATAATATTCATGTAAAATACTTAGAGGCAGGTTACACTCTGGACTGCAACAAAACTGTATGGTTAGAGTATTGGCTCTACTACTTCGAAGCTCTGTGAGGTGAGCAAGTTTATCTATGTTTCTCACTTTCCATCTATAGAATGGGGATGAAAACTTTACCTACTTCCTAGGTTGAGGTGAGGATTACATGAGTTATATAACAATGCCTAGCATGTAATCAGCTAATCTAAGTGTTGGCTATTTTAATCTAATTTAATACCATTATGTAGTTATCTAATAATATATACACCAGTAATCTCCCTTTGGGGTAAAACACACTAATACACTTGTAGGCCACAAAATTGGTTGGTTTTTGAGATCTTTGGCTGTAAGAAAAACAAAACAAGACAAAAGTTATTTTGCCTATTCCTCTGACCATTTCTTCTAAATAAATGTTTATTTAAAATAAAGAATACATTAGTTAACTTTTTAAAAGTTAAGTAGGTGATTTACACAGTGATAGAGCTTTACTCTTTATCAAGAACTACGTATCTTACCTGACTCTTTAAAATTAATTGTATTTCTTTCTTGTTTTTCAGAATAGCACAATTTAAAATTTTTTTATTTATGGAAAATTCCAGATTTACATAATGTACAATACTATTCTTACAATTTTAGCAGAAAAAAATGACTTTCTTAGAATTTTTTCCTTTGAAGTAAAAGGAAGGTAATGTCATTATTTGTCCCTCAGTTTTACTTAATATATTTTTTATTGAATGACTCAGCACAAATCAGTTTTCATACATATATATTAAAATATTTGTAACATTTAACATAAGTTATAGATTAAACCAATTTCTCTGTAACTATGCCAATAGGAGGTCGTTAATACTTTAATTAAAATTTGATAACATGATTTAGGGCTATTTTTATATGAACATTGCTATGGTCAAACCTGTATAATTGATTTGATCTCAAACCAGTATTTTATTGTTTATTAAATAGATGTTAAATACTAGGAATATATTAATTATTATTAACAAGGTATTTATGAGTTTTTAAATAAGGAATATTCTAGGACAGTGGTGCTTTTATTCTTGTACATGAAAGCTGAGAGTACTCTTAAAAGTTTTGGCATTTTCCTATTCTCAGAGTTCATTAAAGCTATAATAATAGTTTTTAATATTAGCTCATTATTTTCATTTTTAATACCTTTCAGATACTGTTTCTTAATATAGTATGCTATATAACATTTAAAATACATTTTTTACTAAACTTTACTGTTATACTGATTTCTGACAGTATATGAAAGTAACTTTGTGCTTTGAAGCAGAAAATTACAATGTTATGAAAATTGGATACACAAGTATGCCTACTTTAGGGCAAGTGGTTAAGAGCAAAAATAGACTTTATTATATTCTATGACTTGGAACAACTTATCTAGATGAATACAATTATATTCTAAAAATACTCAAATTTAATTGTTAAGATTTCTTAATTTGAAATTTGTCTATGTGTGTATATTCAACTTTGAGTTTAGAAATTCTGTCCCCCCCCCCCCCCCCCCCCGTGATCTAATCAAGCAGTAATGAGCCAGTTGCTTTCATTCTTTGTGATATGGTTTATTTAAGATGGCACAAATATTTTTCTGGCATAATTTATTCTATATTAATAATAGCTAATACTAGCACTTACTATATGCTGCACATTTCTAAGCACATAATATAGAGATATAGAGTTCATGTAATGCTCCCATAAACCTATGACAACAGTACTGTTCTTTTCCCAGTTTTTACAGATGAGAAATTAACAAGCAGTAAATCTCTTGCCCAGGGTCACACAGTTAGTAAGTATTGGAGCTGTGATGTAAAGCTAGGCATTCTGACTTCAGGATTCATGATCTAACTTCTTGTAATTCAGTGTAAGCCTAAATCAATAGAATTGTTTGAGTGCAAGGCACAAACTAAAAGCTTGCATTCTTGACAGATTTTAAATACAGTCTGTTCCAGGTATGATCAGAAAAGGGTTGGATTAAAATTAAAGTGCAGAAGTTCAATTTGTAATAGCAAAATGCTTATAAAAATAGTAATATATGATTGATTATTTTGCCATGCAGAAGAGTACAGCTTTAAAAAAAAATGAAGACAACCTCTGTAGACAGTTTTAGAATGATTTTGGAGCCTATAAGTAAAGACTCATGTCTAATCCTTGTATTGAAAGAGTGCCACGTAGACACAACGGAAAAATAAATCAAACTAATAAAAGTGGTTGTGTAGGGGGCAGAGGAAGAGAGAATGGGAGCTAGATCTCCTAGGGTATATATCTGTTTTGTGTTTTTGCTTTAGAGCCATGTAGATATTCTACATGATTTAAAATAATGAAAGTAAAGCAATTTCCTAAAGATAAAAAACAAGATGAAACATTTGAGTCTATTATGATGTTGGTGGTAGAGACATCTGAGAAGAATATTTCAACTAACTTTAATACACAGTACTTTACAGGTATGTCACTGGTAGAATACAACGTTAGAACAGAAACAAGGATATTATAAATTACACTAGAGGCCCGGTGCACAAAATTCGTGCATGGGGTGGGGGTGGGGGGTGGTCCCTCAGCCCGGCCTGCACCCTCTCTAATCTGGAACCTCTTGGGGGATGTCTGACTGCCGGTTTAAGCCCGATCCCACAGAAATCGGCAGTCAGACATCCCTCTCACAATCCGGGACTGTTGGGTCCTAACCGCTCGCCTGGCTGCCTGCCTGATTACCCCAAACTGCCTCTGCCTGCCGGCCTGATGCCCCTAACTACTCCCCTGCCGGCCTGATTGCTCCTAATCACCCTCCCCTGCCGGCCTGATGCCCCTAACTGCTCCCCTGCTGGCCTGATCGCCCCTAACTGCCCTCCCCTGCCGGCCTGATTGCTCCTAATCACCCTCCCCTGCTGGCCTGATCGCCCCTAACCACCCTCTCCTGCTGGCCTGATCGTCCCTAACTGCCCTCTCCTGCCAGCCTGATTGCCCCTAACTGCCCACCCTTGCCGACCTGATCGCCCCCAACTGCCCTCCCTTGCTGGCCTGATTGCCCCTAACTGCCTCTGCCTTGGCCCCTACCGCCGTGGCTTTGTCCGGAAGGACATCTGGAAGATGTCTGGTCTCATTAGCATATTACCCTTTTATTAGTATAGATATCAGTACTGTTATTAGTAACACTGGTATTGCTATTTTGAAACACACACACACACACACACACACACATATAGTAGGTAGAAAGAAATAAGGTTATTAGAATCTGGCTCTCTTCAGTATATTAGAAGATGGAAATATTAAAGAAGTTATGTAAAATGATGTAATCTTGGATTTGGTGAGGTTATGGCATATGCTTTTTGGGAAGAGAAACTAGGTGAGAAACTTACTGTCTAGAAGCAGTATCAATCCAGTGGCAGCAAGTACCCCAGAACCCTAGATTGTGCTCTGTACATATTGTGTCCTACTGGTTAACTCCAGAGCTCAGGCAAGGGATATACAAGATAATCTTGGAAGCTCTGTTTGTGCTAGAAGGAAGGAAAGGTGGGATTTTGTCAAAAGGATGCAGAAATTAACTGTATAAAAAATATTTTTATTGATTTCAGAGAGGAAGGGAGAGGGAGAGAGAGATAGAAACATCAATGATGAGAAACATCAATGATGAGAGAGAATCATTGATCGGCTGCCTCCTGCACACCCCCTACTGGGGATGGAGCCCTCAACCCGAGCATGTGCCCTTGACTGGAATTGAACCTGGGACCCTTCAGTCCACAGGCCGACGCTATATCCACTGAGCCAAACAGGCTAGGGCAGGGAATTAACTTCGAAGGAGCTCCCACTGGCTAATTATGGACAGTTTGAACAGTAAAACAAAAGGAAACTAAGTGGATTAAAACACATCAAACATGTTAAAATCCCTGAGAACATAAGATTCCCCACCAAGAAGAGTAAGCTGTGATTGAAGTTCTGTTAACATCTGGAAATTACCTTACTTTTAACTACTTATTATTCGTTATAATTAGTGTCATTTCCTTTTTGGAGCTGTTTGGCAGTCTGGTGCACATGTATTTCACTTAAAATAATATACACAATTGTATATTACCACTGAAGTCAGAGATGCATTTTTCAAAATTTTGTTTAGAAGTGAAAACTATGTCAGAATGTTTGACCATTATAGAAGAACCTTCACTATGGAAATAGTTTGAAATCTGGCTTTTAAGTCACAACTGCAAAATATTTCTTGGGAAATGGATTATATATAGAGTGTTATGTGTGTGACAAAAATGTAGGACCATTCCATATGGATTTCCCACAGGCATCTCAAGTTCAACATGTCCAAAATCAAACCTCATTATAACTAACAACACCATAATTTGTATCCATTGACCAAACATGAAAACTAGGAGTAATCCCAGACTTCTTCACCTTTAGTCAGCTGTTCAATTTGTTTTCTATTTTTTATCAGTTCTACTTGCTGAAATTTCTCTTAATTCAATTACACAATCCCTGCCTCCAAGTCTGATAATGGCATTTTCCTACATAATTTTTCAGAAACAATCTTCCCTTCCCTAGCTGTGATTCCTACTTTTTGAATACAAAGACTCCAATTTAGTTTTGAAATATTTTAGTTCTTTTACATAATAGTAACTATACCTTTATATGTAAAGAATATGTACAGCAACACCTTGCTTGTATTAAATGATATATACATTTAAATGAATTTATATTTTAAAAGTCATAATGATCAAATTTCTTTTCTACACAAATGTTTGTAATCCTTTGGAACTACTCAGATGTTTTTGGTGTAATTTTTTTTATACCTTTTGTCTCTGCTCTATGTTCAGACATATTGACCCCATCAGGTATTTTATTACTTTAATTTTCCCAAAGAAGTCCCTTCTAAATGCCTTTTGAATTTCTTCTTTGTAGCTTTCAGTATTCATCTCTCATTTTCTTTATCCTTTTAAAAGTGTCCCTTTCCCTTTTATCTTTTCTTAAAATTTTAGTTGGGTTTCAGGAGGAAATGAAGTTAAATATGTATCTGACATTAAGATGGCCTTACTTTCCACTCATAGATAAAATGGAGATTGTCTAGTGACATCATTCTCTGAGACTCAGTCCTCCAGCATATCTACATCCCCATCTTTATTCCAAATGCCTTTCTCATCTCTATTCCAACTCCCATTTTTTTTTTAAACAAAATAAGCCTTATGAAGATCATATTTAATTATGTGCTGAGTCTCCTGTGGTTTTTAATCAGGAACTGTAATATCTTTTATTCTGTGTCTTTTAGTAGATAGCATAGTGTTTAGTCCATAGTAAAAAAGTTTTTATATTTTTAAGCTTGTCTTGTCTTTGGACATCCCCCTTTACTTCTTACTCAAAATTAGAAAACGCTGTCATCCTGGCCAGGTGGCTCAGTTGGTTGGAGAGTTGTCCTCTACACCAAAGGTTGCAGGTTCGATTTCCAGTCAGGGAAAATATGCAGGTTTTGGGTTCGATTCCTGGTCAGGGCACATACGTAGACTGCAGGTTTGATCCTCTGTCAGGGCATGTATGGGAGGCAACTGATCAATGTTTCTCTCTCACATTGATGTTTCTCAGTTTCTCTTTCTCTTTCCCTTCCTCTCTTTATTTAAAAAAAAAAAAAAATCAATAAGTATATCCCTACCCAAGGATTAAAAAAAGAAGAAAAAGAAAAGAAAACATTTTCATTCCTGGGTACTTTGTGCTTATCTTTAAAACGTTTTGAAATGCCTGGAGGTGTATTTGATTGTCCTTGTGTTCGGAGCATGTTACTGGTACATGATGAGTCCAGACTGAAGATACTAAAGGCCCCTCAGTGCGTGGAATAGTCCTGCACAGTAAACACTGTCCCACTTAGAATGCCAATAGTCAGTCTTGAGAAACGTTGCTTGAAGTTTAAAGGGAAACCTGGCTCTGCCTTGAGGCTGGTGCTTGCCCACAAGCCTCTCAAATGGTGTCTGATTTTCTTCCTCAGTGATGCTTCCTGACCACTGCCTGTCTTAGTCCCTAAACAATAAAACAGCCCTGGTTGGTCAGTTGGTTGGAGTGTCATCTTATGCACCGAAAGGTCACTGGTTCCATTACTGGTCAGGCCACATGCCAGGTTTTGGTTCCATCCCTGGTCAGGCAGGGTGGGTGTGGGAGGCAACCATTTGTTTTCTCTCTCACATTGATGTTTCTTTCTTTCATTTCCTCTCTCTCTAAAAACCAATAAAAACATTTTTTAAAAAAAATATATATTTTATTGA
Source organism: Myotis nattereri (assembly GCF_964212035.1). Classification (NCBI taxonomy): domain Eukaryota; kingdom Metazoa; phylum Chordata; class Mammalia; order Chiroptera; family Vespertilionidae; genus Myotis; species Myotis nattereri. The sequence continues at coordinate 32,551,133 of NC_138079.1, forward strand.
TTTTTTACAGAGAGGAAGGGAGAGGGATAGAGAGTTAGAAACATCGATGAGAGAGAAACATCGATCAGCTGCCTCCTGCACACTCCCCACTGGAGATGTGCCCGCAACCAAGGTACATGCCCTTGACTGGAATCGAACCTGGGACCTTCCAGTCCACAGGCCGACGCTCTATCCACTGAGCCAAACCGGTTACGGCATAAAACCAATAAAAACATTTTAAAAATAAAACAAAAGTAAGCAAACAAAATCACACCCCGCTCTGAATTTTCTGCTACCTTTGTTATGGACAGAACCCATCTTAATCATATAAGAGTAATTTTTATAAATTTTACTTGTAACAATCATTGCTCATGATTAGTAATATACATGATCACATTATGAATGAAATAATATCATCTCTCATTTAATAGGTAGTATATATACAACATGCCTTTTTCTGTCCAATTTATTGATAAATTTAAATGTAGATTTCTTTTTGGGCATTGTGTACAGTTGTTACTAATTTTCCTTTTCACTATGAAAAGCCAATACTTTGGAAATGCCTTTTGCTGCCTCTATTTTAATGTTTTGTAATGGTTTTTCGTTTAAAATGCAAAGATAAGAATTCCATTAACAATATGATACCAATGGTATTGGAGTGTGATTAATTATAATTCTATGTAGGGTGTATATCTGTGTCTAGATATTACACATTTTATGTCAAATTGCATTTTTAATGAATTATTTTGTAACAGTGTGTCTAGAGCCAGAATATCAATTACCTACCTCATGTACTCATTTGTATCTTGGATTTGGTGTGTATTTAATACTTTGTTTTTTTTTTTTTACCTGTGACTTTCGTTATTGCCTGCAACCAATGTGTCTTTATGATTTTTAGGTTGTGGAAAATGCCCTTAAAGTGAACCCAGTATTAGGCTCGCAAATGTTTCAACCGATTCTACCCTGTGTTTTCAGAGGTATTATAGAAGGGGAGGTAAGATTTTTATTAAGCTTCTAAGGACAGTACTGGACCCTGAGAGTTCTATTTTTAATTATTTTCCCTCTTCATTGAAAATTTATATCTTCATTGTCTTAAGTAAAAGGAAAGCTTTTAAAAATACTTGATTATTTTGAAGTAAATTTCAGATATTCATACAGCTTTGTTATTTTTCCACATAGGGAAGGGTAGATTTCCTTTGCTATCTCATCTCTCACTCATATGTTCTAAGTCCAGCTCTTAAATTGATCCATTTAACTATGTATGTTAAGAACATTTAAAATAATATAAATATATAAATACTAGTGGCCCATTGCACGAAGATTCGTGCAATAGGCCTTCCTTCCCCTGGCTGCCGGCACCAGTTTTCCTCCGGCACCCGGGACCCAGGCCTTTGGTCCGGCTGTAGCAGTGAGGCTTGGCTTCTCTGCTCCGGCTGCTCCCAGCCCCTCCTTTTTTTTTTTTTTTCCAGCTCCTCGAGTGGAGGCCAGGGCTGGCTGGGAAGCCTGGGTCGCCCCTGGCGACCCAGGCCCCCAGCCACTCCTAAGCTGAGTCCAGGGCCCACGGGAAGCTTGGCTTCCTCTGTCGCCGGGCGCAACCCAAACCTCTTGCTCGCTTCAGCTCCGTGGCCGCCGCCATCTTCAGTTGTCTGCAGTCTTCCCTCCCTGCTTGCGCATGCAAATTAACCACCATCTTTGTTGGGTTAATTTGCATAGTCGCTCTGATTGGCTGGTGGGTGTAGCAGAGTGGCAGAGTGACTGATGGTTAATTTGCATGTTTCTCTTTTATTAGTGTAGATGCCATTGGTAAATATCCTTTCTCTGTTCTTCTCTCTTTATTATATATATATATATACACACACACACATATATTCTATAAGTATATATGTAGTACATATATATTACCTTGTATGGCATATTCATTTAGTAAGTTAGATTCAGGTAAAATTAACAGTTCATTCTAAAGAAGCAATATGCAGGAGAATATTGTTATTTCATATCCCTGTTGATTGTTAATGTCCTTGATTATTTATAATTGCTTAATACGATTTTACATGTACTTTTTTAATTGTACAGAGGTATCCTGTAGTGATGTCAACATATCTCGGAGTTATGGGTCGAGTCCTGCTACAAAACACGAGTTTCTTTTCTTCACTTCTTACTGTGATGGCACATAAATGTAATCAGGAGGTAAGAATCAGGTTTTTTTTTAAATTGAAGGAAGTCTTTATCTAGGTAAAGATTGGAAATAATTTGGTGAAATAATGATTCTGTAAAAGCCTTATTGTATTCAGACTTTCATATTTTAAATCTTTAATAACTACCATTTTACCTATAATTTGGGAGAAGAAAAAAGAATCTGAATGGCAGTTGAAACTTATATTTTCTGTTCAAAATGGGCAATTTTATTCTTAGTGATAGGAGTACATTAAATGAAACAGGGATACATATAATCATATGCAGTTTTCGTTTCATTTCTTTACCTTGTTTTAAATGCAATGCAGTGAGTTTTCATTATCATTATTGTGGGAAATGATCTTTCCCCCAAGGCTTATTAAAAAAATACTGTATTAAGTTGCATTTCTCTGATGATTGTTAGTGACTTTGACCATTTTTTAATATGTCTCTTGTCCATTTGTATGTCCACTTTAGAGAAGTGTCTATTTAGGTCCTTTGCCCACTTTTTAATTGGATTGTTTGTCTTCCTTTTGTATGATTTCCTTATATACCTTGGATATTAAACCTCTATCAGATGTATCATTGGCAAGCATGTTCTCCCATGCAGTGGGCTTCCTTTTCATTTTGTTGATGGTTTCTTTTGCTGTGCAGAAGCTTTTTATTTTGATATAGTCCCATTTGTTTATTTTCTCCTTGGTTTCCTTTGCCCTCGGATATGTATAGGTAAACATATTTCTATGAGAGACGTCTGAGATTTTGCTGGCTATAGTTTCTTCTAAGATTTTTAAAAAATATATATTTCTTTATTGATTTCAGAGAGGAAGGGAGGAGAGAGAGATAGAAACATCCATGATGAGAGAGAATCATTGATTGGCTGCCTCCTGCACGCCCCCCACTGGGGATCAAGCCTGCAACCCAGGCGTGTGCCTTTGTCCGGAATCGAACCTGGGACCCTTCAATTCGCAGGCTGACACTCTATCCACTGAGCCAAGCCAGGCAGGGCTCTTCTAGGATTTTTATGGTTTCATGACTTACATTTAAATCTTTTATCCACTTGAGTTTATTCTTGTGTATAGTGTAAGTCGGTGGTCTAGTTTCATTTTTTTTGCATGTATCTGTCCAATTTTCCCACCGCCATTTATTGAAGAGACTATTTTTACTCCATTGAATCATGCTCTTGCCTCCTTTGTTAAATATTAATTGAGCATAATGACTTGGATCGATTTCTGGGGTCTCTCTTTTGTTCCATTGATCTATATGCCTATTCTTGTGTTAGTACTAGGCTGTTTTGATTACAGCGGCTTTGTAGTATAACTTGATATCTAGCATTGTGATTCCTCCAACTTTGTTCTTCTTTCTCAAGATTGCTGCAGCTATTCGAGGTCATTTTTTGATTCCATATAAATTTTTTGGAGTATTTGTTCTAGATCTGTGAAATATGCCATTGGTATTTTAATAGGGATTGCATTGAATCTATAGTTTACTTTGGGTAACAGAGGGACATTTTAATGATGTTAATTCTACCAATCCAATGAACACGGTATATTCTTCCACTTGTTTATATCTTTCTCTGTCTCTTCTTTCAACATCCTGTAGTTTTCCAAGTACAAGTCTTTTAGCTCCTTGGTTAAATTTACTCCTGGATATCTTGAGGTATCACCTCACACCTGTCGGAATGGCCACCATCAACAAATGATAAGTGCTGGTGAGGATGTGGAAGAAAGGGAACCCTAGTACACTGCTGGTGGGATTGCAGATTGGTGCAGCTATTATGGAAAACAGTATGGAGTTTCCTAAAAAAATTAAGTATGGAAATGCCATTTGATCCAGTGACCCCACTCCTAGGAATATATCCTAAGAAACCTGAAACACCAGTCAAAAAGAATGTTGTATGCACCCCTATGTTCATAGCAGCACAATTTATAATAATAGCTATAAATAGCCCAGGTGCCCATCAGTAGATGAATTGTTAAAAGAGCCGTGGTACATGTACACCGTGGAATACTATGCAGCAGTAAAAAAAGAGATAGCATGGAGGGACCTGGAGAGTATTAGGCCAAGTGAAATAAGCCAGTCAGAGAAAGACAAGTATCACATGATCTCCCTCATATGTGGAATCTAAAGAACAAAATAAATCCAGAGACATAGAAGCACAGTACAGACTGTCAAATCTCAGAAGGAAGGCGGGGATCAGTGAGAAGAGATTAACCAAAGAACTTATATGCATATATGCAAAACCCATGGATGCAGGCAATAGTGTGAAAGGGTCAAGGGGAAGAAAGGGGTTCATCTGTAATACTTTCAAGAATAAAGTTAAATTTAAAAAATACTGTAACTAAAACCAGTTACTGCAATAAGTATGGAATAGGTTCTTAAGTGATTTGGTTACTTGAGACTATCTATAATAATAATCTATAATAATAAGAGAGTAATATGCAAATCAACCAAACAGCAGAACAACCGTTTGGATGACCTTCTGGACAACCACGCTATGACACGCACTGGCGCCAGGCCAGCCAAGGCGGTGTGATGCGATTGGTTGGGGGGCCCTGCCATCGCCCAATGATTGCCCCACAGAGGGAGGCCCAGGCCACCGGCCAGTGACGCTGTGGCAGGTGTGCGGGGCTGTCCAGTGATCACCCCGCAGAGGGAGGCCCAGGCCAGTCAAGCAATCGTAACCCCACACCTGTTGCCCACAGAGGGTGGTGACTGGTGGGGAGGAAGGGGAGGCAGCACCGCACAGATGGCAAGCAGATGGCAGCAGTAGGTGTGGGGCCAGCTGCTGGTAGCTGGGGGAGGGAAAGCCCTGATAGGCCTTGATCGCCAGCCAGGCCTAGGGACCCTACCCCAGGGGTCCAGGATTGCGAGAGGGCGCAGGGGGGCTGAGGGACAGCCCTCTGTCCCCGTGCACTAATTTCGTGCACCAGGCCTCTAGTGTACATTGTATTAAAATGTGGTTTTTATGCTGTAAGTAATTATTCTGTTAAGATTTATAAAACATAGAAGGTGGAATGTACTTGACTGATATCTCTAAAATGTAGGCAGTTCATGAAATCTTTTAGTTTGTGGGCTAAAATATATATATATTTCCACTTTAAGGAAATCCAGAGTAAGGAAGTACAAATTTTAGAATGCATAAGGTTTTTCTAGAATTAGACTAATCTAATTAGAGATACCAGTCTTTGTTTTGACAGATAGGAGAGATTTTTCTTTAGCTTTATTAAATTTAACTGTGATGTTAATGTTAAACAGTTGAATTTGTTCATTGATTTTTTTAAAATATATTTTTATTGACTTCAGAGAGGAAGGAGAGGGAGACAGAGAGAGAAACATCAATGATGAGAAAGAATCACTGATTGGCTGCCTCCCGCAAGCCCCCCATTGGGGATCGAGCCCGCAACCCAGGCATGTGCCCTTGACCAGAATCCAACCCAGGACCCTTTAGCTGCTCCCCTGCTGGCCTGATTGATGCCTAACTGCTCCCCTGCCAGCCTGTTTGCCCCCAACTGCCCCCCTACCAGCCCAGTCGCCCCCATCTGCCTTCCCCTGCAGGCCTGGTCCCCCCCAACTGCCCTCCTCTGCTGGCCCGGTTGCCCTCAACTGCCCTCCTCTGCAGGCCCGGTCACCCCCAACTGCCCTCCCCTGCCAGCCCTGTCACCCCCAACTTCCTTCCCCTGTCGGCCTGGTTGCCCCCAACTGCCCTCCCCTGCAGGCCTGGTCACCCCCAACTGCCCTCCCCTACCGGCCTGTTCACCCCCACTGCCCTCCCCTGCCGGCCTGATTGCTCACAATGTCCTTCCCTGCCAGCCATCTTGTGACGGCAATCTTATGACGACTTGGGGGTGGGGCGCGAGGGCCACCTAGGCTTTTATTAGTATAGATTCTCCTTTTAGTTGGATTTCAAAGGAGCCAGCAAATGCATATGTTCAGTACTAAAGTTGTTTTTACAATGTCAGCATGCTACTGGTATGAATAACTTGATTATAAAGATGCAATCAGCCCAGCTGGTGTTGCTCAGTGGTTGAGTGTCCACCTATGAACCAGGAGGTCTGGTTTGACTCCCGGTCAGGGCACATGCTCAGATTGTGGCCTTGATCCCTGGTGGGGGGCATGGCATGCAGGAGGCAGCAGATAATAATTCTCTCTCATCATTGACGTTTCTGTCTCTCTCCCTTCCTCTCCGAAATCAATAAAAATATATTTTATTTTTCAATTAAAAATATATTTTAAAAGAAAATGCAATCAGGTGTTTGCAGCTGAATTTGACTAATATCTATTTATCTTTCTATAAAACTAAGACTGAATTCAATTGTGGCTTAAATATGTCTTTGTTTTCTAGAAACATTGTCATCTTATTCTTTCTGGCAGTATTCTGTAATTTATAGTTTATGAAATTTGGGGAGAGTGAGAAGTTTTGGTAACTTACTCCAAATTTTCCAAATTCTTTACCTAAAGAAGATGAAGAATTTCCTGAAGACCTGCCACTTAGACCATAAAATTTTTTTTTTTAAATAACCAGTCCTAAGTGTTTGACTGAAAACTGCATACATCTTTCACATTCTAGATTGAAGGTACTTTTTAATTTCTGCACAATGAACAACTGTTTTATGAAATCTTCTGTAAAAATGGCATTTTATTTCTTGAATAGCAGTTGGTATGAAGGTTAGACTAAGTTAAAATAACACTTAGAGAGAAAAGATCATCATTTGCCTAAACATTTTATTCTGCTTTGCAGGGGATATAATGCTATAAGATTACTTTATTTTTATAAAAGATGTATTTATAACTTTCATTCTTTAAAGGTGCTCAAAGTGGTGGAACCAGTTGGAAATAAAGTTCTTTCTATAGTAGGTAATTGTATTTAATTAGTATCAGCATGATTAGCTTGTAGCTGCACTTCCTGGGTAGAATATAGCAAACATTATCAAAGTACAGAAATCCCAACATCTTTTTATTATATGCTTAAGGAATATTTTGATTTTAGAAATTAGTTCTCTGAAAATAATGCAGAATTTTTTATTGCTTCATGATTTGCTATAAATGTTGACATTTACAGTTGTCCTGTTTCTGTTTTTGCGACCTTACTATTTACTTCAGAGAAACTAGTTGAGTTTTATAATATGTGCATGTGAATTTGTCATTGCCTTGTTTCACATCTCTTCGGTGTCTTTCTTTAAGAAATAGGATTAGGCCCAAACTCTCTCTTGCAGGTTTGCCTACACAGGCCTGCCATAATCTGCTTCTTTAGCCTTATCTCTTAGCCTCCCTTTAGAACTCCGTGATCCAGTCTTCCAGTGCTCAGAACATTTTCATTTCTTGCAAACACCTTTCTCCCTCTTGCTTCAGAGTCCTCATATACAGGCTATTCCCTCTACCTAGACCTCTTCCTCCCAGCCTCTGACTTTCCTTTAGTTGATTCCTGATCTTTTTTTATTCTACCTTAAAAATAAACTCCTGGATAATTTAGCCTCAATCCCTCAGATCTTTTTCAGGTATTCCTATAATATTGGGAACTATGCATTTATCATCAGAGGTATTTGCTCCATCCTAGCTCTGGTCCTGCTTATGTATTCCCAGGGTCTACAGGCTATGGCCTATGGGTCAGATTCAGCCTGTTGCTTGTTTTTGTCAAGTCTATGAGTCTGAATGGTTTTTACATTTTCTAATGATTGAAAAAATAGTAATATTTTGTGACATATAAAAGTGAAATTTTATATTGGAACAAGTTCATGCCCATTTGTTTACATATTTTTTATGACTGATTTGGGGTGTTAAGTTATTGCAGCTGAGACCTTATGGCCTGCACAGCCTTAAATATTTACTATCTGGTTCTTTACAGAAGATTGCTGAAACCTTGCATTCTAATTGCTTGTTTAATTAAGTCCACACAAACTCACTGGTTTTATATGCTATTGAATATTTTTATAATAAAGGAAATAAATGTAAGTTATAAATAAATAAAATTAGACTATAGAGATATCTGTCTTTGCTGATTGCATCTTTATTTCAACCAGAAAATATACAACCAAAGCAAATATTACTATTGCTTCAGTTGTATATATTACATTTTAATGATAACTTGATATTTTTACTTTTATAATGGTTATAATTTGTTTTTTTAAATCTTGCCTTCTACATATTAATTGCATGCAGTAAACCTGTAGAATATCTGTACTATTTGTTTACAAACTGAATATGAATTGAAAACACGGTGGTATAAATCAGAAGTTACAAAATTTTCTTGGTTCATGGTTGTGCCTTCAGTGTATTACTAATATTTTCAAAGTGCTCCTGGGCCAAAAGAAAAGTATCTAGCAGGTCCTTTTATTAAGAGGTTAGGTCCAGCCCTAACCGGTTTGGCTCAGTGGATAGAGCATCGGCATGCGGACTGAAGGGTCCCGGTCGAGGGCAGGTATCTTGGTTGCGGGCACATCCCCAGTAGGGGATGTGCAGGAGGCAGCTGATTGATGTTTCTAACTCTCTATCCATCTCCCTTCCTCTTTGTAAAATATCAATAAATTATATTTTAAAAATACTTAAAAGAAGAGGTTAGGTCCAAACAAGTTAACATGTATTTATATCTTAATAATTTATATCTTAATAATCTCAAGTGTAAATAATTGTCTTCAACTAATAAGCGTTTCTTGACCTTTTATTTTTTTTTAAATATGTGGGAGCATTTTTTGGGGAAAAATATAGAAGCACTATAGTAGACAAGGGTAAAAACCTAAGGTTGATTTTATGTTACCAAATCCATAAAGTAGAGTTTTTGATGTTAAATGCATTTTTTAAAAGGTGCTAGGATGGATTTATAAGTAAATCCTGAGATTCTTTTTTTTTCTGGATGGGGGGGACATCAAGGAAACTAACATTTATTAAGTATTTTTATTGCTCCAGGTTTTTACATATTTTATTTATTTATTTATTTATTTATTTATTTATTTTTGAATATCAAGATTTATTTATTTAGTGCTTAAAGTATTACAAAGAGTATTACATATGTCTCCTTTTTTTTCCCCCCCTTGACAATCCCCTGGCCTCCCCTACCCCCCAGTGTCTTGTGTCCATTGGTTATGCTTATAAGCATACATACAAGTCCTTCATTTGATCTCTTACCCCCCACCCCTCCCCCCAAACCCTCCCCGGGCTTCCCGCTGTAGGTTGACAGTCTGTTCAATGCTGCTTTGCCTCTGTATCTATTTTTGTTCATCAGTTTATAATGGTCTTTATTATCCATAAATGAGTGAGATCATGTGGTATTTTTCTTTCATTGACTGGCTTATTTCACTTAGCATAATGCTCTCCAGTTCCATCCATGCTGTTGCAAATGGTAAGAATTCCTTCGTTTTTCCAGCAGCATAGTATTCCATTGTGTAGATGTACAACAGTTTTCTAATCCATTTATCTGCTGATGGGCACTTAGGCTGTTTCCAGATCTTTGCTATGGTGAATTGTGCGCTATGAACATAGGGGTGCATATATCCTTTCTGATTGGTGTTTCTGGTTTCTTGGGATATATTCCTAGAAGTGGGATCACAGGGTCAAATGGGAGTTTCATTTTTAGTTTTTTGAGGTAACTCCATACTGTCTTCCATAGTGGCTGCACCAGTCTGCATTCCCACCAGCAGTGCACGAGTGTTCCCTTTTCTCCCCATCCTCTCCAGCGCTTGTCGTTTTTTGATTTGTTGATGATAGCCATTTTGACAGGTGTGAGATGGTACCTCGTTGTTTTGATTTGCATCTCTCGGATCATTAGTGACTTTGAGCATGTTTTCATATGTCTCTTGGCTTTCTGAATGTCCTCTTTTGAAAAGTGTCTATTTAGGTCCTTTGCCCATTTTTTGATTGGATTGTTTATCTTCCTTTTGCTAAGTTGTATGAGTTCCTTATAAATGTTGGAGATTAAACCCTTATCGGTGATAACATTGGCAAATATGTTCTCCCATGCCGTGGGCTTTCTTGTTGTTTTGTTGATGGTTTCTTTTGCTGTGCTGAAGCTTTTTATTTTGATGTAGTCCCATTTGTTTATTTTCTCTTTAGTTTCCAATGCCCTGGGAGCTGTATCAGTGAAGAAATTGCTTTGGCATATGTCTGAGATTTTGTTGCCTTTGGATTCCTCTAGTATTTTTATGGTTTACAGTCTTACATTTAAGTCCTTTATCCATTTTGAGTTTATTTTTGTGTATGGTGTATGTTGGTGGTCTAGTTTAATTTTTCTGCATGTATCTGCCCAATTTTCCCAACACCATTTATTGAAGAGACTGTCTTGACTCCATTGTATGTTCTTGCCTCCTTTGTCAAATATTAATTGAGCATATTGGTTCCGGTCAATTTCTGGGCTCTCTATTCTATTCCATTGATCTATATGTCTGTTCTTGTGCCAGTACCAGGCAGTTTTGAGAACAGTGGCTTTGTAATACAGCTTGATATCTGGTATTGAGATCCCACCTACTTTGTTCTTCTTTCTCAGGATCGCTGCAGCTATTCGGGGTCTTTTTTTATTCCAGATGAATTTTTGGAGAGTTCGTTCTAGGTCTGTGAAATATGCCGTTGGTATTTTAATGGGAAGTGCGTTGAATTTATAGATTGCTTTGGGTAGTATGGACAGTTTAATGATGTTGATTCTACCAATCCATGAACATGGTATGTTCTTCCATCTGTTTATGTCTTCCTCTATCTCTTTTTTTCAGTGTCCTGTAGTTTTTTGCATATAAGTCTTTTACCTCCTTAGTTAAGTTTATTCCTAGGTATCTTAATTTTTTTGGTGCGATGGTAAATGGGATTGCTTTTTTAGTCTCTGTTTCTCTAAGTTCACTATTGGTGTATAGAAATGCCATAGATTTCTTGGCGTTAATTTTGTATCCTGCTACATTGCCGAATTCATTTATTAAGTCTAATAGTTTTTTGATGGAGTCTTTAGAAATTTTTTATGTATAGTATCATGTCATCTGCGAATAAGGACAGTTTTACTTCTTTTCCAATTTGGATGCCTTTTTTTGGGGGGGGGGGGGATGCCTTTTATTTCTTCTTCTTGTCTAATCGCAATGGCTAATACTTCCAGCACTATGTCGAACAGGAGTGGTGAGAGTGGGCATCCCTGTCTTGTTCCTGTTCTTAAGGGAAATGGTTTTAGTTTTTGTCCATTGAGTATGATGTTGGCTGTGGGTTTGTCATATATGGCTTTATTATGTTGAGGTATGATCCTTCTATTCCCACTTTGCTGAGAGTTTTTTTTTTAATCAAAATTGGGTGTTGGATTTTTTCATGCTTTTTCTGCATCAATTGATATGACTTTGTGGTTTTTTTCTCTCAATTTGTTTATGTGATGTATCACATTTATTGATTTGCGGATATTGTACCATCCTTGCATCCTTGGGATAAATCCTACTTGGTCATGGTGTATGATCTTTCTAATGTACTGCTGGATCCGATTTGCTAAGATTTTGTTGAGGATTTTGGCATCTATGTTCATGAGGGATATTGGCCTGTAATTCTCTTTCATTGTGTTGTCTTTATCTGGTTTTGGTATGAGGGTGATGCTGGCTTCATATAATGAGCTTGGAAATGTTCCTTCCTCTTGAATTTTTTGGAATAGTCTGAGGAGAATAGGTTTTAGTTTTTTCTTGAATGTTTGGTAAAAGTCCCCTGTGAAGCCATCTGGCCCTGGGGTATTGTTTGCTGGAAGCTGTTTGAAGACTGCCTGAATTTCTACCATAGTTATTGGCCTATTGAGATTTTTAGATTCTTCTTGATTGAGTTTTGGAAGGTTGTATTTTTCTAGGAATATGTCCATTTCCTTCAGGTTGTCTAGTTTGTTGGAGTAGAGTTGTTCATAGTATTTTTTAACAATCATTTGTATTTCTGTGGGGTCTGTTGTTATTTCGCCTCTTTCATTTCTGATTTTGTTTATTTGGGTCCTCTCTCTTTGTTTCTTGGTGAGCTGAGATTCTTTTTCAATCTACATGATCAGTACGTTTGGTTGTATCTTACTTATAGATTTCTATCAGTCATGGTTCTCTAGAAAAGTTGAACTCTGTGTGTGTGTGTGTGCGAGCGCGTGTGTTGTGTATAGAGAAAGGGAGGGAGGGAGAATGAATGTGTGTGTGTGTGTGTGTGTGTGTGTGTGTGTGTACATGCACTCCAGAGATATTTTAAGGAATTGGCTCATATGATTGTAGGGACTAGCAAGTTCTAATTTTGTAGGGCAGGCTGGAAACTCAGGATTTCTGTGTGATAGCCCTTAAAAGTTTGTTTTATTTTTATTATAGTTGACATATAATATTAGTTTTAAGTATACAACATAGTGATTCATCATTTATATGCCTTACAAAGTGATTACCACTATAAGTCTAATAACCATATGTCCATCATATAGTTATTACAACATTATTGACTATATTTCTAGGCTGTACATTACAACCCTGTGATTTATTTTTTAACTGGAAGTTTGTACTTCTAAATCATTATCCTTCCATTTCCTGCCTAAGCCCTCATCCCCCTCCTCTCTGCAATAATCATTTTGTATCTATGAGTTTGCTTTATTTTGATCATTTGTGTGTTTTTTTATTCTACATATAAGTGAAATTATATGGTGTTTTTCTCTGTCCAACTTTTCACTTAACAGAATATTCTAGGTCTATCTATATTGTTGCAAATGGCAAAATTTCATTATTTTTTATGTCTGAGTAATATTCCATTCTATACATGTATTACATTTTCTTTGTATACTCTTCTATTGATACATAGTCTTAAAGCAGGATTTCTCCTTTTCTGGAAAACCTTAATTTTTGTTCTGAAGACTTTAAACTGATTGAATGAAGACCAACCCACATTAAGTAGGGTAATCTCCTGTACTTAAAGTAACACATTGTAAATGTTAATCAGATCTATAAAATACTTTTACAGCAGCATCTTGAACAAACAACTGGATACCTAAGCCTAGCTGAGTTGAACAAGTAAATCTATTTAGTTCTCAGAATTAATTGACTCTCAAGATTAATTCAAGTTGAATTATGGTTTGCTTAAATTATTCCTTTCTGGTTCAAGGCTTGCCCAAATTCTTATATTCTAATTCTGTGGTTGCTGGAATTGAACTTTAATCATGCCTTATGAGATTTTAGCCTATCCACAAGTAGATAGTATTTCAAATATTTTGAGATGCCTCTTGGTCTTTCTTTCAGATGGATCAGCTCTTGGGGAATATGATTGAAATGTGGGTTGACCGTATGGATAACATTACTCAGCCTGAAAGAAGAAAACTTTCAGCTTTGGCTTTGCTTTCTCTTCTGCCATCTGATAATAGGTGAGGAAACATTTTCTTAAAATTTGCTTCTTTAAAGCATCAAAATATTAGCACTGTTTTGGCCATTTGGAATTGCTGTGTGTTTCTGGACAGTGTTGTTTAATGTATATGTATGCTAATTTTGTTAGTAGATAATGATGTGGCCAGTGTTAGTCTAGATCTAAAAATATGTGAATGGGAGTGGTCGGCACTGCAATTTAATGGTCATATTCATTTTTCCAATTTATTTGATTCTTGTCTGAATTTCCATGTTTTAAAATAACCAGATTTTATTAAGGTACTCTTTATATTTAGAGGACATTAATAAAATCTTTATATATAGAGGCCCATGACATAATTTAGGAAGATTTATATTCACATACTTTAGTGCCGTTGTCGGCAAACTGCGGCTTGTGAGCCACATGCGGCTCTTTGGCCCCTTGAGTGTGGCTCTTCCTAAGCCTTAGGAGTACCCTAATTAAGTTAATAACAGTGTACCTACCTATATAGTTTAAGTAAAAAATATGGCTCTCAAAAGAAATTTCAATCGTTGTACTGTTGATATTTGGCTCTGTTGACTAATGAGTTTGCCGACCACTGCTTTAGTGGAAGGTAATATTGAAGTCAGCAGTATTACTATTGCCTATTATAATCTTTCTTCTACTTACAACTACATAGTTGTTGGAGTTCGGGGAAAGTTTTCTCCCTTCCACATACCCAGTGATGTTCCCTGGTTAATTTCTCATGTAATAGTAACTTCCTGTTCCTGTGTTTCTTTTAGACTTCGCAGTATAACATTTCCCTTGCCTAAAATAAGCAGGTCTAGAGAATAATATTGGTAATGTTTTTCTTAACCAGGCTAAATTGGGAAATGTTATTTTCCTCTCCTTTCATTCTAATGGATTTTCAAAATCAGAAATATATTGTTCTAAAGCAGGGTTTCTCAACCACAGTTCTAGTGACATTTGGGGCCAGATGATTATTTGTTGAGGGACAGTCGGTCCTGCCCATTGTAGGATACTTAGCAGCATCCCTGGCCTCTATCCTCTCAATGTGCCAGTGGAACCTCCCACCTCCAGTTTAGGAGCACTGCTCTAAAGAATGATCATTGAGAAACTATTAATCTCTTTTACCCTAATCCATCATTTCTGGTTCAGAAATTTGATAAAAGACTTAGACTTTATAACCACACTCAAATCCTAGTTCAGTTGTGAATGACAGTGGTCAAGTAACTTAACTTCCCTGTGCTTACCTTTGCTTGTTTTTAAAATAGGGATACTAGTAGCATCTTTCCGATAAGGGTATTGTAAAGGTTAAATGAGTTTACATATGTAAAGTCAAACTAGACAGATGAGGTTAGTTGTTATTATTTTGCTCTTTTCTTTTTCTCTTCCTCATTTATCCATCTATCATTCAGTTACCTTAGTACAAAGTTCTAAAAGCTTAAGTCTCTGTACATGCATTCTTTTTAAATTCAGTACATTTTTAGTATCTGTATCTATTTATTAATTCACTTAAAAAATGTGTTTTAACCACCCATTTGCTAAGGAATGTCACCTCTGCTTCATGAAGTTTTATAGTATTGTGCATTATCTCCAACTTAATGATAGATGAATTTGCTTATGTGTACTCTATACAGTCTTATTATATCTTCTTGGTCACTTTCTGAACATAGTGCAATCATTTTTTTGGTTGTTCAATTGTGCAGTACAATTGTTTTGTGTCCTTTTGTTTTAGGATTTCTTTGGCTATAATAATTTCAAGTTTAAATTTTCTTCCTTTTTTAGTGTCTATAATATTCCTACATGGAGTAAAGTTTTCTTCAGCTAATTTTTTATGTGAAAATAACGTAATTTACACTTTCCTCTTTTAATGGTTTCCAAAGAGTTTTCCTCCAAAGCCATATATTAAGCAAAAATTATTTATTACTTGTAGATGAGAGCAATCAAACTTTCCTTTGATCTGTTCTCTAAAATAGCAATTCATCCTCCATTTTTAAGAACACATTTTTTTTTATAATGCAGTTCTAAGAATTTCAGTTGTGAATAAGTTTCTCAGAGATCAAGAATTTTAAATTTCACTTTTTTTTAGACTAAAGAAGTCACCAATGGAGTATTTTTTTTAAATTAAATTTATTGTAATGACATTGGATAATAGGGCTGATCAGGGGGTTGGGGTGCCGCCACTGTCACACTCAGGGCAGGGCCGATGGGGGGGTTATGGCTCTACCCCGTAACACACAGAGCAGGGCCCGTGGGGGGGCGGGGGGGTTGGGGTGCCGCACCCTGTCACACACAGAGCAGGGCTGATCAGGGAGTTGGGGCGCCGCACCCTGTCCCAAACAGAGCAGGGCAGATAGGGAGGTTGTGGCCCCGCCCCCTGTCACACATAGAGCCGCAGGGCGATCAGGGGGTTTGGGCACTGCCCCCTGTCACGCTGATCCCGGTGCCGGGAGGCATATTACCCTTTCACTATATAGGATAGAAGCCTGGTGCACAGGTGGGGGCCGGCTGGTTTGCCCTGAGGGGTGTCCTGGATCAGGGTGGGGGTCCCTACTGGGGTGCCTGGACAGTCTGGGTGAGGGGATGATGGCTGTTTGCAGCTGGTCACACACCCTTCAGGGTGGGGTCCCCACTAGGGTGCCTGGCCAGTCTGGGTGAGGGGCTGAGGGCTGTTTTCAGGCTGGCGGGTGACTGAAGCTCCCAACCGCTCCTTTTTTTTCTTTATTCTGGGCCAGCTTTAGCTCTGGCTCCAGCTCTGAGGCCTCTGCTGCTGAAAGCAGGTATCTGGTTTGTTTGGGTTCTATAATCGAAACATTGTATCAACTCCAGCTCTGAGATCCCATCTGGCTGAAAGCAGGTTTCTGGGGTTTTGTTTAGCTTCTGTATTTGTAACAATGTTTCAAACTGCAAGCTCATAGGCCAGCAGCGGCAGGCGGGGAACGTTGGAGTCCTCCGTCACTGAAGCAAGCAAGCCTCATGTTAACTTCAAGCTGCCTGGCTGCCGGCCACCATCGTGGCTGGCAGTTAATTTGCATATCGCCCTGATTAGCCAATGGGAAGGGTAGCGGATGTACGGCTAATTACCATGTTTCTCTTTTATTAGATAGGATGCTGCTATTATTTGCGTATAAGTTTTCATGTAGATGTGTGTTTTCCTTTCTCTTGGGTGTTGCTGGGTCATATGATGACTCTGTTTTGCCCCTTGAGGAACTGCCAGACTGTCTTTCATAGTGGTTCTAATTTCTCTATGTCCTTGTCAATACTTGTATCTTTTCTTTATTATTATAGCTATGTTAGTGGTTATGACGTGGTATCTGATTGTGGTAGGTACATTTTTTAGCTGGTTTGTTGCACCATTACTTACTTTTGGGACTCTTAACATGACACAAAGACTTTTGACTATTAGTGGATTGATTAACCTGTCCAGATTTTGGACAAAAGCATACAAATTTAATATGGTTTACATGACACTAGCTTCTTAATAAAGAAATGAAGACCAGGAGATATTGTTAAACTTCTGTGTTTTTATGGGGTTGATGCAGAGTGGATGCAAAGTTGTGGAAAGATATAAGGGCAAAGGGTATTAGGTAAGTGTACTGAAGTGGAAGAAATTGTGTTTTGGTCAGAGTCCTTTTGTCTTTGGAGATCAAGATGCTCCTTTCTTCCCAATATAGGGAGGGCTTCTCTCACTGAAGGTTTTATCATCTGTTTCAGGGGTGAAGGGCAGAGGGTATGGGGGTGTAGCTGGGAATTGGAGGGTCACAGAGAGACCTTTTTGTTTCTGCTGTTTTCTTAAACTCTTTTGCTTAAAATATTCGATGTTGCTACAGTTTGAGGTAGCATGTCCTGAACCCCATATATCTAAGTTGTATTATACAATTAAAAAACAATAGCCAGTCACAAAGGATATTTGAGAGAATTGTAGATCATTTGATAAAGACCTGTTATCCAGTATGTACCTCTGTGTGTGTTTTTTATTGTCATAGAAAGATAGTGCTTGGTATTATATAAAGTACTTAATATGGAAGTCATTCATATTGTTATCTGAAGTAATTGTTGTCTTGATGTGAATTAAAGTTGCTTTAATATTGAAAGGGGAATTTTAGTGTACTATTATATATTATCACTGATATTTTAAGTGTATTGTAAATTATTGGTAAGATTAATAAAAGTCAGAATTAGAAAACCTAAGCAATCAGCTTTTTGGAAAATGACTAAATAATACATATTATAAAAAATGTATAGTCAATTTTTTAAATCCTTACCTTAAAATATTACATTATAGCCCTTATCAGATGGCTCAGTTGGTTAGAGCATTGTCTCATTCACCAAAAGGTTGCAGATTGGATTCTTGATGGGTTGTGGGGGGTGCATGCGGGAGGTGGCTGATCAATGTTTCTCTCTCACATCATTTTTTCTCCCCCTTCCTCTCTCTCTAAAATATCCTTGGGGGAGAATTAAAATATATACACACTTATCTTAAAAGATTCAAAACTTATTCAGATGTGTATGTAGTAAAATGTCGTTTAAGGGCCTCTTTCACTCTCCCCAATTTTTCTTCCCAAAAAGATAACTTTTGTCAGTAATTTGGAATGCAACTTGATATCATTATATACTGTTAAGACATGCACTCTTAATATATAGGGTGGGGCAAAAGTAGGGCTACAGTTGTTTATATGGAAAATCATGCAATAATTTCTAAATAATAATACAAGAATAAACTATGTTTTGCATACTTAAAATTGTAAACCCATTTTGCCACATCTTTGTATTAAGGCACTAATTGGTAGTATTCAATATTTATTATAGTATCCCCAATTTTTCTTTGGAAAAATTAGAACATACAGAATAGTGTAACATTTGCGTTCATTATTCTAAATTGCTTGTTTATTTTGCTACCTGTTTTTTTTTTCTAAATATTCTTATTGACTTTAGAGAGGAAGGGAGAGGGAGGGAGAGATAGAAACAGTGGTGAGAGAGAATCATTGATCGGCTGCCTCTTGCACGACCCCCATGGGGGATCGAGCCCATAACCCAGGCACGTGCCCTGACTGGGAATCGGACCGTGACCTCCTGGTTCATACCATAGGTTGATGCTCAACCACTCAGCCATGCTGGCCAGGCTCTACCTGTTTTTTAAGCAATAAAGCAAAGTTGAAATTTCTAATATGTATTCAAAACAAGATAAATATTTTATGCATTTAAAAATTCACAAAAATTATATTACTCTATTTACATCTTATTTCAACTTGCGTTTTCCACTCATTAGCTATCTGTTGTTGATGTATACAGTATTTGCTCATTCTGAAAATTTAAAATTTTCAAGTTTTTCCTTTTAAAAAATACTTATTTTTTTAAATTATGCAGTATTTAGCTGTGTGCATTAGGAAAACTCAAATTAACTGCATTCCGAAAAATAAGATCCTGAGATTTCCTTTCAACAATACTTTTGAAACAGATAAACTTACTTCCTGTCTCTCAGTTTCCTGTATCCATGGCAACCTCTGTTTTACACACTGACTGTGGAGGAACTAATGTGAAGAGTGGTGTTTCCTGAGCAAACTGTGACTTTAAAAAAAAAAAAGAAAAAAGAAAAAAGTTGGAAGGGTGGAGGTCAATGGTGCCACAGAAAGAAATGGAGTTTAGAAATTTCTCTCTACAGATCTAGAAAGAAAACCTTTACTTGAATCAGCCGAGAGTTAATAATGTGAATTTCCTGCTCTTGGTAAGACTATTTATTTAATATAAACTTTTAGCTGAAACAGAAAATAATTTGGTTTGTGAAAAACTGTAGTTTCAATAGAGTTTAATTGTTTTGTGTTTAATGAATTTGTGTTTTTATAGTTTATAATGTTACTTAACTGATATTAGACTTTAAGTTGATAAAGGGACATATTATATCCAAAGACCATTATTCCTGCATCATCATTTGTCACTTTTGTTATAGTCAATTGTAATATTTTAAATGAACTTCGAAAACATTTTATTTTGCAGTTCATTAAATTTAAGTTATCATTTTGTCAAACAGTGGGTTAATGTATGGCCTTGAGGGGCTAATAATCCTAGAACATATTCCAAACTCATTATTTTATGCTATCATTGTAGTATAACTTATGTGTACTTAGTATTATTGGCTGCTTCTAAATAAAAATAAAATAGAATACAGAATTTTTGGTATTATAAAACTTCCATTTTAAGAACATTTTTATGATTTAAAGTTTTATCTTCTCTTCTTATAGCCCATTCTGGTAGGAACAGAAAAGTCAAGAACAGGGCTATGTGCAGATTACATTTTTCTCTGCCTTGCCTGTGATCCTTTCTTCTTGTTACCTATAATCTTGCATTATTAATCCATAGGAGATACTTGCTTGTGTGTCTGTTTGCCAGTTCTGCACTAGGAGACAAATTAACTGCCATGATTGAGACCTTTCAAATATTCCTAGGAATTTTTCTGAAATTACAGTTTTTCTGTACCTGGCTGAAATAAATTATTTCATATAAATAAAAGTGAATTAACAGGGCTTCATTCTCTTGTAGTATTATATTAGGATAATGCTGGCATTGTGTGTGTATATCCAAAAGCCTTTGTTCATTTGAGGCACCTCTATTTTCTATATTTAAATAATAATTTTATGAAACATTTGGATTCTGGAATATTTGAGGGGCTTTCCAGTCTTTGTAATTTATATTTACAGTGTAATCAATATCCTTTGTTCCAAGAGGAGTATTTAATGATCTAGTTTTAGTACTTAAATCTACAAAGAAATCACCTCACTGTCCTCGGGAGTGGTACTTTGTTGGCATGATTGCTCTTTGGATAATTGATTTATCCAACAATAACATTTTTTGAGGATATCAGACACAGGCTTTCAACATCTTGGAAATTTGGATTGTTTGTACCTAGAAGGTAATAATTTAGCAAAAGTACCATCAGATGCTTTTGAAGTACTTAAGAGTCTTAAAAGACTTTCTTTGTCTCATAAAAGCAATACAGTCCTTTGCATTTAAAGGGCTTGTCAACTTGGGATATTTGCTTCTGAAAAATTCAAGAATTAAAAACATTACTTGTGATGGATTTAATGAAATTAACAATCTTAAACATTTGCTCTTAAGTCAGTGATTTGGAAATGTGTCTGACACATTTAGATGTTAAAGAATTTAATTTACCTTAATTAAATTAGAAGCAGAATAATCAGCATTGATAATGATACAGTTGAGAACATGGGAACATATTTGAAGATCCTTAATCTGTCATTTAATAATCTTACAGACTTACATCCAAGGTTCCTTAAGCCATTGTCTTCATTGACTCATCTTCAGGCAAATTCTAATCCTTGGAAATGTAACAGCAAACTATTGGGCCTTCGCAACTAACTGGCTAGCATCTTCAGCCATTACCTAAACATCTATTGTCAGAACCCCCCCATCCATGCGTGGCAGAGCATTGCATTATATTAAGTGGACTGACTGTACAGATTGCGTTACATCTTCGACAAATGTATCCAGAGCTTGGGCTATAAAATCTCTTCATATTCATCACAAGACTACTGCGTTAATGATGGCCTGGCGTAAAGTAACCACAAATGGGAAACACTTGGAAAATACCAAGAGCATTTCTTTCGGGGAACAAACTTCACCTTCCAGTAGAGTTTTTCAAGAGAATACCTTTGCTAATCCACTAGAGACTACCGCAGTGTTACCTGTGCAATTACAGCTTACTTCTTCTGTTAACTTGACTTTGGAAAAAACCACCGCTCTACCAATTGATGCTGCTTCAGTGTCAGGGAAGACATCTCTAATTTGTACACAAGAAGTTGAAAGGTTAAATGAGGCTTTTGACATTTTGCTAGCTTTTTTTATCTTAGCTTGTATTTTAATCGTGTTTTTGATCTACAAAGTTGTTCAATTTAAACAAAAACTAAAGACACCAGAAAACTCAGGGGAAAATAGACTTGAATACTACAGCTTTTATCAGTCTGCAAGGTATAATGTAACTGCCTCAGTTTGTAACACTTGTCCAAATTCTCTCGAAAGCCCTGGTTTGGAGCAGATTCAACTTCATAAGCAAACTGTTCCTGAAAATGAGGCACAGGTCATTCTCTTTGAACATTCTGCTTTATAATTCAACTAAATAGTGGCTGTAAGAAACTTTAGCGCCATGGACATGAATAAAACTGAAGCTTCCTTGTAGAATTATAAACTTTATTTGGAAATATAATGAATTACATGAGCTTAGCATTAATAAATAATGTTTTTAATAACTTGTCAATATTGTATTTATTCAGCAAATATTTTCTTTGATAAGCACTGTATTAAGTATTAATAATAGCTAACATTTTTCGGTACCAAGCACTCTACTAAATACTTGCGATATTAGATTTAATATTTAAAAAGCCTTGTAAGGCCTGGCTGGTGTGGCTCAGTGGTTGAGTGTTGACCCATGAACCAGGAGGTCCTGGTTAGATTCCCTGTCAAGGCACATGCCTAGGTTATGGGCTTGATCCCCAGTAGGAGGTGTGCAGGAGGTAGCTGCTCAGTGATTCTCATCATTGATGTTTCTATCCCTCTCTCCATCTCCCTTCCTTTCTCTGAAATCAATAAAAACATATTTTTAAAAAGACAACTTGTAAGGTAGTGCTGTCTACATTTAACAGATCAGGAAACCTAGACAGAGTGAGTTTGAGAAACTCCCACATTCTCAGCTTGTGACGCGTTTTAGGTCTGTCGAACTCTAAAGCCCATGCTCTTTTTTTTTTTTTTAATATATTTTATTGATTTTTTACAGAGAGGAAGGGAGAGGGATAGAGAGTTAGAAACATCGATGAGAGCGAAACATCGATCAGCTGCCTTCTACACACCCCCTACTGCCCACAACCGAGGTACATGCCCTTGACCGGAATCGAACCTGGGACCCTTTAGTCCGCAGGCCGATGCTCTATCCACTGAGCCAAACCAGTCAGGGCAAGCCCATTCTCTTAATTTCATGCTACACTGCTGCTTAGGTGCTAAGGTTAAAACTGTGAAAAACACAAGCACAATTCCTATTCTTGGTAGAGCTTAAAATCTAGAGGAGGGAACACATGGTTACTATACAGTATTTATTTACAGTTTACATTTTCTTTATGTTTTGTTTGAGATCTCATGGAGCAAAAATTTTTATGTTGTATAGTTTCCTCATGTTTTGGCTTTCAAAACCCCTTATCTTCAGTCATCTCTTCTCATCTATGAAGGCCTCCTTAAGCACTGTTTTCTAGTCTTCTAGAATGGGGACCTGTGAAATAATAGAAAATACTTTGCACTTATGATCCTCCCAGACCTTGTCCTATGTATATGTATCTGGATGTTCATTAATATTCTCCAATAAACTGGTAAACATAAGTATTTCTTTGAGCTGCTCTAGCAAATTAATGGAACTCAAGGAGGGTGTCGTGGGAACCTCTGATTTATAGACAGTTGGTCAGAAGCACAGGTATAATCTGGGTTTGGGACTGGCATGTGAAATGGAAGGTGGTGGGGCCAGCCTAGTGGGACTGAGCCCTTAATCTGTGGGATCTGATACTATCTCCAGATATTAGAATCGAGTTAAATTGTAAGACCGCCCCCCCCCCCCCAGTGGTATCACAGAATAGCTTGTTGTGCGGGACACCCCCCCCACACACACACACGCACACACACATACTTGGTGACCAGAAGTAAAGTGTTCTGTGTGAGCAGTAAAGGAGACCCACAGAAGAGAGACACAGTAGGGGAGAACGGAACCGGGTTTTTTCCTACTCAGGAAGGAAGAACCTGAGTTTTTGCCATTATAGGACCATAACCACTTGTTTTATTCTTATGGTAAATAAAACTAACGAAGGAAATTCAGGCAATGGAATTACTAGCAGATAGGAATTCCACAATGAAAGCCACGAGGCTAGAAACGGTTTGTGAAAAAGAAGGTTGGCATAGCTGGAGAGTATGAAAAATTAGATGCTGTCAGTGAGGTAGGCAGAAACCAGATCAAACAGGGCAGAGTAAACTGATTAGGAGTTTGAATTTTAAATTGAAACGGGAAATTACTGAAAGGTTAAATAAATTCTTGCTTTAATGTGAGACCTGGTGAGATCTTGCAAAAGAGCGCTTTGGTCTGCTCTGTAAAGAACGGGTTAGACTGAGGAAGCCACCACTTCCTATTTGGGAAGTTATGCAGTAGTACAAACTAGGGTCAGAATTGACTTGTGCACAGTGTTCCTGGTAGAGGTATAGGCAAGTAGAATTCAGAGATAAATGTGACAGTTTGATGATGAATGGGGTGTTGGAAGAGTAAATGAGAAGAAAGGTCAAGACTGAACCCCGGGTTTCTGGCTTGAGTCACTGGCTAGATAGGATAGCTCTTTATTCAGATAAAGACTACTGTAAGAGAGCCTGGTTTTGATTTTGTTTCAGTTTCTTTGTTTTTGTTGGGGAGGCATTCAAAAGTTTGGTGTTAGATATCTTAAGTGTGAGTTGCTTGTGAGGCTGCGAAGCATGGATGAGAAGGATGCAGATGTACTTAGGGTTCCGGAGCTCAGAGAGAGGTCGTTGTATGTGCTAGCAGGATTTAGGTGGAATTTGGCAGTGAGCTTGCACAAGGCAGGTTTATATATAATATCTTTACTACATATATTTCCCTAAATAAATATTTTCCTTATAAGAAAAATATGCGTAAGTTTTTTTGGTCAACTTGAATACATTATTCTTCTAGAGCTGTAACAAAATTGTCAAATGTCTCATATTGATAGTTAATTACACATACATATTATAAATAATACTTTAGAGAGATTTTCCCTGCTTATTTCATGATCCATTTTATTCAAATCCTTCATATAAATTTTTGACATCAGTGTGTTTATCATTAACAAAGTCCCCCCGCCTTTTTTTCGTTATTGATTAAGGTATTACGTATGTGTCCTTATCCTCCTATTGCTCCCCCGCCCCCCCCCCCCCCATGCCCTCACTTCCCTTTTGTCTGTGTCCATTAGTTAGGCTTATATGCATGCATACAAATCCTTTGGTTGATCTCTCCCCCTTACCCCCACCCTCCCCTGCTTTCCCTCTGAGGTTTGATGGTCTGATTGATGCTTCTCTGTCTCTGGATCTGTTTTTGTTCATCAGTTTATGTTGTTCATTATATTCCACAAATGAGTGAGATTCTGTGATATTTATCTTTCTCTGACTGGCTTATTTTGCTTAGCATAATGCTCTCCAGTTCCATCCATGCTGTTGTAAATGGTAAGAATTCCTTTTTTACCGCAGCATAGTATTCCATTGTGTAAATGTACCACAGGTTTTTAATCCACTCATCTACTGATGGGCAGTTAGGCTGTTTCCAAAACTTAGCTATTGTAAATTGTGCTGCTATGAACATAGGGGTGCATATATCCTTTCTGATTGGTGTTTCTAGTTTCTTGGGATATATTCCTAGAAGTGGGATCACTGGGTCAAATGAGAGTTTCATTTTTAGTTTTTTGAGGAAATTCCATACTGTTTTCCACAGTGGCTACACCAGTCTGCATTCCCACCAGCAGTGCAGGAGGGTTCCTTTTTCTCCACATCCTCACCAGCACTTGTCATTTGTTGATTTGTTGATGATAGCCATTCTGACAGGTGTGAGATGGTACCTCATTATCGTTTTGATTTGTATTTCTCGGATGATTAGTGACTTTGAGCATGTTTTCATATGTCTCTTGGCCTTCCTTACGTCCTCTTTCACAAAGTGTCTATTTAGGTCCTTTGCCCATTTTTTTATTGGGTTGTTTATCTTCCTTTTGTTAAATTGTATGAGTTCCCTGTAAATGTTGGAGATTAAACCCTTATCGCAGATCACATTGGCAAATATGTTCTCCCATGTAGTGGGCATTCTTGTGGGTTTGTTGATGGCTTCTTTTGCTGTACAGAAGCTTTTTATTTTGATGTAGTCCCATTTGTTTATTTTCTCTTTAGTTTCCAATGCCCTAGGAGCTGTATTGGTAAAGATATTGCTTTGGCATATGTCTGAGATTTTGCTGCTGTCTTTTATCCATTTTGAGTTTATTTTTGTGTATGGTGTAAGTTGGTGGTCTAGTTTTATTTTTTTTGCATGTATCTGTTCAATTTTCCCAACACCATTTATTGAAGAGACTGTCTTGACTCCATTGTATGTTCTTGCCTCCTTTTCAAATGTTGAGCATAGTGGTTTGGGTCGATTTCTGCGTTCTCTATTCTATACCATTGGTCTATATGTCTGTTCTTGTGCCAGTACCAGGCAGTTTTGAGAACAGTGGCTTTGTAATACAGCTTGATACCTGGCATTGAGATTGATCATGTAACACTGTTTTCCAGAGCACATTATTTTCATTTTGGTCTGAGCTTTGTGACATACAGCACTTTCGAGGAAATTAATTCCAAGCCACAAGAACCTTTTCATATAACTTTAATAACATTAGCACACTCGGCTTTATAAAATTTGTCCTGAAAGTATATATATTCATGATTACCCTGTAATTATTTATTGCGTAGCTTTGTTTTTAACAATGTCCAACATATACATTGGAAAGGTCAGACCTCAATATCTTAATTACCAAATTCCGAGTAAATTCTTTTACTTTTTTTACAAAACAAGAACCAATCTGTCAAGTAAATTCTATAAACATGCAAAACAAGCATTGCTTGGGCTTCTTTAATGGAATGTTTTTCCCCAGATAGTTCCATACAGTCTTTGATCACCTCCTTTTTTAGTGGAACCTTAGTATGTCTTCATTTGGCAATGTTTCTTTCTTAAAGCAGCCTTACTCTTGAAATTCAAATCACATAATATGGCAGTTTCTTTTTATAGTTGATTGTAGTTATTTTTTATTGTCTTAATAATCGCCTTTCCCCCCTTTTGAATGTGCATTAAAAGAAGTTATTTAGGGGAATGGTTTATAATATAAAAGCCTTTGTAAGGATCATTGTTGAGTGTAAAAAATTCAATTTTCATTTTAAAATAACTTAGTGAATTTCCACTCTGAATTTTTTTATTCCATTTCCTTTCCAGTATTTGTCAGGGGTACTAGATTTATTAATACACTTTTCCATGACCATGTAGAGAATTGCCCTGTAGAAAGGATATATGTTTCCATTTAAGTGACAAAAGTATTTGCAACCTTGGTCCTGGAAAAATATCTAGCGGGGGAAAAACAAAGCAAACTAATTTTAGTGTAAATGACACCACTTTTGTAGCTTCTCATGTCGTAGAAATTCTGAAATAGGACTGATAAATCAAGGCTTTCTTCTGTTGCCATTTTCTTTCAATAAACTTGTTCTTTGCTAAATCCTGTTAAATTAAGTAGAAAAGTATAGTTAAGAGGATATTTTATTTGGTTGTAGCTTTTAGTGCTTAAAAATTTTCCTTAAATTACCCTAATTGCACTGATCTATATTTAAGATATAATGATGTGAGAGTAGCTTCAAATATTAAGTGTGATGTATAGGTAGTAAAATTATGGTCTGGTTAGATCAGAGAAAATTCTAAAGTGATTTCTTTCTTTCTTGGGCCTGCTACTATGAAACACTGTAAATCAGCAGTTTTTTATATTATGTAACTGTTTAGAAAAGGTAACTGAAAATTTTGTCTGTTTCTGCGTGACTGTTTTCCTTCTACATCTAAGGAAATGGAGATGTGATATAAATATGTAAATCCATCACAGAGAAATAATCTAAGGCACATACTTTATGATGAAGGATCAGTTATATAAATATGAAAATGTAAAATGCTCACTAGAAAAATACTAATAAAACTTGGACAAGAAGAAAGAAACTAAAGTCCTGTTTACATTCAACCTAAGTTTATTATTTAGGCTAGCCAAATGAATATTGGAATATTTCATTTATATGTGCCCGTAGGGATTAAATTTTTTTCTTTATCTTTCTGAAGGCATTTTGTTTTCTGAACACCTGTGGTTGGGATCATAATCAAACAAAAGGACAGAAATAATTTTAAGCCTGCATGTTTTTTTAAGGGAGGTAAATAAGCACAAGAAAATTGGATTTTCTTAAAGTACATCTTTTTATAAAGCAAGAAAAAATCATTTTGCATGAAGTTTCTGCAATTCATATACTTTAAAGATAGATTTTTTTTTAATATTTTTTTATTGATTTTTTTTTTTTTTTTTTTTTTTTTTTTTTTTACAGAGAGGAAGGGAGAGAGATAGAGAGTTAGAAACATCGACGAGAGAGAAACATCGATCAGCTGCCTCCTGCACATCTCCCACCGGGGATATGCCCGCAACCCAGGTACATGCCTTTGACCGGAATCGAACCTGGGACCTTTCAGTCCGCAGGCCGACGCTCTATCCACTGAGCCAAACCGGTTTCGGCTAAAGATAGATGTTTTTATAGACCCAAAGAATGCCTTAAAATATCATAGCTTTAGGAAATACTAAGTCAAGATTAATGTGCGTTTGACTGAAAAGACAGATTACTGAAACTGTGGAATTGTTTTAAAAGATCAAATGTCTTTCCTTACTAAGCATGGTGTTTCATGTCCTCATCTATTTATTTAATCTTTGTGTAACATCACTTACCACATACTTGAAAAACAAAATTAGCAGATCTTTGAGAAGGCCTGTCTTCTTTCTGTAGTTTCTTTGTAACTTGGGTCTATGCAGGTAAATTAATAGCATATCGGCCAAGTATATAAAATAAGAAACGGAAAAGAGTTTGTGATAAATAAAAAGGAAGAAAATGTTCTGGTTACTAATATTTTTCCTTTTCTATTTTCCTTTCATTCTCCTCTTTTACATTTATTCTTCTCTTATCCGTGTGCGAAACTTTCCTTGCATTTTCTCAAATGACTATTTCAGAAATAGAGTCTAACACAGCTAACTTTCTGTTCCATTTTCTGCCTCATGTCTAGTATAGAGTAATAAGCGGTAATATGTTATCTGCAACTCAGCTACCCATGCTTGTAATTTAAAAAGAAATAAGTAAAAATATTCTGAAAAGAAAATGAGCGAGGACTTCGGGGATCATTAATTCCCATGATTATTTATTGAGTGTTCACATTATGCATAATGGTAATCTATGAAACATAAAAATATTGATATAACATATAGGCTCTTCCTCATGTTACTTATAATTTTAAGGAGAGCAGGTATGAAAAATTAAAGGGCATTAGGAGACCCCTTTAGAAGAAGATAGTATAAAAGATGATGCCACATTAGTTGCATGCCAAATGGATAGTGCAGGGGTTTTAGGCTACTGGACATTCAAAGGATAGAGTGCTCAATTACAGGAGGTTAAAGTGGTCAGGGAAGGCCTCATGAAAAAAGGGTGAATGAAGGTGAACAGGAAATGGAGGGAGAACATTGGAGGAGCAGGAGGGGAGTAAGCAGATGGAGGAGTCTGGAACTATTACATCCAGGTGGTGCTGACTTAACGGGTTGAAAGCAGGAAGGAAGAGTAATGCAATGTACCTTTGGAGTGGTGGGTTCGGTAGAGATTGCAGAGGTTCCTGATAGCCCTTGAAAGTTCTTAAGTCAAGGAGAAAGAGTGAAAGTTAAGAGACTGGAGTAGAAAGCACCCATTTGCCTCCTTGAAGCCCTCAGTGATAAGGAAACAATCAGTTGGATCCCATTTAACATTGTGAAATGAAAATTAAGTTTATATCAAAATAGGGGGTTCTTTAGGAGGAGCATCTATCCTAATGCAATCAGTGAAAGATGAGTTAACTTGGAAATTCTAAGATCCCACGTCTCTGGGGGCCAGAGATGAGAGTTAGAGAATAATAATTGGCCTGTGCTTCTTTAGCATGAGCTAGGTGACAGGATTCCCTGACTTCAGATAAGTGCCAGTTAATGAGTCAGAAATACCTGTAAAAACTAGGAAAGACAGTTAACTATTCAGAATAGCATAGTGATTTAAAACAAAGGAAGAAAATCCCATTTGTTGTTTAATTCTTTTGTCCTTCTTGCAGACTATTGGTTCATAATCAGCTCCTTAGCTTGCATAGTGCTTTCCTCAGTTTTTCCCTCTAAATCATACAACAGGTAGCATTCAAAAGTGCAATACAATTCCCTGTATGCATTCAAAACTGTGTGCCCTAAACTTTAAGCTTCCTCGAGTTTCTGAGTTCTCTGAGGGTGGCTGTCTGTATTATCCCCAAGGCCTATAGTGATGGTTGACACATTTTGTGGACTCATAAAATGTTGACTAAAATGAATGAACTTAAACTATGGTGAGCTATGCATTAAGAAAGATTGGCCTGGATAATGACCACTTTTTCTAATCATATCTTTCTTTATACATTAATTGATATTAATACACCTCCTGTATTAAGTTTTGTCTAGGATATTCAGTAATCACAGTTGGGTATTTTTGTGGTTTTTTTTTTGTTTTTTTTTTTACTGTATTGTAGAAGCTAGCATAGAATTTAACCTTTTCAGGACTAAATTGCTATGTCCTAGTTAATGTGAAATATCACTTATTAAGCACTGGTTTGAGGTGTTAAGAACTGAGTGAAATATAAAATTACATGGTTTCTCTGGCTACCTTCACTTTTCCACATTATACCCGACAACGGATTTGAATGAATGTGCATGAGAGGACAATTAGAGGATGATACACCAAGAAGAATTCTAATAAAATAGTACTCATAACTCCAATAACACATATGAAACAAAACACTTGCAGTGTTTTTCAAAAGAAAATACAAAAGAAAGTAATATCTTGTGTTTAAACAGATAGTGAAAATGAGATTATCTGAGTACTTGCCTTTTATCATTTCC
Organism: Myotis nattereri; assembly: GCF_964212035.1. Taxonomy (NCBI): domain Eukaryota; kingdom Metazoa; phylum Chordata; class Mammalia; order Chiroptera; family Vespertilionidae; genus Myotis; species Myotis nattereri. The sequence continues at coordinate 32,581,333 of NC_138079.1, forward strand.
CCTTTTTCCTCCAAAACTATTTTCATTTCATTCCTTTGAGGGTTTATAGCTCTCTTTTGACTGGTTCATTTTAAATGTCTAATCACATTTTAAAGCATTTTATACAGAAAAGTTGCATATTTTAAAAAACAAGGTTGATTCTTAATTTATAAATGACAAGGTTGAGAGTATTGTGAATAATGAAGCAAAGGCTAATATTCAACACTTCATATTGAATACTGCCTAATAGAAATAGATTTTTTAAATATATATATTTTATTGATTTTTTTACAGGGAGGAAGGGAGAGGAATAGAAAGTTAGAAACATTGATGAGAGAGAAACATCAATGAGCCGCCTCCTGCACACCCCCTCCTGGGGATGTGCCCGCATCCAAGGTACATGCCCTTGACCGGAATCGAACCTGGGACCCTTCAGTCCGCAGGCCGACGCTCTATCCACTGAGCCAAACCGGTCAGGGCAAGAAATAGATTTTTAAAGGCCTCATTTTGAACTGTTACATTTACACATTTGGAGGGAACACTTTTATAATACTTACAAAAAGGAGAACAAGAATATATAACTTCTTAATGCTTATTTCTTTAAATATGTGTTCTATATGCCAGGAAAGTACAAGCCTCTTGTGGCTTTTGGGGGGTACTTTTGCCAAACTGCTGAGTGAGTGGTAATTGAGATACATCCTTTTGGTCTTTTTTGAACTTGAATGCCTTGAAGATAATCATTGTCTAACTTCTCCTTTTACTCCACCCAGAATATGGCTCCTTCCTTTCCACTCTTTTTCTTCAGTCCTCCTTTTCTAGAATCAACTCTTCCCATTCAAAGCCAGCTCCCATGCCTTTCCTCTCCAGGCCATAGTCATTTCCCCCCTTTCTGAACTGGAAGTCTGTGCCTCCTCCCCTCTGGCACTTAATAGGTACTCCAGGGTGAGCATGGTGTCTCCTGTCTACTGGACTTCACCCCCCAAACTCCAGCTAGATATCTGCCTCTTGTGACCTTTTCTGTGCAGCATGTCACACTCCAATGAAAAGAATGACTGATCGACCAACTTACTGAGGCTGCCTTACCTCCCTTCCTTTATCCCTACTACACAGCCTTCTTCCAAGCCTGTCACTTCGTAGAGCTGGAAATCCAGTTGGAGGCAGAGGAGGGGAGGGGAGGGTTAACTCCAGTGATCACATGACTGACTTGAATGCCTTGAAGATAATCATTGTCTAACTTCTCCTTTTACTCCACCCAGAATATGGCTCCTTCCTTTCCACTCTTTTTCTTCAGTCCTTATCTGAATAAGCATGGGCCAGAGCTCTAGTTTTCTTCCTGAAGAACATGGACAGACTGAGCAGACCATTATCCTCTGGCCTGTGTCCATTCTGCTTCTGTGAATATCATTATCCATTCTTTTGTTGTTGTTAATCCTCACCCGAGGATATTTTTCCATTGATTTTTAGAGAGAGTGGAAAGGAGGGGGAGAGACAGAGAAAGACCGATGTGAGAGACACATTAACTGGTTATCTCCCACATGTGCCCGACCAGGGCCTGGGATTGAGCCTGCAACCAAGGTACGTGCTCATGATCAGAATCGAACCCAGAACCCTTCAGTCCATGGGCTGGTGCTCTATCCACTGAGCCAAATCTGTTAGGGCTCATTATCCATTCTTTATTCTAATGTTTTAACACCTTTTTTGGGTCATCATTCACTAATTCTTATCTTTTGGCTTTCTAGAAATCTCAAGTTCCTGAATTCATTAGATTTGCCTCAGAACTTTACAAGGTTTATTCTGGTCCCAGCAGTGTCATCTAACAACCTCATCATTTATGAGAAAGGGGTGAAGTTACTGCTTTTGGCAAGAATTGGGCAAAGTTTATTTTATCTACTATGCTGCAGTCTATCAAAATCTGTTCTTAGCCTTGAAGGCTGTGTCTTATAAATGGTCATGTCTGACTTGAAGCCTAATGCTCTAGAATTGCTGCATCATTCATAAATTCAGCATATTGCTAATTACTTTTTTATAATTATACTAGAGGCCCAGTGCACGAATTCATGCACGAAGCGTTCTCTCGGCCTGGCTGGCGATCAAGGCCTATCGGGGGCCAGCTGGTGCGGGGGGGGGGAGGGGCGGGTAGGGGCCACGGGAGGTTGGCTGTGGGAGCGCACTGACCACCAGGGGGCAGCTCCTGTGTTGAGCGCCTGCCCCCTGGTGGTCAGTGCTTGTCGTAGCTACTGGTTGACCAGTTGTTCAGTCATAACGGTTGCTTAGGCTTTTATATATATAGATATAACAAAGATATAACTTCTTCTCTTCAAAAACATGTGCTCGTGCTGGTATCACCAACATTGATCAATATGATCATTTGATGTAAAAGACATAATCAAATGAGCTGGCTGTCAAATTATACCATTTTTATCTCTCTCTAATATACTTTCTTATAATTCACACTCACCCACATAGTCATTCTCCTGTTGTTAAGTATGTGTTAGGAAAATTCACAATGAATCCTTTGAGAAAACACACAGTATTCAGAAATTCCATTAATTTCTTGTGAAATTTCTTGGTGCTTGGAGGTGATGTGAGTACTGAGAAGGCAGCTGCCTGAGTGGATTCTTCCTAAATAATATTGACACCAGGCCTGTAAAGAGCCTTGGAAGCTGTAGTTTAGAGGGCTTTTGTCTTTTCCAGCTAATTGAGATCAGTGGTTGATAGAATGCCCGTTGTGCAACAGGAATCTCAGGCCCTGCCTGCTTAGCATGCTGGGTGGATTAGTGGTGAAGCGCTCTGCAGTGAGAGGGGGAAATGGCTTTATTTCCTCCCATGTGTTTGCCATTTCCGACTCCAGCCTTCCATTTTACAGACAGGGAGACCAACACCTCGAGAAATAGTTAACTTCAGTAGGATTGCACAGTTAGGAGCTGAACTTCTAGTGAAAAGTTTTGGTTTTTAAATTTTTATTTCAGTGTTTCTCAATAAGTCCTAATAAGGTAGACCATATGTTTGTTTCTTTAGAGATTTTTTAGTTTTTTATAAAGGACATATATTAACATGAAGAATATATACTCCTACACTAGAGTTTTACATGAAGATTACAATGTATTAGAATGATATCAACTGGTTATTGTTTGCTTGTGTGGTGATTTTGTTTTCTAAAATCAGATCACATTTGAATGTATAGACAAAGAGCTTTGACTTTACAAAGGTGGGAATGTGGCCCAAAGTGTGATGACTTTGGGAACTACTTTACTGAACATTTTAAAAATTAGGTATGCATGTTAGTGCAGTATGAGAACACTGTGTCCCTGATAGAAATGATACTATAAGTTCCCTGGAGACAAAAGCTGTAATTTATTCAGTGGTTTTAAATGCAAATACTTTAATTTAGTGTACCTGTGGATGGGTATGTACTCCTACTTTTTTAAAGTCAGGTTTATTAAGGTATAGTTTACCTGTCGTAAAACCTTTTAAGCATAATTTTAGCAAATGTAATCACTACTGAAGTATAGAGTATTCCCATCACGCCAAAAGTTCCCCTGTGTTTTTTGCCTGGCAGCCACTGACCAAATAAATAATTTTGCCTTTTTGGAAAGTCACGTAAATGGAGTCATACAATGTGTAGCCTTTTGAGTCTGTTTTATTTCTTAGTGTAATGTTTTTGAGACTTATCCAAGTTGTTTCATGTATCTGTAGTTTGTTCCTTTCTATTGCTGACTCCTCTTCCAGTGAATTAGTGTTCCACAGTTTGTTTATCCATTCACAAGTTGATAGATATTTGGATCATTTGCAGTTTTGGATTTTAATGAATAAAGCTACTATAGATATTCACATACAAATCTAAGGGTACTTGTTTTGGTCTTGGGTAAATACCTGGGAATGGGGTTGCTTGGTTATAGTGGAGTGTGCTTAACGCCATAAAAATTGCCAATGTGTCTTCCAAAATGAATGTGCCATTTTTTATTCTTACTGACAATGTATGAGAGGTCCTGTTGTTTCTCAGACTTTCGAGGACTCAAATTATGTCAGTCTTCTTAACTTTCCTTTTATTAAAATCTCATTGTGGTTGTATTATTATTGTTCTCATTGTGGTTTTAATTTGCATTTCTCAGATAACTAATGACATGGAACATCTTTTTAGTTACTGATATATGACATCTATATATATTATATACATACTAGAGGTCCGGTAACACAAATTCGTGCACCAATGGGGTCCCTCGGACTGGCCTGCGGGATTGGGCCGAAACCGGCTCTGCAACATCCCCCGAAGGGTCCCGGATTGCGAGAGGGCACAGGCCAGGCTGAGGGACTCTACTGGTGTATGATCGGGGCCGGGAGAGATGGGGGAGGTTGGCCAGCCAGGGAAAGACCATGGGAGTGCTCCAAGGCGTGTTCAGCCCATCTCACTCAGTCCCAATCGGCTGGACCCCAGCAGCAAGCTAACCTTCTAGTTGGAGTGTTTGCCCCTGGTGGTCAGTGCATGTCATAGCGACTGGTCGACTGTCTGCCCCCTGGGGTCAGTGTACATCATCGCGAGTGGTTGAGTGGCCTTAGCATATTATGCTTTGATTGGTTGAACGGCCGACTAGACAACCAGACACAGCATATTCGGTTTTTATTATATAGGATATATTCTTTGGCAGAATCTCTGTTCAAATATTACCCATTTTAAATTGAGTTATTTGTCTTATTGAGTTTTCAGTTTTTTATATATTCTGGTTCCAAGTCTTTGATCAAATACATATTTTCAGATGTTTTTTCCTAGTCTATGGCTTTTCTTTTTCTTGATAGTGTCTTTAGGAGAGTAGAGATTTTTAATCTTTAACATTTTTGTATCTTTACCTTTTTAGTTATAAAATCAACACAAGACTATTATAATAAGTTAAAGAATATTACAAAGCATCTCTTTTCTATCTAATCTACCTTTCTAGTATCGAAGCACACTAATAATCTAGTGAAAGAGAAGTTTTAATATATGTACAAAATAAAATGTCTGCTTTAAGAAATATATTCTGAAAATATTCTTTGAATTTTAGAACTAAAATTTCTCTTTGTGTTGAAGAGGATAATTAGAAAAAAGAACACCTATTGAAATACTTCACTTTATCCTGTTTTGCTCTCCTTTTATTCTAGTGTTATCCAAGATAAATTCTGTGGAATTATAAACATTGCAGTGGAGGGCCTCCATGATGTCATGACGGAAGATCCTGAGACAGGAACACATAAAGAGTAGGTGGATCATTTAATTAATTGCACTTGACAATACTTGGGGGGAGGGTAATTAATTATATCCTGCATGAGTTTTTTTCACTATCACCATATAAAAACAGTATAGCAACTGTTCTAATTTTGTCTTCTATAAAGAAAAAAATTTATTTTGCTTATACTGTTTCTTGTTTATTTTAAAATCAGCTTTATCTTGTTATAGCGAAATTCTAAATTGAGCTTTTTTGATCTTAATTATTATTTTATGATTTGACATTAACTTAAAAAAATCCAAGTGTATTTTAGCATATGAATTCCTTTTTAAAGATGTTTTAATGGGTTACTTTTTTTCCAACAAAAGTTTCTTCCGCTTTTAGGCAAGTTATGGGGTAAAGGAGATGGACAAGCATCCTGTTTTTGTATTTGCCTGGTGTAAGCATTACTGGCACTTTTAAGATATTAGAGGGTCACATGATACTTGACTAGTTTCAAAAGAGAATAGTTAAAATTATATTTTTGGGAGAATAGTTAAAATTATGTTATCAGGAATGCTGGTAATCTCATATTTATATAGTTATTAATTTGAAATTCTTTTTAAAAATCAATCATTGTATCCTTTTGTAGTTAGTAGAATTGTTTCAACTTTACTCTTATTACTGTTGATAAAGGACACATTTCATGTAATGATAAGCAGGGCTTTATGAGATTCCAGGCCACCTTGAGGTTTCCTCAGTAATGTACTGAGCCCACTTTCCCATCTATAGCACATGGGAAAGATTGCTGTTCGAATCATATTTTGTTCAAAAATATTGAAAAGCAGATATATGTTGTTGAATCTTATTAAACATATATAAATAAAATGTGTCTAGCATGTAACTTTACTACAAAATATAAGAGAAACCAAGCTTTCTTTGCCGCAGTTTATTAGTTAGGGACCTATGACTCTGTTTAATTACTGAATTCCACTCTTCTACACTAGGAAACAGTGAGGTTGGTTCCCATCAACTTGATTCACTAGACACTATTCATTTCTGGTCTCCCTGGAACCAGTGTTGACTAAGTAGGAAGCTGCATTTCTGTCATCTCTGCTAATGGTGAAGAGCAGTGGTGCAGAGATTCAAAACAAAATGGCTTATAACTGTCCTGCAGGCACAGGTGCCATCAGGGACAAGTTCCTTATATCCTAGTGGTTATGTCATTTGGAGCATAAAGTTGGTTGTTACATAATCTATAGAGCTTTAATGATGTTATGTTTTAAATTATTGCTACTGTTATGAAACATGTATAATAATCTACAGACAAATGAAATTTAGTGGTAAAAAGTGTTAATTTTAAGTGTTTGTAAGTCATTTTTTAGAAAGACATAAAGGATACATCTGACTGGCAAGTAATATATGGTTCAACTTTTGCCTATAAATAAATATCTTAGAGTTTACTACCTCAAATGCTCAAGTAAAATGCTCTTTGGTGTAGCCCTTTTTAAAATGAGATATTGTTTTGTAAATTTTTTTAACTTATAAATCTAATTCATCTAGCTGTTTTTCACATTTTGGTATGTAGAGGCATTAATGTTGTCAGTGATTTTGAGGATTTGTTTTTAGTATGTTAAAAACTTAAAAATTTATTCAGAACGTTTCTTTAAAACTGTAGCTGCATGCTGATGTCTCATCTTGAAGAACCAAAAGCAACAGAAGATGAAGAACCACCCACAGAACAGGATAAGAGGAAAAAAATGGTAAGTTACAAAAGCAGCTTCTAAAAATTTGGGGAACCATACATTGTCACTAGAGGCCCATTGCATGAAGATTCGCACAATAGGCCTTCCTTCCCCTGGCTGCCAGCACCAGTTTTCCTCCGGCACCCGGGACACAGGCTAGACTTCTCCGCTCCAGCCGCCATCTTTGTTGGGTTAATTTGCATACTCATCCTGATTGGCTGGTGGGTGTAGCAGAGTGATGACCAATTTACATATTTCTCTTTTATTAGTGTAGATATTCTGTAGGGTTGAAAATATCTGTTAGTCCATTCCTCTATCCCTTACTGCAAAATTAAGGTAAGCAGAATTTTGAAATTGGGAATTTATTCCTGAAACAGATTAATTTTATTCCTTGATATGAAATAATTGTTTATTACCTTAGCAGAGCAGAGGGTTTGTTCTTTTATTCACAGAAAACACGTGACCCTCAAATCGTGTTTAAGTTGTAATGCTGATTCTTTTGTTTTGAGGAGATTCACTGAAGTTGTTTCTTTCCAGGTTATTTCTTGGATTTTTTGCAATGAATTTTTTTGGATATACATCATAGACTTTTATAGAAATGCCTTTGAATTAATTGCTAAATTGTTTAGAAAACTATTACTTCTTACTATAGGAATATAGTAAGAATAAAGAATGGGAAATGTAAAATATCTTTCCTTTTTTTTTTTTTTAAATCCTCACATGAGGGTATTTTTTCATTAATTTTTAGAGTGAGTGGAATGGAGGGGGAGAGACAGAGAGAGAAACATTGATGTGAGAGACACATTGATGTGACAGAGACACATGGATTGGTTGCCTCCTTGCAAGTGCCCCGACCAGGGCTGGGGATTGAGCCTGTAACTGAGTACATGCCCTTGACTGGAATTGAACCCAGGACCCTTCAGTCCTCAGGTCGACGCTCTACCTACTGAGCCAAACTGACTAGGGATAAAATATCTTTCCTTTAAAATTATTTATAATCTTGAATTTTTTTTTTTAAAAAAAAGCTCACCTGAGGATATTTTTTCCTGTTGATTTCTAAAGAGAGTGGAAGGGAGGGAGGAGGGGAGAGAGTGATAAAGAGGAACATTGACACACAATGGCAATAGAGTATCATGTACAAAGCATTGATCTTTGTAATTAGTATTTCCTCTGTGAGCTTGAATATCTGCTCACAGAACCTGTCTTCTGGTGATGATGAAACATACAAAAGGCTGGCATTGGACACACAACTAAGGCTACTTTTATAAAAAGTAGTGAACATTTCAAATGGTAGATTTAATATAACTTTCCTTACAACTGAGACCATCAAAAACAATGTTAACCTTTCCCAAATTTAGAAATACACAGTTTCAGTGATTAATTAAGCTCTTACAACCTGCAGAGTTGCAAGTGACATTAAAACAATCCAAGAGGATAGGAAGGAATGAATTTAAATAATCCAACTGAGGTGTAATGAAGACTCAAATTGATAACCAGGCAGCCTCCTGGGATAGCAGTTCTTTCTGTTATAGGGCTAAAATATTAATAAAATATAGTTTGAGATCCAGAGGTTAAGATCTTTCACAGTAGCTACATAATAGTAATCAAAAGATACTGGAAAGAAAATTATCTTGAACATGCCCTTGGAATTAAATAAAGCAATGGCTTCTTGGTTTTTGTTTTTAGTTGAGATTTCAGATTAATTGCCTACTGACATCAGTATTGTTCTTGAGTATGACAAAGCAGGCAGCCTCGTTATTTCCTCATTATTTACTTGCATTGTTACCAGAAACCTTAACCAGGAAGAGTTCAGCAAGTTTGTACTGGTCCCTTGGAAACTTCAGCAGTGTAGCATTGATTCAGAGTAAATAAAGTCTTCATGTTTTTGGTTTTTTTAAAAAATATATTTTATTGATCTCTTTTACAGAGAGGAAGGGAGAGGGATAGAGAGTTAGAAACATTGATGAGAGAGAAACATCAATCAGCTGCCGCCTCCTGCACACTCCCCACTGGGGATGTGCCCGCAACCAAGGTACATGCCCTTGACTGGAATCGAACCCGGGACCCTTGAGTCCGCAGGCCGACGCTCTATCCACTGAGCCAAACCGGTCAGGGTTAAAGTCTTTATGTTTATAGATGAAAGATGTGGACTGTTTGGGAGAACTTATTTTTCAGTAACTTAGATATCATTCCAGTGACCCTTTGACTGTCTTCTTGGCAGTTTTTTCTATTTTCATTCCCACTTTTCCCTTATTCTTTCAAAGCATTGTTGTACATAAGGAAGTTCCTGTTTTGAAGAGGTTTATTTTTATTATATTTTTATTGATTTCCAAGAGGACGCAAGAGATAGAAACATCAGTGATGAGAGAGAATCATTGATTGGCTGCTTCCTGCATGCCCCACACTGGGGATGGAGCCCGCAACCCCAGGACAAAATGTTTTCTGTTGAATGTTATCTTTAGAGAGTGGAATGATGGGCTATTTTTAATTTAATTGTATTTCTTTTGTTTTTCAAATATGCCAATGGGAGGGAAAGAGTATGTGTTTGTTTTGTTTATTATTTATGTTGTTTATTATTTTCATTTCTCATTTTAAACCAGAAGCATATAGTGAATGTGAACAGCATAGCAATCCAGAATGGGGTGCATTTCCTGTGGTCCTGCCACAGTAGACTACCTGGCTTTCCTAAGAGAAACTCTGGACAATTGTGTTTAAGGCTCTTCAGCATGTTCTATTCCTTTCAGGGTCCTTCTACCAGGTTTTGAGTCTTTACATGGATGAAACCTTAGTTGTTGTGAGATTGGGCTAATCATGCAACTCCATGCTCAGAGGCCCTAGTTCCTGAGGTTAGACAAACCAAGTGAATTTCATTTGACAAACATTTCCACAGTGAGGCTGTTTGGGAGTCTCTTGTAAGCAGGGAGGCAGGGCAGTGTGTTGCTGTGGGAGAGGTTATGAAGAATTTGAGACAGGCACGTGTAAGAGGGACTGTTTTGCCCTTTGTTTGACACAGTGTGGTCCTCTCTGTCCCACAGCTGGCCCTGAAGGACCCGGTGCACTCTGTGTCCTTGCAGCAGTTCACCTACGAAAAGCTCAAGGCACAGCAGGAACTCCTGGGCGAGCAGGGCTTCCAGTCCCTCATGGAAACGGTGGACACGGAGATCGTCACCCAGCTCCAGGAGTTCCTGCAGGGCTTCTGAGAGCACAGGACTCTGGCTGCCCCGCTCCTGCAGCCAGCCAGGGAACCCACCTGCCATCTGTGAGCGCCTGCTGAGACACAAGGAGAGCCTGTGTGTGAACAGAAGCAAAGACCACACTTTTTTTTACTACAGAATGCAGTGACTGAATGTAAATCCCACATAACTAAAACCACAGACCTATTCCTCAAAAGAATTTAATTTTATATTTATGAGGGGCCCTGTGTGTAGATTTGATGGTATAGCTGCTTAGTTTCCTGATAAGAGAAGAAACTATTGGATTACCTTTAATCATGTGCTCTTAATGTTTGTGAAGATGAAAGTTAATGTCAGATGTTTTTCTGCAACCAAAATTAGTAAAATTTGGCTGCCTTATCTCTTTTTTAAGCTAATGACACTACTAGTTTGAGAAATGACAAAGCTGTTCAGATGCAATTAAAGAAATGAGTGCACCAGGCAAAACTATATAAATAGTAACAAATACACATTACTAGATTACCTTGCAAGAGAGTTGCTTTCATCTGACATAGAAAACATGTTTTATCAAATGAATGCTTTTATTTTTATTCTAGTAATTTGATATCATAATTAGTAAAGGTATTTTTTCTCATTTTATGTTCAATAATTACATTTAGTCTTTACTCATTGTAAGGCCTCAGAAGTGAACCTGTGGTACTGCAGTACCAGGTGGGAGACCTCGGGTCAGGATTTGGTCCTAGTTCCTTTGTTCCTCCAGAGGCCCAGGGGCACCAAGAAGACCGAGGTGCTAGAGCTAGACCCATGATGCAGAGCGGCTGTTCCCACTCACCCATCCCAGGCTCCTCAGGTGCAGGGCTGCCTCAGGGCCGCAGTGAGGTGGGTGCCCTGGGGGACCAGCAGCAGTCCCGGGTGCCAACACTGATGTGACAAGTCTTCCTTGTTCCTCCAACCTGCAGCACCCCAAAAGGGGAAACGGGAGAAGATACAGCCTTACTTTGTCTTACTTGCCACTTATTATTAGGAACTTTTAACGCGTTTGTAAGGAAACACTCAGAAACACTGTTGGGAAATGTCTGGTCTTTCTGTGGAGAGTTGGTACAGCGAGTCACTGCAGGGGAGCGCTGCCCTCTGTGAGCTGCGGAACCCAGAGTGTATGGAAGTGTTGGGTGTTTTCAACAAGAGAAAGAAAATATGGTCCAAATTAAATTTTCCAAAGATACCGTACGTTTGATTTGACTGATTATTTTTCCCCACACACACAGAGTTCATAAAAATTGCCCAGTGAATTTAAAGGGAGTTTTCTTTCATGCTCTGGTGCTGGCGCTGTCCGGGTCGGAGGCAGTGGGCAGGTCCTAGTTCCCCTTAGTTTCTCTTTCACGTAAAGTCCAAGAGCTTCTCTATGCTGTTTCTTTATCACCATTCCTCAATTTGCAAGACTGATTTACGAAGAATAATTTATTTTTGTTGTCTTAATTATTTTAATTTGAGGCACTATTCCTATTAGTGTTAATCAAAAATTGTCAAACGTACTCCAGTTTTTCAGCTGCAGTGAAGTGCTCATCTTCCCAGTCCTGACAGATTTCATTATAGTGTTAGAGCAAATATTACTAAAATAGCCACTTGGGAAAAAAGGTAAAAAACTTATCTCTGGGAAAGACATTATTCATTTTTTAAAATCAAAGATTAAAATAGGCTTTGTAAACAGCTCAGAAAAAAATTCATGTGTCTTTGATTTTTAAGTGCTTAATTAAGACATAAAATGTAACTATTGATTTACAGAATTTGTTCATTAACGCAGCCTTCTGGCAAACATTTAAGACTTGGGCAAACAACTCAGCCAGGCCTCTGGTTGAACTGTGGCTCCTGACAGAAGGTAATCATTTCTGTTCCATAAACATACTCCTTTTCTATTTGTTTTACTTTCCAGAGAGTTCTCCCCCCCCCCCCTGACAGAGGCCCAGGTGGCCAACAATAACATGTTAAAGTTTTTATTTTAAATGGTTTCTCCTCCCCTTCTCTTCTCTCATATTAGAGGAGCCACATCACTACACATTAAAAAGACATTATAGTTTTCCTTGAAAAGTCACCTTGGATCTGTATTTTACCTACCCCTTTATTCAGCTGGTATATGCCGAGTTCCTGTTTTGTGCCATGGTTCTAGGCCACATTCTGGGATTAGCACAGGGTACTTACCTCATGGAATTTTACAATTCAGTGGAAGCACTCGCCACCAGGGTATAAGACACTGGTTCTCACCATAGTGTATGTTCAGGAGCAGTAGGGGAAGACTACTTAAAAAGAGAAGGCTTCTGGCACTGTTTATTTTAATTTGATGTCGATTTAAAATCTGCCCTCAAACATCATAGTTTGGTGAGGTTATTGCAGAGTAAATGTCACTGTGCTGAAACTGGGCAGCTGATTCCAGACTCAGAACTGCTTGAAATTACTCTGACTTACAAAATCATCAGTGAGATTTTGAAAATGTTAGAAGCTCTGTAGCCTCACAACTAATTTCTGATTCTGCGAATTATAACTTAAGCCTCACCAACTAAGGGCAGTGGGTTTCTGTTCTACTTCTATAGACTTTATAAATCCCGAGTGAGTATAAATTTAAAAGTCATTGCAAAGAGCTGAGGAAAGGATGATAAGATGCATGCCATGAAAAACAAAACTAATCCCCCCCACCTTAGAAAACAAGTTTAAATCTATAGAGCATTGAAAGAAACACCAGGATGCTCATCATCTGGCTTCACCAAATTGTTTTCTTTTGCCACATTTATCTCTTCATACATACGTACACACACAGATAGTATATGCACTTAATTTTATTGAATCATTTGAAAGTAAGTTACAGACCTTTCACCTCCCAATTCTTCAGCATGCCTCTAAGAATGGCATTTCACTACATATCTACTAATTATGTACCTAAGAAAATATTAATGCACTAATATCTATCTATATATATAAAAGGCTAATATGCTAAGTGTCTGACCATCCGACCGGTCGCTATGACGCGCTCTGCACCAGGGGGCAGACGCTGAACGCAGCTGCTCAATGCAGGAGCTGCTGTAACGTGCACTGGCCATTAACAGAGAAACGGCACCGTGGACCTATTGCCAACAAAGCAACACTTGGCCTCCCCCAAGTGGGCCCCACCACCACCCAGCAGTGACAGCCCACCAAATTGCAGCCAATGCTGCTGAGACCCATGGCACAAAATGTGGCCCACAGCCCAGCTCAGAAACAGTGGCTGTGGGCACTGGGTAATGACGTCTCATAGCAACGCCCAGTTTCCTCTCCCTAGCAACTAGCCTCCTTAGAGTTTCTTCAGCCCAGGAACATGACATGCTCTATAGCCAGGTGCAAACATTTTATACTTTAACCAAATGTCTATGAAGCATTTTCCCATGCCTCATCTCAGTTGATCCTCACAGATGTCCTGGAGTAGGTAGATAGGAGACTCGGTGGAATCCTATTAGCCAGAAAGCTTAGAAACTTGACCCAACTTAAAGGAAGTAAGAAATGGTGGACCTTGAAAATGACTTCAGGTTTTCTTACTGTGCAGAATATAGTCAAACACTGCTGCAATTAAATATTTTACCCTTTGTCCTCCTTGTGTGATCTACAATAATAATCTGCTTTGTGTTGATATTTACTGATGTGTTGCTGAAAGAGGTTGGGGTGCTTCACTGGGATGGAAAATGTTTAGCTAAATCAGAAAGCAGGTCTAATTAAGCAAGTTTATTCTATAATATAAAAGGCTAAGTTGACTCGCGTATGCACAATACATGTAAAGCTCTCACTGGCGCCAATCGCATGTGTGTGTTTCGATCTGTCATTGTCGATTGTGGATTTGGTTGACACTTATAGAGAAAGGGCAAATAGCGATATTAAAATATTCCTTCTAATTAATTTATTTTCAATGTGCACATATTTGTGCACCAGGCCTCTAGTATCTAGTAAACAGTTTGAATTCCAATTTGAATTCCAATTCCCCCAAAGCCCTACACATGTCTCTTCTATGATGCTTGGTTGTTTCAAGATCCAGAATTCATTGACATTGATACATTGAATTTAGCTGTTTAGTTTTGAATCTAGACTAGTCCTTTCATTGTCTTTTTCATTGCCTTTTTTGAAAAATCCTAAACAGTTGTCTTACAGAATGTCCATTATCGTGCAGTGTTCTATTGTTTCCTCGTGATTGGATTCGGGTTGATATTTTTTGGCAACAGGACTCCGTTGGTCATGTACTTGCTATGGCATCACATAGCAAGCATGCAATGCCGGTTGTCTCTCTGTTGATGCTACATGGTTTAGGTATCACATAGCAAGCATGCAATGCCGGTTGTCTCTTTGTTGATGCTACATGGTTTAGGTGTAGCATCATTATAAGGGTAAGTTGTCAAAGAGAAGCTTACAGTCCTAGAATTTTCCAGTATTGCTTATTTTTTGTTGTTAATCCTCACCCGAGGGTATTTTTCCATTGATTTTTTTAGAGAGAGTGGAAAGGAGGGGGAGAGACAGGGAGAGAGAAATATGGATGTGAGAAGAGACACATCAATTGGTTGTCTCCTGGACGTACTCCAACCAGGGCTGGGGATCGAGCTTGTAACAGGTATGTGCCCTTAACCAGAATCGAACCCGGGACCCTTCAGTTTGCAGGCCAATGCTCTATCCACTGAGACAAACCAGCTAGGGCCATTTTATTTTTTTTAAACCTTTGAGCGATGGAAAAAAATGTATTGAACCTGGCATGGTTTCATCAATCTTAAGTCTCAGAAACTCCGTTATTGTTATGGCACAGCTCTTAGCCAAGAGCCATCAACTTCTCTCCCACTCCCTCCCTCTCTCTTTCTCTCCCCACACCCTCTGTGTTTAAGAGGTATGTTTATCTTTGTGAAACTTGAACTCGCCACTGAAAGAAGTGGAGGCAAGCACTGCCTTTCTCGTTTCATTACCAAAACACCCATTTTGGATTTGTAAGTACTTGATCATATTTGGGCTGAGCTTAAAAGGCAGACAGGCCTGACTCTAGAGCGTGGAATTCTAGCGTGGTTTATGGTGAGAAGCAGTACGTATCAACTGGCAAAACGAGGAGAGAGCAGAAAATAATCGTTTCCTTAAATGTGAAACTTCGGTCTTGGTACCTCCATTGGCCTGTGACATCAGGAGCAGCAGTTTAAAGTCACCTTTCTCTCTTTAAGAGACTACCTTCTGTCCCAAATGCATCCAAATTATACAGAACCTGATGTCCATGAAGGGTGCAGACCAGTCTGTGGGCTACAGAGCTGGAACCTTCCCACAGCCCCTGCTGCTGTCTGAAGGTGAGTGTTAGAGCCCTGAGGGGGGGAGGAGGGGGGTTAGGGAGGGGGAAGCTCCTAGTGCCCCGGAAAGGACTATAGGTATTGGTCTGAGTCCCTCTGTTTTTACTTCTGGGCAGTTGAACTGTCCCGAGGGACTCCTTATTGTCTGAAGCACTTGGATAAAATTCAAAATGGAGAGTCATTGACTACATTTTTTCTTGACTTCTTTTTTACTCTAACAAGTAGAGAGTGCCCTATTAGCCCCAGATCTTTAACAAGCACCATTTGCTCCTTGTTCCAGCTGATGCCTGCATCCAACTCATTTGGGCCTGTTGAAATTTGTTTAGCCAACTGTGCTTTGAAGAACTGTCGAATTCAGGGAGGAATGTATCGATGTCTGGTCATCCGGCCCTTTTTTCCTTCTGAGTGAAACACTGATTTTCCTGCCACTTTTATTTCCCACGAGGGCAAAAAGAGAATGCAAGTAACTGCTGGGACAGGTAGGTATGAGTCCAGTGAGGCTTAAAGCATTTATGTCTGCCCCTGGGCAAATGGTTTGAAAGTTGGAAATTGGCTTTATGAGTAGAATTCTGCTTGTTGGGGATTTTTATTGCAAAGGGTTAGAGCAGCTGAGTCTGGAGATGAGACTGAGTATTTTCTCAGTAGCTTTACCCCAGGCAAGATCAGTATCTCATTTCAGAAGGGGCAGGCCATTTCCACAGTGCTCTCGAGGCTAACTCCAAAGTGGCCTTTTCTTTGTTAACGAACAGTGCAACTTAAGCAGCAATGTAGAAGAGCAAAACTTTGTGATTGACAGGGAAGTCGTAGCTCATAAATGTGCACACTGAGCTCAGAAGTGTATTGACAGCGAGCCAGGGCAGGAAAGTCTATTGACAGATCTGGAGGTAATCACAAACTGATTATGAGCTCCATTTAGGCCAGGAAGGCAGCTCAGTTTATTTCTTTCTTGGGTTGAAAGGCACATGTCTTGTGCTGCCTCTGGCAGTGAGATCAATATTGTGCAAGGCCTTTTCTTTTCAGCCTTATCGTGCTTTGCTATAGCACAATGCATCGAGAAATGCTGAACCCAATATTTTATTATACTTACTAGATAAACCTGCTAAAGGCAGCCTAGTATGGAAATATGGAAACCTAAACTTACTGAAGTAATAGATCAGAGAATTGGTTATTTTAAAAGTCTATACTTTTCAGAAGGCTCTTGTAGATATCACTTCTTGTAGATTTTTCTTAAAGGAAGAAAATAGGCTATTTAATTTATTTTATATTTTTTAGTCATATAAGTTCAGAGCAGGAAGGGGATCAGAGAGTGGTGATCTAATCTAACCATACCATTTCACAGATGAGGAGGCAGGCCTTGGATCCCTGGTGCCTCCTCCAGTGTACTTTCAATTGTATTGGTTTATTTTATTTTATTTTTTAATATGTTTTATTGATTTTTTTACAGAGAGGAAGGGAGAGGGATAGAGAGTTAGAAATATCGATGAGAGAGAAACATGGATCAGCTGCCTCCTGCACACTCCCTTCTGGGGATATGCCGGCAACCAAGGTACATGCCCTTGACTGGAATCGAACCTGGGACCCTTGAGCCCGTAGCCCAACGCTCTATCCACTGAGCCAAACCGATTAGGGCTTTATTGGTTTATTTTAAATGTTAATGGTTACCTAGATTTACAATATACATTTTAAACTAGTGTAAGTCCACCTTAAAAATAGCACCTCTTTATGTGTAGCAAAGGTACTTTTTAACAATATTCCCCAGTCCCGCATCATCCCTTATGATGTTACTATCACTCATTTCACTTATCCATATGCTATAGTTATCCAATACACTGTTACTATTACTTTAAACAGTTACTTTTTAGATCGACTAAGGCAGCCGTGGGCAAACTACGGCCCGCGGACCGTTTGAAATGAATAAAACTAAAAAAAAAAAAAAAGACCTTACCCTTTTATGTAATGATGTTTACTTTGAATTTATATTAGTTCACACAAACACTCCATCCATGCTTTTGTTCCAGCCCTCCGGTCCAGTTTAAGAACCCATTGTGGCCCTCAAGTCAAAAAGTTTGCCCACCCCTGGACTAAGGCTTTTAAAAAGGCAAAAGATTTTATTTTACCTTCATTTATTCTCCAACACTTATCCTTTATTTTATGTAGATCCAAATTTCTGACCTATATAATTTTCCTCTTAATATTTCTTTGCAGGGTAGGTCTCTGGTAATGAATTCCCTCACTTTTTGCTTGTCTGAGAAAGTCTTTATCCTTCACTTTTGAAGGATACTTTTGCTGGATATAGAATTCTAGTTGGGTGTTTCTTCTTTCAACATCTTAAATCTCTCACTTCATTGTCTTTTTGCTTTCATGATTTCTGAAGAGAAGCCCATTACTATTCTTATCCTTATTCCTTTATAGGCAAAATGATTTTCCCTCACTGCTCTGACTTCTTTTCAAGATATTCCTCTTTGTGTTTGGTTTTCCAGAAGTTGAATATGTATAAACATAGGTGTCATGTTCTGGGTTTATTTCTGTTACAGCATTTTTTATTTTTAGCATTCTTTCTTAGAATATCCACCCATCTGTTCTTGCATATGGCCTGCTTTTTCCATTAGAGCCCTTGACATATTAATTATAGTTATTTTAAATTTCCTGCCTGAAAATTCTAACATCTACCATACATGAGTCTTGGTCTATTTGTTTGAAGTCTTCTCTGATTTCTTATTTGATCACAGATCTTGACCTGTATGTTTTGCTTGTTTTTTTAGCATGCCTTATAATTTTTTTGCTTAACATTGGGATACTATATTGGGTAATAGGAACCGAGATAGTCTTCCGTGTGAGCATTTATGTTCATCTGGTTAGGATTTAGCCTGTGTGTGCTTAATGTTTGCTATAGCTGGGATTGGTGCAAGAGCTTTCAAATTCTTCTGGGCTCTGTGTTTGTTTCCTCTCTTGATGTTGGCCTTCCCTAAGTCTCAAAGAGCGTCTTATAGCTCTTTCTGGGGCAATCCACTTTCACACTGTGGCCCTGGTGGTGGTAAAGTGTGTGGGAGGGGAGTGTTCTCTAATCATGATTAAATCTCAAGTCTCTTAGTGCACTGGCTTGAGTCTCTGGCCTATGACCTTGAATAGCTTCCTCATCCCTCTGAGGTGGGACAGGAAGGTGAGAAGGGGCTGAGGTGAGAGTTATTCCATTCTCCTATGGCTTCAGGACCAGGCTCTGGTAAAGTCGTCCCCCTCGAGAGTAAGCAAGCCTCTGTTACGGAGAAAGCTCTGGGCATATTTCACAAACATCGCTCTTGCCTCCACCTGCCAGAGCCACAGGGAGTCTTCACCAGGAGAAACTGGTGGAGCTCCTGGAGGTAACGCTCACAGCAGCAAGGTCTGGGCCCAGCGGAGATGGTACTGGCCCCGCAGCGCAGCACTCCTGCTCCCGGTGAGCGGGTCTGGGCTGTGACTCTGGATTTGCCTGTTTCTCCACATTTCGGGGGACAGTTCGCCCTGCAAACCCAATTCTCTGATGAGTTCAAGGACAGTCATTGATTTTCCATTTGTCCTGTTGTTACTCCTGTAAAGACTGGAGTGTAGACTTCCAAGCCTTTTATATGTTGGTGCTGAAACAGTCCAATGTACTTGGCCTTCCACTATCTAAATAACCTGAAGGACAAGAAAAATTCCTCACAAGACTAGCAATTTTGTTTTTGAAATAATTTAGAAATAGCAATTGAAAACTGATAAAACAAGTAAAACCTTTTAAGCAAATTACATGGTCAATTGCTTTTTAATAACATTTTTCCTCATTATAAAAGCAACACATTCATGGTAAACAGTTAAAATATACAATGAGGAAGAGGGAAGGGAATATAAATTGCCAATAATAAGAGGTAATCGGTCAAATTCTGCTGTATTTAATTTTCTTCACTGAGTGTTATATTTAAGCATTTCCTCATACCTTTTAAACATTCTTTTTTTAAAAAAATTATTATTACTAGAGGCCCGGTGCACAAAAATTTGTGCACTCGGGGGGAAGGGGGTGTCCCTCAGCCTGGCCTGTGCCCTCTCGCAGTCTGGGAGCCCTCAGGAGATAACGCCCTGCTGGCTTAGGCCTGCTCCCGGGTGACAGAGGGCAGGCCTAATCCCTAGGTGCAGACCCTGGTCGGGCTCAGAGCAGGGCTGATTGGGGTGTTGGGGCACCGCCCCCTGTCATGCACAGAGCAGGGCGGATCGGGAGGTTGCGATGCCACCCCCAGTCACGCTCAGGGTAGGGCCAATCGGGGGGTTGGGGCACCGCCCCCTGTCACACTCAAGGCAGGGTCGATGGGGAGGTTGCGGCGCCACCCCCTGTCACGCACAGAGCAGGGTCGATCAGGGGGTTGAGGAGCTCCCCCCTGTCACTCAGAGAGTAGGGCCCATAGGGGAGTTGGGGCGCCGCCCCCTGTCACACACAGAGCAGGACAGATCAGGGGATTGGGACGCCGCCACTGTAACACTCAGGGCAGGGTCAATGGGGAGGTTATGGCTCTACCCCATCACACACAGAGCAGGGCCCGTGGCGGGGGGGGGCGGGTTGGGGCGCCGCACCCTGTCACACACAGAGCCGCAGGGCGATCAGAGGTTGGAGACCTCCCCCGTATCAGGCACAGAGCAGGGCTGATCAGGAGGTTGGTGTGCCTTCCCCTGTCACAGAGCAGGGCCGATAGGGAGGTTGTGGCCCCGCCCCCTGTCACACACAGAGCTGCAGGGTGATCAGGGGGTTTGGGCGCTGCCCCCTGTCACGCTGATCCTGGTGCCGGGAGGCGTCTCGGCTCTGCTGATCCCGGTGCTGGGAGGCATATTACCCTTTTACTATATAGGGTAGAGGCCTGGTGCATGGGTAGGGGCTGGATGGTTTGCCCTGAAGGGTGTCCTGGATCAGGGTGGGGGTCCCCACTGGGGTGCCTGGCCAGCCTGGGTGAGGGGATGATGGCTGTTTGCAGCTGGTCACACACCCTTCAGGGTGGGGGTTCCCACTGGGGTGCCTGGCCAGTCTGGGTGAGGGGCTGAGGGCTGTTTTCAGGCTGGCGGGTGACGGAAGCTCCCAACCGCTCCTTTTTTTCTTTTTTCTTTTTTTTATTCTGGGCCAGCTTTAGCTCTGAGGCTCCAGCTCTTAGGCCTCTGCTGCTGAAAGTAGGTATCTGGGTTGTTTCGGTTCGAAACAATGTATAACTCCAGCTCTGACTCTAGCTCTGAGATCCCAGCTTGCTGAAAGCTGGTTTCTGGGGTTTTTTTAAGCTTCTATATTTGTTAAAATGTTTCAAACTGCAGGCTCAGAGGCCTGCAAGACAGACGGGACGTTGGTTTCCTCCGTCACTGAAGCAAGCAAGCCTCACGTTAGTTTCAAGCTGCCTGGCTGCAGGCCGCCATCTTGGCTGACAGTTAATTTGCATATCGCCCTGATTAGCTAATGGGAAGGGTAGCAGCCAATTACCATGTTTCTCTTTTATTAGATAGGACTATTTTTTTCAGAGAGGAAGGGAAAGGAAGAGAGAGAGAAACATCAGTGTCGAGAGAGACTCATCAATTGGGAAGGACAGGGAAGCGGCAGGCCTCTAATAGGGACTTGTTGGACGAGTTAAGTTTTTGTCATTCTCCTAAGAACATCTGGAAGCAGAGAGATTGGCAGGCCAAGGAAGGGGTGAACAGAAGGCGGGATGGATTGCAGGGCTGATGCCATTATAACGGTGGTTGATAAGCAATGTAGCAAGCCTGGCAGGTGGCCGTGGTGAGACATGGAGAAGCTGAGGTTACTGCTTCGGAAGGAGGAGCAGTTTCAGTGAAGAGGAGGGTCCGTGTGGGACTGTGGAAGAGACCTTTAGTCATTCCTCTCCTGCCCTCTGTGGGAGGTCACAGCCAAAGCAAAGGTTTGCTGTTACTTTTGTTTTACAAAAGAGAGGAATACTTGTCTTGAAAAATATGTCTTTAAAGTGCCTGGCCAGGTGCCTGGCACATAGTAGGTGCTCTACAACTAAGTGGGTCCTCACTGGACTGTCGCTGCCACTGCTGAGCTGTCTCCTGGGCTCATGGTGTGTGTAATGTCATTTGTGAACTTCTTCCTGAAACTGAACTAGGAAATGCCCCTTATGCTAAACTCAACTGTGTTTATGAATAGTGTTTGGGCAAGATTTCTGTGACGTGGCTTATGGAACATCTTGTAGTCAAAATCATTCTCTGGGACCACATCTCCAGTGTTCAAGTTACGTGCTAATCATTGATCTATATTCATTCACCGTTTCAGAAATGTATGTATTCTGTAAAGCGAGGAATAGGAGTTGTAACAACACCCTGAGAAATGGTGCTGGGGCTGCCATAACAAAGCACCACACACACTGGGAGGCTTAAAACAGGTTGGAGGCCAGAAGTCCCAAACTGAGGTGCCAGCAGGGTTGGTCCTTCTGAAGCCTGTTCTACTGTAGGGGGTTTGCTGCACTCCTTTGGGGTCCTAGGTTTGTGGGTGCATCACAATCTCAGCACCCCCTGTGCCTCTTTCCTGTTAGGAGGAAACCAGTCATTTAAATGATTACATCTGCAATGACCCCATTTCCAAATAAGGTCATATTTCAAGGTACTGTGGGTTAGAATTTCAACAGTTCTCTTCTGTGGGGACACAATTCAACCTGTACTGTTACAGGCTTAAAAAACCCTCACTGATATTTCTCTGTTCACATCATCCTGTTGATAACATGTCTAAGAGCTATAAGCCCCAGCTCTGTGGGTAGAATTGTGGCTCTAAAAATAAAACCTAGTTTGAATGTACTCACAAAGTATGGGATGAGCTTCGCCTCGATTTGAGGCTAAATCTGCAGGCAGGTGGGCCGACCACTGTGGCAATGGGGAGTCTGAGTGGATGGTGAGCACAGCCCCTAAGGAGTCATCACACTCCCAGCAAGGGAGCCCAGTATTCCAGGCTCATTTACTAACCTTGCCTCAAAATGGTTGCTTGGAAGTCTAAGTAATTCATCGCCACATCTTGCAGATGGCCGTTGGTTTCCATCTTCTTTTTCGGTCTTACTTGTTAGGGACCAGGAGCCACATTAGATGCCTGGCACTATCCCAAGGCGCTGCGGTTGCACAGAAGGACCATGTTTCACTGAGCCTGAGGAGGATGCAAGATAAATGGCAATAAACAAAAGCCACATCACCATTTTGTTCCATTTAAAATGATCATGGAATTCGGGCTGCTTACAGCTGCACTAAATTCATGCTTCATTCTTTTTTTTAATATATTTTTATTGATTTCAGAGAGGAAAGGAGAGGGAGAGAGAGATTGAAACATCAATGATGAGAGACAATCATTGATCAGTTGCTTCCTGCATGTCCCCTACTGGGGATCGAGCCCGCAACCTGGGCATGTGCTGTTGACCGAAATTGAACCCAGGACCCTTCAGTCCGCAGGCCGACACACTCTATCCACTGAGCCAGATCGGCTAGGGCTTGATTTGGCCCCAGAAAACAACAGCAATGGCAGTCCATTGAGCTGCGTTGAAAACTGCCTGAGCTCTCTCTGCATCCAAGGGAGGGTGGCTGTTTTCCCAGCCAGTTTGAGCCAAGAGCTGTTGGGGTTGGTGGGAGTCCACACCAGCTCCCCCTCCTGAGAGGTGCAGCCTTTGAGTTATGTTTCTCCCATGCGGGGCGGGTGCAGGGACTCAGACTGTGTCTGCCGACCCAGGGGCCACCCCACCTCTCTGGCAGAGATAAGTTTATTTCAGCTTCTGTTTCTCCATTAGTTATGACTCTCATTCATGAGGATGCCACCCAATTCAACCTGGCTTAAGAAAAGTAGGAATTCATTGGTTCACTTGACTTTGTTGGGAGAGATTGGCTTTAGGTGCACTCTGACCCAAGGGCTTAACTGGTGTGGAGAGGATCCAATTTCCTGGCTCTGTTTTCCATAGTGATGACTCAGCTCCAGGTATATGTCATCTCACTTATGGAAATTTCAGCAGAAATAAGCAGTGCCTTTTCCTCTGCTGCGCCAACATAGCGCTTATTGCATCTCATTGCTTCTTACTGGGCTGCAGACCCAACTCTGAGCCAGTCGCTGTGGCCACTGTGATGTTCTGTGATCAGGCAGGCCTGAGCCACATGCCTACATACAGAGCTAGGAATAGAATCAGAAGGCTGCGGACTGATTGCCAGGGAGCAGACTGGGAGAAGGGCAAAAACTACAACATAAAACACAAATAAAATAAAGTAGCCGCCTTGTGTTGACCAATAGAGTGGTTGGTAAAAATGAGATGTGTTGTCTGGAACATAGACCCACGTAACTTTTAGTCTCAGTTACACTGGAAAACAACATCTATAGTGGTTTCCCTCTTAATGCTCTAGGATTCCTTTTCAGGTTTTTCCAGGTGGGCCCGGTACATACTGCTGTTTGCTTATTTTTAAGCTTGACCACCTGTGGTCATCTGTTTTTGAAACAGAGTATCCCAGCTTTATTGAAACCTGACATTTGCTTTTGCTGCTTCCTTTGATCTTGAATTCATGAGTGTCTCTCTCCTGTTCTGGCATTGTCAGAACCGAAAGCTGTTCTCCAAGGACCCAGCACTGTCATCTTATGTCATCCAAACTTGACTCATGTTTCAGGATGCAGCTGATGAGGTTCCCTCACTTCACCCACCTGGACCTGAAAGAGTTAGGTGGTGGATAAGCTTCTATGATCCATGCTGAGGGGATCCATGTCATTCAACTCTTAAACCCTCTTACAGAGATGTTGTGACATTTCTGTGTTGGAGTAAAGCTGCCAAGATATAAATATAGTGAATCAACTCTATGACTAAGGTTATAATATAAGTAGGGGGTTAGCTCATGGAGGGCTGGACTTATGTCCTGTTGACAGTGGCACACCATTGACTATTTCTGAGTAGGAGAGACAGACACCTTCCTCCTCTTGACCATCATTCATTGAACACATACTAAGTGCCAAACCCTGAACACATGTCCTTTACATATGTGACCTTATTTCACATCCACATTAATTCTGCAAGAGGAGAATCCCCTTTTCAAATGACACCTACTCACCTGAAATCACACCTCTTTCTTGGTAAGGATCCCTAAAAACACAGAGGACATGCAGAAACCAACCGTCCAACCTCACCCAGTGCACATGGACAGTGGTGGCTGGCATGTGGCCATTTCACCCTACAGAGAGTTAAGCCCTGAGGGAGGAGTTCATCTTTCTCAATTTGTTTGGCAGGGTAGCTGAGAAAGACATCACACAAGGTTAAAATAACAGTGAAGAGGAAACGATGCAATTTCCTCATAGATTAGTTGCTTCCTGCTTCTTTGCCTCCTGCTTTTCCAGAGTGGAGATATATGTGCCCCCTTATTCCTTCCTCTTGGCTCACAATCTCATCTCTCTGTTGTTGATTTCTCTGTCTTTTCCCATCTTGTACATCCAGTCTTCTCATGGTCACCTCCTTCCTCTCCAAGGCCCTTTTCACCACAGAATGGCTCCTTGGACTGATTCAACTCTGCCTCCCCGGCCAAGTCACTTCATGCATGTCTGTGTCACTTTACCTACCTGTCTGCCTCTCAGTGGGATCTAGTGGCCTTTGCTTGACTTCCTCCCCGCCCCCCCCCCTTTTTTTAAGTTCATACCCTCTTGTCTATTTTGACTGATTCGCTCCCCAGTGGAATCGTACTTCCTGTGCTGCTTATCTAGTGTTGGCCAACCTTCCTTTCCGCCAAGGACAGCGCCGTGTTCCTGGCTGCATCCTTGCATTTTGTTCTTGATCTTATTTCTCCTTTGTGACTTCTTGTATTCAGACTCTAGCTGCACCAGGTCCTGGCTACGTGGTTCTGGCAAAGTTGCCTTACTTCTCCATGCCTTTGTATTTCCTCTGTTACTATAAATATGATGGCGTTACTATTTCCCTTATAAGGTTCTTATGAAGATTAAATGAGCTATTATGGAAAGTGTTTAGAGCATAGCCTGGCACATAGCAGTCAGCTGATAAATGTTGGTTCTTACTCTTGTGTTGGTGGTGGTATGACATTGTTCTGACATTTTGATTCATGAGAGTTCCTTAAAAACACCAGTCAGAATGTCTGTTATAAAAAAGCCAACAAATAACAAGTGTTGGTGATGTTGTGGAGAAAAGGGAACTCTTGTGCTCTGTTGGTGGAACTGCAAATTGGTACAGCCACTGTAGAAAACAGTATGGAGATTTCTCAGAAAGCTAAAAATAGAACAATGATATGATGCAGTAATCCCACTTCTAGATATTTATCTGAACAAATCCAAATCACTAATTCTAAAAGATATCTGCACTCCTGTGTTCATTGCAGCATCATGCATAATAGCCAAGATATAGAAGCAACCTAGGTGTCCATCGAATGAATAAAAAAGATGTGGTACATATATTCAATGGAATATTACTCAGCAGTAAAAAAGATGAAATCCTCCATTTGCAACAACACAGATGGACTTAGAGGGTATTATTCCAAGTGAAATAAGTCAAACAGAGACAAATATCACATGATTTCACTTATATGTGGATTAAAAAAAATCAAAACAAATGAACAAACAAAACAAAAACAGACTCGGAAACAACAAACTGATGGTTACGAGAGGGGAGATGGGTAGAGTGATGGTGAAAAAGGTGCGGGGGAATATAGCCAATTGCATGGTAGCTTTGCATGATGGCAGATGATTAGTAGACTTAGTGTAGTGAGAACTTTGTAAGATATCTAAATGTCAAATCACTATGTTGTACACCTGAAACTTATATAATATTGTGTGGCAACTATACTTTAACTCTAAAACAGGACAGCACACACACAGGCAGCTCCATGGTGGAGGGACAGAGGGCAGGTTTGGGGATAGCTAAATGGGAGGACAGTGTGTGTGCCTGGTGCCAGCTTAGTGTCCCCCAGATTCCCTTTTACAGACCTGAGAGGAAAGTCGCCTGTCCTTCAAGGACAAAAAGATACCATTCCTGCTTACTATCATATATATAAAAACCTAAGCGACCATTACAACCAGTCAACCGAATGACCAATCAACTGGTCACTATGATGATGCACTGACCACCAGGGGCACATGCTCAATGCAGGAGCTGACCCCTGGTGGTCAGTGCGCTCCCACAGCCAACCCCCCCATAGTCCCTGCCCCCAGCAGGCTGGCTCCGAT
Source organism: Myotis nattereri (assembly GCF_964212035.1). Lineage (NCBI taxonomy): Eukaryota > Metazoa > Chordata > Mammalia > Chiroptera > Vespertilionidae > Myotis > Myotis nattereri. The sequence continues at coordinate 32,607,904 of NC_138079.1, forward strand.
TGGCCATGATCATCTTTGATCACCAGCCAGGCCAAGGGACCCCACCCGTGCATGAATTCATGCACCAGGCCTTTAGTATAAGTAGTAAAGTGAAAAAGTAGTCTGGGTAAATAGTGAGTTAGTAAAAGTTTCTTTTAAGTGAAATGAAACTAAAACAAGCAATGCTCAGTAGGACTGCCACTCCATCTGTTTTGTTCCCTTTGGTACTCCACCAAGGTTTCTAAATGCAGTTTGGATTTTGAAAACATCTGGAATCAGCCAAGCACATTTTTGAAGCTGTTGAGCACAGACATTATAATCTGTATTTCTTGCTGCTTAGCTGTGCCTGCCTACTGTGCATTGACCTCCAGAGATGAGGCCAGCCATATGCTCCATTCAGACAGTGTCCAACCTCAGAGGGACTTATGGGTACTTCGTGTGTGTGTGTGCATGTGTGTGTGTGTGTGTGTGTGTGTACTTTGTCTTTGTTTCTGATTGTAAAGGTAATGATGTTCATTATTGAAACATTGGAAAATAAAGAAAAGGGAAAAGAAGCATTGACACTAATAATCTGATCACCCAGAAATAATATATATATGTAAATAATGTAAATATATCTTAATTTTTATTCTGCTACCCATATATAATTCCATATAGCCATTATAGCTGATTCTCTATTGTGAAGGGAAAAAACAGCCTATTGAAGAACATCCCAGTTTTATGTTAAAAATATAAATATGCAGCCCTAGCTGGTTTGGCTCAGTGGATAGAATGTCAGCCTGGGGACTATAGGATTCCGAGTTTGATTCCAGCCAAGGGCACACACCTGCGTTGTGGGCTCAATCTCCAGTGTGCAGGAGGCAGCCAATCAATTATTCTCTCTTATCGATGTTTCTATCTCTCCCTCTCCCTTCCTCTCTGAAATTAATTTAAGAAAACAACACAAAAACAAAGATGCATATAAAAGAGATCATAAACAAACAAAATAAAAGAGATCAGCAGATATGTACTAGAAGGTTAACAGCGGAGGTTCTACTGTAGATATTTCTTCTTTTTATATTTTTCTATAGCACTTAAACTATCTAAAATGAGCATGTATTGCTATTATAATCAGAAAAGGAAAGCTTATTTTTCAAAAAGGTTCTGTTGCCTAGATTGAACAAACCAGGTAAACAGATGCTTTACCAAAGTCTATTTTTATGAGATCTATTGTTCCAGTGTTCATACATTTATAAGAAGCATTTGCGGAATCCCTCCCTCTGAGCTCTGGGAAGGAATGACCTCCAAGGACTGGGAGTGGTAGGGAAGCTCTGTGAGCCTGGTGGGACCAGGGATGGCTCCTCAGAGTTGGGAAGGATTTTACTCTTGGGGCATGTGTCCTGGGATGGCCCACCCTGAAGGGCACTTGATCTTGTTTATCTGCCCTTTCCTCTTATTCCAAACCCCACAGGACCTATTCTCAATGCCTGACTTACAGAAGGCGGTGATAACCCACAAAGGCCGACCAGGGCTCATCTAACATGCGTCATTTAAAACTCCTGCATTTGGGGGCAGCTCTCCTGGCTTGTCCTGAGCCCAGAAGACTCAGGTACCCAGATGTCCCCCAATTCAGACTCCTCTCTAACTTTGATGCTTCTTAAAGAACACTCAGCCTCATCATTTCACCTCCTCCCACCACCTCCTGCTCAGTTCCCTCAGTTCCCATTGGTGGGCCTGACTCTAGAAAAAGGTTTTGAAATAAAAAAGAATATTGTTTAACTTGAAAGGAAATCACATTTTTCTCCATTTATCTACCAGAGTTTTCAGAAAACTTGTCCTAAAAGTGATACTGTTGAAGTATCTAAATAGATCCGCAGCCACAGGATATTACAGACATTTTACACTTGGCATTGTGTGAGAGAGCTGGAGAGCTGGATTTGGTGTGTCCGTTTCCTGATATTGTCCCATCCCTGTTCCGTCTCAGCTACACAGGCCGATCTGGGAGATACTGTTTATTAAATGCCAGGTTTTCCTTTGTTATTTATGAGACGAGGAGAAACGTGTAGGACATTGCTGCAGGAAGCCAGAAACTCAATGTTGCATATGACATCTCCTTCCAAGTGTGGGCTTGGGTTTTGTGGAAATACTGATAGCTCCTCTTCCTGAAGACCCACTGTGTGCCAGACCCTGAACTGAAGGCTTTACCTGCATTGTTTTATTCATTCTCTGTTTACAGAGCAGCGGCAGGGGTATCCAGAGGTGAAATGACTTCCCTAAAATCATGGGCCAGCGAGCCCGGGTGCTGATCCTCAAGCCCAGTGTTCCTCCCCTATCACAGCGGCAGGACTAAGGGCTCACATGGCTGTGTGTATCCCAGAAAATAAAAAAGGGCGCTATAGGATTCAGCATTTCCAGAAAAGACATCTGTCTTTTGCAAGGATGCTTGATAGCACGTGCAAAATAAAAAAGGCAAAGTATACTCCTCCATAATGGGGCCGAAGACCATTACCCTCTCCTAAGAACAAGTAACACATGTTTGTAGGGCGAGGTTTGAGCTGGTCTTGTTTTCCCAGCTCTGAGTTTGCATGAGCTTCTTGGCAGCTCTGCTCGGAGCAGGCATTTTTCCATGGAAGGTTCTGCTATGGAACTGGCTTCCCCATGTACATGGTGCCAGGGGCCATTCGTCAGCCTGTTCTCCAGCTTGAAACCCACTCAGAATGTGTCACTTCCGAGTTTCCGTGTAACCTTGGGGTTTAGGAATGTCAGTTGTTTTTTCCTGTTCCTTCTGGAAATCTGTTTTAAATCAAAGAGGAAAAAGCCAATCAGGTGCTCACAAGATTTACTAAAAGCACCATCTGGCTTTGATAAATGATTGCAAATGACACAGGTCCCCTGAGAACCTGGACCCCACAGTCACCAGTGCATCGTGATTGGGGTGCAGGGCTGAGGTGAGGAGGCCAAGGACTGAAGCTGGCAGAAGAAAGACAAGTGGTCCCCAAGTGAGGGGTGGGTGCCCCTCCACAGTGCTCTGGAAGCATTCTGTATTTTCCCTCTCAGGCGTTAAAATCACTGATTCTCTTGTCGGTTTTCCCCTGTGAATTGCGACTCCTTGAGGGTAGTGCTTGACATTTACCAGGTGATCAGCAAATATGGATTGAATAAATGGGCAAATGAATGAGTTCTGATCTCCAATTCTGGCTAAATAAGTAAATATCTCGAAACTCTCCTTAATCCTCCCTGTAGAAAGGAATGGATTTTGGAACAAATCCGTTTGATTTGATATTTATATGCCCAAAGGGGTACCTTTATATTATTCTCTAGCAAGGTTTTTATTCCTAGCTCCCCCTGAGATGCTAACTTAATTGGCCTGCAGTGGCCCTATGGAATTCTACATTTAAAAACTATAATGCTTTCTAGGTGTTTCTATCGTGCAATCAGGGTTGAAAACCACCATCTGCCTATACTTGGAGGAGTGAGGGCCTATGGCTGACGTATAGTATGAGGATAGGTCATGTCCTGCAGAATCTGAGACTTGTGGGAAAAAGGTCTTTTGGCCCAAAAACATTTACCCAAAGTTAGAGGACAAGGGTGTTTTCTGGAAGCTCGGCTGAGGGGCTCTGGCTAAGGCACTGTTCCTCTCTAGAGCATCTCAGCAGCCTTTCTTACGTGTTTCTTCTGAGCCTCAGTCCCTTTCCTGTGTCCGCCTTCTCCTCCCCATGTTCTAGTCTAAGACCAATGGCTTATCTGACGAACCTGTGGGACAGCTTCTGGTGGAAATGCCGAAAGGAAGACATCTCTCTTGCCATGAAAATGGAGTTTTTGAATTCAGTGTGAAAATGTGGGGACACCTGAAAAGTTCTGCATATGTAGTTAGTGCAGCAAGAACTATGGTTATGCTAAAGACGTAGCTCTCCGGCTTCACTGATGTCGGAGTCTCTGTGCCTTTGTCATGGACCGCTCAGGGCCGAGGCCAGCTTCCTTTCTGCTCAGTGCTGCAGCGGGGAGGACAGGTGGTGGGGGGCGCACAAAGTGGAGAGGCCTGCGTTTAAAGCTCGGTGTTCTTACAGCTGCATCTAGCCCTTTTTCTTTAACGATTTAAAAACTGGATTGCGCTCCATCCCTGTATCCTGTGGTCTTTAAAGGACAAAGAAGGTTGTGTACAGATGTCACTGCCCTGGAGTTCCTGGGAGCAGGTACATGGCGTCCTTTTCCGGGGTAGTTTGCAGAGGAGCGGACCTTTTCAGACACTGAGCAGCATCCCCTCCTTGAGTGTGGCTGGTAGTTTTACATGCTGGAGTGTTGATTAATTGGTGCCAAGAACTGTGAAAGGTCGGTGATTTTGCCCTCTTGCGATGTAACATGTTAGCCTGCCACGGTGTCATGGACGCTGGCAGAAGACGGGAGACTCCTGAGTGGGAGAAAGGATTTTATTACAGCATCAGCCGTAGCCAGGTTATCAGCGATTTCTTGTACCCATTTCCCAAGCCCCAATTCTCACAGGTGACACCTACGGTGCAGTGGGGTATGCGACAGAAGACCTCTGAGCTTACGGAACTCGGCTCTTTCACAGTGGGCAGTAAGCATGCTTACCCTGCACTCCCAAGGGCCCCACTGTCTCCATCGCCCAAGGCTGCTCACTAAACAGAAGTCCTTACAAAGATATTCTGGACCCACGACAGTCAGTGCCTCTGCTTGCAAGACACACAGAAACATGAGCCACCGATGGGAAACGGCCTCCCAAGAGTAAGTCAGTAATAACATGGAGGTGTGGATCAAGCTGAGCGCTGAGGGAGATCGTGGAAAGTTCCCTAGATCCCATCGCAAATGTAACAAGTGAATATAGTGCACCCAGTTCCCCTATGTATTAGTGAGTGTTTACTGTCTAACCACCCTACAACGTAACAGTTTAAAACAACAACCACTTATTTAGCTCACGAGTCTGTGGATTGCCTGGGTGGTTCTGCTGGGCCTGGTGGGCTCAGCCAGTTTCAGTTGGGCCCATGTGTTTGGGGGCTGGTGGTTCTGGTGGTTGTCAGACTGTCGAGCAGGAAAGCAGGGGCCACTGGCTAAGTGTCTCTTGACATCTAGCAGGCTGGCCGGGCATGCTTACATGCTGGCAGCCACGGGGTTTCCAGGAGAAGCAAGAGAGTGAGCCCCCAGGTGCATACTCTTTCCAAGCCCCTGCACCAGGTTTGCTAACACCCATTAGTAAACGCAGGGCATATGGCCAACCCAGATTCAAGGGCAGAGCGATGCACTCCACCTCCTGAGGGAGGAGACACATCTGTTGCTACTTTCACAATCCACACGTAGATCTTCCACGCTCCAGATGCATGTGCGGCCCCTTCCAGCTCATCCTCCAGGTCTTGGCTCCTCAGAGAGTCCTGCTCTCTTGCCTCCTGTCATCAGTCCCACCCCATGACCCAGTTTCATTGTGGCATAATCCTTACTAGATTCTGAAATTATTTACTTATTTATATATTTAAGTAAAACAAGGAAATAAAGTAAAAAATATGTATAAAAGGAAACAAAAAAATATTTCTCCAACCACAATACTGTTCAGAGAAGGCCCTGAATAGCGTGAGTGTCAATAAAAATCTGTTAGCCGAGTGACTTTAGGACAATGGGTTTGGTCATCTTTATGGGAATGGAGGGGAGAACCATGAACCTGAAGAGCTTCTTTGCCCCTTTTCCTGACCACTCCAAACACTCCAGCTGCTATTAATGCCTAAAATGTTATTAGCAACAGAGTCTTCCTTTCATTCCATATTAGAAATAAGCTTAAATTATAAAATATATTCAGAAGAGGAGGGCAACATGTATACACAAAGAGGCAACAGCAGATTCTTGCCATTCTTTTGCAGATGTTGCTGAGATATGGGAAGGCCTTTGTGGAGCCTCAGTGGACAGGAGGGGCCCCAGTACTTGGAGAGATGTGAGTTGAAAGTCAGTAAAAGATTGGATTGAGAGCTGGCAGAACCAATCCACCACGTCAACATTTCAAGTTCTGCTGACTCATGCTATCCACCCCCTCCACCCCACCCAATTCATCTCCGGAAAACAAGTATAGGGATATCTTTGGCCATTTGAGTCTGTGTTATTGTCATCAGTTTGTATCAAGTTTATTTGAGTTTTCAAAGGGAAACTGATTGTGAACACAGCTCTTCCTTTTCAGCCTGTAGCTCCCAGAAATAAGTGTAAATAAACGCTAGTTTGGGACTTTCTGGCAAAGTCATCCCAGGATTTCCTCAGAGGAGAGGAAGAGGGTTGAAATTTTACAACGTTATCCTTAGAGCAAAATAAGCAGCTGGCTGGGCTGGGCCGGGGCACCAACCCTCACGGAGGTAGATTCTGCACTTGCAGCTTGGTGACAATGGGGAGGGTCTGCGCCTTCTGAGTGTCCTATGAGATAGCCCCCATATGCGATAGCCCCCTGTGAGGTAGCCCCCCTATGAGGTAGCCCCCCTATGAGGTAGCCCCCATATGAGATAGCCCCCTATGAGGTAGCCCCCTATGAGATAGCCCCCTATGAGATAGCCCCCTGTGAGGTAGCCCCCCTATGAGGTAGCCCCCTATGAGGTAGCCCCCATATGAGATAGCCCTCTATGAGATAGCCCCCTATGAGGTAGCCCCCCTGTGAGGTAGCCCCCCTATGAGGTAGCCCCCCTGTGAGGTAGCCCCCATATGAGATAGCCCCCTATGAGGTAGCCCCCTATGAGATAGCCCCCTATGAAGTAGCCCCCCTGTGAGGTAGCCCCCCTATGAGGTAGCCCCCTATGAGGTAGCCCCCATATGAGATAGCCCTCTATGAGATAGCCCCCTATGAGGTAGCCCCCCTGTGAGGTAGCCCCCCTATGAGGTAGCCCCCCTGTGAGGTAGCCCCCATATGAGATAGCCCCCTATGAGGTAGCCCCCTATGAGATAGCCCCCTATGAAGTAGCCCCCCTGTGAGGTAGCCCCCCTATGAGGTAGCCTTCTATGAGGTAGCCCCCCCATGAGATAGCCCCCCTATGAGATAGCCCCCTATGAGGAGCCCCCTATGAAGTAGCCCCCTATGAGGTAGCCCCCTATGAGATAGCCCCCTATGAGGTAGCCCCCTATGAGGTAGTCCCCTGTGAGGTAGCCCCCCTATGAAGTAGCCCCCCTATGAGGTAGCCCCCCTATGAGATAGCCCCCTATGAGATAGCCCCCCCCCCCCAGGTGCTTTGAACTGTAAAGTATCGTAGCCACATCCATGTGGCCAGGTTACTAGGGGAAAGCCCTTTGGAAGGTCATGGGGAAATATTTTTAAAAAACAAATGCAAATACATTTAAAACAAAAATTTTCAAAAATTTAGAAATGCTGAAGCAATTAGAAAGGGCTTCAGTTCCTGATTGAAATGAAAAATTCAGTAAAGTTCTTTAGAATGAGAAGAAAGGGCTTTTATTAGAGCGTTCGACACAATAGTTGTTTTACCTTTTGGAGGCCACTCGTGCTGCAGCACCACAGGAAGGCTTTGCTAAGTGACATTTCAGTGCATGGAGCCTCACCAAGCTTTGCTCAACTCAAGGATATGATTAGCTGCCAAGCTTTTTGAGCGAGGCAACTTCCCCTTCAACAGACTTTGCATTCCTGAACTTGGAAGAAGATGGGAGAAAGTTAAGATCATTCAGGCTAATTATAATAGTTTCACCTTTGAATGGACACTAAGTGGGTGCTGGAGGTGGAAACACCGTATAACTTCAGTCTTTTCAGGGCTATAAAATGGAGAAGGGGGAAGGGACATAGTTTTAGCGTTTCGCATGTTGACAGCCACTGATTTGAAATAAATACAGATTGCAAAGTCCGCTGGTCTCATGACGTCTAAGACAAGAGGCTTCCAGGTGATGGAGCAGCCTTTGGCCATTCCGACGGCCCCCCCACGGGAAACTGCCAGAGAAATTACACTTCTCACTGTCGTTTCGGCGCCCTAATCTCTGCAACATCCTGAGGCTCTCCTTCCGTCCCAGGTCACCCGCTTCCTCATGCTGCCCTGCTTTCCAGAGAGGGGTCCTTCCAGGGCCAGCCCTCCCCTCACAGCTCCTCTGTGGTCCCACCCCTGCTCTCTTGCATTCTTTCCCTCTCTAGCCCCTTGGTGGTGTACCATCCCCTGTGACAGGCGAGCTAGTGCAAGACTTAGCCCCTGCTTGGCAGGTGGAGGGGAAGACAGACGAGAAACCAGGAATGACAGGCCTGCAGAGTCCACGAGGAGCCAGCGCAGGACAGAGGTGCCCTGCTGCTCTGAGGCAGGGGACACTGCTGTCCTGTGTGTGCTCACTGTCTGACAGGAGATAGACCATCTCTTGTTTTCCAGTTGCATGAGTAGAAAACTCAGCAGTCCTTTCTCCAAAAAGACTTGACTCTGACTACCCCACCCCCGCTGGGGTTAGAGAAGGGATGGATCTATTTGGCTTCACAGGGAGATATTATTTAATATAGAGAAGGGTCCAACATGCCTTTGAGCAACTGGTTTTTCTTTAGGGAGTACGGAGAAACTGCAGATCAATTCAATCATTCTTCCTGGAGAAGAAAAAGGATGCAAGAGAAAAGATAAGGAGGCAATTTCACAGCCCAGAAGGGACTAGGGAGCAGAGTGCTAGCTCTTCTGAAATTCATTTCAAGGGAACAACTTTGGTCCTTGTATTTCATTTCACTGCTGTGTGGGCTGGGTGCCCAGAGCTACAAAAACTGAACCCCAACTCTGTGGCCACAGTTTATAGGATGAGAGACAAATGCCTTTAGATATCTTTTCTGTCATTGGAGGGAGTGAAATTCTGACCCTGTCAGATAATATGAAAGTAGCTGCTACAGAAATTGTCACTTTAAAACAGTGGAGGGGTTATTAGAACTTCGGGGTGTTGAGAAACAGGAAACCTCGACACGGGACATTTGCCAATAGAACCATGGCACTTGGTGTCAGAATGTTTGATGCACAAGTAACGGCTGGGCAGAAACGGGACCGTTGCTCTGCAGTATCAGTTGTCCTAAATCAAGGTCCATATGCTGGGGCCCAAAACGCAGGGGGGGTCTGCGTTTCTCAGAGGCACAGGTGCTGCCTCCTGGCGACACCATGACACCTGTGGAAATGACTTGCATGTGCTCTGAGGGAGGAGTGGAGAGAGCTGTACCTGTCCTTTCCCCTCATCAGCTTCTTCCCTCTTCTATTCATCCTCCTCACTTCTGCCAGATTTATCTTTCAAGATACCAACTCTTGTTATGTGATATCTTGTCTTAAAGTCCCCACAGGTTCCCTTCCCTATTGGGTATAGGATGAATTCCAAACCCCAGAAGGCCTCATCTCTTACCAGGCTGCTTGGAACATCTGCTCCAGGCCGAGCCCACTCCTCTGCCTGTCACATGCCACCTTCTCCCGGGAATTTTGCCCAGTAGGTGCTCAGGCCCAGGTGTCAGTTCCTCATGCAGCCTTCCTCAGCTCTTTCAGGACTGATGAGCCTCTCTCTCTCTCTCTGGGTCTCTCATAATCCTTTCATATACCTCTTTAAGAGCCCTTTCTACAATGTTTTAAAATTATGTCTTATGTTTCCCACTCAAGGCCTTGACGCTGTATTTGACATCTAGTAGATCCCAGTGGGTAATTTCTGATTTGAAGCATAATAGGGGCTGGCGTTGTTCTGTTTTTCCTGATTTACTTTATAAAGGTTTTGCATAGTTTGCTCGTGATAAACCTGGCATCACAGAAATGTTTAATGATGCATGCAAGCATATGTAATTAATATCCTAGGATTTTGCTATTTTTGTTGTGAAATTCTTAGCATGTATCTTCAATATGTATCTTACAACCATTCGGATCTAGTCTTGAGTTTTGGAAAGTCAGAAAGGACTATGAGAAAAACTCAGGTGGCCTCAAAGAGTTTAATCTTCTCTGGGAGATAATGAGCTAAGTGTTGAATTGTGGGTAAAGAGAAATACCGTATGCACATAATAGGTGCTCAGTAAATACTAGCTCACTGACACCTGTGTGAAACAGGGAGCAGGCAGCTGTCAGAGGGGGGGATTTATTTCTACTTCTGAAATGGTCAGAGCCTTCTGTTTCATACAAAGAGAAAAAGAGGTTCTCCTGATTTTGAGATGGATAGAAGAACTTCAGAAAAAATTCAGAGAATCGCTTTAGTGCTTCTCAGAGTCACCCAGCATGGAGAGGCCTTGCTCACTTCTTTGAAGGAGACTAATTGTTACATTTTTATAGAAGCCCTTCTCTGATGAGCTCAAAGTACTTGAAAATAAACCAAGGACCAGTATTTTATATTTTACTGTTTAGGACCAGGAGCAAATTGGCCTAAAGGACTTCATTAATATCTGGGGGTTACCAGGAGGCCAGGATCTGATTGGTGCACAGGAAAGGCTGAGAGTAAGATAAAGTGTGGGAAGGGTTGGAATGCGAAAGGCTGGAAAAAGGCTAACCTTTGTTCAAGTATTCAAAGTCTGAAGAAGTGGGCCAGCTGAGTAACTGTGGAATTTGGGGTGCTATGGAGAAACGCGTTTGTTTATTTTTGTATTCCACATATGTTAAACTCTTTCATATGTTAGGGCCTACACTCTAGGCCAGCCGTGGGCAAACTACGGCCCGCGGGCTGGATCCGGCCTGTTTGAAATGAATAAAACTATTGAAAAAAAAAAGACCGTACCCTTTTATGTAATGATGTTTACTTTGAATTTATATTAGTTCACACAAACACTCCATCATGCTTTTGTTCCAGCCCTCCGGTCCAGTTTAAGAACCCATTGTGGCCCTTGAGTCAAAAAGTTTGCCCACCCCTGCTCTAGGCAGAGGGACACTAAAAATGAAAGGAAGGAAACTCAAGGTATTTGTAGTCCAGTGTGGGAGAGAGGCATAGAAATAAAAGGTTGGGGGGCTTTGGGCACCCTAGGCTAACTTGAAAACCTGGTGTATGAAACCTTCACCTAAAGCAGGGGTGGGGGACGTCCGGCCTGAGTGCCATATAAGGCCCAGAGAATCATTTGGTCTGGCCTAGGCCAGTCGAAGGAGAATTCAGAAGACAAGGATAAGCTGGTGAAGAGGGGCTGACATGCTGCCTGACCCAGCGGGGGAGCCTGAGTTGGAGTCTGAGAGTAAGAGATCTGAGCTGGGCCTGGAGGAGAAAGAAACCCACATGGCAAATCTGTTGACTGTCTGAGAGCAAACAATGAATATATTTCTCTGAGGGAGGAGCGAGTCCATGAAAACTCCTTCGCCTTAGCTAGGCTGTCAGCTGAGCAGAGAACTCAGCCAGACCCTGGAAGTCCAGCCAGGGGTACTAGGCCCGCTGTCCACTGTGATTTCATACCAGTCGCTCGTTCTCATTTATTTTTCCTGGGATCCTACTGTGTGTGAATGAGGTTTATGCTTTCAAGAAAAAAAGCATCATCTTAATCATGTTTGGGGTCATGGAAAAGACACCGAACCAGAAGACTTGGATTTGAACTTGACCTTGGTTGAAGGTGAGTGACTTCCTCTGAGAGGCTCTGTATTCCTCATCTATAACTTGGGTTGTGACGCATGCTCTATAAAGGATGATGTGAGAAGGGAAGAGTGCCTTGTCCAGAAGGTGGCAGCACACACGGGAAGTCACAGCCACCAGTCATTTTTACATAACCAGGATCCCTTGAGGGATGTCAGCTAGAAGCCAGGACATTCTCCTGACTTCCTCACTTCTTGCCCAGATGGTGGTGTTCCAGCCAGGGCTCTAGGAACATAAACCATAGACCATGGCTGTCTGCAAACTCTTTCCCTAATGGGTTCTTATTTCTTCAGCTGTCCCTGCCCTCCCACCAAGCCCCGCTTCTCCCCCTCTCCCCATCCCCCTGGCTTGGATCACTGAACACGAGTCTAGAGAATAAAATTCTTTACGTTTTCTTAAGCAACCTAATTTTCATTTGAGGAGTATAAAAGATGCTTTCTTCTTTGCTTGAATATTTTATAGTTTAACCAATTATTGTTGTTGTAATTAGGATTGATAGGTAAATAAATTGAAGGTAAAAGCAAGATCACATATTAGAAGCCCCAGATGTCCCAAGACAAACATAACAGGAAGAGTCAGAGGCATCACCGCCCCAGTCTGTCACAAACAGTGAGGAGGCTGTATTTGTTTGACACAAGATCAGAAGGTGGTTGAGGCTCTGGGGCCTAATTTAAAATTCACATTGTGAATAAGTGACTAGAGGGGTGGGCAAACTTTTTGACTCAAGGGCCACAATGGGTTCTTAAACTGGATCGGAGGGCCAGAACAAAAGCATGGATGGAGTGTTTGTGTGAACTAATATAAATTCAAAGTAAACATCATTACATAAAAGGGTACGGTCTTTTTTTTCAATAGTTTTATTCATTTCAAACTGGCTGGATCCGCAGTAGTTTGCCCATGGCTGCTAGAGCAAGGCTCCCTCTAGTAGTTGCTGGCTAGGGTTATTGCCAGTCCCAAGGAGACAGACATATTAATGTCATGAGTCACCCTCTGACAGGTGATGGGCATCCAGAGAAGAGACTACTTCTGGGGTAGCCTAGGTCACTGGTTCTCAACCTTGGCTGCACATTAGAATCACCTGGGAATCTTTTTAAAATCCTGATTTCTGGGCCTCATCCTCCGGAAAGTCTGTTTCTTTGTTATGGGGTGAGGCTACAACATTAGTAACAAAGAAACAGAATTTCCGAAGGATGAGGCCCAGAAATCAGGATTTTAAAAAGATTCCCAGGTGATTCTAATGTGCAGCCAAGGTTGAGAACCACTGGCCTAGGTACTTTTCAACCAGACTCCAGCGACTCTCTTTTATTCACTTGAATCATGTGTGTAGCCTACAGATACTCCGGTCTACACCAATCAAATCAGAATCTCTGAGGGTGGGAACCACCTTGGTCTGTTGCCATAGCTCTCCAGGTGATTTCAATGTGCAGCCAGCGTAAGAGCCATTGGTGCAGCCCGTGGTTGGGAGAGCTAATCTTCCCAGACTTCTGTCACTATCCTCCCCCTTCCCAAGGAAAGGGGTGTATCTGGGGCTATAAGCCTTGATTCTGAGGAGCCATGAGTAATAGCAGCTGCTGGAGAAGTGGGTGTCACATGGACAGGCCAGAGCAAAGGACGAGAGGTAGATTCGGAAAAGCTGTTGCTTTTTCACATTGATGGACTCGACTCTCTTTCCTTACTTTTGATGGGAAAATAGAAGGCCAAGGACATACATTTATGTACCAGACTTTGTTCTGGGAATTCTATATACAGTATCTCTTGTAATCTTCACAGACGGGTATTTTTGTTTCCCATTTGCAGATGAGAAAGCTGAAGCTCAGAGGAGGTAAGTGGCGTGTGCAAGGGCCGGATAGTTGGGATTTTAACCTCGGCCTGACTCCAGAGCCTAGTGACTGGTCTCAGGACACGCTGCCCATGCTTCAGCAAAGTTTAGCATCAGCAACAGGTAAAGGCTGCTGGGAAGCGTCAAAAGGGGCTAACAAGCAGGCCTCTGCTTCCAGCAGCTGGGGCGTGTGATAGAATCAGCCGCACACTTGGCACGCGGCCCTCCCAGGCCTACCCCAGCGCCTCAGAGCGGGAGTCAGCCACGGGGAGCTCGGGACTCTGTCGCCCTGGCTTCACGGGGCCCTCGCCCGAGGACCTTGGGCGCTGCCAGAGGAGAAAACCTAGAGCGGGGAAATGCAGCAGGAGCGAGGGCGAGAAGGGGCCGCCCCATTGGTGACTGCACGCTGCTCACCGTGGGGTTTAAAGAACCAGCCCTACCTCAAGTCCAGCATTCCTTCTTCCTGTTAACGGTCAGGAGGACCTCTGCTGGACGGGCGTCGCTGGGAGGCCTGAGTCCTGGAGTGGGAGGTAATTTCAGGTGAGTGCCCGCTCTCTGCACCAGTCCCAGATTTGTGGAGGTGAGGAAAGCCCTGGTGAAATGGTCATAAGTTGAATATCGTGAGAGCAGCCTCTCAAATCTGAGTGCAAATCTGACCCTGCTTGAAATCCCCCGTGAAGTTTTGAAGCTCTGCATCTAGACCAGTGATGGCGAACCTTTTGAGCTCGGCGTGTCAGCATTTTGAAAAACCCTAACTTCACTCTGGTGCCGTGTCACATATAGAAATTTTTTTATCTTTGCAACCATAGTAAAACAAAGGTTTATATTTTTGATATTTATTTTCTATATTTAAATGCCATTTAACAAAGAAAAATCAACCAAAAAAATGAGTTCGCGTGTCACCTCTGACACGCGTGTCATAGGTTCGCCATCACTGATCTAGACTGTCTGTGGTCCTGTCAGAATATACCTGTGTAACTATAGCCTGGGAGCAAAAGCAAGGAGCCTGTTTATAAACACCCTGTCTTAGCCACAGACCCGCAGATGGCTTCCCACCTGCGTCTGTACTGTAGCGTTCTTACCCAGATCATTACTCCAGACCAGGGGTCCTCAAACTTTTTAAACAGGGGGCCAGTTCACTGTCCCTCAGACCATTGGAGGGCCGGACTATAGTTTAAAAAAACAACAACTATGAACAAATTCCTATGCACACTGCACATATCTTATTTTGAAGTAAAAAAACAAAACGGGAACAAATACAATATTTGTATTTGCATGTGGCCTGCGGGCTGTAGTTTGAGGACCCCTGCTTCAGACACTGGAGCAGTGAGTGGACCAAGCAGGATGCCCCGGCATGTTCGGGCATTTTGTTTTTTAGCTCCTACTTCCTTTTTACAGCAAAGTATTTGAGGAAAGTGCTCTCCAGACTTGATCTGTATCTGAGCATCTGGAAAACAAGGGACATGTACTGCCTGAATATAAGTGTCTCTCTATGTTACAACTTTAGTGCTTGGATGGGTATTACTAGACAAGACATAAGAGAGAGCAGGGAATGATATCACTGTTCCACAGCGTGCATTCACTTGCTCTGGACAAGTTGTTCGGAGTTGTGATTTATGGGGCTATCCATAAGGAACTTGCAGACATACTGGACATTTTTAAAGGTGAAAATATTCCAGGTAGGGATGCAATTTATTTAAAAATGAAGTACTCTTGTTTCTGAATCAAAGGCTCTGAGCAAGAAACAAAAATGTGAGAGCAGCCCCGCTGGTATTGCTCAGTGGTTGAGCACCAACCTAGGAACCAGGAGGTAGCAGTTCTATTCCCAGCCAGGGCATAGGCCTGGGTTTCGGGTTTGATCCCCAGTGGGTGGCGTGCAGGAGGCGGCCAATCAATGATTCTCTCTCATCACTGATATTAATCTCTCTCTCCCTCCCTCTCTGAAATGAATAAAAATATATTTTTTAAAAATGTGAGAGCCAAGATGGCTGCTGGCCTTCTCCTTGGCCCCTTCGAAAGCAGAGTGACAGCAGGAGTCAGTTCTCACCCGGAAGGAGAAAGGACACTGTGCTAGGGTCCGGAGACCTGGCTACCAGGACTGACAGCTCCAAGCTGTAGTGGGGATGTGGGTGGGTGGTTTCTTCTCTCTTGCCCATCTGCTCACTGCCAAATGGGAAGTGATAATGGCTTCCCTGTCTAGCAGCAGTGTTGTGAGAATTAGCAGTGGTGTGAGAATCCCATGAAAGGTCTACAGGATTTAAAAAGGTTGATGTGCCGTATGAGTCTAAGATTGTTAAGCTCAACTGCCTCCTCCGTTTGCTGTGCAGATGTTAGTTGTTTCAGTGTGTAGTGCACTGACAAATAGTGCCCTATGTGGGGAGTCTGGTTGCAACACTAGAAGGAAACAGTCAAATTGGTTGGTCTGCTGACTAGAAGGAAGCCCTCCCCTTTCCTCCTGGCCTTGTGGTTGAAGAGAGTGGTCCTGTCGGAAAGAGGCAGAGGGAGCTGTGTCCCAGCCTGCGCCCCAGCCTGCTTCCAGCCTGCCTAGGGCTGCTGCGAACAACAGATCAAATCCCTCTCCAGAACATGGCTCCTTAGGAGACACATTTTCCTGATGCAAATCAACCTGCATATGAAGCATTTACCATTTGTTAGGTACTTACTAGACACGAAAGAATGAAAGTTATGGTTTGGCTCTTCTCTACAAGGATGCTTCTAGTTGCTGCGGAGGAAGGTGGGATACATGAGGACCTGGTGATAGGAAGGAAGCCGAGAGGAATGTCAAGTGCCCTGTATCCTTACTTAAGACCCGCCTGCAGGGAGGCAGGCTCCAGGCTACGCCAATGAGACACCTTCTCACCTGCGTGGGTCCTGCCCTACAGAGGCAACAAAGCCCTCTGCTGGGAACCTAAACCTTCTCCTCACAGAGCAGGCCTCGGGACCCTTTACACTATTAAAGATGATTGAGGATTCTGAAGAGTTTTTATTTTATCTGTCAGTCTTTACCATGTTAGCAGTAAAACATATTTAAAAGTATTTGTTTCTTGCCCTAGCTGGCTTGGCTCAGTGGATAGAGCATCAGCCTGCAGACTGGAGAGTTGCAGGTTCAATTCCAGTCAAGGGCACATGCCTGGGTTGCTGGCCAATCCCCCATAGGGGGTGTGCAGGAGGCAGCCGATCAATGGTTCTGTCTCATCATTGATGTTTCTATCTCTTTCCCCTTCTCCCTTCCTCTCTGAAATCAATAAAAATGTATTTAAAAAAGTATTTGTGTCTTTAAGAATAAGTGACAAACCCATTACACATTAACATAGATAACAGATGTTTATGAAAAATGACTACATTAGCCAAAGCAAACTTCAGTGAGAAGAGTGGCGTGACCGGGGTACCACAAGAGCAGCCAGTTCAGCTCCACAGGGTCCTACAAGTGCTTTTCCTTCAGGCGACCTCGAGACAGCAGAAATGCCTTCTGTGCACTTCCGACTTCGACACACAGCTCATTAAAAAGATGTATACTCAGGGCTGAGAGTTACTAAAATTGCTATTTTTATTTTTTTTACTGACGCATCCAGGAGATTTAAAGTGAAACTGACTTTTTTTTTTTAAACTATGAGTCATGCTGGTGAAGGAGACAATGACCACTAGTACAGTTTGGCACCACTGACCTGGTTTGTGTTAAAATACCAGCAGGTTACCCACTGTTGCTTTTGCAAATGTCAGAAACAGCGAAGGAGACAAACGATGTCTTAATGTTATTATGGAAATGGTTTTAACCTCATGGGCCAGCTGGCAGAGCCTCAGGGGCCCCTGTGGGCCTGGGGGCTACACCTGGGAGCCCCCTCAGGTGATGTGCAGAGGTCTGTGGTTGTGATCAGCTCTCAGACCTTTGATGCCGAACACAGGGTAGGAAGCCGGGGATCAAGAGCTCTGGGAAAGCCAGGATGCGTGGCTGGCAATGAACCGTGAACTACCACTTTCTCATCATAGGCCACGTGTTCAGGACAGCTGGGCCCTGGCACTTCCCGGTCAGAGAGAAGGAAGAGGAGGGCTTCTAGCTAGTTCCAGGCACGCAGGTCCCTTACCGTCCTTAGAGGACTTAAAGGGTTTGTACAGCAGCTCTGACACTTACCAGTCCTGTGACCTTGGGTCGCTTCCTCAGCTATTTTATGCCCCAGTTTTGTCTATAAAATGGGGCTTATGCTCACCCTAGAGGGTGGTCAGGTGTAAATGGATGAGTACATATAAAGTGCATGTTTCGAAACAGTGCTGGCACAGAGTAAGTGATTAATAAAATATAAACTCATTATTTATTTATTTTTCCTTCATTGAATCTGCTCATAACCCGAAGATGTAGAAGTGATTCCCTCTGTTAAGGCATAATGTCACAAAAATAAGATAATGAGTTTCATGTAAATATGAAAAGGACATGTGGCAAAAATTTTATTTAGCTCATTAGTGAAAGAACCACTAAGATGTTTCAACTAGTTCAGAGAACACCTGAGAAGCAAGGTACTCTGTAGTAATTGCTAGGATAAGATTGCTGGGTAAGACGTGAAACGGAGCCCCATCCAACATGACCACAACCCATACCCTTCGTGTTTGTATCTTCCACTGGATTGAGGTTGTTTGCATCCTGTAGGGGAGAATACAGTTTTCCTTGGCCCTGTTATGGGTCCCTTGCTGGGTCTGAAAATTAAACTAACAAAGACAGATTAAGAGGAGGAAAGCATACAAATTCTATTGAAGTTTTACATGTACACAGGAGCCTTCACAAGAGAACAAAGACTCCAAGAAGTGACCAGAACAGGAAATTTTTATACCCTTTAGACAAAGAAATAAGAAATTTGTGAAGAATTGACAAACAGAGGGGTTTAGGGTTGGGATAGTGAGCGGTGAAGAAGTATCTAAGCAGATTAGGATTATTTAACAAGGTTTGTGGGTACAGATTTCTTGGCCCCCAACTCCCCATCTGGTGATAAGAATGTCTTCCTCCTGGCACATGGAGGGGCCTCTCACACAGGAGCTGCAGGACCTGTTTTGGGGAAGGAAGGGGAGGAGGTCAGAGGGACCTTCTGCTTTTGCCCCCTTTTCCCCCTCAAATTCCTTCAGCTAAAGATACTCAGTAAGCGAAAATGCCCTATTTAATAGGGTAGTGTGTCCTGAACCCCATCAATCCCTACCGGACAATAACTTGCAAGTTAAATTCTCCAACAGAGAAAAAATATCCCAGACAATAGAAAGGCAAACATAGTACCACATAGAACACTCGGTAAGCCTTCTTGCCTATTTTAAAAGTTTGGATAAATTTTCTGATAACTCCAAACTATACATGGGGAAATTGAGTCTCAAAGAGGCTAAATAACTTATACAATGTTATATAGCTAGAAATGGCTGAGCCAGAATTCAAGTATTCATATGTCTGTGTTCCTGTCACTGAATTTATTACCTGCACTCATATAGAATTCACTCTTTAAGGAGATAACTAGAGTATACACAATACAAAGAACTGGTCTCTGAGGGAGGTGAGAGGGAGCAGGGAAGTTAGAAACAACATTTCAGAATTCCTAGTACACAACAGTGTTGCCAAACTGTCTACCATTAGCAAAAACATGCCTCCTTTTCCCTCCCCTGCTTTTAACATTTAAATGAGGTGAAATGAATTTAAGGGCACTGGTAGGGGGCAATGTCTAAATATGTGTGAAATCACTTATGCATTCTGATGCTATTCCTGGATTGAAGAAAAGAAATGTGTTAGTAATTTAATGACTCAATTCTGTACAATTACTTTAGAATGAAAGTCAAAATCTTTTTATCATATTTAGAAAAAAAGATTGACTAATTTTTATAAGTACCCAATTGTTGGGTTGTTATTAGCAAGAATAAATTTTAACTTCTGCCCTAGCCGGCTTGGCTCAGTGGATAGTGCGTCAGCCTGTGGACTGAAGGGTCCCAGGTTCGATTCCGGCTAAGGGCACATGCCTGGGTTGCGGCCTTGATCCCCAGTGGGGGGCGTGCAGGAGGCAGCCAATCGGTGATTCTCTCTCATCATTGATCTTTCTATCTCTCTTTCCTTCTCGCTTACTCTCTGAAATCAATAAAGAAATATATTTTAACAAAAAAATTTTAACTTCTTTTTTAGTATATTTTTATTGATTACAGAGAGGAAGTGAGAGCTAGAAACATCAATGATGAGAAAGAATCATTGATTGATTGCCTTCTGCATGTCCCCCACTGGGTATCAAGCCTGCAACCCGGGCATGTGCCCTTGGTCAGAATCAAAGCTGGGACCCTTCAGTCCATAGGCCAATGCTCTATCCACTGAGCCAAACTGGCTAGGGCAATTTTACCTTCTAAAGATAAGTTTGAAGTGGAGGTAGTTGGTTGCTTCATATTCGCTTTTAACTTTGTCAGGATATGTCAAAACATGATGAAAAGCAAAATGCATAGTGTAGGTGAATTAGAGTAGCCTTATTTATAAGCAGAAACTTGAACCAAAAGCAGCAGTAAACTAAAAAATAGAACAAATCACACTAATTGGTTATTAAAAAGAAGGGAAAGTGAGCAGAATTAAAAAAAAAAACCCACAAAATTAAGGAACCAATTTAAACCAGGTTTGAATAGTATTAGGGTGGACAGCTTAATTATTGGCTCCAGAAATCTTAGCGAGGCCATTGTCTTCATTTAGGAAAACCTTTGGGAGCCACTTAGGGAGGGAAGGTGATGCCCTATAGCAGGGGTGGGCAACCCCTGGCACGCATGCCAAACATGGCACGCTTGTAACTTTTGCTGGCATGTGAAACCCTCTCTTATAATCTTCCATTTACAATTTTTTTCTTAATATCGACTTTTTTATTTTTCAGATAAATTCAGTGTAGGTGCATCATAGATGAATAAATAATTTTACATAATAAGTTATCTTAAAGACCACAGACATGGTTTGACGAGAGAGGGGAAGAGCAATTTCTATGCCTCTGCCTTAACTCTCCCTGCCTTCCTAGATCCGACCAGTGTTTTGGTTTCACCCACATACGTTTGTGAATCTTTGTTCTCAGTGATGAATTTTGTTAAGTCTCGTAATAGGAGTAGCTTGACGGATGAAAGTAGTAGCTCGTGCATATCTCTGAAGGTCACGAAATATAAACCTGATGTAAAATCTCTGCCATCAGTGATGCAGCAGCAAAAGTCCCACTGATAATATCAAACGGAGTCATAAAGTTTTCTGTCGGACTATCAGTGTACATGTATACATTAAAAAATAAATGTATTTTTCATCATATACTGTGTTTTTGTTGCTCGAATGAATTTTATTATTTCTTCAAGGTTCTTCACATACGTACAGCTTAAGAGATATCAAGTAGGCATAACATGTTCTCAAAAAATTAGGGTTGGCACACAGAAGAATTTTGAGTCAGAGATTTTGCTGGTTTTGGCATGCACTCACAAAAAGGTTGCCCACCCCTGCCCTATAGGGACCTGAGGACCTTCATGGGCTCACACCTGTGTATGAAGTAAGTGAGGCCCCATTGCAGCAGAGGAGCTTGGAGCCTGTGGAAGAGATGGACCACCAAGTCTTCCCCATGGAGCAGTGGGCAAGCCCTTTTAAGAACAGGGATTTTAAATATTCTCTTTAAAATTATTTGTTGCTTGCTTTGCCCCATTGCAAACCCCTCTGAACTCCTGTCACCTTAGGCTGCATGTGCTAATGACTTGGGTGAGTGGTGTTTTGGTTTTGTTTGGTTTTAGTATTGACAATAAATGGCCAAGTTGCTGGGGCACTCAAGGGAAAAGGACTAATTTCCAGGAGAACAGCCAGGTGAGGAGGCCCAGTAAGAGGTGGAGAGTCTCCCGGGAACAGAACTCTGAGGGCTGGTAGTGACCTTGGGAATGCAGCCCCCGGACAGATTCTGAGGGAGAGGGGACCTGAATTAACATTTGTTTTTAAAATATCAAAGCACAAGATTATGTCTTCTGGCATGTAAACTACACATTAAATAAAACGGAGCCAGAATAATAAAATATCCTCTGCACCTTACTCCCACTTCCCACTTCCCTGGCCTGTGGCCCATCAGGGATTGGGTTAATGAAACTTTTGTTAAGAAGCCTGATCCTGAGTTGACTGTAATCAAGGGTTGTTCACTGTGTTTGATCCTAGCAGTGGTGGGAACCTTTTTTCTGCCAAGGGCCATTTGGATATGTATCACATCATTCAAGGGCCATACACAATTATCAACTTAAAAATTAGCCTGCTATATTTGGCCAAACATTTAATAATTCACCCTAATGCCTTGGCCAGGCCAGAACAAATGATTTCAGGCCATGATATAGGGACAGAAATAGAATACTGGGGACCAGCTATAATTGTAAGAAACATTAATCACGCTCTGTTACCCGTAATTGTTTTGTTCTGATTAAAGAAGGCACATTCAACCTGGCTGGGAGTTGCATGTGGGTCCGGGGAGCTCACCAGGAAATGTAGCCCATCCTCCCCATCAGGGAGCTGCCTATTATCATGGAAAGATTAACAACCTTGTTGCAGAAATCAGAGCTGCCAGACCTTTGAAGACCCCTAGCCCTTTGCTTACCTGCAGGCCTTTGCAAATCTCCAGCTCCCATTGCCTATAAACTGCCCATTTGGCATACCCTTTTGACATTTTCAGATCATTCCCTTTGAACTGGATAAAAATTATTAGAACTCTATAGACTATCTGGACTTACTAGTATAGAAGTACTGACAGGAAAAATTAGGAAAAACAAACAAAAAATTGATTATGGGACTGAATGAATTGAAAATAACTATATAGTTTTTTATAACTTTTAAAAGTTATAACAGTATTAACTTTTTGTTTTTCATATATAAGAAAGCATTTTTAAAGTAATTTGGTAAATTATATATTTTTTCTCTCTACCTTATCCCTCCAGAATTTGGCAGTTTTTAATGAGTGAGTCATGGCAATATGTTTCTTTGCATGAATTCAATAAGATCAGTTTCCAATTGTGGTTTTATTAACAAAGACTTTGGAATGCCATGTCTAACATGCCTGGGCTCTGGTTGTCACCAGAAAGCTTTAAGGATGAAGCCAATAAGAGCCCCGTGGAGAAAGCCTGGTACCTTGCTTGGTCACGTGGTTCATGGACATCTTTCCAGGTAAGGGACGAAGGTTCCTTTCCTGGGAGATGCCAAGGAAGGAACCTGAAGTCATCATTGGGGACCTCACCTTGAGGAATTCGCCCAAGTCCTAAGGTATTGCAGGAAAACCTCATGGTAGCTGGGTGGCTCAGCTTCTTTGCTCTGTGGGGCTAATTAAAGCTCAATCATGAGATTTCAGCAAAGCATATCTTTTTTTAAAAAAAAGCCTATATGATTAATCGTTATTCTTATTGTCTTCATGCAAAAAGTCAGGCCAAATTGTAACTAGACTTAATACAGGCCAAGCTGAGCTGTAATGGTTTTAACCTGCTCTTTGCAATGGGCCTTTTCTTTCTTTACCCTGCATCTTTTTTTTTAAACAAGTCTTTCTCACTCCTCCACTGTCTACTAAATCAGGGAGCTTTCATGCCTTCTCTTTATTCTTTCCTCAGAATTTTCCTGCCATAACAAAGTACTGCAAGTGGCTCTAGATGGATTGGCTCAGTGAATAGAGTGTCGGCCTGTGGACTGAAGGCTCCTGGGTTTGATTCTGGTCAAATGGCACATGCCTGGGTTGTGGGCTTGATCCCCAGTAGGGGCCATGCAGGAGGCAGCCGATCAATGATTCTCTCTTATCATTGATGTTTCTATCTCTCTCTCTCCCTTCCTTTGAGAAATCAATTTAAAACTACATATTTATAAAGTACTGCAAATGGAATGGCTTCAACACCAAATGTAATGTCTCCCAGGCTGACAGCCAGGGCTGAGGTCAGGGTGCCGTCAGGCCACGCTCCCTCTGCAGGGGGTCGCCTCCTGGCCTCTCTCTGAGCTTCTGCAGTTCCTTGGCTTGAGGCAGCATACCTCCAATCTGTGTGTGATGTTCTCTTTATGTCTCTTGTCCAAAATTTCCCCTTTTAGGAGGACCCTGGTCATATTGGAGTAGGGGTTCACTCATCTTAACAAATTACATCTGCAATGACCCTATTTTTGAACGACCCAAATGTTGAAGTATTAGGGTGTTAGGACTTCAACATATAAATTTTGGGGAACACAATTCGACCCATAACAAATCTATATATAGATTTTTTTTGAGAAAGTGGAAGGGAGAGGGAAGGGGAGTGAGAGAGAGAAAAAAACATTGATGGGAGAGAGACACATCCATTGGTTGCATCCGTGGGATGGAACCTGCAACCCAGGTATGTGCACTTGACAGGGAATTGAACCTGAGATCCTTTGGTGGCACGGACCAAGGCTCTAACCATTGAACTATGCTGTCCATAGCTAAAGCATCTGTTTGTCAAATAAGTCCTTCTACTCCTCCTCTGAGCAGGCTGCTTCCTTCTAGGAGGCACCATCTGTAGGAGCACCGTTGAGCCCAAGCTCACACTGATCCAGCGCTGTCCCTAGGACTGTCCTTTGTGGGCATGCTTCAGTGACAGGGCTGAGACCCTAATGACCAAGTCTGAGTGTGCACAGGCCAGATCCATCCCCTGGAAATGCTCCTATAGCACTTGAGGTTTTCTATACTACCAGTGTGTATTAGGTTCTTACTGCTGCTGTAACAAATGACTACCAACTTGATGGCTTAAAACAACAGACATTTATTCTCTTACAGTTCTGCAGTTCAGAATTCCAAAATCAGTTTTACTAAAGTCAAGGTATCAGCAGGGCTGGTTCTTGCTGTACGCCCCAGGGGAAAATCCGTTTCCTTGCTTTTTCTAGCTTCTGGAGGCTGCCTTGACACTTCTTGGCTCACAGTCAACCCCTTCCTCACATCATTCTCATCTCTTGTTTCTGGCGTGACAACTCCGACAACATCAAGGCTCCCGGGGCCTCCCTCTTGTATGGACACTTGTGGTTATCTCTGGGGCCCACCAGATAGTGCAGGATATTCTCCCACCTCAAGATCCTTAACTTAATTACATTTGCAAATTCCCTTTTTTCCTATAAGGTGGTAGTCACAGATGCTGGGGCTTTGGATGTGGCCGTCTTTGGGGCCATTATTCAGCCCACCACACTATGCTTAAAGGCAGGGACAGCGACACCTCTCCTGAGTTTGCCCAGTCTGGTTTCTAAGAGCCTCGTTTTCTTCTTAAGGAAATTCCTTTCTTCCTTCAGCTTTATTTCCATGTCTTCTGTAATTTGCTTTGGTTCTCCTGCTGCTCTCTTCTGACAATAGCATCCAAGTTCCTCAAGTCTGGGCAAATCTGTCCTCCTAGAGATGAGTTAGACTGAGCAGAGACCATTTTCATTGTTCTATAACACAGCTGTTACTACAATGTGAAATCAAGCAAAAGCAAACACAAATCCCAAACCGTTCGTTTCTTGACTAGTGTGCAGTTCTCCAATAATTTCTCATTAGAGATTTGCCAGTGCTCCCCCTGGTCTTCATAGCCTTCAGGGGAAAAGCCTGCTGGGAGTGGAGAATGGCAGAGAGAACTGACTGACGGCGAATGAACTGCTCGCGCAGGAATGCTGACGCGAGAACTAGCACTTATGTTTACACCAGTTCGCTGAGCTCTGTCAGATTTCTCGAGTAGGTCTTAGTTGCCTGGGTATAGATCAGCAATTTTCCAACCTTTTCATCTCATGGGACACAAACTAATTACTAAAATTCTGAGGCACACCAAAAAACAGATTTTTTGCTGATCTGACAAAAAAGGATATACTTTTGATTCATTCACACTGGATGCCTATTGTTGTTGACTGTTGTCATATTTTTATTTTCTCTTGACAATCTAAGGGAAAAGAGGTCAGGGCCCCTGACTTAATAGTCAGGTATCGCATGTTTTAAAAACTCTCGTGGCACACCATTTGAAAATGCTGGTATAGATAATAAGAAGGCAGACAGCAGTCTTGATCTGGGTCTGGCTTTGCCTGCTGGGTGGGGCAGAAGGACAAAGGAACAGGAGAGTAGAGTGTGCTGGGGAGAGTATTGTTTTACCTTGGCTGGTAGAAAAGCTTATTTCACAAATTTATATAATGACTACACGGTACGAAGTGCTTTATTTTTGATTCTCACAGAGCCTACTCAACAGGGTTGTTAGCCTTATTTTAGATAGGCAGAAAGAGAGGCCCAAGGCCTCATGGCTGGTAAGTGCAGTGGTTAGGTGCAGCCTGAGACTCTACTCCTCATCCTCTCATTGTGCCGTGAGCACAGGAGTTTGGACGGTGGGCTGGAGGACAGGGAGGTCTCCAGGGTCTGAGTATTTCTATATGGTCAGAGGAATGAAAGGACCAGGAAGCTAGGGGAGCATGGATGTGGAATGGAGTGAGCATTTGATTTGAGACGTGGAGTAGTTTCGGGTTATGACAAAATCTAGAAGATAGCTGTGGATGTGGGTCGCTGGAAAGGAAAGGAATTGAAGGTCACTGACCTTCAGGGGTCAGCAAACTCTGAGGCCGGTTGTTGGTTGGGACATCACACAGCACTGAGATTATCCAGAGACTGGAGGAGAGGGACCAGATGCCAGGGGCTGACAGATGTAGGGGAATGACTAGGAGGTCAGGAGGCGATGATGAAGGGGAGAAGATGCTATGAATTTCAGTGAACAGGGCATTTGGTAAGTACATTGGAGTATCATTCATGAACAAGAGAAAGGCAACACCACCTTTGATTCTGAAGTTATAGGGAGTAGAAGGAGGACAGCCTCTTATGAGGATGGATACAGGTAGAACTGGTTTTTAAATTTTAATTTAAAAAATGATTTATTGGAAAACATTTAAGTCTGTTTGGAACAGCTTGGGTATGTGAATCTACTTTTCTGTTGTAAATTTGATGAAACCTAGATATAGACCAACTACTTCCAATGAAAATATAAGCATCTAAATTGAGAAGTACTGTAAACATAAAATATGTAGTGGATTCTGAAAAGTTAATGGAAAAAAATGTAAAGTAGAGAAAGGTCGAGTCATCGCGGGGCCTACGTGGGCCGGCCACCGGGCCCCATGAGGCACAGCCTGACCACACTGCTGGCGGCCTCGGGCACCGACTCCCCAGCCCACGGCGGGAGCCTGGTGCAGGCCACCCGCCCGCTGCCCCGCCCCCCCCCCCTCCCCCGGACCGGACCCATGCGGGGCGGCGGGGCATGTGCCCTTGCCCGAGGAGATGGAGGAGGAGGCGATCGCCAGCGCCCCCGGGGACGAGACGGAGGATGTGGACTTCCTGTCTGGGCTGGAACTGGTCGATCTGCTGGACCGCTGGCAACCGGACTGGCCCCTAGAGCCCGGGCTCAGCTCACCCTTGGGGGGGCGAGGAATGCGCCCTCCATCTTGCCCTGGGTTCTCCATTTTTGGGCAGAGCCATGTGCTCGGTGGGGGCTTCTTCCCGGAGGCCCAGGCCTCTGCTGGCCACGCCCAGGATTTCTCTGGACTAACCAATGATAATCAAGGGAAGTGCATGCTATCAATATGACCACATCCTGTGTAACAAGACCCGACTCGCGCCTGGCCAATTGGCGGGGCCCACAGTCCCCTCCCCTGCCTTACTATAAAACCCACAATCCCATCAGGCCTCGCTCTCTCGGCCACTGGGCTTACAGTTGTTGCATCAGTGAGTGTGGTCGGGGAGCCGAACTAGTTCGAAATGAAGGACTCTTTGCTTTTGCATCGGATGCGCTGGCTCCCTGATGGGCTTTTTGGGAACCTTGAAATCTGGGCACAACATTAGCTCATTAATAATTTTTTTTTCTTGATTACATGTTGGTGTTTGGATATATTGGGTTAAATAACATATATTATTAAAGTTAACCTCATCCATTTCTTTTTATCTTTTTAATGTGACTATTAGAAAATTTATTTATTTATTATTATTTTAAAAATATGGACAGCTTCACGAATTTGCATGTCATCCTTGCCCAGGGGCCATGCTAATCTTCTCTGTATCGTTCCAATTTGAGTATTTGTGCTGCCGAAGCGAGCACACTATTAGAAAATTTAAACTTAGATGTGGCTCACATTGTCTTTCTATTGGGCAGTGTTTTGAAATCAAGGAGGACAGGGATGGGGAATGCCTGCCTTGAGGTCTGAAATGGAGCGCTCACGTCATCAAGAGGAAGTGAGAGCAGACACACGGTTGTGGGAGTGTCTGTGATGTCGGTGTTTCAGGCTTCATGGAGTCCAGATGTGGTGGCAGATGTGTAGCTGGAATCAGGAAAGATTACGAGCATTTTGTTTATAGGAGACATTCACATGTCCTAATTACCCATCTTCTAACTAGAGAAGTATTTTAGAAAACTCTTAGAAAGAAAAATAAAGAAAAGACTTAGGGAATTGGGAAGAAGGAGGATCAAACTCATGAAGAAATAAGAAGCAGAGAGTAGTAGTGTGAGGGCTTCAAGTGCTTCCAGTGTGTCAAAGTGCCTTGTACCATTCTTGGAAGATGCCAGACTTTGAGAGATGGACAATGCCACCCCAGTTTAGAGAGAGACATTAGTGGGCCAGATAATGACACAAATTGTGAGAACCTAGTCTGTTTGTGACGAGAGCTAGGAATATCTTTTTGGCTCTAGAAAACGTCTTACTCAAGAATGGGGATGGAGAACCAAGATGGCGGCATAGGTTAACGCCGGAGTTTGCTGCCTTGAACAACTAATTCAAAAGTGAAACTAAAAGACGGAATGGACAACACCCGGAACCACTGGAACGCTGGCTGAGTGGAAGTCCTACAACTAGGAGGAAAGAGAAACACATACGGACACTCAGAGGAGGCGCAGTGCTGAAGTCAAATTCTGAGGTGCGGAGTGCACGGAGTGGGCTGGCGGCGGAGGGCGCGGTTGGCGTTTTGAATTGGGAGGGAGTCGTAGACTCTGAGCTCCAGATCCGGGCGAGTCTTTAGGGACCCAGACTCAAACGGGAGAAGCGGGACTGTCTGGCTTCGGTCAGAGCGAGTGCAGCTTTCTCTCCGAGGTTTGCAGCGGTCGCTGGGACTCAGAGAGGCAGAGCCCCTGGGGACAGGACTGAGAGCCGCCATAACTGCTCTCTCCGGCCCACCCTGTTGATCCTGTGTGACCCGCCCAGCCCAAGCCCTGCACAGAGGCATTTGCCGGATAGCCTCAGGCAAACGCCAGATTAGCACCTCCCTAGAGGACAGAAGTTCTCTCACTGCTGACACAGCTGATTCTCATAGACACTTGGCCTGGAGGTCAAACCCTCCCTGGAATTAGCTACAACAATCAAGATTTAACTATAAGACCACGAACAAAGACCACTAGGGGGTGCACCAAGGAAGCATAACAAAATGCGGAGACAAAGAAACAGGACAAAATTGTCAATGGAAGATCTAGAGTTCAGAACCACACTTTTAAGGTCTCTCAAGAACTGTTTAGAAGCCGCCGATAAACTTAATGAGATCTACAAGAAAACTAATGAGACCCTCGATGTTATATTGGGGAACCAACTAGAAATTAAGCATACACTGACTGAAATAAAGAATATTATACAGACTCCCGACAGCAGAACAGAGGAGCGCAAGAATCAAGTCAATGATTTGAAATGCGAGGAAGCAAAAAACACCCGACCGGAAAAGCAAAATGAAAAAAGAATCCAAAAATACGAGGATAGTGTAAGGAGCCTCTGGGACAGCTTCAGGCGTACCAACATCAGAATTATAGGGGTGCCAGAAGATGAGAGAGAGCAAGATATTGAAAACCTATTTGAAGAAATAATGACAGAAAACTTCCCTCACCTGGTGAAAGAAATGGACTTACAGGTCCAAGAAGCGCGGAGAACCCCAAACAAAAGGAATCCAAAGAGGACCACACCAAGACACATCATAATTAAAATGCCAAGAGCAAAAGATAAAGAGAGAATCCTAAAAACAGCAAGAGAAAGAAACTCAGTTATCTACAAGGGAATACCCATACGACTGTCAGCTGATTTCTCAACAGAAACTTTGCAGGCCAGAAGGGAGTGGCAAGAAATATTCAAAGTGATGAATACCAAGAACCTACAACCAAGATTACTTTATCCAGCAAAGCTATCATTCAGAATTGAAGGTCAGATAAAGAGCTTCACAGATAAGGAAAAGCTAAAGGAGTTCATCACCACCAAACCAGGATTATATGAAATGCTGAAAGGTATCCTTTAAGAAGAGGAAGAGGAAGAAAAAGGTAAAGATACAAATTATGAACAACAAATATGCATCTATCAACAAGTGAATCTAAGAATCAAGTGAATAAATAATCCGATGAACAGAATGAACTGGTGATTATAATAGAATCAGGGACATAGAAAGGGAATGGACTGACTATTCTTGGGGGGGAAAGGGGTGTGGGAGATGTGGGAAGAGACTGGACAAAAATTGTGCACCTATGGATGAGGACAGTGGGTGGGGAGTGAGGGCGGAGGGTGGGGCGGGAACTGGGAGGAGGGGAGTTATGGGGGGGAAAAAGAGGAACAAATGTAATAATCTGAACAATAAAGATTTAATTAAAGAAAAAAAAAAAGAAGAATGGGAACAGAATTCCTTGGTTTCTCCTAAGTGAAGTGGTTCTTACCATGGAGAGCCTTTAGAGATAGCACAGGTTTCAACTTTTGTAAACAATGCTTCCCTCTGAATGTGGAAAAGAACTTGCCATAATGAACATAATTAACACAATGAAGATTTGTCAGTTTCCTTTTCTCCCTATGCAGCCAAATGCCCAGGGGGAGGTTGTGAGAGGCAGTGGCTGTCTGGTAAACTCAGAGCTGGCTTAATTCTGGATTGTCATTCCCAACAGAGGAATGCAGGTTGGCTCTGAGGTGAGCTCTGTTTGCTTGAGGATTTTATGGGTAGGAATTCCTTGTTCTCCTACCCAAGTCAACCTTTATCCTTCTCTTAACAAATGCTCATAGGTAGAGAGACTAGATAATCTGATTGATACATGTGGCCATACTGATTGTCAATATCCGCAAATAGCATGTAACACAAACCACTGTCTGCTTTCAAAAAGAGGTCTTCTAGGACTCTTCTCAATTAGGGGCTCCAATAGGGGGTTTCCATCTGGTAGTCAGAGTCAAGGGAAGGTGTTTCTGGTTGGGCCATCTGTTAGCTGTGCCCCTCAAGTCAGAACATGGGGAACCCCTATTCCAAGATGCTTCTTCATCTCCAAATGCCCCACCCCATCCTCCTCGGGATAGCCCATAATAGGAATAAGATAGATGGCGGGGATGAGAGCCAGGAGAGCTGAGTTCCAGATGTCTTCCAGCCATGAGCATCCTCCTGGGCTGGGCCAGCTGTCTGGCTGCCCCTTCTCTGGCACTTTTCAAGATGGAATCAAAGACACAGAATTACCCCGAGATACTTGGTTTCCCCTGCTTTGAGATAAGACCAGTCGGCAATGACTTTGATTCCATCAGAGCTTAGCATCTCCATTATTAGTTTTTCTATTTAGTACATTTTTGGACCACAAGTGAATTTCCCTTTGTAGTCAAACAAAGCTGAGCAATGGGAATTCTTTCTAAAGCTCTATTGACTGGCATACATTGATTTTTATTTTTCAACCCTTTTGTATATGAAAGTGATTCTTCATACCAAATCTAGGTGCAAGTTGAGGAGGGCAAGAGGAACCTTAAGCTTCTGTGTCTTGGAAACCTGCATGTGATAAATCTATACAGTGAAAAGGAGCAGTAACCAAACACAGAATGGGCCGATAGGAGGGGCTTGAGATGCAGCCTTTTAAAAAAAAATCTATCTCTATTGTTGAAAATATTACAGATGTCCTCTCCTCCCCCCCCCCCCCCCATTGATCCCCTCCACCCCTTTCTCAACCCTCCATCAATCAACAAACAAATGCTGGAGAGGATGTGGGAAGAGATGCAGCTTTTACTTAAGGTGGATGTGACCACATAAAGGCTCAATCCTGCATTTCTAGCCCAGTGCCAGTGCAATGGGAGAGGCCTGAGAAAGCTTTGTTGTTCTTTGGTTATCCCTTGATTTCTAGGGAGATTTGCTGGGTGGGTTCAGAGGAGTTTATCATGTTCTAAAATTTTTCCTAAAAAAGAACCCTCCTGACTCCCTGATTAGCCCATATTCAGCTGTGAGGGAGCCACTTGGAACATTTGCCTGCATTCTGTAGGTACTGTTTTCTCCTGCTTTGGCTTCAGTGGTTCATATTTTTTGGGTTTAATTCTTGATTAAGGGAAGGGAGTTTTAAATGACTTCAGTTTTTTAAAAAAGCTGAATGTGAGATTTTTCTGTAATGTGGGATGAAACTTCATTTCCCCTAATCTTCTATGTATTCTGTATCCTTTATACATATCGACGCAAAGCCTATTTTAAGTCTTAAACTCAGGATTATTGCTCTGATACATACATACAACCGGTTAGGGCTTAAACTCCCTTCTTTGACAGAAAAGATGACTTGTTTATTCTCACACACTGTGGACGAAAGGGGCCACATGCTAACCCGACAAGCTCAGGGAAGGCCAGCATGGCGGCCTTGCAAACTGAAAGGCCTAAAGCGGCCACAAGGATGGTCTGAAGGGAAACTGTAACTGAGCTGTGGTGGGTAGCCGTGTCCTAGGCCGGAATCTTCCCTGACAAGGTCAGTGTTTACCTTAACTGAACCTATGGTCCTTTTGCATCGAAGACAACATACCTATGAAATGTCAGAGGAACTTGTAATCCCCGCGCCCCCCCCCCGCCCCAACACACAAGCAAATGCGCCTGGGTGCCAGGACAAAGACCATAAATTCCTTCATTGTTATTGTTATCATGTGTATTCTTGCCTGTTAACTATCCTCCACCCACCTAAGTAAAAGAAGTATGTGTGGCCCTGGCCAGTTTTCTCAGTGGGTAGAGCCGACATCGGCCTGCAGACAGTAGGGTCCCGGGTTCGATTCCGGTCAAGGGTACAGGCCCGGGTTATGGGCTCAATCCCCAGTAGGGGGCATGCAGGAGGCAGCTGACTGATGATTCTCTCTCACAGATGATGTTTCTGTCTCTCTCTCCCTCTCCCTTTCTCTCAGAAATCAATGAAAATATATTAAATTAAAAACAAACAAAAAAGAAGAATGAATAAAACAAAGTGAAAAACAGCCTTTCTCTGAAGCATTGTCCCAACCCCTTGAGATTCTTCTTCTTCTTCTTCTCCTTCTCCTTCTCCTCCTCCTCCTCCTCCCTAGACCATTTGCTTACATTTTATACAAAGAAATATAAAAGTGAGTTAGTTACATTAGTACCTTGGCATTATTGGGTTAGAATTACCATAAAGCTTGATACAGAAACTTTTAACTCCAAAAATACTCTCCCAAAGTCATAATTATTTTTGTTCTTAATTTTCACCTGAGGATATGTTGAGAAAGAGAGAGAGAGAGAGAGAGAGGGGGGGGGAAGAAGAAGAA
The DNA here is from genome assembly GCF_964212035.1 of Myotis nattereri. NCBI lineage: Eukaryota > Metazoa > Chordata > Mammalia > Chiroptera > Vespertilionidae > Myotis > Myotis nattereri. Next base: position 32,640,630 of record NC_138079.1, read on the forward strand.
GAAGAAGAAGAAGAAGAAGAAGAAGAAGAAGAAGAAAAAGAAGAAGAAGAAGAAGAAAAGAGAAAGAGAAAGAGAAAGAGAAAGAGGAAGAGGAAGAGGAAGAGGAAGAGGAAGGGAAAGAAAGAAAGAGAGAGAACGAAACATTGATTGGTTGCCTCCCATACATGTCCCAACAGGGATTGAACCCGAAACCTAGGTATGTATCCTGATCCGCAATTGAACCCACAACCTTTTGGTGTGCAGGATGGTGCTCCAACCACCTGAGCCCCCAGCAAAGGCCCATAATCATTCTTTATTCATAAAAGAAGTAACTTATTTAAAAAACAACAACAAAATTCCTAAGAAAGATAGATGCATTTTCCTTCAAATCTGAAACTCTGGTGGAACTACATACAATTTGAAGGGACTTAAAACCACTTTGTTCTCTGAGGTATGGTCTCACCTGACACAGAGGATGTGTTTTAAATTCTCTGGGAGTGTCCTCACCTCATGGCTCTGTGAATTGGCGTGCTTGAAAGAGAGCAGTGCCCTACGTTAAGGGTTGGGGATGAGAGAATAAAGGAGAGTAGGATTTGGAGATTCCTAAACTACTTAGTGGAGAGAATAAAGCAAAGGTATATGAAATCATATGAAGATATTTTCAAAGTGGTTTGCAAATTGTCCCCAGAATATTCTATCTTCTCTCTTTTGGCATTTGATTTCCCAACTACCCTCACACGCAACCCTCAGCACTTGTCTAGCTGCTCAGCCACTCCCACTGCACTACCTTTTTGTGTGACAAGTTCTCCATACTCTTGATAGGTGTTTCCATCAAGCTATACTTGTCTTACATCTCATTCCCTTCTGACCCTGTTCTCTGCCAAGAAGATAATTTAGTGGAACAAAGGTTTTCTTCACTGGTAAGGTCTTCCTATACCATCTCATGCATTATGTATTTGCATTTTAGCAGCTGCCTTCAGGGATATAATCCAAAAAACGGTTAATGATGATGAGGCAATGGAGCATATGCCTGTCTAAGGGCTTTTCCTTCATAAGAACCTTCTTCAGCTCTCTTCAGATTGACTGAACAGCCTTCTCCTCCTCCAAAGCTTAACATCAACCCTAATTACAAAGCCACCTTCGCGGCTTGACATGCCACAGTGTAGGTGGTTCAAGGCTTTGCCTAATCTGAGGAGGACCCACATTTGGGAAGAAAGAGTGTAAAGGCCTGATGACAGTGGGAAGTGTCTAGAACCCCACTGTCCAGTGTGGAAGCCACTAGCCACATTCCCATCCCTGTACAAAGTCTTATTTTACAGCCCATCTAGAAAGTGAGGAGGACATTTTCATTCAAGAAAAAGGGCAGTGAGGAAGGTGATTCTTCTCAAGGAGATAGTTCTACCTGTGAGTGCCAAGATCTCCCCAACACCTAGTAGACCTACGGGTTATGATCTCTACTGGGAAAAAAGCACATACATCATTATGATGGATCCTTATTCCAGGGAATTAGTTCTTATGAAGGAAGACTATAGCTTATGTAGATTTAGTAATAATGAATACTGTTCTCTCCTCCACCCCCTTATATATATTTTTTTAATTTACAGAACTTAATCTACTTTTTCTCTAATGCAATGACTCTTCAAAGTAGGTATATTAATATGTAATCTACATTTTACAGGTGAGGAAACTGAGTTTTATGGAACATAAAGTGACTTACTTATTTACAGATAAGGCAAAGGCTATCCAGGGAATCCTTGAAAACAACTGCTGACCCTTTCTTTCATGCATTTGATTGTACTCAAGGCAGTCCAGTACAACCATTTCTAGTGTTGCTGTGACCTGCCATTGACCAGAGGCTTCTGCTGTGATGGTCTGTCTTCAAACTAGTTTGCTGGGTGGTGAAGCTCCCCAGGTCCCTCTCCGACCAATAGGCAGGCAGCTCTGGCCAAGAGTGGCTGTGTCCCAAGAGTTGTACATTGAGGTAGTTTTCCCTTCCCCCGCTGGCTTGCTGAAACAAAAAAGGCAATAAAACAACACAACCCAGACAAAGCAGCGTGGCTGGTGTTTCTGTCTTGTGTAGGCCTCTGGCCTTTCACATTTGTCCCAGGCTCTTTGTTCAGCTGGGCAGACAGCAGGTGGGGGCCAAGCTTTCATTTCATGCTCTAGGTATCCCTCAGAAAAGTCTGGTCCCTTCCATCAAATCTAGCCCCAGCACACAGCTCATTTCTATTCATAATAGGTGCTGTTCTCTTTCACAAAATCCCATCTTGGCTAAATGAGCCCACTGGGCTGGCCATATCATTTCTTTTCCAGCTGAGCGCAGTTATGATCAAGTTCTCTGTGCAGTAATGCTTCCTCATTCCATGTTGGAACTAATCAATAGGAACAGAAGATGCTGCATTGTATCATTCAATAGATAGGATCTGGCCCTTTAAATACAGTTCCTCATGTTGTGACCCAACCATAAAATTATTTTCATTGCTACTTCATAACTGTAATGTTGCTACTGTTATGAGTCATAATGTAAATATCTGATATGCAGGATGGTCTTAGGCGACCCCTGTGAAAGGGTCGTTTGATCGCCAAAGGGGTCGCGACCCACAGGTTGAGAACTGCTGATCTAGACAGTCTCCTGGCAGGGAACTCCATTGATTCATCTTTAGCGGTAGTCAAAATGCAATTAGGTAGGAATATAGCCAATAGAAATTAGTGTATATGTGCCCCAAACCTTGAACAAATACATTCATGGTAGTATTATTTGTGATAGCCCCAAGCTTGGAATGTCTCAAATGTCCCTCGACAGTCTGATGGATGAGTTGTGATATATTCACACAGTGGAATGTTGCACAGCAGGGAGTGAGCACATTAAAACCACATATAACAACGTGTATCCTCTCACAGACTTAACGCAGATACAAAGGGAGTGCAATACTGCAGGCTTCCAGTTATATAAATTTCAAGACCAGGCAAACTAATCTCTAATATGTAGTCACTTTTGGGAGGTGACTGGGAGAGGACACAAAAGATTCTTTAAGGGTGTTGGTAATGCTTAATTTCTTGATCTGGCTGGTGGTTTCATGAGTGTGTTTACTCAATATAAATTTATTGAGCTATGTAATTGTCATGTATGTCTCTGTATATATATTATACTCCAATAAAAATATACCTAAATATAACTAGGGTCCATGCTGGTCTGTTTCAGAAGGTTTATTGCTGAAATGCAAGTAGAGAAGGATGGGAGATGAGATTGGTCCCTTCTTCCAAACCCTCCCACTGGGAGGAGTGAGGGAAGGTATGTGTGCCATTTTAAGGAGATGCCTCCAAGTGAAGATTGCAGGAAAAGTTTTCCCCAACTGTGTGGATTCCAATTGTATTTGCTTCCAAAGCCTTTACTTAATCCCAAAGAATGGTTCTAATGTAGCATTTCAGACTAGCAGAATACATATTTTAAGAACCTGGCTTTTGGGGGAATTTGTCAAGTCATTCAAATAGGTCCCCAGTGCCTGGGAGACATCCAGTTATAATGGCCTTTCCCATTTACTGCACCTCACTGGAAATTGATGAACCCCTCACCTGATAGCAGAGATTCACGAGTTTGTTGAATGGTTTATGGCTGCACATCCATCAACAGATGAATTATAGGTTAACTTCTCAGGATATTGGAAAACCTAAGTAAGTTTTTGATTAATGAAGACTTAAGTTGGGTAGTTGGCTTCCACTCTGTATGTATCGAAGAATATTCTGATTAATTGATTGTTTTGGGGGTGGTGGATACATTTATTAGGTAATGGAAATTTTCTACAAATAAAAATGAGTAGTTTTTTTGCTAGAAACTCCTATGAGAGAATAAAAACTCTCTCTGAGGTTCTTCCCTTACAGTGCCATCAAAAAGACAGGAATGGCTTAAAATAACCAGAACTCGTGTTTAAAATCACAAATTCAGCATTCAGCATTGTCAAAGCCCTCAAATGCGCAGGCTTGGCTGTTGAAGACTTAACTTTATCAAGAGTGGGTTTGTAGGATATGCCTAATTTGCAAGAAATCTTTGAGTTCAGAGAACTTGCTTAGTTGAAATTTCATTCTGTATAAAGTTGTTCATGTCTGGTTCAAATACTGAAACACTGCAATTTGCCAGCTGTGGGTTGAGGAAAAAAAGGCCTCTCAGTTTTAAATGGGAAGACCAAGGCTAGGTCACCTTTCAAGGCCAAGCCAGGGCTACTTAAACTTTGATCATTAAGCAAAGAGACTGTTGGAATGTACTCATTTTGAAGGAAAGACACCAAAATGTGCTTCAGTGATTCTTAAAAGCATATTTTTTGTACAAAGTTCTGATGTAGATTTTGTTCCCAGATTTCTTACCCCTATGGTGTCTCTTTTGCCTTCCCTTTGGCCCCACCCCTGACCAGTATTGCTCTAGGCTTGCTCTGACTTGAACATGTGTGTTCTCTGTTCATTTGTTTGTCCTTCAGTTCACTCATTTATCCATCTTTCTGATGTATAGGTTCACTCAGCATATGCTATACTAATGGAATGAAATCAGTCTTAAGAAACATATAATTTACTTTGGGTCTTCTAGAGATGATGTCTATCCTTTTAGGGTTTCATCTGTTAGTGGTTATGAAAATAATTCCATTGGTTGAATGAAAAGAATACAAATGGCAGGCTGAGGGGATACCTCTCTGTCAACATCCTGTGGTCTTTGGACTTGACTCTGGAGAGATATTTCTTTTCTCCTCCTTTTATGGTCTGACATATTATGTAAAGAAATGTTAGTTTATGCCATCAGTTAAGCCATCAGTTTTGTACTTCCCAAAATGGCCTTCTACTTAGAGTCAGCACCTTTTCCAGGGAGCTGAAAGATGCCTCTGCTCTTTGTAGTTGGGTATAGGCCTCTGTGACTTCTCTTTTATCTCTCACTTGTGTGTAAAGAATGTGAATAAGAAAGATAGTTACATATGATGATAAGAAGCACAGCTGGATAGCAGGAGCCCAGAAATCCACAGCCACAGAGTGGCCCATTGTGAATGGACTTTTAGGTTTCAGAGGTTGAGTTGAAGGCCTAGCTTCCATTCTGGTGATTATGCCACCAGTGATTATGCAGCAGGGAAGTCTCCAGGAAGTGGGTGACTTCCAGATGCTGCTTCTGGTCAGTATATTTAATGTCTATTAAGAGAATAAAAAAGACAAAAAAAAACACCCACAGATTGGAAATGAATAGTCACAGAGCATATGTCTTATAATGAGCTTGCATCCAGAACATATAAAGAACTCCCAAAACTCAATGGTAAGCAAACAACCAACCCAATTTTCAAAAACGGCTGAAAGATTTGAACTTCATCAAAGAAGGTATGTGGAAGGCAAATAAGCAAATGAAAAATGCTCAACATTATTAGTAAGTACAGAAATGCAAATTAAAACTACACCAAAGTGCCTCTACATACCTGTTAAGTGGCAAAAACATACCATATATTGGTATGGATGTGGAGGAACTGGAACTCTCATATGCTAGTGGTAGAAATGTAAAATGGTTCAAATTTATCAAGTTGTACACTTTAAATATGTGCAATTGATTGTCAGTTGTATCTCAATAAATTTATTAACAACAATTTTTTTTTTTAGAAAGGCCCTCAGTTCACAGGCTGGGTCCCACTCCTGCAATCTGAAGTCCTCAGCAGGCCCTGGTGCTTGCCACTTGGCCATGAGCCCTTGTTTGCACACGTCTGCACTGAGAGAATGGGGAGGGCTGTTGCTCCACAGAATGCAGGGGTGTGTGGTTTCCGAACAGGATGCCCCTCAACTTCTCAAAGTGGAGGGAACAGTAGTCCTGCTCAGGAATCCCGGACTCCTGGTTTTCCTTAGGCAGAGACTGACAGGCAGAATGTGCCAGAAATCCAAGGGGACTTGAGCCCTTGTCACATGGGCAATGGTGGGAGCAACTGGTGTGGGGGTGTGGAGAAGACAGGCAAAGGGAACCTCAGTGGGCAGTTTTACCTGACTATGCTTCCAGAGGTGAGGAACAGGGCGTAAAACATGTATATGTAATTCTGTAAACAGAATCAAAGATCAGATGTTAGTTTACTGGGGAATGAGTTCTCCAATCTCCTTGGCCTGGGTGGAAATGCTCTTTAAGTTTATGTAAGATTCAGTTTCTTTTTGTTCCCTTCATTCTGCCTTTTCTCCTCTTCTGAATACCTTCTGGTGATATTTGAATTATTTATTTAAAAAGGCAATTTCTAGTATCTAAACCAACTTGGGGATCAAATCTCTGACTTTTCTGTTCACACTTTAAGTACTAGGTGATTTTGTGGGACTGATTTCAGTGACAATTTTCTTCTCAGATTCTTTGAGAGATGTTGAGGTGAAATACTATGTCAGTGTTTCTTAGAGTGCAGGGCCCACATTCTGTAGCATTACTTAAGAATTGTGAGCTTATGTAGGATGCTAATCTGTTTTGACACCAATTTTAGGTGTGTCGGGGGGAAGCTTTCAATATTCTTAGGAGAAGGAAACCTTAAATTTTCTCATCTGAAACAAGTGTGTGATTTATGGATTTGGGTCAATTTGATTATATATTTGTATAAGAGAGGAGTGGCTTGGTTTGTGGATATTTGATTGGATTAGTTACTTTTTAAAACATTTACTGAATATCTATTATATGCCAGGCATTGTGGTGGAGGCTGTAGGCACAACAATTAGGCCTCCAGCCCTCTATTATTCTGGTATATTTGTGTGTCCTTGGATTTCTAGTTGGGGACAAGAGGCTTTTTATTTCGTGTTTAAAATTCTTGGGGGAATGTATTTGGAAAAAATATGGAAATAGGACATATTTTCCCTAAGTGGGAAAGTTGAAGCAGGAGGATAGAAACTCAGATTTAAGAGTTTCAGTCTATACGCACCATTGGCTTGCCGGTCACCTTGCACAGACTTTGTTTTCTCAAGCCCTCTTCCATGGATGGCCTCGGATGAGGGAGCTCATAATCGTTTGCATAGTGTCTGAATCTTCAGAAACAAGCCACCGTAAATGTGAAATGATATTAGAAAGACAAAGAATTTTGGGCTAGTGTTGGTTTTTCTTTTCCTAGTGCAAGTACCTATTATGTTTTTGTGAGGATAGTTAGTCAATGGAACACACCAAATATTTATGATACACATTTCTTGCTTTGTGACTTGGATCCTATGAGAGGATTATTGATTATTCGTAATTATTTACTTTTTGTGGGCGACCTGATTATTTTTTCTTTCTGTTTTATAATGACTTGTTTTATTGTTACAATGTTGGAAGCATGAAGCAAATGTTCTTAAGAGTTTTCAGTTGTCTCATTTCTACTTCCCTCTGCCCAGCGAAACAACCACAGAGTGACTGCTCTATTTTCAGGGGCGCAGCCATGTTGTGTGGGCTCAGCATGCTTCAGTGCAATGGGTAACAATCTATATATATAAAATGCTAATATGCTAAGTGTCCGACCATCTGACCGGTTGCTATGATGTGCACTGACCACCAGGAGGCAGATGCTCAATGCAGGAGCTGCTGTGACACACACTGGCCATTTACAGAGAAACAGCATCATGGACCTGGTGCCCACAAAGCAGTACTCGGCTTCCCCCAAGTGGGATACAGGCCCTGCCACTACCCCAGAGTGAAAGCCCACCAAATCGAAGCCAACGCTGCCGAGACCCCATGGCACAAAATGTGGCCCATAGCTCAGCCCAGCCCAGAAACGGTCACTGTGGGTGCTGGGTAATGACATCACATAGCAACGCCCGGCTTCCTCTCCCTAGCAACTAGCCTCCTTGGAGTTTTTTTTTTTAACCAGACACGACTTGCTTTATAGCCAGGTGCAAACATTTTACACTTTAACCAAATGTCTGTGAAGCAATTTCCCATGCCTCATCTCATTTGATCCTCACAGAAGTCCTAGAGTAGGTAGATAGGAGACTCGGTAGAATCCCATTTTCTTTTCATTAGCCAGAAAATGGAGATTTAGAAAGCTTAGAAACTTGACCTGACTGAAAAGAAGTAAGAAATGGTGGACCTTGAAAATGTCTTCAGGTTTTCTCACTTCACAGAATATAGTCAAACACTGCTGCAGTTAAATATTTTACCCTTTGTTCTCCCTGCATGAACTACAATAATAATGTGTTTCATGTTGATATTTACTGCTGTGTTGTTGACAACTACCTGAAAGAGAAGTTGGGGTGCTTCACTGGGCTGAAAAAAGTTTAGCTACATCAGAAGGCAGGTCTAATTAAGCAAGTTTGTCTATATATATAAAGCTCTCCCTGGTGCCAATCGCACGCATGTGTTTCGATCTGTCATTGTTGATTGTGAATTTGGTTGACACTTCTATTATAGAGAAAGAGTGAATAGTGATATTAAAATATTTCTTCTAATTAATTCCTTCCAATGTGCATGAATTCATGCACCAGGCCTCTAGGAGAACATAATGCACACACATTTTACCAAGATAACTGTGTATGTGTGTGTGTTGAACATTTTGCCAAGTATGTTACTGAAATCTGCCTCGTATGGGTTGGCTTCAGATGTGTTTTAGAACTTTATATGTAATGCTTTTAGGTTAATTCTAACTCTGTACCAGTGATCTTGGCAGGCTCTTTGTTTGCCATTGTTAAAAATAGGGATCCCAAGCTTGTGATTTGTACTATTTTGAACTGATTAAATTGTCTAAGCTCAAAACACCCTGAACAACTGGAAGTTTGTTCCATAACTCAAAGAGTCTCATGTTAGAAGTTTCCTTAGGCCACGGCCCACAAACTGCTCCTGAACGAGGAGCCAGTTAGTTAATGCATCAGTGGAAAGTCACGAGTGTAAAGTTAAATAACTAATGTCAGTGATTTAAAGCACCAGGCTTTTCTGGCTACAATCTTTATCTCATTTTTGGTAGAGGTGTGAGTTCAAAGAAATACTTTTTGAGCAATACAGAACAATAGTGCAAATGTGACATTATACATTGGCAGTGACCCGGGCACTCCTGCTCCTAGCAACCCAGTTTTGCAAACGAAAGAAAGAAGTGCTAGGAACACATGTTTGTCTTTCTCCTGGGCAGGTGCAACCTGGGGAGCCTGCTGTGGGTGGGTGCTGGCCTGAGTTGGCAGCTGGGATTTCTGGACACTGGTCAGGAGGTGTTGGGGTTGCCACAGCTGGGTATCATTTCTGGTATCTTTGGAGGCATTTTCTTCCCAGGACTCTTCATTCTTCCCTGTTTCTTCCATCCTGACATTTCTTCTCTCTCATATGCACATGGTGGCAGTGGAGAGGGGGTACCAGCAATCTGGGTACTTCATTTGGCTGGGCTTCCGTGGTCTGGCCTCTAAAAAGAGCCATCAGTACCTTCTTATCCTCTATTTTACCATGCATGCCATTCTGCTCCAGACAGTCATTCCAACAAGTGACTCTCTGTGTCAGAAAGTGCTGTGGTATTAATGTTTGTGGCCCCTCTCCCCAAATTCATATGTTAAAATCCTAACCTCTAAAGGTGATGGCATCAGGAGGTGGGCCCTTGGGGAAGTGCTCAAGTCCTGTGGGTGGAGCCCCCATGAGTGGGATTAGTGCCCTTAAGGAGGCTCTAGAAAGCTCCCTAGCCCTTCTGCCATGAGAGGAAGCAAGAAGTCCACAATCAGAGGACAGCCCCTGCCTGACATGCTAGCACCCTGACCTCAGACTTGCAGCCTCTGGAACTGTGAGCAAGAAATGTCTGTTGTTTGAAATGTCTGTTGTTTGAAAGCAATCCAGTCTGTGGTGTTTTGTTAGGGCAGCCCAAGCATGAAGACAGAAAGTTTCTTCTAAAGTGGAAGAAACTAGTCACTTTTTCACCCACTATTTTAGAGAGTCCTGGAAGCATTGCTCACGGTCCTTTCTCACAGAGTTTAATCCTGTATTATTATTTATTCACTAGAGGCCCGGTGTATGAAATTTGTGCACTGGGTGGGGAGGGGGGTGAGAATCCCTCAGCCTGGCCTGTGCCCTCTCGCAGTCTGGGATCCATTGCTCCTTACTGCCCACTGGCTCTCTGCTCCTTACCACTCGGCTTGCTGCTCCTTAGCACTGCCGTGGAGGTAGGAGAGGCTCCTGCCACCACCGCTGTGCTTGCCAGCCGTGAGCCTGGCTTCTGGCTGAGTGGTGCTCCCCCTGTGGGAGTGCACTGACCACTGGGGGGCAGCTCCTATGTTGAGCGTCTGCCCCCCGTGGTCAGTGTGCATCATAGTGACCAATCGTTCTGGTTGTTCCACTGTCGTCACTTAAGTCGGTCTGGTCATCACTTAGGCTTTTATTATATAGACTAGAGGCCCGGTGCACAAAAATTTGTGCACTCGGGGGGGAAGGGGGGGTCCCTCAGCCTGGCCTGTGCCCTCTTGCAGTCTGGGACCCCTTGGGAGATAACGCCCTACTGGCTTAGGCCTGCTCCCGGGTATCAGAGGGCAGGCCCAATCCCTAGGTGCAGCCTCTGGTCGGGCTCAGAGCAGGGCTGATTGGGGAGTTGGGGCACCGCCCCCTGTCATGCACAGAGCAGGGCGGATTGGGAGGTTGAGATGCCACCCTCAGTCACGCTCAGGGTAGGGCCGATTGGGGGGTTGGGGCACCACCCCCTGTCACACTCAAGTCAGGGTCGATAGGAAGGTTGCGGCACCACCCCCTGTCACGCACAGAGCAGGGCCCATCAGCGTGGTTGGGGCTCCTTACCCTGTCACGCACAGAGCAGGGTCGATCAGGGGGTTGGGGAGCTCCCCCCTGTCACGCGCAGAGCAGGGTCGATCAGGGGGTTGGGGAGCTCCCCCCTGTCACGCACCAAGCAGGGCCCATCAGGGGGTTGAGGAGCTCCCCCCTGTCACTCACAGAGTAGGGCCGATAGGGGAGTTGGGGCACCGCCAGCTGTCACACTCAGGGCAGGGCCGATGGGGAGGTTATGGCTCTAGCCCATCACACACAGAGCAGGGCCCGTGGGTGGCGGTGGGGGGGTTGGGGCGCCGCCCTCTATCACCCACAGAGCAGGGCCAATCAGGGGGTTGGGGCACCGCCACTGTCACACTCAGGGCAGGGCCGATGGGGAGGTTATGGCTCTACCCCATCACACACAGAGCAGGGCCCGTGGGTGGGGGTGGGGGGGTTGGGGCGCTGCTCTCTATCACCCACAGAGCAGGGCTGATCAGGGGGTTGGGGCGCTACCACTCTCACACTCAGGGCAGGGCCGATGGGGAGGTTATGGTTCTACCCTGTCACAGAGCAGGGCCCATGGGGGGGGGGGTTGGGGCGCCACACCCTGTCACACACAGAGCTGCAGGGCGATCAGGGGGTTGGGGAGCTCCCCCCTATCAGGTACAGAGCAGGGCTGATCAGGGGGTTGGGGCGCCTTCCCCTGTCACGAACAGAGCAGGGCCGATAGGGAGGTTGTGGCCCCGCCCCCTGTCACACACAGAGCCGCAGGGCGATCAGGGGGTTTGGGCGCTGCCCCCTGTCACGCTGATCCCGGTGCTGGGAGGCATATTACCCTTTTACTATATAGGATAGAGGCCTGGTGCATGGGTGGGGCTGGCTGGTTTGCCCTGAAGGGTGTCCTGGATCAGGGTGGGGGTCCCCACTGGGGTGCCTGGCCAGCCTGGGTGAGGGGATGATGGCGGTTTGCAGCTGGTCACACATCCTTCAGGGTGGGGGTCCCCACTGGGGTGCCTGGCCAGTCTGGGTAGGGGCTGAGGGCTGTTTTCAGGCTGGCGGGTGATGGAAGCTCCCAACTGCTCTTTTTTTTCTTTCTTTTTTTTATTCTGGGCCAGCTTTAGCTCTGAGGCTTGGCTCCAGCTCTTAGGCCTCGGCAGCTGAAAGCAGGTATCTGGTTTGTTTGGGTTCTGTAATTGAAACACTGTTTCAACTCCAGCTCTGAGATACCAGCTGGCTGAAAGCAGGTTTCTGGGGTTTTGTTTAGCTTCTATATTTGTAACAATGTTTCAAACTGCAAGCTCAGAGGCCGGCAGCGGCAGGCGGGGAACGTTGGAGTCCTCCGTCACTGAAGCAAGCAAGCCTCATGTTCGCTTCAAGCTACCTGGCTGCCGGCCGCCATCTTGGCTGGCAGTTAATTTGCATATCGCCCTGATTAGCCCATGGGAAGGGTAGCGGACGTATGGCTAATTACCATGTTTCTTTTTTATTAGATAGGATTATTGTATTATTTCCCATACAAACAACCATAAACCTACTTTTGCCCCACCCTGTGTATATGTATATGTACACATATACACAATATGTAGTTATCAACCGGCCCCAAATAATTACACAGTGTCAAGAAGAAAAACCATGCAAATATTGGCCACTTGGAGTCTTTTCTGTATGACCTTGAGAGGAGAGAATGTTGACAACATCTCGTTGTAAAAATACCTTTTGGTTTCTGGTGCCACCTGCAGTTAGGTTCTGTGGGCACAGTGTAGATTTGGATCCACTGGCATCGCTAACTATGCTGCAAAGGTGCTCTTTGCTCCTCATGAGCTTGGGGCATCCAAGGCTGCTGGTTTCTCCACCATAGGGATTTTAGTTCAACTCCGATCTCCCCAAACAGCGCCAGCCTGGAGGAACCTGGCTCTCTTACATTATTTTAGTTTTTATTCTGACCTTGAAATTATTTTGAAAAATTATATTTAAATATCCACTACCCAATGCACATCAGCTACCAGGAATCACTGGGAAGGTTTTTTTGATTAATCTGAGATCTGACATTCATAACTGAGTTTTGATTTCACACATTCCCTTTCATTTCACAGAAAAACCTGTCAAATTTGCTCTCATAAATTGTTTGAATGCAGCTGCCTAACAGCTTTCTTTTTTCTTTCTTTCTTTGGGGAAGAGATACTTAGTTGCAAAGTTGAAAAACTTCATTTTAACCTTGCAATCACTTTTTAAGAAGTACTTTAAATTTGAATATATTTTCCCTATTATATTTCTCTTTCTGGTTATGATTTGTGTATATATATATATATATATATATATATATATATATATGAAATAAAATTTATATATATATATATATATATATATATATATATGAAACAAAATTTTGAAGGGTAATTAAAATTACCCTTCTGACAGACAACTGGCAAGATTAAAACATTATGTAACTTCTTTAAGTTTTATAATATTTACAGCAAAAACATGAATGTTTAATATGCTGTTTAACCTTTTGTATGACTTGGCCTGGGAGATTAGGATGTTAGTGGATAATGACTTTCATTGTAACATTGAGAGAGATGAGACATTTTTACAACAGTCTAAGATTAAACTCTTCCAATAGAGCCTTTTTAATCTTGTTTCTCAATGTTTTGCTTTTATAATTAGTTTCAAGTTTAATCCTGTATAATTTGACAAGGAAAAGAAAGGACTTATGTGAAAATTCACATTTGCAACCAGACTATTTTTCAGCTATTTGACACAGACCTTTGATGATATATGAAGGCACAGTTGCCCAAATGAAGAAATAAACAGGTTTATAGTCATGCTACAGCTGTGGAATTACACTGCCCCCCTCCCCCCCCCCCCCCCAGAGAGAGAGAGAGAGAGAGAGAGAGAGAGAGTAATCTAGAGGTTAAAAGGTTGTCCTTAAAACTAGGGTAAATGTCTTTGGGTGGGTATGGAACTACATTTATTCTGTTGTATAAAAGTTCTTTATATTAATGGAATGTACCATGAAAAGAGGTGGCCTATAACAGACAAGGAACTAATAGTCTTAATATGGACATTAAAACTTCTTACCAATCAGTAAGGCAGAGATGAATGCTCCATTAAAAAATGACGGATTGATGGATGTCAATAGTTAAGAAAGATACATAGTTAATAAATATAAACATAAATATTTAATTTTATCAGTAATCAACAAATAAAAATGAAAACAAAGTAAGATGTCACTATACCTGTTAGATCTGAAGAGATCGAACAGATTGATAATATACCATTTATAGCGAAAGCAGGGGGAAGCCAAACATTTATGATACAAGCAGGGTGTGACGAGGCTTCCTTGAGGGTAATGTAATGTACACATAAGAAAATATTTCAGGCCCTAACCAGCTTGGCTCAGTGAATGGAGCATCGGCCTGCAAACTGAGAGGTCCTGGATTCGAATCTGGTCAATGGCACACGCCTGGGTTGCAGGCTCAATCCCCAGTGGGGAGCATGCAGGAGGTAGCCAACCAATGAGTCTCTCTCTCAACATTGATGTTTCTATCTCTCTTTCCCTCCCACTCCCTCTCTGAAATCAGTAGAAATATATTTCAAAAAAATCTTTCAAATAAATAATAGGGCAAGTCCAAGAATGGTAATGGTGGCTTTAGAAACAAATAAAAGTTCTCTTAAGACATTAGTTAAAGGTATCATAGAACACTGATACAATTCAATTTGTAGCCACTAAGAAGAGTGAACTATCTTTTGCTGGGAACCGGTTTTCCACAAGTCCCTTACTTTTCTGCATGTACTGAAAGCAGAGGCACTGATTGTCTTTGCTCCAGGCTGTTTTTAAGCAGGGTCGCGTGTAACAGCCTGGGAAGATAGAGATGTCTTCCCCCAGAGCAAATAACAGCTCTGCTTACTGCCTGGGATAAAAGATTCAGCCTCTTAAAGCTCAGGGTTACTCTCTTGTAATACATCCCATGGTGTGTGCAGGTGTTCTAGCCCACTGCGCAGTGCGCTGTGGGAGCTGGGGAATGGGTATAAGAAAATGCTGACACTCTATGTCCATTTCTGTGATTAATGCTCCTTTATCTCTGGCCCAGGAGTCTTCTTTCTTCTGTCAGTATTCATGAAACTGTGCCATGGTGACTTGTTAGTTTGTAGTGTAAAATGTCAGATTCTTTACAGTTCTTGACTTACCCTTTGCTAATTAAAACTTTCCTTATCTTTATCAATGCTTTTTAAAAATTTAAAGTAATATACAATGAGGGGTCTAAAGATGAAAAAGTAAAAATTCTTACCAAGAACTCTTTCTAGAAATATATACTATCCTGTAACTTGTTTTGTCATGGGTGCATGAAGAAAGCATTTCTTTAAAGGTGAAAATCACTTACAGTAACTTTAACCTCTTTCTAAGCCTAACTTATCAAAAGATTAAACTTTTATCAGCTACTGAGAAAGATATTAAAATAGTTAGTCTTTTAAATGGCTGTCTATAAGTCCATTGTATGGAGGTTTGTAATTTAACCACAATCCCATTGCTAGTTCCAGTTCTGGACTAATTATGTTACCATAATTCCTGTACCGATACCATGGTGGGTTAATAGGCTATACCTATAAACTAAAGTACAAAGCATTCTCAGACCTGTGCTGAAGTGTTTTGACCACAGTAATCAGTTGGGAGCCATAGGCTCATTTCCTCATATTAGGTCAAAAATGTTTTTGAAGACCAAGACAAAAACATAACAAAACAAAAAGCTATTAAATGGTATGTGTTATGTGTTTCTGGTTAATTCTGGGTTGTGAAATTAGTATTAGCCTTTATTTTCTCTTTATAATCTTCCATATATTCTGTTTTTTTCCTGCACTGAGCATGTATTACTTTTGTAATCAGAAGGGCTATAAAACTACTAAAATTAAGAGACGAGAGAGAAACAGGGTTAGGATGAAAAATGAGACATGGACACAAGACATCAAGAGATATGAATGAGCAGTTATCTGTCAAAGACATTTAAATTAAGTAACAGTTTTTAATTAGAATTGTTTTAATCAACCTCAGCAGTTATTGACTTCAGAGGAAATGTTTCCCAATAAAGCAGATGTAGGTCTTTGCGAGAAGCAGAGATTGATTTATTATTTTATTTATTCTCCATGCTTATATTATCTTTCCCTACATTTATTAATCCTATTTCCAAGCAACTACTCTATGCCAGGTCCTGCTTTAAATGCTCTATCAAATTTTACGAAGGAATTTCTCTCAGTTTGTGGTTAACTGAGAGCTTTATTTTTCTTGTGTGTGTGTGTTTTTTTGCCCTTTAGATCATTTTCTTTCTCATTAGTCCATTTTCTAAAGTGTGTGGGTGTGTGAAAGGATGCAGACATAAAATTAAGAGTCATCAATTTAGTCATGTACTGATCCAATGAGCATCGTCAGAGAAATTCCAGTGAGTCCCCTGACAGGTGAGCTGCTCATCTGGGGAAAGAATGTGTATGTGTGCATGAGATGATTTATTGATTGACAGAGAGCTGGCAGTTTAAATGGCCATTTCCCCTTAGCTAGCAGCTTACATGGCAGCACTAAAGCCTGTGATGAGAGGACTAAACAGGCACTTTCTTGGTTAGCAGTCATCAGATTTAGACCCTCACACTTAGCCTCTGTAGGAAAGGCCTAGTTCCTATTAATATTCCTTTTTTTAAAAAAATCTATCCTCCCATCAATAAAAATGATTGCCCTGATGTTCAGGGTTCCCATCTTACACCTGCCCTTCATTTGGTTGAGTCCTTTGTGCGAATACTGTTAACGATTCTGATTTCCTTCATAGCATTTTTGACCTAGTACCCTTGGAAAGAACGTATCGTTTCAGTTCAGGGAAATCCCTGGGAGGTCAGGAAGCATTTTCATTTATTTAAGGGGAGACTTTCAGATCATGCTGGGGAAGGTAGTTAATTCGCACGTTTGTGGTAAGACTTTAAATGCTAACATTAAGCTTTACAGAGTAGTTGATGCCATTTGGTCATATATTGGTCTCCTAAAAGCCTCTGGCTGACTTAAAAATAAATCATTGAAGACAGACCATTACATTTTATGAGCTATGAATGTGCTTAATAGTCCAGGATAACAAAATGCTGCAAATTTCTCCATGAGCCATTGCTTCTACCTGAGCCCTTGCACACATTTCAAATACCTCCAACCATATCAAAGGTGATTATTTTGATAAAGTGGTAGTGGGGTGGGGCCTTTGTAAAACACTGGATTGTATTTGACCTCTTGGCTTATTACTGAGAGAGTTTGTTAATGCTAATTTTTTTTGTTGTTGTTGTTTTGGTTAGAGCCTAATTAAAACCACTTCTGACTGCATAAAGGCTATGGCCTATGAAAATGATGATTAAAAGGTTTGATTTCTGCTCATAACATTTTTTAAAATTAATTGGGAAGAATTTAATAAGCATCAAATGCACTTTACCCTGGTAACTGCAATACTGAACGGTGACGTTTTAAATAATTTTTCAGAAAAGTTAGTGATTTTCTTTTTCTTGGGAAACATGGAGATGCAACTGTGAGCATCAGTACGTCCAGTCTAGGTTACTATAGTTCAGTTAATGCTGATCTCTAAACAGGTGTTCACATTTCATGTGTACAATAAGGCAAACTGAAGTTCTGTATCACTGAATTTTAGCAAAAAAAAAAAATTAAAGGAATGTTAAATATTTGAAGTGCAAACTCATAAACTCTACATTGGGATCACTTTTCTGCTTGAAGTGTATCTGACTTAAGAATACAGGCAACTTTCTTTCCTGATTGCTTGGAAAAATATTTTTGCAGTAAGTCTTGTGCCTTCTTTACTATGATTAGTTGTTTTTAAGAAAGATGATCAGCTCTGTGGTTAGTTTTCCACAGTTGATAAAAAGATCTATCAAAAATATCACAATTAATTTAAAGAAAATGTTGGTTATCAAAGGCTGCAGAAACAGGGAAGAAATAGCACTTCTTATTTTGTAAAAGCACAAACACTTAAAGCTAATCACATTGCAGGTGAATGTAATACAGTATTAGGAAATTCCATAAAAAAGAACAAAAGACCCATGTTTACTTCCATTGCTCCAAAAGTCAAGCATTAGACCTGCGTGAGAGTTGCACTGGAGCAGTTTGCTGGTCCGATTTAAGAGTTCAAAGTCCTATTTGTTTATTTGGCCCGATGATATCCATATCCCAGATAAATTCAGTTCCAAAAACAGAAATTAGGGCAATGACTTTGTAAAACAAAGCACAAGGATATGCTACTAGAAGTTGCTGTCCTTCTGTGGCTAATGCAGAAATAAAAATTTTGGAAGCAGGAAAATGACACCATCCTATAATTCCAGGAGTGAGAATGGTTCTTACCATTCATTGCAGAGAAAAGATCACCGCAAAGCTGGAAAGTAGGATCATGGGAGGAAAATAGTATCCAAGGACACTTGCCACACACCAAATGAAACACCTGTCATACTCATTGAGTTCAGTAAAGAAAACATTCCTAGCCGCCCAATTCCACGGACCCCATACACAAAGCCAAACTGGATTTTGCCAGCCAGTAACCCTGTAGCTCCAAAGGCCAGGAAAAATCTGTGGGTCCTGCCAGAGCAGTCTCATTCTTGATGCTGCCATCTGCCACTTTTAATGATGTGACACTGTTAGTGTCTTTTGCCAGATGTGGTGAAAATCCATACCTAATTCTAATTCTTTTAGTAAAGGCAGCTCATCCTCAAAGTTGTTTCCATAGATTGGCCGATGAGTCATTGGAGTAAATGTCTGAGTTGGTGGATAACCTGCCTGGTGTGGGGCTGTTGTGGCTGCATCCTGACTGGAGGGACAGGCAGGCTTGCTGCAGTAGTCACAGCCAGATTACTGTGTGCTAAAGGTCCTCTTCTTCCTCCATAATCATAGTACTGTTGTCATTGGTTATTGATGCTGTAACATTATGTTTAAATTATCAAAGCTTAACATTGCAAATGATCAAATGTGGAGGTGGGGACAGTAGCTCCAGCAGCTGCCGAACTTAGCTTAAGACCCTGAACGGGCACTGTTGCTGTGTTACAGGCCAAAGAATTCCACAGCATTTTTTAAAAGGCAACGTCAATGCAATTCTAGTTTTTTGTACACAGAACAATGACTTACCTCCTAATTTTTTTTTTATAGCACTATACACAAAGTGACCTAGGTTCTTCTTTTATAAAGTCTGTGAAAAAAATGGAAAGGACTTATCATGGTGGTTAGTAACTGAGATTGTGTTCTGGTTCCACTTTTTAAGTGGTTTGACACTGATTTAGTTACCTAGATCCTTTCAGACTTTGTCTCTAAACGAAGAGTAACTCAGGGGTCATTAATGATCTCAAATAAGGCAATGCCATAAAAGTAAACATATAAGTAACTGTACATATACGACTATGTACTGCTATTGCTATGTTTGCAGATATTTGCATAGCACCTGCTAATTGCTTATAATATTGAAAGGTCCTGGGGCTGGGCATAGCCTATATAGGCATCAAATCATTGTACAAAGAACCTTAATATCTCTCTGGTCACTGAAAGCAGCATAGGTCAGGAGACCCCAGGGCCTAAGAATTGGATATTGTCCATCCAAGAAGCAGCCCCATTTTCTTTCTTCTTCTTTCTTTTGATTTTTTTGTCCTTTTCATTTGCTTACAAGATAATCCTTATCCACAGACCCTGTTTATTAAGATTCAGCATGTGGCCAGGTATCTTTGTGACCTTTGTTAAGACCCACTGACCAAAGACCATCAAAAACATATCTATAGTAAAAAAAAAGGTTTAATAGTTTTATTTTTTTAGTAGGGAAACATGCACACCAAAAGGCAAGTCAGGGAGGGATGCTTCTAGGGTTTGGGGAACTAGAGTTAGCCACAGGGTAGTCTTGGTGTGGGGATTGGTCTGATTTATAAACTAGGTGATTCTGTGGCTTTAGCTTAGACGATATGATCCTGATGAACTTAGGTTGTTCGTCTTGCAGGCCACAATTTCCTTCGGTTTATTTTTTGTGTGAGTCATGGCACAATTTTGGGAGCTGAGGGTCCTGTTTCAGTTCTCAGTTACTCTCTCCTGGTCCTTCTTCAGCGTAAACTGAAGGGGAGGCCATGATCTCAGGGACATGCTCAGCCTGGGGCTGTGCCCTTGTCCGGAGCCTGCTGATCAGAAGGGCATGCAGAGAAGGTTGTGTTGAACCAGAGTCAGTCCCGCATGTTTTCTTAGCTGCAGGATGAGCTATTGAATCACCTGATGTGGCAATGACTGCTCAGCAGCATTTAAGACTCTGGAGACCACATGCTTGATACCAAAATAGGCAAAACTAAGACAAGGATTATTACGAAAGTTCCAAGCTTGGCCATGTGGTCCATAATGTTCAGATACTCAAAACAACATATTCACACTATCTTTTAAATATAAAAAGTGAATGTGTTTAGACTACTCTTGATAAATATTTGTTTTGACTGAAAAATACTATCCAAATTCAGATGTAGCTGATATTTTTGAGGCGAGAACCCACATCTTGATCCTAATAGTATTAAGAGCTTTTTATTTTTATTTTTTTATTTTTGTTTCTTTCTTCCTTAGCTGCTATCCTAGTCCAAATGTTTGTTATTTGCTACTCAAGTGACAGTTTTAGCAGAATGTGAAGATTTGTCCTTATCATAGTGCGGAACCGTTTCAGAAATAAGTTTAGTTCATCTTGGCATTTATTTGACAATGGGAGACCATTATTGGGCCGCAGGCTCACATCTGTCTAAGTTATCTTCTAATTACCCTGACATATGCTTTCCGAGGCATAATTTTCTCTATGCCAACGGTCTCCCAACTTTTAAATTGTGCCTCCTATCAGCAAAATATTTTGAAAATGTCTCTCTACAATGTGTGTGCATATTCTTTTTTGAATTGTATGCATGTACTATTCTCATTCTGTATATTAAATATTAAGAAAGTCTAATTTCTCATTTTTGAGATAAAATATAAACAGAAATTCTATTATCTTAAAACATTTTCTGGGGGGTATTTAACCTTACTTGGGAAACCACAGTCGTATACTTCTGATTCTTTTTTAAAAAAAATATATTTTATTGATATTTTACAGAGAGGAAGGAAAAGGGAGAGAGTTAGAAACATCGATAAGAGAGAAACATTGATCAGCTGCCTCCTGCACACACCCCACTGGGGATGTGCCCGCAACCAAGGCACATACCCTTGACTGGAATCGAATCTGGGACCCTTCAGTCCACAGGCCAATGCTCTATCCATTGAGCCAAACCAGCTAGGGCTACTTCTGATTCTCAATAATTTTTACGCTCTAATATTTCATTGGGATACATCTCACTTCTATTATGTTACCACTGGAGCAGCGACTCCCACCTGAGGGGGAATCTGAGAGGAGATACCTGAGGACCTGCAGTAAAGAACACTTTTGAACTTAGTTGAACAGTGTTTCCTAAACTTTTTCTTAGGGAACCCTTCATTTACATAACGTTTGTTAACTTAGTATAAAACTGGTGTTCTTTGACATACACTTTGGGAAATGCTAGTGTAAATATGTAAAAAAAAATATAACAATGTATGTCTGTAATCACAAATACTGGAGTTGAACGCCCTCATCAATAGTCATGTGTTGGAGGAGGAGTTAGTCATGGCCAGGACAGGATTAGTCCATCATTACCTGCTGCTAATGCTGCTGGTTTGAGGGACTTGCCAAGGGGACTCTCCAGAAAAGCACGGTGTTTGATAATAATTCTGCTTTATCCCCAAAGAGAAGAATAGCCACCTGGTGCCCTGGATAGGGCTGTTGGACCCATGGTTTGCCCAGAGCCTCTTTTTCTCTGGAGGCCTGCCCACATTTTCACTGTCTCTTTGGGGCCTGTGTGTGTGTGTGTGTGTGTGTGAAGAGTGTGGAGCAAGATATCTTTTCCTTCTTTTCCTATGTGGAGAGGCACAAGGACTGTCAGTGAAATCAGACATGATGAGATGGAAGAGGAATGCCGAAGACCAATTTCAGCATGACAGCAGGGCTGCATCTGGGAATGGCTGAAGGCATTTCCCCAAACCTGAAAAGGGATGATTGCTTGGCTGCTCAGGGCATCTTAATCTACATGGCCTCCTACTGGCCAAACACCTGAACAGCCGTAGGCTAATTCCCCTGTTCAGACAATGAACTCTGTAGGAAACCCTGACCCTTTGAAGTGTATATCTCTGCCTCGCCTCAGGACAATTTGTGTTAATAAAAAGCATGGGGTCCTGAGAGGAGGAGACCTTAGACCTTAGACCTGAGAACTTATATCTTAGATCTTAGTTTCCTTTAAATTAAACTAAGCTCCTCTGACCCCCAAATGCCTTTCAAAATTATCTTTCGTCCCTGGACTCCTATTTAATCTACGCACATCCTTCTCCAGATTTCCTGAACCCTTCTTAATGCTGGAACAAGAACCCCGGCAAGGAGAAGCCTGTAGCTCCCCTTAGAGGTAAGTATCTGGTCACCACTACTGTGGCAGGAAACTTGAATATTTTCCTTTAGGTTTGCATATCATGGATATTACTTGACGCTTCATATAAGAATCACTCTAATATTTTATTTTAAAAGGCAAACAGAGCATTTATCCTTTGATATAATGCTTGTTTGAATTTAGATGTTATTTTACAATGGCCATGTTTATGCAATAGCTACGTCTATCTAAGGGCAACAGACCAGTCAAAATCTGCATCTTTTTTAGGCTAAGAAGCAATCATGTACAGGTGGCCAATCTGATCTATAAGTACTGTGTTTTATTTAAACACAAATTTGGCTAATGTGGCTTTTATGAAGTTGTCTTATGCAAACTCCTTATCTTTCTTCCCCAGCTGAGCCATAGAAGACTTACCTGATTTGTTGTAAGTGATTCTGTTTAGGAAATGGCAGGCCCTTCTCCTAAATGTTATGGCATTAAGAGATGCTTTTCCCTTAAGATGCCTACAATACTTGTAATTCCTTTAAGGCCATTTTAGAATTCTGGCTGTTCTAACTTTGTACCCAAATGCATTGTTCTCTGTTTTATGATGTTTATAAGGAAGGTGGCTGAGCCCAAAGGGCCGGTCCCTGGTTCAGCACATTCTTTCCCACAGTAAGTTAGAGACGTTCCTTTAGCTTCTCTGGGACTCACAGGTTATATATTTATAATGAGATGCTGCAATACCTCATCGTGGACCCACACAATCATTTGTGCTAATGGAAAGACACCTCCCCACGGGTAGCAAATTGAGGCACATTTATCCTGAATTGTGTGGGGAAGGTGCCAAGGGGTAGGTAGTCACAATTTAATCAAGGCACATTTCCTTAGGGATTTAATTTTCTCAGAGATTTAGAAGGGGCAATATTGTTTTTACATGAAAGCAAAGACAAATTTGCTTGAGAGCAAATTAGAAAGACATGAATTTCTAACATAAAATGTAAGAATGCATTTTGCAGCCTCCCCCAGCCCCAGGGCAGGCACTCACTTAGCAGTAAAGGTGATTTCTACAAAATGGCTTGAGAAACACGGACCTGCCCTTGCAGAACCTGGAAGTGACTTTGAACATGATCACACCATCATCTGCCTCAGGCTCACTCTGGGTCACTCCAATATTTACTCTTTCCCTATTTAGGGTGGTTACATCTACACAGTTCTCATGTGCCAGGCACTGTGTCAAGCCCTTGACATACATGACTTCATTTAATCTTCACAAGAATCTTATAAAGTAAGAACTATTATCCCATTTTACAGACCAGAGAGCCAAGACACAGGGATTTTAAGTTATTGGTTGAGCCAGGGACTGTCAGAAGCAGAAACTCTGCTGAGATCTCCAATGTTTCCCCGCCAACCCCTTGGGAAGGCGGACTCTGCTGCCCCCTGGAGGTGAGGAGGTGGGCGTGCAGGACAAAGGAGTGCAGCTGGAGAAATGCACGCCTCCCATTTAGGGACTGAGTCTTGAGGGCTGAGCTCTACCAATGGTGGAACACCATGACTACATTATCAATATGCCTTTATAGAATCTAGGAGATTCCACTGCACACCTTGGTCTAATTCTTATATTTCAAGTGGATTTATCATTTCGCCCAGGTGGCGTAGGCATATTACCATCCTGCACTCCAAGGTCAAAAGAGAGAAGGCCCTGACCTAGATAAAGTGCCCTGGGGTTTGTAGAAGATGGAAAATAAAGACAGTTTAGTTCAACTTAAGGAGCATGTGTTAGGCACTAACTATATACCAGGCACTGGGTCTTATTGTCTAGTTAGAAGACACAGACATATATAGAAATCACATTTTTGCAGGATGTATTAAGTGCTACAAGTGAGATAAAATAATGCCCTTGATCTTGTTTTTCCTAGTTCCTGATCTCAAAGAAGAAGCATCCCTTTCCCGTTGTTTTTTGAGGGGAGTGTGAGCAAGCCATGTGCTAGGTCACTGGTCCTATCATTTGTTGGGGGGGGAGGGCAGCGTTATCTGATATCATGGTTGCTGAGGGGTTAACCCGACAACAGATCGACATGGTGAAGGCATCATTTATCGAAACAATTCCCTTTGTTTAGCACTGTGATTCTTGGCCTGATGAGGGAAAGTGGTAAGAAATGTTGTTTGCTTCAGAACTTTAGTTTTCCAATCTGGCTGTCCCCTTGCCTCTGCTAATGTTATCTGTCTCTCAGGGTTTGAAATTGTTTGGTTTATTAAGGAAAGCCCGTATGAGGAGCTTCGTCAGTGTCATCTCCCAGACCCTGCCTGTGGTTTCAGGAGGAAGCGGTGTAATAGGCTCTGGTCCCTTTAGGAAGCTTTATTTGAAATTCATTTGGGCACAGACATTTTATGGGTGCAATCAGAGCCAAACATGGCTTAATGATGCTCTAGGCAGGATATACGGTGACTGATCCACACCTTAACCAAACTGCGGGTAAGCTTCTCTGATTCCCATTAGCCTTTAGAAAGCTACACTCTATGACCCAAACTATAATTAAACTAAAGATAATGAGAAACAAACACATGTTCTTTTTTCCTTATTTTTTCTTTTTCTTACTAATGAATACTTTTAAACTGTGGCTATAGCACTTAAATATGTGTATTTTTTTAAAAATATTTTATTGATTTTTTACAGAGAGGAAGGGAGAGGGATAGAGTTAGAAACATTGATGAGAGAGAAACATTAATCAGCTGCCTCCTGCACACTCCCCACTGGGGATGTGCCCGCAACCAAGGTACATGCCCTTGACCAGAATCGAACCTGGGACCCTTCAGTCTGCAGGCCAACGCTCTATCCACTGAGCCAAACCGGTTACAGCATAATATGTGTATTTCTGAATGGGCAAAGTGTGGAGAACAATGTGAAATCAGCAGCAGGTTGATGTATTAGAACCTTTTCATGAGAACATTAAAAACATCTATGGTATAACTTTTGCAAGTATTCTTGTGATAACTATTGCTTAGAGTAATTTATTGTTATGCAGGGTGGGGCAAAGGTAGGTTTACAGTTGTTTGTATAAAAATAAAACAATAATTAATGAGTAATGATACAAGAATAAACTGTTTCGCATACTCACAACTGTAACCCTGCTTTTGCCCCACCCTGTATTCTATGTTTACCTTGTTCTTCTTTACATAGGGCTTTAACATAGCAGAAATGATGTTCTAGAACAGATGCTATGACACTGGCACTATCCTCTCCAATTGTTATCGAGGACACTGAAATTTGGAAAAGAAAGCAACTTGCCTAATTTCACACAGTCGTAGATCTAGGAAGGAAACCTATATGTTTTAACAGCCAGTCTAGGGTTCCTCACCTCCTCCAAAAAAACAACAACAAATAAATCAACACAGTTTGTTTCTCTGCTGTGATGATTTCAGTTTTGGTTAACAGGCCTATTGGTTGCTACTTACATATGATTGTCACATCTAGCTTGATGTTCTTTTTTTTTTTAATTATTGATTTTTTTAAAAAAATATATTTTATTGATTTTTTACAGAGAGGAAGGGAGAGAGATAGAGAGTCAGAAACATCGATGAGAGAGAAACATCGATCAGCTGCCTCCCGCACATCTCCCACTGGGGATGTGCCCGCAACCCAGGCACATGCCCTTGACCGGAATCGAACCTGGGACCCCTCAGTCCGCAAGCCGACGCTCTATCCCCTGAGCCAAACCGGTTTTGGCTAATTATTGATTTTTTACAGAGAGGAAGGGAGAGGGATAGAGTTAGAAACATCGATGAGAGAGAAACATCGATCAGCTGCCTCCTGCACACTCCCCACTGGGGATGTGCCCGCAACCAAGGTCCATGCCCTTGGCCAGAATCGAACCCGGGACCCTTCAGTCGCAGGCCGACGCTCTATCCACTGAGCCAAACCAGCCAGGCTAGCTTGATGTTCTTGACGTGTAGTAAGGCCCTGGGCACACAAATATCCCGCAGTGCCAGGGCTAACATGAATGAGCATGGTGGGCTGGTGTCGGAACAGAGAGTGGTCAGGACTGTGGAACACCCGAGAGCAGACAACCCGCTTAAAGGAGAGTGCCCTTATCTGTCTTCACTGGGCATACTGGCCTGGCACTGCCAAGGCTCTGACATTTCTTTTTTTTAAATTAAATCTTTATTGTTCAGATTATTACATTTGTTCCTCTTTCCCCCCCCCCATAACTCCCCTCCTCCCAGTTCCCACCCCACCCTCCGCCCTCACTCCCCACCCACTGTCCTCATCCATAGGTGCACGATTTTTGTCCAGTCTCTTCCCGCATCTCCCACACCCCTTTCCCCCCCAAGAATAGTCAGTCCATTCCCTTTCTATGTCCCTGATTCTATTATAATCACCAGTTCATTCTGTTCATCAGATTATTTATTCACTTGATTCTTAGATTCACTTGTTGATAGATGCATATTTGTTGTTCATAATTTGTATCTTTACCTTTTTCTTCCTCGTCCTCTTCTTCAAGGATACCTTTCAGCATTTCATATAATCCTGGTTTGGTGGTGATGAACTCCTTTAGCTTTTCCTTATCTGTGAAGCTCTTTATCTGACCTTCAATTCTGAATGATAGCTTTGCTGGATAAAGTAATCTTGGTTGTAGGTTCTTGGTATTCATCACTTTGAGTATTTCTTGCCACTCCCTTCTGGCCTGCAAAGTTTCTGTTGAGAAATCAGCTGACAGTCGTATGGGTATTCCCTTGTAGGTAACTGAGTTTCTTTCTCTTGCTGCTTTTAAGATTCTCTCTTTGTCTTTTGCTCTTGGCATTTTAATTATGATGTGTCTTGGTGTGGTCCTCTTTGGATTCCTTTTGTTTGGGGTTCTCCGTGCTTCTTGGACCTGTAAGTCCATTTCTTTCACCAGGTGGGGGAAGTTTTCTGTCATTATTTCTTCAAATAGGTTTTCAATATCTTGCTCTCTCTCATCTTCTGGCATCCCTATAATTCTGATGTTGGTACGCTTGAAGCTGTCCCAGAGGCTCCTTACACTATCCTCCCATTTTTGGATTCTTTTTTCATTTTGCTTTTCCGGTCGGGTGTTTTTTGCTTCCTCGCATTTCAAATCATTGACTTGATTCTTGCGCTCCTCTGGTCTGCTGTCGGGAGTCTGTATAATATTCGTTATTTCAGTCCGTGTATGCTTAATTTCTAGTTGGTTCCCCAATATAACATCGAGGGTCTCATTAGTTTTCTTGTAGATCTCATTAAGTTTATCGGCGGCTTCTAAACAGTTCTTGAGAGACCTTAAAAGTGTGGTTCTGAACTCTATATCTTCCATTGACAATTTTGTCCTGTTTCTTTGTCTCCGCATTTTGTTATACTTCCTTGGTGCACCCCCTAGTGGTCTTTGTGCGCAATCTTATAGTTAAACCTTGATTGTTGTAGCTAATACCAGGGAGGGTTTGACCTCCAGGCCAAGTGGCTATGAGAATCAGCTGTGTCAGCAGTGAGAGAACTTCTGTCCTCTAGGGAGGTGCTAATCTGGCGTTTGCCTGAGGCTATCTGGCAAATGCCTCTGTGCAGGGCTTGGGCGGGGCGGGTCACACAGGATCAACAGGGTGGGCCAGAGAGAGCAGTTATGGCGGCTCTCAGTCCTGTCCCCAGGGGCTCTGCCTCTCTGAGTCCCAGCGACCGCTGCAAACCTCGGAGAGAAAGCTGCACTCGCTCTGACCCAAGCCAGACAGTCCTGCTTCTCCCGTTTGAGTCTGGGTCCCTAAAGACTCGTCTGTATCTGGAGCTCAGAGTCTCTGACTCCCTCCCGATTGAAAACGCCAACCGCGCCCTCCGCCGCCAGCCCGCTCCGCGCACTCCGCACCTCAGAATTTGACTTCAGCACTGCGCCTCCTCTGAGTGTCCGTATGCGTTTCTCTTTCCTCCTAGTTGTAGGACTTCCACTCAGCCAGCGTTCCTGTGGTTCTGGGTGATGTCCGTTCCGTTTTTTAGTTTCACTTTTGAAGTAGTTGTTCAAGGCAGCAAACTCCGGCGTTAACCTATGCCGCCATCTTGGTTCTCCTCTGATTTTTTTTTTTGTCTCTGACATTTCTAAGAGGAGCCAGAGATCTAGATTTTATGTGAAATCTTTCCATTTGGCAAATTAAAAATGTTGTTTTTGCCCTAACCGGTATGGCTCAGGGGATAGACCATCGGCCTGCAGACTGAAGGGTCCCAGGTTCGATTCCAGTGAAGGGCATGTGCCTTGGTTGTGGGCACATCCCCAGTGGGGGGTGTGCAGGAGGCAGCTGATCAATGTTTCTCTCTCATTGATGTTTCTAACTCTCTATCCCTCTCCCTTCCTCTCTGTAAAAAATCAATAAAATATTTTAAAAAAATGTTTTTGTTTTCCCAACTCTGGAAGCCAAACAAAACACATCTCTCAGGGAGATTCAGCCCACGACTGCTAGTTTATGACATGGGATTTTAAAAAAATGTGCATACAGAGAAGGAGTGAACAAATGAGGGCAAGTCGTTTACTCAGACTATAGAGATTTACTTTTCCTGAAGCCAGGAATTCTGAGCAAATCTGGGAGCTCCACTGTGAAGTTTGGGCTGCTCAGGTGTGGGCATTTGGGGCTTCCCTCTTCTTGCAGAATAGTCTGAAATAAGGAAGGCTTCTTTATTAGGGGCTGACCGCCGAGCACCCACCCTCTAGTATTGCCCACACTCCGACCCCGAGCTGTGTGCATTGTTTCATATATTTTCTCCTCGTCATTCCTTGCCTCTCCTTGGGGAATTGCACTTTCAGCTGATGATGAAACTGAGATCAGTACCATTTGCAAACTTCCCAGACAAAAAAGGCTTTCAGAGAGGGCAAAGTTGTTGTTTTAAACTAGATTTCTTTTGCTTGTGTGATCTATGGATTTTTCTTTATTCAGTTTTCTGTCCCTGTAAACACAGAAAATTGAAAACTAATTTGATTAAATTTTCCCAGATGCAATCTCATGTGTATTTAATTTAATTTAAACGTTTTTGAATTTTAACCAAATTTGGTGCAAAGTGGCCATGTCACTGTTATGTGCCCCCTGTAAAAGGAAGCACCATTCTGGGATTTATTTTATTTTATTTTAAAAAGCATGCGATGGCCTGGCCTGTGTGATCAGTTGGTTGGATGTCATCCTGTGCACCAAAGGGTGGCAGGTTTGATTACCGCTCAGGACACATGCCTGGGTGTGGGCTTGATCCCCGGTGAGGGTAGTGCAGGAGGCTGCTGATCAATGTTTTGCTCTTACACCGATGTTTCTCGCTCCCTCTTTCCCTTCCTTTTTCTCTCTAAAAAAATTAATAAAAATCATGCTATGGAGAAAGTTCAGAAACTCTAGAATTGAACATTACTTGCTGAGCACTTACTATTTGTCACACACTGTGCTAAGCACTTTACAGCCATCTTATATTCTCTTTAACCCATTAAACCATGTGTAAAGTCAGTCCCACTTTAAACAGGGGAAAACTGAGTCTCAGAAAGGTTCAACACCTTGCCAAGGTCCTATGGCCTGTAAAACTCAGATTTATTTGATCCTTGAGTGCTACCATGTTAATATAGCATCTTCCTCGAAGAAATGGGCCCAGCAGAATAACAAGCAGACAGAGCTAGCTGATGTGAGACATGAAGACTGCTCTATGCAATTAAGATGATGTCAGTTATTCAGCAAAGCAGGGCACACTGGTCATAATTAGCAGGGCAATGAATGTCACATACTTCCTGGGACTGGTGGCAAAGTAGGTTCTAGAAATGCTAGTGAGGGCAACACACACACTTTGCTTGCTTAGTAATGTCTGGGTGTGCAACGCACGAGAACCTCGTGCCGTCAGCCATCTACGACACCAATGTTAAGTGACCATTGGAAAAAACAATGTCAAGTTTTGTGATAAGGTGGAATATTGACTTAGGTCATGTTTTGTGTGAATTCAATGCCTGCTTTGTGTTTTAGTGTATGAATGCTCCTTAACTTATTTAACCAGTTCACTATTCTAAGGTACTGAGAATTCAATATCTGTATATTTTGTTCTTCAACAAGTTGTTGCCTTAACTAATCATTTTGAATTGAACCCCACCCTCTATTGACCTCTATTTAGATTCCAGATTTTGGTAGCACATCAGTCATGGAACTGTTATGCCCAGAGTTTGGGGTCCCCAAGAATCAACCACCAGGGAGCCTCCTCCGATGCAAAAGCAGAGTCTTTATTCAAACTAGTTTGGGCCCCCGTCAGCCACATTCGCTGACGCAGCGGCAAGCGGCTGAGAGAGCACGTGATTCCCAGGAGAACAAAGGTTATATAGGGCTAGTCATTTGGGTGGGCTTAGGTAAGTGACGTGGGTTACAGAGACTGGTCACTTTGGCCAGGGTCTTACAGCACAGTGGTCAGGAAGTGACCAACACATTCTAAGGTTTGAGCCATCCCTCACTACGTCCTGATTGGTCAACAGCGACGCATAGGGAACAATTTATGGTATAGCCTTGTTAGGACCTTAGCTGCGTTCCTTGAGCTTCATTGGTCCACTCAGGCAGTGGTTGGGGGAGTTAGGACATTTCTGGCATTCCTGTGGTCACTCCCTGGGGGGGTGGGGGGTGGGGGTCAGGCTGAAGACCCAGCTCTACAAGTATGGGGACAGTCAGTTCTGCTTTGTTCTTTCAGTACATTGCATTTGTGAAAAATTAAATCTAAATACCTCTTCTTGCAATCAGAGTCTTGTATGATGTTTCATCTCACCATGTGCCTGGTTAACAAAAGAGGAGCCAAGATCTGTAGTTGAACCTATTCTAGGTACTGTCTGCTTCCATACAAATGTATGCCTGTTGTGATGCTAAAATTGTTTGCATCTAAACATGTAGACAGCCTGATGGAATTAGCATAACTGGAAAAAAAGAGAAGAATCAAGTTATTATCTTAAAACTTCTCCTTTTTGAATCAGCCTTTAAATTACAGCTTTATTAGTCTTCACTGGTTAAGTATCTGCTATCTGTTGGCTAAAATGTTCACAGATTTTAAAGCCTCTGGTGGGACAATTTGTGTATATCTTTTTAATTGGATGTATTTAACTTTCAAAAGACATTAATGAAGCCAAGTTGAAATTGATATTCTATGCCTGCTAACTGTTGATTTTTTTTGGCTACTAGTTATTAATATAAGCAGCAAGCAAGATAATGGGAACAAAGAGTTTAAAAGTAATAATGTTGGGAGAAATTCCAAGGCACATTGGGGATCGCCAGCAGTGACCTTGTGTGATAAAGTTGTTATTATCATCTCAGCCTTTGCCTCCGTATGAGATACAGTGTAATTAGGGTGGTGACTTATTTGAGTGTGTGGTAAATAACTTAGGGGAGGGACGTCAGGCCGCTGTGAAGACCAGGGCTTTGCTCTGAGACTGGGGAACTGTTGCAGCGTTCTGAGCAGCAGAGTTTCAGGATGACTTCTGTTTTAGAATGAAAGGGGCAGGGTGGAGGCAGGGACACCAGTCAGGGCCATGGTAACAATCGGTAGAGCCATGTGGCAGCTCAGACAGAGCGATGACAGGTAGTGTGGTGTGGTCAGACTCTGAAGGGTTCTGTAGCTACTTCATAACCAGGCTTAGCACATGTTTTTATCTCCAAATTGGGGGATAGGAAAAGAGTAGGAAAGCATGTTCAGGTAAATGCTGTGGGCAGCAGTTGTGACCAGCACCAGGAAATGCAATCGGAGTAACGCCTTGGGGAGGCTTGGAAAGAGTGGCTGAAGACATATGCCCAAAGGGTAAGCCTGATTTTGTGTCCTTTTCATTAAATAAACTGCGGGCAACTCTTTCTCTGACCTTTCAGAGGTAGAACTGTTGATGAACCCTTGGGGGAGAAAAGGTATCCAGAGGAAAACAAGTGTCTTTCTTTTCAGTTTGAGGGAATATATGTAAGTAAATATAATCTTTTTAAATTTATTTCATTGTGAATGGGCAAATGGCATCTTCTTAGCTAATATAGAGTTCCCCAAATTTAAGCAGTTCGATAAACAATGATTTTTAAAAACTTCCATTTACATATTTAAGTTTCAACAATTGAATTTGAAATTGCTTTTTTGTTTGTTTAATACTGTATAACTGGAGAATCAAAATATGGGTAGTGTTTTTTTTTTCCATTCCATAACATTATGAAATAATTCATTTATATATTGACTTTTTATTGAAAATTCAATAAAGAATTAATGGTGGTTCCTTGGCATAGTACTGAAAAACCAAATGTTATATTTGGTACCTAGGGTCAGTGGGTGCTTCTATTTTAAAGGCTGGTTATTGTATTAAAATATGGATCTGTAACAGAAATGGTGACTTTTCTTAATTTTTACATCAAAAGACAGAGTTATGAAAATATTTTCATGAAGAGATATAAGCTCTGCTTGGAGAAAACCCATCCATTTTACATTCACTTATTCCTCAAGGGCCTGCCACTTGCCAGGCTCCGTTCTAGGCAGGAGAGGACACTTTACTGGTGCAGTCATTGGGCACAACACTTCAAAGGGCCCAAGCTCAACATGTCAGAGTTTGGAGTAAGGGAAAGGCTTACTGATTGAGAAGGAGCCAGTGGAGAAGTTGGAGGCCCCAGGAGTTCCCCAAATTCATCTTAGGAAAGTACAGAATTCAGGCTTCTTTTATGTCAGGAGGAGGGGTAAGAGGAGGTGCTGTTTCTGTAAAACTCATGCTGCAAGCAGAACTCTTCTAAGGGTTAACGTGTCTATATGCGAGACCAAGCAGGCCTGAGCAAGCTGGAGTCCAAGAGAAACCCCGCATTTCACTCTGCTACAACACGAGTGGACAAAACGACGTTCCTGCCTCCTGGAACCGCCATTCCAGGGAGGGAGACAGGAAACCATTTATATAATGTCAGACAGTAAATTCAACACGCTGTAGAAATAAAGCATGTGAGCCAACGGAGAGTATGCTTGGAGAGGGTGGTCAAGGCAGGTCCCTAAGGGGGCGGGCATTCAAGCGGAGGCTTGAATAAGAAGTAGAGCTGTGAGCCATGCAGATGTCTAGGCCATGAACGTCCCAGTCATGGGCCACAGCCAAGGGCGAAGTGCTGAGGGGCTTGTACCGCTCTCAGCATTCAGCCCCAGGTCTGTCTGCCTCTGGGTTAGGAACATAGCTCTGCTGTAACCCACTCTTCTGTCAGGGGTGCAACCAGGCGTTCGCTGCAGAATACAAGTGGCTGTGGACGTGCTGGTGTGGCCGGTGAGTCTACTCTCGGCTCTTACTCCTGGACTCAAAAGCCTGGGATAGTCAGTGACTGCTCCTCCTTCGCTCAGTCATCAGTTCTTGACGGCGCCTCTTTTGCATGCAGTCCCCTGA
Organism: Myotis nattereri; assembly: GCF_964212035.1. Taxonomy (NCBI): domain Eukaryota; kingdom Metazoa; phylum Chordata; class Mammalia; order Chiroptera; family Vespertilionidae; genus Myotis; species Myotis nattereri. The sequence continues at coordinate 32,674,068 of NC_138079.1, forward strand.
TGTTCTCTGGGCTCGTCTTTCTAGGTCCTCAACAATTCATGCCTAAGTGGCAACCTGACACATTTACTTGCAGTCTTTTAGCCTCTGAAGGATGGGGATTGTGAGAAAGTTCATCAGCTTTCCTAGTTTTCTTCTGGAGTCAGGAAAAACAAACCTGTACCTTTTTTTTTTTTAAACATGGGCAGTTCAAGTATTTGCAGACAACTATTACATAATTTCTTTTTGGCATTTCTTTTTCCAGGCCGAATCTCTTAGTTCCTTTTATAATGTGTCTATAACATGGTCTCCAACTCCCTTATTTCTTTGATGCCATTTTTCTGTCATATCCTTTAAAAATGGGATGCTTAGAACCGAGTGTGTCATCTGGGTGTGCTCTGCTGAGTCTCAGGATGGAAGGACTCAACTGTCCCAGGATCTGAGCACTGTACTTCCTTTATCCGAATGCTATGCTTTTGGTTGTTGTTGTTGTTAATCTTCACCCGCGCTTATATTTTCCGACCGGGCCTGCGGGTTGAGCCTGCAACTGAGGTATGTGCCCTTGACCGGAATCAAACCCAAGACCCTTCCATCAGCAGCTCGATGCTCTAACCACTGAGAAAACCCGGCTAGGGCTGAATGCTATGCTTTTAATTACTGTATCATTTCGTTTAGCATCTGCATCCTATTATTAATTCATAGGTAGCTTGCAAGCAAATTAGGCTCATCCTCACTCAAAAGTGAGACAGACAGCCCTGGACAGGTGGTTCTGTCACTTGGAGTGTTGTCCCATACACCAGAGTTGTTCGATTCCTAGTCAGGGCACATAACTAGGTTTTGGGTTCAATCCCTGGTTGGGGCACATTCAGGAGGCAAAAGATTGATGTTTCTCTCTCTCTCTCTCTCTTTCTCTCTCTCTCTCTCTCAACATATCCTTGGGTGAGGATTAAATTTTTTTTTTTTTAAAGTGAGACAGACATAAGACATAAATTCCGACTGTGCCATTATATTAGCTGTATGTCTTTAAGTGAGTTATATTTAAACTCTCACAGTCTAAGTTTTATTAATTATAAAATTATACACATATCTCATTTATTTCTCACTTGATTGTTGTAATAAATAAGATTATACATAAAAAATGTGAGAATTTTTGAAGGCCTTTAGTATTGTTAACTCCTTTCTACTTACACCATAATCTATTCTTTAGGATCAAGCTCTCCTGTCAGTTAGTGTATGAAAAGAAGAAAGCTAGGCGTCATCCCATCCGCCCAGGCTATGTCTGTATTGCCCAGTGACCCCTGGAGAAGACAGACCTGGCACATAGTGGGCCCTCAATAAATACATATTTGTTGATTGATTTTATTTCAGGTAAGAGGGCTGAATCACTGTGGGCTGGCTGATGAGTCCAATGGGTGGGTGGCCTTTTAGTTTGCCTATTTGTAGGGTTGGCTTTGTCTGCTTGTCTCTCTCACAATTAGGAAGGGTTGGCAAGATGACATAATGAGTGTCATTACTACATTATAAATGAAAGGTTATATTATAAATGGCCGCTTTACAGGGCCATTAATTCAGCCTGGCTACTAGAGGGCCATTTAGTGCCTTGAAATGGATAATTTGTTAAATGACACATAAGAAAGTTGAAAGAATTAATGTTGCTCTCCAAAGGGCAATCCACTTTTTCTTTTTTCGTTCAGGCTACATATTTATTCAGAGCCTTGGGTTCCTTGTAAGAGAGAAGCTATAAAATAACAATGTCATCATCTCTTCTTTATTTTTCATTTAGAGCTGTAAGACCAGAGGAAGAAACATAATATGCAGGATGGATACTGGCACGTCTGGAGGAATTTCTGCCGAGAACAGAAGCTTGCCAAACTGGATACAGGAAATCACAGATGACATGTACAGCTTTGGAAGAATATTCAAATTTGCATAGAACCTTGTCACCTTCATGACAGCTAAACCCATTACACTTTTTATAATCAAGAGCGCTAAGCACAGCTGCCAAGGTGAATTTTAATCCTGGTTCTTTGGGAGACTGTAACCTTCCAGTGTGATGGGATATTGTTCTTGACATAAGGCACAGAGTTCCTGCCATCAGAATCGGGGATTCCTGTGCCTTTGTGTCTGTTCTCACCCTCCTGAGTATCAATCATCTTAGACCGTTAGTTCACAAAGAGCCTGAAGAGGAAGAATCTGTGTGTCCGCAGTCTTCTCAGACCTGTCCAGACTGTTTAACTACAAGGAAAAGTATTAGTCCAAGTTATAACACTAACCTCACAGAAGCACTCAACCAAAATAACTCAGCCTCGAGAAGTCCACTGTCTTAAAGAAATTTGGGCAACTTAAAAAGGCAGACTTTTAAATTAATGCAATATAAAGCCTACATATATCACTGGCAATATCAGACTTGTGAGTCTCACATTGAAAACATGACATGAAAGGCGATACCCGGAGATCCAAAGGGAGATGCAATGCAAATTACAACCGAGAGGGTCTCCCTTACTCACCAATGTGGATCACTGATGAATCAAGCATATAATGCTCATCCGTTCAGCTGTTTCAGTGTTTTGCCTCCTGCCCTGAAAATTTCATCCATGAGATCATGAAGGAATAATCTGGGAAGTTTCACCATCAAATGGATTTTCCTCCAGAGCAGTCAGTTTTCACTTGCCTTTTATCTACATCAATCTTTAGTCCAATGAAGGACTCAGGTAATAAGTGGGGTCCCAGATATCCTCAGGTGGCATAATAGTGGACCATTTATTCCAATCCCAAAACTGGACACATGGTCAGATGACTAAGGTTACTTGGTTTTCTTGAAATAAACCTACCCTGGAAATGCTGCCTGGAAATCATTGGCCAAGAGAGGCCAAGAGTGCTGGCTGTCTTCAGTACCTCAATGAGTGTGTCTGTCCTGCTGATTGCACCAGGAAGGACCAGTGGGCACACAACCAGTCTCCCCCCGTGGCCTGCTTGTGCTTGTCATTCTTGTGCCCCCTTTTCTTTACTTCCTGGGCCAGGCCACGTGGATGAGGAGCAAGCAGGACAGCGCGAGCTCCGTTCATCTTGGGTTCACCCACATGCCAAAACCTGGTTCCCCACCTCCCTCCCTCTGATGGTTCCAACTCCTCTATTGTCTCCAATTTGACATCCCCTTAATGAATAGCTGTTTAAAAGTCTACCAAAAAGTACACGCAAGCCTCAAATCCAGGTGTGTCAGCTTCGATGCAGTAACTGATGGAGGAAGAGACACAATCCAAAGGGGAGTGTTGAAGAGTGGAATCCGATAAAAGGAGGTAAGAAAAGGCTTTGCAGATCAGGAGGCTGAGGCTGGTTTTAAGATCCTGGCATTGGTGGGCACAGACATAGCTTCTTTTGGGACAGGCCTCACATTGCAGTCAGACACCGTCTCTTTCAAAAGTGCTGGCAGCACTTGACTCGTTCTAAATTACAGGCATCCCTGGTTTTTATGCCAAGAGACACTTTCTCCAATGTGCTGCGGGTAGGCCAGATGGCCTTGTCATTGTGCTAATCAGCGGATGGTGGGCCCTAGAGAGTGTGCTGAGGACTCCGGCTTTGGCTAATTAATGCAAGCTCCCAGTCACAGGCAAGAATTAAGCAATCAACTCCTTTCTCTAATTCTGATACACTTTGGAATTGTGCCATGATTAGCATGGTCTGAAAATAGAAAAAATAAAACCCACTTGGGCTAAGCAGGGAATGACAGGAAAACTCCCATATGAACTTGGAAAAAACTTAGCTGAGATGCCTAATCAGGGCATGATAAATAAAACCAGACAGAATCAAATCGCTAGTACTTTATGGAGGGGGAATGTTTATCTCTATTGGTGGAGCTTGTGTAAGATTTGAAGAGTTAGTTGGAATCTGGTGGCCTCTAATTAAAGTACAGCTTAATATTTGATATTAATATTTAATATTTGGTACAATATTGAGGAAAATAAAACTGCTATTACCAGTAGTCTAGTGGATCTTTTAAAGGGTGGGAAGATGCTGTGAAATAGTTTCATAAAGACATTTCTCCTTTTCTTTCAGTCATTTTTTTGTGTTTATTATTTCTGTATACACAGCATCTAACAGATTGACATAGTAAATGCTTAAAAATGTTTATTGAGAAAAATGGATGAAAAGCAGATTGAGAACACGACTGTTATTTGCTATTGTGTGGTTATTGCACAGGAAGCTATTGAGCTATTTATTAATTTATTTGCTAAACAAGTAATTGTTCATATCCTACTATGGGCTTAGGTTCTAGGTTCTGGAGATATAGCAGTGAATAAAATGCAAACATTTCTGTCCTTTGGCAACTGACAGGCTACTATTTTCAGTTCCTATGAATCTTTAAATATGTGAAGATTATTGAAATTGACATGACATCTCTTGTAACCTATTTCTTCTAATTGAATAGCAATATGATGATTAAATGCAAGAAAAAAAATACCAACAGCTTTTTGGGCTGTCAGCCCAAGAATGTGAATCTCTTTTATTTTCTTGTTTCCTTGCTCTAGTCTCACTGTTCCACTCATTCCATAGAGCAGACTTCAAGGGAGCAGCTGCTTCTGTTTCATGGATCAATTTCCCTTCAGTGAGGCCAGTGGGGGGAGAGCAGTGAGGCAGCGTGGCTCTGTAACCACGTGATTTGTCCCCTCCACTGGCCTGGAAGGAGGAAGTGGTGAGAGAAAACAGGATTGCAATGCCCAAAGGTCTCTCAGGTGTGCATGCGCAAATTACTTCTCATTTGGTTCATAGCTCCAGTTCTTTCTCTTGTGTTGCAGCCGTTGTCTACAGTACTTCTCAAAACATCTCCCAAGGCCTTTTCTTAATGTGATGCAAGCTCGAGACTGCTGGGCACTTGAAATGTGTTCAGTGTGACCGAAGAGTGAAATTTTAAATTTTATTTGATTTCATTAATTTAAGACTGATAAGTCAGTTTTGGAAATATTTTATGGATATTTGGAACAACGTGGTACCTGTGAATCTATTTTCTTCAACTGCTAATTTTATGAAATCTAAATACATGTCAAGTATTTCCACTAAAAATTTTAGTGTCCAAATTGAGATGCATTGTAAGGGTAAAACACAGACCAGATTTCAAAAACACTATAAAAAAGTAAATTATCTTATAAAAAAAACTTTAAAAACATTGATTACATGTTGAAATAGGAAATGTATAACTACATGCATGGCTTGTTATATTTCTATTACTAGTGTTACTCTAGACCAGTGGTTGGCAAACCGCGGCTCGCAAGCCACATGCGGCTCTTTGGCCCCTTGAGTGTGGCTCTTCCACAAAATACCACGTGCGGGGGCGCACATACAGTGCGATTGAAACTTCTCGGCCCATGCGCAGAAGTCGGTATTTTGTGGAAGAGCCACACTCAAGGGGCCAAAGAGCCGCATGTGGCTCACAAGCCGCAGTTTGCCGACCACTGCTCTAGACAAGTGTAGTTCTTCCTCTAGGTGTCATTTATCTGTTCTTTCCTTATGATAAAGTAGTTACCATAAGATGCAAGCCACTACCCCGAGCAGCCAGGAGTGGTGTGCATAGTTTCACCACGACTTTAACTCTCCTTTGTTAAACTCCCAGGAAGACCTTCCTTAACGTACCCGTCCAAAGAACGCTATCTGCTTTCCTCCTCTTCATTCTTCTCCCTCTACTCCTCTCACCGCTACTGATCTGCAGTTTCTCTTGGGTTAAATAATTAATTCATGTTATTTCTACTGCCTCACCTTGACATATTCCCTGCTTCTAGTGTATAACAGATTTCTCCTTTGAACGCGCCCACCCCCCCCCCCCCCCCCGCCCCGATCAATACAGAATGTAATTCACCTTATATTGATGTGATATTGAATACTGCCTAATATTTCCAGGAGGAAAAAGCGCAATTAAAATACAAACTATAAATACATTAATTTGTTGCTGTACACATTTGTTTTAAATTTAAATTATTTTTTAAATGAATTATTCTTCCTTGACCAGAGGTGTGACTGTGTATAAGTATAGTGAGCAAACTGGATATGGGAGATTTGTGGGCATCAAAAATGGATTTACCATCAGTAGTTTGGGTGAACAAGAGACTATTGGTATAATTAATAGGAGTAAGCAAATGAAGGGGAGGTGCTGGTTAGGGACAGAAAGCGAACATCTTCAATTGGGCATGTTAGTTTTGGAGTGCTGGTAGGCTTGAAGTCAAGTATTTTGGCAAGCAGCTATGGATGGACACTTAAAAATTCAGAAGAAGACATACCACTTATGTTAAATTTTAAATGTGTTGTAATCTTTGATTGCCACATTCCCTAAGGACATCACCTGTAAGTTGATAATTGCAACAGTAAACCACATTTCAATTTGTACTGCTGAGAAAAATGTCAAAATTTGCATAACATTTTGTCCAGCATATGTCAGTTCATTCTGTCATATTTTTTTAAAAAAATCATGGGAGATAAGTGTGATTGCTAAATCATAATGAGATTCAGCATTTGTTTGTTCAGTGTACTTTAACACATCAGATCTGTATTGCTCATTTATCAAAGCATCACAGCTACTTATATGAGCAATTTTCAGAGGAGTAATCTTTTGAATATTTAACCATCTACAATAAAACAAAATGTTCCAAATTCAATATAGTTAATCTTTGAAATAAACAAAATGAGGTTCATTAACCTGGACATCATACTTATGGAAGAAAAGCACATCTTCACAGTGGAGATAAATTCAGCCTCACTGTCCGAAGCTGTTATCACCCTTTAATAAAGTTTGTAAGGCAGATACTAGTCCTGATGATCATGCAGAGTGTGATTGCAGTATTCATTTGCTATGGTGATGAACAATAAGTTTACTTTCGTAAGTGATACAACAGGGAAGCCTAAGAAGAAATTTATACTACTTGACCCCTTTCTTTTAAAGTAAGTGATTCCTAGCACTTTGATATAAAGGATAGCCATGGTAAGGTCTATTGTGCTAAAACCCAATTTGTTATTAAAAGCAAGTTCTGAGGTAACTTCATTTAGACTTCTTTTTCCTCTAAAGCTACTAACGGTCAAGAGAGACCATGAAAGAGTGGGGCCAGAAGGGAAGGAGAGAAAAGAATTCAGTGTGAGTCTTCTTATTTGAGAAAGAATCATTGGAGACAAGCTTATGCTTGAGTTAGTCGAGAAAACATATAAAAATAAATTCCTGATTGAGGTGAAATGGGAGTCAGATATGGCCACGTCAGGTAGAGTTGAGGTAGAGCCAGGCTTTGCTTGGGGGTTAGTTAGTTGGGGGGACTGTTGAAATGAAGGAAGTTGCACTTGCCTGCCTTCTCTACCAAGTGTTGGGCACCCTCATGCTGTGCCCTCAGCTGGGCCCTCGGTGGTAGAGAGAGAATCAAGGATTTGCTAGATAGTGTCAGTGCTGCCTGGGGAACCCAGTTATTTGGGCTGTGGATTGCCAGCAAGGGGACCTGGATTACTTATTTTGTGTTTTTACTGCTATCATAAGGCTGGAGGTTCTAAAAGGTTAGAGTGCTAGGAGTGATATAAAGGGCTGTTCCAAATGCAGATTCCTGGCCAACTCTCCCGTTTCTAATTCAGTAGGTCTGTAGTAGGACATGGATTTGGGTTTTAAATCAGATCTCTAGGTAATCCTGATGTGCCTTCGGTCTAGTTCCTGATCGGTGAGAGGGAAGGCTGAATGGAAACAAGTGCCGAGATAGCCTAGGAAATTGTGGACAATTTGCTCCCCTCTCCTTATTCTCTTTGGGACTGATTTGCTGTGTTTGACCTTTCTGCTCAGGGAGAGTGAGTGGAGGTGAGTGAGTCCACCTAGGAACCTGGATGAACAGTAACAGAATCCTCTCTTGATTGGCTGTATGTAGAGGGAGGAATGGTTTCTACCAGAATTATGCCCTTTTCCTTATTAGCCTCAGAATTTGCAAGGTCCCAGGAGGAGAAAATTGGTGCAACTTTTGGGCAGATGGCTCAGTACACAGCACATTATTACAAAATCTTAGTATGACTTAGTATGCTGAGTCAAGTAATCATCTCACAGAAAAAACACACACTTCAACAGAGCTAATCCTGACCTATTTTGGTGTTCATAAAAGAATCACAAAAAATTATAACTGTGCAGAAGGGACTCCAGAGAGGATATATATATATATATATATATATATATATATATATATATATATAAATAATATCTATCTATCTATCTATCTATCTATCTATCTATCTATCATCTATCTATCTATTTGGCAAAGCCTAAAAATCAGTCTCCAGTTCTAATCAGCCCATTTAAAAATTGTGCCTACTAAAGCTCCAGTATAATACATCTTTATTTTAAGAGAACTAAAGGCTTTTCAGATTCTACACAGGACTCTACGGTATGAAGAGCTTCTTAGTGGGCAATTAGTCTCTTTTTTAGCCATTCATTTTAAACCACTTATTTCAGAATTATTTGTTCTCAATCCTGCCTGTCAAGAGTACATATGCATTAAGGTACCTAATTGATAAAATAGCTGAGAATGACAGAGTGATCTGATTGAATGACTTTATTTTCGAATTGTGGGCTTCCAATTGGGGGATTAAGTCAAAGGTGAGTTTTCACCATGATGAACACAGCAAGATCTAAAAAGTCTGCAAGTGCAGTGCTTGTACCTGAGAGCAGGAGTGAAAAAGGATTTTGGAAGGCACTTTCCTGGCAGAGAAGACGAGAGAAACGGAGAGCAGAAGCAGCCAGCTAGCAGGGTCAGCCTACAGGCAGCCTTGTCCTTACGCTCAGTGGGGTTAACAAATAGCCAAGATGTTGAAGTAACACCTAGGAAGAAGAATCATGCACGTTAAATTATAACTTGGAGTCATTGATTTCATGCTCAGAAAGGGAGAAATTTTGGTGAAGACATTAATTGGGCCAGATGGTGGTAGGATGTGGCAAGACCACAACTATAGATCTCTGGTTCAATTGTGTTAAGATCTGTTTCATCCTCTTTAGTTCACAGGTTTATTTTTGTTAAGTGCTAATTCTAGAAATGAAACTTTGATTTGAATTATAACTTGAAGGAATTGCTTAGGATTCTTTTTTTCTTTATTTTTAAATTATAGTTGCTATACAATATTATAGTAGTTTCAGGTATACAACACAGTGATTCCACACATATATCTTACGAAGTGATCACCGTGGTAAGTCTAGTAACCATCTGTCCCTGTACATAGTTTTTAAATGTTCTCTCTTCTCCCCATCTTCCTTTCCATCCCTGCGCTCACCTCTCCTTCCCCTTTCCTCCCATCCCCTTTCCTCCTCTCTCTCACATACACACACATTTCTAGCACAGGCTTCAGTGGACCATGACACCTAAGTACATGTGGTTCTTCAATAGACATAGATCTAGGCTAGTTGAAGTAAAGATTGCATCTTCTAGACTAGCTAAAGCCAAAGGTTGTAGACACTAAATGAGTTTCAATGCCTTGGTTCTCCTTCCCTCTATCTTGGATCCCTTATTATAAAAGTCTCCCTGCCCTAGTCCTTTGTGCATAAACAAGAAAGTGCAGCCTTATGTGACTTTACTCTAGGGTTAAGGATCGGAGGGGTGCAGAAAGTTGATCCCCCACTTTCAGGGTCTGTATCCCACCCACAGTGAGGTACATAGTTTCCCTTAGAACCAGAAACGTCCAGACCCTCCTGAGATATTTCCTGCCAAGATGCTTTTCATCGGGATAAGCACCAGTAGCCTGTCCCTGTCCTCACGGCCTCGCAACCTGCTTCTGAAGTTGCTACCCCCAAGATCAGGGCCTTCTCTGGGATCTATGAGTATCTCTGAGCACCCACTTCTAAGCCTTGATGGGAATTTCCAGAGACTCTTTCCTGAGCTAGAACATCAGGAAGAAAACAGATACATTATTTAAAGATGAAAGAGCAATGAGTTAGAAGCACCACAGATTGTCCTTCTGAGAAAACCCTAAATCTAATGACATCAAAATACATTTTGTCCTATGTTTTCCCTCAAATTCTGAGGCAGGAACAAGAGGAATAATTTTCGTAATTGTAATGAAAATTATTGTAGGAACAAGAGGAATAATTTTCATAATTGTAATGAAAATTATTATAACAGTTAACTTTTGTAGCCAACTTTTGAATAAAACCAATATTTTGAGAAGCTAGAGCTACCTGTAGGACTTTACAAGATTCATGTTTATCAAACTCACAAATATATTACCCTTAACCATAACCACATCACTGATTGGGGCTTTGGAGTGATATAAAATTTAGGCAGTGAATCATTTTTCACATAAATTTGATACAGTAGCATCTGGTTTTAATGATTTGTTAGATAATTGTTTGAGTTGTGGATTGCAAAATTTGTGAAGCATTGCAGATTTCTTTTTAATGGAAAGAGTCTAATGAGGGAATGAAAGGCAAATTTGGTTTGTGAAACAAAACCAAGAGACAAGCAGTGGGAATCAAACTGAGCTTCCCATAGCAATATTTCCTTTCTTGCACTTTCATCCCCTGTTAGCATTTGGCAGGTTCATTTCCCAGTGCTAATTTAGAAGAAATTGATCTCCATTAAGGAATTAATTTAATAATTAATTAGGGTTGGTGTTAACAGCAACCCTACAATACATTTGTTAGAGTAGACATTTAGAGGTTGATGCTCTAAGTATTTTTGGTTACCGGCATTTTCACAGCATTACATATTCCTTTCATTTCCCTTTCCTCTCTGCCCCCTAAATTCTGAAAGACAAAACCCAAAGAACTCACGCTGTTCATACTAGTATAACAGCATAACATGAAGATAGCCAGGAAAGAGAGCCCCTATCAATACTCTAAAAGCGAGTCTCTTCAATATGGTTACTGTCATAACCCCTTTTCCCATGGAACAGCCACACTTGACCAGTACATTGTCAAATTAGAGTCAATATTTTGTTTTGAACAATAACAAATATATGGGTTTGATCATTATTATAGGTTCCTGATTTACTCATTGATAAAACACCATGATTTTAATTATTTTGAAAGACAAAGAAAACATTGACTAGTTTATTTCCAACTGTGATAAGACTGTTCATGCCTGGTAACTACAGTCATCGGTGTCATACCTTAAAACTTTCAGACTTGTGTTTGCTGTTGCTTAAAAAATAATCGATGGAGTGATTCTAGAAGTATATGTGTGCCTCAGGGAAAGTGTAACGTGAAAACCCCCTGATGGTTTCTAAACAGCTTTTAAACATGAATCATCCGAGTTATACAAATAGTATAGTGATATCCCATATTTAATCCCACAGCAGAGTTTTCTGTGGAATCTGTGAATGTGGAGGATGTTAGACGGCCTCAGCAAGGGGAACATTCGGTGCAGTAGAGAGCAGTGAGCTGGGAAACAGCCTCTGGCCCGCCTGGGAGTGACCTGCTCCACTTCCTTGGCACGGTCACCAGTGGTGTCCCTGGCAGGGGGTGTGGCATGACCAGAGGGGACTGACTTTCCAGGGGCTGGTAATATTCTGTTTCTGGATGGGTGGGTTCATTTTATGGAAATGATTTACACACTTTTCTGTATGTATGCAACACTTCAATAAAAGTTTAAGAAAACCTGATGTCTGATGTTAAGGGGAAAAACACAGCCATGGCTTTGAAAATAGCAGCAACAGCAAAATCACACCCATCCTATTCCCACTGCATCCTGTGCTCACCTCCACAGTTGCGTTTTCCACATTGTGTTCTAATTACCTGTTGCATGACTGTCACCACTATTACACTGTGAGTATCAACTAGGGAGGGAAGAGAATAGTTTGGCAGAAAATGTCTAGAGCAGTGCCTGGCACTCAGTCGGGTTCCCTGGTTGATTGCTTAGTACATCAGTGATTTAATGACAGGAGAGATGTACTCTGGTTTTTCACTCTGCCCCTGGGTAACTGTGTTACAGTGCACACACACACACACACACACACAGAGAGAGAGAGAGAGAGAGAGAGAGAGAGAGAGAGAGAGAGAGAAGAGAGAGAGAGAGAGAGAGAGAGAGAGAGAGAGAGAGAGAGAGAGAGAGAGACTGACTGACTCTCTGGGTCTACTTGTCTTGTAGGAAAAAACTTCAGTATGGCAGGGTGGTTAAGACTTTTTCCAGTTTGAAAATTCTATGAGAATATATTGCTGGAAATATTTTAGAGTGTTAAACATATCTCAGGGGTGATTCAACTAAGAGAAAATAAAGATAACTAAAAAATAAGAACCCCAAATAAAGGATGGTTTTGAAATATACCTAGGGCTTCCAATTTATGAAAATAAAAATGGAATTATTTTTTGAGTGCCATATTTCCCTATTTAATTCAATCTTTCATTTTCTATAAGAGAAAAAGCACTTTATATGACTTGAATTTGTGATGCTAAAGCAAAAATAAAAAGTAAGGTAAGGAGCCAATTTCTCTCTTTAAAAATGTCCCCCTAGACAAGAAAAAATAATAGAGATTGGGTCTATCCTCTTGTCCAAACACTGGACAAAATATATGAAATGCTGGTTTCAGACATTGCATACCAGGTGATGCAGGATGTTGATCTCTGCAAGTGGAAAAACTAATAGGATGAACCACGGGATTTCTTCAGTTCAGTGCTTGGAGTGAACTTCTGTGCTGCAATGTAGGGAACAGGAACCCCAGAGAAACCAGTTATATCCCTGATTTGAAGAGGCAGAGCTAGGAGTCCAGAAAGGCCAAAGTGGCCTGAATTTACAGGACAGAGTACTGGTGAGGATGGAGCTGAACAGAGGAAAAGCTCTAGAGATCTGTGGACGGTCTTCTAAGTCTTCATCTAATTGCTGATCAGAATGTGCTTGTGGGAAACTATCCAAGTCTGGGAAAGGAACTACAGAAAAGGAGCAGAGGGAACATTTGTGGAACTCATACAGAGCTGGGAATAGTGCTCCTCCCGGCCAGGGTGGAAAATGTACTAATCCAAAGGACATCAGAGAAATAGAAGACTACTCAGAAGGGTATTGCCTCAGTAGTGGAACAAATTTAGATCTAAACAAAGATGACTGAATGCCATCTCATCATCTTAACGGCAAGCCTAAAAAATCCCAAACAATTTCCAAATAATATAACTGCATTCCAGAACAAAGTTTGAGAATATAGGCATTCAAAAATATTCATCACTTGTCAAAGAAAAATTCCCCATGTCTGGCATCCAATAAAGAAGTACCTGGCATATAGTAAAACAGGAAAAAGTGATCCATATAAAAAGAAATATTGTTCAATAGAAACATGCACATAAATGACAGAGATGATAGAATTAGTAGCAAAGACATTGAAGCAATTGCTATAACTGATTTCCATGTGTTCAAGAAGATAGAGGAAACATTGCATATGTTTAGAGGCTGATAAGACATATACAGCTTCTGGAGATGAAAATGTAATGTCAAAGATGAAAAATTCAGTGAATGAGATAAAAGATTAGATATTGAAGAAGGAAAAGATTAGCAAACTTGAACATATAGCAATGGAAGCTATTCAGTTGAAACAAACAAACAAACAAACAAACAGGACCTAAAATAAAAGAAACAGAGCATCACTGAGTCAAGGAACAACTTAAACAAGCCCAATGTGTGTACAATTGGAGTCTCTGAAGAGAGGAATGAAGGCTGTTTGATAAGGATATTACTATGGTTATGAACCATAGACTTAAACAGGTGCTATTTTTCAAGACCAGGGATGACCCTCCGATAACCCCCCAAAGATGATTCAGGGATTATCAGGGTTACCACTCTCATCAGAGGCCCAGAGTGCAAGGGCCAGAAGGCAGAGTGGTTTCAAAGGGTGGGGCCACCACTCCAGTTCTGACCAAGATGTATTCCATCCTCCCACCTCCAGCCCAATATGCTAGGGGTGGCACTGCTACAGAGAGCTGTGATCCTGGAAGAGAACTGAGATTCGGGTGGGCCCTGGAGAGAGTTGTGGTGGCAGCATCCTGCAAAACCATTGGGATGACATTGCCACTTCAGTGGCTCCAAAAGGCAGAGCATCTAGCCCGAAAGGATGATTTTTGAGCCCTATGGTATAATGGAATTTGCTCCATTAGATTTTGGACCTACTTAAGATCTGTCACTCTTTTCTTCTTATTTCTCCATTTTAGAATTCGAAAGTCTATCCTATGTCTGTCCCACCATTTTGGAAGTATATACCTTGTTAGATTTCACAGGTTCACAACTGGAGAGGAATTTTGCCTCAGGATAAATTGAACTTCATGTCTCACCCATATCTTATTTAGGTGATATTTAGATGATACTTTGGCCTTTAAACTTAGAGTTGATGCTAGAATGAGTTAAGACTTTAGGGGATGTGGGGGTGAAGTGAATGTATTTTACGTATGAGAAGGACAAATTTTGGGGGGCTAGGAGAGGAACGCTATGCACTGAAATATGTGTCCCCCCCAAATTCATATGTTGAAGCCTAATCCCCATGTGATAGTATTAAGAGGTGGGACCTTGGAGAGGTGATTAGCTCTAGAGGGTGAATTCCTTATGACTGGGATTAGTGCCTTATAGAAAGCTCTCTCACCCCTTGTGCCATGTGGGACATGGCAAGAAGACAGCTGTCTATACCAGGAAGTGGGCTCTCACCAGACATTGAATCTGCTGGTAACTTGATCTTGGACTTTCTAGCCTCCTGAACTATGAGAAATAAATGTTCAGTTTTTCTAAGCCCCCTCACCTCCCAAGTCTATGGTATTATTTTTTGTTTTATAGCAGCCTAAATAGATGAAGACATCATCCCTTGAACATAGGAAATGAGGCTCCTACCCATCCTCTGGTCTTCTTCCTCATTCCTGCCTCCTATTTTCTCTACCCCAAAAGGCAATAGTTGGTTATTTTCCCATATTTGACTTGGCTTGGAGTTGAAAGAATAATTATACTGCTTTTAGCCACCAACCAAAAGGGAAAGACAAAACCACCCCATCAGTTAGAGCTAAGTTAGACAATTTTTTCCTGTGTTTTAGAAATATGCCCTTAATCCCATTTCAGTATTAGAAACACTATGCGTCAGCATTTGACTGTCAGTTGTGATCTTGTGTAGGCTTTAGTGGTTCCCCCAAATAATTCTGATTTTCTTCCCTTCCACACCCATAGGGTTGTACTTTTCAGCCACTTGGGCATTCTTACCTCCAGGACTGTGAGAAAGTAAATTGGTGGTGTTTAAACCATGCAGTCCATGGTATTTTCTTATGGTAGTTCAAGCAGACTCATAGACTTTAATTCATTTAATCATCACAACAACTATCTGAAGTAAGCAAGAGGAAGAAAATGACTTGCCCAAGGTTATACAGTGATTCCAACCCTGGCAGTCAGACTGTAAGTCCATGCTCTTAGCCACTGTGTCATATATGAGAACACAAATAGAAACTGTCTGTTAGCAGTGAGAAGCTCACTCGAGGAGGAGATTGCCATCTCAGTAAGGTGCCCTCACATTTTGTGAGGCTCCTCATGGGTTCGGGGTGTAATGCAGCTTGGTGGAGTCATTTGGTTGCTGACTTAGAATTATCTGATGTAATTTGAGCCCAGAGGACAGGCCTCTATTTGGGGGTGTGGGATGAGAAGAGAGATGGACAAAACACTCAATTTGACTCCTTGAAACTAAGATGGACCTGAATGTGAGTTCTTCGTACTCTAGCTTGGGTAGCTGCAGAACACCCCCAACCATGGTGCTCATGACCTTGAGGTCAAAGTTCCCAGAGACACACATTTCTGTACTAAGAAGGCTGAAGACTAGTTAGTGGCTTCTTCATTCTATCTTTAAATGTAGACTTGATTTTCAAGCAGACATGCTGATAATACCATTCTCTTTCCCCTCCATGCAGATGGAGCATTTGGAGGACCCAGGAGGATTTGTGGTGACCTGAGGATACCACTTTAGCAAGAGATTATACTAATCTCAAACTCGTAGGCTTTGAGACTGACTTCTGTGTAGGTGAGTTTACAATATGTTTTATAAAGACTAAGTTAAATGCAAACATATTTTTATATTGTTATCCCTGTGAAGAGATTTATCTTTCAAAGCAAAGAATTATCTCTAACTCATAAATTCAGTCCACGTTTCACTTAGAAGAGTATTTGCTTTTTTAAATCTAATCCTCGGAAATCAGTCACGAGGTTCTCAAATATTTCAACCTTGTGAATGACACTTGCTTTAAATTCAAGTCCCATTTCTCAATATCTCTTTGAAATAGTTAAGAAGCCATTGTCATTTTTCAGTTATTCCTCGTATAAGAGAATTTTGTAGTGATCTGCTCCCTTCTTGACCCTCCCACAACAACTTTCCATAGAGGGAGGAGGGTAAAAACTTATAGGGCCCTGGACTTCGGGAAGGAGTGTGGTCTGTGCAAGTTTGAGATACTGTTACGGTTTGAAATAGAGGGCGTTTTGGTCACAAACATGCTACTCACAATTTAGTTTTCTAAGAGTAGATGTTTGACTTTGGAGTGAAGATCAGAAAATGGGCAAGACATTCACCATTTACTGAGTATTCACAAAATACAAGGTGCAGAACTAAGTGCACTGACATGTATCATTAATTCCTTATAGTAATCTCATGAGTATTATGATTAATCACCATTTAAAGGTGAGAAAATGGAGGCTTAGAGGGGTCAGATAACTTGCTGACTTAGGAGAGGTAAGGTTGCAAAACTGGTTAATGGCAGAATTTGAACTCAAGTCTGTCTGAGCCCAACATCTTAGTTTTGAGCCCCATGCAATGCTCCATTTACTCAACAGATTACTAAAGTGAATCAAAGGGAGGCATCAGATGAAAGCATGTTCTCACTTCTACGCACAAAAGATAGCAAGATGCTCAGATCTTGACATTTATTCAACAAACATTTATTAAGCCCCATGACACGTGTGTTCTGATAGGTGTGGTGTGTTAGACACTATTAGGCAAACTATGTTAGGGATGCCCTGCTAGGAGGACTGGCATTTTCAGACATGTACTCTAGTGTAAGAGATCTCTTTTTCCACTTATGTCAAGAGCCAGAATGGAAACAAAAAGCTCCCTCATCCAATGGGTACTGAAGAGCTGAGACAGTTCTAAATAGTTCTTCAGACTCTCTTGAATCTTCCCTGGGGATATTTCAAAATTTAATAAGTGTTTAGTAGGTGCTCACGCTATGCCAAGCAGAGGGTGTGTACTAAAGAGACAGAGATGAGTAAGGTGTCTTCCCTGTCCTTGAGGGGCTCTTGGTGTAATGGGGCTATTTATCTGTTCCAGGTGCAAATACAGAGATTCTGTTACACTCAGAAATGGACAAACAGATGAATGCCTCTATTCAGAATAGGGTCTGAAGAACACATAAATGCAATAAAATTTAAAGTAATGAGGAAAAAGAAGGTTAGGGTAGTGAAGTTAGACCTGGGAAATTATTAGGACATGAGCCAATGCCTAATGCTCTGTACAACTTATTTATCTATTTCTATTTTTAAATACTTAAAATATTTAATTACAGATGATATACAATATTATGTTAGTTTCAGGTATACAGGGTAGTGATTAGACATTTATATAAGTTACAAAGTGATCACCTTATAGGTCTAGTATCCATCTGACACCGTACATAGTTATGACAATATTATTGACTATATTCACTACGCCGCCGCTCTGTACAACTGTTTGTGGTCCCCTGGTCTGTAGCTCCCCTGCTGTCAAAGCAAAATGGGCAGCATGACCAGCCACAAGGCTCACAATAGCCACATAAACATATCTGTTCCTCAATAAGGCATGTGCTTTCCTGGCTTCAAAACCTGAGAAAAGTTTTTGCTGTGAGTCTTCTTAAAGGAGAACCATGTGAAATAGTGACCCATATCCTCAATACCACAGCACGTTCTAATGAACACAATAGGTATTCCCAAGTGGCAGCTTATTAGCACACCAGCTAAGTTAATAATGCCAAAGTGAAACTCTGAAAGAGACATTTATAAGGTCCAGCGTGGGAAACCCAAGGGCCAAGGTGGCTATTGCTCTGGCTCAAGCTGGGGCCAGAAATTCACCTTTGGTCTGGGAGGGATCCTCTGAGATGATCATGGTCCTAACTTATAAGCCCTAGAGGGAAGAGGAGTTAGCTGCTCTCCTTTTCTCTATACTACGTACACTCAACCTTCAGTGCTTCTGGCAGCTTGATCCCTGCTGGTGGTTTTTCTTGTGGATCCCACATGCTTTGGAGTGAGACAGGCTAGGATTTGTTTCTGCTCCGTTACTTCAGCTGTGTCACCTTGGGCAATTGCTCAGCTTCAGCTGTGAGCTGGGAGGGTAATACCTGCCATACAGGTTTGTTGGGAAAAACAGAAGAGATGACCTGTCCAACTCTAAAGCTCTGTGCTCGGGGCAGAACAAACACTTATTTAACAGTAGCTTTCAAGACAGTGAAACTACTGAGAAACCAAGATGGCGGCATAGGTTAACGCCGGAAATTGTTGCCTCGAACAACCACTTCAAAAAACAACGGAACAGACATCATCCAGAACCACAGGAAGGCTGGCTGAGTGGAAATTCTACGACTAGGAGGAAAGAGAATATCATACCCAGACTCAGAGGAGGCGCAGTGCTGAAGTGAAATACTCAGGTGCGGAGTGCGCGCTGGAGCGGGCTGGCGGCGGAGGGCGCGGTTGTTGTTTTCAATCGGGAGGGAGTTTCAGACTCTGAGCTCCAGATCCGGGCGAGTCTCTAGGGACCCAGACTCAAACGGGAGAAGCAGGACTGTCTGGCTTCGGTCTGAACTCGAAGGCAGCTTTCTCTCTGAGGTTTGCAGCGGTTGCTGGGACTCTGAGGCAGAGCCCCTAGGCACGGAACTGAGAGCAGCCATAACTGCTCGCCCTGTAGATCCCCGGGGACCCACCCCGCCCAAGCCCTGCGCAGAGCCATTTGCCGGATAGCCTCAGGCAAACGCTAGATTAGCACCGCCCTAGAGATCCAGCACAGAAGCTCTTACACTGCAGACACAGCGGACACTCATAGCCAGTTAGCCTGGAGGTCAAATCACCCCCGGTATTGCCGACAACAATCAAGGCTTAACTACAACAAGACTGCGCACAAAGACCACTAGGGGGTGCACCAAGAAAGCATAAAAAATGCGGAGACAAAGAAACAGGACAAAACTGTCAATGGAGGATATTGAGTTCAGAACCACACTTTTAAGGTCTCTTAAGAACTGTCTAGAAGCCGCCGATAAATATAGTGAGATCCTCAAGAAATCTAATGAGACCCTCGATGTTATGATAAAGAACCAACTAGAAATTAAGCATACATGGACTGAAATAATGAATACTATACAGACTCCCAACAGCAGACCAGAGGAGCGCAAGAGTCAAGGCAAAGATTTGAAATGCAAAGAAGCAAAAAACACCCAACCAGAAAAGCAAAATGAAAAAAGAATCCGAAAATACGAAGATAGTGTAAGGAGCCTCTGGGACAGCTTCAAGCGTACCAACATCAGAATTATAGGGGTGCCAGAAGATGAGAGAGACCAAGATATTGAAAACCTATTTGAAGAAATAATGACAGAAAACTTCCCCCATCTGGTGAAAGAAATAGACTTACAGGTCCAGGAAGCACAGAGAACCCCAAACAAAAGGAATCCAAAGAGGACCACACCAAGACACATCATAATTAAAATGCCAAGAGCAAAAGACAAAGAGAGAATCTTAAAAGCAGCAAGAGAAAGACAGTCAGTTACCTACAAGGGAATACCCATACGACTGTCAGCTGATTTCTCAACAGAAACTTTGCAGGCCAGAAGGGAGTGGCAAGAAATATTCAAAGTGATGAATACCAAGAACCTACAACCAAGATTACTTTATCCAGCAAAGCTATCATTCAGAATTGAAGGTCAGATAAAGAGCTTCACAGATAAGGAAAAGCTAAAGGAGTTCATCACCACCAAACCAGTATTATATGAAATGCTGAAGGGTATCCTTTAAGAAGAGGAAGAAGAAGAAAAAGGTAAAGATACAAATTATGAACAACAAACATGCATCTATCAACAAGTGAATCTAAGAATCAAGTGAATAAATAATCTGGTGATCATAATAGAATCAGGGACATAGAAAGGGAATGGACTGACTATTCTTGGGGGGGAAAGGGGTGTGGGAGATGCGGGAAGAGACTGGACAAAAATCGTGCACCTATGGATGAGGACAGTGGGTGGGGAGTGAGGGCGGAGGGTGGGGTGGGAACTGGGAGGAGGGGAGTTATGGGGGGAAAAAAGAGGAACAAATGTAATAATCTGAACAATAAAGATTTAATTAAAAAAAAAAAGACAGTGAAACTACTGATGATGTTGGTTAAAATGTCACTTGCCTTCTTTGAATTACAGAGGGATGTCCGTTTTTTCCTTTAAGACTTAGTGCGATCAAAACTTTTATTACATTAGTATATTTTGCTAGGTTTTGTTCCTACTAGGAACTTAATATAGCATGTCTAATACTTTATCTAATTTTGAATTTTTATATAATCTTAAAGCTTATTTTTGCTAATAAGCAAGACAAATGTTTGCTCATCTGAGGTTTATGAAAGAAAATGCAAAAACCAAAAATTAAATAAAACAAAAGCTCTTCAAACCAATGAAAGCTTCCCCAGGTTTTCCCAAGACCCTAGGTAAGCATCCCACAAAAAATAACATCTATAGCTTAAATGCATGGGGGTGGGGTGGGGAGGTGGGGGATGGGGCAGCAGGGACTGTGAGGTGGTAGGTCTCATTTTAATTAAAATGAAGATTTTAGAAGGAGTGATTTGGTTAATGCCCTTGGTTAATAGACAAGTACTTATTTGCATATCTGGAAAATGCATATTCAAAGCAGGCGATGAAGGCTTGCTATACGAAGGCTCAGAAAGCAAATAGCAGGCTGACCTTGGCCACCATGTGCCAAGTACACATATTCATGTACCTCAGGAAAAGGCCTGTACCTCTTCAAATGCTCACAGTTAGAAGTCTGTGCTCGCTCTCTTTCTCTTACCTTGCTCCTTCCTTGCTCTCTCAGCAGAGGCCTCTGTGCAGCTCCCCTCAGGTTAGGTGATACAGGCACCAGCTCAGCCAACGAGTCCATCCTCAGGGGACACATCCCTCAGTAGGCACCCAGGGAAACGTGTGTCAGCATTATATGGCTTCTGTTGAGTTTCCCTGAAAATAGGAACAATTTGAATTTTAACAATGATATGGTGGAAACCAGGGCCCTGGGAACTAGAGAGCGTGTGGCTACAATGATGCCTCCAGGATGGCAGAAGGTCCTCCTGCCTCAGCCCTAGGTCATGTTTTGGTTTGGAAGGTGGAGAAGGTATTACGTGTGCAAATTAAGTCACCTTGAGTAAGGGCTTGAGTACTTGGGAGAAAAAGACTGGATTTCAAAGTAACCTTAGAGAGTGAGTCAGACAGAGAGGAAGGTTAGGCACGATTTTATATATAGGGTGGACAAAAGTAGGCTGACCGCCGTTCGTATAGAAAAGAATACAGTAATTAATAAAAAATAATATAAGAATAAACTCTGTGTGTTCACATACTCACAACTGTAAACCTACATACACACACGGGGCAGACCAAGAAAGACACACACACACACACACACACACACACTGGGATTATCATATCCAATATCATATCCGCTGTATCTATCAATGCTGAACACAAAATGATCACTAAAATACTGGCTTAATTAAATTAACTTAGAAAAGAAAGATTCACTCAAAAAATTAAGGCTTATTTTCTAGCAACCTGGTTCCCAAAGGCATCCAAAGTTCAGGATTTTTTTAATCAACTAAAAAAAGAAACATTGTAATTTTCAGGTATCTTCAGTGCTAGTTGGTTGCTAAAACAAAATCTTCAAAAAGCCCTCCATAGAACAATAAAGAAACAAAAGCTGGTGTTTGTTTTATGCCTTTTATTTCCTCTTCCCTTTATGCTGAAGATGTAGTTGGAGCCGTACAGATGCTGATATAACTTTTAATTTAGATTTGGGGACTGATTGTGGTGGGCCTAGTTCCCATTTATTGCTTACACAAATCCTGTTTCTCCCTCCCCACCCCCGAAGAAACTCCAAGTCCTCTTAGTAATCCGGAGCCACGCTCTATCTCCCCTCTACGTACTGCGGACACAGTTGGGATAGACAGAGCGGTGGGATTATCAATACTTAAGGTCCTCGAGTGCAGAGGACGGTGAACATCCATCATGAACTGTCAGAGGTGGACTTCAGGCGGAAAGGCATCTTGCTCACGGTTCACGGTTCACCCTGCTGACGACCACAGAGGGTACACCTGCTTATAGGAGTGACCGGAACATGCCAGTTCACGGTCATGCCAAGGCCTGGAGGTTTCTTTTGCTCTGTGGCCTCTGGATGCTATCGCAGGCAATTATGTCTCTCATTACCTCTCCTGTTCCAACAGTGTTTTCTTTGAGCATTTCACACGTTTTAAAGAAAGCTTTAAATAATACCAACCCAGGCTACAGAACTTACCTCCTGAAAAAAAAAAAAAATTCCCCCTTTCTTGGTAGATTTTCTCAGCATCTTTAGATATTGCTGTTATTTTCAGCCATTAGGCAAAATTTAGAGGAAAAGGAGATTTGAAACAATTAATCTAGTAGACTAGATAAATTTGTTGTTTTGTGTTTCTTACCTATCTTTGCTAGTTTTTTTAAGTACTTAATTTAAGACTAGTTTTTTAAAAATATATTTTATTGATTTTCCCACAGAGTGGAAGGGAGAGGGATAGAGAGTTAGAAACATCAAAGAGAGAGAGAAACCTCAATCAGCTGCCTCCTGCACACCCCCTACTGGGGATGTGCCCACAACCAAGGTACATGCCCCTGACCGGAATCGAACCTGGGACCCTTCAGTCCGCAGGCCGACGCTCCATCCACTGAGCCAAACCAGTCAGGGCTAGAATAGTTTTTTGATATATGCAAAAACTGCAAAGATTTATAGAGTTCTCATACACCTCACACTCACTTTCCTTTACTATTAACATCTTGTATCAATATTGTACATTTATTACAGTTAATGAACCAATATTGATACACTGTCATTAACTGAAGTCCACACCTTCTTCCGATTTCCCAATTTCCCCTGATGGAGTTTCCTGCTCCAGGAGCCCATCCAGGAGACCACAGGACTCTAGCTGTCACATTCCCTTCGGCTCCTCTTGGTTGAGGCAGCATCTCAGACTTTCCTTGGTTTAGATGACTTTGACAGTTTTGAGGAGCACTGGCCAGGTATGCAATAGAATGTCCTTCAATTGACATTGGCCTATTGTGTTTCTCATAATTACGCTGGGGCTTAGGACTCTGGGGAGAAAGACCCCAGAGTTAAAGTGCCATTCTCATCACACACAGTCAGCATGCCCCCTCTGTTGATGGGAACCTTGACCACCTGTCTGAGGTAGCATGTGTTTGTCAGGTTTCTCCACTATAGAAGCGTTCTTTTCCTGTTTTCTATCTCTTTGGAAGGCAGACACTGTAAGCAGACCATACTTAGGGAGTGGGAGTTACACTTCACCTCCTCGAGGGAGGAGTGTCTACATAAGTTATTAGGAATTCTGCTTGGGAGATTTGTTTCTTCTCCACCACTTAGTTATTTATGTAATGATTCACATCAATATGGATGCATTAGATGCAGTAGATCGGGTTATAAACCGATACTACTTTATTTTGTTGCTCAAACTGTTCTAGCTTTAGTCATTGGAGGCTCTTTCAGTTGGCTCCATGGCCAGTTGACATCATTGTAGTTTTAAAGTTTGTCTTTTTTTAGAACTTTTTTTACTTCTAGAAATGCAAGAAGCTACAGGCTCATTTTCTAAAATAATTTTTTAACTTTTCAATTATAGTTGATGTACAATATTATATTAGTTTCATGTATATAACCAGTGATTAGACATTTATATAACTTAGGAAGTGATTGCCCCAGTAAATCTAATACCCATCTGACACCATTCATAGTTATTACAATATTATTGGCTACATTCCCTATGCTGTACTTTTATGTTCCACAGACTCCTTTTGTATAATTCCTGTCTCAGTCCTAGAATCAGTCATTTCTCCAAAGAGCCTTGGTTCTCTTCAATGGTGAACAGTATTATAAACTAATATTTGCACACTCACTGGGGGCTGTTTACAGTTCTGAATGTGGGTAGGAGTGACTTAGTGCTGCCTATCTCACTTTCACCCCGTCGCTACTTAATGGGGAGTCAGGAGAACTACAGAAAGGGGTCAATGAAGATGAAAACTGGTTTAGATATCTTCCCAGTAAGGCTTGGTACCCTGAGATTCACTTGCAGGAGATTTCAGTTTAACCAGCAGTCATGGTTAGATCAATTCAAACATGTATGTGTTGCTAAAGATATACACAGCCTAGCATTTGCCATTTGCATTTCACCCCAGCTTTGAAAGTCTCTGGTGAGACGTTGGCTTGCTCATTCTAAATGTGTAGGGGCTTATAGCTTGCAGTTTGAATTTCACTGCACACAATTTAGTGGTGTGGAGCCACATTCACTTCGTGACTGAACACCTGAATATAAATGTGTGGGTTCTTTTCCTGTCAAACTAAACAAGCAAACAAAAACACCCCTGAGCTAAAAGGAAGAGAATGCTTGCGATCCTTCAGTGCCAGGAACCCAATAAAACTCCCACTTGTCGCTGCATGTAATCAGTCAGAAGGTGCAAATCAACCACCAGGCATTTCTCTGCCAGGGGAGCAGCGTGCTCTGTGTGAGCTGAGGTGCTCTGGGAGGGAAGCGTAGCCAGCTGCTTTCAGGGCCATAATTCTCTTAGGAAAGAGAGGAAAAAGCAGCTTTTAAAATAGAACTAAAAGAAAAGAAAAACCAATAAGTTGGGTAATATGGTAATCAGAGAGAGCTGTGGTGAACTGGTCCAACCTCATTACATAGGGGAGAAAGCAGCCTCGGGAGGCCAAGTCCCCTGCCGTCAGCCCAGGGCTGGAGTGCAGGGCTCTGTCTCCGAGGCCTGTGCTATGTTCATGCTGCCTTATATTTAATGATCAGATAGACTCTTATGCCTGGTTTATGTTCAATGTCCTTGACAAGTTAGAAAATAGATGATATATTTCTAAGGTTTCAGTTCTTCTCCCAGGGAGGAGAATATAAGCAGTCTTAACTCTTCTGTAATTTTAGCTGAAACTGATGTTGGCTTGCCGTGAGACCAACTCTAGCGTCAATTCTACAGCTTTGGTGTTAAACATGTTGTAACAATGGTTTTTATGTCTTAGTTCAGATTTTCGAGAGGGAGAATCTGATTGGCTCATCCTAGTCAGTTGGCTTTTGGATCTGTGTCTTCTTCTGATTCCCATTGGCTGTAGCCAATTGGCTGGTTACCTAGAACAGACATGCAGTTTAAGTGAGTCCTTTATCATGGGCTACCCTATAGAAGACAATGTGGATTGGGCAGACAATAGGTATTACTTTCCCAGGGCTCCTGTGACAAGTCACCACAGACTTGATGGCCTAAAACAACAGAAATTTATTCTCTCACTGTTTTGGATGCCAGACATTGAAAATAAAGATATCGGGGGGTGGGGGCATGCTCCCTCCTGAAGCTCTAGAGAATAATTTGTTCCTTGCCTATTCTACTTCTGGTGCTGCTGGCGTGGCTTGCCATCCCTTATCTGTGGCCATGTCACTCCAGTCCCTGCCTCTGCCTTCAGTGGCCCTCTCTCCCATGTGGTCTCTCCATGGGTCTGTTCCCAACTCCCTCTCCCACTGTATGTGTATATGCTGTTAGGGCCCAGCTGGGTAGTCTGGTGAGGCCCCCTCTCAATCCCTTTAACTTAAGTATATAGTTTGCCACGTGATGTATTATTCACTCTTTTGTCATAGAAGACAATATTTATAGGTTCTAGAGGTTAGGATGTGGACCTCCCCCCCCCCCCCCCCCCCCCCGCATACAGCACACTATAGACAAGTACTTGAAAACTTGAAAATATTTTTCAGGGCTTTCCCCTTTGTCAATCATATTTTATAGGATAAGAATCGGGATAAAGATGCAGGTGCTGGATTCAAGATTTTCCCTGAATCAGTCTCTGAGTAGCCATTTCATCAAAAGGATTTGTGGTGACTTAAATGCACCAGCTCATCATAGTCCCACTGTGAAATGGCACTAATTGGCCCCATTTGGTTACATAATAAGAGAATGCATTTGAAACAAACCTGTTTTCTTCTTGTTGAACATTATATACAAGATGGAAGCAACAGATGACTGTGGAAGAAAAATCAACTCTAGAGGTATTTTATCATCTAATCTGGGCTTCATGAAGCATAGTCAAAAACTTTATTAAAGAAACAGTCTTTTACCTTGCCTTCATTTCTTATCAACCTCAAAGGAAAAAGAAAAGGTATGAAAACAGAAAGTAGCTTCTGGGCTTTAGCAGGGAATGAGGAACGTACATGTGTAGCTTTATGAAGGCTGTTGGAGTTATTTCCTCTGCCCCATTGCGTGTTCCCTGTGAAATTCCGCCACCCTGCTCTCTTGGCTCCTGAAAGCACAGTTCCACTGTCCTTGAGTCGACCTTTCTTGAGGAAATCCTCCTTTTAGAGTTACTCTTCTCAGTGCTTTTTCCTCCAGTGACCCAACTCCCAAGTCCCAGCTACTAAATTAGAGGAGAGGGATTATTCTAAGTGCCCTGTTAATCCTTTCTCCTCTGGGATGACTGGAACCTGCAGACGTAGGCCCTGTGAGGAGCACTGTCCTCCTGTTTACATCTAGTCTGCCTTATTTGACCTTAGATTAAACAGGGACCTGCTTATTCTGCAGTCTGCGGAGAGGTTAGCAGTACCTGCAATGACTAAACCCACTTCTTTTGCCCCTGTTCTCACCCCTGGAAATAAGAGTGGGTTCTAAAAATTGTATAAGGAAGGGCCCAAGCTTTCTGGAAGAGGAAGATAGGGGATCCGCTAGGGTTCTTTAGCCCCTGGAGAGCTTGTTGCTTCTTTCCACACTCAGAGTGGTCTCCAGAGCTGCTGGCCTGCCTCCCCCTGCAGGGAGCAATGGGCCGCCCCACAGCCACCCTCCTTTCTGTTTAAAGCAGCGGTTCTCAACCTGTAGGTCGAGACCCTTTTGAACGATCCTTTCAGAGGGGTCGCCTAAGACCATCGGAAAACACATATATAATTACATATTGTTTTTGTGATTAATCACTATGCTTTAATTATGTTCAATTTGTAACAATGAAATTGGGGGTCATCACAACATGAGGAACTGTATTAAAGGGTTGCGGTATTAGGTAGGTTGAGAGCCACTGGTTTAAAGTCTGCCAGAAACCAGCTTCAGTGGAGCCTTTAGGGATGGATTAGAGAGAGGCTTATTTGCTTTCCACATTGGCACCTGGAGCCTTTAGGGATGGATTAGAGAGAGGCTTATTTGCTTTCCACATTGTCACCTGGAGAGGAATTATCTGAATTAAACAACAGAGAATTATCTTCCTGAAAATACCTTGGCATTGGTATTGGCATTTTGGTAAATTCCTGAATCCTCTAGAGCTGGTTTCTAGACTTGAATAGGCCACTTCTAGATTCCTAAGAATGGATGATTTTGGCATTCTCTAGGTGTAGCCAAATATCTCTTGCTTTAATCTCTTTCTCTAGCAGAGTATTTCTTTTTTCTTTCTTTCTTTTTTTTTTTTTACCTGTGCATATGTATTTTTTTTTTATTATTAGTTAAGGTATTACAAATGTGTCCTCATTCCCCCCAAAAGAGTATTTCTTAACATGGTGCTGAATGCCCAACATCTCTCTTTGCAATAAAATAGTTTATTTATTTATTTATTTATTTATTTATTTATTTATTTTGTATTAAGTTTCTTAATATTCCCTCTTTGGACACATTTTTAATTTCTATAATCGTTCTTATGGCTCTTCCTTGAAACTCCACCTTGTGTCTATATTCTTGTAGAGGTATGGTAACTGAAACTACCCATGATGTTCTTATACAGGCCTGCCTGTCTCTCGATATAGTACAAAGCTTATCTTTGGGCAAGATATCATGGAAGAATGGCTAATTTGTTGTGATGATTAATTCTGATTTTTTAAATTGCCTTTTTTTAAAAAAATATATTTTATTGATTTTTTACAGAGAGGAAGGGAGAGAGACAGAGAGTCAGAAACATCGATGAGAGAGAAGCATCGACCAGCCGCCTCCTGCACATCCCAGGTACATGCCCTTGACCGGAATTGAACCTGGGACCCCTCAGTCCGCAGGCCGACGCTCTATCCACTGAGCCAAACCGGTTTCGGCTTAAATTGCTTTTTTTTAAAAAAAAAAAAATTTCTTTATTGATTAAGTTATTACATATGTGTCCTTATCCCCACATTACCGCCCATCCCCCCCCCCTCATGCTCTCACTCCCCTATTGTCTGTGTCCATTGGTTAGGCCTATATGCCTGCATATAAGTCCTTTGGTTGATCTCTCCCCCTTACCCCCACCCTCCCCTACCTTCCCTCTTAGGTTTGATGGTCTGATTGATGCTTCTCTGTCTCTGGATCTGTTTTTGTTTATCAGTTTATGTTGTTCATTATATTCCATAAATGAGTGAGATCATGTGATATTTATCTTTCGTGATGATTAATTCTGTATCAACTTGACTGGGCTATGGGGTGCCCAGATATTTGCCTAAACCAGTGATGGCGAACCTATGACACGC
Source organism: Myotis nattereri (assembly GCF_964212035.1). Taxonomy (NCBI): domain Eukaryota; kingdom Metazoa; phylum Chordata; class Mammalia; order Chiroptera; family Vespertilionidae; genus Myotis; species Myotis nattereri. Next base: position 32,702,706 of record NC_138079.1, read on the forward strand.
GTGTCAGAGGTGACACGCGAACTCATCTTTTTGGTTGATTTTTCTTTGTTAAATGGCATTTAAATATAGAAAATAAATATCAAAAATATAACTCTTTGTTTTACTATGGTTGCAAATATCAAAAAATGTCTATATGTGACACGGCACCAGAGTTAAATTAGGGTTTTTCAAAATGCTGACACGCCGAGCTCAAAAAGTTCACCATCACTGGCCTAAACATTGATCCTACGTTGTCTGGGAGGGTGTTTCAGAATAGGATTAACATACGAGTCAGTAGACTGAGTAAAGTAGATTGCCCTCCCCAATGGTGGTGGGCCCTATGCAATTGGGTAGAGGCCTGTATAGAATAAAGGCTGAATAAGAAAGAATTCTCATTTATAAGGATATTTAAAAAATAGTACTTTTCCTTTGTTAGTACATCTGAGATATACTAAAATTAAAATAAGCATTCTATGGGAAAAATAAGGAATTCCCTCTCTTTGCCTAACTGCCTTCAAGCTGGGACAACAGTCTTCTGCTTTCACTTGGACTCAGACTGAAACTTACACCATTTGCTCTCCTGGTTCGCAGGCCATTGGACTTGGACTAGAACTACACCATTGGCCAACTGCAGGTCTTGGACTTTTCAGCCTTCATAATTGCATGAACCAATTCCTTATAACAAATCTATCTATTTATTCTCTCTCTCTCATATTGGTTCTGTTCTCTGGAGAAACCAGACTAATACACTTGTCTTAGACAGAAAATAAACCTGGGCCATCTACTTGGGCCTGAAAGCATAAGCAATTAAACACTTCTTTTTCAAAAAATATATATTTTATTGATTTTTTTACAGAGAGGAAGGGAGAGGGATAGAGAGTTAGAAACATCGATGAGAGAGAAACATCGATCAGCTGCCTTCTGCACACCCCCTACTGGGGATGTACCCTCAACCAAGGTACATGCCCTTGACCGGAATCAAACTTGGGACCCTTCAGTCTGAAGGCCGATGCTCTATCCACTGAGCCAAACCGGCTAGGGCAATTAACACTTCTTGAATCATGTCTATAGCGCATAGGATTCAACTTTAAGGGGCTTCTGTTGGCAAAAGATGGAAATATTTGAACATTAAAAAATGGCCCAATTGGTGTTGCTCAGTGGTTGAGCATTGACCTATGAACCAGGAGATCACAGATTGATTCTGGTCAGGACACATGTCCAGGTTGTAGGCTTGATCTCCTAGGGGTGTGCAGAAGACTGATTACTGATTCTCTCTCATCATTGATGCTTCTATCTCTCCCTCTCTTTTCCTCTCTGAAATCAATAAAAATATATTTTTTAAAATGGCTGCCGTAAATCGTGATTTTCATGTCAGGTTCAGGGGCCAGGACATGGCCAGGGTGGTGGTGCTTTGGTCTGAGGGATGCAGGAATCTAAGATGATGTCTAGCATCACCGTGCAAGTGAGTTTCGTGTGCTGCAGCCAGCCCCTGAAACTGGATGTGAGCTTAAAGACCCTGGACCATGTCACTATCCAGGAGCTCATAGCTGCATTAAAAAAATATTGCTATAGCTAGGAATAATGGACATCTATGAATTCAAATGACACTTCAAAAAGGAAGAAGTATACCATGTTGGTTACCTTTGTAGGTTGCCTGAGCACACATTCATTCTTCTGTAGAGTGATAATTAAAGTGAAAGCATTGAGTGTTTCCTGTTTTTCCTGTGTAGACTGCATTTCATGATAACCATATAGGTGTAAATGTCCTTCTCCTGTATCCTTATTTGCCAAGTCATAGACCACCAGGAGCATACCTGAAATTCAGCAAGTCAAATATATTGCTTGTTGCAGAGAAGGAAACTGAACTTTCGGGACCTGGGGCATCTCAGAAATAGGGTATTAGAAGGAACATGTTATAGGATTTAGGCTGGGGGTAGGTGTTGTTGGGGTGGTTCAAAGAAGAGGGACTTAGCTCTGAATTGGAAGGGAGGGTAATTCTATGACTGGGTATTTTAATAAATCTTCTTTAAATAATGCTATGATTTGGTATTTAATCAGCCTTACAGGGTAGGCCAGAGCAAAGCTAAGGCTGTCATCTCGGATGCTGCAGTCATTCATGTATTTGAAAAAGGAGGACGTTTGATTTTTGTGGTCTGCACAGTGACCTTGTTTGCCTGTTATTAAACAACATTATGAAGTATTTTTTTTATCTCACTTCAGCGTCACAAGGTGACTTGATGTTCTGTGAGATTGTTTATATCCAACAAGAGAACGCGGAGGTCCAGCTAGGAGTATCAGACCAGCCCCTAGAGTTTAGGGCCTGCTTTTCTGTTTCTGTGAGAAAGGGCTTTTCTTTTCTTTCTCCTTCTTCTTCTTTTAATCAAAGAATAGTAGAAAATAAAGAAGTGAAAGATTTGGATAATTCAATTTCAACCCCTAATGAAAGAAGGGATCTAGGCAGTCTAGGTGTTAAAATCATTACGTGGAATGTTAATGGGGTGCTTTATTATGGATGATTCAGGATGATATTATCTGAGCCACTAATCAATCTTAACATCACTAAAAGTGGAGCAGACAGATGTTACCTGCCTCCAAAGTGACTCTCAGCAGCACCTTTGAAATATTTTTGGCCAAAAAAAAAAAAAAAAAACCCAAAAAAACATTAAATCTGAATCTAGTCCAGTTTCTAAACTACTAGTTTTTAGGAAATATGAAGGATCATTTTAAATAATACCAGGAAGTTACAATCAGCCAAATCTAGAATCTTCAGCAAATGTCGTGGGGAATAAAAAGAGAGGGGGAGATGTTATAGATGAAAAGAAACTTACAAAATATATCAGCCAAACACAATGTGTGAATTTTGTTGGGATTCTGATTTAAATAAGCCATGTAAAAGACATTTTTGAGCTAATCAGAATTAAATGAGTAGGGATGATATTAAGGTAAAATTATACATTGTGATGGTTATGAAAGTGATACTGTTGTTATTTTAAATGTTCTTATTTGTTAGAAATATATTCTGAAGTATTTTTGGATAAAATGATATAAAGTCTAATATTTGCTCTGGAAAAAAAAAGGTCGGCAAGTGAATATGTGAAACTAAGAGGAGAAAATGTTGTTAATTCTTAATGTTGCCTGATGAGTCTATAGAGGTGGATCATTCTTTCAACTTTCGGGCATATTTGAGAAGTTCCAGAACAAACAGCTTTAAAATTGTCCCCCCCCCAAAAAAAAGGGGAAAGGACATGCTAGATGCTCTTTCTCCCATTATCTCCACATACAACACCATCACTCATTATTAAAAATAAAGAGGGGAAGACAGTTACTCATCTCCCCTTCCAAATGTTCAAGCAGAAATAGTTCCATTTCCCAAAGATCTGTTCCATAATTCCCAGATACTGCTTTTGCTCAATCTCTACTTTAAAAAAAACCCACAAAAAAAACAGATACTTTAATTTTCAAGTTAAATTGTGAAAGAAAAAAAACCCAAAACACTAACAGTACCCTAATGACCAGTACCCTAATCAACCCTCATACAAGAATGTGAGGGGCCTTCAGCTCTTTGGTGTTCAATTCATTGCTCCTTTTGCTTAGAACATTCATTTTTAATATTTTCATTTATTTTTAATTTATTGTTGATATTATTACAAATGTTCCCCATTTCCCCCCTTTACCCAACTTCACTAATCCCCGCCCCACCCTTCTGGCCATCACGACAATCTCTACTTTAAACGGCCTTTAAGGGTTTTCTGAAATGACAAAAATGTCCAGTAGTTATCAATTTAAAACTTTATTTTCTGCCTCATTCATTTCTTGGAGGTTATGTGTCCATCAAAATAAGTGGCCAATTATAGAAAGAATTGAATAGATAATAAGATGGACCATAATGTTTATATGGTGGCTGTCATAGTCAGTATTTAAAGGCTGAGCTGAAAGTTGAATGACCATAATATTACTTTGAAAATTTCTATTGAATGCAACATTTGAAGGCATTTTCCACCCAGGAGCAAATCTTCTATAAATGTTCAAATTGTTAGGATTCCCCGTGGACTGGGATAACAGCCACTGCCTAAAATGGGTGGAGACGGAGAGCCAATCCTAAGTAAGGAGCACTTTGGCCTCTTGGGCTATTTTCAGCCTCCGTTTGCCCCTAGAGATAGAGGTGAATAACTTTGTCATTCATTTCTCCTGACTAAATGTGCGTCTTGACCTTCTCTCTCATTTACTCACCAGATTGGCATTTTGGGTTTCTAGTCCTTTTCAGATGTCCTGACCACCTTAAAAATTCTTAATAATTCAAGGACATCTCCTCAATAAAATACTAGGTATGTGTCTATATCACAGAGTATCTGGGAGCAGAATTCTGTGTTGTTATAGAATGCCAGCTGAATGGAATCATGCAAAGTGGTTAGCTGTTCTTTTGTGTGTGTTTTTTTTTTTTTCAATCTGGTGTGGTGGGAGTTTTGTAAAATAGACTGGATATTTATGTGGTCCCCAAACTTCTGTGGCATGGTTTTATTTACTTGTCAATCAAAATTATGTCTAATAACTGTCATGTTACAATTTGAGGGTAACTTGTGGCAGTTCCGTAGATTGGCTTCATTTACAAAGTGATGTTGATAACAGGAAATGGAAAGTGATTTTTTTCTGCACAGGACTAGGTCAATAGCATTGTACCCGAAAGCTAAGGTACTTAAATCTTTTCCTTTTATTTGGAGGGCTATTGCTCTTTCTCCCATTCTTGCTCTTTCTCTTTTTTAAAAAAAATATTTTTACTGATTTCAGAGAGGAAGGGAGAGGGAAAGAGAGAGAGAAATGTCAAGGATGAGAGAGAATCATTGATCGGCTGCCTCCTGCATGCCCCCTACAGGGGATCGAGCCTGCAACCCGGGCATGTGCCCTTGACCAGCATCAAACCCAGACCCTTCAGTGTGCAGGCTAAGGCTCTATCCACTGAGCAAAACTGGCTAGGGCTCTCCCATTCTCTCCATATATGAGTCCAGGCCTATGTTTTATGGGGGTTTTGACATGGAAATAATCAAATAAGGTTACTTGCTCCCCTAAATGACTCAGTTGCGTAGGAGTAGGGAGACAAAATGAAAGAATGATATATAGGGCTTGCTAAGGATTTGAAGGAGAGAATGGGCAGAGTCTGCCTGGAGGGAAGGAGAGAGAAAGAGTTTCATAGGAGAAGTGATGTTTAAACTGAGTCTTAAAGGATATTGTAGATGCTAGACTGAAAGAAGGATATGAAAAAAGTTGGGGAAATCTAAAACAGTATAGTACATTCAGAGACCTGCAGCTAGTTCAGTACTGTTGGAGGGTGTGTGTGTGTGTGTGTATGCAAGTAAGAGTGTTGGTGATTAGAGAAGTTACAAAAAGAAATGATGTTGGAGAAATAAGCAAAGGTGAGATCATAGAGGGCTTTGTGTGTCAGACCAAGAAAATATAACTTTATTTTGTAGATGACAGGGTGTCGATCTGTTAATATGGCCATATCCTTGGCATGGGCTTTCACCAATAGCCCAGCACCCTTATGCAGTCTAAAGCCCAGGGTGGCCTTTGGAGAGCCCATAGTAATCAAAGCAAGAGGTGGATATATATGCATTTGTGTCAATGTTCCCTTAGCGGGGAGAGGTAGCTCAGGTTTAGGCTTTGGAGAATTTGGCACATTTCTTTTTCATATGGCTAAGAGTGTGGGCAGGACAGCAATCTGGCATAGCTTATCCCAGGTTGAATTTGTTGCAGATATATAGGCTTTCCAAGATGCCATTTAATTAGTGCTGCTAGAATAACTATGTTTGGATTTCATGCAAGAACTTGATATGTCATTGTAGAGCCCTTTTATCTTCTTTCTGTCTTCATGTTTCAATGAAATATCACCAGTATTTTTTGTAATTTATTTTAAGCTATCTATTATGTAACACAGCTCATGATTTAAAATGGAGACTTCATTTGCTACTATTTCCATTTATAATTTGAGGTCTCTCATATCACAATTTAGTCTTTGATGTGTATAAAAAAGAATAAAGAGTCCAGGCATCAAATATTCCTAAAATAACAGTTCCAATTAGTTTTTTGATGAACTTTAGAGCAAACAATTAACTCATTGTCTTCGAGAGATCATGTTGGTTCCGGTTTATGCTCTAATAGGAGATATTGCTCTAAACTTCTTCAGGGGGTTGAAAGAAGAAGATATGGTAATGCAGTTCCTTCCATTAACTGAGCAAATTGTCAGCTGCTTGGAGGGTTTAGGAACAATAAAATTCTCTCTGGGGAAAAAATCATGCAGGTAAAATTTTAGCAATTTATATTAAGAACTACGTGGAAGCAGCTACCATTTTCTTTTACTAAAGGAATCCATTTTGCTGATGCTAACTAGGCTTGTAAATGCAGAAGGCACCTTGAGACATTCTGTCGTTTAAGCTAGTTAACCCTGAACCTATGTCTGGTTGTTGAAATTCCACTAACAAGACGTCTTCACTGAGTGTTCTGGTTATCTACGGCTGCCTAGCACATGTCTCTCAAACTTAGTGGCTTAAACTACTTTTGTTTTGGTTTTGAGAGCCAGGAGTTCAGACGTGGCACAGTGGGAAAACCCATCTCTGTTTCCAGGGTCTAGGACAACTCAAATGATTGGAGGCCAGAACAGCTTGGGGCTGGTGGGGCATCTTTCTCTTTATGTAGTCTCAGGACTTCTCCATGTGGTCTTCCCATGTGAGCTCTCTAGCATTTAGGACTTAGAGTAGCAAGACTTCTAACACGGTGGCTCAGGGTTTTAGGAGTGAGTTTCAAAACACCAGAGTGGAAATTTCAAGGCCTCTTATAACTTGGACTTGAAGTCATGTATTATCATTTTGTCGTATTTAGTTATCCTCAGGGTCAGCTCCATTCACCATGGGAGGGGATTATACAAAGATGTAATACTGGGTGGTGTGGATCATTGGGGCATCTTGGAGGCTGGCTACCACACCAAGTCATTACCAACCTATTGAGACCCACTTCTTCAGTTCACTCTAACTCTTCTTAGAAATGAATATGAGCTAGTTTTCTCACAGGCCCACCACATCTAGCTCCCTTCTTCTAGAATATTCTTTTCATGGGCAGCTGAAGAGACCTTCAAAATTTATATCTGATCATGATTCTTCATGTTTAAAGCCTTTCAGTGGATTATTATTGCTCTTAGGATGAAGACTTTCATCCAACAAATATTTATTGAGTGCTTACTCTGTCCCAAGCAATATTCCAGGACCCAGAGATCACACAGTGTCTATAAATGTGTGTGTGTGTGTGTGTGTGTGTGTGTGTGTAAGTGTAACAAAGTAAATAAGTACAAATATTTACTGTGCTGTATTAGAGATAAAAATAAACCAGGTAAAGGAAAAGAAAGGGCAGGTTGCAATTTTAAACAGGCTAGTAAGTCATTTGAGCAAAGACTTAAACTGAGGGTGTAAGCAATGCAAATATTTGAAGGAAGATAATAAGGGCAGAGGAAATAGCAAGTGCAAAGGCCCTGAGAGGGAATCCTGTCTGCCTTTCAAGAAAAGCCAGGCTCCTGTGCTGGGGCTTGCAGAATGAGGATGAGAGTAATCAGGACAAAGTCAGAGACTTAAGCAGACCAGATCATCTAGGAACCTCGTAGGCCATAGAAAGAACTTGGATTTTCACTCTGAATGAGATGGGGAGCCTTTGGAGACTTTGGGAAGAGCAGTGATGTGATCTGAGTCATGTTTCAAAAGGATTGTTCCGGGAGGGAGGGGCAAAGGCAGGAATAGGAAGACAATTACAATAATCAAGAGAGAGGAAATGGTGGCTTGGGCCAGGATGCTATAGTGAACATGATGAGAAGTGGTCCAGTAAAGGATATATTTTGAAGATAGAATGAGTAAGTTTTGTTGATGAATTCAGTGTAGAGTATGAAAGAAAGGGGGAAGTCACAGATTTTGTCAAACAAGTAAAAGGATAGAGTTGCCATTTACTGAGATGGAAGAATCTACAGGTAGAACAGATATAGGTATGTGTTTAATTTGAGCATGTTAAAAAAAACTTTAATATGACCTTCAAGGACATATTTACCCTCCATATCCTGGCCCCTGACTCCATACCGCCATGCTGTAGTCGTGCTGACCTCACGTTTCCTTGAAGCCCAGGCCTCTGTCTCCCTTAGGGTCTTTCACAAATTTGCCCTCTATCTGGGATGCCCTCCCTCATCCCCCTCAGCTAATTACTCCCTAATCCTTCAAGGTTCAGCTTAACTATTACCTGCTCAAAGAAGCCTTCCAGATCCCTCTAACTAGCTTTATGTTTCTATAAGACCCTAAAATTAATGTTTCATGTCTGAAGCTACCTTTACAAGAATGTATGCTACTTGGGGAGAGAACCATTCTTGGCTACTCATCCCAGTATTCCCAATGCCTGCCTGGTGCCTAGAACCTGGCATTACTCAATAATTGTTTTAATCATCCCCTATGTTCATTCAAAGATGATAATATAATTACCCTACAATTCTTTTTATTAAAAAAAGAAAGACTGACTGAAACTACTTCCTTAATACAGAATGTCCAGAAGGGTATACATTTGGCTTATGGCTCTGGAAATCATCTCAGATGCCTGAGGATTCTTTTATACTATTAGCAGGGCCATATTACATTCACACTGTATTCAGACTTGCCCAAAGATTTTCTTCATTCAAAAACCCACTAAAGCGTTCAGTGGCATATCAGTGAGTAAGGGGAGGGTGTCACTGGTAATTCCCATGCTCTGGACTACCATTTTCCAGTCTTACCCTTTCCTGTGTATGGCAGCACTTACGTCATATTTCTGACGAGCTCATGCTGTTTCAATGAGAAGAGATGCTGATTCACTGCGAGTGAAATGTCATTTCAATTCTTTGCTACCTTTCATGGAGAGTATTTGTAGAAGAGACTTTTCAGCACAGAAGGTGAGAAGGCAAACGGAAGTATCTGAGAGATGGAAGGCAGTTTATTCTGAGCATATATTTAGTAGCTTACTGATAATAGATGCACATGGAGAAATATGCAGAACCATAGAGGAGGAGCAAAGGTGTAACAAGGCAGAACGTTTGGGTGAGACGCTGCATTGGGTGTTTTTAGTTACTTACCGTTTAGATTTAATTATTGTCAGTGGATAAATTTATCTTTATTAAATACTGCAATTTTCTGGGACTAGCAAGTGAAATATCTGGGGACATACTTTCGTCCTGAAAACCTCTCTAGAAATCTTCATGGATATTTTCAATGAACACTATGGCATTAGCCAGGAATCACCCCTCCTGGAGAGCTGAGCTACAGGCAGGGTCCTCTTCGGCTGCTCCAGAAAGTGGGGCTGTGATCGCAGGGCCTGTTCTCAGGAAAATATGAAGTGGGCAGAGATCATCACTGGAGTCTCCTCCACTGCCCAGGCACTTTGAGGACAACCCCTTCCCAATGTTTTCCTGATTCCTGTCCTCCTCCAACCTGAGCTTGCCAGAGATATTAACATCTGATCTCCAGTTTTGTAATCAAAGACTCTGTTTTTGAAAAGAAACTTGGCAACATCACAGATCATTAATGAAGGATATTTTGGGGGTGGATAATGGCCCCTCAAACACTCCAGAAATCCTACAATGCAGGCAAGTTTCTGCATAAATTAAAGTAGGTCCAAGGGGACAGTTCATCTCTCGTCTTTCCAATTTGCCATTGTGCCTGTCACTCAACTTCAGATTTCTCTACACTTGGCTTCCTCCACCTATCAGCACTCCCCTTAGCTTTCTCTTCCAGTGAGAGCCAATGAAGGATAACTTGTGGAGGTAAAATTGTCCCTTTTGGATGTATTTGCCAAAGTTCTTTTGGTGGAAGGTGATTGAAACTCCCAACTTAAACTAATTTAAAAATTGACCTTATTGGTTCATTGAATAAGAAAGTCTAAAGGATGAAGGCATAGCTGCAGGCATCCAGAGTTTCAGATAATGGGGCCAGTGCTGCCTTCAGGATCCGGCTCCGCACAGCATCATTGTCAAACACGGCTTGCAGCCTCAGAACGGGAGACTGCCCTCCTGCCCTCCAAGTGTCTGTACCCAAAATGATCTTGCCATCCGGGGCAATAGAATATTTTGATTAACCAGCTTGGGTCACACGGGTGGGGCAGTCACCCAGAGAAAGAAATTGAGAGCCAACCATGTATTGATGGTGTCTCCAGGCTGAACTCCACACGCTGTGTCAAGTCCGCTCCGCTGGGAGGAATTTTTACACATCAGGCTGTATTTCAGTTCATCACCACACAGTGGTTTTTTTCCACCCAGTTGCCTTACTCTGAGGCTCCCAAGGGCAGAACAGGGACAGATAGGTGGATGCTTCAGGGAATGAGTTTCAGATACAAATAAAGAAGAACCCCTATGTTCATTGAAGCATTATACTTGGTAGCCAAGACATGGGAACAACCTGAATGTCCTTTAATGGATGATTGGATAAAGAAGATGTCACACACACACACACACACACACACTGAAATGCTACTCAGCCATAAGAAATGATTTCCATCTGCCATTTATGACAACATGGGTGGCTCTTGGGAGTATCCTGCTAAGTGAAACAAGTCAGATGGAAAAGGACAAGAACCATATGACTTCACTCATTTAGGGATATAAAACAGAAGGCAATAAACCAAATCAACAAACTCATGGACACAGACAGCAGAATGGTGGTTACCAGAGGGGAAAGGGGGTCAAATATATATTGATAGGAGGAGATTAGACTTTGGGTGGTGAACACACAATGTAGTATACAGAGGATGTGTTATAGAACAGTACACTTGAAACTTATATGTTATTAACTAAGGTTATCCTAAGAAATTTAATTTAAAAAACCAAACAAGCAATTGAATCTGAGTGGATGTGAAGGGGCTGCCTACTCCATAACCGCTTGGTTCCAAAGGCAGTGCCTTCTGTCAGCTGAATGCTGGCGCTCTGAAACTGTCTTGAGCACAGGAAAGACCTATTGATGGAAGGTTGGTTTCTGTACAGCAAGGCTTATTAGGTTAAACCCCATTGGGTTCTGTAGCACCTTAAGCTAATGGGAGTTAATTAGTGTACCTAGAAAGGTGCCAAGGGGTTCCCTTAAAACCTTGCTTCCACATATTTTCAATATAGATGAAACTGGTCAATTTTTGAGGGAAAAGGAAGATGGCATTATGTCACCAAAGAGGAGAAGGCTATGATTGGCCTTAGCATTTCAAAGGGCTAATTTGTCCTCTTACTTTGAGGAAATGCTTGTGGGAACAGAAAACTGAAACCCCTATTAGTCAGAAGTTACAAATTGCAGATTTAATTAGAACAACATTTCAGAATCTAACCTGTCTTGAAGAAGAGGGGCTTCCATGTGATCTAAACCATCCTATTTACGTAATATTCTTTGGAATTATTTCTATATACAGGGTGGAGAAAAGTTGGTTTATAGTTGTGAGTATACGAAAGATTTTATTCTTGTGTTACTATTTATTAATTATTAAATTATTTTTCATTACAAACAACTACAACCTACTTTGCCCCACCCTGTAATTGGAAATGACATAGGAAATACAATTTTTGAAATATATCTTGAAATACCAAAGAGTTCAAATTTTTTGCTTGGTTATAGGATGTGAAAGGAAAAACATCATCTGTATTTTGTATTGTGTGTTCCCCAATCCGAGTCAAGTCTCCTTCCACCACGATTTATCCCTGCTTTCCCCTCTTCTACCGCCCATACCCCCCTTTCCCTCTGGTAATCACCATACCAATGACTGTTTCTATGAGGTTTTGTGGGTTGTTGTCTTTTTGTGAGTTTCTTACTTCTGTCTTTGATATTCTTTAGGTGATTAGCAGACATTCGGTTGTGTTCAACTCTTTCATAGAGATATTTGTTACATGTCAAAAGGTCCTTGATATTCAGTTCTGTCCAAAACGTCCATGGCAACACAGCTCCCCATGCCTAGGCTTCTCCACCAGGTCTCGACCCAAGTTCACTGGAAGCAGAGTCTTTAGGTAGTTTCTCCGGGTCTCTCCTCTGCAGATGGTCACTCCCAGTATTACTTCTTTTGATTGAGAGTGTTTGACACAGGGCAAAAGCAGATAACTATTCCTTTAGACTCAAAGGCACAAGAAGGGAATGTCTATCTTTGGGGCCCTTGCTTTATGAAGTGTGATTGGTTTTTAAGTTGGATTTCCTTACTTGTGAGTAGAAGCCTGAAAATTCATAAGGAAAAATATTACTTAACATTCATTATGTATTAGATACAATTTAACCCAATTATTCCAAACCAACAAAGTTTAGATCACTGAGGTTTCTCTTATTTTTATTCATCTGGGAAACTGGGATATCTCAGCTTTTTGCCTGGAGGCTTCTATTAGCCTGTGTTAGGGTCCCTTCCTGTTAGGGAGCCCACTGCTCCTATGGAATCTTTGCTGGACCTCTGAGATGCACAGGTGGTCAGAGGCTGTGCAGCAAAGTGGCTGAGAGCCAGTCTCTGCAGCAGGTGCCTGTGCTTGAACCCTGCTTCTCTACGCTGTATCTGTGTGTTTGAATGGTGGAACCTCTTTGCGTCAGTTTTCAAAGTGTAAATAAGAATAACTAACAGTAAGTACCTCATCAGGTTTTTTTGAGGACTTAAATGGCTTTAAGACTTGTAAAGAGTTTAAAAGAGTACCCGGCTTATAGCAATCTCTCATAACTATTGCCTGTGTGTACCAGTCCATTAATTTTATTTTACAGAGGGAATGTCCCTTTGCAATCATTTAGCCAGGTGGTTTCCAAATTTGGTCTTAGGTCAGAAACACCTGGAAGGCTTGTTAAAGCCTCACCTCCAGAGTCTCTAATTTAGTAGGCCAGGCGTGAGGTTGGAGGGGAGATGTGAGACTTTGCATTTCTAACAAGTTCCTGGTGAATATTGGCATTGCTGGTCAGGACCACACAGGTAAGATTCTCATGCAAGAGCAGAGGAAGGCGAGGCTGTCACTGGGTCCTAGTCAACTGTGCTGGATCTTATGACACTCAGAGAACTGAGGGCAGTTAGATCAGCCACATGCGCTGGGAGGAAGGAGTGGCCCAGTTCAGTGGGCACCTCAGGCTTCGGAGTAAGGACGGGGGAGTCTAATCACTACCAAACACAGCAAACAGCTGAGTGAGCGGGTTGGGCACATCAGTGCCTGCAATTGAGCACAGTGAGGGGAAACAGTCTGACAAGTAACATATTTCTTCTTAGTTATGTTTTTCTCACATTCTCTCCTGCCCCCTAACAGAATGCACCTTACAAGTCAATGTAAATGACTTACCCTTCTCAAAAAGTGTTATTGTATTGATCATGGCTTCTTAAAATCAGCCCGATCTTAGAAGTGAGGAAATAATAAAGAAAAATTCTGGGAACAAATTTAATCCTTTAGATTGTATTTTATTTATCAAACCTCTTTTTGAATTCCTTTTCTTCCCTCTCTTTAATTTGATTGCCATTCATTTGTGCCTCAGACAATGATGTTATTTTTCTTTAAAAAATTTTTTTTTTTTATTAATTTCAGAGAGGAAGGAAGAGGGAGAAAGATGATGACAGAGAATCATTGATCAGCTGCCTCCTGTGCACCCCCTGCTGGGGATCAAGCAACCTAGGCTTGTGCCCTGACCAGGGGAATGGAACCGTGACCTTTGGTTTCGTGGTTGACAATCAACCACTGAACAACACTGGCCTGACAGCACTGCTTTTCTTAACAGTGAACTTTCTTTGGTTTGAGGGCAGGACCAGCTCTCTGAAAGCTCTAAGCTTCACCGTGGCATTCCTTATTTGATGCCATTGAAAGTCTCAAAATTAACAGGGGAAGGAAAGTTTGTATGGCTCTGGAGTTATTTGTTAGGACTGAAGCAGGAAGCAGAAATATCATCTTTTCCTATCAATATTAATGTTGCAAGGTCAAAAAGAAGAAAGGCTTGTTGGGATTTCTAAATTGAATAGATATGGGAGGCAGAGCGGAAATTTGTTTATGCTGCTCTGTGTGTCGTCTATACGAACGCACTTGTACAGGTGAGAAATACTTTTAGATCAACAGATAGCATATTTCCATGGGTATGTTTGTAAACCTGTTGGCAATATATTTGATAAATATCGTTTACTATTAGGAAGCTTCTGATATCTTCTCTGGATGACGCAAGGCCCCGCCATTCATTTTTCCTTCTTGTTTTAAATGTCAGACCCCTCCAACGTAACAGAAACACAGACATTAATACACCAAGGAAAATAGCGACCCATGGCTTGGAGCCATTTATTCCATTTGAAGACATTAATGCAACAAAAAGATTACTTGATTAAGTGTTAGTGAAATAGTAGCATTTTGCATTAATGATATACCATGGAATAAATATTTGTCTTATATATTTTTCTGTCTACCTACCTACCTATTTAAACTTGTGCCAAAATTTGTCCTTTTCTGTGATGGTGATGGTATTAAGAAGCTGTGGTGGAAACTTTCTCCCATGCACCAATGAACTATATGATACTTTTCTGAGCAACAGTAAAAATAATACTGCTTCGTTTTTTCTTGGGGGATTGCTTTTCAATATAATTAGGGATTTTAGAACTTGGTAAAATAAGATTTTTTCTACGATGCTGAAATGACATTTGTGCTGCTGGCATTTTCAAACCATGCAGAGACCACCAAACAGTATTGCTTAGTGCCTCATTAACACTCCTGGAAACGACTTGGAGAACACAAAAGGTTCCCCGTGAGGAAATGTGAAATGGCAATATAAAGTTGGCATGGAAGCTGTTCCCTGGCTGTGCGAATCCCTGAGCCTTTTGGATCTGCCATGCCCAGGCAGAGCAGCCTTCCCTGACTCGGAGGAAGCCCCCAAGAGAGAGACTCAGATCCTGGAGGGGGTAGGAGGGTGAGGGGGGGAGGCACCTAATAGTAAGGGCCAAGAGGTATGGGTGGGCAACTACTGCATCTACTGCACCCACTCCACTTGTGAATCTCCTTTCCTAATTTCTATTGGTCTGAGGAACACACTGATTTTCACAACCTCATTGGACGTTACTTCCTTGATATCTCAGTTTTCTACTGCGGAACAAATCCCCACGTGTTTACTTGCTTAAAACTGCGCTCCTTTATTAGCTCATAGTGCTGTGGTTTTGCAGACACCTGGGTGGGCTCCGTGGGGTTTCTATGCTCAGGGTATCACAAGGCTGACATCAGGCTGCCAGGCTATTCTTCCCTGACAGTCTAGGGAAGAATCTGTTCCAGGTTCAGTCAGGCTGTTGGCAGGATTCAGTGCCTTGTGGTTGTAGGACTAAAGCCCTCTTTCTTGCTGACTGTCAGTGGGGGTTGCTTTCAGCTTCTAGGCAGGGGTGGGCAAACTTTTTGACTCAAGGACCACAATGGGTTCTTAAACTGGACCGGAGGGCCGGAACAAAAGCATGGGTGGAGTGTTTGTGTGAACTAATATAAATTCAAAGTAAACATCATTACATAAAAGGGTACAGTCTTTTTTTTTTTTTTTAGTTTTATTCATTTTAAATGGGCCGGATCCGGCCCGCAGGCCGTAGTTTGCCCACGGCTGTTCTAGAGGCTGCCCACCTTCCTGCTCATGTGACCCTATCCATTTTTAAGCCAACATTGGCACACTGTATCTTTCTCAGGTTTCTAATACCTCTGACTTCTGCCACCACTCAGTCTTGCTCTTAAGGACTCCTATGCTTTGATTTGGCCCATCTGGCTAATCTCTTTATCCAGATCATATAACATAATCTAGTCATGGCCACAATATCTCATTATATTCTAGGGATTAGGATGTAGCATTTTGGGCAGGGTCATTTTCAGCATTCTATCACACTGATAAAAGCTCTTTCCTATGAAAACTCCTTTTCCACCTTTCCCTGTTCCCTTTGCCATTAAACCCCAAATCCCTATTGTACTTTTTTTTTTTATCAGAGCATATAGAACTCATTATTGCACTAATTATTATTCTGGAAGGTAAGCTTTGGAATCCTGTAGTGAGGGTTCGAATATGATCCTGTGCTGTAAGATCTCGAGCTAATTGGTAACCTCTTTAAATTTTTATTTTTCTTAATTCTAAAATCAACATTGCTGGATTGTTGTGAAACTTAAAGGAGATATTGTATGTTAGCCACCTAGTATAGCATTTGACATAATACAGGGGCCCTCCCTAAATGGTAGTTTTTCTTTTTCACATGCTTATCTGTTTCCTCTTTCTTTACCATAAACTGTAGACAGGTGGGTTATGTTTTATGCTGAGCTGTGTTTCTAGAGCTTTAGCATAGTCCCTGTGTTTCTTTGTGGATTTCAGTATCTGTTCAATGACGGAGTACAGTATGTCCTTCCCTATCTCCTTATCTAACAAGTGAGAGTATAAACATGTTTCATCTGTTTTCAAAGTTGGTTGGTAACACATATAGGGCAGTTGGTAGGAATGCACTTGCTGAATATAAAACAGCACATTGACGACGTGGGGTGTGCTTCACGTACTCGATTGTTGATAGAGGCAGAGGAATGAGAAGGCATCTCAGTCTGTTAGTGATTCTCATGCAGCCACTCCTTTCAGTTACCTTCCCAGTGTGGGGAGCAGGTTCTAAGCCACCAACCTGCTATAACAGAGTTTCCTACATAATTAGGATGCATTCTTTTGCAGGTGAGGACTATGA
The DNA here is from genome assembly GCF_964212035.1 of Myotis nattereri. Taxonomy (NCBI): domain Eukaryota; kingdom Metazoa; phylum Chordata; class Mammalia; order Chiroptera; family Vespertilionidae; genus Myotis; species Myotis nattereri. Next base: position 32,719,362 of record NC_138079.1, read on the forward strand.
AGATCAAAACACGTGATACATAAATTCACGTAGTTTCCATTTATTAAAAACTCTTGAGAGTATAAAATGCAACAGAAGATATAATCAAGAGGATATACAAGTAAAGGAATAAAGGTGTTGTGTTTTTATAAGGGGTGAAGGGTTTAAATAAAAACAAATTAGGAACATAGTTTAATGTTAGGGGATACAGGAGATTGTACGTGAGAATTTGACCTAGAGTAATTTCCTGACAGGTGGGAGAGACTTTTGTTTGAAAGGGATCTAAATGAAGATGTTAATACTGGTGGAAGTGGTTACTACATAAATTAATCTCCATAGGCCTAACTGGTTTAGTGCCACATTAATTTAGTCAAATTACCTGTCAATTAGATTCATTTTAATGAATGGTCCACCATTAAAATAATTCTCTATTAATTGGGAATATTAAATAGTAGGATGTTATTAAACAATTCTTCATTAAAACTAAATGGTGGAAACAATTTTGTGTGCTAATTCAGGCCAGGATTCTATTGTCCAAAAGCATCATCATTAGATCATTCCCCATTATAATATTTCCCAGCGTTCCGTGGATCACCTCACAGTCTGTCTGGAAAATCCAGGCACAATTTCTGCGTTTCCTGGGCAGCAGCACAGACACATACTCACCAGATGCTTCAGCGATGTGTGAGATTATCTCAGGACAGAAGTTCTGAGAGGCAGTGTGATGGGCCTATCAGATTTTAATATTCTTGGAGTTTATTTCTCTCGTGAGGGGTTTAGATATTCACATTAGGCTGTTGGAGGGACATGGAATCGATCCTGTTCTGCAAAGCATAGTATTTGAGCACAGTAATCATGAAAGATATTTTGGTATGAAAAGTGCTCAGCTATTCAGGTATACCATATTTTACTTTTTAAAAAGTGAATGAACATTTTTTTGAAACCCACAGGATGAATATCAATATTTTTAGAGGAACTAGTGTAGAACAAATGTGGTTAGTTCCCTCACATTCACAGGATAAGGAAAAAGCTTTTAAAAAAGTGACAGGTAATGCCTTTCATGGGGACAACTTTCCTATTTTTGTTACATTGAAACTTTAAATCCCTCTAATTGGGGTTTCCTGCCATTTGGAGTTAGTGTCTTAAATCCTTGAGTTATGCAACCCCATTAACTAATAAGAGATGTGGAAGCAATTCATCCCACACACTGAAGAGAATTCTTTTTTCTTCATTTTATTCTATGTTCAGTAGTTGGTTCAGAATTCTTTTTTGAAATAAGGAGTTATTAAAAGTCTGTGTTTAATTTATTCTCAGTTGAAATTTTACAGGAGGGGAGAGAATATATAGTGGTAAACTATGATTGACTAATTCAGATTCTTCTTTTTTAAAGAGCCTTAGGTGAGTTAGACCAGCTGATTGTATTTCTTTAAAAAAATGTTTTACAGTTTTCTCTCTTAAAAAAAAGATTTTTTTATTGATTTTTAGAGAGAAACATCAATGTGAGAGTGAAACATTGATTGGCTGCCTCTTGCAGCTCCCCTACCAGGTATCAAGCCCACAACCCGGGCACGTGCCCTTTTGGTGCATGGCATGATGCCCAACCAACTGAGCTACACTAGCCAGGACTGATTGTATTTCTTACATCATCGTACACCATTACGATAAATCCATGCAAATCTTGTCATGAGTTTTATTGTTTTAAAAATGATTAATTTTATCCTCAGTCTATCCTCAAATAATTTAATCTTACCCACAAGCCTCCAGCATTTACTTAGATGTTTGTGTATGCTGTTGAAAAATTTGTGTTGGTTTTTGTGTGTCGTAATGTGCACAATTATATATTATATACAGTTACATTGGTATGTAAGTTTCATTGTATTTAACTCAACATTAATATTGAGCTCTATCCTTACTTATTACATCTGACTACTGCATACTTTTCCATTGTGCATAATTTATTTTTAACTCTAAATTAATGGACTTTCAGCTCTTTTGCTACTGCAAATAACACTGCATAAATGTTCTCATACATGGGCCTGTATATTTATTCCACAGAATAACCACGAATGAACTCTCTATTCTGACTTAACATGAACTTCGTATTGCCCCATTGTTTCATTTTTATTTTGCTTAGAGTAAATTCATTTTTCCAATTATTCCTTTGTTTGGCTCTTTTAGTACATTGGAGTTTTGGTTTGTGGCTACAACTTGAGTTCTATTAGTTTTCTCTCTCTGCACTTACACTTCCTACCTAGCAATTTTTCAGCTACCCCCAGGACTTATGTTGAGTGTTCTGTCTCACTCTGATCATTAGGATCACTGGGCCGTGGACATGGGACCAAGGTGCTGGTTGGGAAGCTGATATTGCTTCTTCCCGTGTGCAGGCATTCTCAGGCAGCAGTCTCAGCTTACCTCATTTCAGCTCCTTTCAGAGGGGCAGCCCACTCCAGTCTGGTTTTAAGCGGTCGGCCTGGCTTAGACTTCTGCCATTTCAGGTGCTGTGGCTCCCCATTATTGATCATGCTGGTCTTTACTGACCGCAGACCATCCATGTTACACAGCATTTCTACCAGAAGTACACAGCTATGAATTTTTCAATTTTTCTTTTTATCTGACTCATCTTTACTTGAGTGCTTGACATGCCATTAAAAATGTACACATACTGCTGGTCCTTGAAGCTCTCATTCTTCCTTCAAAAAAATATTTTTTTTAATTGATGTTTTACTTCTTAGATAATCTTAGTTTAAAATGACATGAAGTTCAGAACTGGGTTGAAAGATCCTGAAAATATGTCTGTTTAAGTCATTTGCTTTGCTTCTGTAAAAATGTGATCTTTGTTCTTTGCACAAGTCTTCAGAGAATCATAGGCCAACTTTAAGGCACTCTGGTATCAGCTCTGTTTGCTGTTTTATTAAAGTCCAAGATGTACTTTGGAGTTCTAATTAAATGACTTTTTGAATTCAAGAAATAGAAATGTACATGTGTCTTTTTAGTTTGAAATTCGGTAGTCAAATATACCCCTCTTAGTAATGTTTTTCACCACAATTTTTAGATGTGACTCCTGTGATCATATTGTAATTCCCCAATCAGCACACCCTCCCTGAGCTCCCTCTCAGATTCTTCAACAAGTGAGCAGGTTCCTCCTCTAGTGAAGAGGAGCCAGACGCTGGAGGTGTTTTCCACATTTTCCCAGGGTGAGCTTCCTTTAGTTGATTACAGATATCTATTTTTTCTTCTCTTTCTCCCAGGATTTAAAATATCTTTCTCTCAATCTTTGGAAGCATTGTTGAAGGGAGGGAAGAGGCTCCCACAATGAGATTTGAAAATAGCCCTTTAGATGTCAACATCTTTGGCTGCTTTTAGAAAATTTCAAAGGGCAGGGCTGGTATTCATTCCAGCATACTTTATTATTTGTTTTTTAATCCTCACCCAAGGATATGTTTTTATTGATTTTAGAGAGGAAGAAGAGAGAGAGAGAGAGAAACACTGATGTGATAGAGAAACATCTATTGGTTGCCTCCCGTATGCTCCCTGACTAGGAATTGAATCCACAACTTTTGGGGAATGGGATGATGCTCCAACTAACAGAGCCACCCGGTCAGGGCTATATATTTTTAAAGCCCTCTAATGACAATTCTCAATTTTTTTTTAAAAAATATATTTTATTGATTTTTTTACAGAGAGGAAGAAGAGAGGGATAGAGAGCCAGAAACATCGATGAGAGAGAAACATCGATCAGCTGCCTCCTGCACACTCACTACTGGGAATGTGCCCGCAACCAAGATACATGCCCTTGACTGGAATCAAACCTGGGACCTTTGAGTCCGCAGGCCGATGCTCTACCCACTGAGCCAAACCGGTTAGGGCGACAATTCTCAATTTTAAGTGTATAATTTGATGAGTTTTGATAGATATTTAGGATTATGCAACCACCACCACACTCATAATATAGGGTGGGGCAAAAGTAGGTTTATAGTTGTGAGTTTGAGAAACACAATTTATTATTTCATATACAAACAACTATAAGCCTACTTTTGCCCCAACACTGTATATAGTTTCCACTTCCCTTTATGGAGATGGATTAAGCTAACACTTTAGTGTTTATTGAGTTAAGTGGAACAAATCTCTTCACCAAATATGGTCTTTAGTTGTAAAAGTATTTTGGAGCTACACAGAGAAACACACACCCTCTTAAAACTTTTGTCCAGGTTTGTAAGCGAATTGAAGTCAACAGTTGGTTCGTTCTGTTCTTAAAAAAAAAAAATGAGTCAAATTGGTTATCTGGCTCAGTTTAATAAAAAATATGTAAAATAACATACATCTTTATCACATTTATATTTTATATTAGAGAAAATGCATTCTGGATCATGAAGCCAAGTGATGACTTTTATATGAAACTTGGCATCTGAAATGCTTCCTTTCCTGGAAACCTTGAAATGTAGGAGGAAATCAAAGTTATGTGAGTGAATTTCCTGGCAGTTCCTATGATACTTATGGATGGAATGACTCCAGAGGGCTACGTCTGGCACATTTTAAGTTCCCTTTCATCACAAAATAACCAAGTCCATCAATGCGTGCCTTTTAGAGAGAGCTACACTGTGTTCTCGGACATATTAAGCATAGTATGATGTTTACTGCCCCGGTTGGCTCCGTGCCAATCTCCGCCCTCACACCTGATGCACAGGGCAGAGACCCTCTCTGTTTATTTAGCAATCTGACCTCATCCCCCAGCACAAGGTCAGGCTCCTCAGGAATGGCTAACACTTCAGTTCCTTCTTTCAAATTGTGCCCAACAAAGCCAGGCAAGGTGTCTGTCTGCACCGAGCTGCATCGCGAGGAGAGCCATGCGTAGCCTTGGAAGAGAAGGTGAGGTTGCCGGACAGAACTCCCTGAAGTTATCTCAGAGCTGGTTGGGGGGCTTGTCTACTACCTTGTCAACAAAAGGAAAATGGAGACGTTTAGCCTAGAAAGGTGTTGATTTGTGATTTGCACTCTCTCAGATAACTTCTTTTTAGTTCTGTCAGGATAAATGAGAAGAAAGTATTACATGCTAAAACTTTTTTTTAAGTGCTTAATGTGGTGGAAAGGTGTTGGTTCTCTTGCTAAGAATCAGTGTTAGTGTTACTCTTACATCTTGTTTATGAATACGATCCGCTTGTTTTCGTCCCTCTTTTCCATAAATCGCCTCATAGAAAACAAAATAAGAAGTCTACAGGTGTCAGTTTCTGTTTTGCGAGGCAACATTGCGCAGACCACGTACTAGCAGTGGCTCATGTTCATGAGCGAATTGCTATCCACTCATTTCTGAACTTGTGAGATGACATATGATTTTACCAGAATCCTGTGTACTGTGCATAAAAGGGAACTGCCAACATGAAAACCCTATATGCCCCCATGCCTCAGGCTGGCCCGTGGGAAGCATTCCAACCGTGTGCTGAACCTCATGCTGTGATATACTGGGATGTCCGCTGAGCTGCATGCCTAGGCAAACAAACACACATGTCATCTATAAACAAGGAATAAATCTGAGGTTGATAATATTTTTTAATGAGAAATGTATTTTATTCAAATTTTTCTCTTGTGACATTTACTAAGCTTGTTACAGGAAAATAACAATATTTTTAGCAAGGATTCTCAAATTCTGGTTCCTGACCAGCAACATCCGCATCCCCAGAGAACATTCGAAAAACTCAGATTGGACCAATCCCGGAACTGCCATGTAGGCTTAAACTCAGAGGGTTGGACCAGCCATCTGTATTTTAAATAAGCCCTCTAATGTGATTCTGATGACTGTTTAAGTTTGAGAACCACTGGTCTATACAATTTGGTGCTGCAGTAAATTTAACAGGAAAAAAAGGTAATATTTTGTATACTTTAGTATTTTATGTACTTTCTGTATTTTAGGATCATGTATTTAGTATTTTAATACTTTAACATTTTATTTTAATACAACAAATTGATGGACTACTAGGACAGCATTCTTTTTTTTAACATTTTTTTTTTTATTGCTTAAAGTATTACAAAGGGTATTACATATGTCTCCTTTTTTCCCCCACCCTTGACAATCCCCTGGCCTCCCTTACCCCCAGTGTCTTATGTCCATTGGTTATGCTTGTATGCATGCATATAAGTCCTTCGGTTGATCTCTTACCCACCCCTTTTCTGCCCCCCTACCCTCCCCGGCCTACCCGCTGCAGTTTGACAGTCTGTTTGAGGCAGCTCTGCCTCTGTATCTATTTTTGTTCATAAGTTTATAATGGTCTTTATTATCCATGAATGAGTGAGATCATGTGGTATTTTTCCTTCATTGACTGGCTTATTTCACTTAGCATAATGCTCTCCAGTTCCATCCATGATGTTGCAAATGGTAAGAGTTCCTTCCTTTTTATAGCAGCATAGTATTCCATCATGTAGATGTACCACAGTTTTCTAATCCATTCATCTACTGATGGGCACTTGGGCTGTTTCCAGATCTTAGCTTTGGTGAATTGTGCTGCTATGAACATAGGGGTGCATATATCCTTTCTGATTGGTGTTTCTGGTTTCTTGGGATATATTCCTAGAAGTGGGATCACAGGGTCAAATGGGAGTTCCATTTTCAGTTTTTTGAGGAAACTCCATACTGTCTTCCATAGTGGCTGCACCAGTCTGCATTCCCACCAGTAGTGCAGGAGGGTTCCTTTTCCTCCACATCCTCTCCAGCACTTGTCTTTGTTGATTTGTTGATGATAGCCAGTCTGACAGGTGTGAGATGGTACCGCATTGTCGTTTTAATTTGCATCTCTCGTATAATTAGTGACTTTGAGCATGTTTTCATATGTCTCTTGGCTTTCTGAATGTCCTCTTTTGAAAGGTGTCTATTTAGATCCTTTGCCCATTTTTTGATTGGATTATCTTCCTTTTGTTAAGTTGTATGAGTTCCCTATAAATTTTGGAGATTAGGCCCTTATCAGATATGACATTGGCAAATATGTTTTCCCACACAGTGGGCTTTCTTGTTGTTTTGTTGATGGTTTCTTTTGCTGTGCAGAAGCTTTTTATTTTGATGTAGTCCCATTTGTTCATTTTCTCTTTAGTTTCAAGTGCCCTAGGAGCTGTATCAGTGAAGAAATTGCTTTGGCGTATGTCTGAGATTTTGTTGCCTTTGGATTCTTCTAGGATTTTTATGGTTTCTCGTCATACATTTAAGTCCTTTATCCATTTTGAGTTTATTTTTGTGTATGGTGTAAGTTGGTGGTCTAGTTTCATTTTCTTGCATGTATCTGTAGGACAGCATTCTTAAGGACATGCATATTAGGATGAGTTTTATTATAAAAATAAAACCAATAAAATATATATAAATAAAATATTTGGACATATTAATCTGGATAGTTTTTTTTACAGGCCAGTGCTCCAACCAACTCAGCCACATTGGCCGGGGCATGCGGTATGTTTTAACCTAAAACAATTTTTAAAAACATTTTAGTTTAGCTTATTTTATTTGATAAAAGATATAAGCATGTCTGTTATTTTGTATGGACACATTGTATACTATATATGATTAATAATTTCAATGCTTGGCCTATGCCAGATTTTATAAAAAATTTCTATCATTAACTTATTTCTTACTGTTATAATTTTCTTTCTAAATAACTTTTGATCCTTCCCCATAATGACGGTATGAATGTGGTTGTCAACATAGAAGTCCTGTACACCAAAAGGTTGCGGATTAGATCCCCAGTCGGGGGGTGTATGTAAAGGCAACCGATCGATTGATGCTTCTCTTTCACATTGATATACTAGTCGCTCTCGCTGTCCTCACCTCTCTCCTCCTCTCCCTAAAATCAATAAGCATACCCTCAGGTGAGAATTAAAAAAAATACATTCTTCTATAACAACCTGAAGAAGTGTTATATCAACCTGGGAGATTGCTGTAGTACACAGAAGAATACGTATAGGGAACGATTTAAGGCAGGTTGGTCCATGCATGGAGAGTCTCATTTCCCTTTAGTGGACTAAAAACCTATAGTAAAAGTAAAAGATGCCAATATTTTGTTCATCAGTTTATTTTGTTCATTGGATTCCACATATGAGTGAGATCATGTGATACGTATCTTTCTTTGACTGGCTTATTTCACTTAGCATAATACTCTCCTGGTCCACCCATGCCTTTGCCCATATTTAAAAGCCGGTTATTAGATTTTTTTGCTTTTGAGTTGTAGGAGTGATTTACAGATTCTGGATATTAAAGCCTTATCAGATATATGATTTGCAAATATTTTCTCCCAATCCATATATATCCTTTTCACTCTGTTGATTGTATCTTTTGATGCGCAAAAGTTTCTAAGTTGGATGTGGTCTCATTTATCTATTTTAGCTTTTGTTGCCTATGTTGTTAGTCATATCTAATAAATTATTGCCATGTCCAGTGTCATGAAGCTATTCTGTTATGTTTCCTTGTAACTACTCATGTAGTTTTAACTTTAAATTGTCATGCTCAGTAACTTTTATTTTTGGCAGGGGTATAATTTTAACCACAATTTGTAACACTGTGGATGACATAAAAGAAAACATTTATTTGATACAGTAGTCTGAAGAAAGCCACAGTTCTAAAATTTTCCCATTGTTGAGAAACATTATAACCTCACTGAACTATTCAGGTTTTTCTTTATAATAAAGGCATAATCTCTTTTTAAAACATTCCATCTGTTGAAAATATCTTTTCAAATTAGTAATAGACTTTGAGATACTGTATTTCAAACAAGGAATGTTTAAAAATATTTTTAATGAAAATATAAGACATCTATTTATAAAATGCCTGGCTTTGAGATTTTTTTCCCCCCTGTTTATTCTGGCCAACTTACAATTACTAAAATTTCATATTGGGAATGTGGTGCAATGGAAAAGATACAATCAGTGATTTTAGAACCAGCAATTTCCTGAGGAAAGGACTGGCTATTTGGCAATGAAGAGATGGCATTTCAAAGTTTAACATTTGTCTCTAATTCCAGAAACAAAACAAAACAAAACAAAACAAACCACCGATTGGAGAGCTTAAGTTTAACAAATGTGGTTTTATACTCAGTCCTTCTCCAAACAAAATGTAGGTTCCAAGGTCCAAAGAATTGGTTCATGAAAAGCTCTTTTCAGGATGAAACACAACCTAAGAAATTGAATGGGAGGTCTAATGGGATGAGACTGCAGTGATTTCCTACAATGGGCTCTCTCTTAAGCTCTGTGAAACATGCCTACAGTAAATGGCTGGACATACTCTCCTCCCTGAAGACATAGATGTCAAAGACACACTCTTATATTTTGCTCTAAGAGAGTGTCTCCTCTTAAAATAACAAATGTTGCAAAAAGAAAGCTTAGGAGGATGATTTAAACCTGTTGACAGTGAGCAATAGGCAGCCTGAACAACACTTAGTAATATTTTAATAACACAAGGTAAATAACTACTAGTGAATTTTAATATATATATATATTAATATATATATATGCCTCCTCTCTCTTTTTACTAGGGAGAAAGGGAGTGGAGATTTGTCAGAATTCACTGGGGGCAGTGGTAGGGCTGAGTGGCTGTCATTCACCTGATTCACAAGGAAAAGGGCCATGTCAGGGGCTGACAAAGGTAAAGGTGGTGATGAAAGTCACCTGTGACTTTCTGAGTGGCATGATAAAAGTGATTATATTCAGTACATTTGGTTCAACAATAATTGGAATGCCTGCTATGTATCAGGTACTTAGGCGCTGGGGATTCACTAATGGGAAAAGAAAAAACATCATCAAAAAGTGCCTCTTGTCATTGAATAGAGTGAGAGAGGGTGGTGAGGGACCAAAGATTTAATCAGTCTGTTGAGATAAGCACTGCAATAAAGAAAATAGCAGTGTAAGGGGGCTGTTACTTTAGATAGGGCGGTCCCAGAAGGCCTCTGTAAAGAAATGACGTTTGAACAGAGACCTGTCTGAAGTGAGGCAGCAAGCCCTGTGAATCTGAGGGAAGGGAGTTCTAGGCAAGGGAACTGCAAATGTGAGGGTTCTGAGGCAGGAGTGTCCTTCCAGGAAGAGCAAGGAGGTCCGTGTGGTTGGAGCAGAGGGAGCCAGGGAGAGAGCCCCAGGGTTGAGGGCAGAGAGCCAGGCTTGGGTAGGATCACCCTGGTAAGACTTTTAGTTCTCCCTAGAGGAGATAGGAGGCAGAGGGAGGAAGGGACACTGATACTGTTCTTATCCACATTTCTAGCAGGTTTTTTTTTGGTGTGTGAATAAATGTTTCTCCATTGGTTTGCTTTTAGTCAGTCTCCAGAGTCTTGCTGTAGACAGTCTTGTCATTTTATACTTGTTTCTTTGCGGGTAGAATTCACTGAACTCTTCACACCCTTCTAGCTGGGAGCCCTGCTTCCATGACCTTTTCAACGCTTGTTATACTAGTACTGCTCCTTTCTACCTTACTAGGTAAGATGCGTTTCCCATGAAATTTGAGACTTTATTTTCTTAATGCAAACATTAAAAACCTGTTCCACATGGTGAATAGTTCAGGTTAGCTGAACTGTCTTGGTCTCATGAACAGAATGACACATACATGTGATATTGAAGCACTGAAGGGTATGCATTTCCCCTAAAGTGCTGCTCTAGTTGTAGTCCTCCTGTTTTGCTACATGGCATTTCTCTTGTCCTCAGAGTAAGCATAGTCAATAGCCATTGTGATTTTCCTCATTGCTTAGAAAGTGTGCCCCTGTTTTCTTTCTGAGTTATCTTCTTGTTTTTGATTTCTAACTTAATCACATGCTGGTGAAGTATGTGGTCAAATTTTGAAATATTCCATATGTACTTTAGAATAAAGGTTTATTCTTCAAAGTTAATCTTCTACATATGTTCATCACCATTAAACTTGTCAATGGTGCTATTTAAATCAACATTATCCTTTCTGATTATAATTCGATTGGTTGCTCTAAAAGAGAGGAGTGAGTGAAAACCTCCACTGTGGTTTCTCCTAATGTGTTTACCAGTTTTTGTTATGTCTACTGTAAGGACATGCTATGAAGTATGCCCGAGTAAACAGGACAGTTTCTGATTTTGTAGCAACCACCTTTAATTGTAGTTTTGCATGTTGTCTTAAAGCCTATTTTATGTGCTGGGTAGTAGAGCTACATCATTTTGGAGGTTAATATTTGCCCAGTATATTACCACGAGTTTTCTCTTAGTCTGTTTATCATGTATTTTTATTTCTTTCCTACAACCTTTTGGATTTTTTTCTCATTCCGCCTACTCACTATTTACTGTTTTTAATTTGCATATTCCGTATGTATTCTTTTTTTTATTAAAATCATTATATTTCTATACATTTGCAATTCCGTATGTATTCTTGTAGTGCTTATCCCAATTATGTATCGTAGTTAACATGATCTAAAGTAAACAGTGGATAATACCAGGGCTTTAGATCATTCTACATGCTCCTAATTTACATGCTACTCTATCCACCCATGACCATGCACGTCCCTAGAATCCGGGACTTGAATGTTGTGTTCTGTCTCATTCTGAAGAATGGTGAAGAGTCTGTGGGGTTTGTCGTGTTCTCACTTCTTTGCAGCCGTTGCAGCAATTGGAATAGGAACCGTGAGCTTTAAAAGGGAATGAAGATAAACCCTTTCCCATCTCCCCCTGGTAGCGCTCACACACAATGAAAACCAGTATTACTCTGTTTAATGCTGATGTGTTTATTAACTTGCCTTTCCCCTTGGTTTCTCCCATTTTCCTCCTTGGTCCCTCTTTACTCTCTCTTATGGGTACTCTCTCTACTCTTGATTTTTTTTTAATGATACAGCTTTATATAAATGGGGTTCTACATAATAAACAAGATCTGAAACTTGTTTCAAAGTACTTGTTACCTGGTACAGATACTGCTTCTATAATTATGATGATGATGACAATACTTTTAATTTTTGTTTTATTTTTCCTCTGAAGTGTTCCACAGGGTAATTATTTCAGGTTAGCTGAATTGTCTTGGCCTCCTTAACAGAATGACACATAAATGTGATATTGACATATATCTTTAAAGTAAATAAAGACTCAATTTCCAACTTATTGTCCCCCTTCCTCCTGCCCAGCATTTACTGTTGATTACAGTTCTCATCTACATCTGAATATGTCCTCTGTCTCATGGGTGCTTCCAGCTTCTGAGTTCTTCTTTCAAATGTCTCCATAAAAAAATCACAATTTGAGGCATTGATTCTAAATACCAAAGACTTTCCCCCAGTCCAGCTGCCACCAAAAGTCATGTGTCCAGCTGCCACCAACAATGCTTCTAAATGCCAGTCAAGGCATGCTAAGCAAAGTACATGGCATTTTTTTCTGTGACTCATAATTATAAGTTAAAGCATCTATTGACAGTCATCAAGGATGGAGGGTGAGACAGAGTTTTACATGCAAATGAGAAAGGTGCTTAGAAAAACAAGATGTACTTCTGAGCCAGCTTTTGAAATTAATACACAAAATAGGAAGGTAGAGTCTAAAAAAGTCTTCGGAATGTTACTTTCAAATTTGTCAATTTTTACCAAAATATAAAAAGAAAAGCTGTACACATTTTGTTATTAAGTTGAGGCTCAAGGGATATAGTATGAGCTGGTTTGGAAAGTATGATCTGAAATTGGAGATCTGATCACGTTTACCTATTTTTTCTTCCTCTTTTCCTCCCACCTACTTATACATTTTTAATCCCGCCCTCACCAAATTACTGTTTCTGTTAATTGAATCTGGTTACTAAAAATGGAGAGTGACATATCTTGTGTATTCAAAACTTGATCCACATCTTTGTGGCCAGGAGCATAACTAGGAAGTTAGATATATTTTTAAAAGCCCCTGATGTCCTCAGCAATTAATAATAATAATAATAATAATAATAATAATAATAATCAATGACAAACATATATATATATACATGTAATGCTTATGCTGTGTGAGGCACAGTATTAAGTATTTTATTTATTTTTCATTTTTAAATGTTTTTATTGATTTCAGAGAGAGGAAGAGGGAGAAAGAGATAGAAATATCAATGATGAGAGAGAATCATTGATCAGCTCTCTCCTGCATGCCCCTACTGGGGTTGAGCCACAAACCTAGGCATGTGCCCTGACTGGGAATCGAACCATAACTTCCTGGTTCATAGGCTGAAGTTCAACCATTAAGCTACACTGGCTGGGCAAGTATTTTACATATATTAACTTATTTCATACTTCACACAAGTCTATATTACTGATGAGAAAGCCAAGTTACAGGGAGGTTATGTTTTTTGACTGTAGTTGAGTAGCAAATCCAGGATTTGAGCCAGATGATCTGGATCTCAGAGTTCAGGCTCTAACCCTCCATTTCACACTGCCTAATGAATTCTTTTATTGTTGTTTTTTTATGGGAGGTACCAGAGTGTATCCTTTACTGAGAATCTGGCTGTGTCAATAGGTCCACCCCCCCAAATTAGGCTCTCATTGCTCCATTCCACATTGCTACGAGTCCCCCCTTGTCCACACCTATTTTCTCAGTCTCTGAATCCCAGAAGTACTTTCTGCTTTCTGTAATTATTGGTGGGATAGAATCTATGTGAACAATTTGTATTTTTGTTTAACTGTATCATGAATCTGTTTTATCTTCCTACTTAGAGTATATAGCATCTGGAAGCTAGAGACTACGTCCTACATTTCTATCTTGTCACCAATCCCTAGCACAATCCTATTGCCTATGTAATATATTGGTAGGTAAATGAGTGAGTAGTAATTGAACGACAAAGATGGAAAGATTGTCTGAATATCTAGGAGAGAAGAGTTTAGCTTAAAAAGGAGGTAGGGATGGAAAAAGAAAAGCAAAGAAAGAAACTACCAGCTTTTAAGTGTAAGCATTTCAGACTAGAAAAAAGATAGGATGAACTAACTTGACAATCAGATCTCTTTCTAGTTGAGGGAGAGAAAAGCGGGACTTGGATGCTCCTCTGTGACTGTCTTTTCTCTTGGGTCGATGCTGCATCCTCATCTCCTCATCTCTGCAGTAAAGTCATGTTTTCTATACACAGGAAGGCCAGCCTGGCAGTGCACTGCTGTCTCCCAGAGTCACCATGAAGGTGAGGAGAAGGATCTATAAGGGGCTGGCTACATTCTAAGGTCGAAATCACAAGGAGAATCTAAACCTCTTGGAAACAGCAGCAAATTAGGCATTTGCTGAGCTGTACCATCAACCCCCTTTGTTCCAAGAACATTCCTCCACAGAACTTGACGTTATCTGGCGGGGCGTGGCGGGGCGTGGGGGCGTGGGGGGGGTATCTTGGCAATATTAGCCGACAGGAGAATTTATTACATTATATTGGTATTTTTATCGTTGTACCAGATTAGATAAAGTGGAAGCTTGTTTTAATGAAAAAGATGAAACATCTGAAAACACCTGAAAGGTTCAAGCCAGGCTTGGGTGAATGATGAAACATTTTGCCAAACATAAAATTATGAGATTTGACAGAGAGTACATAAGATTTTAATTTGATGTACATTTTTGTGCCATTAATTTTAATAGTACATTTTAAATCCAATTGAAAGAAACATTTTTTTTGCTTTAATCTAATATTCTCCTGCAAGTCACATTTATAGGCAGTATGGAAAAGTTTGCTTTCTCCAATAATGTTGTGTGTTTCTCTCTCCAGACTTCCAGTTCAATTTTATTAGATTACTCTCTAAGCTATTTCTGAAGTAAGCAATTTTAAGCAAGTCTCCCTTCCATCCCAATTTTCTGGCAGACTGTTGTTCCGAGATAACCACAATTAATTCACTAATTTCCTTCATAGACTAATTAGGAGCTGTTATCAGATTACTCTGAAATTAACTGGAAAGAGTTCTTAGGATAGTTTTAACAAACATGAGCTTTTGGCAAAGTAAAATGTTGCTTTGAATTATTTTTAACTTGCCTATCATGGAAAGATTCTAGCTGCAACTCCTACAGAGTTGTTTATAATTGCTCACAAACCCAAAAGCAAGTTGTTCTTATAAAACATTTCATGAACATGTTCCTTTAAAGCTAGCTCACTGCATCCCTCACCAGTGATCATGTGTGTTCTCACCTGTTTGGCAGATCTATATCCACTTGAATGCAGATGCCTGAGATGGTCACTGATGGGCTTTAAGGTCATTTGCATAATTCGTCTTCTGCTTTCATGCACACTGAACAATTTTTTGATTATGTATAGGCTTTCTAAATAGATTTGCAAAGAGAATGCACTTATTTATGAGTGACCCTGGGTATTGTGGTCTACTATTTTTCATTGACACTTTGGTGGATGCAGTGGTCTTTTGTGAGTTTGATTAATATGAGAGAATGGTGTTAGTCCTTTAGAAAATGATGAACTCTTGGTACAGTGACAAAATAATGATTTTAGACTTTAGAAACTGGATTGTACCAAGGAAATGGTGATATCTCCCTAAAGGAGCAGCTCATTGCACCAGGTTGCTCTGTAAATGCTACATGGATACAATTGGCTGGCCACGTGACTACGAAGGACTGGCTTCCTTAGCACATCTGCAGTGGCTTCATTGACTCTCTCCCCCTAGCTTGTCAGACTGTAGAGGGAGGGGGGTGTCCTTGTTTGGCAACTCCCTTCCTGGGTAAAGCAAAGTAGAACGCAGTCTTGGTCCAGCTTCATGGAATAATTCTGCCGTTCTATGCATGGTTTAACTTTACTTTTACCTCTGTCTGATCTAATTTTCAGATGCTGCCTACACTTTACCCCTGAACTTACCTGCTAAGTATTACCAAATATTACCTAAGTAGTTTATGTAATATCACCAAAGACAGATGTGAATTACCTCTAGTATTTGTTATATACAGAATGACATATGTAAAATTACTACTTCAGGAAACATCACTCATTGGTCATACATCATGCATATGTAGACATCCTTTCTTCATGAAGTTTCACAAATGAATTCCTTCCCTTCAATTTCTATCAATATCTGCATAGAGAAGATCTTCATTGGCTCATGGACTTGCATCAGATTATTTCTTAAATGCCTTTTGTATAGTCATAGAACTTTGGCCTGGGAACCAGAAGACACAGACCATAAATAAGTGTGAACATGAACAAGTCAGTCACCTACCTGGACCTTAGTTTTTTTAAATAGAAAAACATGGGGATAGACTAGAATACTTGCAGAAGCCCTTGCTGCACTAAAGGGGAGTTGCTTTGTCAGTTCCCCTATCCCCACCTCCACCCTAAAGAATCCAATGGCTTTTTACTTTTTATAGAAGAAACTTTAGGACTTTAGGCCTTTATATTCTGGGCAAAACGATTTGATCTCATTTTACTGATGGTTTTACACACATGCTTTACATGATGGCTCTTCCTTCTTTGCTCCTGCTGCTCTTCCTACCTCTTGCCTCCTCTGTGCTTAAGTGGGTCTCAGTCTTCCATCAACCTCTGAATCAGGTTCTGTGAGAGTAACACCCTCCATCATCTTCCAGGATCCACAGTGATTTGTCTTCCTTGAGTTCCCACTGGGCCTATATATGTGTTCCTGGAAAACCTTGTATACTAAAAGTACCAGAACTTGTGGGGAAAACAGATTTGGAGCAGATCATGCAAAACCGTGTGACTACAGCACTAATGAAAACAAAAATAATCCTGATCTTAGTTATTGTAAATAGCACTGCTATGAATATAGCAGTGCATATATTCTTTCAAATTAGTGTCTTGGGTTTCTTTGGATACATTCCCAGAAGTGGGATCACTGGGTTAAAAGGCAGTTGTATTTTTAATTTTTTGAGGAAACTCCATACTGTTTTCCACAGTGGCTGCATCAATCTACATTCCCACCAACAGTGCACGAGGGAGGAGGGTTGGGAGGCTGGATGAAATAATGTGAAGGGCTTAAGCAAAAAACCATATATATATAACACATAGACAAAGATAACAATGTGGTGATAGCCAGAGGGAAAGGGGGTAGGGATAGGTGAAGGTGGGTAAAGGTGGGGGGGGGGGCGCAAATGGGGACTTTGCTTTGGGTGATGGGCACACATTGCACTGTGCAGATGATGTTTTGTTCAGTTGTGCACTTGAAACCTTTATGGTTTTGTGAACCAATATCACCTCAATAAATTCAATTAAAAAAGAATAATCCTAATATTAGTTTTAGTAGAGTTTCAAAAGACCAGTTAAATTCCTAAAAAATGAGAAATACTACAGTAAGTGTAGGATTTTACTAAACAACACTTCAATAATAGGAGGGTGCAGGTAGATATAAGGCGAGAGGGAGGCTGCTGAGGAAGGGAGATCAGAGCAATATGTACACTGATCTGGGAGAACCTGGAATAGCCCTTCTAAGGTGCATGACCTCATGGGCAAATGTACAGTCACTTGCTGTCTGCAGTGGTGCAGTGTGTGTGAGTTCATCTGCTAATACTTGACCACATATTATGAATGGGCTAAAAACAACCACGTGTAAACCAATGCAACTTCCATATTTATTCTGAGATCATTCATTTACTGATCCTGTGTAAGCTATTTTGCATTATGGTAACAGACACTGCACTAACACAGACTATGCTCTTCTTCTTCTTTTTTTTCTTTTTTAGGTATTTTATGTGTTACCAGCAGATATTTTAATGATTTTATTTTTTGTTTTGTTTTTAATGATTTTAATAATAACAAAAAAGGGCTAAGGCATATGAAGAATTTCCCTGGGTATTCAGCCTGCTAATTTGTCTTCTTTACAAACCATTTCTGAAAACAAGTACTTTCAGAGTGGGAATCTCTTTAATCTCTTGTAGTAAGCTCTTTGAAGAGGAAGGGCACCGAGAACTGTTTAAATTCCCTGATGCTATTCCCTAGTTTTGACCTAGAGGGTGCTTAATATGTGCCTAATTAATGACTGATTGCCCAAAACACACACACAAGTATAATTAGGAGTAAATACTATTTAACTCAGTTACCTTTACACCATCATTCTAAATATTTCCCTTACCAGTCAGGGATAAAATTATGCAAATGAACGAGCAGACTTCGCATTCAGTAAATCATGGCAGGAAAAACTACGTATTCCGTCTTGCTGAATTTGTTGTTGTTCTGGGTAGACAGGAGGGGCGGCTCCTGAGGGAAATCGCCATGGCACCAGGCGCTGTGGACCTGCAGGAAAATAAGCATTTCCAGAATTCTACCCTAAGGAAACGAAAAGCGTAGATGGCAAAGGAGAGAGGTAGCAGCTATGTAGAGTCGTGTCTCTCTCCCACACGTGTGCGGGATCCAGCACGCTGGCTGGGCCTAACAGCATATGGCGCTGGTGTGGGTAACTTCAATGAACGCGTGCTGGTGTCATCACGCACCGGCACGCGTGGTAGAATCCTCTGCTGACAGGTTCTGTGTGCTGCCAGGGAACATGGTGCTAAACTGTATCACTCTGAAAATAATCCGAGGAAGGAAATATGATTCCTGTCTCCGTCCTCTGACGGAATGTTGACAAAGTGCTCCCTTAGGGTCTCTCACAAGCTATGGGTAAATCAGCATCTTGTAAGTTGAGAAAAAAAGAAAAAACAGTACACACAAACACATTCTTTTAGAATCTGGGGTTTTTTTGGTGTTCCTCAGATCCCACTTCAGCCAAAGAGAATTTGCTGCCAGGGCAGGTGAAATCATTAGCTTGTCTCCAGGGAAAGGGATGTTGCTATAGGAAACTTAAAAATGATGCTATGGGGCTGCCTAGGAGACTCTTTTCATGAGCAGGGATACTCACAAAAGGTGACACATTCTTTTTAAACTGGGTAAAGGAGCAATTGAAGAGAGGTACATTTCTGGGAATACTTTGGGTTATGGAGCGTGGAACCTCAGAGCTCCAAATATGGACTTGGTTTTACTGTGGCAATTAGCTTCCAGCAGGCAACACCTGGTATCTGCTAGACGTGGCTAAAAATGTGACATCAATGACAAATACACTGGGCGTTGCAGTCCAAGCCTGAGAGCTTGAGGTCTCGGTAGTTATCAAGGTTACTAGCTGGCTCTCAGAAGAATGAATTTCAAAACCTACTAATTCTATGGTCATTTCTCCTCATTTGAAAGTATTAAGGGAGTGGTTCCTCTTATTAGGTTATTTTCCCCTTGTGCTTTATAAATATTAGGCAGTATTATCTCTTTAGATTGTGGAGAACATGACACGTGTCAGTGTAGTTTCCATTCCAAGCACTTGTTGCTGTTGGATTCAATGTTCACTGAGCATCAGAATCACCTGGCAGACTTAGAAAATACTGACACCCAGGCCTTACCCTTAAAGATTCTGAAACAACTGGGCTGTAAGCTTTTGAGGTTCTAAGGTGCAGCTGGGACCAAGGACAATCTGATATAAACCACTTTTGAAGGTAATATATTAAAAGGACAGTGCCTGTTATGAATAGTTATTCAGTTAATGGTAGTGATGATGATGGCGATGGAGGTGGTAGAGGAGCAGGAGGAAGGAAAGAAGGAAGAGGAGGAGGAGGCAGAGGAGGAGGAAGAGAAATAAGTACCATTCTGGCTGACAATATCTTAAGTCACAACTTCCTTGTAGGCAAGAATGACATTACCACTGTTTTCTGTCAGCTTATTCTTAAAAACTGAATTCCCTTGTTCATCCAGGTGATAAATAGATTCACCTGTACTTCTTGGATTTTAAGTCCCTGTTCATTCTAAGGTGCCTCATCAAATTGCTAGTAGCTCTTTTTGAGGGAGAGGGGGATCATGGGTGAAAGAAACAAATTTGCACCTCACTACAAATCACATTCTATTTCAGAAATAGTAACACATGGGGACAGAGTTTGGTAAAAACGAGAAAATAGCCCATGACTTTCCCTTCCTATTCAAGTTGAAGGATCCTCACCCAGTAACATTAGCCTAATTAATGATGGGAGTCTACAGGAAAATATTGATCCTTGTAAGCAACATAATGAAATCACCAAATTCAGGGAAAAATAGATTTCTTCTCTCTCTCTCTCTCTCTCTCTCTCTCTCTCTCTCTCTCTCTCCCTCCCTCTCTCTTCCTCCCTCCCTCCCTCCCTCTCCCTCTGTCTCTCTCTCTCTCTCCTTTTTAATAGAATCCAAATCAGTGATCTCTAGGAAGCACCTTTTGCCAACTTCAAATCTAGTGTATTGCTGATAGTGCTGCTACAAGTCATCAAAATGCTGCTTGGTCAGCCACCTTCAATCACCTTTGATGGGGAAAGCTACTAAAGAGCACAAGCTTCTAAAGACACAGAAGTAAAACAAGCAAACTAAACTGTTAAATTGAAAAGAAATGTTCTTCAAGTACAACTAACCTACTAAGAAAAAGATGTCGCATATTAGCTACAGGTTGAATTATTTATTAGCTTATCAGGTAAAATTATTTGGTCTGAAAACATAACTTACATTTCAAACCTTGAAAGTTCTTCTAATTTAGTGTTATATTTGGATCTCTCTCTCCCTCTCTCTCTTTTCCCACCTCCCTCTTTCTACTAACCTTGAAATAATTATGATCTCAACATAATATTAAATTACTCAGACAGTAACCTTGTGTCTGTAAAAGATATCACCTTATAAATGATTTTTAATTAACCATTTGATCTTTTTCTTTCCCTGGAGTAACCCCCGTTTATAATTGTTCTTGTGTTTCACATAATATTAGAAAGATGTCAACTACAGGACTTTCTCTTGCTGAACTATACAGGCAAAGTAAAACCATCTGTCTCTTCAGCAATAGATAACCATCTAATGGTATTGTTCTGTCTCTGAGGGCACAAAGAAACCCAAGAAATTCTTAATATTTTCTTTGGAAACACTAATTTTCTATACAAACTCTTATTTGCTATTAAGCAATTTTATCCCTACTGCAAATATAAAATCAGAATATCTAACAGTGTAAGAGTATATGCACCAAGTTTTTGCTGCACCCCATAACCCCTATGTTCTTATTTTTGGAAGACATTCAAATATATGAGACTTGAACATTTGATGTAAGCTTTTCATTATGAGTATGACAATTGAAGAAAGCAAAAAAAGATTGTATCTGCAGTTTTTTTTGGCAAACTACCTATTGTGAAAGCATCTCTCTCCACTCCCAGCTTTATTAAGGTATAATTGGCATATAATGTGTAAGTTTAAGATGTACAGTGTGTTGATTTGATACATTTATATATTGCAAAATGATTACCACCATAGTATTAGCTAACATCTCCATCATGTCACGTAATTATCACTTCTTTTGTGTGGTGAGAACATTTAAGAACTAGGAGCAATTTCAAGTATATAATACAGTATTATTAACTGTAATTGCCATCCTCCACATTAGTTCTCTACAATTTACTCTTATAACTGAAAATTTGTACCCTTTGACCAACATCTCCCCATTTTCCCTACACCCATTCCCACCCCTGATAATCACTTTTCTACTGTTTTTGCAAGTTAGACTCTTTTAGATTTCATATATAAGTGCCTTTTCTTTCTCAGTTAGCACAATACCCTCAAGATCTATCACAAGTGGCAGGACTTCCTTCTTTCTTATGGTTGAATAATATTCCGTTGTACATATATGCCACATCTTTTTTATCCATTTATCCAAGACAGATACTTAGATTGTTTTCATATCTTGGTTGTTGTTAATAATGCTCAATGAACATGGAGTGCAGATATCTCTTCAAGACCTCATTTTCATTTCCTTTGGTTATATACCCAGGAGTGGGGTTGCTGGATTATATGATAGTTTTATTTTTAATTTTTTGAGGAACCTCTATACTGTTTTCCATAGTGGCTGTCCCAATTTACATTCTCAGCAACAATGGCCTCGGCCAAGTAGCCCATTTGGTTAGAGTAGTGTTTCCCAACCTTTTTTTGGCTATGCCCCCACCTAAGCATCTCTAAAATCCTGATTGCCCTCTCCACCTCCCCTCCGCCCCCGTTGACATATAATTCTTATTATTCAAAAAGTCAACTCCTATTCTCATGGAGGAAGCCTAAAAGCCCATTAACTTAGTCTAAACAAGCTTCCAAAGAACATAGCATCCATGAAAGAGAAAAATAAAAGAACAAAGGACAGTTGAAGTACTGAGTAAGAAATCACTAAGAAATTGTTAATAAATAATAATAAGAGAAAAACCAAGATGGCGGCATAGGAAAACACCGGAGATTGCTGCCTCGCACAACCACTTCAAGAATACAACTAAAAGACAAAACGGACATCATCCAGAACCACAGGAAGGCTGGCTGAGTGGAAATTCTACAACTAGAAGGAAAGAGAAAAGCATACCGAGATTCAGAGGAGGTGTGGTGCAGAAGTAAAGTACACAGGTACGGAGGCACACGCGGAGAGGACTGGCGGCTGAGGACACGGTTGTCTTTTTCTATCAGTAGGGAGTCTCAAGCTCTGAGCTCCAGTTCCGGGCAAGTCTCTGGGGACCCAGACTCATATGGGAGAAACTGGACTGTCTGGCATCGGTCGGAACTCGAGGGCAACTTTCTCTTGGAGGTGCTTGCAGTGATTGCCAGGACACTGAGAAGCGGGGCCTGTGAGAGCAGCCATAGCTGCTTGCTCTGCCCTGTTGATCCCCTGGGACCCCCGCCCCGCCCAAGCTGTGCGCTGGCTTTTGCATTTGAAAGGCCTGGCCCTTTGCAATCTGAAAATTACCTAACAAACTTGCAGCTGGCCCAAGGCCCCACTGCAACTTGCATTGCTTCACAGCTGAGCTCCTGCTGGGTAGCCTCAGGCAGAGGCTAGATTAGCACCTCCCTAGAGATCCAGGAGCCAGTGTGCCTGGTGGTCAGAGTGGGATCATCCAGATTGCAGCTCCTCAGATCCATAAAGGACACACTCAGGGGGCAGACTCAGTGAGCACTAAAGCCCCACTGAAGCAAGTCTTGCCCCGGAGGGGTGTCTCCAGCACAGAGGACCACACCAAGACACATCATAATTAAAATGCCAAGAGCAAAAGACAAAGAGAGAATCTTAAAAGCAGCAAGAGAAAGACAGTCAGTTACCTACAAGGGAGTACCCGTAAGATTGTCAGCTGATTTCTCAACAGAAACTTTGCAGGCCAGAAGGGAGTAGTAAGACCCTCAAAAAGTCTGGTGAGACCGCCGATAAATGTAGTGAGACCCTCAAGAAATCTAGTGAGACCCTCAAGGTTATGAAAAAGGACCACCTAGAAATTAAGCACACACTGACTGAAATAAAGGATATTATGCAGAGTTTCAACAGCAGACTACAGGGTCGCCAGAATCAAGTCAAAGATTTGAAATACAAAGAAGCAAAAAACACCCAACCAGAAAAGCAAAATGAAAAAAGAATCCAAAAATACAAGATAGTGTAAGGAGCCTCTGGGACAGCTTTAAGCATACCAACGTCTGAATTATAGGGGTGCCAGCAGAAGAGAGAGAGCAAGATATTGAAAACCTATTTGAAGAAATAATGACAGAAAACTTCCCCTACCTGGTAAAAGAAATAGACTTACAAGTCCAGGAAGCATAGAGGACCCCAAACAAAAGGAATCCAAAGAGGACCACACCAAGACACATCATAATTAAAATGCCAAGAGAAAAAGACAAAGAGAGAATCTTAAAAGCAGCAAGAGAAAGAAACTCAGTTACCTACAAGGGAGTACCCGTAAGAAGGGAGTGGCAAGAAATATTCAAAGTGATGAATGCCAAGAACCTACAACCAAGATTACTTTATCCAGCAAAGCTATCATTCAGAATTAAAGGTCAGATAAAGAGCTTCACAGATAAGGAAAAGCTAAAGGAGTTCATCACCACCAAACCAGGATTATATGAAATGCTGAAAGGTATCCTTTAAGAAGAGGAAGAGGAAGAAAAAGATACAAATTATGAACAACAAATACACATCTATCAACAAGTGAATCTAAAAATCAAGTGAATAAATAATCTGATGAACAGAATAAACTGGTGATTATAAAGAATCAGGGGCATAGAAAGGGAGTGGACTGACTATTCTTGTGGGGGGAAAGGGTGTGGGGGATGCAGGAAGAGACTGGACAAAAATCGTGCACCTATGGATGAGGACAGTGGGGAGAGGTGAGGGCGGAGGGTGGGGTGGGAACCGGGTGGAGGGGAGCTATGGCGGGGGGGGAAAGAGGAACAACTGTAATAATCTGAACAATAAAGATTTAATTAAAAAATAATAATATGAAATGATATGAAAAATAGCAAAGTTTCAAAACATATACTAGAGAACGGAAATGCATAAATATGTTACAATATATATTCATATACTGTATATGAGGCCTCTGGAACCATAAGAAATGCAAAAAATTCACTGTTAATAACTCATTCTTGTACATGTCCCACATCGGGAACTACTGGGTTAGAGCATTGTCTTGATATGCCAAGGTTGTAGCAGAGCACATATAAGAATCAACTAGCAAATGCATGAATAAGTGGAACAATGACTCGATGTTTCTCTCTCTTTCTCTCAAAATAAAATTTGAAGCAGCTTCTCAACAGCAATGCACAGGGTTCCCTTTTCTCACATCCTCACCAACAGTTATGTCTTTTTTATAGTGGCTATTCTATAGGTGTGAGGTGATATTGTGGTTTTGATTTGCATTTCCCTCATGACTAGTGATGTTGAGTACTTTTTCACATACCTGTTGGCAATTTGTAAGACGTTTTTTCCTCCCTCTTTTTTTTTTAAAGAATATTTTCTTTGATTTATTTTTTTCAGTTTGAAAATAATATGCTTAGGTATAGTTTTTATTTATCTTTTTTTGGGTGTTCTCTGAGCTATTAGATCTGTGATTTGGTGTCTGATGCTAATTAGGGAAAATTCTGTCATTTTTACTTTAAATATTTCTTCTGTTCTTTTCTCTCTTTCTTCTTCTGCTAATCCTATTACATTTATGTTACACTTTCTATAGTTGTCCCATGGTTCTTGAATAGTCTCTTCTGTTTTCCCTCATCTTTTTCCTCTCTGATTTTTTCAGTTTTGGAAAGTTTCTATTGACATATTCTCAATGTCAGATTTTTTTTTTTCTCAGCCATGTCTAGTCTGCTATTGTGGCCATCAAAAATATTCTTCATTTCTGTTATGGTGTTTTTTACTTCTAGCATTCTTTTTTATTTTTTTCTAGAATTTCCATCTCTCTGCCTACATTACTCATGTGGTCTTTCATGTTGTCTAATTTTCTATTAGAGTGCTCAGCAAATTAATCATAGTTGTTTTGAATTATGAGTTTCATAATTACTACATCCCTGCCCATTAGAGTCTAGTTCTGATGTTTTCTCTGTCTCTGTGTTTTTTATCTTTTTGTTTGGCTTGTAATTTTTTTGCTCAAAGCAAGACATAATGTAATGGATAAAAGGAACTGCTATAAAGAAGCCTTTGGTGGTGTGGTGGTAAGATGTGGGGAAGGGGAAGCATTCTATAGTCTTGTAATGACATTTTAGTCTTTTAGTGAGCTGTGCCCCTGGACTGTGAACTTCAGTGCTTCTCAGATTCCTACCCACCCCCGACCCCCAACTTCGGTGGACAGTGGCTAGAATTGGCTGGAGTTGGGTATTTTTTTCCTCCAAGGTCAGTTAGGCTTTGATAAAAACACAATGAGTTAGGGCCTGGAAAACCAAATTCTAGAGGGGAAGATTTTGATAAGAAGGACAGAATGCTCTGGTGTGTTTTAAAATGTGTGTGTTTCCTCCCCTGGATGGAAGCGCTGAGGGCATGTTTTCTCTGATTTTCACTTTGAGAACCAGGTAGAGCTCCTGTAGGTAAAACCACACACAGATAAAACTCAGACTTCTTCACATGGAGGTTTTCCCACCCTGGCATGGGTTTCTGGGGAGGTTCATCCTGGGTCTCTGCTCTGACAAGTCGTGATTCTCTGTATTCTCCTGTCAGCCTCTCCAATTTTTGGAGCAGTGATTTGCCGTGGGACCTCGCTGCTATGACAGATCTCAGAAGGAATGTTGATTTTTCAGCTTGTTTAGCTTTTTACCTGTTAGGACAGAGTGCCAACTTCCAAGGTCCTTACAGCTGGACTAAAAACCAGTGTCTCATATTGCCCTTTAAATGTTAGGTTTATTCCTAGGCATTTAATATTTTTATTGCTATTATAAATTATCTTTTCTACCATTACATATTCTAACTAAATGACACAAAAACTATTGTTTTCTCTATGTTAGTTTTTTCCTGTTACCTTATTAAATTCTATTATTGTTTGTAATAGTTTTCAGTGGATTTTGTTGGTTTTCCAGGTATACAGTCATGCCTATTTGCCACACTGTACAGCCAGAATACAATGGGAATGATGGTCCCTGGGGTTGTGAAACACAGGGGACCCGCTGATTCATGTCAGCTGAAAGAGAGAGACCATTTTACCTTACCCTTTACCATGTTTATACATTTCCTTTCCTTGATTCGCCTAATTGAATTGTCTAGTTCCTCCAGAACAATATAAAAATAACAGTAGAATTATTTACATTTTTACCTTGTTGTTGACTTTAATGGGGCAATACCACTATTGTTTCCTATTAAACATGATGCTATTATCATGTTAAAGATATCTTGAATTTTTTCTATGTTTTGAAATTATTTTGTTTTTAAACAATCAGATATAGAAAAGATTTTTGAGTACAGGTGTTATTTGGGCTATGGATGCCATCGTAGTTGCAAGAAAAGCAATTGTGTATATAGAGAAATGAAAGGACTATAGATTAAACCTGAGAAAATACCTGTATTTTGATGGTGGAAGAAGAGAGGAACTGCAGAAGCAGTCAGAGGAGAGTCCAGGTCGAGATAAAACTGCCTGATAGTATTTTGAAAGCTTGTCAGCACTATTTGTGGAAATGTAAGCTATTTATGCTTGAACAGAATTCCCAGCGACCAGTAGAGTAGCAAAATCAGGATATTGTTTCTTTGGTTTTGAAGAATGAGTATTGGCTTTGTAGAATTGCTGCAGAAGGTATAAGTGATGGATGAAATAAAAAAGCATCTCTGTGTGCTGCCACATTGCATTCAGAGGCAATCAGATAGGCCCACTGAGCTCAAAGCTTAAGATGAAGTAAAATGAAGGCCTTCCTCCACATTCTGAAACACTGAGCTATTTCTTGTTTTCCTAATGTTTCACAAAATTACATCTGTTACTCTGGAGAGACACCTCACATCAGCTCTAGGATAACAACATAAAAACATGACTCGCAATTGTGCAAAGTTTCCTCAGAAATGATTCTGCATAATGCATATTTTAGCGATGCTCTTTGAAGAAATAGTCAGGTCACTAAATTGGAAAGTATAGATGGAGGCACCTGAATAATTGTATCACAAGTGAGATCTTACATATTTTGGACATTGATAAATACGTAAATTACAATGTTGAGGAAAGAATCGAGAGAAGAGCTTTGTTTATGTTGAGAATGTCCTATTACTTGTCTTTCCATTTTCCTTCTTTAGCTAATATTTCTCTACCCAGGGAGTTCATTAATTACCTTAGAGATCTTTTTAACATATATTGTAAGTTTAGGGTATTATTATTTAAAGTCATTCTTTTACCTAGTTATGGAACTTCTGGTGGGCCCACCAGGAATTGATTGGCAAGATCTGTTTTCATGAGGATTTTATTTTAGAGAAAGGAGAGAGGACAGAGCAGAAAGGCACAGAGCCCGTGGAAGAGAAGGAGCATGGAGAACATGGGAGAGATTGGTCCCCATCAGTCAGCCCAGCCCCAGGATTTCTAACTGAAGTATAGGAAGGAAAGGGCTGCCAGAATAAGCTCTCTGTATGAACCATTCTTTTGAGATACTGGGGTGTAGACATCATGGATTTGGTGCTGGTGCCCAGGAGATATTTTGGTAGAAAGCTTTGGACACATTTCCTTGAGTTTAAAACCCCAGCTCTGCAAATGTCTGGCTTTGTGGCAAATAAATTACTTCACTCAGCCTCCGTTTCCCATCAGTACTAGTTTTTTGTAGCTGCCATAGAAAATTACCACAAACTCAGAAAACAACAGAAATTTATAGTCTGGAAGCTGGAATTCGAAAAAATCAAAATCTTGGTGAAGCCATGTTCCCTTGGGAGGCTCTGGGGAGAATTTGTTCCTTAACTCTTTTAGCTTCTGGTGGTCACTGGCATTTTCAGATTTCTTGCCTTGTGGTGCCATCATTCCAAGCTCTGGGTCTCTCTCTCTCTCTCTCTCTCTCTCTCTCTCTCTCTCTCTCTCTCTCTTAATTTCACTCTGCCTCTCTCTTAGAAGAGGCACTTATGATGGGATTTAGGACCCACCTAGATGATCTCCCAGTTCAAGATCCTTGATTTAGACACATCTTCACAGACTTTTTTCCTTTATAAGGTAATATTTGTAGGTTCCAGGGATTAGGCCCTGAAGGTTTTGAGTGGTCAGTACTCAGTCTATCACAACATCCTACAAAGTGGTGATAATAAAAATGATAACAAACTCCTAGTTTTGTCATGATAAAGGAGAAAACATAGGTAAGTTCTTTAGCATCATTCCTGACATAGTGTAAACAGCCATAAGTTTTTATTCTTCTCACTAAACTGTAAGCTCTTTGTAAGCAGTTACCACGTCCTCTTTGCACACCATTGTAGCCCTGGTGGCCAGTCTAGTGCTAACAACAATAAGTATTTGTTAAAAGAAGTATAGTAAAAAGGAATATTTCCCCCAAATTTGTTTGCTCAGAATGCATCATGGGTACACTGGGGAATCTGGAGGGTGTAATAATATTTTGGTGAGTTGATGTTTGCTTCATTGGGGCCATTGGGAGATAGTGCCTTTGAGGGGGAGGAAAGGGGAGATAAATATTGATAGTGGCTGTTGTTGTTCAATGTTTTCAAGTACTGCATGGCTGATAGTGGCAAGGAGGCTATCTGTAAGTGGCCCAGATTAGGTTTTTGGTTTGGAGCAGATCAAGGTGGACAGAACTGATTGTGAGCTCATATGAGACACCAAACGGGATTCCCCCAAATACTTAAGTAAGTGGAATTTTGCTGGGATCTGGGAGTCATGTGTTAATAGAAAGGAGAAAGATCTTGATTTAAAACTAACCAATGCAATAAGCACGTTTGTTAACAGTCATATCTGGTTCATAATTTGCTTTCTAATTCTGTTGTTTCTTTTTCATTTACCTACTTTTATTTCTAGTAGTTCTTTCTTCTGATTACAATAGTTCCTATTACTTTTGTCCTCTTATGGTGGCCTGTGTCTTCTTACATAGTTTTTAAACTAGAGCAATAAATCTTCAGTCAATGCTTGCACTCAGCATTTTGATTGATTAATCTGCTACTCAAATACAGTTGAAAATTGGCATCCCACTTTTAACCATAGCTATAAAAATGAAACATGGATTTAGAAGTCTTTAGTGGCAACTGTCTAAGGATGACCATGTAATTCATTGTCCAAATCAGGACTCTTCCAAGAGTGAAAGGGAGGACTATTAATAATTACCCCGAGACAGTCTCAGACCAATCAGGATAAATGATCACCCTATGTAAAGTCCCAAGTGGTTACTTGATGAAGGTCTGGGTGTTTTCTCTCTTCTCTCAGAACATATCTGGCCACATCTGGGGGAGAACAGTGCCTAGACTCAGACCTACCCACTAATTTAGGGAGTAACCCCAGCTGAAAATGCAGATGCAGTGATCAGTTTGGGAAGCTAAATCTAGCATCCAGATGGTCTAGCAACATTTCCCAGGTGAGCAGACCACTTATCATAAGAGACCAAGATAAAGTGTTAAATTCTACCAGAAAGCAGAAATGGGAAATCCCATGAGTGATGGTTGGCAATAAAAACAGGCAGGTTATCCGAATATGGGCTCAAGAAGGAGTGCCAGAATCATGTTGTTAAAAGACAAATGGAGCCACCAAGAAGGACAGAACCTCAATGGATTAAGTTGAAGAAAGATAAAAGTAGATAACTTTGGTTCAGAAGAAGCTTAGGTAATGAAACAAGTGTGTAGGAAAGGTGCATACTGTGTCTGAAGAGAACAGTCCAGAGAAAAGGTTTAGAATACAGTGAGTCAGGAAAAATTAAAATCATGCATAGGAAGACAAAGAAATGACAGTAAGACATGGACATAGAATATTCTCCTGATGACAGTGACTAAGTAGAAAGCCAGATCCACAGGGACAAATCCTAAAAATTGTAATTCAGCAAGAAGATTTTGTTAAGCTTTTCAATTATGGATGGCTGTGTTTCCCTTTCTCAAATGTTCTAAAAGTGGTCATATAATTTTTAAAATTAAAAAGTTAATTGGGAAAACTGTCTTTCAGAAGACACTTCCCATTCTATTCCCCTGCCCCCTTTCCCCCTCCATCAGTGATGTCTTTATAGCCTACTAAAGGCTTGGTGCATAAAAATTCATGCACTCGGGGGCGGGTGGGGGCGGTCTCTCTGAGCCCGGCCTGAACTCTCTCGCAGTCCAGGACACCTCAGGGGATGTCCGACTGACAGCTTAGACCCGCTCCCTTGGGGATTGGGCCTAAGCTGGCAGTCAGACATCCCTCTGGCAGCCCGGGAGCCCTTGGGGGATGTCTGACTAATGGCTTAGGCCCGCTACCCCTGGGAAGTGGGCCTAAGCCGTTAGTTGCACATCCTTAGCACTGCCATTGGGGCTCCCACCACCACTGCTGTACTGGCCAGCCATGAGCTGGTTCTGGCTGAGTGGTGCTCCCCCTGACCACCAGGGGGCAGTTCCTGCCTTGAGTGCCCCCTGGTGGTCAGTGCATGTCATAGCGACTGGTCGTTCTGCCATTAGGGTCAATTTGCATATTACCCTTTTAATATATAGGATTATGTCTCCTTTGCCAAATATTCTTTTTCCTTATTGTCACATGGAATCTTTTCTAGAGAGAGGCTCATTTCAGCAATATCAGACCACATAGCATGAGACTCACAGCATCCTCTCTGTAGGCGTTATCAAATGTTTGTTGGAATGTCTTGCTAAATCTGCGTAGGCATTTGCAAACATCCAAGCTGCTATTCCCATTCTCAAATGTCTGGTGGAATGATGGGATGTAGGAAGGCAATGCAGAAGTTGAACAGCAATAAATACAATTGCTGTGGGTTGTTATCTCCCAGGATGCAGAGCAAGAGCAGATGGGAAATTTTAATTCATTTTAAAAGCTGGAGTTCTTCCTAAACGGATCATATTGGGTTCACAGCTGATCTTAATGGGGGATGGTACAAAAGGTAAAGCAAATCAAGAGATTATGAACAGAGGAGTCTCCTGCTGCCTTTATATCCCTCTCTTGCTGAATCCCTACCTACTTGCTCATTCCCCATAACTTCAGGGGTGGAGGCAACCCAGTGCTATAAAGGAATTAAAATAAGATACTCTTAGGCTTCTGGTTCCCAGAATGTCCAAATAAAATATCACTTAGGACTTTGTCCCTATGGATGTGATTTGATGATTGGTCTGAGACATCTTTAGCTAGGAGCCACTTAGTTCAACGATAACATAAAATTTGTCATTCTGTCCACGGTTGGTGAGTATGCTATGAGAGAATAAGGTCCTTTGTTCCTTTCACCCCATCTGGTCCTTCACATCCTTACCCATGTGGAGGAGGGGGACCTCCAACATCATAATACATCAAAGTTGTGGTAGGTAAGGCAACTTGAAGCTAGAAAGAGGTCTGTGGAGGCAGGAATACAACCAGGAGAGCTCCCAACCTTATTACAGAGGCAGTGTCAGGACAAAGTCCCTGGAACTAACCCCTTGATGAGAGGGATTTCAGGCCGGCTTGGTGTTGATTTTGTATAAACTGAGAGGCAACTTCATAGGAAAAGTAGAGGTGTGCTTTTAATCTTCACTCATTACTTGCATCTTGTGTCTGCTGGCAACAGTCTGATCTTTATTTTGGTATGGGGCTGAAATGGAACCCCTTCTGGATGTTGGGTGTTTTTGTTAGATGTTTCCACACTGAGAAAGAGCAGGGAACCTGGCGTGGGCCCAGCGGACACAGAGAAGAGCATGCTGGGAGATATTTCCTACTTCTCTGCTGAAGGGCCCCGTGGAATGAGTTTGTAAGCCCCTGCCCAATTTTGTCCCCATTCCCAAGGCAACCCTCAGAGCAGTCATAGGGAGCTGGGCTAAGGACATTCTAGGAACAAAATGTATGAGAATGATAGTGGCAGTCTGCTAAATTCCTGCGATGTCAAGGTGAAACGTACACTAATTTTTCTTTTTCATGTTGCTGCCATTGTCTTGGAGTGTGAGCATTCAACTTTGATTAAAATGTGCCCTTTTCCAACCACCAGTTTATTTGTGCTTCAGTCAAGACAGACGAATCCCTTAGAAGATACTATCAGGCCAGTGCAGTAAGAATGATTATGAATCTGTGACAGTTTCCAGAAAGAGAGGTCTGAAGTAGTTGACATGTTTTTGCTCAGAATTCAAGAGCATTGGTGGAAGTCTTGAAAATGGAACAGATTTTTCTGAACCTTTTACTTGCATCAGCATCAATTAGCCTTCTTTTTATTTTTATTTTTAAATAGGGCATTCATCTCCACATTTATGTGTAAAATATATTTTTCAGGATGCCTACTATAATTTTTGCTAGTCACTTACGTAATGAACGTATGATATTTTTGAGGGCAGCTTTTATTCACAAACAAACCAGTTCCAATTTGCCTGGGTCTGCAAACCTGCATAGGAAGAGCAAAGGGCTATGAAAGAAATGAGCAGACTCCATGCCCTTAGTCTCCACATATGATCCCACCTCAAGCTGCTCACAATGACCTGTGCATTCTGCTCTTTCCATTATTCATATTTGCAAATAGGACAAGTAATGCCTGCCCCACACAGCTCAAGGGCTGGTTGCTGACAGAGTGAGATAAAAATGAGGACGTTTGTTGAAAGCGAGACCCCTTGTCATTGTTTTTCATAGATAAGGCAGAAAAATCAACCCAGTGGAGCCCCAAGGTTCATTAAGTCAATCCTTGAAAGAACAGATTGCAGTTCTAGAAGTTCCTTCTTAAAATACGTATTGTTCAGAATCACTGATGCATAATTTTCAGTGGAGTAAGTTAGATCATGCAGAACTACAATTAAAAAGGGCTGACTGCCCAGCCAGCATGGGTCAGTGGTTGAGCGTCGACCTATGAATCAGGAGGAGGTCACAGTTCGATCACCAGTCAAGGCACATGCATGGGTTGCTGGCTTAATCCCCAGTGCAGGGCATGCAGGAGGCAGCTGATGGATGATTTTCTCTCATCATTGATGTTTCTATCTCTCTCTCCCTCTTTCTTCCTCTCTGAAGTCAATAAAAATATATAGAATACATTAAAAAAATAAAAAGGGCTGACTTTTATTTTCAATAATATAATGTACTATCTACAGAATACGTTCTGTCAAAGAATACAAAATGTTTATTAAAATGTATTTAAAAATGGCTAAGCTTGCCGTAAAGGAAATTGTAATAGGCTAGAAACAATGAGGAAGCATGACCTTAGACAGGTAAACAAATGTTGGCACTGGCCTTTGCCTAGAGGCATTGGTCAGAGTAGGTCATACTTTCATCGGTTACACTTATGCGTGGGTGGGTAATGGCTGAGCCTGAGGGCAGAGGTCCAGGGGTGGGCAAACTTTTTGACTCGAGGGCCACAATGGGTCCTTAAACTGGACCGGAGGGCCGGAACAAAAGCATGGATGGAGTGTTTGTGTGAACTAATATAAATTCAAAGTAAACATCATTACATAAAAGGGTATGGTCTTTTTTTTTCAATAGTTTTATGCATTTGGCCCACGGGCCGTAGTTTGCCCACAGCTGGTTAGATCAAACACCCTTGAATAAAGCTCATTCTCCTGTAAGTGCATTAGAAAAAAGTCACAGGGGCAGGTGGTGAAGATACTGCCTGTTTTGCCTTAGCTCTGGGTGGAGTGGGGAGAGCACATCTCTCCAGAAAATTCCTAACTTCAGTCCTGCACTCACATGAGTTAGGGGATGGAAATACACTCCCTATGGAACCTGTAGAAAATTTTGTCTAAAGTGCTAATGGACTGGCTGTGCCTCTTGGTACCTGGCAGAAGGAAACATACTTCTCTGGAGGTAAACACTCTAAAGTAAGACTTCAAAGAATTCCCTCAGGTAAGTGTTTGAAATCACTTAATAAGATATATTAAAAATAAGCCATCATAAACCAGAGTCAGCCGAAGCAACACAATAACAGAATCAAACTTTCAAAAAAAGAGATTGTGGAATATTCAGATAACCACATAGACTAGTAAGGTAATCTTGTAATAATATGGCCTAAAGAAATGAAGTCATTGAAAGTATGACAGAGTGTTGACATTTTTTTAAACTCTGACTTCATTTTAGAAGAGCTCGCAAGAAAATCTCATGTAATGATGCAACAAAGGAATCAAACTTTGATATGGTTACCCCCGCTTTTTAGTACTTGGTTCTACTAGGCAGAGAAGGCATCGTCTGACTTCTCCTGGAAGAGTGTGAAATATAAGAAGAGCTCTATTTGTGGGATGGTGTGGAAAAAAATAGTGCTAGTATCCTCCCTGTATCCAGGTATGCTATGGATTTCCGGAGTTCTTGGTGCTGCAAAAATATTTTAAAATTTCACAGCCTTGCTGCTGTGTAAAACCAAGCATGCTAATGTTTTCAGGGTGTTTTTAAAACTGGTAGCTGTTGTTTGTTTACTTTTTGCTCTCCTCCATGGTAAGGAACTAAAAGGGACAAAGGCACTAGGATAAGAAAAACAAATAATGTCTGACACACCCTCCCAAATATGGCCCAAAAGAATGATGGTTTTTTAAATTTCTCTTGTAAGACACCAGTTGTTATTTCAGTCAGAATGACTACTTTTCTGTTTTAGCCTCTTCTCACAGCCAGCTTGACAAGAATGACATTGTTTAAATAGATTTTATTGCAATTTTTCAAATGAGGGGTTGTTCAAGTTTATTTATTTATAATTACTATTGTGCAAATTGCATTTTGCCTTTGTATTGCTCTGCTGATTTGATGCAAATCACTCTAATCTTGAAGCCTTTAGAACTGCATTTACTTTAAGCATTACAAATTATGAATTCCACAGCTATACTTATTAGATTCTTATGCTTTATAAGGTTTTCTAATTATTGAAAAAATATTTCCAAAACATTAATGGATATGCTAATGCCAAAATTAGATGATCTTTAAAGTTAATTAATCCTCAGTTTTTCAGCTTCAAAGAAAAATTGTGCTCCCTTTTTGGCATAAACTTTCCCATTAATATGGTATAGTTTAAAATATTTTTATTGTAAAAAATTTGAAAATTGATGGTGATTATTATAGCAGAAATCTGGTAATAATATGTAATACAACCACGTCAGTAGAATCATAGATCTAAAGTAACTTGAAAAGAACCATAAGTAGAGAGTGGAAAAAACATTTCAAATATGGATTCAGGAAAATATTAAATAAAGTTCAATTAAATTCTTCACATTTGTGCCTCTAGCATCATTCTAGCTTCCGTGAGGCTTAGTAAGAAAGTAAGATATGGTCTTTATAAATAAATAACCAAGTGTTAAATTGAGGTTAAATTATGAGAGCAGAAAGATGCAGGGGAAGAGAGGTTGGCAAGATTGGAGAAGTTAGGAAGTTACATAGAATAAATCAGGATCCTTGAAGGACAGTGAGGTACATGTGGAAAAAAGGGGCCAATGGAGGAATAATGAGGTGAGTGGAACAGAATAAGCATAATGTGTTCTATATCGGAGTGTAATTTTCTTCAAATTCACTCATCCTCAGAGAGCATCTAGTAAAAATCTTCTCCTTTAAAAGCAAGTTACTTACAAGTATATTTGAATTCATATGCAAGGTCTATTAATTTAATACGAGAGGTGAGCCATCATACTTGCAAAAGTATCCTAAGGATTTTTATGTAGGTCATTCCTTTTTACATTTTGGAGATGGGACAACCTAGTTGAAGATTTCTCATTAATCTGGTAGTAGTTGGAAAGTCGCTGCTCTGATTAGAGACCTCTTGATAGACAAATAAAATGGCAATGTCTGCTGGAGTTTTCTCTCAACATGCTTTAGGAGGTGCAGTAACTGGAGGGCAACTCAAAGTTAAAAAAAAAAAGAAGGCTTAATCGCCCGGCAGGCATGGCTTAGTTGTTGAGTGTTAACCTATGAACCAGGAGGTCATGGTTCCATTTCTGGTCAGGGCATATGCCCAGGTTGCAGGCTCAATCCCTAGTAGGGGGCGTGGAGGAGGCAACCAATCCATGATTCTCTCTCATCATTGATGTTTCTATTTCTCTCCCTCTCCTTTCCATTCTGAAATCAATAAAAAAATATATAAAAAAGAAAAAGAAAAAAAGAAGCCTTAACATATGAAATAGATTGCAAACACTGTTGTTCCTCTTGAGGGTCTAATTGTCACCCTTGCAAGAGTTGGTTCATCATATAAGCTAGGATTCTGTCTGAGAACCAACACAAAACAAAACTCTCTCTCTCTCTCTCTCTCTCTCTCTCTCTCTCTCTCTCTCTCTCGTATAATCTAAAGAATTTGTAGAACTTAACTATGTACTTCTATGTTGTGCTGAGTTCAGGGTCTTAGGGCTTCTCAGTTCAGCTTCCTACCTGGGTTATCCTTTTGCCCCTATGAATTCTAAACATTTCAGGGGCAATTACTGAGAATTTATTAGTAGCCTAGCATTTGATCACTTTATCATAAATATTTTCTGAACATTCAAAAGTAAATTATATGCTCTACAGACAGATACAAAGTTTGGTATATGCCTCGTATTCTACTATTATATTAATTTCTCTGTCAAGAACTGAGAGCAGTATATAAAATCGTCTATTATAATTATAGCTTTATAATTTATCATTGTTTTTCTAATAATTTGGTGTTATATGCATCTATTGTATTTTATTTAGTCTTCTGATTTTTTATACATATTTCCCTTTGATTTTCCTATTTTGCTTTTATTTGCAATTTGCTATTTTTATTTGACATTTCTATTCTTCTGGTGGTTGTTTTTGAACTCATATTCCTCTCTCCATAGTATAAATTTAGCATTTTATAGCAGTTCAAGTGCCTACTGTCTTTCAATTAGCAAGCTGAATAATTTACATATATGATTTAATATTTGCAGCAGCCATGTAGATATTAATTTTCCATTTACTGATGAGAATATAGCTTCCATGAAGTTAAGTCACAGCTTTAGAGCAGAAAGCTAGTAGTTGTCAGCGCCAGAATTTGAGTGCAGGCTTCCATGGCTTCTTTTATCTACTAAGCTATGTCTTCTTCCGAGTTTAAAGTATTTTTTTTTTGGGGGGGGGGATTTACTTATTTATAATTCCCATAGAACTATTAAGGAGAGAAGAAAACAGAATTCTTGGCTCTCTCAGAAGAAATGCGCATTCGCCTCCTAGAATCCATGGAGAAGGAAGGGTGGGAATACATCGGGCTGACAGTGGTCTGGAGTTGGCACAGGAGTCCTTGGCCTAGGGAGTCAGTCCCGGGCTGTTTGGGAATGCCTCTCCTAAAGTATTTTTCTCTCTTTCCTCCCATCACAACTTGTTTCAACTAACATGAGCTATTAATCTAGACTTTTAGTATTAGTTTTTTAAGGCATAAAATTTTCTTCTAAGGTTTTTTTATATTTATATTAACTTTCTCAATAATATTGATAAAACTTAAACAGACCTGACATTTTATTGATTACCCTGCTTTTTTAAAATTATATCATTGCAGTTCATCTATTTTTGCCACCCCTAAGAGACACTTTTTTATCTCTTTAAATTTAAATGTTTATTCAGAATCCATGTAGTTGTGGCTCTTTTATTTTTTAATAATTAAAGTTATAAGAGTACTAAATGGACCCCTTCTATCTGAAAACTCATATCTCCTTTATTTTCCCCAAACCAAAACAATATTATTCAATTATTGTTTCTCCTCTGGCCTTTCTGTCCTCTGAAAGTACTTTAAACTAGATATTCCAGATACCTCCCACGTTGCCAATGTAGTTATCTTTCATTGTAATTTTCCATTAAATTCTGGGATAATTTGTCAAATGTGTCTTCTAATTCATTTGCTTGTTTTGCTATCTAATTAATTTCACTTTACTGCCTCCAGTAAAATTCATCTCTCTCGATTTTCATCTGAAAACAGTCATTCTGAACTCATATCATTCCTTTTTTATACCTGGAAGTACAATTGAGAACATGAATAAATTACATTTTGCAAACTTTACAGTATTTGTCACAGCACAACCCTGTTATTTGTTATGACTTCCCAAATTGCCCACTTTCTTGGAAACTACTGAAATGTTTCTATTGTCTGGTAATTTTTATTTGTCATCCTCATAGGAGAATGTCTTTTATGTCTAGTATTTAAAGTTGAGCTGTGTTCTGTCAGAGATTGTTCCTTTAGCTTTTTAGTTCCAGATAAAGAGGAAAGTGGAGGTTTGTATTATTTGATGTTTTGATGTTGTCCTTTTTGGAGCATGACACAGAAGCATGCCTATGTCTGAAAACTTCATGATTGTAGCAAAGTATTGATCTGTCCAGCAAATATTTATTGAGGGCTAGCTCTGTGTCTGACACTGCTGGTCACTGGAGATACGATGATAAGTACGACAGACCTGGTCCTTGCTTTTGTACAGATTAAAAACTCCTGGACAAGTCTTATCAAATAATTACACAACAGTCTACTTAATTACCAGTAGTGATAAGGGTTATAAAACTTACTGGGCTCCTGGTGAATTGGAGGGACCCATAGGAGGCTGTTGTTCACAGTGTAGTGAGCACAGGAGTCTAGGGAGACAGGAGGGGCCAGATGACATTAAGAACACAGAGAATAATCCAAAAGCAATGGAAAGCCATTGTTGAGTATAAAGTGGGTGAATGGTATATTTAAATTTGTGTTTTAAAGGCTCACTCTAGCTTCATTGTGGAGGACAAATTGGAGGAGCCAGGTGGATCTGGGGAAAATACTTTAGAATGTTTTTGCAGCCATTCAGACAAGACATGTCTATGGCTTACTGTGATGGAGATGAAACTCTGTGGATATGTTTAAGAAGTTTAGGTGGCACAGTATTATGAAGAAGAATGGATGACGGGTTCATTGCAGAGGTGAGAAAGAAGGATTGCATTTTCTTATTTTCTTATGGAATCATCTGGTAGCAACCCTCTCCATCTGGCGCACTGTCTGCCTTAGAAGCAATGACCTCACCATCTGCTCCAGGTGGGAATGAGGTTCAGAATGGGTTTCTCTTTTCATGCCACTCTTCATGCTTAGTGAAGTTAGTGGTAGTTTCTAAATGTCTGTACTTCTAGGACTCAGGAGGTAATACGGGATTGAGAATGCAGGTTCTAGTCTAGAACCATACTGGGTTTGAGTTTTGGCTCTGCCACTTACTGTCAGAGTGGGTTAGGGCGAATTGCTTTATTATTATTGCCTCAGTTTTCGTATCTGTAAAATGGGGATAATCCTAGAATCTACTTCATTGACGTGTTGTGAGGTGTGAGCTAGTATTTATAAAGCACTTGCAATAGTGCCTGACACGTTGTAAGTGCCCTAATGTTAGTTGCAATCACTGTTACTCTGATTTTAGTGTATGTGTTGCTGAAGCAAGCATATATTACTCTTATTTTATGGTGGCTGGGGATCTTGTCCATTCACCTGGCCATCACTTCCATTCTTACAGGGAGTCTGTTCTTCAGTTGTGGCTCCATGTATGCCAAAGATTATATAATTAAAAAAATTACTTTTTCTGGCTTATGAGTTGTACCCAATGTTTTTCCTCTATTAAAAAAATCTTTTCTCACTTAATTGGAAAATTGGGTTATGACCACTACTTTAAACAGAAATTCTCTACTAACTTTTAATGGTTACCAAGTCATGTCTTTCTGGCATATTCATTTATTAGATGGTAGAAAACTGATGTCGTGTATCTGAGAAGCTCCCTATGGACATCAGCAGGAGGTAGATATGTGACATAATGAGCTGTTATACAAGGAAAATGTTTCAGTCAGGATTGCATCAGAGAAACGGATCCAGCAGGAGATATACATTAAGGGATTCATTGCATGACATTGGCTTATGTGATTGTGAGGGCTGGCTAACCAAGTCTGAAACCCAGAGGGCAGGCTGTCAGGGAGGGCAAGCCGAACTCTCAGAGCCAAGGTAAAGCTGTGGTCCAGAGGCAGCATTTCTTCTTCAAGGAAGCATGGGTTCTAGTCTTAAGGTTTATCAGCTGATTCAGTTGAGACCACCCTGATTATCTGAAAATAGTCTATTTTCCTTCAAGTCAATAGATTGCAGCCTGTAATCACAAAATATCTTTAGCATATGTAGTGTTTGACTGAATAACTATAACCTAGCTAAACTGGCATATAAAACAAAAACAAAAAAACACCACAATACTTAAAATCTCTTAGAAACTAATTTGATTATTTGTTTTGGGGGAAGTTATATGGTCTACAAATATAATCTTTAGGAAATTAATTTCAAGCAGCAGGAAAAGTTTTCTAACACTTGAACTTTACTATTTGAATTTTAAAAATTACTGATGGGTTTTATTTCGGATGCATTTATGCTGCATTAATTTACTACCCTTCTTCCCACTATTCCTTTCTCTGAATCAGGTGACAGAAGCATCCATTAATTTTTGATTGTGCAAACTTCTATATAGTTTCTTTTCCCCATTGTAACCGTTCAGAAACCGTATTTTCTTCAATCTGGCCTTTTGATTTTTTTCCTTTGACTCAAATTGGCCTCACCTAGCGCTCAGGACAATGAGGTTGTGGTCACCAACCAGTAGTTTCAGAAACAAGGTCCTGAGTCTATTGACTATTGAGACAGAGTTTTCAGTTAAGCTAAACATAATATCTTGGCCTCAGTTGTGTTTTAGCTCCAGACCCAGGAAAGCTCTGGGAGCTATAAGAGAGCCAGGTCTTTGAGCATGAGCTACTGGGCATGGTGCCATACCTTTCATAAATTCTTGCTTTCTTGGCTGCAAACTCCTGTTTGTGCCTTGTTGGGCTTTGATGAGCATAAGCAAATGGACTCCTTCAGAACTGTAAAATCACTCCTTCTTTTTAAGTCATAATTCCCTCCATCTCCATTATTTTGTTAATTCTTTTCTTCTTAAAAAACAGGAGCAGCTACAGTGTCTTCTTTTTACTTATACAATTTTAGATCCCCGAATGGGCTTCTTCTATGTAGTACCAGCCAACCTCATCCATTGCTGCTTCATGTAGAAGGCTGGTCAGGATTTATTGTCTCTGGCCAGCAGCACAGCCAATCAGGTAAATAATCCTTTCACACTGTCTGGTGGACTTTGTTGACTGTACAAAAATAAGACAGGGCACATTCTGAGCTGAGACAATCCCATCTATGTCACTTTGGTTGTTTGATTTCAATTTAGAATGTTCACTTTCCAGTTAGCCTGGTCTTCAGTTAGGTTGAACTCAGCTGGAGGTAAAATCAAAACAACAGAAAGAATCTAGGGGAGTCAGCGATCTACTGATACTACTCAGAACAGCAAGAATGCTCACTGAGAGAAATTCCAAAGAACTGAGAAAAAAGAGGGCTAAGCAAGTATCAGGAATCAACCGAAGGTCAGTGTCATAAGAGACAGAGAAATCTGGGAGATGGCAAAAGCCATGAAAACTAAGCAAATGGGAACCAAACTATAAAACAAATGATGTGATGTCTGGAAAAATATGGCAGAAGGAGTCTGAGAAAGCATATTTGTTTTCTTCAACTGTGATATACTGAGTTCATCAGTATTACATCTGGTCAAAAGCGCCTAAGAATTATTACTTCAGGATTAGTTTTTTCTTTTTTCTTTTAACTTGCCATTAATTTATTTCCCTTCCATTTATTCAAATAGGTATTTTTCCACTGGTTTATTTAATTTTATATATCGTTTACAGCAGTGATTCTCAAAGTGTGGTCCCTGAACCAGCTGCATCAGTGTCCCCTGGGAACTTGTAGAGATGCCATTCTCAGGCTAGTCCCAGACCTACTGGGATAGGAACTCTGGGAATAGGGCTCAGCAATCTGTTTTAGCAAACCCTCTAGAACAGTGGTTCTCAACCTTGGTTGCACATTAGAATCACCTGGGAATTTTTTTAAAATCCTGATTTCTGGACCTCATCCTCCGGAAATTCTGTTTCTTTGTTACTAATGTTGTGGCCCCACCCCATAACAAAGAAACAGAATTTCCGGAGGATGAGGCCCAGAAATCAGGATTTTAAAAAGATTCCCAGGTGATTCTAATGTGCAGCCAAGGTTGAGAACCACTGCTCTAGAAAATTCTGATGCAAGCTCAAGTTTAAGAACTACTGGTTAAAATATAAAACTGTCTTTAATAATGTCAACTTTCAGCCCAGCTGGCATGGCTCAGTGATTGGAACATCGACCTATGAACCAGGAGGTCATGGTTCTATTCCCCGTCAGGGTACATGCTTGGGCTGTGGGCTCAATGCCCAGTGGGGATGGGGATGGGGGGTGTGGGGAATGTAGGAGGTAGCTGATCAATGAGCCTCTCTCATTATTGATGCTTCTGTCTCTATCACTCCTTCTCCTTTCCTCTCTGAAATCAATAAAAATATATTAAAAAAAAAAAAGAATGTCAACTTTCAGTGTTCTATACCACATTTTACATATCTTGAATTCCTGTTAGAGGATGGTAAGCCTAGTGCCTCACCCATTACTTCTTGTAGGTCTTTTTCTTTCACAATATTATCTGGACTCACTTTTAATACAGAATGAAGGCAGGCACAGAATTTTTATCTTCGTCGGCTAAATGGAAGTACACAAAGTTTTCCTACCATTTCTGATCCTATGTATCTTGATGCTGGCCTCAAAATAAATTCAATTCCTCTACTGGTCTGCAGTACACATACATTTCTTATTTTTAGGGATTTGGTATATTGCAAATGTCCTTTGGGTTCATTTCAATTGAATTTATAATCAGGCTCCTGAAAATACTTATGCTGAGAAGCGACTCTCTCAACCTTTGAAGTGACTCACAGCAAATTTTCCTTGAAGAGATCCTCTTACAGAAGCCATGTGTATTTGATCTTTCTTGTGCACGCTGTCTATCCTGTAGTTTTCATGAAACATAAAATAGACTTCCCTTCAGTCTCTTCCCTTTTCCTACATATTGCTGCAGTATTTTAGTCCAATCTTGTCTTTCTTTTTCTTCTGTTATCCTGTTTGTAACAGTTGCCAGATACACTCTCTGTGTGTCTTACAAAGATTCCTTTTTATGTCTAGGAATGAGAAGAGAATGGGGTGCATGCGCTCAGAGGACAGGGTTGTAAGTTGAAAGCTAAGAAATCTGTGATGCCTTTAATTTTCTCTGTGGAGTAGAAGGTAAGGTCATCTGTTGAGATTTGGGGAAGTAAGTGAATTGGAGTAATAGAGAAATATGGCCATATTGATGATTAAAATATGGGAATAATTCTAAGCCATGATGTGAGTCCCCATTTGCCCTAATTTCTATGCCCCACTCTTTCCAGGACTCCCTACCTGCCTTTCATTCAGCATCTGGAGGAGAGAATTGTCCAGAACCAAAGCTCCACAGCCCCTTTTCTGACCAGTGGATGCCATTCCTTCCTGTTGGCTACATATTTTGAAATTTACTGTGAGCAAAGATTTTTTGAGAAAAGAAAATATTTGGCATGGGTGTTGTATAGAATGAGATAGTGAAATGAACACAGGAATGCAGTAGACTTCCCAAAGGTTATATTACAGGCTCAGTTGCTGGTGGGTCATTATAAGTATATGGTCTTCATCATTATGGGATTTTCTCAACTGCGGGCAAGGAGAAAGCAGATACTGTAGTTGAGTCCATGAGAGGTTGGGAATTTGCCAGAAGACCTCAATAAAACGGGCAATGAGGCAGAAAAGAATTCATATCTCTACTATAGCAGGAAATTTGTGAAAAAAATAAAATGGGCAAAATGATTACCAGTAGGGTGTCCTTTGAAAGAAAGTTAGAAGATGGTCTAGAGTACTGTTCTGAGTGGGGTGGTTGGGGTGTCTTCTCAATTCATGAGTCTGTATCTTTCATTGCCTTTGAGCTACTTTATAACTCTGCAAGTTGTAGAAAACTGATGGTAATGCAAATTATTTTTGTCCCTAAAGATGAAAGCAAATTTTGTTCAGTGAAGATGTAATTGATACTTATCCTGTGGCTATTCCTTAGTTTTACATCTATTAGCAGATTCATTTCAACATTCTTTATTGCCTATATATGTGTTTGTTCTTTGGATTCTCCTTTGAACTGGTTTTATATATCATATGGGATTCCTCATTAATTATTGAGTTAAATAACATCCTTTACACATGTTCATTTTATTTTCTCATGAGAGCCATCACTATACTAGTATATATAATATAACAACCAGTTTTAGCTTCTCTTTTTAATTTCATTGGTTGGGCTGACATTGTCTCCTAACAAATACATTCATTCATTTGTTCATTCACTTGCTTATTCAACAAATATTTACAAAACACTTACCAGGTGCTGTGTTCTGATGGTTTAATGTTTCTACTAGCAGCTATTGCCCTGACCTCTTCACCCCATTTACGGTGCTGACATCTCCTTAGCATCTAACACTTGCTAGTGCAACTTATTTGGTATATCTCACCATGTGGGATGGGATGACCATGCACTGTCTTTCTTAATTTTTTTGTAAGAAACACTTTTTTGAGAAGTAGAGCTAGAAACAGAAC
The DNA here is from genome assembly GCF_964212035.1 of Myotis nattereri. NCBI lineage: Eukaryota > Metazoa > Chordata > Mammalia > Chiroptera > Vespertilionidae > Myotis > Myotis nattereri. Next base: position 32,763,994 of record NC_138079.1, read on the forward strand.
CTAGGCCTCCTCACTCATGGCTCAGTGCCTTCTTCATGCCTCCTTATAGTTCCCTGTCCTGGGGTAGACAAATGCCAAATATTTATCAATTTAATTTACCTTCCAGAAAGGCAGAATGGAATTCTAGAGATCAAGGAAACTTTATAGGCATGAAATAAGTAAAGGAGGCCTGTTAGTTTACCAAGAAGGCGACAGGAAGTGCAGTGAAGTAAGAACAGCTGAGCAGAGGGTTTTTGTGTACTTTCTAAACATTGGCTCCCTGGCCATTTTCCTCAGAGACCTATTTGCTTCTCTTTGCAGTCTGGCTCGGTCCATTTATATTCATTTGAATGTTTGTTTCTGTTTTTCCTTGTTCATTTTCTCTGTAGCTTTCAGTCATTTCTGACACGGTGATTTTAGCCTCATTTTCTGTTGGTTCTTGTTTCATTTTCTCTCAAGAAATGAAAAATTCCACTTTAACTGGAAAAAAGTGTATAGTACTTTACAAAACTTTGGGTCTTGCAGATTGGAAAAAGATTTGTTGCTATATTAGGAAAGATCGAAAGAATAGAGATAGAATAAAGAGATAGCAGCTATGTTAAGAGAGAGAGAGAAAAAAGATGCTCCATTAAGAAAGTCACCAAAAGCATATCTGAATATATTATCTTCAAATTAAAATACTCCACAAATTTTAAAATAGATTTCCTCTTGCCAACTTGTAGTAATAACATTTATCTGATTTGTTCAAAGAAAATAAAAATGAAATCCTCCTGGGTGTTTTTGATGAAAGCATTGAAAATAAATTACACTTGAGAATTGTGTTTCTTCTGAATAGAGAAACAAACTCTTCAAAAACATGCAGCATGCTTTGAATATTTCACCCTAGTACAACTCGTTTCTTTGAAAAAAATAAAAAGTAGTTACACAGAAATGAATTTAAGAATTGAATATAATTGGCAATTCAAAGTATTATGCAGTCAGATCTGTTATAGTTTCCCTTTGGTGACAATTTCAGATTGACCTAAAGTCAGAACCAAATTTGAACTGAAGATAAGGCATTTATGTAATAAGAAGACTATCTAGTTTAAAGATTACATGGAAAACATGTTTGGGGGCAAACCGTGTCTTATGTTGTAAGACTCAGAGGAGATTATGTAGTGAGAATGAGTTGAAAAAGAAAAGGCAGTGGCCACAGGCAGGGCTATCCAAGGCCCCAGGAGTAGATTTTTCTCCTGAAATAGGTGGGGCATTATGTATGGCACCGATAAGACCTTAGCAGGGGAAGCCAATTAATCACATCTCTTATAATTCTGCTTTTCCCCACCTCTCCCTGCAATCTCTGATGGTCAGACACATGCCCAAAGAAAGCTTCACAGCCACGGATGGTGAGTCAGATAAATTACCTCTGCCTACTTTGAAACGAATGCAGCAAATGCTTTAATAGAACTAGTTTGTGAGGACACTAAGATAGCCACTGAACAATCCCTGTTGTCATTGAATTAGTCATTTCCGTCTTTCACTCACTCATTTATTTGGGAACTAAAAAAAATATTTATTCTATGCTTTTCCTTTGGTGACACATTTTAGATATATGTAAAGGCTGATTTAAATATTTAAGTAGAAAAAGTGGTGGGAATATGAAAAATAAGATAGGGGAGCCTGGCTGGTGTGGCTAAGTGGTTGAGTGTCGACCCATGAACCAGGAGATCACAGTTCAATTCCGGATCAGGGCACATGCCTGCGTTGCGGGCTCGATCCCCAGTAGGGAGTGTGCAAGAGGCATCTGATCAATGATTCTCTCTCATCCTTGATGTTTCTATCTCTCCCTCTCTCTTCCTCCCTCTGAAATTAATAAAAATACATTTTTAAAAAAGATAGGGGAAACATTGAGAAGGAAGAGCAATGTGAATTAGTGATTGACCTAATATAAGAGTGGACGAGTTACTTAAGAGGATTTCAAGTCTTAAAATTTTGGAGGAGTTTCATGTTGAGAAGGTGGTTGCCAGTTTTTTTCTCCCACATCCACTTTATTTCATGTTTTTTTGAAATTCAATTTATTGGGGTGACATTGGCTAATAAAATTATATGGATTTCAGATGTATAATTCTTAATACTTCGTCTGTATGTTTTATTGTGTGTCATCACACAAAGTCAAATCTCCTTTCATCACCATTGTACTTTATCCACCTCTTTTATTCTCTTCTACTCCCCCTCACCACTTTTCCTCAGGTAATCACCATATTGTTGTCTGTGTCTATGAGTTTGTATGTTTGTTTTTCCTTAATTCTTTTTTCTCATATAGCCACCCAACCCTCATCTATGAATCTGTTTCTGATTTGTTTGTCAGTTTATCTTGCTCATTAGATTCCACATATAAGTGAAATCATATGGTGTTTGTCTTTCTCTGACTGGCTTATTTCACTTAGCATAATACGCTCCAGGTCCATCCATACTGTTGTAAAAGGTGATTTCCTTCTTTTTTTTTTTTTTTTACAGCTGAGTAGTATTTCATTGTGTAAACATACCACAGCTTTCTATCCACTAATCTCCTGATGGAATTACTTCCAAATCTTCTGCTTTGAGGGGTTAGGAAAAAGGAAAATTACTTTGACATTCCAAAGATATGTTATCATAGATGCAAAAAGATAATAGACAGGATTAGTAGGGTAAAGATTGACCTTTGTCAGGAAAGATGTTGGCTTAGGACATGACCACCCACCATAAACTGCTTTTAGTTAAAAAGTTTTAATTTCAGACCATCCTTTGCAGTTACTTTAGGTCTCTGAGTTTGCAAGACTGCCATGCAGGCCTTCCCTGAGCTAGTCAGGTTAGCCTGTGGCCCCTTTTCATCCACACAGGCCTTTCATTTTATATTTTTAAAGTTTCCTTTTTGGTTTTCAATCTCATGGCTCAGAATAATCAATACATTTGAAAATATTACTCCTGCCGCGCCCCCCCCCCCCCCCCCCCGCCCCACCCCAAGTGAGAGTAACAAGTCAAGAAAATAGCCAGGCCTTGCTTTTCTCCCCTGTGCACAGGCAGTTGTTTTTTTTTCTCAGACAGGATGGTAAATGGCTTTTGCACTAAAGATGAATTCAAAGGCAGGGTGTCAATACACCAGGTTAAACAGCATCTTTGTGTGTTCATCCTCCTTCTGTAGGCATTTCAAAGTGCACAAAACCTTCCCTTCATCGTTTTCCCTGTAGCTTCAGCAGCACATTGGGAATCACCATATCAATAGCTCCTTTCAGGCTTTTTCAAGGTGGAAATGACAAAACTGTTTGGGGAAGCAATCCTTGACTTTTCAAGGGTGAAGTGTTTATCTTCTCCTCTTCACTCACTTATTAAGGGGTAAAGCCATCACAAGCACTGACTATGTGAACACAGAATAAGGTATTCTGGGTGGAGCTGTCCTGATCCTCCGCCGGAGTGATGAATATGCCACAGTCATTTCCCATATACTTCATTTTTATGCCATCCCCAACTCAGATTATCCACTTATATTTGATATTATATCTATAAAATTTCTGAAATTCCAAAATAGTAATGAATAACCCCCTATAGAAAACCAAGGCTACAGTATATGTTTTTCTTTATGACTAGATTTTTCTTCTCTTTATTTTACCTGTTGGGATTCAGGTAAGTTAACTCAGCTGTTACAAATTGGCATGCTTGTCAGCACTTCCCCTTGCCTCAGTTTTGTAAACCTCTAAGTTTTATAAGGCTACTAGTGACTTTAGAAGTCAGGACTCTGGTGAGAAAGAACATGGGAATCACTCTAAAATATTCTCTGAGGGGGGTGGGGGGCAATGGGGTGATAAGGACACATATGCAATACCTTAATTAATAAAGAAGAAAATTAAAAAAATAAATAAGAAAGCGGGGAAAAAATAAAATATTCTCTGAGGATATTCATTGAATATTCTGCTGAGGCCTAAAGGTCAATTAAAATATTGCACATCTTTAAGGGAGATAATGAAAATAAGTAACAACATTTTTTCATTATCCCCCACACCCCATTGCCCCCCACCCCCCTCAGAGAATATTTTAGAGTGATTCCCATGTTCTTTCTCACCAGAGTCCTGACTTCTAAAGTCACTAGTAGCCTTATAAAACTTAGAGGTTTACAAAACTGAGGCAAGGGGAAGTGCTGACAAGCATGCCAATTTGTAACAGCTGAGTTAACTTACCTGAATCCCAACAGGTAAAATGAAGAAAATAAGATCTTATCTTTATTTCTTCTACAAATTATGATACATTTGTACTGAAAATATGGTGGGCAATTTTTGTCAGTTAGCATTGAAAAAAAGTATTATTGTTAGAGGGGAAAAAAACAGAAAATAAAGCAATTGGGGAGAGAGAGAGAGAGAGAGAGAGAGAGAGAGAGAGAGAGAGAGAGAGAGAGAGAGAGAGAGAGAAATAGAAATCACACACATAGGAAGGGTTGGCATGAGGAAGAAGAGGATGAGGAACTGGGGTAAGAGTAGGGGCTCCTATAGGAAAATGTACTGGATTTTAGACCTACGTTTGGAAAACAAAAGGCTGGGCAGGAATCTGATTAATATCAACAAAATCACAAACAACATAGATAAGAGAAAGAAGAGCTTGTTAAGAAATCGTGAAGACCTAACATGAGAGAGGCTCCTTTATAATCTTGAGGGGACATTTAATATAAACACTGAACAGCATTTGTGGGCTTAGTTGAGAGCAACTAGTTGAGACATTATGATGTGCTACAAGTAGGGAATAAAAACACTCTTAAAAAGGATTGGGGCATATTTATTTAGGGTTGACGGAATTACTAGTATAAATGATTCTCTTGAAAAGCAGGACTAGACATAATCTTCCTTTGTATAACTTTGGTTGAAAACACAACACAAGCTGGATGGGTCAAATATAAATCTGATTATTTGTCCTGATTTTCATCCATCAGCTCCTGCACTTTATAGCATTGTTTGAATCACCACTGAAGAGAAAAATCTAGAAAAGTTCTCTTATAAAACACAATGCCCTTGGTCTCTAAATAATTGAATAGTTAGCTAATTTCTGGTTGGGTTGAGAGACACCCGGAGCCAGATGGAATTTCTAGCTCCATTACTGACATCTACAAATAATGATAGTAATTAATATTTCTATATCAGTTACTGGGTCAGATATGCTAATTTAGTCCTTACAACAACCTTATAGGTAGGTGCTCCTCTTATTCCCATTTTACAAATGGGGGCTCAGGTACAGAGACGTTAACTTGCCGAAGGTCATACGCTTAGTGAGTGAAAGAGCTGGTATTTGAATCCAAGGACAGTGCTTCCCTACTCTGCAACGTTAACCACATGTATGCCACCTACTTCCTGTCAGGTTAATTACAGTGATTTCCACGAAGCAGCGGTTTAATGAGGAGGCAGTGTGAAAACTGTCCAGGGATGATCATAGTAAAGGAGGAAATAACCCAACAACAATTAGATTAAATGTTGTGGGGATCAGCACAAGTATCATTAAGACTCCAAATATTTAGCCGCAGTATATTAACAAATATGTAGACAGTAGCTGCTCTCAACCAAGTATTAATCTATGGTATTATCTGGAAAAGTGTATGGAATATTTTTTCCCCAGCTCTTTTCAGAAGTTATAAAACCCTTCAAACGCTTAGCCCCAAAGTACAAATACTCTGACAAATAACATTCTCTTTTAAACTGACATGTTTTAGAGGAGTTTAAAGTGAATGTTTGAGCTGAAGTGTGTTTTAAAAATATCATGACGGACCAGAGGTAGAAATGCTACTAGGTCAACACAAGGCCACGGGAATACTTCAGAGAAAGTAGCAGGCACTGAATTGCTTAGAGATGAGGGGGATGTGTTTGTAAGAGGACTTTTCTACATTTCCCATGCTTTCTCTTCCCCAGCTGGTTTGAGAAAGCTGTGAAATCCAGGAATTGGTAGTTGAAAATAATGACAAAAAAATTGAATCCTAATAATTGAAACACTCCTTGCCAACTTCAAATGGCCATTTTTTTCTCTCCACAGTATATATAGCTAGCTAAAAATGTGGTGTGTTGGTTTAGCCCAATTATTTTCAAGGACTTTCAAGAAAGTCCTTGGCATCCTTTCTTCAAAGAAACTTTCTAGAGAAACCTCATAAGTAAAAGACACAAAAGTTAGCTGCTCAAGGAAGTGGGAAGTGTGGTTCATTGCATAGAGTCCCTTCTCTTTGGAGACATCCTACCCTTCCTGAAGGCAGCCTAGACATTTCATATCAAACTGGAAGCCCATTTGATAAATTTCTGGCTTATAAATGTTGGCTAAAATGTTGATATAATAAGGCATGAAATACATTAGTTAGTCCTACCGCTAAGTTTGAAAAATGTGCATTTCAGGTTTTGTCAAGCCAGTACCTTTTGAATACTGTTTTTATTCAAAACAGGCTGAAACCCATGTTTTCTAAAATGTATTGGCAAAACCCCTCAAATTAACTTTTCCTGATTCAGTTCCATTTAGCAGTTAATATTGTTTTGTTACAATCTTGATGGCACCAACAGGTACAGAATTTATAAAGCAACCAGGAAGGCGAGAAACAAATATGCTAGTTACTTTGAAAATGAGTTTGAACTTCAGTCTATCCCATATATTTTTTTCCATTTGAAGAGGTTGAAAATATGTTATTTGTAATAAAACCTAGCATTATTGGAGAGAATGCCGGTCCTAGGAACCAAATAGGCCAAATGATCTATTGCCTTTATATTTTCCTATCATTTTTGTCTTCAAGTGCTTTCTCATCTACTGGTCTCTAGGGGAAGCTCCGATTCCCCTTTCACTCTACTCTTTCAAATTACGAAGAGAAGGGGGCTGATATGGATGATTTAATTTTCCAGCAAATGTTTTCAGTGCCTGCTTCTTGCTAGGCATTAAGCACTGCTCTGATACTAGAGGAGGCTCAACATTCTTTCCCTTCACTCAGCCACACTGATCTCCTCACTGTCTTCACACAGAACGTTCTTGCCTCAGGACCTTTGACCTTTCTGTTTTCCCAGTCTTGATCACTCCTCTTTCAGATAAAAACTCTCATCCTCACTTTCTTCAGAAATGTTATGTAAACACTAGAGGCCCGGTGCACAAAAATTTGTGCACCCGGGAGTGGGGGGGGGGGGCATCTCTCAGCCTGGCCTGTGTCCTCTTGCAGTCTGGGACCCCTCGGGGGATGACCACCTGCTGGCTTAGGCCAGCTCCCTGGGGAATTGGTACCAAGCTGGCAGTCAGACATCCCTCTGGCAGCTCGGGAACCCTCGGGGGATGTCCACGTGCCAGGAGGGAGCAGGCCTAAGCTACAGTCTGACATCCTTAGTGCTGCTGAGGAGGCAGGAGAGGCTCCCACCACCACCGCTGTACTGGCAGCCTTCAGCCTGGCTTGTGGCTGAGCAGAGCTCCCATGTGGGAGTGCACTGACCACCGTGGGGCAGCTCCTGCATTGAGCGTCTGCCCACTGGTGGTCAGTGTGTGTCACAGTGACCAGTGATTCCCAGTCGTTCTGCTATTAGGGTCAGTTTGCATATTACCCTTTAATATATAGGATAGAGGCCTGGTGTATGGGTGGGGGCTGGCTGGTTTGCCCTGAAGGGTGTCCCAGATCAGGGTGGGGGGTCCCGCTGGGGTGCTTGGCCAGCCTGGGTGAGGGGCTGATGGGGGTTTGCAGGCTGGTCACACCCCCTTCAGGGTGGGGGTCTCCACTGGGGTGCCTGGCCAGCCTGGGTGAGGGGCTGATGGCTGTTTGCAGGCTGGTCAAGCCCCCCCAGTGGGGACCCTCACCCCATGGAGGTTTGGCCAGCCTGGGTGAGGGGCTGATGGCTGTTTTCAGGCTGGCCACAGTCCCTTTAGTGTAGGGGGTCCCCACTGGGGTGCCTGGCCAGTCTGGGTGAGGGCCTGAGTGCCGTTTTCAGGCTGGCCAAGCCCCCCCGGCGACGAAAGCTCTCAGCCTCTCCTTTTTTTCTTTTCTTTTTTTTTTATTCTAGGATTTATTTACCTTCTATAATTGAAACTTTGTTGCCTGAGTGGAGCTCAGAGCCAGCTGGCAGGTGGGAAGCCTGGCTTCCTCCATCATTGGGGCAACCAAGCCTCCTGCTTGCTCCAGCTCCATGGCTGCTGGCCGCCATCTTGGTTGGGTTAATTTGCATATAGTTGCTCTGATTGGCTGGTGGGTGTGGCTTAAGGCATAGCGAAGGTATGGTCAATTTGCATGTTTGTCTTTTATTAGTGTAGATTATTTTCTCAAAAAGCCTTCCTTCATGAGCCAGTCTAAAATTTCAATCACCTGTCCTGACATTTTTGAACCCCTTCTCTGCTTTATTTTTTCCCTTTAGGACCTATTACTCTTTTATATACTATTATAGTAATTATTATTTGTTGCTTATTGTGTACCTCTACCTTATAATGTAAGCTCCAGGTGAGTAGGGTTTTAGCTTGCTTTATTCGCTGCTGTATCTCCAGCATCTACAATAGTGCCCAACACATAGTAAATGCTCAATAATATGTGTTGAATAAATGAATGCAGACTGACTGGTAGTAGCCATAGACCCATGGGCCCAGATCTTTGAAAACACCACACTTGTAGTTTTCACTCTGGTTTGTGTTAAAAATGGGATTGTGGTGATCTCTGTAGCTATGGCATAAGAGGTGGGGGTGGAACAAGGAAACAAAACTGTTGCCCATCCCTTTTCTTTTCAACAGGACACCTCAGCTTTTATCTCTCTGTTAATGTTGTGTTTCAGGTAATATTTCATTAGAAGAAAAATTAGTGGAAATAACAAACTTCAAACTACTGAATGGGGGTAGCAGAAAAGAATGTTTACATGTGATCGTGTAGCCTAAAGTATTTTGATTGTCAGTGTTTCTTCATCCCCACAAGGAAAGTGTAAAAGTGAGAGTTATGGAGAATTAGGCACAAAAGCCCCAAATTCAATGAGCTTCATATTTGAGAGATTTTAAAAATTGTTGCATGTTAAAGTTATTGTATTTTAATGAATTATTCGAAATTCCTCCTCTTTCATTCCTAGATGTATTATTCTACTAGTATATTAACTCTCCATGTAACTGAAAATTACATGGAGAGTTAATATACTAGGGAAAAGGGGAAAACAGTGTTATTCATGCATTTATGTTTTGCTTAGAAATTAATCTAAGTGCTATATTGTCCAAAAGCAAAAGTAAGTGAGCATAGTAACTATAGGTCTTAGTTCACGTTCTCCAAAATGTGTATATTTTCAACACATTTTAAAGCACATGATGACGTAAAAAATATTATTACCATGACATAAAGATATGCGAAGAATCTCTATGAAAGCTAGATGTTGAACCACGGACAGAAACTACTGTATTTTTCTGTGTATAAGATGCTATTTTTTTCTAAAATCATTAGACTGAAAATCAAGGGGCCTCATATACATGAAAGTCAGTCGAGGAGGGAGGTGCACCGGTGCGGGCGCATCGCTGCCCATACCTTGTCAAATAGGCTTCCTCCAATCACAAGCCTTATTGTTACTGACATCAGCTGATGCCGTAATTGGAGGTGGAGGTGGAGAGTGCACAGATGCAACAGGGACCGGCGCATTCTGAGCCCATAAAGATGTCAAAAAATAAAAAGATAAATACCGGTAAGCAATTGTCTTACTCTGTAAAATTCAAACTGAATGTAATCAGCTATGCAAGAGAGCATGGAAATAGAGCTACAGAGAGACAATTTGGACCTCTTCCCACTGAGTGTATGATCAGACAGTGGAGAAAACAGGAAGAACAACTCCTTAAGATGCCAAAAAAGAAGAAGACCTTAAGAAGAAAACCAGCAAAATGTTTAAAATATTGATTTCTTAATTTTGGGTAGGAAAAGTGGGGGGCATCTTATACATGGGGCTGTCTTATACAGGGCAAATATGGTAATGAAAAGATTAATCTGTCTCTATTTATCCTCATATTAACTTTGCTCAGAGCCCTGCCACACAACTGCCTCATAATCATTTAACGAACTGATTTCACATCCAAGGGAATACAGCCAGAGATGTGCAGGGTCACATAGCTAACTTCTTGGCAGGGTGAGAATTAGAACACAGATCACTGAGTGTTGCCTTACCTCCTGCTTTTCCATGACACATTGCTTCCTTAAACTTCCCTCAAAATGGACATAAATGTGCTTTAGCCCTAGTTGGTTTGCCTCAGTGGACAGAGCACTGGTCTGAGGAGCAAAGGGTCCCGGATTCCATTTTGGTCAGGCAAGTACCTTGGTTGCAGGCTGCTCCCCGGCTGGGCCTGGTCAGGGCTCATGCAGGAGACAACCAATCGATGTGCTTCTCTCACATCGATGTTTCTCTCTGTCTTTCCCAACTCTCCCACTCTCCCTAAAAATCAATGGAAAAATATCCTCAGGTGAGGATTAACAATAAATAAATAAATAAGCTTTATATGTTAATGCAGAGCTTTGCTTTATAGAAAATGTAAATGTATAGAGCAAACAATGCAAACAGTAACTGACCTATCTAAACTTACAAATTGAAAAAGAACATGCTACCTACAATAAACATTAGTTGAACAATTACTGAATAATTATTTGAATAGAAGCATAATTGACTAATAGTTGATCAATAATTATTATGAGAGAAGAAATACCATTTATCATAAAACTGCAAACATGTAAGACTACCTGGTGAGCATAGATGGGAAGGGAAAATGGAAGAGAAAAGAAAGGAGGTGTGCATGGAGGTTGCGGCAGAGTGAAGGGAATTCTGGTGAGTGGAAATGAGAACATCTGGGCAGGTAGGGTAAAGAGAGCTAAAGCCTACAGTGGTCACATACAACATAAAATGCAGTGACATGAGCACCTCAGTTTATTATTATTATTTTTACCCTTATATTGTTTCTGCTAAACAAACATAGTGGTTCTTAACTTGTTTTGGTTCAGGAGCCTTTTAGAAATCGGGTTAAAGTTATAGACTTCCTCCCTGGAAAAATGCCAATAGGCACAGTGTCCCCAAAGGCCACTAAGAAGTGTACAAAATGTAATTTTCCTTGTTTACCTATAACTGCATTTAATCTCTAGCTCAAGTCTTCACTCTGCTCAATAGCAGGAACCTAATCTAGCTACTGGCAATGAGCCATCCCTTCAGCAACTTCTCTGTGACTGGGGGTGTGAAGTAACAGCAACATAATCATGACATTTCCTCCCTCTTCCTGCTTCTGGGTTAGTTCTAACCCTGGGCTCTGCTTTTTGTCCTTGGCCTGCTCTGAGCAGGCTTCCCCGAGATGTTCAGCTGGTGTGTGGAGCGTCTGGTGTTGGTTCCATCCTCACTTGTTTTCCTGAGCAGCCAGGCCCCACCACGCTCCATGTGCACAGTTCCTGCAACTGGTCCCTGTTGTGTCCCTTTGTCCAGACTGTAAGATGCTGTCCTGCTTCTCTGTAACTGAGGAGCCTGGGGGCTTGTCCAAGCTCATAGGCCCCTAATGCTTTGTGAACCCTCACCCTCCCATCTCTGCTCCGGCACATACGTGGAGTTTGTACCTCTCTCCTCTTACTGTTAATCCTTAAACCCTTAAACTCAAAAAGCAGTTTCTTTTCCAGCCTCTGGAGCATGGGCAGGTGTAGGACTTCTGACACCGATGCTAGGTTCTCTCCATTTCCTTTTCTTTGTGACAAGTTGGAGGCTCTGGCTGGGACAGGAGAAATGCTTGTCATAAAATATTCTTTTGGGAAGATAAAAAAATGTATATGCATTTCCTTATTAAAAAAAGATAAAAAGGATAAATGGAAAAGTAATGAAAATGATTTACCAATGGGGATAGATGGGAATGGAGCAAAAGGGCTGGGGAAGTGAGTGAGATTTCCAAGTGTACATTAAAAAAGAAAGAAAGAAAGAAAGAAATAGAAAAGTCATGTAATTAAGTATAGGCAGAAATGGAACTGCTCGGTTATGCAGAGAAGTTGTATAACTGAGGAAATTAAACTGTTTATCTCTCTATATAAAAGCCTAAGTGACCGTGTGACCATGAGACCATTCAGCCAGTAGCTATGATGTGCCCTGACCACCAGGGGGCAGACGCTCAACACATAGGCATGGAAACATGGAATAGGCTGATGAATCTCAGAAAGAAGGGGGGAGGGGGAGGGTGGGAAGAGATTAACCAAAGATCTTATATGCATATTAGAGGCCTGGTGCATGTATTCATGCACTGTTGGGGTCCCTTGGCCTGGCCCTCTCGCAATCTGGGACCTCTTGGGGGATGTCAGAGGCTCGGTGCACTGATTCGGCCCAATCCCCGCAGGCCAGGCTGAGAGACCCCACCGATGCACAAATCTGTGCACCGGGCCTCTAGTATCTAATAAGAATAAAGGTAACCTGTATACAATAGCATATACAGTCTTCAATTAAAAAAATAAATAAGTACTTGGCCTTTTAAACCATATTGAAAATTTTGTGTTAAAAAATAAAAAAACCAATGAAAACAGGTCAAACTTTAACATTGTTTACTGACAGAAAGAAATAATCCTAATTTTATAGCAAATGGAACACATAGCTATAGAGAAGATATTTAATGGGAGTGTATTTGAACGCTATCTTCCACGCTGTTCTTCTCATCCTCATAGCTACCAGTTTTCCTCCCTCTCTCCTCTCCCATCCAATGCTCAGCCTTCTTGCTCCCACCTCACATTTTCTAGGTCTCTTACTGGGATTCTCAATCCCTCTTTATCTTTGTTAGGCAGAGCAATTTAGCCATATAAGAGCTCCAAATTCAAGCAGATACTCCCACTTACTAGTTAAAACTGCCTACAGCAACATCAAAGGCCTTCATAAGAAGGACAAAAGCGTTACTTTTGTTTAACCCATAGAACTTCCTTCAGATGGCAAAATTCTCTTTCCTTAGAAGGCACTGGGAAATGAAGCATGACAGATTTACTGTGAGTATGTTTCCATAGTAAAATAAGCAATTTTTTACATGGCTTCCATAGGCAGTTTTCCATTGTATAAAGAGTTATTTTGGTGTGTAAACTTGAATTAAAATGATTTTTGAGATATTTTTCCAACCTTTATGGTGTGGTGTCCTGGAGGTATTCAATTTGTCCAACTTTTAACACACCTTACTTATTGTGGTAATGAAATTAACTGTACCTGCTGAGGGGTCATTGATAGCAGTAATTGAGATGTGCCCCCATCTGAACACTCAGTCAATCACATTGATTAGCTGAAGTCATTCTCTCGCCAGAAAGCTATGGCCTGCAAGCATCATCAGTTTGGTACTAAAATGCTCATCAGCTGCTATAGAAACAATGGTTTGGGACTTAATATTACCTTAAAATAATTCTATTTTGTTCAAATTTGGAGGAATTAAAAAGGGCATCAACTCAACTTTCTAGTTTTAAAATTGTTCTCACAAAGGCATCTCTTGTGAAACTTAAGAGCTTGATTGCTCTCTATCTTGTATTCCACACTCAGAAATCATCAGGGGCATCTTGGAGATGGAAAGAAACCACTATGCAAGTACATGTTCACACACTCCTGTCCACACATATGCATGAGTGGGTAGGTAGCATAGGATGCTGACAAGAAAGGTGAGGTATATTTTAAAACTGTCACTGTGTTCAGTGATAATCTCTTGTTGCCCATCTCACCCTGATTTGGAACTTTAATTACTTCATGATTTTCAGGGAGGACTCTGAAAGTTGAAAAGGTCAAGTGCCTTTCAGATACTTCATCAGATTATTTTGGCATCAACTGATTTTATGCCAGCCACTGCTGTGGGACCAGGATCTTACTAGGTTCCCACAGATGCAACATGACAGCTCAGGCCTCACTTCCTGCCCCAGGGTTTCTCTATTGATGCTATAGTGACAGATGGGGAGTGGGGAAGGGAGCAGTGGGGCAGGACACTCTCAAACTGACCCTGAGAATGTGCAGGAAGTTCAAATCTTAGAGCGTGAATGAGGTGTAAGCCTCTTTCCCCTTCTAGTCAGCATTCTTTGAAATAGATTTGGTATTTTCCATTTTTCCTGAAGACTGAAAAAAAATCATAAGTGCAATGGAAAATAAAATGTGAAGCGTTCCTAGAGGATAGAAAGTAATTGAGATTATATTGCAAGAGACTCAAGAGCAGAGAAAACCATGTCTCAAGATCCATCTTAAATCTACCTGTATCTTTCCATCTCCATCATCACCTTCCTACACCAAAGTACCTTTCTCTCTTACTGGGGTTCCACCTGATCTTTCTGCATTGTTTTTGTCCTCTTCAATTCCTTCTCATGCTTTCCTACTTCAGGGCATTTGCAGTTACTGTTCCCTCTGTGTTGGATGCTCCTTAGCTGCTTCCTCCCAGCGCTGGCTCCTTCTCACGCTGTAGATCTTCCTTTACTCACTGCCTTCTCAGGTCAGAGGGTCTTCTGATTTCCTGATCTAAAGGCATCCTTTATTCTGCTTACCTCCCATCGCCCTCTATTTTGTTGCTTTGTTACTTCCTTTATGTAACTTATCAAATTTGTTGTAATTCTTTTTTGTTTGCTTCCATGTCAGTGGCTATTTCTCCCATTAGAATATCAGGACCACAAGGGTAGGAATCTGCTGTGTTTCACTGGCATATCTTGGACTGGCAACACAGTTAGTGACACACAGGGTAAAGAATGACACTTTTTTAAGGCTCTGCAGTCAACAAGCACTGTACCAACTGCAGAGCTAGATATTGGGAATCGAGAGGGAGGAGACAGGATCCTGCCTTCAGGGAGCTCTGTGTGGAGAACAGCATGCACGTCCTGTTTTCGGGTCATTTGTGTAGACATTTTATTTTTACTTCTAGATTCCAACCCTCTGAATGCAGGATCTCAGTCATCTTTGTATCCCTACTGAGACTAGCACAAACCATGAAAATAAAATAATATTTTTGAAAGCATTTAAAAAGTTTCTAAGGGAGCTTTATAAATATAATTATTATTGTTATTAATTGTCCTGTAAAGTACAATCTATGCTCATTAACTATTTTTAATAACTGAGTGAAGAGGGAGAGTGTCTACATAAAAGGGTGACAGGAAGATGGGAGTGTTGGTGACAAGATTGAGTCAGAGTAGGCGATAGGCAAAGTGACCAAAAGAAAAACTGGATTTGAAAGGACCTTCTCTACTGCTCAGTTCCCCCTGGAACTTTAGGATAACTTAGTAATAGTTATTTCTTTAGAAGTCTATAGGAAGCTAAAGAATTAGTCTGATGTAATTGCAATACCCTAAGAAGGAAAAGTTCACAAGTCATAGCATTTGTCTACTTAAAAATGTATCTCATTATTTTCTGGCTTCATCATGAGGTCACACAAATGAATTAAAAACATACATGTAGCAGCAATCAGTTTCACTGATGTGAGCTGGGGAGCCTGGAAGCTTGATGCACCTGTAATTTTATTAAGTATTAATGAAGACCAACATAAATTATTCATTCCTAGTATGTTTACTAAGCCAGCAGGAATCAGTATAGCCAGAGATAATATCACTACCTAAGACAAAGAAAAGTCCAGCTGCTCATTACTGGATAGTTTGCCAAATAGGAATCTGGCTGCTACAGTGGATTTACAAAAATGCTACCTGTGATCTAAAGCTCAATATAGTTTGATAAAGATGAAATAAGCTAATGAGATGAAAGTCCTAGAAGGTGAGGCCTGGTGTCTTTTCTGAATGAGCACGCCCCTGGATGTCCTGGAGACACCTGATGTATGTAAGGGAAAATTAAGGGAAATGTATGTGTATGTGCAGTTTCATGTGAATGCCCGCTGTAACAAAAATGCAAAATTATATTTTTATTCCCTCTGCTCTTCAAATTTTCTCAGCCACTAGGTAAGAAGTGCTATGGAAATTCTATTCACTCTTGAGTAATAGACATTCTCTCATTCACTCAAGTCACAAACTTAGTCTCAATCCAGTAGAGTTTCCAGTTGGAAGACATGAGGAAACTTGAGTGTTTTATCTTTTCCTTGCTGCAGCTCTGCCTGCCTCAGGCCGGAAATCTACCATGGGAAACAGCGTGGTGCTAGAGAATGATGAACGCATGCAACCCTTCTTCTCCAGGAGCTCACTGCCTTTGTGGGGACAGACAAATGGTAGACTGGACTGCAGTGAGATCTATGCCATAATAGAGGTTCGCTTATTGGCATAGCAAAGAAGAGGAAGGATGCTGAAGTCAAGCTGTGAAATGAGGAAGGCTTCCTGAGTCTCATAGGACTGAGCCTGCCCGGTGGAGGAAGCAGCATGCTCGAGGCAGGGAAAGGATCATAAACCTAAGTATTTGTTAAAGGGATTGGCTTTGCTCTAGATACCAAGGAGTCCTGTCAGCTGTGCTAGTAAAATATGACCACATAATGTGGGAATGGGTACGGTTTAGCTATGGGTTAGATTATGGGATAGATTAAATATATAAAAGCCTATAATTTTTGAGATTTTGGGTTCTGCGTCATCTTGAGCAAGTAGCTGAACCTCTTGGAGCCCTAGTTTCTTTATCTAACATGGTGAGATCATTACCCACTTCGAAGAAAATAATTTTTTTTTTTTGGTTAATCCTCACCTGAGGATATTTTTCCATGGATTTTTAGAGGGGGGGGTGGAGAGAGAGAGAGAGAGAGAGAGAGAGAGAGAGAGAGAGAGAGAAAGAGAGAAAGAGAAAGAAAGAAACATGGATGTGAGAGAGACACATCAACTGGTTGCTTCCTCCACCAGGGCCCGGGATCCAGCCTGCAACTGAGGTACATGAACCTGGGACCCTCAGTCTGAAGGCCAATGCTCTATCCACTGAACCAGACCAGCTAGGGCCAAAGGATGTAAATTTAAAAGAGAAAACATATCTGAAGTTCTTGGTACTAAGGCCTGGCACTTAGCTTGGGCTTAATTATTTGTTAGTTCACTTACTGAAATGATCTCCCACTCTTGCTTTCACTTTACATTGAGGACTGATGGGAGGAGCAACAGCTATAAGGTAGAATCAGGAACAGCACGAGCCTGACTTAGCATGTTGGTGGTGGGAGTGTGAGAACAACCACATAGAGACGGAAACAATGTCCTAAAAGAAGCAGACTAGTTGTGTCTGTTGTCATTGTTAATTTCCCCTTCATTTTTATTTGTCCACACACTAATTGTATCTGTTTGGGCTGGCTTCAGGGTCCATCCTCATTTTCATGGTATTTTCAGTGTAGCTTTGAAGATCTTCAAATGGAATTTGTTTCTATCTAAAAAAAAAATGATTTCAACATTAAAATAAGCCGCCACGTGGGAGATTATAACCAAGAGGCATCATTACTTTATTTGTTAAGCCAATTAATTGTTGAAGCAAGATTAGCTCAGATGACTACATAGTACGTACTTTTTCATTGCTTTTGATTTCTAACACAGATGATTTTGGTTTAACTGAAATAGACCTTCATTTCCTTGAAGCACCCTGCCCGGAAAGATAGGGGGTATGTATTCAATTCAAATGCAGGAGGATCGTCAGGAGAAATGTCACCAGTAGACATGGCACCAGAGGAATGAGAAAACCTCTGTTGACTTCTGGCTCTGTCACTAACTAGTTGGGTAACTGGAAGGAGTTTTGTTTCTCTGATAAATAAATATGGTAAAATATCGTAGGCTATGGTGTAGTGAAGTAACCATGAGCATATTTCCTTTTCTCCTCCCTTTTATCCCTTTGTTTACCTCATTGTCTTTCCCTGATCTCATCACTGTGCCTCAACCTTTCCAGAGGCCTGACCTTTCCAGTGGCTGTGAAAGGATTTTGTAAGTGTGAGAATGCTATGCCAATGTGAATATGATTGTTTATATTACTGGTCCTTTCTTCTGGGACCTCTGTTTATGCAGAAACAGAATTTTCATTAGTGATTTTGATCTAGAAACTGTTATTCTTAGTTGAGAAGTCTTTCACATCCTATATAATAAAGATCTAATATGCTAATTAGACCAAACAGCAGGAAGACCATCCAGATGACCTTCCAGACAAAGCCGGGCTGTGAGGGCTGAGCCCCTTGCATGAATTTCATGCATTGGGCCTTTAGTAAATTATATAATTTTTAAACTATGAATAGTTGCCAGTAATGACATTTCCAATAGTTTTAACAACAGAGTAGCTTGAAGCAGGGCAGTGTTTCAGGATAATTATTTGTGTATTACCTGTTGCTGATTTTGTTCAGCAAATAGTATCATTCTTGGTACATAGTAGAGAGTCAGTAACTGATGTGAAATGAATATGAAAAGTGAATGTAAACCCTAGTTTATTGTTTTAGTGGTAATTGATTTCTTCAGACCAAGGTAAGTGAACATGCAGTAATCTGTGTGGAAATTTAATATCTAGTCTGTGCAATAAGAAACTGGAGTAGAAAACTGGAGTACCTTGCAAAATATCCTATATTAATATCATACCCAAACATTTTTATGTTTTTTATTGAATTTATTGGGGTGTCATTGGTTAATAAAATTATGTAGGTTTCATGTGTACAATTCTATAATATTTCATTTTTTATTATATTGTGTGTTTACCACCCCAAGTCAAGTCATACCAAAACACTTTTAACTGAATGTTTTGTTAATTGTGTAGAAATGTGATCCTCTTGTAAGATTTAGTGCACCAAGAGCTCTCCCAACCCAAATACATGCTTTCAACATGTATTTTCATGCTATGAGCTTAAAAAGAAAAAAGGAAGACTTTTAGCTAACTTTAGTGACTGAGAAGTTTGTGGCATTTTAAACAATCTTGAATGACCCACTCATTAATAAATCCTCTTTGTTTACTTTCACCAAATACCAAGGGAGGTTGGGATATGACACTGAGGTAATTATGGGCATAGGACTTTCCAAAGCAACATTGAGTTGAAGACAGGTTGACATTTTGGGTAAGGGCATGGTCAGACAGGTAAGCTAATTTGGGCTCATGTAAATATGGGAAGCAGCTTTATGTTTCACCCAGTAAAAGGAACACAGCAATCCCTAGAGTCACATTGCAACACGGCATGGGGAGGGCTGTGAAGGCCCTCTGGTTTCAGCTGCAGCACCTCTGGTCATTGGTTGGATCTAGAACTCACAGGGTGCGTGACCTAGAGGGCTGGGCTAGCCACAGAATGGAAGGACCAACTGAGGCATTTTGAGCCAACCAGTCCCAGGTGCCAGACAAATCTGTTGAGTGGTGAACTTTCTGTCTTCAAGGTGCACAGTTGTGTACTCACTCATATATATGAGCCTGAGTGAAAACGCACACTCCCACCAAGACACAGAGTGGCATGCAAGGAAAAGGCTTGAGAATAAGAGTAAGAAAGCCTGTGTTTTTGTTTCTTCTGTTGCTTAATTGCTCTGTGCTCCAGGGAAAACCACCGCAAGTGCTAGATAACTGCCTTTTACTCCTCCAGATGCCTTTTCTGTCCTTTTCTAACCACTCTCCGGTCCGAGGTGGCTGATCTTTAATGACTATATCAGAAGGCTTCCTGACTTTCTGGTTACCTGTTGGGTTTGGTAAATGCTGAGTCCAAGCTGGAACCTGGAGAGCAGGATAAAATGAGCTTGTATTTTCCTGTGAGCTGACCTTGGGCTGACTTTGTCCCTCAATCAAGGGTCATGACGACTTTCAAGTAGATTGTCCCTAGTTGACTCTCTGCTGTTCCTCTTGCCCCTGACCCCTATGGTCCCATCCCACCTTACAAACTGAGGATTTTTCCCTTGTTAAATAGTCTCTTTATTAAACTCTCTGAATTATCTTAATTTGGTATGCCATCTGTTTCCTGTTGGCACCCTGACTGATGTATTTAACAGACTATCTTAGGTTATGTCTGTGTTTATCAAAGAAGGGGCCATGATGGGTTGGTGATGACTGCCATGAGCTCTGCGAGAGGAAGGGGAACACAGATGTCTGGAATTAGCCATTCTACAAGTCTCCTCCAGCTCTTAACATTCTGTGACTCCATGGATAAGAAACTGAAGGATGCCTATTACATTTTAGACTTTTATATTACTATGGGGAATCTGGACTGGGATGATAAGACGGATATAGTTCAAAGGAAGGCACAAGCAAGGTGTGCTTATGAAAACCAGTGGCAATTCCACACACAAAGTCATCGCTAACTGGCACCTTTCAGGTGTTGCTCATTATTTTCAGTGTTGGCTTATTTTTCATTGTGCTACTTTTATGATAAGTATATTTTTATATCTACATTGGTGCTTTCTTATATGTGGCAATATAGTACTAGCTTCTGCAGCACATGTAGTAACCTACAGTGTCAATGTGTCCAGCAGGCAGGCAGCCTCACTTGGCAATTTGGCAAAAATATCTACTGCCAATTAGTAGTGTTGAAAATCATCCCTAAGGCTCTGGGTTTGATCTATGAGTTGCAATTCCTTTCACTTTCCCATCTAACTTTCAAGTTAAAGCAGAAACTATTTATACTCATGAACTTTGTTTAATAGTAATACCTTTGAGCTTTCTGATAAAGTTTCCTAGAGTATATATATTGTCAAAAAAGCCAAATGTGCCTATTTCAGCACCCATTGCAGTGAGACTTGTGAGCTGACTAGTGGTTGTCTTTCTCCTGGTCAAACATTTGTCCAATTTCCTTCTTAGAAAGGATAGTGACCAGAACTGCTTGTGATTTATAGTGGGGTCAATGACTTTAAAGAAGTTTTGTGTTAGAAAAAGTTAAATGAGCATTCTTGTCAAGCTGTCTGCTCACATGGGATTTGATCCTTAGAACAAGTCAGTAGTTGACAAAATCTGACATTACTGCAGCTGTCTTTATTTTTTTCTTCTAAGATATTCCTTTGAGGGGCTCAGCATGTTTCCCCTCTCAAAACAATGACCCCGAGCACCTGCCACTTATGCCTATAGGGAAAACGAAACCTACCAGTTATTGGGAACAGACATGTTATGTGGCTATTAAGTAAAAACAGTAAAGGTAATTCTTTTTGTCTTTGTTTTCCAAATGTCTTTCACACACAGTTGGTTATGTTATTCTTGGACCACTGTAATAGGTTCATAGGGAAAGTGCTTTATTCCTGGTTTACAGATGAGAAGTCTGAGGCAGAGAATTGCTGTTATCAGGACAGCGCTAGAACCCTGGATTATCCTATATAATAAAAGCCTAATATGCTAAGTGTCTGGTCATCCAGTTGGCCATTCAACCAATCAAAGCATAATATGATAATGATATGCTAAGGCCACTCAACCACTTACTATGACGTGCACTGACCACCAGGGGGCAGACACTCTGACCTGTAGGTTAACTTGCTGCTGGGGTCCGACTGATTAGGACTGAGCGAGACAGGCTGGATGCACCCTGGAGCCCACCTGCGGTCCCTCCCTGGCTGGCCAACCTCCCACATCCCTCCCTGGACCCAATTGTGCACTGGTGGGGTCCCTCGGCCTGGCCTTCACCCTCTCGCAATTCAGGACCCCTTGAGGGGTGTTGGAGAGTCAGTTTTGGCCTGATCCCACACTCCAGGCCGAGGGACCCCACTGGTGCATGAATTTGTGCACCAGGCCTCTAGTTAGTTCATAATAGGCTTTAATTTTCACTTTAATTAAATACTCAGGTTTAACCTCAAATATGCCAAATGGTTTAACTGTAGGAGAGCATTCCCAATTCATATCTAGGCTTCTAGAAAAGGGCTAGTAATTAAAGATAATCCACTCCACTTTGAAGTTGCCCACTCTTTTTAATGCGATTTCCCCCCAGCTATATGTTCAATTTTAAGCACCAGTGTGATCTGGGGCTTTGAGACAAGGCACAGACCATTAACTAGGCTTGGGATTTTGCATCACCTGCTAATCCCCTCCCAGCAATTTTTGGCCTATTTCTTTACCCTGCAGGAAAGGCTGAGTGTCTGGATTTTTCTCTACATGAGCCCTGAATTTGAATTTCAGAACATATGGGTCAGAACACCACAGTAAAAGGGAAATCAAGATGTAAACAGATAAATTTGGCAATTCTAAGCCTCTTTCTTCCAATGAACAAAAATTCCTTTGGTATGTTGTGTGAAAAAGCTCTTGCTTTACACTACATTCAGCTTTTTTTCTAGTAAATGTATATACTTGAGAAGGAAGATCTCATCTGGGAAATCCAGAGTAATTTTTAGCAATAAAACGGGGCTAGACTTACCAACCCCAGAGAGATCCTTTCAGCTTTAACCATATAAACTTTCCCATATTAACAAAGGCAGAATTTGAAATCCGAGGGATTGTGCTATGTTAGTTTTGGGAAGATAGCAAAGGAGCATGAGGAGGGAGAAGTCCAGTGTGTATGTGACCTAAGAAATGAAGGTTGAGAGAAAGAAGTCCCTAGTCTGCGGTTCTCAACCTGTGGGTCACGACCCCTTTGGCGGTCAAACGACCCTTTCACAGGGGTCACCTAAGACCATCCTGCATATCAGATATTTACATTATGATTCATAACAGTAGCAACATTACAGTTATGAAGTAGCAACGAAAATAATTTTATGGTTGGGTCACAACATGAGGAACTGTATTTAAAGGGCCAGAAGGTTGAGAACCACTGCAGATGAAGGCCATATGATGAAAAATATTACAGAAGCGAGCTTAGTGAAATTATAGATAGTCATAAAGTTGAAGTGTGGGTGATCATGTAGATAATTCTATGGCGCTGGAACAAGGAATGGGAAACCATGGTGTCAGCATAGTATTAAGTTCTGGAATCCAAGCATGTGGATTTGAATCCCTGCTCTGCCCCAGACTAGCTGTGTGGCTCTGTAATGAAGAGCACACTTTAGACCAGTGATCTCCAACCTTGTTTGGTCAGTAGAACACTAGACTTATTTGGGGAGCTCTGAAAAAAAAAATGCAGGTGGCCAGGTCCACTTCTGGACCAATTCAATCAGAATCAGGCACTGGCAGGGACAGGCTTGAAAGCCTGGTTTGAAAGCCAGTTTTACAATCACGAGTCTCACATTTTTTGCGTGTCAAAATGATATCCATGAATTTAAGGTTCCACACATTTTCTTTCTCCTCTTGAGTGAATTTGTAGATTGGCTCCTCTTGACACTGTAGTCACCTTTTCAATGTTGGCTGCAGTTGGTTTTCTCAGGCGAGAAATGAATTTTATTATATATCCTAGGAAAATCTCCAATACTAGAAAGGAAAATCTGGCTATGACCAGGCGATGTAAACATTACCATGAAATCTTTGTGGATATGGAAAATCTAATGGTAAAGCACACAGAGTACAGTCTGAGCTATTTTCTAATGGTAGGATAAATATAATTCCTGATTGCTCTCACTGAGGTCTTTTTAGAGGAGCTGGAAAGTTTTTGCTTTTTTGAGGTTATACAGTATAACATTCCAATATTGTCATTAAGGGCTGGAGGGAAGCAGATCATGGTCTAACAGCATGAAGATGCTTTCCCCTAAATACTGCTCTAGTTAAGGTATGTGTTATGTGCAAATAAGTCTGCAGAGGAAAAAAAAGTGTCATAAAAGAGAAAACTTAGATGGTTTTCCTCCATCTGTGTAGGCCACAGAGTATGAAAATATGGGCCTATTGGGTGAGAAAATGTTCAAAGGATGAGGAAACACTTTCATTGCACTGGCTGAAGCCACTGGTTATCTTGTTTTAATTACCTTATATATATTTTTAAAATATATTTTTATTGATTTCAGAGAGGAAGGGAGAGGGAGAGAGAGAGAGAGAGAAACATCAATGATGAGAGAGAATCATTGATCGGCTTTCTGTATGGGGACTGAGCCCACAACCCAGGCATGTGCCCTGACCAGGAATCAAACCACGACCTCCTGGTTCATAGGTTGACACTCTACCATTGAGCCATGCCAGCTGGGCTAGTTACCTTATATTTCAATGTGAATAAAGACCTGATATGGAAATAGGGAGTGAATAGAGAAAAAAAGCAACCCCATTGTAACTGGGTGTTGAAAGTTTATCCTAATGGTGCATTAATATGCAAGGTTCTTGTTTCTTCTCAAGCAGTGCCTTTGACCTCACTCTGGTGAATCTGATTTTCGTAGACCCTACTAACATCTTGGTCAAATCTCAGAGCTTTCAAATAAATTACAGTCTTTAAGTGCAGTCCAGTCCAATATAAAACTCCAATCACACCAACCCCCCTGATCCTAGCTCAGGGTTTATCAGTGGCCTGGGGGGACATGCAGTGGGGGAAGGAAACTTGCTATTAAACTCCACTTCCCTCCCCTCTTCCCTCTCTGGTGTGTTAGGCTAGAGAGGCGGGAGAGGAAATGAGGGGGCAAGTAGAAATGGATGTTTGGGCATACGTGTAAGCTCCTTAGGTGGCCCTGGGGGAGGGACCCCCACTTCACAGTTACTCTCATGGAAGATCTGCCTCCACCTTAAACTCTTCCCTTGTCCTCCAGTTTCCTTCCCTCTCGGTGCATCTTTTGGCCACACATTCCTGCTGCTTCCTGAAGCAACAGAGAGCCCCCTTAATTAGATTGGGGTATGAGCTCTTAGCTCAAGACCTGCTTCCTTCCACAGTGTTTTCTTGCCCTGTATGAAACTCACACATCACTCACACATCAAACACCACTCTCACTCTCACAATCACAAGGCACCACATGGCTTTCCTTCTCTTCCCTCACTTCTGTCATTTGTGTTAAACTCTCTTATCTGTTCAGACAGGCTCTGGGGGACAGTGAGCAGGTAACACTGGGAATGAGATGACAGTCTCTCTTTCTGGTAGGTGGTTTTTTGGAGAGCCCTGACTGGACTTTGGTGGGTGAGCACTCACCTTCCTTTTCCATGAGGAAAAGTGTCAGTACCCTGAGTAGGCCTCATGATCAGTAATGCACGATTCTGTGGATCCTCTGCTCTTCCCTTTCTTCCTCTTCAGTGTTCTGTTTATGTCTATGGGACAGTGTCCTGAGGGATGTTTTGGGACAGCGGAGAGAATGTTCGTCTCCGACAAAATCGTAGAAGGGCCACCTGGTTCCCCAGTTGCCTGCAGCTTTATTAGGAAGTAGGGTATTGGACAGTCCTGTGTCCTCAGTTGAGAGGCCAAGTTGTCAATTCCAGAACAATAGCGGGGGTTCTACTAAACACCCCATTACGTTATAGTATGCAATATTTATCAATCACTTTCTTTGTACTAATTGTATTAAGCCTTTTAAATATTTTATTTCATTTAGTCCATATGATAATACCGTATGTTAGGTTTTATTATTATTCTCATTTAAACAATCAAACACTGTAACGGGCTTCTGCCATATCTAGTTACACAAAATATTTTTTAAAGCCTCTCTACTTTGTAATAACCCCATGCAATTGAAGTCTTGCGACCTCAGTGAGGAAAGCAACAAATGAAACCTTTGTTTCTGGAGAAGAATGAGTAATTTTGATTCTGCCCATCACTTGCCCCCATGAGACACTTCATTAGCATTGAGTCAGTGGAGGAAAGAGGCATGGTGTTGATTTTCCATTTTGTAGCAGGTATTGAGGCAGAGAGAAAGCCTTAGTCTGTTTGGGCTGCTGTAACAAAAGACCACAGATTGGGTAGCTTGTAAACGACGGAAAATTATCTCATAGTCTGGGGCTGGAGATCTGAGATCAGGATGCCAGCATGGTGGAGGGGGGGCCCTCTTCTGCGTTGCAGACTTCTCACTGCATGGCAGAAGAAAGGCAAAGGAGCTCTCTGGAACCTCTTTTATAAGGGAACTAGTCTCATTCATGAGGGCCTGTCTTCATAACCTAAGCACTCCCCTCCTACCCCCAAAAAACTCTACCTCCTAATATAATCACCTAGAGCAGTGGTTCTCAACCTTCCTAATGCCGCGACCCTTTAATACAGTTCCTCATGTTGTGGTGACCCCCAACCATAAAATTATTTTCGTTGCTAACTCATAACTGTAATTTTGCTACTGTTATGAATCATAATGTAAATATCTGATATGCAGGATGTATTTTCATTGTTACAAATTGAACATAATTAAAGCATAGTGATTAATCACAAAAACAGTATGTAATTATATATGTGTTTTCCGATGGTCTTAGGTGACCCCTGTGAAAGGGTCGTTCGACCACCAAAGGGGTCATGACCCACAGGTTGAGAACCGCTGCCCTAGAGGTTAGTTAGGATTTCAACATATGCATTTTTGGGGACACAAACATTCAGATCATTGTAAGGAGAGCTCTGATACTGGCAGTGGTGATCATAATGTCCTGACTAGCCACTTCCTGATGATGGCAGAGGCAGCAACTTCCCATCAGGCCAGTTCTGAGTTGTGGCCGTGGGAGTCCTGCCCAGAAGCTCAGCCTTGAATCCGCCTCTTCAGTCCTTACAAAGATTCTGTCGGCTCGCGCTGTCTCTTAATAAATAACTTTCTGCTTAAACTTGCTGCACAGGGTTTGTTGGCAGCAACAAAGCACCCTGGCCAAGGCAACAAGAGAACCAATATTGCTTTTATTCTTCACATTTGAAGGGATATTTAAAGAGAGAAGAACTATAGACATGAATGTGCTTTGTAAAGCCAGTTCTTAGAAATATCAGAGAGTCAGGAATATCAGTGGTTACAATATTTCTCTGTGACCCATAGATACATCCTTACTCTAGCAGTATTCTATTGGAGCTAAAATGCTTGTAAGGACAATATTTTAGATAATGTGAAGACTCGCTTTAGCTTCAAAATGTCATATTTAAGATGTTGCTTTTGCATTGATTTGCTGCATATGTCGTTAAATTTGTTTCAGTGAAGCAGGGGATCATGGGATGGAAAATCCGACCTATTAGAGTTCTGGCACTGCCACTTATTAGCTCCGTGGTCTGAGTTAAGTTGGTTAACTGTTTGAGACTCAGGCTCCTCATTAAAAAATTGAAAAAATCACAACAGTAATCTTTTCCAATCATAGATGGTTTCTGAAAAGAAGAAATAAGAATGTTGGGGGATAAAATAGGGCAACAAAAATAAAATAATTTTCATTATACCTATAGTCATTTGAATAATCTCAGTGAGTAGGAAATGGTGGGAAAAGACTCTAAAAACCCACACTATTAGGAGAAAAAAGGAAAGACATTTTTAGGAAGGCATGGTGAGCAAATATAATTCTTTGCATGCAAATGTCTCTTTTATCAAATTATGTAAGGCTTCTGATCTTCCTTCCCTTATTCAGCACAAGAAGGAAGGTTGTAATGCAGTAGTTCAGAATCCCGGGAGAGTCAAGTGCATTTCATCTGTAGTTTCGGAAAGGATGGCCAATTTTCTGCTTGTCTTATTATATATAAAAAGTCTCCCCCCATATATTATTTGTTCAATCATCTCAGTAGAAGTTGCTTAGAGGCCCTCAGATCTCCAATGCTAAGTCTGTCTTAGTTGCTAAGTCTGTCTTAGTTGCTAAGTCTGTCTTGTGAAGATGGAATGCGGGCACTTGTGGTGTCTGGTGAAGAAGGCCAATGTCATCTCCATGGAGAACTGCCCTTCTCCTTCCCCTCTTCCTTAGAGTAGGTCTAACAGGTAAAAGAGCCATAGATTCCTCCTGGGTGTACCACACTCCCACCTGCAAATCTGGGCCTCAGGATTACTTCATTTTCCTGAGTGCAGAACTCAAAGGGAATGCATTTTTAGTAATTTGCAAGGGTGAATATGATCACAGATCAATCTTGCTATCATAATTTCCAAACGAGTCCTATCTTCATTACATGCGTAGGATAAATTAGTGATAATTATATTCACTAGGACCCTAAGAGACTACATCCTACGAGATAACCTTTTGTATTTGGAGAAGGGGCTGCACTTGCTAGGCGCTGCTCTCAGCAGAGAAGGTCACATATCAGGACCGGATGGAGAGATGTCAGAAGCCAACAAGCATTTTCTAGTGATACCCAGAAACCTTCAGTATAATTACTTATTTCACACTACACCGCCTGTGATTGGATTCTCCGAGAGTACTGGGGAAAGGGCTGCAAATCCTGTACAGCTGATAGGATGCCTGATTGAAATGACCCACATGGGTATGGAGTAGAGTCAGAGAGGGCTTTGAGGAAGGATGGTTGGAAATTTGGAGAAATGGGTTGCAGATAAAGTCCATGGAGACTTTGGGGGGCAAAGGAGCCTGGTGGAAATGTGAATTCTTGTGCTTTACAGAATACAAAGAGTTTTTTTTTTTTTAATTAAATCTTTATTGTTCAGATTATTACATTTGTTCCTCTTTTTTCCCCCCATAACTCCCCTCCTCCCAGTTCCCGCCCCACCATCCGCCCTCACTCCCCACCCACTGTCCTCATCCATAGGTGCACGATTTTTGTCCAGTCTCTTCCTGCATCTCCCACACCCCTTTCCCCCCCAAGAATAGTCAGTCCATTCCCTTTCTATGTCCCTGATTCTATTATAATCACCAGTTCATTCTGTTCATCGGATTATTTATTCACTTGATTCTTAGATTCACTTGTTGATAGATGCATATTTGTTGTTCATAATTTGTATCTTTACCTTTTTCTTCCTCTTCCTCTTCTTAAAGGATACCTTTCAGCATTTCATATAATCCTGGTTTGGTGGTGATGAACTCCTTTAGCTTTTCCTTATCTGTGAAGCTCTTTATCTGACCTTCAATTCTGAATGATAGCTTTGCTGGATAAAGTAATCTTGGTTGTAGGTTCTTGGTATTCATCACTTTGAATATTTCTTGCCATTCCCTTCTGGCCTGCAAAGTTTCTGTTGAGAAATCAGCTGACAGTCGTATGGGTATTCCCTTGTAGGTAACTGAGTTTCTTTCTCTTGCTGTTTTTAAGATTCTCTCTTTATCTTTTGCTCTTGGCATTTTAATTATGATGTGTCTTGGTGTGGTCCTCTTTGGATTCCTTTTGTTTGGGGTTCTCCGCGCTTCTTGGACCTGTAAGTCCATTTCTTTCACCAGGTGAGGGAAGTTTTCTGTCATTATTTCTTCAAATAGGTTTTCAATATCTTGCTCTCTCTCATCTTCTGGCACCCCTATAATTCTGATGTTGGTACGCCTGAAGCTGTCCCAGAGGCTCCTTACACTATCCTCGCATTTTTGGATTCTTTTTTCATTTTGCTTTTCCGGTTGGGTGTTTTTTGCTTCCTCGCATTTCAAATCATTGACTTGATTCTTGCGCTCCTCTGTTCTGCTGTCAGGAGTCTGTATAATATTCTTTATTTCAGTCAGTGTATGCTTAATTTCTAGTTGATTCCCCAATATAACATCGAGGGTCTCATTAGTTTTCTTGTAGATCTCATTAAGTTTATCGGCGGCTTCTAAACAGTTCTTGAGAGACCTTAAAAGTGTGGTTCTGAACTCTAGATCTTCCATTGACAATTTTGTCCTGTTTCTTTGTCTCCGCATTTTGTTATGCTTCCTTGGTGCACCCCCTAGTGGTCTTTGTTCGCAGTCTTATAAACCTTGATTGTTGTAGCTAATTCCAGGGAGGGTTTGACCTCCAGGCCAAGTGGCTATGAGAATCAGCTGTGTCAGCAGTGAGAGAACTTCTGTCCTCTAGGGAGGTGCTAATCTGGCGTTTGCCTGAGGCTATCCGGCAAATGCCTGTGTGCAGGGCTTGGGCGGGGCGGGTCGCACAGGATCAACAGGGTGGGCCAGAGAGAGCAGTTATGGCCGCTCTCAGTCCTGTCCCCAGGGGCTCTGCCTCTCTGAGTCCCAGCACCCGCTGCAAAGCTCGGAGAGAAAGCTGCACTCACTCTGACTGAAACCAGACAGTCGCGCTTCTCCCTTTTGAGTCTGGGTCCCTAAAGACTCGCCCGGATCTGGAGCTCAGAGTCTGCGACTCCCTCCCGATTGAAAACGCCAACCGCGCCCTCCGCCGCCAGCCCGCTCCACGCAATCCGCACCTCAGAATTTGACTTCAGCACTGCGCCTCCTCTGAGTGTCCGTATGCGTTTCTCTTTCCTCCTAGTTGTAGGACTTCCACTCAGCCAGCTTTCCAGTGGTTTTGGGTGATGTCCGTTCTGTCTTTTAGTTTCACTTTTGAAGTAGTTGTTCAAAGCAGCAAACTCCGGCGTTAACCTATGCCGCCATCTTGGTTCTCCCTTATGTTCTACAAAGAGTTTTTTTAAAAAAATATATTTTTATTGATTTCAGAGAAGAAGGGAGAGGGAGAAACATCAATGAGAGAATCATTGATTGGCCGCCTCCAGCACACACCCCCACTGGGGATCGAGCCCACAACCTGGGCATGTGCCCTAATCAGGAATTAAACCGTGACCTCCTGATTCATAAGTCACTGATGCTCAACCACTGAGCCGGGTCAGAGTTTTTACATACGTCAGTTCTCATTTTTTTCTCCCAATCTGTGCAGAGGCTTTAATTGTTCCTATATTTCTTCTGAGGAATCAAAGGTTAAACTTCATTGTTTAACTTGCTCAAGCTCACACAATGAATAACAGAGATGGATCATGTGATCTTGGCTAGAGCCCTTGCTTTAGTATTCCAGCTGCTCTGATGACTGCACTGGGGCCACGGTGATGACTTTACATTTTATTTATTTATTTATTTATTATTATTATTATTTTTTTTAATTAAATCTTTATTGTTCAGATTATTACATTTGTTCCTCTTTCCCCCCCCCCCCCATAACTCCCCTCCTCCCAGTTCCCGCCCCACCCTCCGCCCTCACTCCCCACCCACTGTCCTCATCCATAGGTGCACGATTTTTGTCCAGTCTCTTCCCGCATCTCCCACACCCCTTTCCCCCCCAAGAATAGTCAGTCCATTCCCTTTCTATGTCCCTGATTCTATTATGATCAACAGTTCATTCTGTTCATCAGATTATTTATTCACTTGATTCTTAGATTCACTTTTTGATAGATGCATATTTGTTGTTCATAATTTGTATCTTTACCTTTTTCTTCCTCTTCCTCTTCTTAAAGGATACCTTTCAGCATTTCATATAATCCTGGTTTGGTGGTGATGAACTCCTTTAGCTTTTCCTTATCTGTGAAGCTCTTTATCTGACCTTCAATTCTGAACGATAGCTTTGCTGGATAAAGTAATCTTGGTTGTAGGTTCTTGGTATTCATCACTTTGAATATTTCTTGCCACTCCCTTCTGGCCTGCAAAGTTTCTGTTGAGAAATCAGCTGACAGTCGTATGGGTATTCCCTTGTAGGTAACTGAGTTTCTTTCTCTTGCTGTTTTTAAGATTCTCTCTTTATCTTTTGCTCTTGGCATTTTAATTATGATGTGTCTTGGTGTGGTCCTCTTTGGATTCCTTTTGTTTGGGGTTCTCCGCGCTTCTTGGACCTGTAAGTCCATTTCTTTCACCAGGTGAGGGAAGTTTTCTTTCATTATTTCTTCAAATAGGTTTTCAATATCTTGCTCTCTCTCATCTTCTGGCACCCCTATAATTCTGATGTTGGTACGCTTGAAGCTGTCCCAGAGGCTCCTTACACTATCCTCGCATTTTTGGATTCTTTTTTCATTTTGCTTTTCCGGTTGGGTGTTTTATGCTTCCTCACATTTCAAATCATTGACTTGATTCTTGCGCTCCTCTGGTCTGCTGTTGTGAGACCCCCGAAGAGGGACCCTCACTCTGTCCCATAGATTGACGGCGACCCCAATCATCCGCAGGAGACGTCACTTGATGCAATCAGCAAGAGGCTTTATTCCAGCATGCTGGGGCACAACTCGTACTCACGCAGGAGCAGAGGAGTTGGGCCCCCAGCAAGGGGTCTTTCAGCTATTTATATGCAAAAATCACACATCAGGGAGGGGTTGCATGCAGGAGGGTGTCTTGATAGGGATAGGGCATTCCTGCCTGGTGTTTTTACAACCTGTTTATCTCAAGGTTGATTGAAGCCTGGTTTACTCAGCCTGCCCTTTGTTGGGGCTATCTCCTGGAGGAACAGCCTTGGGGAGGGCGTCATTCTCTCTGTTCCTATCTCTAGTGGGGGAAGCCTAGGGAGTTGAGATAAAACAGGCAGCTAAGCCTGGCAGCTGGGCCTGTGCAGTTTGTAACATTCTTTCATTCCCCCATTTGCTTTTTGGTAAGTTCTAATCATGGAACTTTTGTCTCTAGACATTCCTGTTCGAAACTATCTTTCTGGCGGAGAGACTGGTATTGCTGCCTGAGCACCAGTACCTGCACAGCACTTATTCTTTCTCTGATAAAGATGATCAGTCGGTTTAAGATACAGGGCCCAAAAGTAAGAATTAAAAGCAATATAATAAGAGGACCCATAAGGGTGGATATGAGGGTCCACTGAGTCCTAGACTTCTCTATTTTGCCTGGGCTGTCTTAAGCCGGGTGTGATGAAGCCACGTCGGGATCCCGTCGACCTGACTGCCGTGGGGGTGGTCCTTTCAGTCCTTGGGTGGCAAATTTCTTTACCCAAACAGTGTCACCAGGTTGGAAGGGATGAACCGGATACAGGCAGATCATCTTGGACGTGCTTCTGGTCTGCTTGCTGGGTAGACTGTAAAACCTGAAAGAACTTGAGTAAACTGGTGAGATGAGTAGTACAGGGTCTGGAAGAGTCACTAGAATCTGTAAAGGCCCCACTGGTTTTAGGGCAGCCTCCTGGGCTGCTTTGTCTGCAGCCCAGTTCCCTCCTGCTTCTGGGGAGTCAGTGCCAGTTGGCCCATCGTCCTTGCTCTGCTCATGTCTGTCTAACTGCCTACTATATTACCTCAAGGATCCTGGCTCTGAATTCTTTCGGGGAAAATGGGCGTTGAATTCTCTTCTGTAACTGCTTCGTGCTGAGGAGGGACAGAAGTTTCTCTCAGAGCCAAGAGATCCTTGCTGTCTGTCAGAGGGACGATGAGGCCTGGGCACAGAAGGAGGTGGGCTTGTGACCTGGCGGAGACAAACTGTAACAAATGGTCTGGTGGGAGGGAAAGAAAACATTTCAGTTTTAATAACCTCTGTTGAAATAGGATTTTTCTTCTTAAAACTCCTCTATGGCTATCAAAAAGCCAAATCAAGACCAATTTATTTACTGTATTTAATTTGGCCTGATGTTTGCATAAACACAACAAGAATGGTAACCGATTACCTTTGCTGGAATTTCATGATTGAATCTTAATGTGCCCCGTAGGGCCAGGAAGCCAAGCCATCCAGCTGCCATCAGGCCTGCCTGCTGTATCTGCTGCGTTAGGTGAATCCCTCACCTGTAGCAACTCCACCTGAGCCCACGCTCCAGGCTTTAAGGCCCATCTCAGTAGCCCTCCTACTCGTCTTGGCCCAGAGTGCATGGGGGTTCCGCTTCCCCTTCTACTCTGACCAACTGCCAGTGATGGTAGGGCATGGGCCTGACGCTCCAGCGCCAGCCATCTTCAGGGCTCCCAAGCAGGATACCAGGCTTTTCCTGTGGCACTTTTATTGGCTTCAAGTCTTCAGAGCTCAGACAGAACTCTTTAAAACATGATACTCCAGTTAAAGTTTCCGGTCAATAAAACCACTATCGGAAACCAGTCTTACTGAATTTATGCAAAGAAGTGCACTGCCATGATTTATTAAGCATTGCCAAATTTCAGAGGAATTACATAAGGAGAAAAAGCCACTGACCTGCCTTAACATCTTCTGATTTTCCTTGTAGCTGTTGGATTTCTTTTATCATTTTCCCTAAGTACTTTGGCATAACTATTTACCCTCTGTTTAGGGAGGCAGAATGTAAATTATTTACTCTCTTTATCTTACTGGCCTGTACTATTTGATTAATTTCCTTTTAACATTTCTCTTCTCCTTCTTATCACATACACAACCTTTCTAAATTTCATACTTTCAAATTAGCCTTTAAACTTTTTTTTCTATGTCCTTAAAAAATGCATAACCATGCCTCAGACCTTCTACTCAGTAATTCCTTATTCCTAGAAACCTCAATCCTTTATAGCCAGTATTTCTTAGATTACTAAGAGTAGGTGCTTCCTTCCCTATGAAATTTCAAGTATACTGTATCAGTCTAATTTAGTCTTGGAAGGGTTAAAGAGAACAAAACGGGTCAGAGAGAAACTTACTGTGCCTAGCAGCTTGTGGCCTTGAGTCTAGCAGATAAGCAAAAATCAACAAAACTTCTGGTCTGCTTTCCCTGCCAACGGCCCCCCTCTTTTCTGTATTAACCATTTCCTCAGCTGCTCTCCCTCCTAGATTTTTCCTTCTTTAAGCCCCAGAGGCTCAAATCCTTCTCCTCTTCTACTACTTTTGACCTCTCTGCCTATCCTCCTGTCCTTGAGCCTAGGGCTCCTCCATCTCAGCAGGCTGAGAGCCTACTACCCTATCTAGCAAACTCTACCACTACTACCCCATCTCACACCCGCTCCGGAGCAGTTTTCAGCTCTCTTCTTCCCCCAGTCAGAGCGGATGCTGTCCCTAACAGAAACCTACTGTAAAGAGAAAATGTACTAATCTTAACCTAACAAGCCTTTGTTTAAACTTCTTTGGGTTACAACCTTATACCTTTAAATTAACCCTAGACTTTTAAAATTTTACCTAACACAGCAAAATTATACCTAAGGGGAAAGCAATTAAAAGTTCTCTACTTTCTTCCCCTTAAAGAAAGCAGGGTTTTCCCTATCTTTAAACAACAGAAAGAGATAACAAATACTCTCATGTGTATAGCCAGACAGCACAAAGTAGCTTTCGCTTCACACAGACTCTCACACTTACATTCATACACCAGACAGTCCAAGTTTTTGACTTCTACCAAATGTTTTTCAGAGTTTAAGCAATCCAACCAATTCCTGACTAATTGCCTAAGGGAGCTCTATGGCTTCCCAGGAGGTGATCAAGCTCCCCTTCCACTCACTTGGAGTGGGCCTGACTGGTAGGGGGTCGACAAAGACGACTGACCCTAACCCATTTTGACAAAGACAAAGACAAAGACAACAAACAACAAAGACACCTAAGAACAGCCTTCCGACCCCGCGGAAGAAAAACTGAAAAAAAAGCCAGATGGGGGCTTTTACACCCCCCCAGATGGGGGCTCTTACACCCCCCCAGATGGGGGCTCAAGGCGTCCCTTGACCCCTCCTCTTCCCTTGGGGCGTCCCCCAGGGCTGCAACCTGTGGTCCTCCAGGCACGTCTACCGACCACTGTTCGGCCACTCTCACGAGTTGCCGAACGGCTGCCAAACCGAAAGCGCGCACTCAAATCCAGACTGCTTGACAAACACAAGACAAAGACAAACAACTTGGGGTACCCCTTCTTACCTCCAAGGTCGGCTCCGCGGATGAGGGGGTGGTCGTCTAATCCCGGACGAGCCCCCAAATGTGAGACCCCCGAAGAGGGACCCTCACTCTGTCCCATAGATTGACGGCGACCCCAATCATCCGCAGGAGACGTCACTTGATGCAATCAGCAAGAGGCTTTATTCCAGCATGCTGGGGCACAACTCGTACTCACGCAGGAGCAGAGGAGTTGGGCCCCCAGCAAGGGGTCTTTCAGCTATTTATATGCAAAAATCACACATCAGGGAGGGGTTGCATGCAGGAGGGTGTCTTGATAGGGATAGGGCATTCCTGCCTGGTGTTTTTACAACCTGTTTATCTCAAGGTTGATTGAAGCCTGGTTTACTCAGCCTGCCCTTTGTTGGGGCTATCTCCTGGAGGAACAGCCTTGGGGAGGGCGTCATTCTCTCTGTTCCTATCTCTAGTGGGGGAAGCCTAGGGAGTTGAGATAAAACAGGCAGCTAAGCCTGGCAGCTGGGCCTGTGCAGTTTGTAACATTCTTTCACTGTCAGGAGTCTGTATATTATCCTTTATTTCAGTCAGTGTTTGCTTAATTTCTAGTTGGTTCCCCAATATAAGATCGAGGGTCTCATTAGTTTTCTTGTAGATCTCATTAAGTTTATCGGCGGCTTCTAAACAGTTCTTGAGAGACCTTAAAAGTGTGGTTCTGAACTCTA
The DNA here is from genome assembly GCF_964212035.1 of Myotis nattereri. Taxonomy (NCBI): domain Eukaryota; kingdom Metazoa; phylum Chordata; class Mammalia; order Chiroptera; family Vespertilionidae; genus Myotis; species Myotis nattereri. The sequence goes on from NC_138079.1 coordinate 32,799,776, forward strand.
GATCTTCCATTGACAATTTTGTCCTGTTTCTTTGTCTCCGCATTTTGTTATGCTTTCTTGGTGCACCCCCTAGTGGTCTTTGTTTGCAGTCTTATAAACCTTGATTGTTGTAGCTAATTCCAGGGAGGGTTTGACCTCCAGGCCAAGTGGCTATGAGAATCAGCTGTGTCAGCAGTGAGAGAACTTCTGTCCTCTAGGGAGGTGCTAATTTAGCCTTTGCCTGAGGCTATCCAGCAAATGCCTCTGTGCAGGGCTTGGGCAGGGCGGGTCGCACAGGATCAACAGGGTGGGCCAGAGAGAGCAGTTATGGCTGCTCTCAGTCCTGTCCCCAGGGGCTCTGCCTCTCTGAGTCCCAGCAACGGCTGCAAACGTCGGAGAGAAAGCTGCACTCGCTCTGACCGAAGCCAGGCAGTCCCGCTTCTCCCGTTTGAGTCTGGGTCCCTAAAGACTCGCCCGTATCTGGAGCTCAGAGTCTGCGACTCCCTCCCGATTGAAAACGCCAACCGCGCCCTCCGCCGCCAGCCCGCTCCACGCAATCCGCACCTCAGAATTTGACTTCAGCACTGCGCCTCCTCTGAGTGTCCGTATGCGTTTCTCTTTCCTCCTAGTTGTTGGACTTCCACTCAGCCAGCGATCCTGTGGTTCTGGGTGATGTCCCTTCCATTTTTTGGTTTCACTTTTGAAGTAGTTGTTCAAAGCAGCAAACTCCGGTGTTAACCTATGCCGCCATCTTGGTTCTCCCTCAACATTTTAATTTTCTTCTTTAACATTACAAGGATTCTCACTTTAGGTTAAGAAACGGAAGCTTCTGATGTCAGTTTGAAATTCTGTGCCCTGGTTTCAAGATGAAAAGCTTACATTCTTTATGCCTTTTCAGTTTTTTTTTTGTTTTTTTTTTTTACCGAATAATGATATTATTTGATGTTATCTGTCAAATTATTTAAGTTAACACATGGAAACAACTGTAAGTTTAAATGACTCTGATAATCCCTTTGTTGTTTTTCTCCCAAGAATAATTTCCTTGTTCACAGTTGGTTAGCATGTTTGTCCCTGTAAAAACCAAATACTTCATAGAAAGCTAATTATTAAAAAAAGATTCTTTACTAAATTGAATTAATGCTATTTTCAGAGGCACTAATGTTATTCAATCTTAGATTAGTAGAACCTTAACAAGCCAATTCAGTAATAGATATAAGTACTGCAGTTGGGTGATTCAAAAGGGAAAAAAATGAGAAATAAGAAGAAACATTAAACAATTATAGCAAGAGAAGAATGAGATTTTGTTCCCTAAAGACAATGATATAAACTGAATAAGAATCCTAGTTGGCTGCCTCTGGAGGAAAATCACCTTGTTGTCATGATGGGATGTCAGGAAAGGGCACCTGTGTCTGAACATATGTACAGATCATGAAAGTCCAGCTCCCCGGGAGGGGTAACATTTTAGGCCTTAGCCAGATTTTAAGTCAATGTACATAAATTCAGCAGTTGTATTTGTAAGAAAAGGTTTTAACAGGGTTAGAATTAGGGTGGGGAGAAGTGGGGCACAGGACTCTGGGCACTTAAGGAGACAGAATAATAGCATCCCTGGTGCGATAAGAAAGATTATGGGAAGAGTCCTGGTTCTAGATCTTTCTGAAGACAGTCCAACAATAAATACTCCTGGTCAATTTCTCCTCTAACAAAGACAGGCCTATTATCCTGTAGACACATTAAGAGGTAAAAAGCACATAACCTTTTATATGAGTTGGGTTCATTCCTGATACAGCCAGTGTGGTCAGATTGGCTGTTTGGCTTTAATTGATTAAGAGCATGGGGCCTGCCTCCTGACCCTGTGCCCAGACCTTTCCCACTCTTCTCATCTCCCTAGTCACTCACATCCTCTGGCTCCCCAAGACTTCACACCTGGGCCCAAGCTGTGTCCATGTGTCTTTCCTTTTGGCCTAACTTCCATTTAGACTTAAATGTCATTGGTCTCTTGATCCCAGAATCCTGTTTTCAGTTAGATGAGAGTTTATCTGATGGCCCATACTTTCCCAAGCTATACTGCTAGTGTTCCTCCAGATTTTAGTAGATACAACTTGGGGGTGGGGAGGAGGGTAAAAAAAGAGTTCCTTGGCAAAATAAATTTGAAAAATCCTATATATTATAACACCCTCTTGAAGATTGACAATGCTCATTAGCTTGGTGAAGTCTTTCAGAAATAAATTGTTGTGATGAGTTTAGTATGGGAAACACTATTCTAGCAGAATAAAAACGAAGGTCTACATTTTTATCCTTCTCAAACATTATATGTTTCCCAACAATCTATAGGAAAAAAATGCCTTGACCTTGAGGAATGATCCCCATTGTTGGAATTTCAGGTGCTACAGTGGCTACTGCTGGATGATTCTGGTGCCAAAATTTAAATTATTTTTTAATTACTTTTGGGTACTTTCTGCTCTGCTAAACTAAGTCAGACTCAGGACAATTGGAATATTTCCACTCCATTTGAACAAAACCAAGGTAAAATTTGGATAAGCTTATGGCTCTGGTTTTAGCAACTTCTATGTCCATTTGTGTTCAGCTATTCTTTTGAGAAGTGAAATATATTCATTTTCCCATCAGTGCACTAACATCAGGCCACTCAACATTTAAAAATGGCTGAGGTTGGATTTTTTGTTATTGTTGTTGTTAAAGGTAAAGTAATTTCAGGCCAGGAGCAGAGCTCTGGAATGATGTGATCAGATCACTAAATTGCAACCCCCTTCCATTCTGCTAAAGAACATGTTTCTGTTTACCTGGGAATGGGGGTATTTTGGAAATTCTATTTTAAAGTTCTTATATTAAGAAGATGCCTTCTGGACAGCCTCAAAATGAGGCCACAGACCGGAAAGAAATGTACGCTGCCTCAGGAACTTAGGCTGCCAAATGGAATCTGGAGGAAAATGCTGCCAATTTGAATTCCTCCTTCCCTCCCTTTCTCTCTGTGTGACTGGAGTGCAGGCTAGTGTTCTCTCTCTGTCTGTCTGTCAGTTCTTTTTTTCCTATAATATGGACAGTTATGAGTTCTCTGGTCTAATAATGTTTTAAATCAAACCTTTTCATCTTTGATGGAGAATCTCCTATTTCTACCAGTTCCACTTATCCAATAGTTGACTGGAAGCCTCCTCCTGCTCATAACTCTCCTTTCCCTTACCTTTTAAATGTGTGACTACAGATGAGAATATTTTTTCTAAACCAAGCTATCAACCCAGCATAATGATGTCTGAAATATAGGATTTATTGAGCTCCATAGAAATCATGTGGACAGATTTATGGACCATATTATTCAATCATGTATTGCAAGATTCTACTGCTGACCATGGTAAATGCAGAACAGAAACCTGTTTTTGAAATCCCAAGCTTTTTAAGTATGCCACATATGTGTACCTTTAAAAACCCTTTATTAATGAAAATATACCGTTGATAATTTATCTTAACTCATATAATTTTTAAAACTGTTTCTATAATTTATATCCCTCTCAGAAGCAATGTGATGACTTTCTTCTCAGAATACTGTAGTGTGCTCAGCATGGGCTAGAATTGCTAAAATGTCCAATCACATAGTGCTTTATGTGGTCAAATTATTTTAAGAAACTAAGTCTCATGTTTGAACAATTGGCAATTCCAATTCCTATCATCTCCCTCAGAGGTGGGATTCTTGGTCTATCCAGAACACTTTTCCTATTCTAGGCATAATGTCACTGGTGGTTGTTGACTTCACTATTCTCCCTAAACACTAGCAGATAAACACTCTCCTCTTTTGTCCCTTGACTGGGAAGTTTGGAAACATATTACGTGGCTCTTAGCATCCCCATTGCCCATAGCAGTGAATAACTTGAAAATTCATCTTTGGACTGACTTCCCCTCCTTTCCAATTCCCAGTCCCAAATCCTACTTTTTTTAAAATATATATTTTTTACTGATTTTAGAGAGGAAGGGAAAGGGAGAGAGAGATAGAAACATCAATGATGAGAGAGAATCATTGATTGGCTGCCTCCTGCACGTCCCCCACTGAGGATCGAGCCCGCAACCCCGGTTTGTGCCTTGACCAGGAATTGAATCATGACGTCCTGCTTCATAGGTTGATGCTCAACCACTGAACCACACCAGCTGGGCCTAACTCCTATTTTTTAGGATCGTTTCTTAAACTCTCTGCTCGCAAACTAGTCTCAGGCTTTGCATCCTTTTGGAACCCAAACTGAGACAAGGAGCAAAATGTCAGGAGAAAAATTAATAAACATTTCCCTTGTCACTGCAATGAAGTGAGAAAATTTTATAGCACAACATGCTAGATGACTTCAGAGTACAAGAAAATAATTTTTCAAGTAGCACTCAGCCTAAGAGTTAGTTGTGCTTTTCTAACAAAAGTCATGGCAATCCATAAAAGTTCTTCAAGAGCTGAGGAGAAAAAAAGTTTGTGGACATGACACTCAAGCTATTCGCAGGTGGTTACGGCAGACCTATTTGTAAAAATGAGCAAGAGCTGCACTTACGAATTCTGTATGAAGCCCTGCTTTCCTGAATTGATAAAAGCTCTGCCTTTGAAGTCTGATCTTTGAATAATTGTGGACAGAGGCTGAACATTTTTACAGTTTATGTGCTAGTTCTGATCCAAGGCAGGGACTAGTCTGGCATGGACGGATGTGGATTTGTAGGGGGACAGTATCTAAATGCAGAAGATGATCAGTGGCTGGCACACAACTGGAATGACAACAGAAAAAGAGGACTCAGAGGCTCTTTGAAACGCCACTAAAGATGGAGGCTTTTAGCAACACTCTCATGAGGGGATGTTGGCAACAGAGGGCCTCAGACTCACCAGCTACACATTATATTTTTGCTGCGTGCATATTTATGTTTAAGTTTAATTATTTAAGAAAGCATGCATAATTTATCCCAAAGTAGTGCTTTATTTCTTCTCAATTGCTTCTTCTTTTTTGAAAGATGCAGTTAAAAGAAGCCTTCCACATTTTGTTAAGGTTAAATAGCTGAACCAATGAGCCTCAAGAGACAATGGAGGTCATGCAACTTGTGCTTAGGGAGGTGAGTGGTCCCTTTCTGTATAATGCCTGACCCTGGCTTAGTCCTGGTAGGGTATGTCACAGAGTACACAGCAGAGCAGGAGAAAGAGCACTACGCAGAACTATTCTGTACTAGCGTTTGTGCCATTCTGGAGGAGAGCTGTAGTAGTTTTATCCTTAGGAGACAAATGCCGGCTGCAGTTAAAAAGTAGCTGATCTGGAAGAGTTGGGCTGAGAACAGCAGAACAAAAATAGAATTCGGCTATAATTTTTCTCTTTAGGTTCAGGTTTCTGTAATTGATTACTGGTATCTGAGGAGAACATACACGAATGAGGGAAAACAGGGAGGGGGATGAAGAATGGTAAAAGGGCTTTTAAGACAAAAAGTGACATTGGAGAAAATGTGAAATTCATTTATAATGACAATAGTAAAGTCATTTTCTCTTTTGGCCAATTTTTCCTCTGCTGTCTCCCCTTATTCCTTTATTTCATTGTCTCCATTTTCCTGGCAAAATACCTTCTTTCTCATCTCTGAAGACCAGAACTGAATTAGGTTGTCCTGAATTACATGAGAAAATAGCCACTTTCAGCCACAGTATTGGGTACAAATGTGTTCCCTAAGCTGCATGTAATCTTCTATGTGATTTTAAAAGAATTTCTTTTCAAATCCTTTGTGATTGATTATTTGATGGCATGAATAATATGCACCAATGTAGAAAATATAGATAACAAAAAAAGTATCTGTGATAATGATAACCACTTTTACATTTGTATTATTTCTCCTTCCAGACTGGAGGTGGTTCACAGACTATCTGTCTTGAAAGGATTTGGAATGATTTTTAAAAATGCAACTTCCTAGGTCCTCCCCAAATCCCATAAAATAAGAATTCCTGGAATGTGGGGTTTGGGGTATGCATTTTTAACCAGTGAAAGCAGGAGTGATGTACAAAGTTTGAGAATCACTGTTTCAGATTTTTTTTTGGGGGCGGGGGAGCGGGGTGGGGGAGAGGCAACAGTGGGGGGGGGGGGGGGACAACAAATCAATGTTAAAAGAAAGCTGAGTTGGACAGCTTGTCTTCAAGAGTTATTCTGGCCTGTTCTTCCTTGCATCGTAGACCACAGGGAACAAAGCACCATAGACCACAGGAATATTAACAATATCAGGTCATATGAGGGAGAGCTGCCACGTGCCCAGTGCTCCTACAGTGTGTAGGGAGATCATTTCCCCAGCCGTCTGCAGGTCTGAAATGACTTTCCCAAGTGCGGATGGCTGACCAGTCCTAGGGCTATGACCAGAACCCATGTCTCGGGTGCCTGTCACTAGGTTCTCCCCATTCTTCCAGGCTAAATGTCATGCTTTCCCTGTGTAAGAGGTTATTTTACTATCAGAGAAATAGTCTACTCCTGAATTCCCAGGGGACAAGAAATAGAGTAAAGTAGTGCTCCTTGTCAATGAGCAGGGTAAGAATCTTCCTCCTCTTTGCCCTTTCGCTCAAAGGAACTGCCTTTTGGTCGCACTCATAACATGTATTTCATAGGAATAGTTTCAAACCATTGTACTTTTCAAGTATATTTACACATTATTTATTTTGCCAGAGTATTCTGACCTGGGGACAGGTAAAGTGGCTTTTGTTGTCATTGTTCTTGGTATATTAATCATACTTCACATACAGCACCCTTTCCACTCCTCTGAATAAGTGTGTGGGCTGAGAAAACATCTTCCCTCAGTAATATGTTAAGTGTTTTTAGAGTGAGTGCTCTGTAATAAATGTAGCCTCCCTCCCATCAGATCAGAGCCTTTTTTATTCTTGGTATTTAATCTGCTTTGTACGAATATTGTATGAGTGTATGTTTTAATCATTGAGCTTTATCACCAAGACTACTAGTGATGATTGTTGACCCATTGTTGGTAAATTAAAAAAAAAGAAAAAAGCAAAAAGCCAAAGACATAAGTACTTTGAATTTATGGCGTCAGAATTACAACTTCATAAAAGTTTAGTTTTATACAAAAGACAGGCTCCTGAGCATTCTAAAATTTTTAACCTTTCCTTATTTCCAGTGAAACATCTGGATAGAGGCAATTTCATCATATAAACAACTTTTTAAGCACCCAGGTGGAACTCATTAATCTGAGAGGTTCCCATCATGGGCAACAAGCAGTAGGAAGATTTTGGATTGTCTGAGTTAACTAATTGTATTTTTCTGTTACTATTAATTTTCTAAAGAAAAGTATTCCTGAAGCATGTACATTTGAATAATAATATTTTTCAAAAATTTAATAAGTAATGAGCAATTGAGAGAATCGTGCTTTGTGGAAAGTCCATTTGAAAGGACTGGTGCCTCAGTTAGTATATCCTGAGCCTAGACTGTTACTCAGTGGGGTCTTGCCTTCATTCTAGGATTTGCAGTGTTTTTGTGAACTGGACTTTCTCTTCTCCCCATGGATTGACTCTGTTGTTATACTGCCTTTCAGATCATGGAGACCAGACAAAATAAAAAGCATGGGATACATGGTAGACAGGCTCAGTTGCCCAAGGTCATTCAGTGGCGGGGGGAAAAGAACAGTTTTGGAGGCAAGGAGATTTAAAAAAAAATGCATTTTATTGATTTTTTACAGAGAGGAAGGGAGAGGGATAGAGAGTTAGAAACATTGATCAGAGAGAACCATCGATCAGCTGCCTCCTGCACACCCCTACTGGGGATGTGCCCACAACCAAGGTACATGCCCTTGAACCCGGGACTTTTCAGTTTGCAGGCCGACGTTCTATTCACTGAGCCAAACCGGTTAAGGCTAGGAGATTTTTTAAAATTAACAAATTGTTTCTTAAAGAATAATAATATTATAAAATTTCTGTATTGTATTGAGCAGCTATTACCAGCTATGTAATTATCAACTACAAAAATATCGCTGGCATGCAGCAATAAACATTTACTTCTCCGCTAGGTATCTGCAGGTTGGCTGGGGCTCAGATAATCGAGGCGAGGCACGGCTGAGCTTCACAACACTTGTTGATCATTCTTCTGGAACCTGTGCGCTAATCAAAGTGTATCCTTTCCTTGGCAGTAGCAGACACACAAGGATGCAAGTCCCACTTGAGCCCATTCCAGGCCTCTGCTTGTGACATGTCCACTAAAAGTCTCATTGGCCAAAGCATGTCACACAGCTAAGCCCAATGTCAATAGGGTGGGAAGGTGTCATCCTTCTGTAGAAGTGGTGTGTGTTTATCTATTTACTGAACAATGATATAATCTTCTACACTTCTATTTTCAAAACTTATCCAACCCTCTTCCTGTATCTTAGTTGTGCTCTGTGAAACTATTGAAGTGGGCAGTCTCTTTATAGGTGCAACTGAAAATTGCAAGCTTCTTTCAGGGTGTTGGGCCATCAGCTACTATAAATAGTTAAGGGTCTGAAAGGCAAAGAGTAGACTTTTAATGTGGCAATAGTTGCAGTGGTAATAGTTCTGAAGAATAGGATCATTGGGATTCATCCCCATGAAATAATATTAGAGGAGATCTTATAAACGTAGTCTACCAAATAGAATTTACAGAAGTGGTAGATAATGGCTAAGCTTTTTAAAAATCCTCACTCGTGGATATTTTTCCATTAATTTTTAGAGAGAGTGGAAGAGAGAGGGAAAGACAAAGAGAAACATCGATGTGAGAGAGACACATCAATTGGTTGCCTCCTGCATGCATCCTGACCAGGGCCCCGGTCAGGGAGGAGCCTGCAATTGAAGTACATGCCCTTGACCAGAATCAAATCCGGGACCTTTTGGTCCACAGGCTGACACTCTATCCATTGAGCAAAACCAGCTAGGAAGATGATGGCTAAGCTTTTCATTCAGTTCTCAGATCTCCCCCCCCCCCCCCCCCCGGGAATGCAATACATGCATATGGACTATTACTCAATGTGTGCACTGCAATTACTTGATGTGGTCTCAAATCCTGTTATGCAAGTTGCCTCATTTTCTGATGTTCAGTTTCCAATCTATAAAATATAACCCTTAATGCTATCTATATAACTATCTAATAGAAAGTGATAAAAAAATAAAATGAGATGATGGATGTGACTGTGGAAACTGTACCGCACTGTGATTTATAGCATGAGCTCTGGAATCTGTCTGCTGTGGTTGAATCCTTTCCTTACTACCAACTAAATGGTTAACCTTACAGTTGTCTCTCTGAATTAGCTTCCTAGTGCTGCCATGACAAATTACAATAAATTGAATGGCTTACGACAACAGAAAAATATTCTCTCAGTGTTCTGGAGGCAAGAAGTCTGAAATCAAGGTGTCAGTAGGGTTGGTTCTTCCTGGGAGCTCTGAAGAAGAATCCTTTCCTTTCTTCACTTTCAGCTTCTGGAAGTTGCCAGCAATCTTTGGCTTCCTTGGCTTGTTGGCAACCTGACTCCAATCTCTACCTCCATTTCCACCTGGTGTTCTTCCTTATGTTTCCTCTGTGTGTGTGTGTTTCTGTCTGTCTGTCTCTCTCTGTCCTCTCTCTTCTTCACAGGAAATCAGTCATATTGAATTCAAGGTCCACTCTAATTTATATGATCTTATCTTCACTAATTGTATCTGCAAAGACCCTGTTTCCAAATAAGGTCACAGATACTGTGGATTAGGACCTCAATACATCTTTTTGTGGCACACAGTTCAACCTACAATAGTCTACCCTCTTTTCCACACAACAGTAGAATAGAGTTCAACCAACTTTTCTGCTACTTTATAATAAAGACTAACCTTTCCTTGAGTGCAGTGGGATGCTCATTATTTCCTTCTAAGACCTTACCAGAAGCACTTTTAACATCCATATGTCTATGATTCTCCAAAGTCAGTTTTCTTATCTATAGAATGAGGATGATAATATCTACATTTTGGTATTGTTGTGAGGATTAGATGTAATCATAAAAAATGTTTAACCCAGGAAATGGCACGTTGTAAAATGTTTAATGAGAGTTGGCTTTTACTTAACATATTAAGTTGAGCCAGGTAAAGTTGATGTTTTATAGGTTGTAGATGGTTGAATATCATCAAATCCTTGTGCTATAAATTTGAACTATATGGAATTACTATTTTTTTTTTACAGGTTAAAACAGTCAAATTTCAATAATTCCATAGGCCTTAACCTAATACTTTTTGATTAGTAAAATGTTGATGTACCAAAATAAGGTATCCTTATTAAGCCATGGTATTTTCTTCAAGAGTAACATTCCGGCCAGCTGGTCTGGCTCAGTAGTTGAGCATCGACCTATGAACCAGGAGGTCATGGTTTGATTCTAGGTCAGGACACATGCCTAGGTTGTGGGCTTGATCTCCAAGTGTGGGGTGTGCTGGAGGCAGCTGATCAATGATTCTCTCTCATAAGTGATGTTTCTATCTCTCTCTCCCTTTCCCTTTCTCTCTGAAATCAATAAAAAATATATTAAAAATAGCATTCCCGCCCTGGCCAATATGGCAAAGTGGTTAGAGCACCAGCCTGTGCACTGAAGGGGAGCAGGTTCAATTCCCAGTCAAGGGCGCATACCTGGGTTGTGGGTTTGCTCCCCACCGAGGGTCGGGTCAGGGTATGTACAGGAGGTGACCAGTCCATGTATTTCTCTCATATCACTGTTTCTCTTTCTTTCTTCCTCCCTCCCTCTGTCCCTCCTCCCCTTTTACTCTCTCTGAAAAGCAATGGAAAAAATATTCTCAGGTGAGGATTAAAAAAAAAAAAAAGAATAGCATTCTTAGGAAAACTATTTTCAAGGTAAGACTAGTTATTATTAGTTTTACTATCATATAGTTAGATTTGCTAGATTAGTTAGGTTGGAATATTAGTGCTTTATTACATTATTTTTAAAAACAGGTAAACTTCAACTTTTTGCTTTGGGGTAATCAAAGATGTAATAAAGAAACGTGAGCCATAAATCCAGTCCATAATTTAATGATTAGTAATATCTGTTACTGAATCAAGGGCCTCATAAATTAAACATATATTTAAATTAGGTTAGTATAGTTGGGGATATAGTTGTTTCATATTCTGCTATGCACAACTTTTTAAAACTTGAATTTAGATAGTGAAAAACAGGCAACCAAAACAATTTTTACAATGCTGTTACAATGTATTTATTTTATAGGGATTTTCCCCAGGAAAAAAGACAGGTGCCATCAATATAAAAATCCAGTGCTACTGGAATTTTCTGTGGAGATAATGGTACTAATGGAACATTTAGTTGAGGATACTTTTGAAAATTAAAGTGTTTTCCTCAGTGTCCCTTACACAGCAATGCAGGCAGGAAATCAGAAATTGAAGCGAGAAAGTGTTTAAAAAATGGAAAATGAAGCATGTCAGAATAAGATGTATATACATTAAAAGATTTGCCAGAGAGCCAATCAGAAAGGTGGTAAATAGTGCCCAAGAATCTTAAGAGATTACCGATTTAATATAGAAAAACTGGAAAGCCTAAGGCAAAATGGATAAAAGGAATGGAAGGTATCCAAGGCCCTGTGAAGAAACCGAGAAAATATTCATCCTTTCAACAGAATTTTTGAAATATCTTTGGTGTGCTAGCTAACTAACTACTGAAGCTTCTGCATATAACAGTTTCTCCAAAAAGTGTGTTGAATGAATGTGAATAATGAAATAGGATATATTAATCTGACTCAGGGCAAACTTCCCAGACAGAGATTTTGAATAATGAAAATTTGCCATCCTAACTTCAAAGTAGGTAGCCAGGGCTAGAGCTAGAGCTAGAATTGTATAGTAAAGAACTATATTAAGACTCAGATAGATTTGAGTTCAAAACCTGGATCCCTTTCCTAAAGGATGTATGATCTAGTACACTCACTGGTTCCACTACTGATAGCATCCCCATGAAATGGGTGGGTCACATCTTCAATTACTTTTAAAAATATATATATTTCTTTATTGATTTCAGAGAGGAAGGGAGAAGGAGAGAGAGATAGAAACATCAATGATGAGAGAGAATCATTGATTGGCTGCCTCCTGCACGCCCCCTACTTGGGAACGAGCCCGCAAACCAGGCATGTGCCCTTGACCGGAATCGAACCTGGGACCCTTCAGTCCGCAGGCTGACGCTTTATCCACTGAACCAAACCGGTGAGGGCTTCAATTACTTTTAAAAATAATTAAAAAAATAATTTAAGACAAGAGAACGTATCCTTTTTAATATTTACAGATTTTTTTCCTTTTGCCTTTTATACAGTTGCTCTTTTTATTTGTTGCCATTTCTCTCAATTTTGCTTATCACTTTTGCTGGATCACCAACAACAATGACAATGACAATGAAGGTATGCTTGTTTTATCTGTCCATTGCGCTTTCTATCTCAAAAAAAATAGTTCAGTGGTTTGATGTGTACCCAGCTCATCAGGTTAGCAGGTCTAGTTCTTGGGTCAGCCTTGGAAATGTATCTGACAAATATTTAATGTGGTCTTTGTAGTGATTAAGAATGATTAAATAGCTAAAATTCCTATCAAATTGAACTTTAAAACACTTTCTAATAATAATGTTGATTTAGTGATTGACTTAATGAATGTCAATAAAAAGAGGCAGTAACTAAGTCAGTTTAGAAAAACGTTAGTCATATGAACTGGAAATATTTGTGTATAACTTTTTGACTTTATTCAATAGGAACTTGTCACAGTAACTGCTCAAGGGGCTTTGATCACACGCAGAGATTTATTTTTGCTTGTGATATAGCCTGCCCCTACAGAGAACATCCATGGCAGTTGAGCTTATACTTCTAAGAAAAAGCTTCTCATTTGACATTGGGGTTGAATTTTGTCTGTATGAGCCATATAATTTCTGCTCCCTGTTTCTTTTTAGGAGTGGTACCTTTGTAATACACCTCCAAGCTCAGGGGCATTCAGTAGGATATTATAAATTATTAACTCTCCCAGGAAGTTCTATGATCAAAGGGCCACTGATATGGGCCAACTATAGGGAAAATGGTAAAGTTGTTCCCACTGCAAGCCCAGTTGGGAATATTTTTCCTACCTAAGAAACTATAGTATTTATGAGGCAGAGGAGAAGTTTAGTACCTGCCCTTGAAGTTCAGCCATGGTTTGTCCTTTTGGGAGGTATATCTCATATTCTAAACCCAGTGTTGGCAAACTGCAGCTCGTGAGTCACATGTGGCTCTTTGGCCCCTTGAGTGTGGCTCTTCCTAAGCCTTAGGAGTACCCTAATTAAGTTAATAACAATGTACCTACCTATATAGTTTAAGTTTAAAAAATTTGGCTCTCAAAAGAAATTTCAATCATTGTACTGTTGATATTTGGCTCTGTTGACTAATGAATTTGCCGACCACTGTTCTAAACCATTGCCCTTTATCTGAAAACCCCCTCCCTCAAATGCCAATTCAAACTTAACTTCTAGGACTTACTCCCTCAGAGCTTAGCCTTTATTTTCTACTAGGGGCCCAGTGCACAAATTCATGCACCTTGAAAGGAACTGTGGGCCGCGAGGCTGTGGTGGGCACAGGAGTGGGTCTTGGCCCATCCTCCATGCCCCTGCCCGGCCCCTGCCATGGCCCCTGGTCCTCTGTCTGCCAGCAGCCGTGCTCTGCCGCTCCCATGCACTGACAACACTGGCCCTGCTCGCACATGTTGTTGGCGGAGAGTGACTGGGGCCAGTACTAGCAGCGGGTGCGAGCAGTAGCTGCTGCCCTGATCATGCCTCAGGAGCAGGGGGAGGTGGAGAAGAACTGAGGGGCGATAGGGACCAGAAGTCACTGCTTGCACCCGATGATGGTGCCAGCAGTGGGTGCAAGTAGGGCTGGCACCGGCAGCAGGTGTGAGCACCAGGTGGGACCGTGGCACGTGGGAACAAAGAATTTCTAGTAACCACCAGAGGCTTGCTCCAATGACAGTGACCAGTGCCTCTGCCTCACCTTGATCTGGGGCCCCCACTCACCAGCTCTACCATCCTGCTGTGTCAGATGCCTGCCATGTTCTGCGCACGCGCCCCCTAGTGGTCAGCACATGTCATAGTGACCGGTTGTTTGGTTGTTTGGTTGTACCATCGTTAGGTCTATTTGCATATTAGGGTTTTATATATATATAGATAATAGCAGTTAATTAGTGTCTAACTTGTTTTGTCTCAGGCATAAGTCCTACTGGAAATCCTTAGCAATCTAGAGTGGGAATACATGGATGCGGAGTACATGGGGATCAGGGTGGATCTGGGGAAAGGGACTGGCCTGATTCCTGAGGATACCTACGAGGCTCATGGATGTCCCATGTCCAGAGGAGAGAAGTGAACACATATGTGATTGAGTCAGTCATCTATTGGCTAAAACAATACATTATTTTCTTGGAAAAGAAAACTTAGGGGTTATTACTTATTTAGTTTAATTTGTCCATTGGATAGAAAAATTAATGACTGACTTTTAATGTATTAAAGTGAGGATCTATAAATAGTTATAGTGCACAGGGATAAGACAATGAAATATCACTAAACCCTTGTATTTGTAGTTAAGGTAAAGAATTAAAGTGTGGTTGTAATATTGCCTTTAAAGTAATTATGGTGGGTGGAAAGCACTGCATACAAAGCACTGCATACATGTATATTGATTATTGTGACATGTTACTATAATTAAATGTACTAGAAACACTGTGTTCAGTGGAAATTATTGGTGAATTTTGCCTCTAGTCATATAATTGATAGGGAGAAATTAAAAATTCTACTAATATTTCAAGGTTACTTCATATGGCTTTTCAAGTAAGATATTTATGGATTGATGTGAAGGTGATATACATGTGCTTATTTCAGGGTCCTCATTTGTGTACTATGATATATTTATCTTTTAAAAATTCTTAAGATTAAGGGCTTATTTCATTTCTCTTCTAAATATTTTCAAATGCCTTGTGCATCTGTAAGACCATGATTACAACAAAAACGAACATGTTCATTTATAAGTAATTTTGCAAGAAGATGAATGCAGATGGGATTCTAATTAGAACCATTATTTATAGATTAACTACATAATGTGGGTTTGCTTTTTGGTGAAGCAACATGAGGGACAACTGAGGACATAGGGTTACAAAGACAAAAATGTTATGCTTGCAGACAGCGTGATCTCATTCCTTGGGGGAGGAGTGTCTAGATAAAGATGTGTGAGCATCTCAAATCCCACTTCATCCTCAACTACTGTGGGGCTCTCTGGGGCAGGCAGGAATGTGAGCCACACCTGAGATAGATAGAACTGAAGACTTTATTTTTGCCTCTTACACTTGCTTATTTTCTGGCCTGCAAAAATGGTGTCCCTCCAAATTTCTTCAGAGATGTGATTGCTTTCTTATTCCACTGGGAGCCTCTTTCCCAAACTGTTCCCAGAAGGGCTCACAGTTCAACTCTCTAGAGCCTCAATGGGGCCCCAGGTTTCAATTACAAGAAGTGACTGGAGAGCACATAATTACTTTTCATTGTTATTAATTCCTAAAATGTTAAGTGAACATTGTATCTGCTCTGAAATATGATTGAAAATTGATGGTTCTGTTTTAATTTAAGTTTTCTTTTAAAAGAAATTTAGGGGAAAATCTTGTATATACAATTATAAATTTTCTTTTATAGCAGGTGGCTGAAGAAATTCAATTAATCAACTGGGTTTGGACAGGTGGAAAGTACAGGTGTATGGTGGTTATCCAAAGCCTTCCATGGGCAGCTAATGTGCAAACAGGCCAGTAATTCTGCTCTTGTTTTTTGAGAATACATATTGACTTTCTAAGCTCGATATAACTCAAAAGAGGGATATTTTGAGTATTAATGTTCAAGTATGTTTATTTTAGAATTAAATAACAGATGATTTCCTTTGGTTTCACTGCATATATTTTCACTATTTTTCTAAGCATGGTGACTTAGCTGACTTTAATTCTACTTATTCATTGCACTCTGTTGTAAATCAGAGTATAACTAACTATATTTTAATTTCATACTTCTGAGTTGGAAAATGCATCGTGGAAATGAATTAATCACAACAGGTAAATAAACTTGACCAGCATATTAAGGGATCTCCTCCATTGTCTAAAGCATCATGTCTTTGGGGCGCCTGGGCTGAGAACGAGTCCCCTTGTTCCTTTGTGCCTTTTCACTAACTTTGGAAGGGATGTCCAGCAAGCTGTGGAGTTCTGCCCTGCAAATCAGCAGGGACCAGTCCATCTGGGCTTGGAATGCAATGAGTCCATTAGCAAAATTTTCATAAAAAGTAGAGACAGATGCATTGCATAGGATCCTTATTTCATAGACAGCTGATATAAATCACTATACAAAAATACATGTGGGAAATCTGATTAATAATTTTAGAGGTGGCAGTTTTTTGGAAGTTTGAAAGATAACCTTTAAAAAATACCTATCTATAATAGTCCTGTTCTCTTGCTCTCTCTACCTTCTTCAGACTTTATTTTTTTATCTTTTCTTTTAAGCCTTGATTTGTTCCCCCCCCCCCCCCTTTCAGAGTAAAGAGATGGTGGGAGGTGTAGTTCTTAAAAGAGAAGATTATAATAAGAAACTATCATCTGTATTTTTATTTATCAAAAATCTAAGTTAGAATTGGTGTTACAATTTTTTTTATTGAGCTAACTTTATGTATAAAAGACAACTATATTTTAATTGCAAGGGGTTTTATTTTGTTTGCTTCAGCTCTAAAGAATGGAGGAGGGATTTGGCTCATCAGATAGTTTATAGGCCAAGCAGAGAACTGGATGCAAGGCATAAAGGCAAAATGGGCTGTCAGTTGGGGAACCAGGAAAGAAAAGATTTAGATTTAGTGAATGGAAAAATAGGAGGTGGCCCAGAGGAACTCAAGAACATATGTTGCCTGGCTGGTATAACTTGATGGTTGAGCGTCGACCTATGAACCAGGTCATGGTTCGATTCCCAGTCAGGGCACATGCCCAGGTTGCGGGCTCAATCCCCAGTGTGAGGTGTGCAGGAGGCAGCCAATCAATGGTTCTCTCTCATCATTGATGTTTCTCTCTCTCTCTCTCTCTCTCTCTCTCTCTCTCTCTCTCTCTCTTTGAAATCAATACATTAAAAACATTAAAAAAATAAAAAAAGAACATGTGCCAACATATACTCCCATATTTGGGAGAGCTGGGTTCATTGATAGGTTCTAGAACAGACTGGAAACCATGGTTTTCAAATCCCTTTACTCACAAAACTCTTTCATTAAGTGAAATCGTGAATAGCTTCTGGTACGTTACATAGATGAAAGTGACTGTAGTGAGGGAGAGCCCTGCTTTCTTGGCCACATACAAAGGTGGTGTCTGAGTGAGTCTTTGAGAGCACAGCTTGAAAATCACCCTGGTAGCCATGCATTCTGATTTGGTTTCAGAAAGCAAAGTCAATATGACAAATTTTAGTTGTCACCCATGGATGAATTCTTTACCCATGTGAGTTCTTTAAACACTGGAGGGATGTCCTGGTAGACAAAGTCTGCAGGGCACACTCAGGAAGTGTGCACATTGATTTTGTATCCTGCAACTTGACTGTATTTGTTTATTGTTTCCAATAGTGTGTGTTTTTTTTTTTTTGGTAGAATATTTAGGGTTTTCTATATACAACATCACATCATCCACAGAAAGTGACAGTTTGACCTCTTTCCTTATTTGTATGCCTTTTATTTCTTTCTCTTGCCTTATTGCTCTGGCTAGCACTTGCAGTACTATGTTGAATAAGAGTGGTGAGAGTGGACATCCTTGTCTTGTTCCTGATCTTAGGGGAAAAGTTTTCAGTTTTTCACCATTGAGTAGGATAGTGGCTGAGGGTTTATCATATATGGCCTTTATTAAGTTGAGGTACTTTCCTTCTATTCCTATTTTATTGAGCGTTTTAATCATAAATGGATGTTATATCTAATCAAGTGCTTTTTCTGCATCTTTTGACAAGATCATATGATTTTTATAGTTTTTTTTGGTTAATGTGGTGTATTATATTGATTGATTTGCAAATGTTGAACTATCCTTGTGCCTCTGGAATGAATCCCACTTGTGATGTATTATTTTTTGGATGTACTGTTGTATTTGATTAGCTAATATTTTGTTTAGGATTTTTGTGTCTATATTCATCAGGGATATTGGTCTGTAGTTTTCTCTTTTGTGTGTTATCTTTGCCAGGTTTTGGAATCAGGGTTATACTGGCTTCGTAGAATGTGTTAGGAAGTATTACTTCTTATTCAATTTTTTGGAAGAGTTTGAAAAGAATAGATTTTAATTCTTCCTTGAACATTTGGTAGAATTCACTGATGAATCCATCTGATCCTGGACTTTTGTTTTTTTGGAGGTTCTTGATGGTTGTTTCAATTTCCTCACTGCTGATCAGTCTATGTAGATTTTCCAGTTCTTCACAATTTAGTCTAGGAAGGTGATCTATTTCTAGGAACTTTTCCATTTCTTCTAGGAGGTTATTGAATTTGATGGCATAAAGGCTTTCATAATATTCTAGTATGATCCTTTGTATATCTGTGATGTTTGTGATGATTTCTCCTCTCTCACTTCTGATTTTGTTTATATGGGTCTTTTCCCTTTTTTTTCCCTTAGTCTAGCGAGGGGTTTGTCAATTTTATTAATCTTTACAAAGAACCAGCTTTTTGTTTTATTGATTATTTATATAGTCTTTTTGTTCTCTATTTCATTTAATTCTGCTCGAATTTTTATTATTTCCTTTCTTCTGCTAATTTTGAGTTGCTTTTGTTTTTCTTTCTCTAGTCTTTTACTGGTAAGGTGTGATGTTAGGCCCTAACCAGTTTGGCTCAGTGGATAGAGCGTCGGCCTGTGGACTGAAAGTTCCCAGGTTCAATTCCGGTCAAGGGCATGTACCTTGGTTGTGGGCACATCCCCAGTAGGAGGTGGGCAGGGAGCAACTGATAAATGTTTCTAACTCTCTATCCCTTTCTCTTCCTCTCTGTAAAAAATCAATAAATATATTTTAAAAAATAAGATGTGATGTTAGGTTGTTTTCTTGGAATTTATCTTGTTTCTTTAGATAGGCCTGTAATGATATAAATTTCCCTCTTATTACAGCTTTTGCTGCATCGTAGAGGAGCTGATATATTGTGTTATCATTCTCGTTTGTCTCTATATATATTTTGATCTGATCTTTTATTTCTTCCTGACCCAGTCATTTTTTGGTAGTATATTGTTTAATCTCCATGTATCTGTAGTTTTTTTTTTCTTTTTTATCTCCTTTTTGCAATTGATTTCTAATTTCAAGGCATCATGGTCAGAAAATATGCTTGGAATAATTTCAATCTTTTTTAATTTGCTGATGCTTGTTTAGTGACCCAATATATGGTCTGTCCTTGAGAATGTTCCATGTGCACTGGAGAAAAATGTATAGTCTGAGGTTCTGTAATGAAATGTTCTGTAAATGTTGATTATATCCATTTAGTCTAGGGCCATGGTCGGCAAACTGCAGCTCGCGAGCCACATGCGGCTCTTTGGTCCCTTGAGTGTGGCTCTTCCTAAGCCTTAGGAGTACCCTAATTAAGTTAATAACAATGTACCTACCTATATAGTTTAAGTTTAAAAAATTTGGCTCTCAAAAGAAATTTCAATTGTTGTACTGTTGATATTTGGCTCTGTTGACTAACGAGTTTGCTGACCACTGGTCTAGGGTTTCATTTAAGGCCAATATTTCTTTATTGATTTTTTGTTTGGTTGAACTGTGTAGAGCTGTCAATTAAGTATTAAGGTCTCCAACTATATTTGTGTTTTGATCTGTTTCTCCCTTTAGTTCTGTGAGTAGCTATTTAATATATCTTGGTGTTTCCTGGTTGGGTGCATTTATATTAAGAAGTGTTATGTTTTCTTGATGTGAAAACAAGTGTTCCTTTTATCATTATAAAGTGTCCATCTTTGTCTCTTATATATTTTGTCAGATATAAGTTAGTAAAGGTTTTTAATCAGTCACCCATGGTAAAGGAGGTACAAACTACCAGGAAAAACAATAAACAGGATAAAAAGGCAAGGGGGTCAAGACTATAGGACATATTTTCTCTTCCTTTCCTGTGTTATTATAACCGAGTCACATTAAAATTAATGACATGTATAGTCATGCTATGGTTGTGCCATTTTACACTACTCACCTTCTGGCATGGTACTTGATTGCATTCGGGAGTAAATGGTTCCCTTCTGAATGATGATACCTGGATCCCTAGCAATCTCTTCTGGAGCCCTGCAAGGCCAATGTGGGGGGTCATCGTGAGGGGGGCGTAATGCTGTGCAGAGAAGGTGACTCACAGGTAGACAGGTGCCAGAACTAAGGAAAACAGTTTTCATAGGCACAGGATACTTAAAGGACAATGGGAAGAGTTGGATCTTCTTGTTTATGAATACTTTGAGACTGGATTTTGTTCATATTTTATTTTGAGCTCTGAAGGCTTAAGGGAACAAGATTTAATTACGACCAGGTGAGTTAGTGGTGTTGGAAGGAGGATGGGAAGAGAAACTAATAGTTGTGGAGTGCCTTTTGGGTCCTATGCTAAGAACTTTTATGCCCATTATCTTCTAGAAATTTCAGATGGAGGCTCAAGTATGTACAGCTCACACCTGTACCTCAGATTCCTGGCACTGAGGTATAGATTAGGGGAAAGTTTCATCTATCGCCACCACAGTTACAAATGATGTCAATGTTTGACTTTTTCTAGAACCAAAACACAGAAGTTGGAATTTTTGCTTAGCAAGATTTTGGTATGAACTTGAACATTTCAATTAGGTGTTTTTCCCCTTTATTGTGAGGAGGAATGGGGAAATGATGAGTCATGGCAGCGAATTGTATCTGCACATGATTCTACTTTTCTCTTAATCAAAAGGTGCTGCAATAGTATTTATAGCTCAAATTTCATGTATTAAATGGCTATTGTTAAAATAGGCATGGGTTTTTACTTTTGTAAGTATAACTACTTTGAGAAACTACTTTATTTTCTTTATGTACTGAAAGCAATCAAAGTTAAATAGTGTTTATGTGTTTTAAATTATACCCACTCAAGTCATTAATGATTAAGCGATGTTTGAAAGTATGAGCTTCTGATTTACATTGACAGAATCCAGGTTATAGAACTTAGAGAATGTTATCTGGAATGCAGGCTTATAAAAGTCAGTCTCTAATAGCAAAATAAACAAGGATAGGATAAATATAACATTGCATTTGATTGAATGGCTATGAAATGTTGATATCTGATTTAGCTTGGAAGTATTCACTATTTGATTATCTCATGATACAACTTTCCTGTCCTCACTGCCCACCTTCCTTTAAAAAAAAATTCTACAAACACACAAATTGTCATGTCATATGTGAATGTTTAAAAGTGAATCAAATTTATCTTTTTTATTTTTCAAAATTCTTGAGCCCGTGAGTCCCACCCCTATTGTGTGGCTGGAGAGACACAGAGGAGTCCCAGGACCCAGGTGTTGCCAGCCCTATAGGCCCTGACATGACCAGAAGCTTGATGTGTCCTGTTGTCAACTTGTCAGTTGGCCTAGTCCAGGCCGTGAGTGCCTCTGACCTAGAAACCTGCAGCCTTCCTTGGGAGGTGGGTTGGATAGATCTTTCCATTCTAACCCAGCTCTGCTGTGACTGTGGTTCAGCAAAACAGGTTCCAATGAATAATCCATTAGGTTTAGGCTTGTGTATTGATTTTTAAACACTGATTTCTCTTCTTTTACACCCTGAGAATGTGAAGTGATTATATTCAATGTGAAGTAAGCTGCATAAGCTTACTAGTACATGTTTTAAAATGAATCATTATGATGAAAATTACCTTGAAAATGTAATAGTACCAGGTCAGATACTAGTAAATTTTGGAAGTTGTCATCAATTACAAGTACAGATTATACTAAGTGAAGGTCATTCCTACTCTCTTATTCTGCCAGATATATTGCCAGGTGAAAGAGTTGCTTTAGAATTCAGTTTAATTTAAGGAAAGGACACCCTCTTACAAACCCATCTCTGAGGTGAAAGCTATTTGCATTAACATTTATTTATTCATGAATTTTCCATAGCACAGGAAGAATGATTAAAGTTTCCCTCCTCCTTAAGAATGCATAACTTTAGCTTTATTAGTTGTTATATGCTTCTCTATTTTTAGTTGGAATAACTCAGAGGGCCTTGTTTACTTCCTCTCAAGAAAGAGGCCCTTGGCTAATCTGTCAAAGGCAAGTAGGTAGCCAGCTTTGGAACATTAGAAGAAGCTAAATCTAAGTCAGCACACCAGTACTCACCAAGGTGTCTCTGGTCAGATATCTTCTTCATTCCTGGTGAGACATCTCTTAAACTTGATGGAATTTTATTTATAGACTAGAAGCCCAGTGTATGAAATTGGGCAGCCCTGCCCACTCGTGCAAGCCCCACTGTGCTTGCAGCCCCTCCCACCCACGCCGGTCTTTGGTCGTTACGACATTAGGGCCACGGGCTTTTTATATATAGATTTTGTAAGTTAAGGTATTTGTGAAAGTTCATTTGGATGAGGAAGCCATCCAAGGGGGAACCATCGGGGGTGGGGGGAGGGGGAAAGTAACGACAGAAGCAAAAAGCTGGTTGAAGTTAGAGAGGGTTCAGAATGAAAGTGGATGTTCAGATCTTCATTAGGATTATAGGAGATGCTCGATGGTAGAGACCAAAGTTGAGACTGAGGGAATCTCAGAGAGTTGGGCTTGAATGGGGAATCCTCCCTGATGGCCCTGAGAATAGGGGACTAATATTTAGGCACCCACGTGCACCAGGTGCTTTTGTAGACATCATCTCCTTTGAACAGATGATGGCCCTCACACTGCCAGTGGAAAGAATGATTGAGAAATGTTTCCAGTACAACTATGTCTCTTAAATTTTAGAGTTTCAGTCTCTCCTTTTGGTGTTGCATGGGATCTTCAAGGGTGAGAGTGAGAAAGCTCAGGATGGATGTCCAGAGTCAACCAACCTTATTTTAGTCACACAGCTTATAGTTTACAACCTCTATCACCAGCACAAAGTTAGTCACAGCTCCAAATTTTTACATTTAGCCCTCTCCCCAGTCTCCACATCCACAAGCAAATCTTGTGTTCCAGTTGGAACTATCAAATTTTTAAAATAATTATGATTCATTAGGCCATGGTTTTTATCAATTTTTTTGTTTTGGTTTATTTTGTGTTGTTTTAAAATCAACTCTCTTCCCCCTAGGAGATACAATAATGATAGAAAATAAATGAAATCTGTGCTTGTAATGCATCCTCCATAAATCATCTTGCCCTTGGTGAATGGGTAAATGGCTATTTGTGAGGCTGTAATTGAATGTACACGGGCGCATTAAGGAACAGACACTGTGTATGAAATGAGAGCATTCAAAAGGTTATTTTAAGAAAATTTCCCTCTTCTGCCCTAAAGTATTTTTTTTGTGTGTGTACTTAGAACTTGCCCAGGAGTCATGGGAAACAGTTTCTACAGTGTAAGTCCCAGTATGAGTGTGCCAGGCACTATAAGCAGACCCACAGGAACCTAAGCCCCTTTCTCAGAATGAGAACATGTGATCATCATCACACAGGGCTGGATCCAAGTGGAATTAGCAGCAGACCAAAGGTAATAGGTCTCTAGGCAGAATTTTAAAATATATGTGTGTGTGTGTGTGTGTGTGTGTGTGTGTATGTATTTTATTGATTTCAGGAAGGAAAGGAGAAGGAAGGAGAGATATAAACATCAATGATAAAAGAGAATCATTGATCAGCTGCCTCCTGCACGCCCTCTATTGGGCATCAAGCCCGCAACCCAGGCACATGCCCTTGATTGGTATTAAGCCCGGGACCCTTCAGTTCACAGACCGACTGACTCTATCCACGAGCCAAGCTGACTAGGGCCAGAATTTTTTCCAACAGTGGTTCTAAACCTTGCTACATGGCCAGATCCCCCAAGAATTTAACTACAGATCAATGAACCAAACCTGGGTTTTACATCAGAATTTCAAAGGTTGGGCCCTGGAAATTTGCATTTTTATAAAAGCTCATAACCTGAATAGGAGACATGATTAGGTTCGTAAACTTTTCTGGTTGTTGGGCTGGAAAGTAAAAAACTAAGAAACAAGGTTGAGTTTTCCCACTAATTACAATCTTGATGAAGTACCTCTAGGTTCCACTTCTTATAAAATACGAGCCTTCCAGATGCTTTCAGGCTCCACAATGTTATGATTCAATAAATGAGAGTTTTTGACCATAGCTTCAGCAGTTGTTTCTGTTTTTATGCCTTTGGGTTTAGAAACTCATTTTCAGAACACGCCATTAACATAGGTGGAGTTTGTGGCTGACTATGGAGTCCATTCAAAGGATTCCAAGGAGGACTTTCTCACCCAGAACATCATTCACACCGATTTCTTTTACTTTCAGAAATTTATTTATTAAAAGAATAGGTGAAGTATCTTTCCTCATATGTTTAAGTCCTCTTCAATAGGGATAAGAAGAACAATAGCAGGTTAATAATATTTTTGTATTAAATAGTTTAGCATTTTTTCTATTATGGCATCTACAACTAATGATGTTCACATTCGCATTGCTTCTCCCTCTCATTGACATATTCAGGTTGTGTATGATGCCCATCTATAATGCTTTTTCTTGCTACTATAAAAACACTCAGAATGAACGTAGTGAGAGTGACATTATTATTAGAATAACTTTGAATCGGCATTGCCTGGGGGTACATGAAAAAGCACAGATCCCTCCCCAGGAAGACACTGTTTTTATTTGTGGAGCCTATGAATTGGGCTGACAACACACACACACACACACACACACACACACACACACACACACACAGAATAACTTAGAATCTACTCAAGTTTTATAAAAATAAAAGTAAAGCTAATTTTCCAAATTAATAGTAAAACATTAGTTGGAACATATCTCTTCTGATTGTGACTATTAAATTGCTAGGGCCGCCTTAACCAAGTACCATCAATCGAGTGGCTTAAACAACAGAAAGGTATTGTCTGACAGTTATGATGATCAGGAGTCTGAAATCAAAGTGTGGGCAGGTGGGTTCCTTATGAGGGGACGATCTGTTCCAGATCTCTCTCCTTGGCTTGCAGATGGCCATCTTCCAGTGCCTCTTCACATTGTCTTACTTCCAGGCATGTCTGTCCTGGTGTCCAAATTCCCCACTGTATAAGGACATTGGTCATATTGTACAGAAGCCATCCTAATGACCTCATCTTAATTTGATCATCTGCAAAGGCCTAATTTCCAAATAAGGTCACATTCTCAGATACTGAGGGTTAGGATTTCCACATGTTATGGCAGAATACAATTAAACCCATAACAGTAACATTCCATCATATTGCGGTATTGATGGTGAAAAACCAATGAATCAATTTATGAAGTGAGGTGGGTCATCGTCTTTAGGAAATCAATAAAAATATAGACAAGTTTTTCTGATGTGAGATGGAAAGATTAAAGATGGAGCAAGGAACTGCCAGGGGCATATAATTTTGGGGATACTTTGTATTCATTAAGAAAAATTAAAATTCTAATTCCCTTGCTTCCCTGACAGCAATATGATGAATAGGAGGGCTAGAAGGATTGGCATTTTCATGGAAAACCTTAGAAATCTGAGAGTTCCAAAGTGTTAGTTGAATTTTAAGGGTTTTAAAGGAAAAAAAAAGACTAAGCATTTGTTAATTTGACCGGTATATTTTCTGATTAGTTGCATAATATGTACTTAAGTAAAAACAATGGGTTTAGGGATGTACAACTCAGAACTGTTTGATATGCAGAACCTTTGTGAGGTTGGTTTGTCTTTTCCTACTTGAGTTACTAGCAAAGAACTAAAGACACTAAAATGCCATCTTTCTGAAGGAACAGGACTGCAGTGCTTCTCAAACTTTACCATGTTTATAGATCACCTGGAGAATCTGGTTAAAATGTAGATTCTCATTCAACAACTCCGGGGTCCCTGGAGCACAGGCTTAGTAAGGAGCTAGGAATTCTTCAGAGGAAAGGAGCGGGGAGACACTCCCTTCGCACGCCATGTCCTCTGCACAACAGCAACACGTGATTTAAAAGTTTTCCTACTTCTATTCTACACTTCCTTTCAAGTTATATTATTTAGTGGATGAGGGTAACAGTGTCTTCCTTAAAAATTCCTCTGAAGTCACTGCTTCTTAACATTTAAACATGATGTTCTATCCCTCTCTTCCTCCCCCCCCCACCCCCAAGTTTGACACTTACTGGGAGCTCAGTAGTCAGTCATTTTTGCCCAGCTTCCAGTAGAGGTCATTGCCTTGTTACAGAAGTATTTTCCTCTCTTCCTAAGAGAGTTCAGTCCCTGAGATGACTTTGCATTCTGTGGGCAAGTTTGGGAAGTCAGCCTAAGGGATCATTTACCCCTGAGACCATTGCTTATAATAACTCCTACATTCAAAAGTAGGAGCCATTCTGCTTCCTCTGGTCAGTTAACCTGAGTGGCAATGATGGCTTAGACTTTTCCGATGACCCAGAACAAATGAAAGAAAAAGGACTGAAGCATGGTCTAAGTTCTACAAAGTCTAAGTGCAGTACATTATTTTGCTGGGGCTGCCATAATAAAATACCACAGCCCTGGTGATTTAAACAAATGGAATTTACTTTCTCACAGACCTGGAGGCTGGAAGTCTGAGTGAGATGAAGGCATTGGCTGGTTGGTTCCTTCTAGGGCAGGGGTGGGGATTGTCTGAAATTGGAAATCATTTGGCCTGGCCCTGCCAAGGCATTAACTAAGTGTTTGACTAAATGTAGCAGGCTAATTTTTAAGTTGATAATTTTGTATGGCCTTTGAATGATGTTATAAATATCCAAATGGCCCTTGGCAGAAAAAAGGTTCCCCACCCCTGTTCTAGGGGAAGGATCTGTTCTTATAACTGGCTGCCTTCTCCCTGTCTTCACTAAAATCAAGTGTTATCATTCTCATACTCAGGAATAAATGTTAAGCGCTATTCTGTACGGTGAGGCTACTTGCGTGATCTGCACATTCTGGGCAGCAGCCACAGTCCAGCAGGTGACATTGTTAATTCTACCCCCGAAGGGGCTTCATGAGAACCATAGAAAGATTCATTGCAAAAGACTTCACACAAGTTATAGACTCAGAACTTTATAGAATTTACTTACATTGTAGATGCAACAACTGAAATATTATAGACCAGAGTTTTGAGATCAGTATTTTACTCCTTCCTTTCTAAGGAATTAGTGAAAACCTTACCTCTGGCTCAGAGAATTGTCTCTGTCTTGATCTCCTTCAGAGTTTCAGGTTTAACATGTTAACTTTCTTGCTTGTATTCTACCCTGTTATATCCCACTCTTTTGGTTTGAAGATGGTCACTTCCTTATAGTGGAGCCCTTTATAATTATCATAAAGATTCTAAATTTGCTTTGGGTCTATTTTAAGTGCAGAGACTTTGAATTGCCAAAGAAGCCTTTGAAAAGTTAATTTCTTATTTATTTCCCTTTTCTTTCTTATGATGGGTTCTTGTATTATATTTCTTTTTGAAAAAAATATTTATTTAAAAAATACTTTTATTGATTTCAGAGAGGAAGGGAGAGTGCTAGAAACATGAGTGATGAGAACCATTGATTGGCTGCCTCCTGCATGCCCCACACTGCGGATCAAGCCCACAACCCGGGCATGTGCCCTGACTGGTAATCAAACCATGACCTCCTGGTTCATAGGTCGATGCTCAACCACTGAGCCACATTGGTCCGGCTCCTTTTGAGTATTCTTATGGCTACATCTTTTATTTTTTAGATTCAGTTTGCTTTAGAGGATGAGGAGCCTGTCTATTTGACTCAAAACATAATAGAGTCCTTACAGCCATGAATATCATAACATCCTATCTGGTTTCAGCCACTAAGGGAAAGTACTACTTAATCAAATATTGAAGTGGCTAAGCATAATTTATGAGGCCATTGTTCTCTGTTGTTGAACTGACTTTTAAGGGTAGTGATCACACCTTGGAGGGAGACAGGAAAAGTATTGCTCTTCTGTTCATCTTCATAGGCTACTTGACTTTTTCCTCCCCTTATTAACCACTCCCCCTGATGCAAATGGGCGTGGTCTTTCACTTCATTGTTTCCTGATTCCTTTTCATGTGAATGCCCTTGGCTCTGAGGTAACATGATGGTAATATGCTAGTTCTATGAATCCAGAACGTGAACAGCTGGGAAACGCAGTCACCAGAGCATGAAACCCAGACACAGATGAGCTCAAACATCAATTGCTAAATACCTTGTGAGATATTCAGCATCCTGTTCACTATTTGGTCAAACAGACTATTCCACGGACTCCTCAAATCTACGGTAGCTGTGAGTTAGGTGTGGGAACCTAGATGTGGCACTTTAGTCCCCTGAATAAGGATATCATCACAGCGGATTCTCTTTCTGCATGGTTCTTGCTTGGGCTCCTTATGTCCCAGCAGTATTTTTTTTTTTTTTTTTTGCACAGGTTAAAGGTTTGGATAAAAATGGGGACACTATTGCAGGAGTGATTCATGAGGCTTATTTGCCAGTTTATCACAAATTGCATCTCTTTCCTCAGAGAACACATTCTCTGGTCCCTTTAATCTCTTTTACAAGGGATGACAGTTTATATTAACAGAGGGCAAGAATAAATCATTCAGTTTAAGTGGTAATGATCATCTAATAATACGATGTGATAGGATTATATTAGAATTGCAGAACTGGGCTATTTATTGAGTGGCATGCTATCAAATTACAAGCCTCTGAGGACATGGGGATGATTATAATCTAGAAATGCAAAAAGTTAAACTCTTTATTATTATTTTGCTACAAATTCTGGTCAAATAAAGTTAACTTTGAAAATGTCTGATATGTGAAAAAGAAAATTAAATGAGACTTCATCTTCTAACACTTTCTGGTAATTTTTCAAAAGAATTCTATATTTTTGATATCTGCATTATGTGTAAAAATGTTAAGGCCTGATAATATAGAAATGAATATGCTTTTAAAAATGTTTAATTTAGTGTCATAAAATGATTACTAGCTTCAATTATAATGCATTCTAATAGCTCATTACAAACCATGTTATGCCCTGTCCTGTATGGATCAGTTGGTTGGGCATCATCCCATGCATCAAAAGGTAGCTAGTTTGATTCCCTATCAGGGCACATGCCCGGTTGTGGGCTCCATCCCTAGTAGGGGGTGTGCAGGAGGCAGCCAATGGATGTTTCTCTCTCATATTGATGTTTCTCTCTCTCCCTCTCCTTCCCTCTCTCTCTAAATAATATCAATTAAAAAACATGTTATAAAACATATTAGTTAAAAAGCTTTATATTCAGTCTGCAATGACTTTAAAGAAAAGACAGTGTGACCAATAAGCTAAACAGAGGAACTAAAAAATGGGAATTCAAATTTCAACTGGACCCTTTAACTGAGTACTTTAGAACTTTCTTTACAGAACTGAGTGAAGCACTTCTTTTATAATATCAGCAAACTTATTTGCATGTTCTTTGAGGCCCAGTTCAATGACCTGGATCTTGGTTCATTGTCATTCATTATCTCCAACCTTGCTCAGCCTCCCATTTTGAATATTTTCAGTTTTTCTTTCTTGGCTTCTTTATCAGAGCATCTTATTTTAGCTCCTATGAAATTTCTCGCTTTCCTTTCTCAGAGATATTGCAGGTCCAGTCCTAGACTACTGCAATAAAGTGAATATTGCAGTAAAGGGAGTCACACAAATTATTATGTTTCCCAGTGCATATAAAAGTTATGGTTACACTGTACTGTATGTTTTTTATGCATGCAAAGAACAATGTCCATACCTTAATTAAGGGATGCTTTATTGCTAAACAGTGGCTGACCGTTATCTGAGCCTTCAGCAGATTGCAATCTTTTGCTGGTGGAGGGCCCTGCCTCGATGCTGATGGCTGCTGACTCACCAGGGTGGTGGCTGAAGGCTGGGGTGGCTGTGGCAGTTTCTTAAAATCAGACAACAATGAAGTTTGCTGCACCGATTGACTCTTCCTTTTGCAAATGCTTTCTCCAGCATGCGATGCTGTTGGGAGCACGTTACCCACAGTTGAACCTTCAGAACTGGAGTGAATCCTCTCAAACCCTGCCCCTGCTTTAATGACTAAGTTTCCATAATATTCTAAATCCTCTGTTGTCATTTTAACACTCTCCCCAGCATCTTCATCAGGAGTAGTTTCCATCTCAAGAAACCACTCTCTTCAGTCATCCATAGGAAGCAACTCTTTATCCTCTCCAGTTTGATCAGGAGACTGCAGTAATCCAGTCACATCTGCAGGCTCCACTTCTAATTCTCGCCCTATTTCCACCACATCTGCAGTTACTTCCTCCACTGGAGTCTGAACCCTTTCAAGTTATCCATGACGGTTGGGATCAACTTAATATTGATATTTTGACCGCTTCCCATGAATCATAAATGTTCTTAATGACATCTAGAATGCTGAATTCTTCCATAATGTCACATACCTACGATTATTATACAGGATTGATTCACCACACTAAAAAATAAATAAAAAAAATATAAATCTTTGTTTTTTTTTTTCCTTTACTATCTCCTCCTTCTCCCCCTCCCCACTCCTCCTCCCCCTCTCCTCTCCTCCTCCTCCTCCTCCTCCTCCTCCTCCTCTTCCTCCTCCTCTTCCTTCTCCTCCTCCCCTCTCCTCCTCCTCCTCTTCCTCCTCCTCCTCCTCTAATGCTACTCTTCTCTGCCCCCAGCCTCTGGCAAACACGGATCTGTTTACTACCACTGTACTTTTGACTTTTCCAAGATACCATGCAATTGGAATCATGTAGTATGTAGCCTTTAAAGACTGGATTTTTCACTTAGCAATACAGATTAAGATTTATCCATTCTGTGAGTGGATTAATACTCATTTATTTAGATTTTTAAGTAGTATGCCATTGCTTCAATTTAGTTTGTTTATACATTCACTTATTGAAGTACATTTATACTACTAACAGTTTTGGGCAATTATGAATAAAACTGCTACAAACATTTGCATGCTGGTTTTTGTATAGGAATAAGTTTTCAAATTAATTGTGTAAATACCTAAGAACTCGATGACTGGGTCATATTTAAGTCTATGATAAGTTTTTTTTGTTGTTAATCCTCACCCCAGGACACCTTCTCCATTGATTTTTAGAGAGTGAAAGAGTGGCAAAGAGGGAGAAGGGGAGAGAGAGAGAAACATAAATGTGAGAGAGACACATCTATTGGTTGCCTCCCACACTTGCCTGACCAGGGCTGGGGATAGAACCTGTAACCCAGGTATATGCCCTTGACCAGGAATTGAACCCTCCACCCTTTCATGCATAGAATGATGCTCTAACCACTGAGTACACCAGCCAGAGCACAAGACACGTTCCATAAGAATTACTGAACTGTCCTTTAAATAACCCAACTGTCTTCTAAAGTGGCTATCCCATTTTGTATTCCAGCCAGCAATAACTGAGAGTTCCTGTTGCTCTACATTCTTGTCAGCATTTGGTGGTGTCGTTTTGGATTTTAGCCATTTTTTTTCGAGTCAAGGTGATTGAGTTGAATTTTTTTAGATGATTAGCAACTTCTGTGGGAGTTGGTTGAGGGAGAGGCTGAGGTAGTTTTCCCAACCTCTCAGCTCAAAGGCTCTTGTATTCCTGTAGCCATAGCCTGTTTCCATAGACATGGCACTTCTGTAAAGAGGGGCTGCCTCTTAAAGTCAGAATATAACCTGACTCAGGAGGACTTATTTCTAAAAAATATGTTTTTATTGATTTTTAGAGAGAAAGAGGAAGGGAGAGGCATAGAGAGATGGAAACATCTATGAGAGAGAAACATCATTGATCAGCTGCCTCCTGCACGCCCTCTACTGGGGATGGAGCCCACAACCCGGGCATGGCCCTGACCAGGAATCAAACCTGTGACCTCTTGGTTCCTGGGCCACTGTTCAACCGCTGAGCCACACCAGCCTGTCTCAGGAGGACTTCTAATGACGCTCCTGTTTCATAGGCTGGCTCAGAGACAACCATCATCAAGGGACGCCTCTATGCCAGGTTGGTGACTCACTTTTAGAGGAGCTTTTTCTGAGAGCCGCCATTGTAGCTCACCTGGGCACTTTCCACAGCATCTTTCTCCACTTCCTGAAAAGTAAGAGTTCTGTAACATCTCAGCTCTTCTCACATTGGTTTTTGTCACGGAGGTGTTCTCTTTTAGAAAGCAAGAACAAGCACACATACAATCACAGCTGAATGTTCTAGAAACCCCTCAGGTATCTTGTCATTTCCTGTTCCACCATCACAACTTCTTGTGGCCTGGTTTGGATTGTGGTATCTTTTACATGTATTTTAGAGATTGTTGATTCTTCTGGGTCTAGTCTCTGAAAATTAGAGTGACAGAGGGGTGGGGGGAGAGAAAGAGAGAGAGAGAGAGAGAGAGAGAGAGAGAGAGAGAGAGTGAGAGAGAGAGAGAGTTAGTTAGTTCCTGGAGTGAAAATAGGGAGATTCAAAATTAAGCTCCTGTCATATTTCTATATTGTTTATTGTAACGCCCACCAATCAGACGTTATTTTAAATTTGAATTAAGTTAAGAATTTTTTAAAATTCACCCACATATTTACCAAGTTATTAGTTTTTGTACTTGTTATTTTTCTTGAATTTTACACTTTTCTTTTGGACTAATTTTACTTATTCCCAGAGTATTTTTTAAAAAATATAATGATCTCTTCTTAGTTTCTTTTTAAAGAAAACTGTCAGAAACTATAAAAGGTAACTTTCTTTAACACGATGAACGATATCTATTAAAAACATTCCACTTAGTAAACATTCTACTTGGTGATGAAATATTGAACACATTCTTCCTGAGTTCAGGGACACAACAAGGAAGCCACCTCTTTGCATCACCAGTTCTATTCTACAATATTTTTGGAAGCCTTAGTCAGTGCAATAGAGCAAGACAAATAAAAATAAAAATAAAAAAGATACAAGCATTGGAAAGGACAAAGCAAAACTGTCATTCACATATCACATAATGCTGTACATAAACAAATCCAAAAAAAATCACCTATAAACAATTAGAATTGATAAGTAAATTTTACAAGGCATTTGGATAAAGGTCAATATATAAAAATCAATTTTATTTGTATATGCTACCCTCAAATGCTACAAAATGAATTTTATTATATTAAATTAGTTTGATTAATTAAAATATTAAATTAATACAATTTTATTATATTAAATTTCATACACAGACAGGCTTGGGGACCTAAGGTTAACCTTCTCTGCAGAGTCCCAGAAGGATTCATCAGGCATAATGTTATAGTTGCATGGGTGCCAGGCAGTTTGACAAAATTCTGAATTTGGTTATTTCATGAATTTTCTACTGATTGAACTCATGGGATTCATATTAAATAGATAAAAGTTAACATGTTTTGGTAGCATCATCCAAATAACTCAAAACCTTCTTTTAGAAAAAAATTCAAATTACAATGAAATTTAATTATGTAATTTCTCCAAGCCATGTTTCCCACATCTGTAATTTGAGGATAATGCCTATGCCATTCTCATAATCTTTGTTATAAAGATTGAATGGAGAGAAGCTCTCCCACTGCAGACACAGAGGACTCTCATAGCCAGTTAGCCTGGAGGTCAAATCACCCCCGATATTGCCGACAACAATCAAGGCTTAACTACAACAAGACTGCGCACAAAGACCACTAGGGGGTGCACCAAGAAAAGATAAAAAAATTCAGAGACAAAGAAATAGGACACAAATGTCAGAAATGGAATATATAGAGCTCAAAACCACACTTTTAAGGTCTCTCAAGAACTGTCTAGAAGCCGCCGATAAATGTAGTGAGATCCTCAAGAAATCTAATGAGACCCTCGATGTTGTGATAAAGAACCAACTAGAAATTAAGCATACACTGACTGAAATAAAGAATATTATACAGACACCCAACAGCAGACCAGAGGAGCGCAAGAATCAAGTCAAAGATTCGAAATGCGAAGAAGCAAAAAACACCCAACTGGAAAAGCAAAATGAAAAAAGAATCCAAAAATACAAAGATAGTGTAAGGAGCCTCTGGGACAGCTTCAAGCGTACCAACATCAGAATTATAGGGGTGCCAGAAGATGAGAGAGACCAAGATATTGAAAACCTATCTGAAGAAATCATGACAGAAAACTTCCCCCACCTGGTGAAAGAAATAGACTTACAGGTCCAGGAAGTGCAGAGAACCCCAAACAAAAGGAATCCAAAGAGGACCACACCAAGACACATCATAATTAAAATGCCAAGAGCAAAAGACAAAGAGAAACTTCAAAGCAGCAAGAGAAAGAAACTCAGTTACCTACAAGGGAATACCCATACGACTGTCAGCTGATTTCTCAACAGAAACTTTGCAGGCCAGAAGGGAATGGCAAGAAATATTCAAAGTGATGAATACCAAGAACCTACAACCAAGATTACTTTATCCAGCAAAGCTATCATTCAGAATTGAAGGTCAGATAAAGAGCTTCACAGATAAGTAAAAGCTAAAGGAGTTCATCACCACCAAACCAGTATTATATGAAATGGTGAAAGGTATCCTTTAAGAAGAGGAAGAAGAAGAAAAAGGTAAAGATACAAATTATGAACAACAAACATGCATCTATCAACAAGTGAATCTAAGAATCAAGTGAATAAATAATCTGGTGATCATAATAGAATCAGGGACATAGAGAGGGAATAGACTGACTATTCTTGGGGGGGAAAGGGGTGTGGGAGATGTGGGAAGAGACTGGACAAAAATCGTGCACCTATGGATGAGGACAGTGGGTGGGGAGTGAGGGCGGAGGGTGGGGTGGGAACTGGGAGGAGGGGAGTTATGGGGGGAAAAAAGAGGAACAAATGTAATAATCTGAACAATAAAGATTTAATTTAAAAAAATAAATAAGTAAAGATTGAATGGAGAATACAGTTAAGGATGTAGCATAGTAATGTCTGGTACATAATAACAGCATTGGATGAATTTCAAGGATTAAAAATGACATTTCTGTGTTTTTTTCCCTTTTCTTTCTCTAAATATTAGTGCTGTAATTGGAATGCCAAGATGATGCAATTGCCCGCTGGTATCAGGCACATTTTTGAGCTGCTTATTCCAGTCACAGGAATGAATTTGCACATATCAGCCATGGTTTATTTTGAATCCAACTTTCTATTTTGGATTATCATCATCCTTTTGTAAAATGCTTGGCTAGTATTAGGGGACAGTCCAGCATCTGGCATCATGGGCAAAACCAGCCTCTTCAAGTGCAAAATTAAATCTCCTCTCCATTCTTTCTTAGCTTCATGATTTAACCAATGAGCCAACCAGCCACAGGGAATTTAACAACAACCATGTAATTGATATAAAATGCTCCACTAATTCAGAAGACCAATTTGGTCACATCTCCTTAATTTTTTCAATTAATCACTTCAGTACCCAATTTTCTTTTTATCAGGAACCTTAGAATCTCCCTCTTGGGGCTTCCTCTTAATCTTCATTTTTTCAAGAACTTTAGAATCTCACTCTAACCGGTTTGGCTCAGTGGATAGAGCATTGGCCTGTAGACTGAAGAGTCCCAGGTTCGATTCTGGTCAAGGGCATGTACCTTGGTTGCAGGCACATCCCCAGTAGGGGGTGTGCAGGAGGCAGCTGATTGATGTTTCTCTCTCATCAATGTTTCTAACTCTCTATCCCTCTCCCTTCCTCTCTGTAAAAAATCAATAAGATATATTTTTTTAAAAAAGAATTTCACACAGCCCCAAAGCAGTTTATATTTTTGCACCAACAAGATAGAATCCTGGGCTTTTTCCAGTCCACTGGCATGACATCTATTGCCACAAGGTGGTGTGGCTTTTGAGTTTAGTCCTGCTGTCCTGGAATTACTGTGGAATCACTGATGTCATGAGGCCTAGATGACCCAGATTCCTGAAGAAATCACTGTAGTTCATTGAGAGTGGATAAACCTTCAGAGCTAAACTTGGCTAAGGGTAACCCAAGGCTCCCAAGTGATCTGATTTCTAGTGTCCATATATTCAGCTCCCTTACAAGCTGCTTCCATGGTTCCTGGTAGTCCCAGAAGTGTGGAGGCAGGATCAGTTAGCTTTTTCTGTCACTTCACAGATCTAAAGCCACTATCTTCTTTTCTACATAGGGATCAACTTTCTTTTTTTAAATTGAATTTATTAGGGTGACATTAGTCAACAGATCATATAGGTTTCAGTTATGGGTTTCTATGTTACAAAATCCCAAGATCTTCTCCTGGGATCAACTTTCTAACTCCAGAATGTCTGCTGTTATCTCTTTCCCCTAGACCAGTGATGGCGAACCTTTTGAGCTCGGCCTGTCAGCATTTTGAAAAACCCTAACTTAACTCTGGTGCCATGTCACATATAGAAATTTTTTGATATTTGCAACCATAGTAAAACAAAGACTTATATTTTTGATATTTATTTTATATATTTAAATGCCATTTAACAAAGAAAAATCAACCAAAAACATGAGTTCGCGTGTCACCTCTGACACGGGTGTCACAGGTTCGCCATCACTGCCCTAGACTGTGGTGCTGCTCACTCAGCCTTCTAGAAAGACTAACTTCCATGACTGTAGGGCCTCATCTCCATACTTCTTGTATTAGCCTTGAATAGTCATGGCAACCAAGGAGGGGAATGTCCTGCTGCCTCACCATACTTTTTTATTCTAAGGCTTGCCTTCCATATGCCCATTTCCTGCTCCCAAACCTATCCTCAAAATAATAGACAGTGGTAGTATTCCTACCTCCCAGGTAAACCACATTACCCACTCAGAGGCTCATATCTTTGTTCTCTGCAAGATACACATAGAATGCCATTCTCCATTATCAGTATATTTATATCTGGGATTTTCACTTTAGATAATACTATCAATGGGAGAAATGAACTTTATAGTTAGTTAAGCATTGCTTGGTTTAGACCAGTGGTTCTAAGAGTGGTTCTCAGACCAGTATCATTGGTGTTACCTTTGGTATTTACATTAGTGGTAACTTTTTAGAAACATAAATTCTTGGACCTCTTCTCAGACCATCTACTGAGTTAGAAGCTCTGGGGGCCAATAGCAGCATTCTATTCCAACCAGTCCTCTGGGAGATTGTGATTAAAGCTAGAGTTTGGGAACCACTGATCTAGGCAAAAGCATACTTTATAATTGTTTTTCAAATGGGAGGTGAAGAGCTGACTTCTGTGTTCTTGCTGCTATCTTCTGAGTGTCAGCAGTTCTTTAAACATGAACACACACAAACAGCTTTTTCTTGGAGCTTGTAAAAAGCCAGTGCCTCTTGGTGGTCCCGAATTGGAGGCTCAATGCCCCACCTGGGGTATGTGCAAGGCACTAAGAAAAACCAGGGACTCACTACCATGTTGTTCCTTAGATCCCCAGCTAGTCTGTCCTCTTCTTTCCAGCTTTCAGAATCTTTTTCCTCATGTTTTTGTTGTAAGCACACAGATGTATGAAAAATAGAGCTACTGCATCTTGGCAGAACCAGAAGTCTCATGCAGCGCTGTATAGCCAAGTTACCATGAACTTGTGATAGTGTTTTATGTCTTCTCCAATCTTATAATATATAATTGTTATGGAAAAATATGGAGTTAGCAATGGATATTTTGATCTATGTTGTGACCATTTCAATTCAGATGCAGTATATCATATTAGGTAACAGGAATAATAATTTTTAAAAGCATTGTTACTTGTAACCCATCATATATTGCCAAAAATGCATTGCACCTGGGGAAATGCATCATGAAGACAGAACAAAGAGGGCCCCAAAGAAATAGTGACAATAGCATCTGGCATCATGGGCATTTTATTTGATCCAGGTGAGAAATTCTTGACAAAACTACACATCATATATATATATATATATATATATATATATATATATATATATATACCTATCTAGCTAGCTCAGAAATAGGGCTTTAAGATTTGGAAAATGTTGGGAAGTACATTCTGCCATGCAGTGTGCTTTTGTCACTTTCATCGTTCTCAGGATGAGAAAGAGCTCGGTGAGCACTTGTATACTCTTGGGTCTTGGTCTCCACCTCAGTTGCATAGTTGGCATGAATTCAATCAGGAATAGATTTACCTGCAACAGATTAGTGCTAAAAAGGAACATGTATCAGAGCTCTATTAGAGTGTGTTAATTTTAAGATCAGTTATTTAGATTCATAGGAGAAATACTTTCATTATATCTTTCCAGAAAATTATTCAATAATGTAAATGCACAAATTTTCTGCTCATGTCACTCATCAACTACTTCTCATGTTTATTTCTTAAACACTCATTTATCCTTCCATCACTTATATGATTTAAATTAACCAAGTTGGCTGTGGGCTTATATTATGAACTGGATTATAAATACTGTACTTAACACTAATCATTATTACAGTAACTTGTATAGACTCTATACTTTCTAGTGGTTTAATACCTTTTCACATATAGTGGATAATTTAAAACCATATCTACTTACGTAAATATCTAAGATGCTATCTAGAATGTTTCTTTTTTTGTTGTTGTTAATCTTCACCCGAGGATATTTTTTCCCATTGATTT
Organism: Myotis nattereri; assembly: GCF_964212035.1. Taxonomy (NCBI): domain Eukaryota; kingdom Metazoa; phylum Chordata; class Mammalia; order Chiroptera; family Vespertilionidae; genus Myotis; species Myotis nattereri. The sequence goes on from NC_138079.1 coordinate 32,838,375, forward strand.
TTAGGGTAAGTGGAAGAGAGAGGGAAAGACAGATAGAAACATGGATGTGAGAGAAACACATCAATTGGTTGCCTCCTACACGAGCCCCAACCAGGGCCGGGGCTGGGGAGGAGCCTGCAACGGAGGGATATGCCCTTGACTGGAATCAAACCCGTGACCCTTTGGTCTGCAGGCCGACACTCTACCTGCTGAGTCAAAACAGCTAGGACTACAATGTTTCTAAAATGCTATCTAGAATGTCCTGACTCTAGAAAAATTCATTTAATCAAGTTTAATTTCTTTCTCTTCGATGTCAACATGCTAACCTAGATCTTTGAGATGCCAATTATAAACTTAGTTTTGACCATAACAGTTACTAAGTATATGTAATTCAGTACAATCTATTTCTTCGTGCATCTGTCACATTTTTAAGGCGCTGTAAGATATCTAGAAAACTAAAATTTGGCACAAATATATTGCTCTTCGTTTGAACTTAAAAATCTTAGAGAGAGAAGAAGGGAGCGGAATAGAGGGCTTGCATTCCAGGCATGTGCCCTGACCAGGAATTGAACTGGCCAGAAACCTCTCAGTGCATGGGATGACACTCAACCAACTGAGCCACACCCGCCAGGGCAATGCAATATTGTAATTGATAAAATGGAGGAATATGCAGAATATCAGGTGACTAGATATTAGAATATCTCATTTTTCCTGAGGGACTAGGAAGGGCTTCTCAAAGAGGTGATGCTTTAAGCTGATTTTTGAATTAGAGTTAGAAGATGGTCAGGATGTGCAGCTGTAAGAGTGGGCAATGGAGTGAGACATTTCAGGTTATTAGTAGAGAGGGGACATAGTTTTGTATAATTGAATTCTAAATGAAGAACTAAATCATCACTATTCAAAATGTCACAAATAATAACCAAAATATGATGGATTGCCTTAAAATCTGAAACTTTCAAAAATAATCATTGTCTTTGATTTTTTTGAGAATCCTTTTTTTCCTTCTTTTTTTCTGTTCAACGATTGAAAAGGTCAGCCTCCAAGCTTTGGATTTGACCACTAACATTCCTCAAACTGAATGTGTTAATGGCATTTCAAACGACACTTTTTGCCTCTCAAGAAGTTCTGCAGGAGAACTGAGGCTTCAGAGTTAACAAGCAGCCAGCCAAGTGAAATATGTTCTAAGTCAAAGCCCGACACTTCGGTAGAGCCAAATGGATGGGTAGCTGTAAGGTAAAGATTGTAAATCCTGTAATTGCAGCTGGATTCGTACATTTGGCTCTGATTTTTACTGATCTAAAACATTGTGCTAAGTGAGACTTTATAGCCTCAAAGGAAATTCTTTGAGAATGAAAGACCCTTGAGACAAGAAATCTTACCTTAGTCCTCTGGGTAGGGGTAGGATTTTGTTGGAATGCCATTTTTGATAACATTTTCCCAGGGCTCAGTAATTTCATTCTATCTAGCATTTAATTGTGATTTTTCTGCCAAGACTTTAAGGTTACCGATTTGTAAAAAATAAGAATTTCACACAATAGTTATGTTGTATTCTGGCACCGTGACCTTTTAAAAACATGTCATTTCATTATGTTTCAGATGAATAAGTGATGTGCTCTTTTATAGCTTTTGCCCGAGGGAGAACTTATAATGAAGACATGAGCCAGCTAGAGCTCACGCCCTCTAGATCTCTGACATTCTCCGCTGTAGGTAGTCTGTCTGGCAACACAGGGGCAGCTTTCTAGTTCCTGATACAGTTTTATGTGCTGTTGTACAGAGCAGGAACCAAACAACCACTTTGGGTATGAGGAAAAGATAAATCAGGTCTGGTTCAGTTTTTGTCCTGTTTTTACGGCTTCCTGACATGTCTCTTGACAGATGCACTTGATCTTCTCCACACAAGGCCTGTAATGTCTGCATAATAGATTTCAGCACTCAATCCTACACTGTCCTGTAACATAAATGTTTATGTGTATATCTTGTGTCTCTAATTAGGCCATTAGCCTTCAGTAGGAAAGGACTCTGCCTTGCCCTTCTTGGGTATCCTCTTTGACCTGTAGTACAATTTTCAGCATATAATAGATATTCTATAAATACTTATTTGAGTAAGCTTAGTTGAGTTGGCCAATCATCTTTTTTTAAAAAATTAAATATTTATTGTTCAGATTATTAAAATTGTTCCTCTTTTTCCCCCCAATTGCTCCCCTCCACCAGGTTCCCACCCCACCTTCTGCCCTTCCCCCCAACCCGCCACTGTCCTCATCCATAGGTGTATGATTTTTTCCAGTCTCTTCCCGCACCCCCAAAACCCCTTTTCCCCTGAGAATTGTCAGTCCACTCCCTTTCTATGCCCCTGATTCTATTATATTCACCAGTTTATTCTGTTCATCAGATTATTTATTCACTTGATTTTTAGATTCACTTGTTGATAGATATGTATTTGTTGTCACTTTGTTGTTCATAATTTTTATCTTTACCTTCTTCTTCTTCTTCCTCTTCTTAAAGAATACCCTTCAGCATTTCATATAATACTGGTTTGGATGAACTCCTTTAGCTTTTTCTTATCTGTGAAGCACTTTATCTGACCTTCCATTCTGAATGATAGCTTTGCTGGGTAAAGTAATCTTGGTTGTAGGTTCTTGCTATTCATCACTTTGAATATTTCTTGCCACTCCCTCCTGGCCTGCAAAGTTTCTGTTGAGAAATCAGCTGACAATCTTATGGGTACTCCCTTGTAGGTAACTAACTTTTTCTCTTGCTGCTTTTAAGATTCTCTCTTTGTCTTTTACTCTTGGCATTTTTATTATTATGTGTCTTGGTGTGGTCCTCTTTGGATTCCTTTTGTTTGGGGTTCTCCGCGCTTCCTGGACTTGTAAGTCTATTTCTTTCACCAGGTAGGGGAAGTTTTCTGTCATGATTTCTTCAGATAGGTTTTCAATATCTTGCTCTCTCTCTTCTTCTGGCACCCCCATAATTCAGATGTTGGTACGCTTGAAGTTGTCCCGGAGGCTCCTTACACTATCTTAATATTTTTGGATTCTTCCCCCCGCCCCCCCCCACCCCCCCCGGTTGGGTGTTTTTTGCTTCTTTGTATTTCAAATCTTTGACTTGATTCTTGTGATCCTCTAGTCTGCTGTTGGATCTCTGTATAATATTCTTTATTTCAGTCAGTGTATGCATAATTTCTAGTTGATCCTTTTTCATATCCTCAAGGATCTCACTAGATTTTTTGAGGGTCTCACTAAATTTATTGGCGGTTTCTAGAAAATTCTTATAACTGTTGTTTTGAACTCTATATCCAGTAGTTTGCTTTCCTCCATTTCTGTCATTGGTGACCTATTTCTTTGTCTCTGCATTTTGGCTGCTTCCCTGTGTTGATAGAATGGCTTTCTGTGCGAGGTGTCCTATAGGGCCCAGTGGCTCAGTCTCCCCAATTACCTGAGGTGGACACTCTTGGTGCACCCCTTTGTGGGCTTTGTGCACAGTCTTGTTGTAGTTAAGCCTTGATTGTTGTAGGTATCACTTAGAGGAATTGACCTCCAGGCCAATTGGCTGTGAGAATCAGCTGTGTCTACAGTGGGAGAACTTCTGTGCTGGAGACACCCTTATGGGGCAAGACTTGCTTCAGTGGGGCTTTGGTGCTCTCTGAATCTGCCCCCTGAGTGTGTCCTTTATAGATCTGAGGAGTTGTAATCTGGATGGTCCCACTCTGACCACTGGGTACACTGGATCTTGGATCTCTAAGGAGGTGCTAATTTAGCCTCTGCCTGAGGCTACCCAGCAGGAGCTACAGAGAGATCTGCAGATTCCTCTTCTTCGTTTGGGGTTTGGAGGTGCCCAGATGAGGCCCAGCTGTGAAGCAATGCAAGCTGCTGTGGGGCCTTGGGCCTTCTTTTGGAAGTTCTGGGTCTCTCTGACCCAGCTGCAGTTTGTTAGGTAATTGTAGATTGCAAAGGGCCAGGCCATTCATATGCAAAAGCCTCTACACACAGTGTGGGTGGGGCAGGGTCTCAGGGAATCAACAGGGGAGAGAAAACAGCTATAGGTGATCCTCAGCCCTGCCCTAAGAGGCCAGGGGTCTCAATGTCCTGCAGTAATCGTTGCAAGCACCTCTGAGAGAAAGCTGCCCTTGAGCTCTGCCCACTGCCAGACAGTCCCGTTTCTTCCCGTATGAGTCTGGGTCCCCCAAGACTCGCCCAGAACTGGAGTTCAGAGCAGTCAGGAGCTTGTGACTCCCTCCCGATTGAAAAAGACAACCACGTCCTCAGTTGCCAGCCCTTTCTGCGTGTACCTCCTACCTCTGCACTTTACTTCTGCACCTCCTCTGAGTCTCAGGGTGCTTTTCTCTTTCCTTCTAATTGTAGAATTTCCATTCAGCCAGCCTTCCTGTGGTTCTGGATGATGTCCGTTATGTCTTTTAGTTCTATTTATGAAGTGGTTGTGTGAGGCAGCAATTTCAGGTGTTTACCTATGCTGCCATCTTGGTTTCTCCCAATCATCTTTAAGAATGTACGAGAGCAGGAGAACTGTGGAAGTGTCTCTAACTAGGGGATGCTGATAGTTGGTTATGCTAGTGAACCAATTGGATTCCCTGTCCAACATCTACGACTCTTCTCAATGTAGCTACACACTGTGCTCTCTTTCTTTACTTATCTTACCATGAACCCATTGACATACTCTGGGGTAGAAGAAAATGTCTTCTTTTTCTTCAGACAAGCTCAAAAGTGATGAAAATTATATCAGTTTTTCAATTTATACGAAGCAAATGAGATGAATTTCAGCATGCCAGGTAAGGAGGGCTATATCAGTGAAACATTGCTGGTAATAATGAGAATTGTGGACAAAATGTCAAAAGTATCAAGTGTATCTGTAAGTCCAAGGGCAGAAAAAGAAAAGGACTTAATTTAGAAATGGGAGTGTAGATTAGAAATGGGAAGTTAAGGAAAATGGGGAAGATATTGGGGAGGAAGTCTTCAGGGAGCATGAGTAAATTTAGATATTTCACAAGTTGGGCAGTGTGTGAGTTAGTTTGGGCTAACTGCTATAACAAGTAGATGCTATATGTACAGTGGCTCAAACCAAAAGAGGTTTATTTCTTGTTAAGAGTACTGGGTGTTTGCCCTGGTTGACATGGCAACCTTTCTCCATGGAGTTATCCAAGGACCTGGTTGAAGGAGGCTCTGCCATTCTTAATACATGGCTTCTAATGTCTCCATCAGGGTGGGAGGTCATCTCTTCTTCAGACAGCCATTAAGGGCAAAAATGTGAAGAGAATATATGTGTGTGTGTGTGTTTTAAGGAGCCAGGTCTTAAGGTGGCACAGTTTTCCATTGACATTTGTTCCAGTGTCTAGAGCTCTGTAATATGGTTGCTAGGAATTTATGGAACTAGAGAATTGAGTGGTATGGGGGAGGAGGTACCTGCTCAGGGGAAGAAAGGATGAGAACCCTGGAAAATTCCCAGTTCTGCTTTGCTTAGTGTACCTGTAACACTGTGTGTGGTATTGTGGGTGTGTATGTCAGATAAAATTATGCACAGATGCAGCTTATAATCATCTCTGCACCTGAGTGCCTTTCCATGATTTATAAAAATTTCTGTTCGACTTAAAATCAATTTTCTTTACAATAAAAAAACCAAAAACCTTTGGTCCTAGGGTTTCATTAACTGAGGTATCCTTTTATATGGTGGCATCTTAATAGTGCAACTTGTAGTTGATGTCTTTGATAATATTTTTAATTTTAAAAATTAGAACATGCATATTTTAATTTATCCAAGGTGAGATTTTTTGATATTTCAGTGAGGAGTTATAGAAAACATGAATAATTTAGTGCTGAACTAATCAAATTTTGCATTGCATAGTCCATAAAATATAAAAGCCTTTCAGTGCCTTTTTGAAACTTTAATGGATTTGTATATTTCAGTAATTTTTTACTTTGTTGTGTGCTAGCACAATTATCAAAAATTACTCCACCAGAACAGCTGTAGGCAATAGCATTAACATAAACTGTTAATGAATTAGTTTCTAATGCTCTGAAGTGTTACTTCTTCATTTGATTCCTTAACATTATAAGAGAATCAGTAAAATGATTTTGTCTTAAGTCAATCATAAATGTTAATGTAACTTCATTTGGCAACAACTTGTAAAATTTCAAAAATTTACAAGTGCTAACAATGAAGAAATGAAGCTACATGCTTCATTTTTAACACATAGAAGGTGTTAAAAATATTTGTTGATAACTGAATGAAAAGATACCAAGGTCCTACTACCACTTCTTTGACCTAATTTATCATGTATGACCTGAAGAATTAATCACTTACTCAAACACCTGAATAACAAGGACACAACCGTCAAACTCGCTAAGCAGTAGATTCATCTTAGGCTCTGATTAAACTGGTTTAATTGTTAACAGTGAAAGGTACAGAGTCTGAAAGCAGATGTTTTATTTTTAATTGTATATTTTATTTGTTTTTTAAATAATTGCATACAAAGTACATAAAATAAGGTTATATATTATATAAGTTTATGCTGCATCTAGCCGACTAAATGAGTCTAATAAATGTGGGTGTCTGAATTGGAAAACTACAAGACTTATATATCAGATCTCAGAAAAAAAAGTATAATAAAATTTCATAATCCATTTTCCTGTGATTATAGAGACCTGACTTCAAACATTTACTATACTATCAACTCATTTTTCTTTTACCTTTTATTTTTTTTTCTTACATTTAAAAGGAAGTTCCACACATTTCAAGATTACATAAACATTCAGTTATATTTTCTACTATTTGGGAAGTTGTTTATTCTTTATTGATTAAAGTATTACATATGTCTCTTTTTCCCCCCATTGACCTCTCCCTGGACACTCCCATCCCCTAGCACATGCTCTCACCCCCCTAGTCCCTGTGTCCATTGGTTATGCTTATATGCATGCATACAAGTCCTTTGGTTGATCTCTTTTCCCCTCCTATCTACCTCCCCGCTAACACCCCCCCCCCCACTTTCCCTCTGAGGTTTGATGGTCTCTGTATCTATTTTTGTTCATCATATACTATCAACTCTTAATTATTTCTTTTTACAGTTTATTTTAGATAACCTGAAGCTTTTGATGCTACAGAATTACTTTATTGTATTTAAAATGAAGATTTTCTTAAATAAAAACAAAAGTAAATTAATTGAGAATTTACTTTGTACAAGCAACTTCAGTTTGATTCAATTTAGTAAGCATGTATTGATTGTTCTCTATGGAAAGATGGTGAACTGGTTTGGGGAATATTCATATAGAATTGAATGAATAGATGTCTACAATTTAGTGCATTTTTTGGCCCTATAAAATATAATGGCTGCGAAAACTCATCAGTCTGATTGACATGTATTATCTCTGGAACCTTAGAATCAATTTGTCAACATCCACAAGATGACTGTCTGGGATTTTGATTAGGATTGCATTGACTCTATAGATCTAAGGAACTGGTTAGGAGGATCTGAAATTCTAGCAATATTGAGCCTTCCTACCCATAAACATAGAGGGTCTCTCCATTTGTGTAGACTTTCTTTAATTTCTTTAATCAGTTTAATATTTTTCCTTGTATGGATCTTGTCCATTTGAGAAAAAATTATGCCTAAGTTTTAATTTTTTTTTGGGGGGGGAGGGGGGGCAGGAAGGATGGCTAACATATTGTATTTTTAAGTTCAAATTCCTCTTGTTAATCACTAGTATATAGGAAAACAGTTAATGTAGATTTTTTACTTTTTATAAGAATATGTTAACTTTATTACCTACATGTCTGGTCTCCAAAACAATGTTGATTTCCTCTAATCAAAACACAGAACATTTGTTATTCAGGGATTTAGTGAGAACTAAATCCCAAATTGACTACTAATGAGCGCCTTACAAATCTTACCTGGGGTACCTGGAGGAGAGGTAACTATCAATTTTAAATTTTGTGCTCTGAGAATAAAAACTTCTTATATTTCATACTCAAGAAAGTTCTTTAGATGTAATCTGTGCCCATCAATCCCTCACAACTTGCTTCTATAACCACACTTCTGAAAACCACCTGTTGGTGACATCACTATGTGGCTGAAGGTCAGCCAGTCAGCAGTAGCCTCACTGAGGCTGACTATTTTAGAGACACTTCCACAGCAGACACTCCCCTGTTAGAGACAACTCCTTAACTACTAAAGATGAACTAATTCTAACTCACTCCTACTTCTGAAAGTCCAGCAATCCTTGAACTCTATGTTTCCCCAAACCCAGTATAAGATCAGCAACTTGCATTGACCAGTGATACCAAGCTCTACTGATACAGAGCTCCTTGCTTACCAAACAATCTATTAAGTTTTTGTTTCAAACCTTGAGTAGTGGCCTCTTTTCTGAGAGCTGTTTTCCCTGTTAGCAATTAGGCTACAAAAAGAGTGGATTGAATTGTTTAAAGCCAGGTAGAAACTCTAAAGAGAACTATGATGCTATTATTTTCTTGGTAATACTTATTGTTGCAAATTTGTATAAAACTCAGCTACGTGAATATGGGTTCTGTATTTTTTGTAAGACAATTATGTAATTCATTGCTCGATAGCTAAATGTTCTTTATATAGAGAAACTGTAAATTCCTCTTCGAGTTTAAAGTTAGATAAAATTATCCCTCCTGAGCAAATAATTTTCTTTTTCTCTTTGGCTGCCATGAATCTCAGCACTATTCTTCCTAATCATTATTCTTCACTTTAAGATTATGTTTTTAACCATAAGTGACATATGACTTGCATTTATTATAATCCTTATTATAATAGTTTTATTGCATATGAGTTTTGCTGAACCTACCTTAACACCTATTTTTGGGACTAGGTATGGAAAAAATTTCTATTACATTTCTTTTTGAGGAACATTATGATAATGCTTTAATATTTGCAAACTTCTTGCTCTTTCTAGGAACTTACACCTTCATAATAATCCTTCTTTATTTTGTTTCTATAATAGCTAGAATTTGGAAGTGAGATTTTAATGAAGTCAGTAAACTCAATTTATATTTTCATAAATCATTTTTAACACTGATATTTTTTAGGGACAATTATATCAATTTTCAGCATAACTGAAAGGTCAAGTCTCCACAGCAATTAATTGGCTAACTACACTTTGAGTGCTATAACTTTAATAGGAATATTGTACTAAAATAAAAGGCAGCATTTGAACCTTGAAACATTGGTGCTAACAATGGGAATCAAAATGAACATTTCTCAGTGTGTACTTCATTCCTCCATTCAGTAAAGCAACAGATCAGTTAAGGAAAGCAGTTGACATCCTATATGGCAGAATCGTTTTCACAACATATATAATAAATACAAGATCGATTTTGAGTCTGATATAAATTTTCCTCTGTTCTACTGCAAGTTCCTTGTTATTCACATATCCGACAACTGGCATTAGGGAACTTGAAACTAATTTGTGTGGCTGGAATTATAGTCGTTGTTATTATGGGTAGTTTTTGCTTAGGGGATTGAATAAATATCATGGTGTTCATAGTGGTTTAAGGAGGTGATAAAAGGACTTATCCCAACAAATATTTCTTCCTATCTTCCCTAGATACTATCCTGCTTGAAATTCTGCCCTCAGAATGATTGCAGGGAGGGGTGAAATGGAAAAGAAATGTGGACTACCTCTTCTAAATTCTAATGAAATATAGTAAAGATTAGGCAAAACCTACATCATTAAACCGCATCAAAAATTACTATTTTTTTTTCTAGGGAGTTTAGTAGATACTCCTGGGGGTCTTAGCTCAATTTATTCCTATTTCCTGAGGATGGGTAGGTTACTGGACCTATTGTGAGGCACGGGATGCATAACTCTAGGTGCCTAGGGGTGGGAAGGACAATGAAGGGGGATGCTTGAGGCACTGAAATTAGGCACATGATGCAGAAACAGAATTCTTAAGAAGCAGCAGGAGGTAATGGGAAGAATACAAGGCTGTGATTTGGAGCTATATTTTAGCCCTGAATTTGATCCTGTTAGTAGCGGACTTAGGTGTGGAGGACAGGAAGGCTAGTTCTGGTTCCAGCACTCTGTACTCTCAGGAAAGAAAGGAGATGCAATCCCATTCTTTGCCCGCTTCCTGATTCTTTCTTGAATGACCTTTAAAAAAAAGGAATATGAGGTGTGGCTACTCCAAAGTGCTAACATGGCAATAAATAAAATGCTGGAAAAGAAGCCATCTATATTTCAAGGAAAGAGAGGAAAATGATTTATAAAAGAGTCTCTCTGACTTTCATGGAAATTTCCACCTACTCCTGAAATCTCTGGAATGGAAGTTGGGAGGCATCTAGTTTTGTCTTGCCTTCTTTGCTGAGTGACTGGAGATATCCCCATAATTGTTTACATTTACTATTCAGAGGTCTTCCTAGGATGTGGCCAAGAGAGGTGAATGTCTCTGGGCCTGCTTTGAAGACCCTTGCTATGAGCAGCTGGGAGCCATCACCGAGGGTAAAGACATTGGCTCTATCATGATGTGTTTTTAAAATTCCAAGTTTTAATTTGTTTAGTATGTAAAAAACCCAAGCAACTTATTAGGCGTCCTCATTCAAAGCCAAGACATAGTGGGTAATGCAGCCTTTTTTATCTAGGCTGTCCTTTGGTGATTTATTTTCCTATTTAAAATAACCACGGATAGCCCTCGCCTGTTTGGCTCAGCAGATAGAGTGTTGGCCTGTGAACTGAAGGGTCCTGGGTTCGATTCCGGTCAAGGGCATGTGCCCGGGTTGCAGGCTCCCCGTCTTGCGGTCACAGGCATGCGGGTGGCAACCAATCAATGTGTTTCTCTCACATCATTATTTCTCTTTGTCTCTCCCTCTCCCTTCCCCTCTCTCTAAAATTCAATGGAAAAAATATCCTCAAGTGAGAATAATTTCTTATATAAAAGGCCGTGGCCGTCATGCAGTAATGCCATAACAACCAAACGAGCAGCAGCTCTCATGGAGGGCAGGGCGGGGCGTGAGCTACTAGCTGCGGAGAGCTACTAGCAGCAGAGAGCTATGAGCTGCAGAGGGCGGGGTGGGAGCTACTCACGCACATGTGTGTGCTGGGCCTCTAGTATATAAATAAGCAAATAAGCAAATAAATAAATAAACAAACAAAATGGCCACTGATGTATATTTTAACCTTTATTACACAGGAGTGACTTGTACTGATATCCCTATTCACACTCCATATGGAAATTTACATTTGTCAAGGGTTTTCAGTGAGCCATCTGCTTCATGTCATTACATTGGCAGCACTTCTACCATCACCAACAGCATAACCACTGCCATTTATTTAGCAAAAACTGTGTATCAGACTCAAAGACTAATTTTATCTCATCCAATCTTACATGAACTGTGTCAGGTAATATTATCCTCATCTGACAGATGAGAAAACTGAAGCAGAAAGAGTCTCAGTAATTTACACTGGGTCACACAGATAGCAAGTGGCAAGCATTCAATCCTCATGACACGACACTTTACGAATAAGGACACCGAGGCCCAGAAAGAACAGAAGAAATCAGACCTGCCAGAACCCTCAAAAGACGTGTTCTTTCTGTTGTATCATATTATCTCTCATCCCATGTTTTGTGTCTCTGCCCTTCCCGAAGTGCAGGAAGAGGAAATAAAAATTATGGATGAACGGGTTTTGAACTGTTATGGGAGGTTCCCACCTCATAAAGAGGCATACCTGTCTGCCGGTGTCACACTTTCAGAAGGACCACCTTGTCCTTCTGGCTTGGCACTGGTCTCAAGCAGTATTACCTGGTGACTTCAGTTTTATCAACTAATCACTGGCCTGTGAACCAACACAAAGTTACTCCTGTGTAGAGCACCAGCAGCTGACAGTAGCTTGTTTCAGGAGTCAATGGTATTGACAAAGTGAGCCAATAGCGAAATGGGCTTCATTGGAAAGTATTGCGAGGGTTCTTATTGACCCACTCCTGACATTTGGGCTGAGCCCTGGTGACTTAGGAAAGGATTGGAAAAAGAAGATGCAGATAAAAAGAAAGTGCAGAAAGGAAGGCAGCTTCGCTTTCATTGCTTTCAGCAGAAATCAGGTTAGTGCCCACCCACATCACGCTGTGCCTGCGCTGGCTGCCTGAAGTACAATTATATTCCACAGTGTGGCCTTGCAGGTTTGCATTCTCCTCCCTCAGTGACTTTCATATCAAAGCTGCTTTGTTTTCAAGTTAACATAATGGGACTCCAACCGAATGCTTTGCCAAGCTCTCATTGATCCTTGGTGTGGAATAAATGCGAACACTGCCTCATTAATCCTCTCTGTGGTCCTTGGAGAGAGGTGGCAAGCAATATCCCATCCATTCTGCAGTGGAGGAAGGAAAGGCAAAGCAAACTGCTCACTTTAAATCTGTGCCCAGCCTTCTGGACATTTCCATCTGGATATCCCGCTGGTTTGTCAAACTCAACTTACCTCAAATTGAACTCAATTCTCTCCCGTTTTTTTAAAATACACTGCTCTTCCTGGGCATTGTGTCTTGGTTAATGGCACTACTAGCCCCAAATCCTCTGAGTCATCTTTGACTTCTCTCATTTACCAGAGTCAATACTTTATGAAGTTTGTTTCCTTCCCCCCGAAGTAGCTCTCAGATTCATCCCTTCTTCAACAACATGGCCCCGGCCTTTTGCTCTATTCAGTGTTTCATCATCACTCATCCAGATTAGTGCTCTCCCACCCCCAAAACTCCTTACTCGTATACCCAATTAAGATTTTTCAATTTGTCCTTTATACTGTCTCCAAAAATTTCACCTTCCTAAAACCAAGGTGTTACTTTTTTCTCTCGCTTAAGCTCTGATGGCCCAACATGGCCAACAAATGCAGTCCTGACTCTTCACATCAAGATCTTTGACAGTTGGCACAACCTCACTCTGAGAACTTGTCTCCCACTTCTGGTTACCTGGTGCCCCACCCTGTAGCCACAGGGACCTCTCAGTCTTCCCTAAGTGCTGCCCCCTGTCTCTGAAAGGCTCCGGTTCATGACAAGCTTGCCTTTATCTTACCTGATTTGCTGGGCACATTTCCACTCATTTTTAGGCCCAGTTCTTACACTGTATCTTGTTATCTTTGTGACTCATTCATATGCCTACCCTCTTAATAAATCTCTCCCTCTTTTGGGTCTTCATAACAATTTGTTACTATTTATCACATTTTGTTTTGTTATCAATTATCAGTATTTCTCAAAATAGCCTGTAAGTTCCTTGAGGACAGAGTCCATGTTTTATTCATATCTGATTAACTAGCACACCATTGCTGAGTACTTACTTGGTGCTAAATAAGTTTGTACAGCAGTTTTTATATAATAAAGAACATTTTTGGGAAAAGTTTTATTATATTTAATATTCATAATAATACTGTAATATATTATTACTGATCCCTAATTTACAGAACGCACTGAGGTCCACAGAAGGTAAAAAGAGCCCTGGCCAGTTTGGCTCAGTGGATAGAGCGTCAGCCTGTGGACTGCAGAGTCATGGGTTCGATTCTGATCAAGGGCACATGCCCAGGTTGCAGGCTGGATCCCCAGGGAGGGGTGTGCAGGAGGCAGCCAATCAATGATTCTCTCTCATCCTTGACATTTTTATCTCTCTCTCCCTCTCCCTTCCTCTCTGAAATCAATAAAAATATGTTTTTTGGGGGAAAAGAGACTCACTTAAAAAAAAGAAAGTAAAAAGACTTTTCCATGGCCTGTCTAGCATGAAAGCCAAGACTGGAACCCAGGATCCCTATCTGTAAGGCCAGATTTAAGTTTATTGTACTAAAGTGCAATAAGCAGAAGTATAGTTAGAAATTTGGCCTGATAAAATGCCCAATTTTGATAAAACAAACATATCTAGTTAATACAACATGCTAGATATTGTTCATATTGAGGGACTCTTAGTGTCCAAAAGATTGTCTATCATTCCCACAGTTTTCCATACCCGAGAACAGAACACAAACATCTCAGGAGCAAGGATTCTGTCATGTTCACGTTTGGAGCAACCATTGCACCTATATGGACTTGGGTATAAACAATGTTTAAGAATTATTGAAAGCATAATGGAATATATTCAAAGGAATTTTTGTCATGCTGGCCATTTTCTCTTCCCATCTCCCACCCTTACAATACATTGCCAAGTATTTATGGGAACAAAGTGCACACAGTTTGGTTCCTAGGACTAGTCATTCTGTTATTGGACATGGACAAGCTTTATTTTTTTTCTCTCCCAGATTTTCTTCTCCATTGGCTGAAAATCCTCTTATTAAAGTCACTAACCACAGACATGGACATCCCTTTCAGGAGGTCCTGGAGCCAATGTCTTTGCCTTGCCCACATTTGCTTTTCAGTATAAATATCACTTGTCTCATCTATGACTAATCTAGGCTTTTATCTTTAATTATTTGCTCTGGATTGGCTTAGATTGGTTAGTAAACAGACTGTTTAAACCTGTTGTTTTCTAAATGTGTTGCCTTCCTAGTCCAGTTAATTAAAAGGCCAGAGGACAGGTTGGCAAGTTAGAACTATATGCTCTATGTTGCCCACTTCCCATGCTGTCTAACCAAATTCTATTTCTTGCTAATTTAAGAACACGCAGTTTTGATTCCATATACATGAGACTTCTATGGTTCTACCCTCTGAATTCCTATTGCAACTTGGAGTGACAATGATTGATGCTTACTGGGTACTTTTTAAGTACTTGAATGAAAGTAGTAGATTAATTGCAGGAAGAGCCTTGATTCTCCAATCTTTTCCCCTCCGGTATCCATACCTATTTATCCATCAATAGGTGAAGCTTATTTATTTCTCCAACCCTTGGATCTAGGCTGATCTTGTGTTTGGCTTTGGACTATAGCATGTGTTGGAGTTGACAGTATGCCAGCTCTGGGTGTAGGTCTTAAGAGGCCTTGTGCATCTCCTTTAGACCCCACCACCGTCATGTGAACAAGCCTGGACTACCTGCTGGAAGATGCAATCCATGTAAAGGAGAGGCCAGTTATCCTTGCTAAGAACATCCTAGGCCAGTCTGTGGTACTTGACCCCCAAACATACAACTGGTTTCAAATGCAAGAATGAACCCATCTGACACAACAGAAACACCCAGGTGTCGCATAGGCTCCATCAATACTAAATGCTTCTTGTTTTAAGCCATTGGATTTGGGGAGATTTGTTTCCCAGTGACAGCTAACTCACATAATGCATTACCTCACTTAGGCCCCCTGTACATGATATTACAGAATTACTATCTATACTTAATGGCTAAGGGAATTTAGGGTTGGCAAGATTAAGTTCCTTATTGGAGTTCTCACAGTAAGGGACAGGGCTAGGTTATGAGATGAGATAGTCTTGACCACAAGGTTTGCATGCTTAAATATTATGTTACACTGTTTCCCTTCAGGAACATATACTTTATAACTCAATTCATTGAATTATTAAAGCTTTAGCTCACTCCCCTTGATTCCTGTCTGAGGAGATAGAGACCCAGAACTTATTGATTTCTCCAAGGTCACAAAGTCAAATCATAGTCTGTTTATTTTTGGTGTTTTTTTAAAATTGTTTCTTAATGCCCACAATTTATCTTTCTTTATCAAAAGCATTCATATTTCCATCAGATGATTACAGGCTCCTAGAGGTCTAATTCTTTTTCTATGTTCCCCTTGGTACCTAGCATAATGCTGAGTACTTCAGGCTTTCTACACATATTTATTAATTGAAGATTTGCCCGATTGAATATGATTACTTCTGAAATCACCACCACCTGGGCAGCAAGTGGAGTGGCTATGGCCAGCAATACTATATTTCTCTTGAATTGCTGTATTTTTTTCCTAAGAGGCACAACATTTATTATTCACTGAATTATCGTTTGTTGATGTGCCCGATGAAGAACACTCCCCTCCACCAACTTGGGAGAATACAGTTGTCCTTCGTGAGGGAAGACCTAAGTTCTAGACTCTGCTTTCACACAATCCTTGCTAAGATTGCCCTGTAAGCACTGGTGCACATTTACACAGAAAATATATTGGGGAGGTGCAAGTAGTATAATATTTAGCCTAGATACTTAAAATTTGGCTATTTCTATCTGCACTTCCTATAAGCCAGACAATTCAGCTATGTAATAGAATTGGTTCAACTGATGATATGAAAGGTAGACATGCACTGGGAAAAAAGACCTTAAATATGCATTTCTTTCCTATTTCTTGTCGTTAGTCTTTTCAGAAGAGCATAGTAAGGGAAAAATTACTGATTTTCTTTTTATCCTACAGCGCATCCTCTATGAAATCTCATAGAAGGTACTCGTAGTCATTCCCATAGTGCAACTAAAGATTTTGGACATGTTTGAAAAGGAAAAACCTGCTTCCTTCCCACTTTCTTTTTTCCCTTGACATGTACCTATTTGCTCTTATATATGTGGCTTAATGACTAATTTTCTAGAGATTGGATTCTAGTCATATAATAAGATGACAGCAGAGTCTAGTTTAATTTACACCAATGAAATATAAACTATAAAAATGTTATTTTGTTTCCTAATTTATATTTAGGAGAATTTTAGGAGTTTAAAGTTGTCTCACTAATGAAAATCTGATCATCTGTTTTTTTAAAATCAGTTTGTGTTTTTTTATTTAAGTGTATTTAAGTGTCAAACTTTCAAATTTTAAACTGTTACTGATTCAGAGTAGCTTAGAAAGAAGTACTAGATTAACAATAAGATTGGGGTGGGAGATCTAATTCCTCCTATTATCATTCTCTATTGACTGCACTTTCTTAAAGCATTGTGTTTCTTTACTAAAATGGGCTCTTTCTCTTTTATTCCATCTTTCCAACTAGAATTAGACGAAGGCTTGTGATAAGAGATCACATACTGGTCAACAGCAATAGGTGAAACTGACTGAATCTTGTTACAATTCTCCTTCTCATTAAATAACAAAATGGCTTAAATGTGGTCCTATTGTCACTGTTTTGGGGAAACAATGTGAATGTAACATCCTAATAAGTCAGGGACATATTTAATATGTTAGTGAATTTTATGCTGTGTGTCTGTTTTGTACAGCTGTATCTTCACTGGACTGGAACAAATAATATGCTTAATTAAGAACTGCTGAATACATTTATTGAATGAATAAAATAAAACAAATTCTATATTTCTGTAAAAAATTCTATATATAGGTATTTACATTTTTAAAATATATTTTATTGATTTTTTACAGAGAGGAAGGGAGAGAGATAAAGAGCTAGAAACATCGATGAGAGAGAAACATTGATCAGCTGCATCCTGCACATCTGGGAATGTGCCCGCAACCCAGGTACATGCCCTTGACCGGAATCGAACCTGGGACCCTTCAGTCCGCAGGCCGAGGCTCTATCCACTGAGCCAAACTGGTTTCACCTGGGTATTTACATTTTAATGAGCATAGAGAAAGACTGAAAAAGGTGTGTATATGTGTGTGTGCTGTATATACATACATGATAGCATGTTAACATTGAATAAGCAAAGAGGGTGGTATTGAAGGGGGTGAGGTATACAGAAGATTATTTTTTCTTTCTATATATTCACATTATTTTACTTTTTTCTATAAGAGCATTTTAGTTTTGTAATCCTATATAATAAAGAGGTAATATGCAAATTGACCATCATACCCTCCCACAAGATGGCCACTCCCATGTGCTCACAACATGGCCACCACAAGATGGCTGGCAGGGGAGGGCAGTTGGTGGGGACCAGGCCTGCAGGGGAGGGCAGTTAGGGGCAATAGGGCTAGCAGGGGAGCAGTTAGGTGTCGATCAGGCAGGCAGATGAGCGGTTGGGAGCCAGCAGTCCTGGATTGTGAGAGGGATGTCCGACTGCCGTCTTAGGCCCGATCCCTGTGGGATCTCCTGTGGGATCGGGCCTAAATCGACAGTTGGACATTCCCCGAGGGGTCCCAGATTGGAAAGGGTGCAGGATGGGCTGAGGGACACCCTTCCCCCCCAGTGCATGAATTTTGTGCACCAGGCCTCTAGTTTAAAAATATAATAGAAGAATAATTTTAAAAGAAATAATGTGAAAATGCTTAAAGAAGGTTGTAAAACTTCTCATAAAATGATTCCAACTATATAGGATAAAATATGACTGGTTAAAAGAGATATAACTAAAATATTGCCAATGGTTATTGAGAGGAAGCTTATGAATTTTTTTATTTTACTTCATTATACTTTTCTATGTATTTAAATTGTTCTGCCTATCTTGTTTTTTATGATTTGTGTTTTTTTAAGTTTGATTTTAGAGAGAGGTTGAGGGAAAGAAAAAGAAAGAAACATTGATGTGAGAGAGAAACATTGATTGGCTGCCTCCCATATGCACCCTGACCAGGATCTAACTCACAACCTGGGCATGTGCCCTGACCGGGAATTGAACAGGCGACCTTTCGGTACATTGGATAACAGGTTGTTTTTTAATGAAATGTTACAGACACAGTTCCAGTCCCTTTTTCCCCAAAGGAAACCATGGTTGTTAATTGGGAGAGTATTCTTTCCAATATATTTTCACCATGTGTCTCTAAGCATATAGTAATTTTACATGTGTTTAAAAGGTAATATCATGTTATTTATGTCCTTTCATAACTTTTTTATAATTAAAAAATACATTATTTAAGCTCATTTCTATTATATTGCAACTTTTTGTCTCCCGATAATACCCTCAGAAATGCAATGCTTTACTGATAATAATTAAAACAATTTATTTAAAGTTTACTAAGGGTCTAGCACTTACTAAATGCTATTTGATCCTCAATAGAATCTAATACAAATAAGCAAATACTTTGATCAGAATTTTTCCTGATATCAAGTTTTGAAGAAGAGTTAAGACCCAGTAGGAATTTTGAACTGAGGACCCAAGAATACTCAATGGAGGAAAGGGTGAAAAAAAATCAGAAGTCATTTCCCTGAATATAAGCACCTTACTTTTTTTGCCTTAAGATAGCCCAAGCCATAGTAAACTTCGACTCACCATAGTGCCTTGCTTCTTGATTTTCTTTTCTTTATTGTAATTCCTTCTGTATTCTTGCCTATGGAATTTACCCTATTGTTTTACATGTGCTTACGTTGTCCTTGGTGTTGCCCTCCACTTACTATATACACAAAAAATTTTTTCCTCCAACAGACTCTAAGAAGTACATTAGAGATACAGCAAACTAGCACACATACTCATGAACTGATTTGGATTCTGGGTGTATACCACTTCTGCCAAAGAGCGGTTCTGTGACATGAGAACCCTGTGAGTCCAAATAGGATGCTCATTCACCCTGTGGGCAAAAAGAATTGAGATCCTAGGTTTTCAGTTGCCTGGGTTTTAGTTAATAACTTTGAGCATGTGAAATAAGGCTTTAGTTATGAACTCTGTGTAAGATGAAATGTGCAATCACACAAGGATTAAATTAACTTCTTTTATTGTTTGTTTATTATGAGCACATTCACTATATTGTCTAGCTTCCACCTAAATGCTTCCAATAAAAAGGAGTTCATTAGACGCTAGGACAGCCTGTTCCGTTTTGAACAGCTCATTTTGTTGTAGGATAAAAGGATCATTGGGCCTGTTTCCAAAGCTATAAGAACAAGATGACTTTTGTGGATGTTTGGAGACCAGAGTTTAGATCAGGGATTAATAATCAAGTTCTAAGAAAGTAATGCAGAAGTAAACTGTGTTATCCCCGAAGCTATCTATATGCAATTGATTGTGATACTATTTGGTATCACCACAGACCTAGGCAGTCAAAAGTAATCTTCCATTCAGACCCCATTGCATGATAATGTAGTGTTCTAGAGTCTATTGTTTGTCAGATTATGCTGAAAGAGAACAGCCATGGAGATAATTAAACTTTAAAGGAAATATTTAAGAAACTAGTTATTTAATATCAGATAAGGGGAGATGGAAGGAAGGCAATGATGGTGTTGAGTTATAGGTTCAAAATTCTTTAACCACCCGCTCCCCCGAAACCAATGAAAAAGAAGTGCAGTTGATCCTTGTACAATGCTGGGGTTGGGAGGGGCCTATCCTTATGCAGTAAAAAATCTGTGTATAACTTTTTATTCCCCCAGAACTCAGTCAGTCCTCGGCCTTTATGGGGGATTGGTTCCAGGGACCCTGCAGATACCAAAATCCATGGATGCTCAAGCCCCTTATCTAAAATGGTGTATAACAATGTAACAATGCATACAGTTGGCGGTCTGCTCCCACAGATTCCCAACCATGAGTTGAAAATACTGTTTTCAATCAGTGGTTTGCTGAACCCATGGATGCGAAACCCGGGGATACAGGGAGCTGACTATAAAATAAAAATCCACATATCCACTTATAAGTAGACTCACACACTTCAAACCTGGGTTGTTCCAGGATCAACTGTATTTAACAGCTCATTTTGTAGCAAAAACCTGACCTGACCTGAGGTGATACTATTTTTAATCTCTATTCCAGTTAATGTGAATATTCATGAGTTGCTGCAGAAATACTGATGTGTTTGAGCAAGGAATCCTGCTACAGACCTTGTTGGAGACATTGGATAATATAGAACACTTGCACCACATTACCTCTCTAGATTTGAAAAGTGTGAATTTTGAAACACATCTGTTTCCAGGCTTGCAGGCTGTTGTAGGTCATTTCCATATTTAACTTTTGTGAGGACAATACTCTTACTATTGTGCCTTCCTGTTATTATAAATTTGGGATACGTCAATCTTAGAAAATGATTATCCTTAAAAGAAAACAGTAGTCAAATAATGCTTTCCATGAGGAAAGTGTCCTTCTGCAATTAATTGGAACTAGGAGGAAGGGGAGATAGCAAACAGGAGCTCAGCAGGATGTCCCCAGAGCAGTAGTGCTTAGCCAGAATCAGGTTATAGAGCTCTGAAAAATCTGATGAAAACATCTATTGACCTTTACCTAGAAAAAAGACCAATGAATACAAGATTATGCATACATTTTTTAAAATGCTCAAAGATTCCCTAAACTTACATGGTTAAAAATGTCTGCTCTAGAATGTGATTGAGTGAATTGTAGGTTCAATCAAGTGAGTAGGTTGCTATAGCTAAGATACAGGTACATATCTTAGGAGTTTTGAATTTGGCTTAGAATGGAAAGAGAAATAAGGTACACAATAGCAGACCTTCCCTTGAATAACATAGCATTCCCACCGCAGTCTTTCCAGACAGAAAGACATGCAGGAGAGCATTTGGAAGGAAAAAGTTGAGTTCCTTTCTTGAATTTACCTACCCATCAAATCACCTCCTCCACCAAGTGAAGGAATGAAGAGGGGCAGGAGAGAGTCATGTAGTTCCCTCCTGGTCAGTAGGGTACAAATAATTTCTGTCTCTATGGAAACATGATGAAGGAGGCTGACACTAAGGATGAATATATTGACATTAGTAAGGCTATGTGGCCATTTTTGAGTTTCAACCCGATATTAGCTAACAGCAGGCAAGGAAGCCAGACCTATCTGAAGGGAAGAGCTGGCTACTGCATCCACTCGCAAAGCTAGAGTGTAGGTTTCTCAGGCAGGGTGAAGAGAACGGTGGGCGAGAAAAATGTCACTCAGGAACACGTGATTGGGCAAAAGGTGTGTTAGACTACACAGTTAGGGAGGTAGACACTCTAGAGCAGACGTGGGCAAACTACGGCCCGCGGGCCGGATCCGGCCCATTTGAAATGAATAAAACTATTGAAAAAAAAGACTGTACCCTTTTATGGAATGATGTTTACTTTGAATTTATATTAGTTCACACAAACACTCCATCCATGCTTTTGTTCCGGCCCTCCGGTCCAGTTTAAGAACCCAGTGTGGCCCTCGAGTCAAAAAGTTTGCCCACCCCTGCTCTAGAGTTTAGTGCCTCTTCCAATCTGCCTTCCAGTCTTCACTGAGGTCCCCTCAGTGTCCTTCCAACTTCCTTCGACAGTGACCTCAAAGCTCTTCCAGCTCCGCCTGCTGCTGGTTCCTAACGTCATTGCCACAAGTTTTAGGTTTTCGTTACAGCAGCACTTTACTCCCAGGAACCAAGTTCTGTTACAATCACTTATTTCTGTACAAAAAAATCATCCTAAATTTTAGTGGCTTAAGATTCCACAATTATTTAATTTGTGTTTGAGAATGTGGGTCATGAATTTGGGGAGGGCTTCGCTGTATTCTGCGTCTTCTCCCTGTGGTGTTGCCTGGGGTCACTTGGTATTCAGGTGGTGGCTGGTATTTCCTAGAGGTTCCAAGTGCCAGGTGGATGCTGAGTGCACTGAGGCTTTCTTCCTGTCCACATGGTCTGCAGGCCTCTTCGTGTGGTCTCTCCTGTGGTGTAGTTGGACTGCTTACATGACATCTCACGGTTCCAAGATTGGAAAGTAGCACATATTCATTTCCACATTATTTTAATGATCCAAGACGTTATGAGAACCAGCCCAGTTTGAAAGGATAGGACATAGAGCCCACACCACCCATCTCCTTGTGGAAGGAGTGGAAAAGGCTCTGTAGCCATCTTTAGGCAACTACATATGGATTAAATTGTTCTTTTTATGACTTCTTAATTTGGACTTTTAGGTTATTTATTTTCAATCTTTTTTTTCCTAGTATAAGAATCAAAACCCAACATTTCTAGGTTGTATTTTATACAAGTTGTATTGTTCTCATTTAGACTCAAATATATTTTATTCACTATTATACTTTTTTAATTGACTCAATCATTATTTAAAATGTCTTTTAAATGTTCCAAATATAGGAAGTGTTTGTAATGCCTCCTTTTCATTCCCTTTCAAATTAATTATGATGTGCTAGACATTCTGTACCTGGCATGAATTGTTTGAAATTTCCATGACATTTGCTTTTGACTGGATTTACATTGTCAGTTTAAAAAGATTTCAATGTATGCCCGAGAATAATATTCATTTTCAATTTTTATAAGGAGCAGACTCTCTCTGTGTGATCTGGTTATCACCTACCCAAGACAAGACATTGTTAGTCTCATCTATAGTTCTATATATTTTACTTATATATCCTCAAGTATTCTAACTATAAAACCTTTGTGATATATTCATCCTAAAATAAATTGAATACTGAATTTAGTTAATTTCATAAATATAACGAAAAAGATCTTTAAAGTCCCAAGTTAGATTTTTAAAAGCAAAGTGTCAGTTATTTGACTTTTCTAAGTCTTTATTGTCTTATTAAAAATAGGAATGATATTTTCTTGTTTAAAGTATTACAAATAGTAGTGCATATGTCTCCTTTTTTTCCCCATTGACCTCCCACCGGCCTCCCCTACCCGCTCCCCCCTGCCCCCCCGCACATGCCCTTGCCCCTGCCCCCAACCCAGTGTCTTGTGTCCATTGGTTATGCTTATATGCATGCATATACGTTTTTCGGTTGATCTCTTACCTCCCCCTCCAACACTCCCCGGCCTTCCTGCTATAATTTGACAGTCTGTTTGATGCTTCTCTGCCTCTGTATCTATCTTTTTGTTCATCAGGTTATAATGCTCTTTATTATCCATAAATGAGTGAGATCATCTGGTATTTTTTCTTTCACTGCCTGACTTATTTCACTTAGCATAATGCTCTCCAGTTCCATCTGTGCTGCTGCAAATGGTAAGAACTCCTTTTTTATAGCAGCATAGTATTCCACTGTATAGATGTACCATAGTTTTCTAATCCACTCATCTGCTGATGGGCATTTAGGCTGTTTCCAAATCTTAGCTATTGTAAATTGTGCTGCTGTGAACATAGAAAATAAATTAAAAAAAGAGAAAGCTGCTAAGATAGGAGATCTTAAAAGTCCTCATCAAAAGAAGAAAAAAATTGTAACTATGTGAGATGATGGATATTAACTAAACTTATTGTGGCAATAAATCATTATGTTGTACACCTTAAACTAATACTATGCTATATGTTAATTATATCTCAATGAAACTGGAGGGAATAAAAATATAATTTGTTTTAGAACTTAAAAAAATGTCATAACTTAATTTTTACAATATCCTGTTATGCATAATCTATAATAACAAAATGGTAACATGCTAATTAGACCAGACATCATGCTGGATGTCCTTCCTGACGAAGCCGGGGTGAAGGGAAGACAACCGGGGTCCCAGGTGCCTGTGGGCAGCCTGAGAGAAGCCAGCTTGGGTCCCAGGTGCCAGAAGGAAGTTGGTACTGGCAGCCAGGGGAAAGGAAGGCCTATTGCATGAATTTTCGTGCATCAGGCCTCTAGTTATTAATAACGAACTACAATGTTCGCTAATGACTGATTACTATAATCATGTTGCATTCATTTTCCTTATGCGCTTTACGTGCAGGTGCACCATTTTCTCCACTAATATTAGCAGCAAATATTTTAGCAGCTGATTGCAATGTCATTAGTGTTGGACTGACTTGTTTGGTGTGTGCAACAGGAAATATTTTGCTTTAGGAGAACAAGAAAAATAGGTTTATTTGTGTTACGCTTATTAATTTGTGCAGTTATTCGGTGCCTGGTTAGTTAATGTTCAAGAAAAAATATTAATTTTTATTAAAATATTCTATCATTTTATGTTAACAATTACTCATTTATTTCAGCCCTTTGTATTCAGCATGTTTCTATTGAAATAAAACCATGTTTCTATGAAAAAAAATAGGAATGATACCTACCACACAGGGTTTGTGGTGACAATGAAATAAGACAATGAAAAGTAATGAGAATTAAATGAGAGAAATAGAATGCCTGGTACTTACAAAGTACTCAGTAAATTATATCTTTGACTGAACAGAAAGTGTATTTCAGTATGAAAATTAAGTCTTACAATTATTGGATATTTCCTCAAATATCCGATTGAAAAAAGGTACAGTATCTTCACTTAAATATATTCATAAATTTCCCTATGTTCTTCCACCAAGAATCAAGGTTAGGAGGCGTGTGGTTGATCTTCTAACATTCTTTGTGCATAAAGCGCTGTGTGAGCTCGCATTCAAGTGCAACCTTTCCTTCACAGCAGCCTCTCTCGGGGCTGCACGTACAACTCTGCACCTCACTGCTGTTGCTTTTCCAGCCTTCATCACAGCTCCGAAAATACTTTTTTTGGAATCAAGTCCTTTATGTAATATGTGTTTTGTTAGAGTTTTAAGGAGGTAATAGGCCCTACCCCGTTTTGCTCAGTGGATAGAACATTAGCTGGCAGACCCATGTGTCTCAGGTTTGATTCAGGTCAAGGGCAGGTACCTTGGTTGCAGGCTCAATCCCCTGCCTTGGTTGGGGCACTTGCTGGAGGCAACCAATCGATGTGTCTCTCTCGCATCGATATTTCTCTCTCTCTGTCTCTCCCCCTTCCACTCTCTAAAAAATCAGTGGAACAATATCTTCGGGTGAGGATTAACAAAAAATAAGTAAATTTAAAAAAAGAATGTAACGGAAAAATATTTTCTATCTATTATCTATCTATCTATCTATCTATCTATCTATCTATCTATCTATCTATCATCTATCATTTATTTATCTCAATATCACATATACCTGGGGCAGATTCATACACTTTGTCAGTGGATATGTGACGTTATAAAGTTTAATGTCTGCCACCATGAACAGACTAGTCATTGCTCATTTACATTGAATACCACTGACATTGTGTCACATCCTTTGAAAAACAAGCCTACATAGCTCTTTCTACTTTCCTTTGCACACAATTGTCATCATTAATTTTGTGGTTAGCTTCACTATCTTCTTGACAACATGGTACCATGCATTTGCATTTTCTAGAAAGAGTGCAACTTTGAATGATGCTTCTGTGTTTTTGTTTATGTTTGCCACAAAATTAACAAATTTGATATTGGAAAATATTAGTTTGTCCTCAATATGGTAAAAGATCAATTTGCTCTCTCATGAAGGCACACAGTATTTTATCTTAGAATGCTGTGTAAACTTCAGGGGCTTCATAATATTACTTGATAATGTTCATGCAGATAGCGCCAACTTAAAAAAGGGCAAAATAGAAGAATTAGACTTTCTATTATTCATCATATCATTTGCTAGTTGCATGTTCTTTTTGTGCATTTATGGCAACCTGTAGGGAATTATAATAATCACAGTTTTACTCATCTCAGTATATTGAAATTCACTTTTTTGTACCCCTGAACTAAGGTAATAATGCTACAATTTCAATGAATCCCCTTTGAAATCTTGACCCATGTTTGTAAATTTGAGATATAGTATAACATGATGATAACGTGAAACATGCAAATTAAAACACAAAATAATGTTTATTTAACTGACATGAAAATAAGTTTTAAGCAAGATAACATGGACCTCTGCAGATCTTGTAGCACCTGAAAAACCTTAAGAAATAGAAGTATTATAAATAACGTGATTTCTGGAAAAAAGTAAATTAATTTTATGTTTTACACTTAAGAACTAAAAGCACAATTTTTATGCTTCCCAATAATTCTTTTTCCCAATAATTCTTTTGTCCTTGTCAATCTAATGGGTGAGTGATAGCATCCCATTGCAAAGCAACTTACACATTCAGAGTTATAAGCTTAAGCATCTTCTGAAGTACTCAGATCTATTTTTATTTTCATTTCTATGATCTGCTTGAATATTTCTTTTCTTATTAAGTTTTAGTCTTTTCTTAAGACTTTTAAGAAAATGTGCCTTTTATCATATGTGTTGGAAATAACTTTACCCAGTTTTCAATTTGCTCTTGGCTCATTTGCATTGTATATTTTCCAATGCATAAATTTTGATCTTTTCTCCTTTTTATAATCTTTCTAAACTGGTTTCTGTTTTTATACAGAAAATGCTGTACTTTCAGTTAATTATTTTCAAAATGATCCACCTTCCAATGCTTTCACTTTCAAAGTTTTCAGAATCACCTTTAGATGCCTCTACAATAACAAACATTATGTTTTCCAATTCAATTTGTCTTTTTAATTAAACATATTGGCTTAGCCCCTTTCTCATTATGCCTATTTTTTTGGAGGCCTGGCAATCTGTGTTATTTATTTATTTCAATTTTATTATTGAGATACAATTGTCACGTAACATTGTGTAAATTTAAGGTGTACATTGTGATGATTTGATACATGAATACATTTGAAACGATTGCCGCAGTAGAGTTAGTTACCATCTTCATTACCTCAGATAATTTCCATTTCTTTTCACTGTGAGGATATTTAACATCTGCTCTCTTAGCAACTTTCAAGACTATAATACAGTATTGCAAACTATAATCACCATGCTGTCCATCAGATCCCCCACAACTTATCTTATATCTGAATATTTATCCCCATTTCTCCCATCTCCATCATTCAATAATCTGTTTCTATGAGTTTGGCTTTTTTAGATTCTACATATAATTGATATTATTCAGTATTTGTCTTTTTCTGCCTGACTTATTTCTGTTATAAAGCCCCCATAGTCCATCCATATTGTTGCCAATGGCAACATTTCTTCCTTCTCATGGCTTAATAATATCTATAGATTTATATCTATACTAGTATATATCTATGTATATTTATGTAGATCAAGTTAGTTAGCACATCCATCAACTCACAGAGTTACCATTTTGTGTATGTGCGTGTTGAAAATATTTAAGACCCATTTCCAATGAGTGAAATGCAGACTTCCCTGTATTTCATGGCACTATTTACATTATTGGTCTGAAAACGTCTCTGCCTTTTACCCTGATCAAGAACTTGAGTTACACAAGCCCCATGGCCATCAAGGTCATCTGGTCCACCCATTTAAAAGACAGAGAGGTCAACATTGATGCCAAGCCAGTGGCCCAGCTAAGCCATTTGAATAAGAGTCTTTGAACCATGATAGGGAATAATCTGAAGTCAATTTCTGATAAATAGTCAACAGATCTAATTGGAAAAAAAAAAAAGAGGAAAAAACCCCCCACCCTTGCTTATGTCCATTGTAACTTATCAAGTTTTCCTTCTGTCAAACCTGAGGAGAAGAACAGTGACATATAATTCTTCTTAAATATGGAACACTCAGAAAGAAATTGTGTCTGAATGGCTGAAAGTTACTCATGTGGAGATATTGTTTGTATAAGAGTAAGATCTGATTATTACAACAATACTGCTAGTAATATCCTGTTAGTAAATGTCCTGTTAGCTTCTTGGTTTTGAAAAAACTATTTTTACTTCTCATGAATTCAAAAGCTAAAAAGACCTAGACATAAGAAATATGAATGATATTTTGTTACATGTTTAGAATTAAAACTCTCAGAAAGCGTTGCAATGCAAATAAGAAATGGATGGAAGTCTCAGTTTGATAACCCTTCATTCACACTGGGCCTCACAATATCACTGCTTCTCTTAGTCACCACTATTTGGCCTTGCCTTTCTCTTGAGGTTTGATAATAAGAGAATTCCAGAAGCTATAATGGGAGCAGACTGCGGTGACATATCCATAAGGAATGGTTGTGAAGGGAGATAACTTGCTAATTTGAATGTGCAGGTGGCAAATGAGAAGGCTTGTACAGGGACTGTCGCTATCATCATAATAGGGCCATTGCTCACACAGCTTAGAGCAGCGGTTCTCAACCTTGTGGGTCCCGACCCCTTTGGGGGTCGAACAACCCTTTCACAGGGGTCGCCTAAGACCATCGGAAAACACATATGTAATTACATATTGTTTTTGTGATTAATCACTATGCTTTAATTATGTTCAATTTGTAACAATGAAATTGGGGGTCACCACAACATGAGGAACTGTATTAAAGGGTTGTGGCATTAGGAAGGTTGAGAACCACTGGCATAGAGCGATGACCAGTGGTTATGGGGAGGCATGTGACCTGAAGCCTGTTGGGAAGCACCATCACTGCTCTTTTACATTCTCCTTCCCTTTTTTGGGGAGCTCTTCCATGGCCTTCTTTCAGAACATCCCTTTCTTTATAGAAATACTAGTGGCCTGATGCACGAAATTCATGCAAGAGTAGGCCTTCCTTTCCCTGGCTGCCAGCACTGGCTTCCCTCTGGCACCTGGACCTGGGCTTCCCTCATAGGCCCGGCTCCTCCGCTTTTATTATTATAGATTTTTTTCTAATATATCATATTGATAGTGCCTTCCCCATTGTGGACACTCAAAGTATTGTTGTTTTGCCTGGCTGGTGTGGCTCAGTGGTTGAGCATTGACCGATGAACCAAGATGTTGCCAGTTGGATTCCCAGTCAGGGCACATGCGTGGGTTGTGGGCTTTATCCCTGGTGAGGCAGGGAGTCATGCAGGAGGCAGCCAATTGATGTTTCTCTCTCTTCAGTGTTTCTATCTCTTTACCCCTCTGCCTTCCTCTCTCTAAAATCAATAAAAAACACATTTAAAAAATTGATTTAATTTTCATTGTTTTTGACCTGCTTTCAATGAATGTGTTCAGCACACTGAGCCCAGTTATTGATATTTAAGGAAGCATCTCTTCACCCCACATCCACCATGAGATCTTCTATTATAATTTTGAATTATTTGATCCTAGTGCTTCTTATTTATTAAAACATCTGTTATATCATTTTTCTTTTTCTCTTGAAACTCTCTGCCTTCTTCCTTCTTGCTTCCATCTGTCTCTATTTTTTAAAGAAATTTTATCGTCTTTCCCTTGTTTTTTTTCCCTTTAATTCAAGTATATTTTTCCCTCTTTCTCTTCTGCTTTTACATCCTAGATGCAAAGACTTTGTGAGAAGAGAGACACATTTCTTTCTTTCCAAGATGAGAGAGAAGATTATATTGTAAAAAAAAAATCCTATTTTGTATGCTGGTCAATCAGAGCCTCATTGTGAAAGAGGAACGCTTGTTCAGGAGAGAGGGTGAATGTGTACTCATTTTCCCCATGAAGCATATATACGAAGCCACATGTACTTCTACATTAAACTTTAATATTATTTTTTCAGGGCAATGAGTTTTCAAAGGTTACTGAACACTAGTGGGGTAGTGGGTAGAAAGATAGTGATGGGAGGAGCAGCAGTGACGGAAAGTGGAAGCATGATTTAGATTACTTCTCTGGGAAAGAGAATTGTACCCAGAGTCTATGACTAAGCAGAACAAAAGCTTTGGCAGAATGTGTTTCCAGATGCTTTCTGAACATGACTAGATTGCCAACATTGATGTAGCCCTGTGTAATGCTACAATAGAGCTGCTGCCATCTCAGTGGGCAGATATGTCTACTGGTGAGAGGGGCCTGGGCTAAGATCAGATTTCTATGCTGGGATGGTCCTTTCTTGTGGAGACTTCCAAGCATTGGAAGGGATGAAGATGGTAGCATTTGGCAAGATTGGACACTCTCCCTTCAAACAGAGAAGCATTCCTGGAGGTGATCCCAAATGTGGGCTGCTCTTAGCAACAGAAAAGTTGTCATGCAAGGAACAGGGAGCACAAGCCTCAAAAGTCTTCTGGTGAGATGTTATTCTGTGTGGTCCTGTCTTCCACAGCCCCTATACCAATGAACTCTAATTCTTGGTAATGACTCATGTTTGACGTTTTCTTGGAGTGTAGACTCATTTACAAGAGTTACAAAAGCAAGACATGGTGGCATGGAGCTTTATGCTCTTACTTCCATTCTGTTCCCTTTTTGTCCCCATCTAGTTAGTCTTGGAAAGTGAAGAGGAGGTGGGCTAGGAAGCAGCACAGCAGGGGCACCCAGCATCAGAAATGTTTACATCTTCCTCATACAGATCACCAATTGAAGATCTATTTGGATTCTTTGATCCATATATAGCAGTGGTTTTAAAATATATTTAAAATATATTTTTATTGATTTCAGAGAGGAAGGGAGAGAGATAGAAACATCAATGATGACAGAGAACCATTGATTGGCTGCCTCCTGCATGTCCCACACCGGGGATCAAACCTGCAACCCCTGCATGTGCCCTGGGAACTGAACCATGACCTCTTGGTTCATAGATCGACACTCAACCACGGAGCCATGCTGGTCAGGCGTATATAGAGTAGTGGTTCTAAAGAGCAGTGCTATTAAACCCTGCCTACATATTAGATGGAGAGGTGTGTGGGCATGTGTAGGTTTGTGTGTGTGTGCCTGTGTGTGTGCACATGTTGTGGGGGTTTACAAATACTGATCTCAAGGCCTTTTCCCAGTTCTGTTAGGTCAGAATCACTGGCAGCAGGGCCTGGGCATTTGTATTTTAATATCCAGACAGGGAGAGCAGGGGCATCCTGATTGTCAGGTTGTTAGCATTTGCAAGACAATTGCTGAGCACTTTTGGAAGCTCCGCAAACTGCATGCTGGATGTCTGACAATTTGCTAGAGGCATGACAACAGTAATTAAAAGGAGGCTGCAAACTGCAAATTCCTTAAAATGACAGGTACTCTAGGCACACAGTAGAAAACAATATTGTTTGGCCATCTGTGCTTTACAGACCCATTAATAAATTCTAGTACCTGCTTTTTGGAGGAGACCGCTAGGCCAGCAGTTCTCAAATTTGAGTGTTTATCAGAATCACCTGGAAGGCTTATTAAAACCCAGACGGCTGAGTTCCCCCAGAGTTTTTGATTTAGTAGATCTTGAGTGGAGCCCTGGAATTTCCATTGCTAACAACTTTCCAGGTGATGCTGCTGTTGCTGCTGCTGGTTTGGGAGCTGCACTTTGAAAAACTGCTTTAAGGAATAGCATAGGAGAGGCGTATTTTAAATCATATTTTATTATCCATATGTTTAGTCAGAGTTATCTCTCAATACAATAATTAAGTTCCTTTTTAACAGTTATGAGTTATTAGGATGGCATAAACATATGAACAGGGAACTGGGGGCTGCAGGCCCGGGAAGCTTCAATGATCAGAAAGAAACTGGATGTCTTTTCCAAAGTCCATTTTTAAGTTAGTTGTTCAGAGTGTAAGGTGGCTTTCCCCTCCCCGCCCCTTCCCAAAGGAGCAATGCCTTATTGGGTGCTGGGATGCTCAGCAAATCCATAAAGCCTATTCAAACAAAAGAACCGGTGTGCTAGTTTTCAAGTTATATGTATCATCTAATTTGTTACTCAGTTTTATTACATTTAATTCTTCCCCTTTACAGTGTAAAATTTACTTTTATGTAGATTGTTGGAGACTTATCTCAAAGAGATTTGCCCCAGTCTGTCCACAGCTTGTTATAGAGATACTAGAGGGCCCGTGCACGGATTGTTGGAGGAGGCAATCTAGAGGACATGACTGCCAGCTGGCCCCTAGCTGGTCCCAGGCCATTAGAGGCTCCTCACCCCGTCCTTAGAATGTACGTCTGCCCACCATTCCCACAGTGGGAGCCATTTGTAAGGATGCAGCCTTGAGCGAATAAGGTGTCATTGAGACCACCTGGACTGAATACGTGACTGAGCCCAATTAAGGCCTCTATATAAACAAGGTTCCAGTGGGTGGGGCTATGAGCTCCTCAGTTTGCGTCTGTCCGAGAGAAGCTGCCTATGTAAGTTTGTGTATTTGTAAAATCTGCCATCTACCCATTTGCAGGGGCTGCCTCTTTCAGTCTTTCCTTGGTCACTATGTTTTGGGGGCCAGGCTCAGAT
The DNA here is from genome assembly GCF_964212035.1 of Myotis nattereri. Taxonomy (NCBI): domain Eukaryota; kingdom Metazoa; phylum Chordata; class Mammalia; order Chiroptera; family Vespertilionidae; genus Myotis; species Myotis nattereri. The sequence continues at coordinate 32,870,835 of NC_138079.1, forward strand.
TTCACCCGGGGAGTTCCTGAGGGGTGCAACCCAGCATTGGGTGGAGTTAAGACACCAAAATAAGGGGTCTTGGGAAAGAGGTATCTTTGGGTGAAGTCCCAGGTTGGTCATCGGGCGGGGGGGTGGGGGGTGGCTGGTGCGTTAGGTGCTTATGGACTACCAGGTGAGCATGGGGACGCCCCCACCCCACAAAATGCCTAATGTGCTTGTTTGAGGCACTGTGCACAGCATACTAGGGAAAGAGGGAAAGAATGGCTGCTGCAGTGGCGGGTCTCTTCTGTGGGCAGCTGGGCTGGCCACCTGAGGCCTAATTTGAGGCTGCAGTTTGAGTCAGAAAGTTGGAAGAAGAGCTGAGGTTAGCGAAGGAAATGCTAGTTTCAGGATAGTCAGTTGGAGACCTTAACGTGCCATTTTGCAAAGCAAGGAGGACAAAAGCTGTTGCGGGAATAAGGTCGGAGTGTTTGTGACAGGAGCTGGATGGGATGCTAACAAGTGAAAACCCTGGTAGAAGAAGGAGAGCTAACAGGGGGGTGTTGTGATTGACACTGAATCTAGTGAAATGTCTGTGTTTTGACCACTGATACAAAGGAAAATAAAAACACAGTAACAGCCGCCCCAGCTAGCAGGTAGCTTCTAATTCAGGAAATGGTCATGATAAAGAATATATTCCTGCTGAGTTTATTGATATAACTGCAAAGACTCAATAAAAGGCCAGGGAAAGTATCTAGGCATGGTTACGTGGCTATGGGATAAAAGGGTGATGGCATTTCTCCAGCAGGAGACAGAGAAAATAAGCAACATCACCACACACTCGGACCTCCAGCAACGCCTGATTAGGGGGGATGTGATGTTGTTAAAGGTAGTATTTCCTTATTGATTGGATTATTCTGGCCTGCAGAGAGACTTGGCCCAATGATGGGAGAGCTCCCTGCCAATGTGGGACCCTGGAAATCTATAGAGGAGGTACCACACATTTTTAGGGACTTTATAATGAGACAGACCACTTACACCCTGTCTTTAAAAGCCCTGGGGCTGCATCACAGCAAGAATAAAAGCCAAGATACTCCAGTCCGTCTCCCCCCCGCCCCCCCCCCCTCCCACCACCAGTATGGGATATCAGTGTGGGACGCTGATATCCAGGCTGAGCCCAGTCGTGAGATAGGCAATCCATTGCTGATTTGGGGGAAACTGACAAATCTGTGGAGTTGGTACAAACTATGGGAAAAAGCCCAAGATAGATAGGGAACTTGAAAAGCCAAAAGGCTATGCCAATTGGCTGTAAGGTGCAGTAAGCATAGCCCCGAAACAATGTGGTTTGACTTCAGTGTTACCGGGACCCCACCTAAATATAGACAGACTGACCACCCAGAGCTGTGTTGGTTGGCCTGGGGAAAGCCTTAACACCTGAACAAGGGTTCAGACCTGCACCTCCCATCCCTGAAGCCCCGGCCTCAGGGATAGAGGACTATCAGGGATAGGTGCTTTCCAAGTCCCAATATAGAATGCAAGCAAAGATTGCCCCCAGGTGTGTGCCCTTGGAGGCAGTTGGTGGCCTCATGGTGCTCTCACTTAAACTGGTCCCCCTGGAATCAACTAAAGGCGATGGCTCTGGTTGACAGTGGATCTGAATGTGCTCTCCAAAGTTTTCTGGTTCCCTCAGTGCCACTGATGGTTATGGAGGACAGATGGCGTGGGCAGGAAGTTCCTTTTGACACTGCAAATTGGGCAGAGGCCCCCTTGAGAATATGAGGTTTTTACCTCTCCAACACCAGAGAACCTATGGGGCTTTGATATCCTACAAGGTCAAACTCTGCAAACCTCTATGAATTCTGTCTCCTGGTTAGAGTAATCAAACCAGTGCTGAAAGGAAACACCAACTGGTAACTAATAAGTCTGCTGCACTGTGAAAATAATGGTATGCTTGATAAAAATGCAAGCCTATTGCATTTCTAAGAACATGAAGAGATGCATGCCTTTATAGAGATTTAAGGTTGGTTATTGGTGGACTTTTCTTCCCCACCTAGCACAGTGACTTAGTTCCTTATATCCCCTGGTAAAGAAATAGCACATAAGGGACTGGGGATTGGAGCAGCAAGCCACCTTTGGGAAAACAAAAATACTAGTGAAGCAGAGTAAAGCTCTGGGCACCATCCATGCAGAGCTACCATTTGGTTAGATAATGTCTGTGACTCTGGAAGGTATGGGCTGGGCACCATGGCAGAGAAATCAGGAGAGTGTACCCCTAGGATTTTAGTCCCAGCACTGGAAGGGAACAGAAACCCAATATACCCCCACAGAGTCATCGAATGCTGATAGGTTCTACCTAATAGTCTTAGTTGAGTGGCAAATTGCAAAGAAATATATTTTTTTGGCTATTTAACCTTCTGATGGAGTCACTGGGTATGCTTCAACCTCTGTAGTTCAATGTTTGGGTCTTTAAAATTGTTGTAGGAAAATTTCTGCTTTAGTGTTTTTGTTCTGGTATTAATCTGGAGTGATTTTATTGCATGAATGAATTGTAATATTGTGAGCCTATCATTTCTTTTTTTAAATTGCTTCTCAATAGGATTGAAGAAACATTTGGAGACTTAACGTACTTGTGTTAATTTGGATAGAAAGTGAAAACATGCTTATTTTATATGTAATATAGTTAAGATTCATACAAATAAATGATAAATACAGCCAATTACTGAATATCTACTATGTAGCAGGCATTGTGCTATATGTAAGGAAGGTCAAATACAATAAAAAAAGAGACTTAATTCTTCCCTGTTGAAAAGTCCTTTTTCTTAGAACATATACTTTAGAAAATTTATAACTGTATGTAAATCTTTTTAAAAGCTAAACAAGCTTCTTTCCATCTTCATGACGCAGGAATGTCTTTCTCAAGGATCTTGGAGCCATTTCTTAAAGAAGTAATCATCAATAGAGACAGTGTCTTACCTTCCAGTCTCTGTGGGAGGGTCAAAGTCTAATTTTAGTGCATCTATTGCTACAACTTACCAAACTACCTCCTGTCATAACGATATGAGAAGTTTACTTTTCCTTTGGCTAAAGCTAATTGGCAAACATAGATGACCACCCCTATTGACAGGTGCATTAAGATGAACTGTACATGACCACTGGTGCTGTCCAGTCATCTTACTTGAGGGCTGGTGATTGTTCATCTTGAGAACATGTGTAATGGGTTATATCTGCTTGGCTATATAAAAGGGTGAGATTTCTTTCTGTCCTTGCAATCTCTTGGCATACTGACAGATTGATGAACATCATATTCTGGCTTAATGTTTTTTTCAGTAATAATGTGTTCTTTTAATTATTTTTGAGAGACTGAACGACCAGACCAGGATAGTAATACAACTTTCTATTATATTTTTGTGAAATGTTTTCTGAGTTGGCAGTAGTTTAGCTTTTTATTATTTAATATATATTAGCTCTTTGTATGTGTGCTATATAGTTTAACCTTCTGAGTTATGCATTTTTATGTCAATGCTTTAGCATAGAAAGCTTGAGTTCAGAAAAAGTGACTTACCAAAGTTCGTATAACTTGTAAATGAAGGCTAGAACTTGAACCTAATTTTCTCTGGCTCCACCATCTTTCATTTCTTTGTACCATACTTCTCACACATGGACATATTACCTATTTATTTACATTTCCATACTGCATTCAGTAACACCTATTCGTTACTGTTGTTGACATGAGAATTACCAAGGTTTAGTTGCTACATTTGTTCAGTTGACTTAGGGGCCAGGTCTCTGAGTGAAACTAAATCGCTATTTGATGCCTGGAGCAACAACCCTGTGCCAACTCCACAATATTACTATATCTGGTAGTGACTAGCATACTTATCTCCAAAGGAGTGAGTTCAAGCCTTTGTTTAAAATACCTAGAGCCTGAATCGACCACAAACATTTGGAATACTACCTATTAAACTAATATCTTCTCTCAATCAAAAAAAAAAATTCTCCCCTCACCTTAACCTACTTTAGCAATGTAAACAAACCAAAACTGATTTCCTGTTGTTTTGTTTTTTGCTTCATGTTCACTATTCCAATATCGTTCTCATATAGAAAGTACCACAAAAATCAAATAGCATTTTTAGACTAAAGAAATACTTGTAAGAGCTAAACACTGATGTTTATGAAGAAATAACATTGTTTTACATAATTGCTTTTAAATTATACATAATTGTTTTTAAATTATTATTCTAGTACCTAGATTTTTTAATATATGCATTTTTTTCTTTTCTATTTCTCCCCGCACATTTCTCTCTATGAAACAAAACTCTTTTTCTAAGGTCTATGTTCTTAGGTTCCTACAGATTCTGAATGTTGAACTGCACTAGCTGCTGCTGCAGTTTTCAAAAACTGAGAGGTAAACTCATTTAGAGCCAGCTGTTCTGCAAACGCAGATGGAAAAGACATCGTCATGTGAGGCACTTGCCTCAGGTGAGGTTCGCACGGTGTCCAGCCTGGGGAAGCTTGTTCTAGGTCAAGAAGGAGGATCTGCTCCTACTGGCCTGGGAGTCCCATGTATTAGTGTCCCACTCTTTGTCGAGAGGACCCTGGTTTTGAAGCAGGAGCCCAGTTGAGGCAGTGGGTTCAGTCTCCTTGTAGGTGGGCTATCAGGACCATTGAAGCCGGGGTCTGATTTTCACCACTCTTGGACGTACAGAGAGACTTACCTGCTGCCAATGAGGCTTTCTGACTCTCACAGTATGCCTCGAATTGAGTTGAATAACCCAAATCTATCGTTTGCCTTTTTAAAAGATTCTAAAAGCAGTTAGCCAAAGGGAGCCAGTCCTGTAGAGCATATAATTTTCTTTGACCCCAATGCATTCAAGTAGTATCCCTACCTCATAAGCCAGCGCTTCATTTTCACCTGTAAGTTGTCCCAAACTACCATCGGTTAGAGTTGTAATTGTGATGCTACTGCAGCCAGCTATGATGTCCACCCTGCCTACCAACAGCTCTGGGGTCCTGATTGCCAGCTGACCTGTGGGTTGCTCAGAACAACCACGAATCCGAACCTGAGGGTCCCCCATAAAGTAGGACCTGAGCTGAAGTCTAGTTTGCAGGTAGATTACTTTTTAGAATGTGATCCCGGACACCCAGAGTTGGGGGACTGGGAAGAAGAAATCAGGAAAGGAGGGAAAGCCTATCTCAAGTAGCATCACGTGGCTGGTTACTGTGGGAGGAAACGGGGGCTCGGTTCTGCCAGGGACCCTTTGAAAAGTGGAGTCAATTTCACCGCAGAATTTTTTCATTCAAAAAATAGAGGTTAATAGTTATCCAAGAGCCCCACTCTTAGCTTTCTATTGTTGCCGTAGCAAATTACCACACACGGGCAGCTTGAAACAACGCTCATGTATTATTTCAGTCTGCAGGCCAGAAATCAAAGGGATGCTAGGAGATGCACTTCCTTGTTTATTCGTGTTGCTGGCAGAATTCAATTCTTGCTTTTTATTCTGTGACGAGGATTCAAATATCCATCCAATATCATTTTCCTATATCTTGAAGAGTTCCCTTTAGCATTTCTTATCATGCCATTATACTGGCAATGGGTTGTCTGAATGAGTATCATCTAAAAATATCTTTAATTTGCCTTCATTCTTGAAGGAACATATCCTGACTCTCTAGGAAAAACATATTCTGAAACCCTAGTTTGACATTTAAAAAAATATAATTTCCAGCACTATAAAGAGATTTTTCTCACTCTTCGGGTTTCTGATGAGAAATCAGCCATTCATTGGATCAATGGTCCCTGTATGTAATATATTTATATATTTTTCTTATTGTTTTCAACAGTTGCTTCCTGTCTTTGGCTTTCATCATTTTGACTATGATGAGCTTCAACACATGTTCTCTGTGCTCATTCTGCTTATGTTTATTTAATATCTTCTTTGAAAATTTTTATATCTCATTAAATTGGGAAATTTTTAACTGTTATTTTTTCCCCCCAAATATTTTTCTACCCTGTTCTTTCTCTGTTCTCCTTCTGGTACTTCAATGACATGTATTTTAGACTACTTGATAGCATCTAATCAGTTCCTGAGACTCTGTTTTTGTTTTTTCTCAATCTTTCATCTTTCTCTTCTTTGCCTGGACAATTTCCTATTTCTTTGCTGATATTTTCATTGACCAAAGAGGTTTTTTTTTAACTTACTAGTGATAATTATACAAATTTAATTATTTTAAAATCATTGTGTTTTAGATACAGCATTCATTCATCTCTGGATCAATGTTGATTGATTTTCTTCTACCCTGATAATACATTCTATTTTCTTGGATTTCCTTATGTTGGATAATTCTGGATTATAGTCAAGATAATATAATATTATAAATGTTAAGTTGTAGCGATTTTTGATTCTGTTATTTTTCTGTGTTATTTCCTTTCTCAGCAGGTAATTGGTTTGGCTAGATTTGAACTATAGCAGTGGTTCTCAACCTGTGGGTCGTGACCCCTTTGGCAGTCAAACGACCCTTTCACAGGGGTCGCCTAAGACCATCCTGCATATCAGATATTTACATTACGATTCATAACAGTAGCAACATTACAGTTATTAAGTAGCAACGAAAAAATAATTTTATGGTTGGGTCACAACATGAGGAATTTTATTGAAAGGGCCAGAAGGTTGAGAACCACTGAACTATAGGCTCTGCTGCATTGGGTACCATATCTGGTCTTGATTCAGATCTTTTGTTTTTAGTTCAGCTGCTTTGAGTCTGTTCTGTTTTGAGCATGTTCAAGGGCATTTGGAGATACAGATAGAAGACTTAGGGATCGCTCTGTGATCTTTATCACATCAGAACTCCCAGGATTTACTCAATGTTTGACATTGTCTGCCTTCACCTTGCTGGGCCCCACACCGGAAAGCCTACCAGTTTCCCCACGTGAGGCCTTCTTACCACTGGGTACACCATGATCCTGCACTCAGTCCCTGGTTAAAGGCCAGAAAAGGTGGGAACATGCTTGTGGAGCAAACCATCTTCCCCACCCCAAGGGAGTATGTACTTTCCACCAGTCTCTGTTCTGCTCATTCTCTAGTATCCTCAGATAGTTGCTTTTTGTATGATATCTGGGTTTTATAGTTGTTTTCTGCAGGGAAGCCCATCTGGTAGACTAAGTAGACTTTGAAGAAGTTCCAGTACAATCTGACCCTGGGCTGTGAAGGACACAATGGTCATCCTTTGCTTCCTTTTTATTTGCCTTTCAGGAGGAGGCAGTGTTCTCAGGGGCATGGGCCGTTCGCCCAGCTTGCAATCCCTCTATGCAAAAGGACATGGACACCAAATGCCGGTGAGTTTACTCTTGAGGAACAGCTGCTACAAGTAGAAAAATATGCTGGCTCATGTGCTCTTCACTTGCTTCGTAGTGAGAATATAGTCCTCATTCATTCATTTATTCATCCCCCACTTATCAAATACTGAATGTCTGCTAAGCACCAGGCACAATGCTGTGTTTTGAGTTGACAGTGAATGTGACACATGATCCCTGCTATTACAGAGCTTATGTTCTGTCAGGAAAGTCATTATAATAAAACCTGATACCAGGAATGATAGGGAGAGTGCAGGATGTTAAAGTCCACTTATAGGACTTATAATTTGGCCAGTGTATCTAGTGATGGCTTTGTATTGGAAGTGATGTTCAAGTTGATACCTGAGGGATAACTAGAAACGAAGTGAAAGAGAAAAGAAAAGAATAGAACATGAAGCAAGAGCATTGTGTGCACAGCCGCTCAGGAAAGTACAAGCATGTAAGACGTAAGGGTGTAAAAGAAATTGTAGACAGGAAGGACGTCCCCATTAATTATGTTTAGGTCCCAGTAGTAACACATCATTTTAAACTAATTGATAGGGAGAAAATATTTCCAGATTCCAAAATGTGTCTTGTCTTTCAATTGCATGAAGCAACTGAACAATGTTACCTTTAACATAATAATTTTCTAAGACTTGCATAAGATTTTCAAAATTATACTAGCATCCTGGAGTTCTACCACATGCTTGACACCATGTTGTATCTACCTTTAGAAAGTAAAGTTGCCCCTTTAAGGACAAAGGAAAAAAAAAGGCTCAGTGTAAAGAAAGTAATAGTTATTTAGAGGCCAGGAGAGCACTAGAGAGGAAGATGCACGGGGTTGAGAGCATGTTTTCTGGACAGTTTTGATTTGTAGGCTTTCCAGTTGCTGATTAAATAGAAGTCCTGTGGAGATTGAAAACACCATCTGACATACTATTAAAGCTAATTTGTTTATGTTAAGGAAATAAAGAATAATTATAGCCAAAGCTGACAGAAACAGCCATTATCCCCTTAATTAAATGCTTCTTGAGACATTTTGCAAATGATTTGTCAATTGGCCTTATGCGGATGGAAGTAGCTGGTGTGGTCAGTTGGCCATTTCATTGTTCTTTACTGTTCTTGCATTTGTGTAATCACACAATTCTAGAGGAAAGATGTGCTCTGTCCTGAGGGAGAAGTCCATGTATTCCCTTCATTACTAACTCTCCTTTCTATCTTCATAATCATATAGACATCATATTCCTCCTCGTATTCTTCTCAGGCTGGGACATGTGTTTCAATATAGTAGTCAGGTTGTTTATCAACTATGCTCACTCGGTCCTGCTGCTCATCATTTTAATACTAAATATACTGTATCAACTAAACTGCTTCAGGCCTTAATGATCAGAGACTCTTCAAGTTGTATCTACTAATGAAATACTCTCTTTCATGGCCTCTGGTTTACTTGTGGCTTCTATTGCCACTGATGCCTATGTACTGACCTCTCTAGGTGTGTATTTGGGATATGTCAGCTGTCACCAACTTCTGATTACCTCTAAATTTTGTACATCAAAACCATCTACATAAGGGATGTTACTGGGTGAGTGTTAGGGTTTTGGCTGGTGACTTGGGCTGTGAAGGAATTCACAACTGAGAGTAGAGATAGATGTAGAGAGAAAGTTTATTTTCACCTTTCTGGAAGGGAAGGGCTGGTTCATTGCTAATCAATACAAAGGTAAAGAACAAAAGCGGCTCCCCCTTTTAAAGCATAGGCTGCTGTTGCTAGGTGACAGGAAGGGAGGAGGACTTGGAGGCTAAAACTGAGCAAAACATCGGGGGGTTGTCTTTGTTCCTTCTTCAAGAGACAGTCTGGGCAGGGGCAGAAGTCCTCGGAGGTATCTTATCAGCATTTTTCCAAAGTTTGTGAAACATTCTTAGAGTAAAAGTTATGAAGAGTTCAAAAGAGGATTGTTTGAAGGGGAGGGGGGAAGGGAACTTTCTACTAATAACCCCTGAGTTGTAAAAGTAACAGGGAAGAGGGGTATATATGCAGAAATGTAGCCTTGAGAGTAACTTGTCTTGTAGTTTGAACAGAGGGGCTGTTTGAACCAGAGGAGCTAACAATTTTGGTGTTTAATTATCAGATGCTTCTCATAAGTTTTGGATGGCTACAACAAAGAAAAAGAAAGGCCTTTTCTTTCTTTTCTTTTCTTTTTTCTGTCCTTATGGTGAGTAAGACACCTTTGACTCTTTTGGGTAAATCTGTCATGTCAATTTACTTCAGATGCTACTGGCCATGGAGAGATTGGCTGCCTGTGGGCAAGTCCTAGATTTCTGTTCTACTTTGCACTGGGTAGGATAGCTTGGTCATAGCCATCCTGATACCTTTAAGAAGCTCTGAAAATGCACATAGAGCATAATAGACTCTTTTTTTAAAAAATTCTTTATTGTTTAAAGTATTACATATAGTGTTACACATGTCTCCTTTTCCCCCCATTGACCTCTCCCCAGCCACCTCCAACCCCCAGCACATGCCCTCACCCACCTAGTGTCTGTGTCCATTGGTTATGATTATATGCATGTAAAACAAGTCCGTTGGTCTCTTACTTCCCCCGCCTCCCCTGCCTTCCCTCTGAAGTTTGACAGTATGTTCAATGCTTCTCTGTCTCTGGACCTATTTTTGTTCATCAGTTTATGTTGTTCATTATATTCCACAAATGAGTGAGATCATCTGGTATTTTCTTTCACTGCCTGACTTATTTCACATAGCATAATGCTCTCTAGTTCAATCCATGCTGCTGCAAATGGTAAGAATTCCTTCTTTTTTATAGCGGCATAATATTCCATGTGTAGATGTACAATGATTTTCTAATCCACTTATCTGCTGATGGGCACTTAGGCTGTTTCAAAATCTTCGCTATTGTAAATTGTGCTGCTGTGAACATAGGGGTGCATATATCCACTCTGACTGGTTTTTCTGATTTCTTGGGATACATTTCTAGAAGTGGGATTACTGGGTCAAATGGAAGTTCCATTTTTAAGTTTTTGAGGAAACTCCATACAGTCTTCCTCAATGGCTGCGCCAGTCTGCATTCCCACCAGCAGTGCACGAGGGTACTTTTTTCTCCGCATCCTCACCAGCACTTGTCGTTTGTTGATTTATTGATGATAGCCATTCTGACAGGTGTGAGATGGTATCTCATTGTCGTTTTGATTTGCATCTCTCGGATGATTAGTGATTTTGAGCATGCTTTCATAAGTCTCTTGGCCTTCTGTATGTCCACTTTTGAAAAGTATCTATTTAAGTCCTTTGCCCATTTTTTGATTGAATTGTTTATCTTCCTTTTGTTAAGACGAGTTCCCTATAAATTTTGGAGATTAGGCCCTTATCCGATATAACATTGGCAAGTATGTTCTCCTATACAGTGGGCTTTCTTGTTGTTTTGCATAATAGACTCTTAATAGATCTTTCTTGATGTGCACAGAAATGTAAAATCCTGAATCATAAATAACAGCTGCCATGATGGAATGTTTGCCATGTTTTAGATCCTGAATTGAGTGCATCATACATCTTAAAACATAACAATGTCAGGCCAAAGTATTATATAAACAAGGTTAAACAATATGCTCAGTGGTATAATTCAGTAAGCCATGAGTCAGGACTTGAACTACATTGCAGGTAATTATAGTATTAATTTCCTTGCATACTACACTATACTGTGCCTGAGGTTATAGGAAAGACTAGAGCTAAGAGGAGTTGGCTATGCTTTTGCTACCAATTTGCTACATTTATCATTCAAATTTCTTTAGTACATGGGTTTTCTCATCTGAAAGAGTTTGCTGTGATCAGGCAATGATACTATTCTTCTTTAAAACAGAATCTGTATGAGGATTGAATGAGAGATTTATGTAAAGCTCCTAATACCAGTTCTTGGCACAAAAAGACCCTCAGTTCATTATTATAGCTGGGATATTAATCTACTACCTCCAGGGAAAATTCCATGATGCATAGATTACTTTCCAAAGGCAATACACAAATGCACCTACTTCATTGAACTGCTCTTATTTTCAATGGCTTATTATTATTATTATTAACTTATCATTGATTATTTCTCTTTCTCCTCTTTTTCTAGGAAGGGCCTTTAGGCATAAAGACTTAAGTTGTATGCCCCTCCCTATAATGCAGCCGTTCTCAACCTGTGGGTCACGACCCCTTTGGGAGTCGAACAACCCTTTCACAGTGGTGGCCTAAGACCATCAGAAAACACATATATAATTACATATTGTTTTTGTGCTTAATCACTGCTTTAATTATGTTCAATTTGTAACAATGAAATTGGGGGTCACCACAACATGAGGAACTGTATTAAAGGGTTGTGGCATTAGGAAGGTTGAGAACCACTAATGACACATCACTGGGGTAAAGGAGAAGGGACTCTACAAAGTGCTTGTTGGCACAAAAGGACTTGTATCCTTACGTATGTCCTCAAATAGGAATCATAGAAGAAGCTGATTGTGTCACAAGCAAATTAATCATTAACTCTTCATGCTGTGGGCATATTAAGACATATGTAATCAGTTGTGAAATCTTACTGAAGTCTAGTGAAATAATCCTTGCCTTAAAAAATGAGCTGACTTATTGGTTAATTATTTCTAGCTCATCATTTTTATACATTCTCCCAACTCAGTGTTTCACAATTGAAAATTCCACAACATATGGGATACTATGGGTGGTCTGTAGCATCTTTCCCCATCAAGCACAAGAAAAAAACCTGTGAGCAGTAAATATGTTCATATGAAAAACAAGAAAGTATATAATAAAAAAAATAAGAGCCATGCATAGCAAATGCTGACTTAGGTATTTTTGCATTTTGAGGACGATAGATAATTCATCTACATGGGCATGTTTTTATTGTAATTATTTATGCTTCCAGTTTCAAGGGGTTAGTCTTTTTAAAAAGGGACATAATTGAAGCCCAAGGAACTAGTCAACATATTCATCCAGCTCTGTAAGGCTTTACCAGTGGTTCTCAACCTGTGGGTCGTGACCCCTTTAGCGGTCGAACGACCCTTTCACAGGGCCGCCTAAGACCATCCTGCATATCAGATATTTACATTACGATTCATAAGAGTAGCAACATTACAGTTATGAAGTAGCAACAAAAATAATTTTATGGTTGGGTCACAACATGAGGAATTGTATTTAAAGGACCAGAAGGTTGAGAACCACTGCTTTAGACTATGTTAAGAATCAACACACTTCAACTTTGAGGTGTTACTACTTTGCTTTTTAAAACACAAGCTATGCCCTGGTTGGCTTGGCTCAGTGGATAGAGCATCGGCCTGCGGACTGAAGGGTCCCAGGTTCGATTCCGGCCAAGGGCACATGTCTGGGTTGCAGGCTCCATCCTCAGTGTGGGGTGTGCAGGAGGCAGCCAATCAATGATTCTCTCTCATCATTGATGTTTCTATCTCTCTCCTTCTCCCTTCCTCTCTGAAATCAATAAAGAAATATATTTTAAAAAAATAAAACACAAGCTATATATTTTTATTTATTTTTTAAAGTATTTTTATTGCCTTCAGAGAGAAAGGGAGAGGGAGAGAGAGATAGAAACATCAATGAGGAAAGAGAATCATTGATCGGCTGCCTCCTGCACATCCCCTACTAGGGTTCGAGCCCACAACCTGGGCATGTGCCCTTGACCAGAATCAAACCCAGGACCCCTCAGTCCACAGGCCGACACTCTATCCACTGAGCCAAACTGACTAGGACAGGCTATATATTTTTAAAATACGCTCAGGGAAACATGTTTTCTTAAAGCAATTCTGCTTCTTGTCTGCAAAAAGTACATTTTGGATTTGATATCAAGGTTTGAACTAGTTGTTTCTATTTATTAAAATGGAAACTGATTCAAATCTTGGTTTGCATCAAATAACCCAATATGTTTCATTTAGCTAGGACTGAGATGTACATCAGTGAGAACACGTTGTAAAGGGTGGTTTTCATTAGGCACTGAGAGGAAAGGCACTTCAGGATCTGTGTGTGTATGTTCACACTTACACTTAAATTTGCATTTATATTAAAGTTCATAGGCTCCCATATTCTTGTTTCTTAAAGTGCAAGGGATCCCATAGTCATGGGAGCTCTCTTTTTAACGTAGGAATTAGAAGTAAAGATAACAGTACAGCAACATGTTAAGTCGCAGCTCTGGGCAGGTGAATGCACCAGCAGGAGAAATAAATGCCAGCGTCCCGTCACACCCAACACTCTGTGCTCCTTGCCCCCATAGAAGACAAAGGGGGGAGATGAGTTCTCTATATAATGGAGACCATCTCTCCCTTTCATTTCAGTTGGAAAGCCTTATTTATGTTCAGCAATTGTACTCATCAATGAAAAGAGACAGTTTTTTGTTTGTTTGTTTGTTTTTGCTAAAAGCAATCACCACTGAATTGGTACTTTAACAAAATAACTACTATACAGAAGATGCTATAGTATTGAGAAATGGGCTCTGAACTCATGGAACTGACAATTTATCTAAGAAGATAAGGTGGGTAGGTTGGCATTAGTTATATATAGTGCATGTAAATTTATAATTAGCATGATTTAATAAATAGTAAGCTTAAACCAGTAAGTCCCAGGTATAACTGCCAGCAGAGGCATTAGTAAAGGTTCTTCCTCCCTTTTCCTTCTTTCCTTTATAAAATTTTAAATTCAGATCTTAACTAGATGGTGATTGGCTCCAGGGATCTGTGTTTCTGTTTTTTTCTCAAACTATAAGGCAACATTTATTTACAAAATCACAGAAATGGAAGAGTAATTCATGGAAGAAACGGGCTTAGAAAACAAGTTGTGGAGGTAAAGGAAGGGTCCTTGGAGCTTGGGAGTGAGGAAGGTCAAGGTAGAGAGCCTGGCGGGGGGGGGGGGGGGGGGGGGAAGGCGAGGGTGTGCTTCCGGAGGGAGAGCGCTCTGGGTCCTCAGGCCTAAGGATCCTAAGGGTGGAGATTTTAGGGTTTTAGGAGAGGTCCCAGGGGAAGATCCCCAAGCATATTCAGCAGCTTTCCAGATGTGTCCTTTCAGGGTCTAGGTCTCCCCTGATGGATTGGTTGGTGCCAGGGCAGGGGGTCACTATGCAATGCAGGTCCTAAAGTCAGCCATGGGTGCTTGTCTGGTCTTGCTGCTTTGCGGAGCTTGGAGCAGAAATACAACTGAGGTCTAGATGGTATCAACAATAAGGACCAACCTTTCAATTGGGATATTGTCTCTGAACCTGGAGTCTCTACAGTTCGGTCCTCTAGAGCCATATCTAATCAATACCGTTAGCAGTAGGGGAGGAACAGTTGCTTCTTGCTTTGCAGTGAGTATGGTGTGTGTGTGTGGTGGCGGTGGGGGGGAGTTCCTGAATCTAACTAGGCTTCCAGATAATATCTGGTACTGGCCCTCTGTCTCATCCTTGACTTCTGTATGCTTACTGAGTGTACATCTTGAGCTTCCCTGCGATGCTACCGGATGCATCAGCTTGCTTCTTCGTTTGCATGACTGCAAGCGGTAGTTTCACCTCAGTCAATTATTATTCCTGTGTCCATTTGCCATCTTGCAAAATTTTGGTGACCTCTTTTATCCATTATTATCTACTCTCTCGTTCTCTTATTTTTACTTTCAGTTCTTCTACTCTAATTTCAGTGTGAACTAAGCAGAAATAATAATTTATAATATAATCTATGTTTTACAGAATAATTTTCATTGGTCTTATATGGAAATGTCTACATGGCTTTTAGAGAATTAGGTCCTGATGACAGTGTTAGAATTCCATAATTGTTCTTCCTGTAATAAATAGTTTCATTCATTTTCTTGATATATTTTCAAAGGATGGCTTCCTAAATGTCTCCAAGTCACTCCCATGTGGGTTTTCCCAATTGACAGTTGATGAGACTTATATTCCCGTCCTCCACTGTTTTGAATGTCATTCTCATGTCTAAATAGGTCAGTTCCAACCATCCTTGATATAAAATAGCAGGGAAGATAGCTTTGTGTGTTACAAACAGTTCAATTAAAGCCACAAAATGGCATAGGAACTTGTTTCCTGGCCAATTGAAATCACTAGCTGTCCCAGTTTTACAAGGTATCAACAGAGCTGGGAAAGGTGAAAGTAGTTCTATCATAGTGACTTGATTTGTGGAGATGATAGCCAATGCAAAGAAAGAATCTATATTATAAAACGCCTGTGGCCCTAACTCCATAACAACCAAAGCCCGGCGCAGGTGGGTGGGGCTGTGCACGTGTGGGTGGGCAAGGCTGCACAATTTTGCGCACTGAGCTTTTAGTAATGAAAATAAATACTTAAGTTCCTTCAACTTCTGGAAGTGTGACCACACAATCAACTTCTTTAAGTTATCTTTTGCTTTGTTACATATTTATGCATCCATCTCTCCATTTCTAAACAAGCATTCTCTAAAACGATTTAGGGTATATTTTTATGTTTTAAAAATATTTATTATTGAATTTTTGCCTGTGTTTCTTAGCAATAGAATAAGTCTACATTGACACATGAACTAGTCCAACTGCACATTAACATCTTTTACTGGGATTACTCGGCTTCTTGGGTATAAGGAGATCCTGTCTGTATTCTACACGTCTTTTATTTCAAAGACAGACATTAACCTATATACAAAGCATTTATAGTGAGCTGACGGGAGGGTTTATAATTCAAGATTATTGGGGTGTTGGTGGGGGAAGCAATTGACTTTATGTTAGTGGCATAAACAAACTCCAAATAAAGTGAGAATTACTCTGGAAGATCATTATGAGGGAAAGAGTATGTCAGGAGTAAGAACCTTATGACAAACAGGCATAGCCCACGTGCTCCTTGAGTTCAAGGTCTGTATCAATGTATCCTTGTGCCCCTCAAAACCTTGACCATAATAAGTGCTCAATAAATAATTGTTGCATGACTGAAAGAAGAAAAATATTAGCGAGATGGATCCTGCCTGTCAGAGCCTCTTCCTGAGCCTGGCCTTACAGGAACTCAGACGAGGCCCAGAATAGGAAGACAGCTTCAGTGTCTGTCCTGGCAGAAGTCATGAGATTATGACTCGGGGCTTTCTGGTCTACTCGATGGCTACTAGGCCCTTGGTGGTGACCCACAGGACGGTTTTTGCTGTGCTGTAAGTCATTTTCCTCCCCCCTTCATGTATAGCCATGCTCTCATAATTTCTTCAAATGACACTTTCTCATTGTCTGTTTGAAATGCTCTGCTTGGCCAATACCCATCTATGCTTTAAAACTGCTAGGTATCCCAAATGACAGATAAATGAAGATGGAATTAAAATATGCTTTAGTAAATTTCATATATTTTAATCATCGCAGCTTGTTGTTTTCCTTGTATTATATTAATATGGTTTGATGGTTCTTATACCCTGCGGCTGTTTTAATGAAGGGTCCATTGTTTAGTAACTCAATAAAGTAAACAAACAAATAAATTGTCTTTGCATAGCTCTACATCAGATTAAATGTCACTGGGAATTCAGTTCTTGTAGGAAGTAAATGCGATGTTCTGATCTCTGCTCATAAAAATCAAGGATGAAGATCATTTCCCTTTTTATTTATTTGTTTGATCTTTATTATTGAAAGTATTACATACATTTCCCTCCCCTGCAATTGACCCACACCCCCACCCCAGGCCTTAATTGAGACTCCCATATACGAGGCAGGAGTGTATGATACAGCAGTAGCTTTTATTGGAAACACTCTCATACTTTACCCGCCCCCCCTTCCCCAGCCCCCCTCGGACCCCCCCACCGTCAGCATGTTACCTGGTCAGAGTTTGCTTTCAACTTGTGTATAAGACACAATTCAGTCCATGTGGGAACCTATGCTTAGAACAAGAAGTTATGACACTTTGCTTTCAGCACAAACCTCCTCCTTCTACTAATCTCTCTCTCTCTCCCTCTCCCTCTCTCCTCCTATTTTATTATTTAGAAGACAATATTTATGTTATTTTTACATTATAGAATTATAATTCCATTTGATACATTATTCAGAATCTCTTCACACATTTTTCTTCATTCTTGCACATAGGAAATAAGGATTGGAGCACTATCCATTCAAAGTCAAATAGAAATATCAAAGATCCAGAAATGACCCATCTCCTGTCACTTTTCTACCTGGAAAAATTATTTGTGTCTCCTTACAGGTACTTAAACAAATTTTAATTTGTAGAACTAAATTAAATGTGTGAGGAGAGAAGAGATTGCCAGGGGAAAGTCCTTAAGGAGCCAAAACTTGAAGCAGTCTCTGGTAGCAGTCTGTGGGCATATCTAGCACCACCTTGTACTTGGTCTTAATACCCTCCATGTGGCCCTCAAGTTGAAGGTCACATTCACATTGTTCTCTATTTTAGGTTTGACTTAGTTACTCTGTGACATTCTAACACTGCTGAACGAAACTTTCCAATGTCTTTATAGTAGTTAACCCAGCAATACAATGAAGGTTTAACCTAAATGGAGGAGAGTGTGTATTCATACGGACAGATGCACTATATGTGTGTAGAAACCAATTAAGATAAGTGAGAAGTTTGGAGTCTGTTTCAAATTCTCCAAAGCTTATCTTAGAGCTATAATTACTTTTATTGCAGCTCTTGTTGGCTTTCTTCATTCTAAATTGTTCCTTTCAGGCAGGTCTAATGCCTGCATACATCGCTGTAGTTCCATTTCATCGTCTCAGGGTAACTTTTGCTATAAAGGGATGGCTACTATCTCCTTTGAAATTGCCTAACTTTCCAAATAGAGATGAATTGCTGAAATAATTCGCATACTTCTCAAAGGACCTGTTTTGTCTGTCAGCTGCTAATGGAAAGTACCAACACACAGGCCAGAGCAGAGGACTTGCCCTGACTTCACTGACGTCGGAATAGAAGGCAAAGGGTATTGGAGCACAGTCTTTATTTCAGCAACTTGATTGTAGCTCCAAGGATATGTGCTCATTATCAGTATGTCTTCTATGAAGTGTAAAAGACAAGAACACAGTAAGGGTCTTTCTAAAAAAATGTTGAGTAATAGCTAATCTTTTTCACCGACTTTTTGAAAAGCGGGATTTTTTGTTTCTCTACAAGGCATGACGTGTCCTCTATGTTGCTTTGTTACAAGGTTTCCTTTGTCTCATTACTTGGAGTAGAAGTATAATATTTTACCAGCCATCAGCAGAGCTTCTGAGAAGGCATTTTAGAAATACAGGTTGATAAAGTTAGTCATTAAAACTGCAGATTCTGGGCCCTGGCCGGGTAGCTCATTTGGTTAGTGTGCCATCTGGATATGCCAAGGTTGCGGGATCGATCCCTGGTCAGGGCACATATGATACTCGACCAATGAATGCACGAATCGGTGAATAACCGGTAGATGTTTCTCTCTCCCTCTCCCTCCCTCTCTCTCTAAAATCAATCAAGAATAAAACAAACCAACAAACCAACTGAAGTCTCTGACCTTACAGCATGCATCCATTTCAGTTTAGGGTTAAGATAAAGGGAGTTGGCATGTTATTACACACCTCTTCTCTGCTTCCCTGGTCTCTGTGATAGAGAATCCTTTAGAGTGGAGACAGCATAGCTGACATTTCTTCCACCATTCTCTTTCCTGTTTATTTAAGAATGAGGGGAAAATATAACAGGACTAGTCTTGTTAGAGAGAATTCTTCTTTTGTAATGTTACCATTTTTTTAAAATATATTTTATTGATTTTTTACAGAGAGGAAGGGAGAGAGATAGAGAGTTAGAAACATCGATGAGAGAGAAACATCGATCAGCTGCCTCCTGCACATCTGCTACTGGGGATATGCCCGCAACCCAGGTACATGCCCTTGACCGGAATTGAACCTGGGACCTTCCAGTCTGCAGGCCAACGCTCTATCCACTGAGCCAAACCGGTTTCGGCTGTAATGTTACCATTTTTAAAAATTATTTATTCCTGGTCTAGAGAGCTTATATGTTGTCCATCTTCTCCTTACAAAATAGCATTGTATGCAGCACATTCTCAGTAAATACTTGCTGGATGATGAAGAAAATGGCAATGATGATCACGGAGATTCTACCTGTAAGCACCCACGCACGTTAAGAATTTTACTGTTCTAATTTTTAGATTTTCCTCCTTCTTCAATATTTCACCTTAAATAAACTGCTTAGTCGTTGTCACATGGATCCTGTGTTTCCCTGCTTCTGCCTTTTTTTTTTCTTTTCTGTTTATGTATAATGCTCTTGCTTCTAGGATCTATTAATCCTAATTTTCTTCAAGCCCCCCTCTCAGAAATTCCCCCCTTCCATCAAGGCTTGTAGTCAGACCACTTTGATCTCCTTTTAGCTGCTCAGAGGAAGGGAGAGGGATAGAGAGTTAGAAACATCAATGAGAGAAACATTGATCAGCTGCCTCCTGCACAACCCTTACTGGGGATTGAGCCTGCATCCAAGGTGCATGCCCTTGACTGGAATTGAACCCAGGACCCTTCAGTCCACTGGCCGATGCTCTATCCACTGAGCCAAACTGGTTAGGGCACGGTTGGGAAGGTTCTTGATGGTGTGATGAGGTTTCTCTGTAGGTCCCACTGGGGCTGTGTTACAGGGATCTAGTGACTAGAGTGTGAGAATAATTCTTCCTAAGGTAGGATCTCCATCAGGATTTTAAAATACTTTATTGAAATATAATTTACATACTCTAGGTTTCACTCACTTAAATATACAATTCAGTGAGTTTTAGTAATTTGCAGAGTTGAAAAACCATCAGTACAATTCAATTTTAGAACATTTCCATCACTCCAAAGATCCTCCTGTCCCACTCCCCTTTCCAGATTCAGGCAACCACTGAGCTTTCTGTCTTAAAAAGATTTTCTTTTTCTGAATATTTTTTCATACTCAAAATATATGTAGTCTTTGTATATGGATTTTTTTTCACTTAGCACAATGTTTTTGAGATTCATTCATGATGCAACACAGTTCATTTTAATTGCTTAACAGTATTCTATAGAATAGATATACCACATTTTATTTATTCATTCACCAGTTGATGAATAGTTGGATTATTTTCAATTTTAAACTATTGTGAATGATGCTGCTATGAACATTTGCATATATATATCTGTATAAACATATGTTTTTATTTCTCTTGGGTATATACCTAGGATTAGAATTGCTAGATTTAACCTTTTAAGAAACCGCCTGTATTTGTCTTTTTTTTTTTTTTTGGCTATGTAACACCCAACTACAAACCTAGTGGCTTAAAACAACATCTATTATCTCATAGCTGTGTGGGTCAGGAGTCTGGGGATGGTTGAGCTGGCTCCGCTGGCTCCTCTGGCTCAAATACCCATATAAGTTAAGGTACAGTGAAGATACCAGCTATGGTCTTATCTCAAGTCTCAGCTGGGGAAGAATCTGCATCCAAACTCTCGTGTGGCTGTCGGCAGAATTTACTTCCTTATGGGTTGCTGGGCTGACGGCTTCAGTTTCTTGCTGTCTGTTGGCCGGCGGTTACTTTTCCTTCCTTGCCACGTGGGCCTCCCTGTAGAACAGATCGCAACATAGCAGCTGCCTTCATCAAAGCAGGGAGAGAGCGCCTACTAGCACGACAGTCGTTGCAATCTTATGAAATGTGATCATGCAAGGAACTTCCCTTTGCCATACTCTCTTGGTTAGAAGTAAGTTACATGTCATACCTAGATTCAAGGGGAGGTGGTTACAAAAGGTGTGACTACCAGGAGGTGGGAATCATTGGGGACCATTTGAGAGTCTGCCTGCCATATTGCCAAACTGTTTTCTAAAGTGCTTGTAACATGACATCATCACCCACAAAGTGTGAGGTTCCTAGTTTCTCCTCATCCACACAAACACCTGTTACGCTGTTATAGTCTGTGTTTTTATCATAGCCGTTCTAGTGGGTGTGAGTGGCATCACAGTGTGCTTTAATTTGCATTTCCTTTATAACTAATAATGTTGACTATCTGTGCATGTGCTCATTTGCCATTAGTATATTTTCTTTAATGAAATGTCATTCAAATGGGAATTTTTTTATTGGGTTGCTTATATTCTAATTGTTTACGTTTAAGAGTTCTTTATATATTCTAGTTACAATTTCTTGACCAGATATGTGATTTGCAAATATATTCTCCAGTCCTTGGTGTGTCTTTTCTTTGAGCAGATCTACCTGCATTGGTACAAAATGGCAAAATGTTAAAATTCTAGTACCATGTCTTCTGTTACTCTTCTTAGAAAAATTAAGGATGATTGCAACTTTTTGGAGGATTTATGTAGCAAGGATATCAGTTGTCTATATTATTTTTCAATGCAAAGTAGATTGAGAATAATATTATAGCCACATTTTTCCATTTTTAAAGAAGGGGTTTTAGATTAGACCAAGGAATTAGTTTGGCAAAGCTAATATAAAGTAATTTTGAAGGTCTGTTTTCTTAGAAATCTTGTTTTACTTTTTTAAGTATATGAGCTTGTACTGAAACTGTAGTATCTGAAATTTATGTTGTAGTAACTTTTAATAAGTTGCTTTTTAAATATATATATATACATATATGTATATATGTATGTGTGTGTGTATATATATATATATATATATATATATAATATATATAATTATTGATTAGCACAAGAGAGCCTTTTACTTTGGGTCTCAACTTTTAGCAGCACAGAGAACAGACAAAAGCTATGGAATTTCCTTCTTTCCTTTTCCCAGCCCTACTAATCTACAGAAATGGAAGCAAGGCACTACAGACATAATGTATCCTATCGTTTATGTTACCTCTTCCCCTACCCCATTCAGACACACATCCAAAAGTAGGAGTTCTAGTTTTGCCTTTTTAAAACTCTTTTTTTTTTTTTTTACTCTGCTATGTAGCAAAATACCTTGAAACTATGTTCAGAATGAATGAGCAGTTAGATCATATATGTCTTCACTGGGATCTTTAATTTTATTCACTTAGAACTTAAATGAGATCAAATTAGATTACAAACATTTATTTATATAAAACCCTAATATGCAAATAGACTGAACGGCGGAACAACTGAACAACCAAACAACCGAAAAACCGGTCACTATGATGTGTGCTGACCACCAGAGAGCACACGCAGAACATGGCAGGTGTCAGCAGTGACGGGATGGCAGAGCAGGTTAGTGGGGGAGCCAGACCAAGGTGGGACGCCAGTCACTGTCATCGGGGTGAGCCTTTGCTCCTGCGCACCATGGTCCCACCCAGCACTCGCACCTGCTGCCGGCGCCAGCCCCACCTGCACTGCTGCCAGCGCCTGATCACCCCTGAGGGCTTCTCCACCTCCCCCTGCTCCTGAGGGGCGATCAGGGCAGCAGCTGCTGCTCTCACCCACTGCTGGCGCTGGCCCTGCTCACACCTGCTGCTGGCGCCGGCCCCAATCACTCCGCACCATCAGTGGGTGAGAGCAGCGGAGGCGCTGACAGACAGATGAGAGGGGCTGGGTGGGGGCGTGGAGGATGAGCCGAGCCCCTTTGCCCACTGCAGCCTCGTGGCCCACAGTTCCTTTCAAGGTGCATGAATTTGTGCATTGGCCACTAGTTAGATAATAAGATGAGTCAAGTTTTCAAATGGTACATGAGTTCTTTTACAGTATAGCAAAGCAGCCCCAAACTAAAACCATTTACGTTTTGTTTACAAGTGAGGGCTGGCTGGTAGGATCTGCTGGCCTGGGCTAGGATCAGCTGGTCTTGGCTGGACTTGCTTGCGTATCTGCCTTTTGCTGGCAGGTTGGCTGGTTGGTGTATCATGGCCTCACTCATGTCTCTGGTGGTTGGCTGTCTGCCAGCCCAGGGTGACCCAGGTGATAGATGCTCACATCACTCATCATCCAGGAGACTAGCCTGGGTTTTTCAAATAGCAGCTAGAGTTCCAAGAGGGCTTACTAGGGGTACAGGCCTTGGGTCAGGACTGACACATGGTGATTTTGCCACATTCAGTTACCTGCAGCAAGTCACAAAGCCACCCAGTGCGAGAGGTGGGAGAATTAACCTCTTGAGAGGATCTGCAAAATCGCATTGCCAGAGGTGTGGATACAAGCTGAGGATACCTGCATCCATATTTTGTGAACAAAATATCACAAATGGTGATGAGAATCCAATAGCAAGAAAATAAGGTACTTTTCTTATTTCCTAATTAAGGATGAAAAATATCTGGATTACCACTGATTTTTTCCCTTCTCAACATATTCCCCCACCGCTAGATCTTGCCAAGTAAAAAACCATCAAAAGCTTTCCCTTCTAATTTTTCACACTACGTCTAAAAACTTGAACAAATTGACTTGTTGCAGAATTGGAGAAAATATGCTTTATATACTTTGGAAGAAACTTATTTTCAAGGGTAATCTATGAATGATCCCCAAATCAATTCTTTCAGGACATTATTTCCAAAGGTCAGAGTCACATCTGTTAACACTATGTCTGCATCACTGCTGCTGGAGTTAATTTCTTTGGTCTGAGGTGAAACTAACATATTAACTTAAGTTCAGAAATTTCTAAGACTTGAGTTTTTAGTGAAAAAGAAATTAAATGCCAGAAATGCAACCAGCTGAGTGTGCGCCTTCCTGAACAGAGAGACTCCTAGAAGCCTCTGGCCTGAGATGATTGACACTTTGCCATGGCTCCTGTGTACCTACCACCTGGGACATGGCTCCAGCTCAGTAACGGGTTTTTGTTTTTATTTTATTATTTCTCCTTTGGATAGTTCATTGAAACTCATGCAGGCCCCGAGGATACCAAGTTACCCTGGCCTGAAGCAAAAAAAATACACACAATATCTAGCAGTTTCTGAATTGCAACTAGGTGTCCTGTGGTTTGAGACACATTTCATTTTTAGAGAAATTACAAAAACATTAAAAATTTTGTTCTTGGATTTTTGCTAGTCATCACTCTGTTATTCTGTATGAGATGAATATGGTTGTATTTGACCACCTACTTCTCTCCTCCAGTGGAAAATTTAAATTTGTGGGCTAAAGGAATGTATTTCTACAAATACCCTAAGTAAAAGTGTCTTGAGACTTAATTCCTAACTCTATGAAATAGTGGAGTTTTTGGTGTACATTATTCACTTCTATAGCAATAACTTAAGAACCCCTAAAATATAATATTAGCAAAAAAAAAAGCCTCAGAATGTTTTTGTTTGTGGAATCACAACTACTAATACCCCCTCACTCATTAGCAACTTAATATTCTTGTTCGTGCTTGGGCGTCATAAGTAGATTCTATCAGCTTTTTCACCCTTCAAACCATGGTTGGTAAACCAAAAATATCCTCAAAAGCATAAAAAAAACTATTTTTAAAGTAGAGGGAAAAATAATCACTGATATAAGCTAAGATTTTTTTCTTAAAAATAAATACACAACATAAATTTAAGCTTACAAGTTCTCATTTCCAAATATAAATGTTTCCAATCATTAAGCATGTATAAAGGCCACTTCAAGTTTTTTAAAAACTTATCAGTGAATATTTGAAAAGTATAAAACAGGAGGAAGGGAGCAGAGTTGTGCAGCGGAAGCGTGCTGGGCCCATAAAACAGGAGGAAAGTCAATTGTGTCTACCAACTCAGATGCTTCCTACTGTCAGAATTAAATAGCCATTCCATTTTCTGATCATTCCCGTATCAAAGGGCAGGATTTATTTTCCCTTTTAGCTCTTCTAAAGACTTATGCTTTAGTAAAATGTGAGAAGAGAGCATAACTTGAAGATGGAATTAAGCCAAAAGGAATTAGAACTTAAAGATTTGAAAATTCTCAGCCTATTTGTATTGCAAAAAATGAGAAAGCCTATTACAAGAATAGAGATGAAAGAGATGCTGTCTTTTGCCATCCCATGGGGACACAATGAGAAGATGCCCTTCTGCAAACCAGGAAAAGAGTTCTCACCAGGAACCAAATTGGCCATGACCTTGATCTTGGACTTAACCATGCTCCAGAACTGTGAGAAAAAAATGCTTGTTTAAGGCACCCAGTCTGTCATATTCTGTTATAGCAGCCCAATTGACTATGACAGTCTCATCTGTGAGATGAAAGATTGAACTGAGTATTCTCCAAGGGCCATTAGAGCTTTAGGCTTTGGATCCGTACTCTGAAGTTTTCTGTTTGAGAACAAAGCAAATAACTTGTTACTAACTCAAATCTGAGTGATTTGCATTGAGTGGGGAAGGGATGAAAGTAAAAACATCTATACTAATAATAGAGGAATATGCAAATTATCTGGGACGCCATCACAGTAACAGTAACAACCAAACAGCAGGCTGCATGGGGCGACCAGGCCAGCAGAGGGGTTAGTGAGGGACGGCCAAATGACTGAACAGCAGGCTGCATGGGGTGACCAGGCTGGTGGGGGGGGGGGCAGTTGGGGGTGACCAGGCCAGCAGAGACGCAGTTGGGGGTGAACAGGCCAGTAGGGGAGGACAGTTGGGGGCGATTGGGATGGCAGGGGAGGGTAGTTTGGGGGGACCAGGCCAGCAGGGGAGAGCAATTGGGGGTGAGATCAGGCCGGCAGGGGAGGGCAATTGGGGGTGACCGGGCTGGCAGGGCAGCAGTTAGGCGTCAATCAGGCCAGCAGGGGAGCAGTTAGGGGGTGATCAGCCTGGCAGGCAGAAGCGGTTAGGGGCAATCAGGCAGGCAGGCAGGCGAGCGGTTAGGAGCCAGCAGTCCTGGATTGTGAGAGGGATGTCCAACTGCCGGTTTAGGCCCAATCCCGTCAGACATCCCCCAGAGGGGTCCCAGATTGGAGAGGGTGCAGGCTGGGCTGAGGGACACCCCACCAGTGCATACAGTTTGTGCACCAGGTCTCTAGTCTATATATATAAAAGCCTAACCACCAGGGGCAGACGTTCAACACACAGGCATGGAAACATGGAACAGACTAATGAATCTCAGAGGGAGGGGGTAAGGGGGTATGGGAAGAGATTAACTGAAGATCTTATATGCATACTAGAGGCCCAGTGTACAGATTCATGCACCAGTGTGGTCCCTCGGCCTGGCCTGCAGTGATTGGGCCCAAACCAGCTCTCTGACATTCCCTGAGGTGTCTCGGATTGCAAGAGGGTGCAGGCCAGGCTGAGGGACCCCACTGGTGCACAAATCCATGCACCGGCCCTCTAGTATTTACAATAATGTGGCTACAGGTTTGTACAGAATCTTATGCAGCTCAGAAGACAGAGAGTCTAACAAGCCTGGCACATATAGAGAAATCTCAAGTGATGTGGGCTTTTTACCAGGAGGAGGAATGGGCTAAAAGCACTTCTGATGGAGATAACAGTATTAAAAATGAACAGAGACAAAAAAGCATGGCAGAGGTGGAAAGGAACATGGCACATTTGCAGGTGTGAGTGTAACAGACACTCTTGGTGTCCTGGCTAAGTCCCCTCAGCTCATTCTATTACTTTCATATGGATGCCCCACCTTACTGCTAACATTTACTAGTAAGCTCTGCCTGAGGACTTTCTCAGGCCACAGGTGTGTGCAGCTGCCCTAAAAATATGGCAGATGGAACTTAAAGGACATATACCTCAATGCTCATGCCCTTTGAATGGGATGACATTCAGATATGTTCTACATGGTCACCCAAATCTCTGAAGCAGTCGTGCATATCTGAGCCCATGACAGTAATAACTTATTAGCATATTATGATTGACTTCCTTCTCTTGACTTTCTCAGTTTCACACTTCTCTACTAGTGCTTTCTGAGCCCATTTTCAAATAAATAACTTTCCCTCCAAATCTATACAGGGTTTTTCTTCTGTGAGAACCTAATTTATAGGAGTAAGTTGTGGTGTAACTAGAATTTTGTTATCATGGGAGTGATGGTTGAGAATACTGCCAGATGTCGAAGGGCTCTGTTTGACATTCTGATGACTTTGGACTTTATCTTATAAGTAGTGAGAAGTTCTCAGAGGCTTGCAAGGAAGGGAGTGGCATGATCAGTTTGGTATTATAAAAGGTAGTTCTGGCAATAATGGAATGCAGGAATGATTCCTTCTATCCCCAACTATTGTAATAATTTCAGGAAGAGTAAGGGGCTAAGCAAGACATGAGATGACAGACTTAGATACACTTCAGAAAGAGAAATGGCAAAATGTGGTGACTAAGCTGGATTTGGGCAGGAGAGTAATACTTGAAAATAATGATGCGTGGCTAGGTAATACTATTAGCCAGTAAAAGGAACAGAGATAGGCTGAATTTACCATTGCTTCTGTGTGAGAGTGGCACCTTAATGTTCACTTGGAAAGGTAGGCTATAAGAAGGAACTGACCAGCATCCAAACAGCTGATCTTCTGCCCAATAATCCAGACTAGAAAGCTCAGCTGACTTCAAAGTCAGTATAAGTCCCTGTTTTTGTTATTAGAAGATGTTGGGTGAGGGTAGGGAGCACACAAATATAGTAATAGAGGAGGCTGTAGAAGGAGTCCCTTTTGTTCTTAAGAGAACCACTGGAATGACTGCCTGCTTGGGCATAGAATCTTTTTCTCACCTATCCTCAGTGTTTCCTTGTGAGGTGGGAGATGAGAATGATGGCCAGTTTCAGAGCAGCTGCTGCCATATGCATTGTACAGGTGAAGATACTGAAGCATGGAGGTGACATGTAGGTTTCCTTAGACCCCGAGATGACTTCACGGTCATGATGATTGCACTTTTTGAGTGTTAGTTCAGTTTGTTATGCATGGTAAGTAAAGTAAGTGAAGCCACCTGGTTATTTAAAAGAGTAAAAATAGGTGGCTTGAAATTGGTTGAAACATTAGAATAGCAAGAGGGAAAGGGGGGCTTATTCAGTTGAAACATTTCCACACTCATCCAACTCTGATTTAGGAGACATTAACAGGCTACTGGTAAAGAATCTCATCCAATGGCTTTAAAGCTCCTCTGATGAATAGTTACCCTTTGGCAGTTCATATACTTTCAACCTATTTAAAAACAAAGTCTTGACCATTGGCTAAATTGAAATCAATAGTGGCCCGAGAGAGAGATTCACTGCATGACAGATGAGCGCATCTCTCCATTGCAGGTACATATAGATCACAGAGGGATGGACATTTTATTATCCCAGGAGCTAGACATTTTCTACAAATACGTTTGCTTTGTAAAATGTGTTATGCTCTAGCAAACATTTATTCAGAGCCTTCTGGACTATGGGGTGTGCAGTATTTGCTAAGTGAGTTAGCTCAAGTCCTATATTTTCATCTGGGCTAATTGGAGCCTGGCACAAGGATATTTACAGTAAGGTATGCTGATAAGCATGGTGATAGATTCTTTTTTAAAAAATATATTTTATTGATATTTTACAGAGAGGAAGGGAGAGGGATAGAGAGTTAAAAACATCGTTGAGAGAGAAACATCGATCAGCTGCCTCCTGCACACTCCCCACTGGGGATGTGCCCGCAACCAAGGTACATGCCCTTGACCGGAATCGAACCCGGGACCCTTGAGTCCACAGGCCGATGCTCTATCCACTGAGCCAAACAGGTTAGGGCGAGTCTTAGGGAGAAAGGCCTAGTGTATGAATTTATCTAGAAATTTCATTTGAGAAATGGAATGTCAACTTTAAAATTTTCTATGTGAAGCCAATGATATGTTGGCTCAAACTGTCAACATAAACTGCCAACAGCTGCAACCTAACGCAAACCTATTTATTCAGTATGCTTTTATTGAGTGCCTACTGATTTTAAAGCATCACATATGGTGCTTCAATAGGGACCAGAAATTCTTCACTGGATACCTGGTTCCTGACTTTGAGGAATTTCTAACCTAATTGATTCTTAACTGTGTAGACAGTGGCTCAGAATGACAATGAGTCTAAATGCTTTAAATGTGTTCATTTGAATAATCAATGGCAGGGTATTTATTTTGCTTCATACTTTTTCCCTTATAAAGCAGTAAGTGATTAAGTTTACTTTTTCCAGATAGAGGTCACATCTTTAATTTGTGCTTTATGTCTTTTCCATAAAAATAATGTTCTTCTTTATATTCCATTTATTAAAACCATCCCCCTAATCACCCAGTTCTAAACCCCATTACTTTGCACACACCTTTCTCTTTATAATACTATGATATTCCCCATTTTATTCAGCCTCTGTTGCATTAGTTATGTCTTATTTTGCTTACCTATCTAGTAGCTTATAGAGCAGCGGTTCTCAACCTGTAGGTCGTGACCCCTTTGGCCGTCAAACGACCCTTTCACAGGGGTCGCCTAGACCATCCTGCATATCAGATATTTACATTACAATTCATAACAGCAACATTACAGTTATGAAGTAGCAACGAAAATAATTTTATGGTTGGGTCACAACATGAGGAACTGTATTTAAAGGGCCAGAGGTTGAGAACCACTGTTATAGAGGATAAAATCCTTGCTCTATAGTATGTGCCAGTTCTAAACCCGGAGTTTAAACTTCCATGATTGTCCAATCCAAATGGTTTTTTCTCACCAGGGAGGGCCCTCTAAAAGCACTAGTAATCCCAGTCCCTTCTTTCTGGCTAATGACTTTGAAGGACCAGAGTCCGTTCCTTGGGTTGTAAAGCAGAACCAGTCTTCTGTAATTGTAGTTGATCTCCATGTCATTGCTATAGGAAAACCTCTTCCTAACTCCATGAGAAAACTAGGGATAAGGCTGTGGTCGGCAAACTGCGGATCGTGAGCCACATGCGGCTCCTTGGCTCCTTGAGTGTGGCTCTTCCTCAGCCTTAGGAGTACCCTAGTTAAGTTAATAACAATGTACCTACCTATATAGTGTAAGTTTTAAAAATGTGGCTCTCAAAAGAAATTTCAATCGTTGTGCTGTTGCTATTTGGCTCTGTTGACTAATGAGTTTGCCGACCACTGGGATAAGGGAAAAGGCAGCCTGTGCTGATAACCTGGACTCACCTGCAGGCGTTTTACTGACAGCGGCTTAAGAATTTTGCTCAACCTTTCAGTGGAAAAATTCTTTTTCTTTCAACTGAGCAGTAAAGTTTGTGAAAGATTTCTTTCTCATTATTCATCACTTTTAGTAACATATAAAACTGGTAATTTTGTGGGGAAAAAAACCCTTTTGATTCATTAATCAAGACTTGCATTTTAAAACTTTGATTCTTGAAAATAAGGCATCCTACTTTATTTAATTAATAAATGTGAAACTCTTGTGTAAGGGCCAGGAGTGCTCACAAAAGAGCAGCATACGTTATTGAACACATGAAAATGTATAGGCAACTTCAGATGTGGAGAAACGTTTGTTGCACTGTGGAAATGTAGCCTTCAGCAAATTACTTAACCAAACATATCCTCTGTTTCTTCAACTGAAAATGAAAAGAATAATTATAATACCTACTTCATGGGGTTTTATGAGGAGCAAATAAAGTACATCAAAGCATTAAATACTAGCGCATAATAATCTTTCAATGGTGGCCTGTTATTAGCATCACCATTTTTATTACTTTTATGATAATAGTATCTTGAAAATAAATTCGTAGTCCCAGAGTCAGTTTGCATTTCTATCGCTGCTAAAACATCTTCATGGAGAGAGGCTTAGAGTCATTTATTCCTCTCTCTGGACTGCCTTTTACAGCTCCGATTTCCTGAAATTTGATCAATCTGACACGTAATCCCAATCAACTATATTCCCTGCTTTGTCCTGGAAGATTCACTCTCATGTTCCTCCCACCCTATTGATTGTATAGTTGTGGTACATATTAGGGATGCTATAAAATGTGCTAGAGAGTGTGCCTAAACTTATGAGCTTTCCATCTACTGGGAGACTATTGTAGTACTAGGATCAAGCATAATGCAAAGCAGAGCACGTTCCAAGAGGTAAAGGTGGTGCAAGTGCTTTGAAAATTCAGAAACATAAGCCATCACACCAACTGGGAAAGTCAGAAAATATTTTAGAAGTGAGGTGGTTCTGAATGGGTCCTGTAAGGACAGTGTAGATTTCATCAGGAGGAGTTAGAGCTGGGATAGACATTGTAGGAGGAGAGAAGAACATAAGAAAAGTAGAGTGGGCAGATGCCAGAATATCATGGAAAGTTAGTGGTCCAATTTTGGCCTTGAGGGAGAGAGTGGGAGCACAAGAATAAAAGGGTGGAGAGCAAAGCTGGGAAATCCTTAAATGCTAAGAAATCTGAATTTTATCCTGCAAGTAATAGGGAGTTACTGAAAGAGCAAGGGAGATCCATACTGAAAATGGTATGGTGAGATTGAGAGATCAAGGAGATTGCTTAGGACAGTGATGGCGAACCTATGACACGCGTGTCAGAGGTGACATGTGAACTCATTTTTTTGGTTGATTTTTCTTTGTTAAATGGCATTTAAATATATAAAATAAATATCAAAAATATAACTCTTTGTTTTACTATGGTTACAAATATCAAAAAATTTCTATATGTGACACGGCACCAGAGTTAAGTTAGGGTTTTTCAAAATGCTGACACACCGAGCTCAAAAGGTTCGCCATCACTGGCTTAGGAGGTAATGGGGCCATCTAGGTAGGATGCATAAATGTGTTGAGAAAAGGTGCTGCGAAGAAGGATGTCATAATGAACAGGCATCAGGAAGGGCCAGGTAAGTCATTATATAAAGAAGGCAAAGAGGATAGGGCCCAAAGATTCAATCCTTCCTGCAAGATTGAGAGAAAAAGCAAAGATGTTATTAGAACAAAGGGGGACCTCAAAACATACCTCCGTAGGCTATTTGCATCTTCTCTTTGCCTGGAATGTTCTTCCTCCAGATATTCAAATGGCTCACTCCTTTACCTACTCTGAATTTTTTTTAAGTGTCACCCTCTCAAGAAGGCCTAATCCTACTAGATATTGCAGTCTGCACTATCCCCCACCCCACCGCCTACTCCTGCCCAGCATTCCTTGTTCCTTCATCAGTTTTCTTTTTCCCATAGAGTTTATCACCTTCTAAAACACCACATAATGTGTTCACCCATTAATGTTTATTTTTATTCCCCTTTCTCCTCCCCCACTGTTTTATTCATGGATGCATCCCAGGCACCTAAAAGAGGACACAGTAGTTGCTTAATAAATATTTATTGAATAAACAAATCATTGTTCACAAGAGTTTCTTAGGAGCTACAGTTGAACAAAAGAGAGCAATTTTTTAAATTTCAAAACTGTCTTTACTTGAAAATACACTGAGTGGCCAGATATTTATGACCGGCCAGATTATTATGACCACCCCATCAGTACTTCATTGACACTTCCAAAAATACTGAATATTGAAAACTTCCTAAGCAAATAGTCTCAAGGTTTTATTATTATTATTTGCATAACTTATTCACTTCATTGTACTCATGGGGTGGTCGTAATAATCTGGCTGGTCATATTAACCTGGCCACTCAGTGTATGTTGTAGGTGTTTTGAAGATTTTTGAACACCACTGTTCATTAAAGCATCGTGTTTTTCCTTAAAATAGTATTTCAAAAAATAAAGGTAAAATTTGCTTAGGAAATGTAAAATAGAACATATTTTTGGTCAAATGTTTACATTCCTAATTAGTTAAGTACAAATTAATGGCTTATTATCATAATAAGAATAGCATTTGTGAACAAAGCAGAGAATTCTAGTTTATGATATTCAAAATGATATTTTTTCATTCCAGAGAATGAAGTTTTTACTTTCTGGTGAGCATATAAAAAATGGACTTTCCTACCAAACTCGGCTAGAAATATTAATTCAGGCCTAAAAGATACTACCTTTAACAGTGTGCCCCGTAGACTTTAGGTGCCAATTCCTACAAAGCATCCTTCAGGAACATGCAGATGAAGAGCTGCCGGTGTGACCCACAGGATAATGTAGATTAAGGGGAAATTCAAGGAAAATAATGTTACTGAGAAGAGAAGATATTTTGGATAATTTTGCCAATCAGTTACCATTCAATTTATAATAAATTCATTTAAAATAACAAACATATTTCCAGCTTAAATTAATTCTAGTTACAGCTGCTTTACAGGGGAGTAGTATAGTCTTTACTTAATCAAATATTTTATCTAAAAAATTATTCCCAGAACACTCAGGATTTTAGAAAACTCTCCTTTTGAACTTCATTGCACCAGAAAGGAGAGTAAAAAAATATGATTTAAAATAAAGCCACGTGTTCATCTGAGAATGATATATCAATTTTGCAATTAAAACTTGATTGGGTGCCATGACAGAATGGGGGTCCAGGCCTTTTCTAGAGGACTTTAACGCAAGTAAAAATCAAGCAGACTGACATTTCACTGAGTATCTTTATTTCTCCCTCCTATTTCTAACTCTTCTTGTCCTTATTTCCTTTGGTCCTCTGACACCACAATGACATTAAATTAGTGAACAAATTAAATATACTGAGGAAAGCCTCAGTAGATTAATGGATAAAGAATACATGGTATACCTTTAAAACGGAACATTTTTTAGCCCTAAAAAGAAATGTAGTATTGATTCATGCTACATGAGGATGAACCTTGGCAACGTTATGCGAGAGGTAAGTCAAACACAAAGGGCTACATATTGGATGATTACATTTATATATAATGTCCAAAATAGGCCAACCCATAGGGATTGAAAACAGATTAGTGATGCCACGAGCAAAGGGAAGGAGGAAAGAGGACTGACTGCTAATGGGTACAGGGTTTCTTTTTGGGTGCTAGAAATGTTCTGAGTTAGATAGTAGTAATAAACAGTTTTGTGAATACACTAAAAACTATGGACACAGCTGGGACTAACCCTGTAGGATGAATGCTTTACCCTTGGTATTGAGTATTTGACATTGAGCAACTCTGCATATGCTAACGACAAATAGTCCCTTTCCATATTTCATAACACTAAATTCCTAATTAAGTCTTTTAGTTGCTCATGCTCTTACTCTATATAACTATAGCATGAACCATGTTATTTCATTAATTCTAAATTAAATATTCACAGATCATTAAGTACTAGCTTCAGGGGCAAAGAAGCCAAGTAATTAATTTTTGTTCTTACTGTATTTAGAAAAAATAACATTCCTTTATAATAACTATTTACTTCTTACTAACTACATAAAATTAGAAAAACTTTGACTTTATTGGTTGCAGTATTTTTTTACATCTAGAAATTGACATATTCTCCAGTTATTTCATATAAAATCAGGCATTGTGCACAGATAATTGACATATTCTACTCAGACTATGGATAGAAATTTCACACACCATGACAGATAGCTTTTTCCTAGTTTCCTTTTTCCATCAGAAAAAGCAGCAGTTTATATTTTTGAAAGAGTTGATTTTTAAGGCTACAGTAATTTTCTTTGTTTTCAGTTGAAACTTTTGAAAAAAATCTTTGAGATTTTTGTAGAAGCCATTGGGAGAATAAAAAGCAATTTTTATATGTAATTCAAATTGCTTTAACTTTCTCATGAACTTGTAGAATCTTTCACTTCGAATCTTCACCATATACTTATTTCCATCAAGTCATACAGGTGGGGAGCAGGTGCTCTGGGGAGTTTGAATAAGGTCACATATTGGGTAATTCTAAACGGCCTCTGCTAGTTTCTAAACCACTTACAGAGAAACAGGCAATCATTTCTCTCAAGAAAGTAATATTCTCCAGTATAAAAACAGAGCAGGTTTTGGCAAGAGCCGTTCATTTATTTAAAAGAGAAATTTGGTACTATTTAAGTTGTGTCTCATGACTGAGTAAAACTCAACCCTTTTAGAAACTGTTTCATATGTGACTAAAATTCCATGAATATAAGTTAGTTGGTAAAGCTTTTGAAATACTTTATAGAATGTCAGGTAGTAGCACATGCCACTTTATTAACATCTGCATGTGTGTGGTGTGTGTTTTGACATCAATTGATAACTGCTTAATAATTGTTTTACTTCTTATTATGTGACTTCTTAGCATTATTTATATTCTGTACCAACATCTTTTCAGAACCTATTTAATTTTACTTATTTTACCTTCTCATGTTAAAAAATGACAAAACCTGTTTGTGTAAAAATGTATGACTTAAAAATTTAAAGGGTATATTTAAAAAATATGATTAAATATGCAATTTGAGGACATGTTAATAAAGCATAATTTAAATTAGAAAAGTTAATCCTCTGCAAAGTATAAGAGATGTTTTTATTAAAGCTATCATGGTGGAATTTTATTCCTGCAATGTGTTTGCCTGCTTCCCAGGAATAAATCCCACTTGATCATAGTATCTGATCTTTTTAATGTGTTGCTGGATCTGGTTTGCTAATATTTTGTTGAGGATTTTAGCATCAATGTTCATCAGGGATATGGCCTATACTTTTCTTTTTTTGTAGTGTTTTGATCTGATTTTGTAATTAGAATAATGCTGGACTTGTAAAAAGAGCTTGGAAGTCTTCCCTCCTTTTGAATTTTTGGAATAGTTTGATAAGGATAGGTGTTAGTTCTTCTTTGAATGTTTAGTAAAATTCACCTGTGAAGCCATCCAGCCACGACTTTTGTTTGCTGGGAGTTTTTTATTATTTTTTATTACTGCTTCAATTTCATTAGTTATAATTGTTTATCCAGGTTTCCTGATTCTTCTTGAGTCAGTTTTGAAAGCTTGTATGTTTCTAGGAATTTATCTGTTTTACCCAGGTTGTTCAGTTTGTTGGCATATAGTTGTTAGTAATATTTTCTTACAATCCTTTGTATTTCTGTGCTGTCAGTTTTTACTTCTCCTCTTTTATTTCTGACTAGAGGCCTGGTGCACGAATTTGTGCACTGGTGGGATCCCTCAGCCTGGACTGCACCTTCTCACAACCCGGGACCCCTCGGGGGATGTCAGACCTAAATGGGCAGTCCGACATCCCCCGAGGGATGTAGTAATGTGTGAAGAGGTAGGCCGCCGGGGAGGAGCCTGAACCCAATCTGGTTGCCGCTCCCGCTCATCCCGGCCCCGCAGTGCCTGCCTCCGCTGATGCTCGGTAGCATAGCGCTGCTGTGGAGGCAGGAGAGGTTCACATCTCAGCAGCTGCACTTGCCAGCCATGAGCCCAGTGTCTAGCACCCATCAGTCAGCTGAGCAGCACTCCCGCTGTGGGAGTGCACTGACCACCAGGGGGCAGCTCCTGCGTTGAGCGTCTGCCCCTGGTGGTCAGTGCGCATGATAGCTACCAGCTGGTTGTCCAGTTGTCCAGTTGCTTAGGCTTTTATACTATACTAGAGGCCCGGTGCACAAAAATTTGTGCACTCGGGGGTGGGGGGGGGCCCCCTAGGCCGGCCTGTGCCCTCTCACAGTCTGGGACCCCTCGGGAGATAACGACCTGCTGGCTTAGGCCTGCTCCCGGGTGGCAGAGGGCAGGCCCAATCCCTAGGTGCAGCCCCTAGTCGGGTTCAGAGCAGGGCCTATTGGGGAGTTGGGGCGCCACCCCCTGTCATGCACAGAGCAGGGCGGATTGGGAGGTTGCGATGCCACCCTCAGTCACGCTCAGGGTAGGGCCGATGGGGAGGTTGTGGCGCCACCCCATCACACACAGAGCATGGCCAATCATACAGTTGGGGCGCTGCTCCCTGTCACGCACAGAGCAGGGCCCATCAGGGGGGTTGGGGCTCCATACCCTGTCACGCACAGAGCAGGGCCCATCAGGGGGTTGAGGAGCTCCCCCCTGTGACTCACAGAGTAGGGCCGATAGGGGAGTTGGGGCACCGCCCCCTGTCACACACAGAGCAGGGCGGATCAGGGGGTTGGGGTGCCGCCACTGTCACACTCAGGGCAGGGCCGATGGGGAGGTTATGGCTCTACCCCATCACACACAGAGCAGGGCCCGTGGGGTGGGGGTTGGGGTGCCACCCTCTATCACCCACAGAGCAGGGCCGATCAGGGGGTTGGGGAGCTCCCCCATCAGGCACAGAGCAGGGCTGATCAGGGGGTTGGGGCGCCTTCCCCTGTCACGAACAGAGCAGGTCAGATAGGGAGGTTGTGGCCCCGCCCCCTGTCACACACAGAGCTGCAGAGCAATCAGGGGGTTTGGGCGCTGCCCCCTGTCACGCTGATCCTGGTGCTGGGAGGCATATTACCCTTTTACTATATAGGATAGAGGCCTGGTGCACGGGTGGGGGCCAGCTGGTTTGCCCTGAATTGTGTCCTGGATCAGGGTGGGGGTCCCCACTGGGGTGCCTGGCCAACCTGGGTGAGGGGATGATGGCTGTTTGCAGCTGGTCACATACCCTTCAGGGTGGGGGTCCCCACTGGGGTGCCTGGCCAGTCTGGGTGAGGGGCTGAGGGCTGTTTTCAGGCTGGCGGGTGACTGAAGCTCCCAACCCCTCCTTTTTTTCTTTTTTTTTATTCTGGGCCAGCTTTAGCTTTGAGGCTTGGCTCCAGCTCTTAGGCCTCCGCTGCTGAAAGCAGGTTTCTGGCCTTTGTTTACCTTCTGTATTTGAAACAATGTTGCGATCCTGCTGGCTGAAGCCCGGCAGACTAAAGCAGGTTTCTGGGGTTTTGTTTAGCTTCTATATTTGTAACATAGTTGCTTAGAGTTGCAGCTCAGAGGCCGGCAGCGGCAGGCAGGGAACGTTGGAGTCCTCCGTCACTGAAGCAAGCAAGCCTCATGTTAGTTTCAAGCTGCCTGGCTGCCGGCCGCCATCTTGGCTGACAGTTAATTTGCATATCGCCCTGATTAGCCAATGGGAAGAGTAGCAGTCGTACGCTAATTACCATGTTTCTCTTTTATTAGATAGGAGATATATATGTATACACACACACACACACACACACACACACACATATATTTTATTTATTTGGGTCCTCTCTTTTTCTTGATGAATCTGGTTAAAGTTGCATTAATCTTATTTATCTTTTCAAAGAATCAGCTCTTGGTTTCAATGATCTTTTGTATTTTTTTTTTATTCTCTATGTAATTTATTTTTGCTCTGTTCTACACCTAAAAAGAACTAGAAAAAGAACAAACAAAGCCCTGGTGAGTCTTGATTATCTACACATTTTTACTTTTGAATTTTTCTTTGCATTTGGATTTTTCTTGGCTGACATCAAGTGGTGATTATCTTGAGCTAATGATGACTTAGAGCTGTGGTCGGCAAACTGCGGCTCGCGAGCCACATGCGGCTCTTTGGCCCCTTGAGTGTGGCTCTTCCTAAGCCTTAGGAGTACCCTAATGAAGTTAATAACAATGTACCTACCTATATAGTTTAAGTTTAAAAAATTTGGCTCTCAAAAGAAATTTCAATCATTGTACTGTTGATATATGGCTCTGTTGACTAATGTGTTGCGGACCACTGACTTAGAGGAAGGAAGTATGTGGGCTACTGGTAGGTATTCTTGTTATTATGGAGGCTTCTTGTCTTCCTGGGGCTCTCTTAGATGTTTATAGACTGGCTTTACCTCTTTAGTTCCAGTGGTCATCTTTTTTGGTATATACTAGTAAAATTCAATAGAAGCTCTTGGTATTTAGGCACTACTTAGTGTCTTTTTCGAGGAGGATATTATATACACAAAGTAGTATTTGAAAAAAATACATAGATATGAGTAAATATAAATTATATATGTAATTTATATAAATACATAATTACTTTTTACCAACAACCACTTATGTATTCCCCCATTTAGCTCATATTATTAGTAACTTTGAAGTATCTTATGTGTCCTTTCCCAATCACATCTGTGTCCTTCATATACCGAGGAAACCAATATTCTGGATTTTTTATTAAGTACAGCTCTTGTTTTTTGCATGCACACATGCATGCGTGAATGTGGCTGTACTGGTTTAATTTTGCCTGTTTTGTATGTTATATATAAACAATGGCATCTCTCATTCTTTACCAACCTCACTTTTCTTTTCCACATTATATTTTTTACAGTTGCTATGGTTCATTTCACTGTTGAGTATGTTGAAATATATAAATGTACTACAACTTATTTATCCATTATACTATTGATGGGCAGTTGTGTTATTTTCAGTTTTCTTTTATAATTGCAGGTGGTAATTCTACATATAGTTTTACATCTACTAATGAAATATATATATTATACTTAAAAGAATTGCTAGATGATATGTACATTTTCATTTTTAGAAAATGTCATATTTTTCAAAACTAGTTAAACTAATATACACTTCTGCCAGTAGTTCTGAGTACAGTGGGGCCTTGACTTATGAGTGTCCCGACTAACGAATTTTTTGAGATACCAGCTATCTCTCTGCTGATTTTTTGCATTGAGTTGATAGAGTAATTTGAGTTAACGAGCTCCTTAATGAGCTCCTTAACGAGCTCGGTCTCGGAATGAATTAAAGTTGTAAGTCAAGGCCCCACTGTATTCTCATTGCTCTGCATTCTTGTTAATACGTGATCATTTGTATATTTTCAAACTTTATTTTTGCCAAAAATGTGGCTGTAGTGAATTGCCTTTCATTTTCACCTCCCTGATCATTAAGGAGATAGAGCATATCTTCTTTCACTTGCCATTTGTATTTCCTCTTAAATGAAAATATACCCACGTTTTTACCCCATTTTCTATTTTGTCTTTTCTTATTTATTCATAGGAATTCTTTGTATATTATATGGATTTTTTGTTCTTCATTAGTTAGATATATTGCACAGATAGTTTCCAGCTTGTGGATTGCATTTTCACATATTTTGAGATGTCTGTTGAAGTTCCCATGTGCACACCAGTTTAGAACTATCATATATTCTTAATAATCTAAATATTTTATTATTATGTAGTAATGCTTCTGCCAAAATGTTCTACTGAACTTATTATTAAAATAGTTGACTGTGATTATTTCATTAGTTACTATTTTAAAAATTATTTTGGGGGTATTTTTTCCTTTAACATCTGAGGAAATCTTTCTACATCTGGCCTCCTTTACAAGTAATTTTAGCTGCATATTTATATTCAGGGTTTGGTCTTTGTATGGGGTATGCATTAGGTAATATACTATTGGAAATATGTCTGAAAATACACAAACACAAATACATATAATGTGTGTGCCATATATATATATATATATATATATATATATATATATATATTAACTCATAGTAATTACAGTCCTCCTGATAGACTCTGAAAATACACTTAGCATAGAGATCGTCACATAGTAGATATTCACTATTTGTGGAAACAATGAATGGATAGATAAAATATGAGACAGAATTTCTAATTCTTACTTATCCTGTGTTTTCTCATATAAGCCTCTCTACCTAGAAACTCCTTTTCTCTTTTATTCTTCTTCCAATAGTTTCAAGATTTGACTAAAGTTTATTCCTCTGACTGAATTTAATTTTTTATTGCTTTATTTTGTGTCCTGACCTCTAAACCACCTGCAGGAGGCTTTGTATTTATATAAATCAATAATACACCAAAACTAATTACATTTTTATTCTCCATAGCAGAATAAAATAATTTTTCTTTTGGATTCAGGATGACACCTAAACCCTTTATTAGCCTGTATATATAAATTACCATTCCTTGTTCCTTGGTGATTATTTGTATCTTGAAAATTGCATGCTGCATTAAAAAAACAGAAGATTAGGTAACACCTGCTTATTGTCCTACTCAAAGGGTAGGAATAAGATAAGGCTAGCAAATACATACACATGTGTATGTATATTTGACAATCTCCTTAATATAATCTTTGGATAACACTCCGTTTGCTCTATCTCCACAACTGTTGGGATATAAATTTTACTTAGAAAGCCCTTTATTTCTTTTCTTTTTAAAAATATATTTTGTTGATTTCAGAGAGGAAAGGAGAGGGAGAGAGAGAGATAGAAACATCAATGATGAGAGGGAATCACTGATTGACTGCCTCCTGCACACTTCATACTGGGGATTGAGCTCGCAACCTGGGCATGTGCCCTGACCAGGAATTGAACTATGGCCTTCTGGTTCATAGGTTGATGCTCAACCACTGAGCCAGGCCAGCTGGGCAAACCCTTTTTTTTTCTTGATATCAATAATATGATGGGCCTTTGCCCTATAATAGAAAGTTCCCTACTTCAATCATCCTCTTTAAAACTCTTTAGCACCTCCCTGGTTTGCTCACTCAATAGTGTTGGAAGATTCTGCTCACTAACAGTGAGAGTAAGGTCAGTAAGCCAGATCCAGTGGGTTGTTGCTCTGATGCAGTCAGTGACCTCTGCAGGGCCCTCCTGTTGTTTCTGAGCTCCAGTCAGCGTGGCAGTGGCTTCTGGGCACGGCAGGCTCAGTAGCATTGTTAGGTACTGGAGGTCAGGAATGGTGGTGGTCAAGGGAGAAGGAAGGACTGGGGACGAGGACATAGAAAGTTCTCAGTTACTGAAATGGGTTTTTTAAAAAGGTAAATGGCACACTATATGAGAAAATGCTCTGAAGATAACACACAAATTTCCACTACTCTGTTTCTGGAGAGCAAAAAAGAGAGCTTTAGAATAGGAGCTGAGTCTGAATACTTCCAGGATGGAAGCAATATTGAAGGAGGCAAGGGGTTCACTGAGACGATTGCCCTTGTGTATCAGACTTGCTCTGACCGTTCACCCCCTTTTGTTCTTCCTACAGAAATACTCCCTCAAACTATTCTCTCCCCTGTCAGCCTTGGCTGGCCTACAGGGTTTTCCTCCTCAGGTTGTACTCTCATATATTTCAGATATTTTTTCACTTATATATTGTGATAGCATTCTAAGATGGTCCCCAAGATTGCCTCCCCCTGGTGTAGCCACCAGTGTAATTTCTTACCCTTGAATGTGGGTGGAACCTATTAATATGATGAAGTTTCACTATATGGGAAAGGTGATGGTGTAGTCACTCAAGTGCAGACATTAAGTTACATAAGACTCCTTAGAAGATTGAAGATTCCTCTGCTGGCTTTGAAGCACAAGCTTCCATGTGGTGAGATACCATGTGGCTAGGACTTTGTAAAGGGATCTTGAGCTCTAAGGGGTCCATCCAACACCTTGGCTTCCACCTGTGATCCCTAAGCAGAGAAACCAGCTACTCTATTCCCAAATCCCTCACCCACAAAGACCGTTGAGATATGTATTTCTGTTGTTTTACGCTAAGCTTGTGGTAATTTGTTATGCAGCATTGGAAATCTAATATGCATTTCAGATTTTAAATGAGAATTAAGCCTTATCTGTAATTTCTTTGCACATCTCAGAGAACCCAGTTAAGTACCTTGTATTTAAAAATATCTTTTTTTTTTCTGAAAAATTCCTTCTCTCATTATCCTGTCAAGCACATCGATGTTGACCCAGACCAAATACTAGTAAGTAATTGATGTAGATCAAAAGATATTTTGAGAAGGAAGGCCATAATATTTGGGGAATTTTAAGTTGGGTAGCCACAATTGAAGTCTAATCTACTTAAATTATTAGATTATGGAATAATAGCATGAGAAGTTTGGTATGAATAGGTCAGAAGTTTACATTTTATTCCTGATGTTTCCCAATTATATTATGTACATGGAGAGTTATAGTACCATTAATAGCAATAGCTAACCTTTATTAACATATTTCAACCTTAAAATTATCTGTAACTAGATTACTATTATTACCTTCATCTTACATATAAGGAAAACAAGACACAGAGAGGTTAAACAACTTGTCTGGGGTTAGATACATAACAACAACAACAATAATAAATCCTGCAAAGCCCTTGTATTTTACATATATTAAATCATTTAATCCTTACAATAATCCTGTGAATTGAGTACTATCATTGACTTCATTTTAGTGATAAGGAAACTGGCACCAAGTTTAAAAGTTTAATTTACCATAGGAGGTATTTTCAGACTTTTTTTCAAAATTTCAAAATCAGTTTAACACTGCTAGATTAATCTTTCATGAGGCCCTCTCTGAGCATGTTCATCATCTGCTAAGGAAATGTCAATGGCTCCCTTTTGCAAACTGACCAAATTCCAACAGCTTGTTGTGGTCCTTCAGAGTCTTCTATGACTTCACTCCAATGTGTATTTCTCATTACATTTTCTTCTGTAACTCAACGTGTACTCTGGGTTCAGTAAAATTAGCACAGGCAATGTTCCCTTTAACCAAGATTTCACGGATCTCTGGTTTTCTGATTTAATTCTGGCCACCTGCAAGGCCCTCCTCCATCTCTACTTGTCAAAATAGCATTTCCCTTCAACTTCTTGTCAACTTCTTCAGCAAGACTTCCTTGAATTCCACAACCATGTTGTCTACTTTACTTTGCAAATGTCTTGCGAAACATATCACATTTATGTTTATAATCTTTTCTTTCTTTCATATCTTCCTTACAGACTAGATATTCTTAAGAATGTAAAAAGGATGCATAGAAATTCATTTCAGGACCTGATATTATTTATGTTACAGGAATTAATTTAGTATAAATTATCTTCTAAAAAATTTTGGATTTTTTTTGTAATAGTTTGATGAAAGGAAAACCAGTGGAAATGTTATTTTTTTCAGCTTAGAGGGTTTTTTCTTCAAATTCCTGAAATTTTATCTCAGTTTTCCCTTAGTTGTTCATGTATAAGGCTGGGAAGAGCTGTGATCTATATAATGGAACAACTAAAAAGATGAGAAGTGGAGCTTTATTAGAGGGATAAGGATAAATTCTGTTATCAAGTCATGCTATGAGCCAGACAAAGGTCCTTGCTCCCAACAAGTAATAAATGTAATACATAATAATAAAGACATAATAAACATAATAAGATATATACTCACCAGGGCTATGATAAGTGCTATGAAAACATAAATCAAGGTGAAAAATTGATTGTGGCAGGTGAGGAAAGGTAGTCCTCCTCAAAAAGGAGATAGCTGAGCAAGAAGAGTTGTTTAGTGGTAATTAACTCCCAGGAGCTTTTTTCCTACTCACAGGTGGATTACACATTTTGAAGGGAGAAATATTGCTTTTCTATTGATAAAAGAAACATGACTTCTTAGTTTTGGTTCAATTAAGTATAAAGATAACTTATTTGAAACTGGTTGACATTTCTTGTCACTCAAATGAAGGTAGAATTTGAATAACTGGATTTGGC
Source organism: Myotis nattereri (assembly GCF_964212035.1). Classification (NCBI taxonomy): domain Eukaryota; kingdom Metazoa; phylum Chordata; class Mammalia; order Chiroptera; family Vespertilionidae; genus Myotis; species Myotis nattereri. The sequence goes on from NC_138079.1 coordinate 32,915,049, forward strand.
TATATACTTTTTAAAGACTGTCAGATGCATGTTTTAAGGGCTGGATGGTCTCTCCTCCTATCTCCCAATTCATAGATTGAAGTCTTAACCCCCTGTACCTCTGCAAATGACTATACTGTATTTGGATATAGAGCTTTAAAAAAGAAAATTAAGGTAAAAATAGGTCATATGAGTGGGCTTTAATCCCATGTGACAAAGAGGAGAACAACTCCCAGATTGAGGGGTGCTCATGTGAGGACACAGTGAGAAGGTGGCCATCCACAAGCCAAACCTGCCAGCACCATGGTCTTGTACTTCTAGCTCCACAAGTGTGAGAAAGTAACTTTCTGTTATCTGTAGAAATTTGTTATGGCAGCCCTACTGAAACAGTACCTATGGTTATATAACAGTTGAATAAATTAGTCTGTGCTTTGCTCTAACAGCTGCTTTGGGGAACAGTGCCTTAGAAGTTGAAAATGTCACTTGTGGTTTGGTAGGCAACCTCTGAACTGGTTCCCAATGATGCTTGCCTTTTGATATTCATTCGTTATATAGTTTTTAATCATTGCTTTCCTGTGTGACTAATAGGGTACTGCCGAAATGACCATGTATCAGTCCTAGGCCAGGTCTTATCAGATATGATGGCTCTGCGTTGCTGTCCCTTGGACCACTGGCTCTGAGGGAAGTTAGCCATCATATTACACTGAAGCAGTCTTCTCTTCTTAAATTTAGTGAGACTTGTTTTGTGATCTAACGTGACCTACCCTGGAGAAGGTTCCATGTGCACTGGAAAAGAGTGTTTGTTTTCTGTTGCTTTTGGAAATGTTCTGTATATATTTTATTTCTATTAAGTACATGCAGCCTAATTATTTAAGGCCAATGTGGCTTTTTAACAATCCTCACCCACCTGAGGGTATTTTTTTTTTTATTGATTTGAGAGAGAGAGAAACATTGATCAGTTGTCTTCTGTATGCACCTCGATCATGGATCAAACCCACAGTCTAGGTATGTGCCCTGACCAGGAATTGAACCCGCAACCTTTTGGTGTACAGGATGATGGTTCCAACCAACTGAGCCATCTGGCAAGGACAAGGTCAATGTTTTCTTATTGATTTTCTGTCTGAATTATCTATTCATCAATATAAGTGAGATATTAAAGCCCTCTACTATTATCATATTGCTATTTCTCCCTTTATATGTGTTCATGTTTACTTTAAACATACACCAAACATAGAACATACAAATATTTACATATGTTGCATTCTCTTGCTGATTGGTTTGTTTATTGGCTCTTCTTTGCTTTAAACTAATAACTTAACGCCCACAGAATGTGTAGGTTTCCACTTTTACTAATTCTTCCCCTCACATTTTAGGTGACTGATGTTACAACTTATATATTTTTATATTGTGTCACTAATAAAGATACTATGGTAGCATGGTTATGTTTTTTAACTCTTAAACTATATTTCAGAGTCCAACTTTGACTATATATTTCTCATTACCAGTTAATTTTACACTGCCTTCTTATATTTTTATTATTTTAATTGGCATGTTTTTATTTCCATGCAAAGAACTCCCTTTAGCATCTCTTATAGCCAGTGGTAATTAATTCCCTCAACTTTTGTTTAAGAAAGTCTGTATCTCCTTCATTTCTTTTTTTTTTTTTAATTCCTCCATTTTTAAAAGACAGCTTTGCCAGATATAGTATGTATGATTGAAAGGGTTTTTTTTTCTTCTTCTTAGAATATGTCATTTCATTCTCTTCTGGCCTGAAAAGTTTCTGTTGAGGCTACCACCAGTATTTTTATAGAGGTTCCCTTGTTTGTAACAACTTCTGTCTCTTGCTGGCAAGGCAATTATTAAAGCTGAGTTCTGGTGCCTGTGGGGTGAGGGGACGTGCCATTGGCTGTGAAGAGCTGCGCTGGTCTACTCTGACTTGGATCCCTCGCTAAGTGAGGCTGCTGGAAGGACTTAGTGGTTGACTGGATTAACGACCCTGGTGAGGCATCAGGAAGGGACCTAGGGCCTGCATGACTCCTCTGGGAACTTGAGTCAGTTAAGAGTGTGCCCTGACTATCCTGTCCAGGTGAGGCCAGCATTTTGCTTTGTACACAGGGAAAGCCATGGCTGCACTCTCCTTTCAGGTTCCTCTTTAATCAGGTCCGTTGGATGGGCTACGCAGCTTCTCTGCGTGAGGTTTGTGCTCTGGTAAGGTTTCCTGGATCGGTGGCTAGAAGGCTGTCTTCTGCCCTAAGTGCGATTACTAATTAGTTTTTCTGCTGAAGCGAAGAGGGAGAAGCAGCTCCAAGACCACTAATGCCCTTTGTGGTTTTATTCAAACTGACTTATACCCCAAGTTCTCTGGACAAATATGGCCCCTGGCTTTGCTTTGGGGGAGATCAGCTCTATTTGCTTGCCTCTCAGCTTGAGTGTTGCTGGGTTGTGCAGCTTCCATTTGTTCTCACCAGCTCTTTCTGTCAGATGAAGCTGGGGCCCTGCTCTGCAGTGGGTGGGCTATGGCTCAGGCTTCTGCCTGTGCAGGGGCAGACCAGTCTCCAGGGCCAGAAACACTCCTTGTTTGGGGACCCAAATCGGGCATCCCTGTACCCTGACTCGGTTCTGCAGAGCATAGCCACTGATTTGGCCACCAATCAGGCTCTGCACGTGGGAACTTGGGCTGCCAAGATCTGAGTGCTGGGTGTTGGAATGCCCTCACCCCTTCTCGGTCACAGTCAGAGTCCCAGTGCTAGGGTTTCGCAGATTCCCCTGTAATCCCTGTGGAGTGACACCAGGGTAGGGGCTCCCACAAAGTGACCTCAGTGCCGGACGTCATCCCCGGGCTCTTTTTCCCACAAGAGGAAGTGTTGGCTCGGGGAGACCTCTCCGTGTGGCAGTGGGCATGCAGCCACTTCTCTTCGCCTTTTAATCTAGTGTCTTGGTCTCAGCCTCACTACTGAGTTCTGGGGTTCTGTCCGTGGTTCCCCCGTAAGCTTTAGGGCAGGGGTGGGCAACGTTTTTGTGAGTGCGTGCCAAAACCAGCAAAATCTCTGACTCAAAATTCTTCTGTGTGCCAACCCTAATTTTTTGAGAACATGTTACGCCTACTTGATATCTCTTAAGGTGTACGTATGTGAAGAACCTTGAAGAAATAATAAAATTCATTCGAGCGACATAGTATATGATGATGAAAAATATTTATTTTTTAATGTATACACGTACACTGATAGTCCGACAGAAAACTTTATGACTCCGTTTGATATTATCAGTGGGACTTTTGTTGCTGCATCACTGATGACAGAGATTTTACATCAGGTTTATATTCATGACCTTCAGAGGTATGCATGAGCTACTACTTTCATCCGTCAGGCTACTCCTATTACGAGACTTAACAAAATTCATCACTGAGAACAAAGATTCACAAGAGTATGTGGATGAAACCAAAACACTGGTCGGATCTAGGAAGGCAGGGAGAGTTAAGGCAGAGGCATAGAAATTACTCTTCCCCTCTCTCATCAATCCATGTCTATAGTCTTTAAGATAACTTGTTTTGTAAAATTATTTATTTATCTAAGATGCACCTACACTGAATATATCTGAAAAATAAAAAATTCGATTAAGAAAAAAATTGTAAATGGAAGATTATAAGAGAGGGTTTCACGTGCCAGCAAAAGTTACTGGCGTGCCATGTTTGGCACGCGTGCCAGGGGTTGCCCACCCCTGCTTTAGGGGATATGTTCTAGGTACCCCAGTGGATGCCCCAAATCACCGATACTACTATGCTTTTTCCTCTACATACATACCTTTTCACTTAAAGGAAACACTTTTGTAGCATCCATTTGGCATATTCAAATTGCCAGCCTCATTACTTTTGCACTTAGGGGCTTATGAAATAAAATAAAGGTTACTGGGACACAAGCACTGCAGTATCACAACAGTTCTGAAAACTGAGATGGCACTAAGTGACTGAGGGGCAGGTGGTGTGTGTGCACAGCATGGATATGCTTGATGACTCACAGCCTATTCAGGATGGAGTGAATTTCACCATGCTACTCACAATGGCCCATGATCTTAAACTTACAAATTGCTCATTTCTGGAATTTTTCTTTAAAAGTTTTGTACCGTGGTTGGCCGTGGGTAACTGAAACCACGGATACGTGGAGACGGTAGTCCCTAGTTGTTCTTGTAAGCGGGAGTGAAGGCAGGAACAGCCTGCATTGCCATCTTGGTGACATCACTGTCCCGCTCCAGGCAATTAAATCAAACATTAGTGTGGGTGCTGCTGGGAAGGGCTTTCACAGATGTAATTAAAGTTCCTAGTCAGTTGACGGGGTAAGAAAATAAAAATTTTGAATTATCTTAGATGGGCCTGATTTAGTTAAAAAATCTTTAAACAGATCTTGAACTGTCCCTGAGTCAAGAGAAACCTTGTAGACCTGAAAGTTTCAGCTGTGCCCTTGGATTCCAGATGCTTACTTATGACCTTGTCTTTCTGCTGCCTGCCTTCTGGATTTCAGACTTAGCCAGGCTCCTACCCAGGAGAAAGCAAATTCCTTTCAAAGACTATACCTATATGAAGGAATTCAATCTATATTAATATAGATATATTATAAAGATATAATATGTAGATCTATTAGCTATAGTTGTATAATCTCTTTTACTGGTTTTGCTTCTTTGGTTGAACCCTGAATGATATACTCAGATTGAGGTATGTTTTTTTTTTCTTCCCGTTAATTCCATACAAACTTTCATTTAATTAAGTAATTCAATCATACCTTGGCAATCAATTTCCAAACTGTGAATTTGTTATGTATACATTTATCCAGAAGTTTGATAAAATTAATTCAACTGAATGATACACTTCTCTCATGATGAATGCTCTGAGAGGGAAACATACCAGAATACATTATCTACTTTCTTAAAAAAGAATGTTTCAAACCAGAGAGTGGCTTTGTCTCCTGGGAAAATACTTTAAGTAAATAATTTATTCTTCTTTCATAAACAAGCTCAGATCCCTCCAAACTTTACACAACAAAAAATATCAACCAGTCTTTCTGTTATCTCATTCCTCTTCCAAGATCTCTCAGAAGAGTAGTCTATATGCATAGTCTATTTTTCTGCAGTTTGCCTTCACTCCTCAGCCATTAAGGTTTTGTTTCCATCCTTAAAACTCTACAAAGTGGAGTTTCTTTGCCTTTAAATTTAACAGCCATACTTAATGATTCACTTTACTTAACCTCATAGCATTTTTCAACAGTATTTGAGCTCTCCTTCCTTCTGAGAAACCTCTTTCCATTGGCCTCCATGACATTACAACCTTCTGGTTTTCCTATTGTTTCCAGATTACTTTTTCTGATCCTTTTACTGGCTTTCCTTCAGCTACTAAGGTTCAGCCCTAGTTTTCCTTAATTTTTTTTTTATATTCTCTCCATAGGAATATTTCCCCACATGCATGGCGTTAGTAACCAACCAGATGCCAGTGACTTTCAAAAGTATATCACCATTTCAGATCTGACCCTTAGCTCCAACTGCTTCTTCAATAGCTCTACTCAGGTTTCTCAAAAGCACCTTTAAGACAATGGGTCCAAATGTTAACTAATGATTTTGCCCTTAAACCTTCCCTTCTCCAGTATTCTTCCGTTCAGTAATGAACATCATTATCCACTTGAAAGAGTTAAAAATCTGAGAATAATCTTCATGTATCCTTTTGCTTCACTTCCTCTTTCCCAGACCCTCTGTCATGTTTCACTGTGTCCTGCTAATTTTGCCATCCAGAATCTGACTTCTCTGTATTTTCCATCCAATCCAATTCAATTTCAAGCCACTTTCATCTCAAAACTAGACTATGAAAGTCCCCTACTGAGTTCCCATTCAGCCACTCTTGCTCAACACACTCCAATTCACTTTTTACCCTGCATTCAAATAAATATTTTCAAGTCCTGAGTCTTCCCATCCTGTTACTTCCATGCTTGAAAACCTTCAGTGGCTTCTTAGTCACCTGTATACTCTTTGTCATTTCTTGCCATTTTATCTACATTTATCTGTCCCAACTATATCGTCTTTTATTTCCCACTTTGAGGAGTGCACATGCTGTCCCCATGCCTGCCACACCATCTCCCACCAGCACCCTCACTTAATTAACGCTTACTCATTATTGGGATTTTAGCTCAAAAGACAGTCCTCCTGTTATAACCCCTCAAGCATTCACATTGTTCCTTAATAATACTTATATCTGTGCTCTGTGAGAAATGGAGGTGTGCTTGTTTTTCATTATTATATTTTCAAGTGGTAGACTAGGCATAACACATGATAGACACTCACAGAGTACTTGAAGATCAACTACATAAATGACTGATTAAATGAAGCACCATTATAGCATCCTAGATAGTTTCTCTGAAGTATTAATGCTGAAATGTGATAAGAACCTGAGGAATATGACCTTGTGGATTTCCATATTTATTCTTCCTTAATTGCATATACTTTGCATTTGCAGAGTTTCTAAATCACAGGCTGATTTTTTTCCTAACTACTAGGAATTGAAAATTTATCCTGTGATGTGAAAATCAAGCTGTGCTCTCCCTCTTTAGCATCATCACCAAACTGCAAGTTCTGCAATTAAAAGTACAACTTTGTAGGTAATGCAGGAGAATATTAAGCTTGTTTATCCATAGCTTATTGCCTCTATATATCTTTTTGGAGTAAAAGCATTCCTTGCATTTATAAGAAAAGCAACTGACACAAAAACACACAGCAAGCAGAACGAGGAAAAAAGTTTCATCTTTGTATGACTCATGATTACACCTAAAGTTTATATAACTGTCAGGATTTTTAACAACTTATTCCAAACTTGTATTTTTCCTCTTGCATATCTGATAATTGTCAGTCAATAATTGCTAACTTCCCTTCTAAAAAGGAAATTTCATATTATGAACTCTTCAGAGTCCTGGAGTTTTAGGACAGTTGTATCGATAAGCAAAAGATAAAGGTTAGAAGTAGTTTGCTTATGCAAACGAGGAATGACATTTTGGACCAATAAGATTCTAAATACAATGAAAAGAATTTTGACCCTATTCTTCTTTTCCAGTATTTAATCATATACATGCAAATGTGTGTGTTAGGAAATTATCTGACTTAAATGAACTACACCCTCAATGTTCCTCCAGACACAAAAGATACAGTCAGCATCTATTGTTTTTCTTTTCCCCTCAGATATTCTAGGCAGAACAAATGAGGGTGCCATGGAGAGGCAAACAGGCTTGGGACCAACTTGTTCATAAGTATTACATTAGTGTCTATTATCTTTACAACCCATGCTGACTACTGCAGGGATTCCTGACCTGAATCAGAGAAGTCTAGCAGATAAATCTTACCCACAAATAGATTTAAAGCAACTCAAGGCGTGTTAAGTTCTGGAAGAAAAGGAGGATAAAGTGACAAATTGATTCCATGGTGAGATTTTTTTAAAATCCCAACTAATACACATTAGAAACAAGTCTCAATTTGATCTTATATATGTATATGTATGAATGCACTCCAAAATTATTATTCTGCAGAATACTGTTCTCGGATGCTATTAGGTACGTTGTTAACAAAAAGACTTTTGTGCTTAGCAACATTTAGAAAGGGCTAAATTGTGTATAAGCGTCCACTTATTCTCCCATTCTCATGTTTTTAACAGAGTGTGTCTGAAGGAATATTTGAATAGAGTATCTACCCCCTCCCATCTCACACTCTCTTCCTCCCTCTCTGGTTTTCACTCTCTTCTCACTCTCTTTGCTTTTTTCTGTGAGTCTGGCATTTATTGAACCAGTTTGTCAGGTGACTGACTGGCTGACTATATCAAAGGGCAGTGGCAATGCTGACTTTGTGAAGAAGTTGCTTTTGGTTTCTAGTATGGTTTTACAAGCTGAGCACTGGTCTTTGGGAGTTATTGGACATCCACAAATAAAGACACTTTGACCTCTGTGCCTCTGCTCTCCCTATTAGTTAGAACCCTGAGAAGAGCAGGAGTAATTGACACTTCAAATCTCGAAATGTGTTAGTCAAGATAAACAGCTTTCTTTTGCTGCAGAATTCCTTATATCTAATGCTATGATGTATTTTGAGAATATGTAAGTAAGGTATGGTGTAAGGAAGGTATGTATTAATACAGTATTGAAGTTACTAGTAAGATATGCTAAAAGTATACTAAATAGCACTTACTAAGCATATACTAATAAGTGCCAGGAACTATTAAATTTTTGCTGGATAATCTCACTTGATTCTTATGACAGTCCAGTAAGACAAGCAATGCAGTTTAATCATTTTGCATATAATGAGTTAGTTTGAGAAGCTAACTAAATTACCCAAAGTTACAAAGCAAATAAGTGCCAGAGAGGTAACTCAAACACAGATCTTTCATACTACAAAGGTTCTGCTCTGAACCACTGAATTATAACATGGAATATACAGGGCAAGAGTAGGTTTACAGTTGTGAGTATGCAAAAACAGTTTATTCTTGTATTTATTAATTATTGTTTTCCATACAAACAACTATAACCCTACTTTTGTTCACCCTGTATTTGGGGCAAATTTATACATAGGATATAAATGTCTTTCAATTATATGAAAAATTTTTAGGCATGTTAAATGTAGAAAAATCTGAGAGTTGGACTGAATTCTTCACGCAAAAATCAAGCTTCCACATGACAAATATAACAAGAATCTGCTGGGCTGGAAAAGAATATCCATTCCTTCTCACCATTATTGGTAGAAGTCTTACCTATTTAACGCCATGGGCAAGAAGAAAATGTGTGGGAGAATACTTTCACATGTATTTCCATGTTTCAGACTCAGAAATATCTACCAAGAAGATATAACTGATATTATAAGAGATTGGGGGGGAAAAAAACCAAGGATAAGTTAGAGTGAGTCATGTAACCATGGAAACAGCATAAAATATGGAACTGTAATTCCGTACCCTGGCATGCTAGGCCTGTTTCTGTGATTGACTTTTATTTTGAAAATTATTGAATATTTTAGTCTACTTTCCAATATTGATGAAATGAGGAGTGATTCTCAATCGTGTCAGTACCCCGGATGCCGCAATGTCCTACCCTTGGCTCTTAAGAGGAAAACAAGCTGCTTTGCTCCACTTTACTGGTTCACCAGGGGCAGCAGGTATTGTAACTGGCAGAACAAAGGAAACTAGAGCAGTGGGGTTACTACTTACCCAGGATCTCAGGGAGATTCTTCAATGCACTAGAGATCTCACCATGGAAGAGCATGCTAAGGGCCATTAAAGAGGAAGGATTATCACACAATAGTTCATACTAAAGTGCCAGATAAAAATACTTGCTTCCCCAAACGGCTTTGCAGTCATGGCAATTATGTGACATAGTTTGGGTGCATTGGGCACAAGCTGAGGACTTAAGAAAAGGCGTTGACTTTCTTGGTTCAGGTACTGCCCTTTCCATTGTCTTCCTGTTTTGAATGTGTGAAGTGTAACAGCCATGTTGCCCTCATGGGCAGCCTGTTTGTGGATAAAATCCAAGGGAGTGTAGGTGCTGGCTTGGTCCTTGATGGTGTTTCTGAGCCACTGAACCAGCCCTTGACCACTTCCCCCTGGACATTTTCTGCATGAGCAAGGAGGCAAATAGTCGTTATCTAGTATAAGTCATCATTAGTCGAGTTTTCTGTTATGTGTAACCACATGGATTTCTAACTCTTCATAGGTCTCTCCCGTTTCTGTGTGCCTTGCAAGCAGAGGCACTCACTGCTTTATTCCAGACTATCTTTCCTAGGATGGTTGTGTAGCAAATAGCCTTGGAAGATAAACATAGTGCATCCCCCCCAGAGCAAAGGGAGGTTTGTTTACTATTCAGTATAGTAAAAATAGTGCTTGCTTCTGGGACAAACTATGATTAAAGATTCAGGCTTTCTAAGCTTGAGGTTTCTTATAACAAAACCCACCTTGTATGCAGGTGTTACCTGGTGTCTTAGTTTGAGCTGCTATCACAAAACACCCTAGACTGGCGGGTGGCTTGAACAATAAATATGTATTTCTCACAGTTCTGGGGGCTGAGAGCTCTAAGACCAAGGTGCCAGCAGATCTGATGTCCGCAGAGGGATCCCTTTCAGGTTTGCAGATAGCTGCCTTCCTGTTGTATCCTCACAAGGTGAACTGGCACGGAGCTCTGTTCTCTTCCACTTATCAGGGCACTAATTCAACCAGGGGAGTCCATGCTTATGATCTTATCTAAACCTAATTGCTTCCCAAAGGCCTCACCTCCAAATGCCATCACACTGGGGGTTAGGGCTTTCATATATGAATTTTGAAGCGACATATCCAGTCCATAGCACTTGGTCCTATTCAAATTGTTCTGTCGGAAGCGAGGTTAGGAGAACTGGTAAAATGCCAATACTCTGACTACTCTTACTGGTGTGAGTGAAAATCACTTTGTCTGAGACCCAGGAGTCTCATGTCTTCTAGCTGTATCCACGAATTGTGTTAGTATTACTTGTTAGTTTGCAAGTGGGGCTTAACCTCAGACCTTGAGCAGCTCTGAACAAATTGATTTTTAATGGAGTAGTCAAAAATCACTATGCACCTGAATTCCATAGACAATTATGTAGAATCCCTACATATGAGAGAAAATGCCTATTAAATGGTGAACATCATGTATTAGATTAAAGAAAATAAAGTCTAACAAACTTCATATTTGTAAAAACTAACTGTGCAACACATTTACGTATAATTTTAGTTGGCCATATAGCCAGCAACATAGAGAAAAACTGTTTTAGAGCCAGTGGAAAGAAAAACAGTAGCAGTGAAAGGGATCAAAGAGAGTAAGATTTATGGTGGCTGAATAGGTGCCATATATATAACACACAAGTAATTGATGTCCTAGGACTGAACAGAAAGATAATCCAAATATGATATAACACTAATAAAGCTTCCCTGATTGGGAGAAAGACCTGTATTTGAATGTCAAAACAACCCATGACTTACAAAGAAAAAGAGAGAGATTGCCTGAGAAAACTCCTGAGATTAAAAAGTAAAGAACAGATCATACAAGAGCCTGGGAAGAAAAAGTGTATTTTCACATTGGAAAATCAAATTAAAATGTTGCTAGTTGTTTCACAATACTGAATGCCAGAATACCATAAGCAAAAATAATTAAAACAGCTTAAGTGCGCACGAATAGAAAATCAGTTAAGTAAATTATTTTATATCCACATGATAAAGGATCTTATTACTGGTAAAGCAATAATAAAACTTAATATACTAATATGAACAATTATGGAAAATGCCCATGATTAGTTTAGAATAAAATGTTATAAACTGTGTGTTTATTTCTTTCTGAAGGTCTATCTTATTTGTATTTTCCTGTAGCTGTGCCTAAATTAGTGCTTGATCTATCATGGAGATTCTAATTTAAATAATCATATTTTTTATTCCTAGAAGTTTAATTTGGATTATTCAAATATCATATATTTAAATATTATTTAAATTTTAATACTTTAGCTATCATTAAAACTGAAAATAATCTTTAATAATGTATAATTTTTTACACTTCTTTCATTTTACTAAGTCTTTTGAAGCTGCAGAAAGCTCTATTTGTTTTTACCAATGGCATGTAGGTAATTAGTGGCAAAATTTCTATTGGAATTCTGTTCCTTTGATTCCCAGTTTAGTAAATATTTAGGAGGCTCAATGCATTGAGTATATACAATACTACAATATATAAAAGCAAAGAAAGAAAGATTAAATACAAATTTCAAATTATAAAAATAGTCACGGGGATGAAAAATAAGAGCATAGGGGATATAGTCAATAATATTGTAGTAACTATGTATAATGCCAGATGGGTACCAGACTTATGGTGATGACTCTGTAAAACTAAAACTAATCTAACGTTGTATGTCAACTGTAATTTGAAAATAAACATTTCATGAGATTTAGTGATACCATGGTTCTAGAGTGGAGCTGAGAATTAGAGGCATTAGAAAGTTAAGAGGCTCAAGGATCCTGTGAATTTGGTCAACCTGAGGGTTGCTGTATGCATGGCCCACTTCCTTGGCAATGCCAGCCCTAGAAGCAAATCCAGTTATAACTTGATTCTCCTGTAAAATAGCTTCTTTTCTATAGCTACCTAGATAATGGCTCCTACTACTAAGAGCAACCTGCCCAAGATATACAGCAGTAATGGTGAAACATAAGTGCAAACCCAAGTATATCTATATATATAAAACCCTAATACGCAAATAGATCGAATGGCAAAACAACTGAACAAGTCCCTATGATGTGCGCTGACCACAAGGGGGCGTGCGTGGAACATGATGGGTATTGGCAGCAGGTGGCAGAGAGTGGAATGTGGTGGGGGTTGGCCACAGTGGGATGGTGGAACAGGTGAGTGGGGGCGCTGGTCGCTGTCATTGGGGCAAGCCTCTGGTGGTTGCTGAAAATTATTTGCTCCAGTGGCTGCTGTCCTGCCTGGTGCTCACACCTGCTGCCAGCACCATCAGTGGGTGTGAGAGGCAGCTGCTGGCCACGATCGCCCCTCAGGGATTCTCCACCTCCCCCTGCTCCTGAGGGGCAAACAGGGCAGCAGCCGCCACTTTCACCTGCTGCTGGCGCCAGCGCCAATCACTCGGCACATTCAGTGGGTGCGAACAGGACTGGCACCATCAGATTGTGGGAGCAGTGGCACCGGCAGACAGAGGGCCAGGTAGGGGTGTGGAGGATGGGCCAAAACCCACCCCTGTGCCCACCATAGGCTCACGGCCATAGTTCCTTTCAAGGTGCATGAATTCGTGCACTGGGCCCCTAGTCTAAATATAAAGTCCATATTCTCTCCCACTTTTCAACCAGAATCCTAAGGCATATTTTTAAAAATACTTTTGCTTAAAAAAAAAAAGATACAAGTTACTAATTGAACGTAATGCTTTTCCTAGCTGAACCTGAACATACTGCCATATTTATTATCACAAAATCAATGCCATAAAACTGTTCTCAATCAGAATAAACAAATTAAAATCTATTTATCATCTGTGACCTGCCCTAATGTCATTTTACAGAAACTGGGGGATGAGAGAGTATTCTTAATGTGGTCATTTATCTAATTAATGTCAAGGCATGAATGAACCTATGTATTTGTTCCAAGTCTGTTCTGCAAGGAGTAATTCATCCAGTATATACTGAATGCCATCTGCTAGAGTAGGCACTAAATATTATTACACATATGAAATAGCCATTACTAAAAATTTCAATGGCTTTTAAAAATTACATCAGTGGGATAACTTCAAGCTTCTTTGATTAAGCAATGGAAACATTTAAACACAAAACAAAGTTATGAATTTAAGTCTCTACTCAGCTTAATAAAAACACATATCTTCTAAGTACTTTAATGGATGCTTAATGTTTATTTTTGCTAGCCTGCTAGGTTTAAGTAGGTAAAATTTAAATAACACTAAAGCATTGTGCTTTTATATACCTGCCTGATTGCCCCTAACCACCTCTTGCCTCGGCCCTTGCCGCCACTGTGGCTTTGTCTGGAAGGACGTCTGGAAGATCATTTGGATGCCTGGTCTAATTAGCATATTACGCTTTTGTTATTATAGACTAGAGGCCCAGTGTACGAATTTGTGCACAGGTGGGGTCTGGCTGGCCTGCCCCAATGGGGGTCAATGGGCCAGGCTGGTGGTGGTGGTGGGGGTGCAGGTGGTTGGCCAGCTGGCCCCACCCTCAATCTGGGTGGGGGGGTCAATTGGCCGCCGCAGTGGGCATCAGCAACTGGTGGTTCCAGTCGCTTGGCTTTTATATATATAGATAGCATTGCATGTACTCAATGCATTGCAACTCCTAAATATATACTGGGATGTATACACTTCTGAGGTTATGAAAAATTAAAACTAAACTGAGAATCAAAGGAACAGAATTTCACTGGAATCCCTGCCACTAATTACCTATGTACCATTGGTAAAAAAGTTGGATCTTTCTGGGGCCTCAAATCACTTAGAAAATGAAAGAAGTTGATCAAAGAAAATGAAAGAAGTAAAATGAAAGAAGTTGATCAAAAGTAAAGATAGACTAGGGACTACAAGTGAAGACTCTCTAGCACACAAACCACCTTCTTGCCAAAAGACCTTAGAAGCTCCTTCTTTATTCAAATTGAAGTAGCAAAGAGAGTCAACACATTTCATATTTTTTTTCTTGGAAAGATTTTTCACTTCAGGAAAGAAAATATGGGTTATAATTAATCCAATAAAATGATTTTGTTTGAACTTTAAAGTATATGGATGTAATGCCTAGAATCATTAAGTACAGTAATTATCAATTCTAAATGCAAATGAAGAGATAGAGTGATCAAATATTAAAGCCGGATGGATCCTAGAGATTATCCATGCCAAGTTAGTGATTTTCTAAGTGGGAAACTTAATATAACAGAAATAAATAGCACTCAACCTGTAAGGGACTGGCAAGCTCATCTGGGAAGTTTTGAAAGTTAAAGAAACTGAGAGATGATGAGCAACTTTATCAGTATTTCCAAGACAAGAAATCATATTTCAAAAATGTCTAAACCACTTATACATGCAGGTGCAAACACTCAGGAGATCAAGGGAAAATGTCTGCAGTTTGAAAATGAGAAAAGGAGCTATTCCCCAGGCAAAGGGAGGAATCCTAACTCCTGGAGAGCTAATAAGTTCACAGGCGACAGTAATATACATTCTGATACCCATGGAATAAGAAGGCCCCTCTAGCATTTGTGGACGCTTAGCTTATATTAAAAAAATGTAATGCAGGCTTTCCTGATGTTTTCTCTTTCCCTGCTTTCCATTGCTCTATCCTCTTTGGCTTACAATAGCTATAACCAGATGCTAAGGCATGCATTAAGAATGTGGAATAAAAACCTTTAACATAGGAAGAAAACAACCCATTAACTTTTAAAAATCCTTACATTTCTTTTGACTTGCATGCAATATAGGGCTATTTTTTCTTTCTGTGTGTCAGAACATTTGTAGACAAATAAATTTTCCACCTATGTTAAAAATGAATTTAAAATAGGACAACGGGAAGCTTAATTTGAGTCCAATTATAATTTCCGTAAACTGACTTTCTTGTTCCATTTGTAAAAGAGCTTGTGATAATTTGTCTAAAAATGCAGGAGTCAGGGCAAAAACTTGATGAAGACAAACTAGTGTTAGACTTAATTGATATTGATGGATTTATTGCCTTTATAATAGCTCTGCTCAGATATTGCTCGCTATAACATGGAATTTAACACTTCAGATTCCATCTGAAGGATATGATCATTGGAGAATCAGAATGATCTCAATACAAGACTTCTTAGGACATGCTCCCTAAGTTAGATATCACTTTATTTTCACAGTTTGGCATTATGGTTTTAAGGACCAAACATTCCATTCTCCAGGAATGTTCTTTACACTCCCTTTTAAAAATTTCAGTCTATATCATAATGAGATTATGCCACAGTGAATCTGCTTTTTCACACTTTAGGTTGACAGGTAGTTCCAAATGTTTTCCCTAGTTGAAACTGAACAGTCAGTTAAATATTTTTCTAACACTAATTAGTAAAACTCAGATTATCCTTAGCCCTAAATATGGTTTACTAGAGGCCTGGTACATGACATTCATGAACTGGGGGTTGCGGGGGTGGGTCCCTCAGCCTGGCCTGTGCCCTTTTGCAGCCCGGGAGCCCTCGGGGATTTCCGACTGATGGCTTAGGCCCACTCCCTATGCGGGCCTAAGCTGGCAGTTGGACATCCTTAGCGCTGCCGCAGATGCAGGAGAGGCTCCGGCCACTGCGCTCGCCAGTCGTGAGCCTGACTTCTGGCTGAGCAGTACTCCCCCTGTGGGAGCACACTGACCACCAGGGGGCAGCTCCTGCATTGAGTATCTTCCCCCTGGTGGTCAGTGCATGTTATAGCAATTGGTCGTTTCATATTACCCTTTATTATATAGGATAGGATTAGAGGTCTGTATTCTCTGTTGGTACTCATTGCTCGTGCCATAATTGCTTTCCCTCCTAAAGTTATGGGCTTGAATAATGGTCATAATACCTACTTATTTACAGAAATGAAGATAAAGTAGGAGAGTCTGATTGTCTAAAAAGAAAAACCAATAATCAGGCTAGAATTATTTATAGAGAAACTGTTGCCCAAATGAGAACTCAAAAGTTATTTATCTTTAAGTTCTTTAAGGTTTTATTTTTTTTAAAAAAAGCAAGAGTAGAGTGCAGAACACTATTTCCAACTATATGTTGTTTTAATAGTTTACTGCATGTCGCCCTACGTCTGTCACAAAGTCAGAACTATGCAGTTACCATTGACTTAGCTTGTATACTTTCCAATAAAACAAACACCTTAAACTGAAGGCTTCTTCTTAAGTAAAAAGGACAGAAAGCGTTCCTTCAATGTTCATCCCGCTGAGATTCATATTAATTAATTTTTCCCCCCTCTCTTACCATTTCCCTCCTGGCTCACCTACTATAATACAACCCACACAGTCATTGTATCAAAGCGCACAATTATTGTATTACAGATTGAATCATTCATATCATATGGATGAGGCATTTTAGGAAAAAAGAGGTAAAATAATTTGTGGAAAGTCACAAAGTCAATTATAGCATCTCACATTACTCAATTAACTAAGCCCAGTTTGAAAATATTTACATGTTTTCTTTGTTTGATGCACTTTCCATGCCTTACAATCGGGAGTCACTCTAATTTCTTTTCAGTTCTCTCAATGTGCACACCCAAGTCCTGCATTTTCCCCACAAATAAATATTTTTATACTATAAATAATATACTCCAGCTATTTGCCAGGCACTCTGCCAAGTGGTGAGGATTCAAAGGTGAGCAAAACAGCTGATCCGTCCAAGAGCTGCAGTCTGAGGTGGACAATCAGTTAATCTCAGGAATAAGTAATTGTCAATTATGGTAGATATTTTGGAGGAAAAATACAAGTGCTCTTTAGATTAGGGAGTGAGAATATGATGCATGAGCTCATAACTGAAAGATGAAAAGTATAACCAGAGGTTAGAGAGGGGAGAAGGAAAGTTAGGCAGACAGAACATAACGTTCTTTTTACAGAGGTAGGAGAGAGTGTGGGTCCTTGGGTCATTCAAGGAATGGGGAGAAGTGGGAAGGAGATGAAAAAGCAGAATGTATTGAGGCTGAGAAGAGAGGCAGGGAACAGAACACTCAAGTCCCTGATGGTCACCTCAGGGATTGTCACTTTTAGAGTATCCTCAGAGTAATGGGAAACTTGCAAAGAGGCACAAACAGGAAAATGACAAATTTGAATTTCATTTGTTTAAAAGAGATTATTCCAGACACAGTAAGCAAAATGGAAGCAGAGAAAGCACAAATCCGGAGCCATGATGGGAGCACCAGATAAGATGGGGGTGCCAGAGAGGCTTAAACATTGCCCAGAGTCACTGTACTTGGGTATTAAAGTTGAATAGACTTGAGGGCAGTTGAACATTTCTCATAGTTCACTTGGTTTCTAGACGCAGTCATTTTTAGAGGGTCTCAGGTATGAAATGTCTTTTCGTAGTCACTGAACCCTGTCTTTTTTAAAGAGGTGCTCAGAGCATGTTAGCTTGTTGAGATACATCCTCACTCAGGCTTTTTATTCATGTCTTTACTTTTAAATAATCATGTCATTTCTAAAATCTCCAAGCATGCATGTTTATGTTGAAACAGGCACTGTTGAACGTATCTAAGAGGTCTAAACGAATATAGCCATGTAGGATGGTCATCGGTACTATGTCTCATGCATCTGGAACAGGCTTATCCCTTTGCCTAGTAACTTATCATCTGGGAGACTGTTCTAAAGAAAACACCCTAAAGTACCCAAGGCTTCTAATAATGCATTGATCCTTAACAGAGAAAAAAAAAAAAGGCAACTACTTACATATTCAATTACAGGTAAAAGAGCAAGTAGATTATGGTATATAGTTCTCTCCTTTATACTTTTCTATAATTTTTTAATTTTTGCAATGAACATGTCTTACGTAAAATCAAAATCAAAAAAGTAAATTTTTCTAAGGACCCAGCAACTCTATCCATACATTATTTCCTATTATAACATCACATTATGTTTTAAGGCTTTTCCCTCAGTCTGCAGTTTCCCAAGGATTATATGGAGGGTAAAGGTAGGTGAAGGTTTAAGTATAAAGATAACCTTGTTGAGAATATTTTATAAACTATAAAACAGTAAGCACCGGTAAATGAGCACTTCAGTTTGATGGCCTAAAACTGTGTCAATTGCTAAGTGTGACACATGCAGTAGGCATATCTGCTATGTGGTCATGGAGGTATATGAGTACCCAATTGATTTTAGGGAAAGGCCAAATAAAGGATGCTTTGGGCCTGATAACTGGTCCCAATTTTGTAAGGACTCCATCTTAATTCACCCTATCTGAGGCAGGTACCAGGTGCAAATTATTCATTTAAGGGAAAATAAAGCTGAAGTACAGGAACTGGTTGAGGGTCAGCAAGGCTGATTGGGGCAACATTAAGAGAGTAAGGGGCACGATATTTTGCCTAATACATCCCATCCATATGGTGCCATCCCCAATGAGCTCAATGGAGCAGATGAGGTATAAAAAGGGAGTTAGATAAAAACATGGAGTATATATTGTTCATGTAAGACAAGTGCATAAAAAGCACTATTTTAAAGTCCAATCACTATTTTTCACTGATTGGATCACAGAATGGAAGACTGGCCAAGTAATAAAGTAGTAAACAACATAATCAGAGAAATCTGGTAGCTCTATAAGATGAAGTTCCCTGACTTGAGTGAGGACAAACTTACAGGTCATTTATACTGCAGAACTCCCTGTGGAGTCAGCTTAATGGTAGGTCATTTTCCATAATCACAATCTTGGCTTTTCCCACTTCCTAGTCCTCTTTCTGTTAGCTCTTGCTGTTTATTCTTGGGAACACTTCCTTAATCCATCACTTGCACGGAAATCCTCATCTCCAAGCTGGTTTTCCCAGAACCCGGACTAAGAAACTAAGGAACGAAGACTTTAAACGTCCATTTTAGGCACACATATGAGGGAGATCGAAATCAGACCTAACTACAGCACCACTCCTTTTTGTTGTTGTTCTTGCAACTGGCTCATGAGTAGAGACTTGAACAGCTGTGTTGGAGTTTTTTGCCATAAATTTATTAAACCGCTCTGATTCTGTTTGTTTTTAAATCTATAAACTGAGAGATAATAGGAAACGCTCAGACTGTTGCATATAGGTATGGTGATGACCAAATCAATTAATACAGAAATCTTTTATAAGCTATAAAATGCTCATACAGTGGTTCCAAAATTATAAAGATAAAATGTAGATTTCCAGTTCCATAGACCCTACACTCAACTCCACAGATTCTTATTCATGGGTACAGAGGAGTTGGTGAACCTGCATTTTTTACAAATACCCAAGGTTATCTAGCTGAAGATTGTCCAAGTTAAGCAGTTTGAGAAACATTCAACTGAGTAATCATCATCTACATAGAATAGTCTTTACTTTCTTCTGACTTCTATGTATAAAATTTCCCTATTATATTTTCTTTACTTTTTAGCTGACACTAGCAAAATTTTTATAATTTCCCCAAAGCAAGCACATGAGAAAATACTTGAAAATGACTAGGAGGACATTTTTAAAATTGGGTTTTGAATTATTTTTCATACAGACTGTGCTCACTAATTAGCCATTGATATTAAAAAGTTTAGTGAAAACATTTACTGTGGCAGTTTAAAAAATGAATGCAGCTAAAGCACTCATTAAGTCCTGAACATAATTAGCCACACAAGAGTTACATAAGAAACATGCAAAGCTTAAAGTAATTTTAATTCCTAATTTTGGATATTTTGCAACTACTGTAGTTCAAGTTCAGTCAGATAATGCATCATAGACCAGGAATTGCCAACTAGATATAATGATACATGACTATCATTCCAGTTTATTCTTTTTGTCTTAATATGCTAAAGAGAAGTAGATTCCTGTTTAATTCTATATATCAGAATACAAAAATACTATCTAAAATGTTTTTGTTTAAATGTATTTTTTATTTTTAGAGGGAGAAATGGAAACATCAATGATAGAGAAACATCTACCAGTTGTCTCCTGCACGACCCCTAGTGGGGATCGCACGTGCAACCTAGGCATTTGCCCTGACCAGGAATCAACCAGTGTTTATGGGTTGGCTCAACCACTGAGCAACACCAGCTGGGCATATTTAAAATGTTTTAAATGCTTAATTGCAAACATATAAATAAATGCATTTTTTTAAAAATTTACACATTACAAATTATGCCAATTAGGAAACTTTTAAACTGACAAATTACAAAGATTTACTTAGATTATGTTAAGAGGAATAGAGACAGTGTATGTTTTAATTTGGACAAATGATTTCATGCTTTTTTCATGCTGATACCTCCCAAATTTACAGAACTCCAGACTCACATAACCAACTGCTTAAACATATGTAATAGGTATCTCAAAACAAACATGTCCACAACTGAAACCTTGACCTATTTGCTTTACTGTACACCTCTTCCATCCCAGTCTTCTACATCATTTTCCCAGTTGCTCATGACTAATGAAAAACTAAAAGCTAAAACACATTTATACTCTTCCACTTTTTGTCTCATATCTCATATCCAATTGGTTTCATTGTAGTGATCTGTTAAAGATGTAATAGATAGCATCTCATTTCCCAGAATTTTTCAATGACTCCCCATTTCATTCAAAATGAAAGACAATCATTATAATCCAATATATATATTAAAAAACTATCTCCTTTATAACCTTCAAGACTTTATCATTTATGACATTTCTTATTCTTTATGTGGACAAAAATTATTTACTATATTTTTATGATTATTGCTGAGAAACTCCATTTGTTAATAAAAATATATTATTTCTTAGTCATCTCTGTTCCACTTAGAGTGGGGAGAAAATACTTTAAATTTTCACAATCTAGAGTACTGGTTCTCTGGATATGCTTGGTAATAATTACTGCAAGCATCATCCATTTTAAATACCACTGCTCCCCAAAACATTTTTGAAAGACAAATACTGTTGATTTAATTGCTTTTCATGGCTTTTGTCAAGTTTTGTCATTTCTCAATCCCATATTAAAGTCGAACTATTGTTCATTTACCCTATATTTCTTTCACATATATTCCAGAGACTAGTAGTCTTGATATATTTTACAAACAAAAATATTTTCCTATTTCTTGGCAAGTAGGATTCAAACTGAACAAAAAAGTGATTTCATTCACTGATAGCAAATCATCTTTCTTCCTCCCTTGATTTCTTTATATTCTGACTATTATAAGAGTTTCACCAAATACTCAGGTAAACACCCCCAATCTATAAATGAAGTGGGGATCACGGAACTTTCCTTTCCCATATCGAGAAGGAAGAGTGTGGGAGAAATATCTGAAATTACAGGGACAGAGAATTATTCAATAGCAACTACTAACCACTGATACAGAGGCTGCTTTTGCTAAAATTCACCAGATTGAGATAACTGATTAATTGTATCCTAAAGAGAACATTGCTCATTTTAATATACAGGGAAACAACAGTGCTCAAGAATTGGTCAGTGCCTGCACAGCAAGTAGGTGCAGTGCAAACCTCATTTTCACTTTTCATTTATTAGGAGCTGTGGAAAGTAGACAATCACAGAGATGACACTAGTCTTACACTGCATCTTGAATTGCCTTGCATCAAAATTACAGAGTAAAGTCCACATGTAGTAAAATTAAATCATACCTTTAGGTTAGTCACTTGGTCCATATCCCCCCAATTGAAAAAACTTAAGCATATCCAAGCTGATCTAGTTTAAAAACTTAGTGCTTCTTGGGAACATAACAACACATAACACATTCCTAGTAGCTGAAGGATACCTCAAATTCTTTACTTTGGTTCCTTGACTATGCATGATATGTTTTGAAAATATTTTATTTTAAAATAAATGTATACTTTTTTTCAAAGGAAAGCATTAAAATAATTTGCTTACTGAAATTAGGGTTATAGTTTTTTTATATATAATTTAGTTCCACATATTTTACTCTTCATAGAAATGCATACCAGAGTGAAAACGAGACAGAAAGCCAAGCAAGAGAGGACTCTTGACCAGGACTAAGATGTGTACTAAAATGATTGATTAAAGATATATATATTGGTGCCAAGAGAAATTGCTGTAGAATTTAATGTAGGGAAGGGCAAAAATGATTCCTGGTTTGAGAACTGGAAAAACTAAAGCAACAAAACAACTTTGAATGTCATATATTTACAAGATCTTTCAGATCAGTTTATCCCACCAATGAGACCCATAAAGTTCTTCAGCAGATCACGGACCATTCACTAAAGAATGGTGAGGCCATAGTGGAGTGTAGTAGGAAGCATATTGATCTGAACCTAGATTCATCTGTATGACCTTGAGGAAGCCACTAACCTCTTACATCTCCACAATGTTTTTCTGATAGTCAAGAGACATAATGCTTTAAAAAATGCCATTTGGCCCTTGCTGGTTTGGCTCAGTGGACAGAGCATCTGCCTGTGGACTGAAGGGTCCCAAGTTCAATTCCAGTTGGGTGCACATGTGCGAATTATGGGCTCAGTCCCCTGTGGGGGGCATGCAGGAGGCAGCCGATTGATGATTATCTCTCACCATTGATGTTTTTATCACTCTCTCCATCTCCCTTCCTCTCTGAAATCAATAATATATTTTTTTAAAAAATGCCATTTGGCCCTGACTGGTTTGGCTCAGTGGGTAGAGCATCGGCCTGTGGACTGAAGGGTCCCAGGTTCGATTCCAGTCAAGGGCATGTACCTTGGTTGCGGGCACATCCCCAGTAGGGGGTGTGCAGGAGGCAGCTGATCGATGTTTCTCTCTCATCGATGTTTCTAACTCTCTATTCCTCTCCCTTCCTCTCTGTAAAAAAATCAATAATATATATATATATATAAAAATGCCATTTGATGGAAGTTAAAGGTCTAATAACTATGCCTTTTAACTTTCCTGTGTGTTGCTCAATACAATGTCATATCCAAATAGGGCCATGATTGTACAGTGTTGATTTTCATTGTTCTAAACAGTTTATTGGCAATAATTTGTAATAAATATATAATGTATAATATGTACCATAATCATTATATATTTATGCTAATTATATCACCATATCCATATAAAAGTATACGTATATGTCTAACAAACTAACTAAACCAAAAAGAGAAATAAGTTCAACCCAAGTCATTCTTTTCAGACATAAAGTTACTGGAAAATTTGGCACCATCTAAGGAATGTGGTAGCAAGGATAAGCTCTCTTTTTCAAACTGGTTTGTTCTTCTCAATGGTACATTGGTCAAGGAATGCCTAAGGCTTTGTAGCTAATGTCTCTGTAGCAGATCAATTTTCTGATTTTTTTCCCCTCTGGAGCCTGTCCAGGGAGAAAGTTAAAGGCCTCAGTCGAACAGCATTTCCCACACCAACCTGCTCATTCATTTGAATCGGTAGCACCATTTAAATCAGAATCAAGAGTGTGAAAACAGCATGAGGCTCCTTGACTGATGCTTCCAGTTGATTTTTTTCTGCTCTGCTTATCTCCCATAGCACCATGTTGGTGTCTCTCTTATGTTACTTTTTACTGTCATTGTAATATACATGTGTGTATATGGTGAACTTCATAGAACTAATAATTGTATATACCTTCAAGAAGTGTGGTATTTCATGGGAGAGAAGAAAGCTTACACAAAAGCTCAAAGAATGAGAACAATTTCTAGGACATTGTTATGGATTGAATTGTGTCCTCACAAAACTCATACCTTGAAGTCCTCATTTCTTCAGAATGTGATCTTATAAATAGAGTCACTGCAGATGTAATGAGTTAAGATGAAGTCATACAGTGGGGCCTTGACTTACGTCTGTCCTGACTAATGAGTTTTTTGAGATACTAGCTGTCTCTCCTCCGATTTTTTGCATTGAATTGATAGAGTAATTTGAGTTAACGAGCTCCTTAACGAGCTCGATCTCAGAACGAATTAAACTCGTAAGTCAAGGCCTCACTGTATTGGAGTAGGGTGAGTCCCTAATCCAAAATGACTGTTGTCCCTATAAAAAGGGGAAATTTGGTCACAGGGGTAGACTCACAGAGAAGGAAGAGACCTCAGAAGGAACCAACCTTACAGACACCTTGATTTCTGACTTCTAACCTGTGAGACAATACATTTATGTGGTTTAAACTACCCAGTTTGTGGCATTTTCTTACAGCAGCCTGAGCAGACTAATACAGACAGAAAAACCCAAGCCAGTCTATAGAGTGAGGGAAAAGTAACTAGAGAATAGGAAGAGAGTATCTTTAGATTTCATTTTATTTTCCTTCTCTTTGTCATCCAGTGCCTGAACACAGGGGATGGCTGCTGAATAATATTGACTGGCTGAAAATATTTTGAATATAACAAAACAGCTAAAGCTATTTCATATATATTTCTGCTTAAGATGTGTAACTGCTGTGCTATAATAATACAAAAGTAAAAATGGCAGTGATTTAAGAATAACACAGGAAGAAAGATGAACAGATGTAAAAAGAGAATTTATGTCTATCAGTATATTTTATAGAAAGTGAAAACTGTTAATATTGCCCATCTATTCCTATTGCACATTGCTTCCCCATAGTGCTCAGCTATGGCATATGTCCTTTTTTTTACATAGGAAGTAAACAATATATTAATACCTGCCATCCCAGCATCAGTATTTTAAAAGGCTGTTATCTCTAGCAGAAAAGAGCCAGTTATATAGAGCCAATTATCCTTCTATGAACAACAGTAAAGGAGGAATAATAAAGGTCATCTCTTCTCTCATGAGCACACTCACTTCACTGATTATAGACCCATCTTAGCATTTCTGACTGTCATCAGTGATGAAAAGTGGCGGCAACAGTTATGTATGGTAATTCCAAGCTAAAGAGTCTATTGAATGATGCATTTGTTTCCCATTAAGGCACCTAGCCCAGCACTATAAGAAGTGAGAGTCTGTTATTCCCTCATACATCAAAGTCTGTTTCCAGTGTGATATTTATTGACCTGTCCAACTTCTTTTCCATGATTGATCACGTTTGCCACCCAAAGGTTTTCCCTGTTGCCCTGTCATAGCAAAGTTTTCAACAATGCTTTGAAAATTAAAAGCCTCCTTTACTCTTTACCTAGGAAAATTTTAATTTCACAGGAACAAGGGGCATTCAATACTGTGGCAGATGCTGCTTTTGCTACCCTATGTACACTCTCCCCTCTATTACCAAAGGAAACCCCCACTTTGTTTAGGGTAGCAAGACACCTACCACCACATTTAATTTTCCAAGCTTTATGGATTATCAGTATCTTTGTGGTCTAATTATGACCCATCTCAGAAGTACTGTATTTGCTAGAGCTTATAGAAAAGTGTTGTTTTTCTGTTTTTTTTTTAAAAAAAGGACAAATCATTCAGTATTTACTTTTCCTTTCACTGACTGTAGCTGGGCTTCTTTTTCCCCCCCTGGTATTGGAACATGATATATGATAGAGGAACAGCAATTTTATGAACATGAAAATAGAAGGACTCAGTAAAGTTGCTTATGTCTAGGTACCTATGGCATTTCTAGGGGCCAAACTACCAGCTCTGGACTGGTTACCTCTGAACTTCTTGAGTGAGAAACACTGTTTCCTAATATATTTAAGTCCCTGGAATTTATTTAGGTTTTCTGCTATAGGCACACAAATGTAATAGTAAAGGAGTGCACAGATGTAGAGTGTAGGTGCCACCATTCCAGAATAGCTGGGCTTTGTAATGATACGTTGTAGCAGGGTAATGGCTTTTTCTACCAATCAATTTGAAGTTAAAAAATTCTATTTTAAGAGTTTAACTTGGGGACTTTGGATTACTAAAAACTGTATACTAGTATATGGAGAACTAGGTTTGTTTTCCTCTTTCCTTCTGCGATTAACCATGTCACAAAATGTTGACCTCTTAAGATAGATGGCATAGAGAGCATAGGGTCTACCTAACTTCAACTATACTAGCATGGTGTGTTGGACTTCTTTCCCTCCAGGGCCTAAGTCACTCTTTGGATATAATTGAGTCCTCAGAGAGATCCATCTTGGTGAATTACAGAGTGTGAAAGGGAAGAAAGACCAGTTTGGTCAATTCAAATAAATATCAGAAACACATATATGTATTAATTTACTTATGATTTTTTTAAATATAGACAACTCCTCACTAAGTAGTTCATATATGGTCAGTAGCACAAACACAGGAAAATAAGCCATGAACATTTGCTGATTTTATATATATATCTCCTATATAATAAAAGGCTAATATGCAAATTGACCAAATAGCCGAATGACCAGTTGCTATGACACACATTGACCACCAGGGGGCAGATGCTCAACATAGGAGTTGCCCCCTAGTGGTCAGTACACTCCCATAGGGGGAGCACTGCTCAGCCAGAAGCTGGACTTATGCCTGGCTAGTGCAACAGTGGTGGTGGAAGCCTCTCTCACCTCTGCTGCAGGACTCCTTGGGGGATGTCTGTGAGGAGGGGTCCTGGACTGTGCACAGGCCAGGCTGAGGGACCCCACTCTCCAGTGTACAAATGTTGTGCACCGGGCCTCTAGTGTGTGTGTGTGTGTGTATGTATGTATATATACACACACATATATATATACATACACACACACATATCTTGACTTCTCCACTCATAAATATCCCCAAAACATATTTTCTGATTCTAACATCTTAAAAGTTTCTACAACAGATTTTTCTAATAATGTATTGACATGCAAAGATACTCTTAAGGGTTTTATTACATCCCTGAAAATAAAACGAATTATAGTGTCCATCATTGAAATATGTGGATCATTAAATGTCTGTATAATTTAGAGATGGTGATCTTCATTTGAATTTTTAAAAAGATTTATGGAAAGTAGTCTTTATTCAACTTGGGAAGAATGCTCTAGCCATACAGTTTCTGGAAAATAATCTATATATTAATGATAAGCAAATGCAACCAATTAGAAAATTCAGCCACTCTGAATGACACATTTCTGGTACCTAAAGCTGTTGGAGAGAATAATCACTTACTGTATATCCCATATCTTACTTCTTATCGATAATTATGGACATATAAATAGATTCAATACAAACAGAAATAACTCAAAAGGAAGACTAAAACATAATAGAAGCACAAAACCCTGGAATATACAATAAAATAATTTGTTGATTATTATGTCTTCCTAGGAGTTTTCCTTCCATGTAAATGGCTACTGAATATAGGACAGACTTTAGACAAACTTATGAAGTAAGTAGAATTTGATTTCTCCCAATTCTTCCTCAATTAGATGCTGCTGTTTCATTTTCTGCTTCCCTTGCGTATTAAAAGCCTGATATCTATTCTTACCCATTTTTATTCCAGTCAAGGTAAAATTGTAGATAATATCTAAAAATCTTCCTCTCCTGGGGATACTTGAATTTTCATAATGACTAATATCTAGAGTGAAATGGAAGACAGATACTCCAGCCAAAGACCCTGAAATTGCTCCACTCCAGCACAAGTTTAAATAATTTAAATTTGAAAGGGAGGGAGCACTTCTTAGCATACTACTTATTCAACTCTGAGAATAAGAGATTTTACTCACTCTCCATAATAAATATTTATCATCATATCATTTATTATTGTGCAACTAATTGCCTCAAATTTAGA
Source organism: Myotis nattereri (assembly GCF_964212035.1). Lineage (NCBI taxonomy): Eukaryota > Metazoa > Chordata > Mammalia > Chiroptera > Vespertilionidae > Myotis > Myotis nattereri. The sequence goes on from NC_138079.1 coordinate 32,942,777, forward strand.
AGTTTAAAACACTTTATTGTTTTTCATGATTGTATGATTCTGTCCCAATAGGTCACTGATATGGCTGGTGATTGATGCTGATGCTGCAGTAGGAGCCGAGGTGGCTTTGTTGACTGAAGAAGCTATACATGCCCCTCTGTGTGCCTTGGACTTCTCACAGGAAGATGGCTTGGTCTCTCAAGCAGAGTCCCAAGAATGAGCACTCAGCCTTCCTAGTGCCGCGACCCTTTCATACAGGTCCTCATGTTGTGGTGACCCCCAACCATAAAATTATTTTCGTTGCTACTTCATCACTGTAATGTTGCTACTGTTATGAATTGTCATGTAAATATCTGATATGCAGGATGTATTTTCATTGTTACAAATTGAACATAATTAAAGCATAGTGATTAATCACAAAAACAATATGTAATGATATATGTGTTTTCCGATGGTCTTAGGCGAACCCTGTGAAAGGGTCGTTCGACACCCAAAGGGGTCGTGACCCACAGGTTGAGAACCGCTGTTGTAAAGCTTCTGATGACTTAGCCTCAGAAGTCACAGAATGTCACGTTTGACACATTCTATTGGTCAAATATCCCAGAAGCAATACAAGCTATTTTACTCTATATTTTGACATTGCAGGGGCAAAGTGACATGGAAAGGAACATATGGGATGAGATATATTTATGCATTATCTTTGGAATGTGCAATTTCCATATTGGCTATGAAAAGACTGCTCTTTGTTCCACCATTTTCATTCCCTAATTACTTTAAAGAGTGGATTCCCAGAATTATAACTGGGCTCATAGCTATTTTATAGAAGCTATATATTTCCAGATTTTTTTCTTTTTAAAATATTATCTTACATTTTAGGTATAGAGAAAAGTTGCAACAATGATACAGAGAATTCCCTTATGTCCCTCACCCTGTGTCCCTTATCATTAACATCTTATATAGTCAAAGTACAATTCTGGAAAACAGAAAACTAATATTGGTACAATAATATTAACTCAGCTACAGACCTAGTTCTAATTCACCAGTTTTCCCACCAATGTTCTATTTTTGTTCTAGGATCCTATCAAAGATCGCATATCACAGTTATTTATCCTTTAAAATTTAAAAAAATATATATTTTTATTGATTTCAGAGAGGAAGGGAGGGGGAGAGAGAGATAGAAACATCAATGAGGAGAGAGAATAATTGATCAGCTCCTCCCACATGCCCCACACTGGCGATTGAACCCACAACCCAGGCATGTGCCCTGATTGGGAATCAAACTGTGACCTCCTGGTTCATAGGTAGATGCTCAACCTCTGAGCCATGCCAGCCAGGTATTTCTCCTTAATCCTTAACAGTTACTTAGTCTTTTCTTGTCTTTCTTGGCCTAGATACTATTAAAGAATACTGATCAGTTATAATTGATCCAGCTTTTAAATTTTGTTTTAAAGCTAACTACAGCCATGAGATCAAGTTCCAGTCCAGGAATGTGAGTGGAAGTGGTATTTACACCTTCCAGCCTTTTCTTAAACATGAATCTGCTAGCCCGTCATGGAGTTCTCTTACCCTGTTTCCACTAGCTTGGAAATGATGAAGATCCAAGTGACCAGGGAAGCCTCATTTTGGTAACAGCAAAATCTCCCTGTTATCTCTGAGCTTGTGTCTTGGAGTTGTTCTAAGAGAGAAAAATAAAATATCTATTTTAATTGAGTCATTGCATTTATGGGTCTCTTCATTATAGAAGCTTGTGCCAACTGTAGATATTACTCCCACATATCCCTGGAGTGATTACATATTATCATATGGTTTCTTGGGTAATTTCTGATTGAATCCTCTTGGGTAGGAGATAGTGATATAGGCTATAATAGAATAAATTACTGTGTTATTATTAAGTTAATCATATCTATGATTACTCATACAGAAATTGTGAACTTGCTATAGCATTATCGATCTTTCCTATTTTCACCAATAATTTCACCAGTTTCCCCAAGGGATATAGGTGAATGTAGTTTGGGTAAGCAAGGAGAGAAAGGAAGGGGGGAAGGGAATTATTATTTTAATAACTCTTCAACTTGAAGGCAAGTATCAGTTTTATAAACTTAAAGCTGTGATTTTGTTTAAATTCTAAACAATTGCTGTTTCTGCTTACAAATTTTTTTAAACAAATTCCATTTATATGTTTTTTCCATAATTTCAATTTTCTTCAATACAGCTAAAAGTGGGCAAAAGTAGAGTTACAGTTGTTCATATGGAAATAACACAAATACACAACATAATAGTTAATAAATAAATAATGATACAAGGATAAACTGTTTTGTGTACTCACAACTGTAAACCTACTTTGCCCACCCCTGTATATTTTTGACTTAAAATTTCATCTGTACTTTAATTTTTCCCCATACACATTTTAATCTTCTCTCTCAGAAGAGCTTTCCTGACTCCGTTGTTAAGTGAGAAATAAATAATCTGTTTATTTTGTAACTGCAAATATAGGCTGTGTAGTTCTTCAGCAAAGAAATTAGTGATGATACCTTTCCTTAGTTTATAGAAACCAGTCTAAAATTTGATTTAGGTCATTCAGGATATATATATTTCATTTCAACATTAGAAATTTTAGAAAAGGGAATTTTTAAGAGAACTGCTTTATTCCTTGGGCTACTGCATACTGCACATAAAAAATTAACAAAAAAAGATAATTGTATGCATTCCATTCTATACTCTGACTGTACCTACTAATTTTCCACCCCCAAATATAATTATCCAATAAATTATATATATATATATATATATATATATATATATATATATATATATATATATAATGCTTTTCGCCAAAACCTGTATTCTTCATCTTCTGTAACCTTCCTCCCTTCCAGCACTACCAAGGTTTGGGATTCTTTCATTCTTTTCTGTTACCATCATTTTATTTTTTGCTTCACTGAAGTTCTTTAAATTGCCCTATTGTGGTATAATTGATATACAAAGAACTGCACATGTTTAATGCGTACAATTTGATGAATTTGGACATAAACAAACATTCATGATACCATCACCATAATCACGGTAACAGACACATCCAACATCTCCCAAAGTTTCCTTGGATCCTTTTTCTTTTCTTTTTAAATCCTCACCCTAGGATGAGTTTCCATTGATTTTTTAGAGAGAGGGGACGGGGGGTGGAGGGGGGGAGAGAGGGGGAGAGAGAGAGAGACGGACAGACAGACAGACAGACATCAATGTGAAAGAGAAATGTTGATTGGTTGCCTCCTGTTTACACCCTGACCTGGACTCAAACCTGCAACCCTTTGGTGTACGGGACAACGCTCCAACCGAGTCACCTGGTCAGGGCCTTTTTTCTTTTTTAATAGTAAGAACACTTACCATTAGTTTTACCCTCATAACAAAATTTGAAGTACATAATATGGTGAAGGTTGTTCTCCAATACCTTTGTCATGAAGGGTGCATGGAAATTGTATTTCCCCTGGAAATAAATGTTATGGGGTACATACTTTTCCTTGAGGAATTAATAGATGTTAGCCCATTGTTTTCTATCATTCATAAGTGCTATGGAGAATGATCTGCCTAGCATTTTAAATAACTGAACTACTCAAATGCTTCGAGCTTTCATATAGTTCAGGTCAGGACACAAGCTGTTTCTACAAATAGAATTGGAAGTACGCCTGGACTAAACTGACTGTTTTCAGTCCTTTCTTTCGTAAAGACTAGAATTCATAGATTGTTAGATAGCCGAATAAAGGGAAGATTGGGAGTAACCTCTACTTTTTCCCTAATACCCATACTGGATAAAATTCATGTCATTTAAGTTTAATAAAATACTGTCAAAGATTTCTCTTCAGATTCTTAACGTACTTTCTGCTACCTGAATTTTCCTGTGTTTAGAAAGGTAATATGTAACTTAGTACTTCAAAGAGAAATAAAGCTCTCCCCAAACACATTAGAAAAAAGAAACCAAAATACTGCTTCCCTTCTAGTATCCTGTCTGCTCTTCCCAAGTCCCTGTTGAAGTGAAGAATACCATAGGAATTGCTCTAAGAAATGTTTCTTCTTCCATCTACACTGTCACAGTAAAGTTTTCTCTTAAAATTTGGAGGTTTATAGCATCATAGGAAGTAAGAGAGAATAATCATTCTTTGTTTCCAAACCCAATATTTGTTAATGTGTCAGCTGTTTCATCTCATGGTTATTCTTTCCTTTCACAGTCTATTAACTTGCGGTTCCAAGCCCGGCAGTCTGTAACTAACTGTCGAGACCACCACATGAGCCCAGAGATTTAAGTATTATCTTCTAACCTCAAGGTATAAGTCAAAATTCATCATTAGAATTTCCTCTTTCATTTCAACTTTATTTTTATCTGATTATCTTGGAGGAGGAGAAAAGACTGAGATTTGTCTTGTGTTTTTAATTTTTATCTTCCATGCTTTTCTATGTCCATTGACTAGTCTTAAGGGAAAAAGTGTGTTTGTTTTCCCTTCCACACTTCCCTAGCTGTCATATTGAAAACCATGTGCTTTCCCTGGTTTCTGCAAGAAAGTTGAGTCAGAATTAGAAAGTTCCACATTGGCAAAATGCACACAAAGTCTGTCATTGTATCCCTATAACCCTCAGGGAACTAAAAGCACAGTGTTTGCTAAGGCTGATCTGGGTCTTGCGTATTCACACAGGACTTTAGAAATATGATATACTTTATCAGCCTTAATGATTGAAACTTCACTGTAACTATAACCACAGTGAATATCTGCTTTGAGCAATCACCAATCTTCAAAGTTTGCAGAAAGTTTGCCAACTAATTTGCTTTTATTCTATATGAAGCTAATTTATCCCATTGTGAAATAGAATACTTAAGGTAGCAGAGAAAGAATGGTTATTATTTTTTTTTTTAGCAGAAATCAAATATAATTTGGAAAACACTTCACATGAATTTGTCCCACTTTTATGAGTTTATAAAGCTAATCACTTTTCCTTGCCTGGGAGCTGCTTGCAGTATTATTATTATTATTAAACTCATCTCATGTCAATTCCTATGTTAAAAGAGGATTATAAAATTATAATTTCTTGAATTTAAGAATCTATATATATAAAAGCCTAACCGACTGTTATGACCTGATGACCGGCCAGTAGCCATGACACGCACTGACCACCAGGGGGCAGATGCTCAATGCAGGAGCTGCTCCCTGGTGGTCAGTGTACTCCCACAGCCAACCTCCCACAGCTGGCCAACCTCCTGCAGTCCCTCCCCTGGCCAATCGGCCCCAATCTGGACTGGGCGAGACAGCCCAATCAGCCGGGAGGGACCTCACCCATGCATGCACTGGGTCTCTAGTTCATTCTATAATTACAAACCAAAATGAAAATCATTTCAATTATATATAGCAAACATGTAGAAAATGTACATTGCAGCAAAAATACTTATTAAAAAATGACACAAGTTCACTCGTTCAGGGGAAATGGACAAGTGCTTTGGTAGCCATCGCGGCCTGTGCCTGACACTACTGTCTGGAGCTCCAACTACAGACCCTAAAATAATCACTTATCGACTGTAATGTAAGAGACAACATGATTATTTCCTTTGAACTATTATCCAAAATAGAAAATGTAAATACTTCAGGCCTGTCAACTCTTAATGGAGCAGCAGAAAGCTCAGCTCAGCGCTATGTTGGGAAGCAAGCAATGTTCTCTGTAATTGCAACAACTAAGATGTATCATCTTAAAGAGTAAACTTTTGAACCTGTGGCATTATCTGAAAGCTAGGGGTTCACACTCTTTTCCTAAAGTTAAATGTATTTGAACAACTTATTGGCTTATTTGAGTATTTTTTGTTAATCCATACTATCAATATCATTATTGAGCAATAAGAGTATACGTTCCAGGGACAGTGAATAAAACTGATAATGGGAGAAATAATGGAAGAAACAAGCAATAAACAGGTTAACTAAATATCACAAATTTCAGATAGAGATCATTTCAGATAGAAATGATGAAAACTACAGAATAAAACAAGGTAACGGAATGCATATGTCTGCTAGTCTGCATGTGTGTGCAATATGCTTCTTGCAAAAGTATTATGCAAACCAAGAACCGAATGATAAAAAGGAACCAGCCATGTAAAGTTACGAAGTTCTCTTCTAGGCAGAGTTCCAGCAAATGCAAACAACAACAAAAACTCCATTCACTTTTGTTCAAGGTGAAATTAAATATAACCTAGTTCCACAATAGAACCACTTACATAAATAACATACTAGTAAGCCCAGTAAAATTGCATAAGGTTCTGGAAGTCAAACTAGCCTCTGTCTCCATGGTATTGTTACAACACTAAAGGCAAAAGGGGAAGAAACACGGTATGGGGAGCAATTTCCCTTGTAAATTTCACATGGTACAGTTTTTAATGTGTTGATAGAAAAGTCCGGTTACCTTCTTTAGCAACTGTTCTTTCATTAAGATTTTCCTCTACCCTTGATATCTTTTCAAACCTGTCATTCTCTGTTTTTAAAAATGAAAACTCTGGAGAGCTCAACACCATTAATCTAGTGGGTTACTGTGTAAAACAGGCACAGGGTTCTCTCTCACTTACAACGAAGCATTTCTGTTAGTTTGGAAGAACTCTTTGACACTAACTATCACGGTGTAAATGATAAATCTACCACTTAAGAACTCAGTCTTCCTCTATTGACATTTGCCTCTCATCAGCTTTTGATGCAAGATCACATGAATGGACTTGTATATCCATAATTACATGTTACAGAGCAGTTAATGCATTCACTGTTATTCCCCAAGGTCTTAGAGGCCCAAATGTCTATCCTCTAAATTTACTGAAACTAAGATTTATACATTCTTGAAATCAAAATGATATGAGAACACAACAGGGATGAAATAGATGTTCAAAAATAATACAGCTTCATAATTAAACTCTCTGCTGACAATGTGCTCTTTGAAACATGCATATTGGTGTTGGGCCAAGATAAAACTCTTGGTGGCATAAGTAGGTGTTTCTAAACTTGATTTCTGAATACAGTTTTGAAAAAGTGGCTGTAAACACCAGGGCCTATATTGTTTTAAAGCAATCCAAAAACCACTTTGGAAACAAGGGAAAAGTACTAGATAAATGGGGAGTTTTAAGACTACTGCATATATATCACATGATAACTTGAAGAAAAATTGATGATTACATTGATTTTAAAAATATCAGTCCCAAAGAAATATCACAGAGTAATTTCAGAAATATCCAAAAGTGTTTAAAAGAGTGGAGAACTAGAATTTGTTCTTTTTTTCCAAATCAGATATAATTTTTATTTTATTTTATTAAAAACAACTAACTTTCCCCTTCACTCTATTTCCTTCCTCATAACTTCCAACATTTTCAGTGAATCTCATGGAACCAGTTCCTAAAAGACTTTCCTAAAAATGTAAGCCTCTCCTGCCAGAGAGGGGAAAACGAATGAGATGCATAGAAGGGATAATTGGGGAAAAGCCTAACAGGTTCATTTCTTTCTCCTGCCAGCAAAACTTACGAGTGAAACCTAACGTTGGAGGGTGGGAACCACTGTGAAAATTCTGATGGAATCACATACCAGTTAGCAGGTATATTTGTATAGAGTTACGGAAGGAATATGCTCAGAGGTAATGTAGAGCTGGAGGTGAAACTCAGGACTGAGTCTATAAACCAAAAAGTAAAGTTTTGATTTCAATGCCACTCATAGTATTTAAACACAAACTTCAGAGGAATTTTTTACAAAGTTCGAAGGAGAGAGAGGGTGCTATATTAAATATATGACATTTAATACCTTCTTGCTTAACATTAAAGGGTGCTCTATAAACTAAGAATGCAAGTCAGCACTCTGGGTTTTCCAAAACGATTACACTGGTCAGAGGACCTTGGTCTGTGGACGTCACTGTAATAATGGAAGACGCCAGTGATGTGGTGTGAGTTGTGTGCTGAAGTGAGAGTTTGCACACCTTCTGCTGGTCACGAATGTGCATTTCTGTCCTTGAACACAGCACAGTGCTGAGCAAATAAGCATTTTCTTCTTAATGGTAAAGTATACCTGAGTCTCCAGGTAATTTTTAGTATCGGGATAGAAAACCGTTTTTCTGGTAAGAAACTGGCATTGTAGTGTCATGTGGTGGGATGCAGCCGGGACTTCTGACTCTAGTGTCAGAACTGGATAGAAGGGTTGCCTGTCGCTAAACTCGGAACATTAACCTGGCTTGTACCAAAATCACAATTTAGGGTAACTGTTGCCTCTGCCAAGTATTTTTTTTTTTTTCCTGAACTGCTAGTACAGGTAAAACATGTGATGTAATTTCGTTTGCTTTGTTTTCCCTTCAAGAAGGAAGGTGGAATCCAGGTGAGCCAAAGGCACCTACCAGACCATTGCCCAATCAGTAAACAGAGCAAAATAAGAACTGGGCTTGGAGAGAAAAAAATCAATCTACACCAGGGAAAGCGGTCGAGGACAGATTTTGTAGCTGGAAGTTTGATGGGAGAAATGAGTATTTCCTGATTTTGTCAGAGGTCTTGGATGCTGCTGAATTCGAATTTTGTTCTTTCAGTTAGAATGGCCTTTTTTTTTTTTTTTTTAAATCACTGAAATCTTTGTTATGTCAGCACAGCCTGAGGACATGCATTCTATAATAAGAAGCCCAAGGAACTTGGAAATGTCAGTCTCTCTTGTTAAAGACAATTAATTCTTTAGAATAGTCTACATATCTGTTCTGTAAACTACTCAGAAAGTAAATAACCAAGTTTTATAAGTGACAACTTTTATAAGCTCATGTTCTCTAGGTGGACTTTCCCAGGAGAAAGTTACGTAAAATGTATGTGGGTATCAACTCTTCTCCACATTCATGATTTAGACTGTGGCATATTGGCTTTTGTTATTAGAAATTTATGTGTTAGGTTTGCAGTGTAAGCTCAGATTTGTTGCAAAGGAAAAAGATGAGAACAATTAATATGCTTAAGTTCAAGTAGTATTTTAGGAATAGACTTTGCCATTGGAGGAAAATAGGCTCACTAATAAAACAACAACCTCCCTCCCCCTCCCCACCCCCTCCCCCCCAAAAAAACACAAACATACACAAAAAAAGGAATTTCCTTTAAAAAAAAGAGAAATATCTGTAGAAGAAAAAAAATAATATGGATAGAATGGCTCTTTGATGAAGATCCTACTCAAATTCCCAATCCAAATAGAGATCTGAATCTAAAAAACAATTTCTTCTACCTATGGGCACTGATAACCTATGAAAAAAGATTTTTAGGAATCTAAATTTAAATACAAAATATTAACTATGAAGGGGAAGGTTTTTTCTAAATATATACTCATTTTTATTTTTAAATAGACTGCATGCTTTAAGACTGAACAGCCTGCACTTGGTTTATGCCACTTGCTCAGAACCTCCTCACAAACAGAAGAAGGATTAATAGGAATGGCCACACCCCAAGTGCCTACTGAAACCAGATAAATAAAATGACATGTGAAGCAGCAAGTGCATGACAATGTGGAGTGGTGGGACTTTGAATACCTGGATAATATGTTCAATGAAAATTGTTTTAACACTCTTGTGAACAGTACATTGGCATGTTGATTTGAAAAAAGCTGCCAGTTTTTTAAACCTCTTTTTATAGTTTTATGGGTGGAAGTGGAGCCAGCATTAGTGTTTGGGGCAAAGGCAGGAGTCCCCTCTTTTATTTTGCATATGCCTGAGATTTAGGTTTTCAATTAGGCTGACACTCAAATATTCCATTGCTTTTTATAAGTAGGATTTTCGGGGCCACCTTTATAAATGGCATCACTCTATACAACTTCTCTCCTTTAGATAAAAATTGCAAACTCCTGGCTCTTGAACTGGATTTAACTGATAGAAAAATGATTAACTTAAAAAATGAAACTTTTTATTTTGAACTAACTATAGATTAATCTGCAGGTATAATAAATAAGATAGAGAGATCCTATGTGCCCTTTACCCAGTTTCCCCCAACAGTCATATCTTACAAAATGATGGTCAAATACCACAACCAAGATATTGACTTTGGTAGAATTCCACTGAATTTATCTGCTGATACATTATGTTGCACAATTTTAACCCATATTGTGTTATAAATCTGAATAGTATCTAATATTTATAAATCAGAAGGGTTTACATAATAAAATAGATTGAAATATTTCAAAACTGAGTCTGCATTGTACACATACTGTTGGCTGGAGCCAAGTAGCATTTTTATTATATCACATGCATTCTCTCTTCACCCCTAATGACTCCATGTTTCTTCTTAATAGCTCACCCAATTCATGTATTATGTTCCTATGGCTGCCACTACCATATAATCCTAATCTCTATTTTAGCATGTCTTTACCCCAGTGTCTTAAACCTACTTAGTTATCCACCTGAGGGCACTGCATCCCCTGCTTGTGTTCAGTTAGAACTGGGAAGACTGAAAATACCACTAGACGGCTAACAGGTGAATAACTGAGGCCCTTAGAGAAGCAGGCCAGGCCAGATATTTTTCAAATGGAATATGTCACCAAATAAGAGCAAATGAAATTATAAAATGTCAAATGAACAGGTTTTCATTCCCAGTCTTGACTTTTTCCCCTGAGGTCCAAATATATATATTTGACAACCTACTTGACATTTCTACTTGGAAATTTGACATCGAAACTTAACACACTGGAAATAGAACATTTGTTACCTTCCTTATAAACCTGATTTTCTTAAAGTCCTGATTTCAGTAACAAGTCCCACCTCGTACCCACTCTTTTAGGCCAAAGACCTTGACATCTTCCTTAATTCAGCTCTTTACCTCAAACCACCCCTATCTTCATATCAGGGGTGGGGATCGACCGGCCCCCAGGCTGTATAAGGCCTGCAAAATCATCTGGCCTGGCTCTGCCAAGGCATTAGGGATGAGTTAATTAAATGTTTTACCAAATATAGCAGACTAATTTTAAAACTGATAATTTTGTATGGATTTTGAATGATATCACAAATATCCAAATGGCCCTTGGCAGAAAAAAAGTTCCCACCCCTGCTTTATATGAAATTTATCTATACATCTTGGTAGCTGTGTCTCCAAAGGATATCCCTAATCTACTAATCATTGGCGCTAACCCACCAATGATCTCTCACTCAGACAACTGCAATAGCTAGAATATGTGTTTCCATTTTTGTCCCCTAGCATCTATTCTATACATTAGCACTTCTAAAAGCATAAATCCCAACCTACAAGGCACTTTGCAATTTAGCCCCTGACTACTTCTTCAGCACCTTCTTTTAACAAAAGCACCAACATATTTTCTATCGTGGAACTTTCAACTTGCTGTTCTCTCTTCCTTACTCATTCACAAATCTTATCACCCATCCCTTAGTTCTTAGTTTAAATATCACCTGAGTTAAGTATCACCTCATCAGAGACTTTTGTTCATTATCCTAGCTAAAGCAGCACCTTTCCCCCCACCAGTAACATTTCTTATCTTATGAACTATTACACTGTTATATATATCATTATAAGATATTATCATATATATATGTGTGTGTGTTTTATATATATTTGTTATCTGTATCTTCAGCTACAGTATAAGTTCCATAGAGTCAGAGACTTGCTATGTTTACTCACTGCTGTATTCCAAGCCTAGAACACTGTCAAGGTCAAAATCCATGCTTTTTAATAACTTGTGGGGGAAACTAAGATGGCGGCATAGATAAACACTGGGAAATAGTCGCCTCCCACAGCAATTGAGAAATATCCCAAAGGATGGAGCAAACACCGCCCAGAACAACCAGAAGGCTGGCTGAGTGTAATTTCTACAACTAGAAGAAAAGAAAAGCACCCTGAGAGCCAGAGGAGCTGCGGATGCTGAGTGCAGAGGTATGGCGGCGGCTAGCGTGCGCGGAAAGGGGGTGGCACCTGAGGACGCGGCTGTCTTTTTGAATCACAAGCTCCCGACTGCTCTGAACTCCGGTTCTGGGAAGTCTCTGGGGACCCAGGACTCATACGGGGAGAGGCTGCTCTGTCAGGCGGCAGCAGGCGAACTTGAGGGCGGATTTCCCTCAGAGGTGCTTGCAGCCGTTACCGGGACACTGAGACGCGCGACTCCGGGCGCGGAGAATCAGCCATAGCTTCTTTCTCCGCCCTTTTGACTCCCTGAGACCCCGCCCCACCCAGGCTGCGGCAGAGGCTTTTGCATATGAATGTACCTAACTACAGCCCAGCCAAGCAGACCCGGAACTTCCAAGAGAAGGCCCAAGGCCCCGCAGCAGCTTGCATTGCTTCACAGCTGAGCCTCTTCCTGGCTCCGGCTGTGTGGCCTCAGGCAGGGGCTGAATTAGCACCTCCTTAGATCCAGGATCCACTGTACCCAGTGGTCAGAGGGGGACCATTCTCCCACTTCAGACACAGCTGCTTCCCACAGCCAATTGGCCTGGAGGTCAATTCCTCCCAGTGATCCTACAACAACCAAGGCACCAAGAGTGCACCAAGAGTGTCCACCCCAGGTAACTGGGGAGGCTGAGCCACTGGGCCCTACAGGACACCTGGAGCACAGGGCCACTCTATCAACACAGGGAAGCAGCCAAAATGCGGAGACAAAGAAACAGGTCACAACTGGCAGAAACGGAGGAGGACAGACGACTGGATATAGAGTTCAAGGCCACGTTTATAAGGTTTGTCAAGAATTTTATGGAAACCGCCGATAAATTTAATGAATCCCTCAAGGAGTATAGTGAGACCATGGAGGACATGAAAAAGGACCAACTAGAAATTAAGCATACACTGACTGAAATAAAGAATAATTTACAGAGATCCAACAGCAGACAAGAGGATCCCAAGAATCAAGTCAAAGATTTGAAATACAAAGAAACAAAAAATACCCAACCGAAAAAGAAAAAAGAAAAGAGATTCAAAAAATATGAAGATAGTGTAAGGAACCTCTGGGACAACTTCAAGCGTACCAACATCAGAATTATAGGGGTACCAGAAGGAGAGAGAGGGCAAGATATTGAAAACCTTTTTGAAGAAATAATGACAGAAAACTTCCCCCACCTGGTGAAAGAAATGGACTTACAAGTCCAGGAAGCGCAGAGAACCCCAAACAAAAGGAATCCAAAGAGGACCACACCAAGACACATCATAATTAAAATGCCAAGAGCAAAAGATAAAGAGAGAATCTTAAAAGCAGCAAAAGAAAGACAGTCAGTTACCTACAAGGGAGTACCCATCCGACTGTCAGCTGATTTCTCAACAGAAACCATGCAGGCCAGAAGAGAGTGGCAAGAAATATTCAAAGAGATGAATAGCAAGAACCTGCAACCAAGATTACTTTATCCAGCAAAGCTATCATTCAGAATGGAAGGTCAGATAAAGAGCTTCACGGATAAGAAAAAGCTAAAGGAGTTCATCACCACCAAACCAGCATTATATGAAATGCTGAAAGGTATTCTTTAAGAAGAGGAAGAAGAAAAAGGAACTCTTACCATTTGCCACAGCATCGATGGAACTGGAGAGCGGATAAATACCACAAGATCTCACTTATTGTGGAATATAATGAACAACATAAACTGATGAACAAGGACTGATCCAGAGACGGAGAGGCTTTTATTGGACTGTCGGGCCTTGGAGGAAAGGTAGGGGAGGGTGGGGGCAAGGGGGAAGGATCAACCAAAGGACTTATATGCAAGCATATAGGCCTAACCAATGGACACAGACAACGGGGGGGGGGGTGAGGGGATGAGCGGGGGGGGGGGGAGGGGAGGGGGGTGTAGAGGGTACACATATGTAATATCTTAATCAATAAAAAAATATTAAAAAAAATAACTTGTGAATGTGTAAATTGATTATTATGAAAATTGAAGGGTAAATTATAAGTGGTATTTGAATTTGGCAAAAAACTATGAAGACCTAACATAACATCTTTCAAGATTTAATTACTTTTTAAATCAGCATTGTAAATAACTAATTATCCTATATAATAAAAGGGTAATATGCAAATAGACCAAACGGTGGAACGACCAGTTGCTATGATATGCACTGACCACCAGGGGGCAGACACTCAAGCAGGAGCTTCCCGTTGGTGGTCAGTGCACTCCCACAGAGGGAGCGCTGCTCAGCCATAAGCCGGGCTGATGGCTAGTGAGCACAGCAACGGTGGCGGGAGCCTCTCCCATCTCCGTGGCAGCACTAAGGGAGTGGGCCTAAGCCATTAGTTGGACATCTCCCGAGGGCTCCTAGACTCCTAAAGGGCACAGGCCGGGCTGAAGGACCCACCCTCTTCCCCTGAGTGCACGAATATCGTGCCCTCGGCCTCTAGTCTTGAATAACTCACTAGAATTTCTACTTTGAGCAATGACAGAGTAACAGAGCAAAGATTTGCCTTCCTACCTTAAATAACTGAACAACCAGAAGGTATAAAACCCTAATACGCAAATAGACCGAATGGCAAAACAACCGAACGACCAGTCGCTATGACATGCACTGACCACTAGGAGGTGCGTGCAGACCATGGCAGACATTGGCAGCAGGCGGTAGAGTGCGGAACATGGCAGGCATTGTCTGTGGCGAGATGGTGGAGTAGGTGAGTGGGGCGCCAGACCAAGGCGGGGCGCTGGTCGCTGTCATGGGGGGGGGGACTTCTGGTGGTTACTGAAAATTCTTTGTTCTCCCTGTGCACCATGGTCCTGCCTAGCGCTGGCACCCTATCGAATCACAGTTTCAATGGCTGACATTTTAGCATCTGTATGTCCAAAAAGTCTCTAGGTATTTGTAGTATGTAACTGAATGGGAATTATCACAATAGCCAATTCCTTTATTTTATACTTGAAAAAAAGTTCAGAAGGGCAACAAAATTAGTAAGTCATCTCAAAACCAGTACAAGAACCCCAATTTCTACACCTCCAACCAAATATAACTTATCAAACATTTATACATCGGGGTGAAAGAATTTCAAATCCTTTTTAACGATAGGTTTTTCTACAGGAGAAGCATAAAGATTCTAAAAACTGGAGCCATAAGAGGGTTTACTATATATATCAACCTCCCAGATACTCAATCTGGCTGACACCAGTCAGCTTGGATGCTGCACTATACACATTTTCCACTTTTCCTAGCTTCTATATGATGCCACCAGCAACAACAGAGAGTAGTCACATGTCCTTAAACTTGAGAAATGTCTTTCATACTGTAGAGACCATCACTATAGATAAGTACAGTATAAGGAAGAAAGGTACTTTGTACAAGTAACATTTCTGATTCTCAATTTATTAACACAATTTTTCTTTCATGTTTTGGTGACTAAGGCAAAACTTCCCAACTAATGTACTTCCTAGGCATTAGTATCCAGTTTGATCTTTAAAGAGAAGAACATGACCAGTGACGACTTCTCTACAGAGGAGATAACCTCCAGAACCTGTGGATGAGACACCAGTGTCGATAGGCATTCTTCCTATCGGCAGCACCCGTAACTGAGGCTACTGTTGCTATTGGCATTGAACAAAATTGGGAGTATTTTAGGCCTTTCCCACCTGTGTTTTAAAAACAACAGAATTATCATCTTACATTAAGACTTCAAAATTTATAAAGTATTTTACAATTATTATATCACTTGATAATGTGCTCACCTTGATTTACAGTTGAAGATACTAAGATGTGGAGATAAAGTGCTTTGTCATTAATTATATGTATTCATTGGTAGAGTCAGCATATTAATTGATACAGCTGAATGGAAACCCTGAATTTGAATACAACTCCTGTGCTCTTTCCAAAATATCAATGCTATTTTCCCACCTTAATTCTATAATATTAATTTTGGAAATTTTTATAAATTATTTCCAGTGAGTTAGACATGTAAAAGAAAAGCTTCAACTTAAGTTTTTTATTATTTTGTTGTTGTTGTTGTTAATCCTCACCCAAGGATATTTTTCCATTGATATTTAGGGAGAATGGAAGAGAGAGGGAAAGACAGAGAAACATCGATGTGAGAGAAACACATCGATTGGTTTCCTCCTGCATGAAGGAGCTGGCAACCAAGGTATGTGCCCTTGACTGGAATTAAACCTGGGACCCTTTGGTCCACAAGCCGATGCTCTATCTACTGAGCCAAACTGGCTAGGGCAAGTTTTAAAAACTCTGTGTTGCTTTAGGCACTTGTGTGTGATCTTTTGGGGTCATTTACCTCTCTCGAACTCACCCCAAATGATGCACATGCTATTTCTTGCATCTGTAATCCTCTTCTCCTTTGCTTATAAGTCCTGCTCTGAGAGGTCCTATCTGACCATCCTTACTCATGTAGCCCCATTACTTGCTTTCCAGACTCTTGTTTGTCAATTCCATAGTCTTATCACCATTTGGCATTATTATTTTGCACATTTGTTGACTTAGATACTGTTTCTTTTCTCTTTTAGACTCCATGCCTCTGCCTTGTTCACCCCTATATCCCCAGAGCCTTCTCTAGCGTTGCCATTCCTTAAAACTTGAATGTGGATGTCGATGAATATGGATGTCAAAGCTACTTAACGCTCCAGCCAGCTCTGCTGGGCAGTACCATCAGGGGGCAGTCTGGGCTGAGATAGCATTCTTGCTTTTGGAGAAAGGGCTAATACTGTGCAAACACACAGTAAAAGTTCTGGTGCTTTTGGTGTGGTTTCTCAGTTATGTGTCACCAGTCATATTGATCCCTCAGGCACATTGACTCACCAGAGCTTGAAATGTAATATTCTGACTTGTGGCAAGTAAGGTGTTTTTTGTTTCTTTTTTTTTTTTTTAACTTGCATCCCCAAAAGCTGTCAAATTCAGAATTTTGCTGAGCTATGTTAATCTCCCAGCTGTTCAGAATGGAATTCACAATGAATTTCTGGTTGTTAATAATGTTAGGTTGTTGTTGTTTTTTAAGAGAGCGTGCATTTGACACATTTTCAGAAAGCATGCTTCTTTCTGGCCTGAAGTTTAATAGCATATGACATATAGCAATGAGCTCTGTACATGAAAGAAGTTTGCTAGTTTTATGAATTTTTATGACTTGGCCTTCACCTTGTCTTTGAACTTTTCCTCTAGAATATCATGCAACAGAGACAGAAATGTGAGGAACTCAAGTTAGAAATCATTTCCCATTTCTCATTGTTCAACACAGTTCATACTCTCCATATCATCTAATGGAGTAGGGACTTTCAGTATTGAAATATTGAGGTTATGTCTGATGAATACCCAGTGTCTGCCACAGAGTAAGAGGGCCACGGAAGTGAATGATTGATGTTGATGATGATAAAGATGGATAATGAATGTGTTTGAATATGCTAACTGACTAAATGCTTAATTAATACAAGCTCAGGTTTCAGAAGCTATAGATAAAAGTACAAATGTATGTTGTTCAAATGGCTGGGAGAGAGGGTCCATATTGCAGGAAGAAAATTACTCTCTAGTAGTTAAAACCCTAAGGGACCTGAAATTCAAAGAGGTAAGAAAGGACATGAAGCTCCCATAACCTAGGCGTAAAAACTGAGGACTAAATGAGAGTTAATTCGTTTTTAGTAATTAGGCAAGACCAAGGCAAACTCAAGTTAAGAAAAAAATGATGACAAAAATAAAGTTATAACTGAAAGTTGAACTTGAGCCACAACTTGGCTGGAGTATTATGATCAGACTGTGAGTATTGCAGAGTTGCATAGAGCTTTGTGGCTGCCAGAAGGATGTCTGACTGCAAGCTTAGGCCTTATCCCCCAGGGAGTGGGCCTAAGTCGACAGGTGGACATCCCCCAAGGGGTCCTGGACTGTGAATGGGTGCAGGCCAGGCTGAGGGACCCCCCCCCCCAAGTGCACAAATTTTTGTGCACCAGGCCTCTAATAAATATATATATATATATATATATATATATATATATATATATATATCTATCTATCTATCTAAGTGACCGTTATGACCAAAAGACCAGAATGACTGGTCAACCAGTCACTATGATGCACACTGACCAACAGGAGGCAGACACTCAATGCAGGAGCTGCCCCCTGGTGGTCAGTGCACTCCCACAGTCAATCTCCCACAGCCCCTCCCCCAAGCCAGTTGGCTCCCCAATAGGCCTCAATCACTGGCCAGGCCAAGGGACCCCACCAGTGCACGAATTTGTGCACCAGGCCTTTAGTCTGTTTATAAAAGACTTACATTTGGATAAATAGGCTAAGTGCTACTTATTAGCTGTATACATTATTATATACTAGAGGCCTGGTGCACAAAAATTGTACACTCGGGGGGTTGGGGGAGAAGGTCCCTCAGCCTGGCCTGTGCCCTCTCACAGTCTGGGACCCCTCGAGGGATGACCATCTACTGGCTGAGGCCTGCTCCCCAGGGCATTGGGCCTAAGCTGGCAATCAGACATCCCTCTGGCAGCCCGGCAGCTATCAGAGGATGTCCACTTGCCAGCGGGGAGCAGACCTAAGCTGCAGTCAGACATCCTTAGCTCTGCTGAGGAGGCAGGAGAGGCTCCCACCACACCGCTGTACTGGCAGCCATCAGCCTAACTTGTGGCTGAGCAGAGCTCCTCCATGTGGGAGCTCACTGACCACCAGAGGGCAGCTCCTCCATTGAGCGTCTACCCCCTGGTGGTCAGTGTGTGTCATAGTGACCAGTCATTCCCAGTCTTTCTGCTGTTAGGGTCAGTATGCATATTACCCTTTTACTATGTAGGATAAAGGCCTGGTGCATGGGTGGGGCTGGCTGGTTTGCCCTGAATGGTGTCCTGGATCAGGGTGGGGGTCCCGCTTGGGTGCCTGGCCAGCCTGGGTGAGGGGCTGATGGCTGTTTGCAGCTGGTCACACCCCCTTCAGGGTGGGGGTCCCCACTCGGGTTCCTGGCCAGCCTGGATGAGGGGCTGATGGCTGTTTTAAGGCTGGCCACACCCCCTTCAGGGTGGGGGTCCCCACTGGGGTGCCTGGCCAGTCTGGGTGAGGGGCTGAGGGCCATTTTCAGGTTGGCCTGCGACTGAAACTCAGAGCCTCTCCTTTTTTTCTTTTTTCTTTTATTCTGGGATTTATTTACCTTCTATAATTGAAACTCTGTTGCCTTCACTGGCGCTCCCAGCTCTGAGGCCGCGGCTGGCTGAAAGCAGGTATCTGGGGTTTGTTTAGCTTCTACAGTTGAAACATTGTTGCTTCCGGAGCTCAGAGCCGGGCCGTGGCAGGCGGGGAACCTTGGCTTCCTCCATCACTGGAACAAGCAAACCTCCTGCTCGCTTCAGCTGCGTGGCTGCCGGCCACCATCTTTGTTGGCAGTTAATTTGCATGTCTTGCTGATTAGTCAATGGGAAGTGTAGCGGAGGTACAGTTAATTACCCTTTTTGTCTTTTATTAGATAGGATGGAAATCCAGGACTGAGGGAGCTTTAAATATGCTATTTGATTTGCATTTGTGACAAAGTAGGTGTTGAAAAGGGAGGTAAGGAGCATCTCTAGTTGTGTTTTTTTTTAAGGTCAAAACCACAAGTACACAACCTTAAACTTTGTGTTTTGGCAGGAGAGAAAGAGCACTTTGCATTTTATCATAATAAATACTCCAAGGAGTGTGCACATCTGTCATAGCAGAACTAAACTTGGCTTGTTTCAGGAATCCTACCAGGGCTTAAAGAGATCTAGATGATAGAATGTGAGGCCAAGGCAACAAGTTGATTTTTCAAAGGAATGATAAGCATTAATGTCACCAGCCCTTCCAAATTATGAAATTGGGATTAGTCTGAGTAAGGAAAGGACAACTGTTACTAACCAAAGTTCAGGCTGAACTTCTGTTTATCTACATTTTCTACATTGTCCATATTAAGCATGAGTACCTAATACAGTGAACAAACATGACTTGTGGAATATAATCATACAGTAATTTTTATCTCCCATTGTTGGTTTAAATATGCTCAGCAGCACATATTCATTCCAGTGAGCAATTCTATGACTTTTCTGTTCAGTCTGATGCAGTGGTTCTTAACCTTCCTAATGCCGTGACCCTTTAATACAGTTCCTCATGTTGTGGTAACCCCCAACCATAAAATTATTTTCGTTGCTACCTCATAACTGTAATATTGCTACTGTTATGAATCGTAATGTAAATATCTGATATGCAGGATGTATTTTCATTGTTACAAATTGAACATAATTAAAGCATAGTGATTAATCACAAAAACAATATGTAATTATATATATGTTTTCCGATGGTCTTAGGCGACCCCTGTGAAAGGCTCGTTCGACCGTGAAAGGGGTCGCGACCCACAGGTTGAGAACCTCTGTTCTAATGTAAACAAACCACTCTTTCAATTTTGTAACTGGAAAATCAAAATTCTGAATTTATACAAAGTTGTACATTTCCCATTCTTTAGCTAAAAACTACTATAGACTGGGGGTCCTATGATTGGGAAGAGAGGTAGTATACTTGGCAAGTTTTTTCTTTCTCTGCCTAGTGGTTCCACATTCCCATCCCCAGCTGGATCCCTGAGGTTTCTGACCCATCTGAGGATGGAGGGCAGGGTGGAAAGAGGGGAAGAAAAGTCATACTGAGTAATAACTTGCAGTTAATTAACACTGAATCTTTGGGCTTGGAAGATGCTTATGCTAAGTCCTTTTCATACATTCTTTGCAAGTCCTTTGAGAGAATTTCCTTCACTGGGGATTTCTTGTTTCTGATTTCTATTCTTAGCCTCTAGAAATTAGGCAATTCAATTTTCTGCTGAATTCTGTTCACCTATTATGGAGGACTGGATTCAAAGAATACAAGGTCTTCTCTACAACATTATATTGCTCAAATCTTCCTCTACTCTCTAGCAACATGAACCATTTAAACCCTTCACTTGTATAAGGGATTTAAAAGTCATTTAACTTGTTTTTAATTTTAAAAAATTGTGTCTTGCCCAGGTACCTTATTTAGAATGTCTTACCAATAGTTCCTTCATGTAAAGACACAATAATCAGTCAACATTTCCAATTTAACATCACGCTGATTATTATAGATGACAAAAGAGACAAAGCAATCAGCAATGGGATCAAAGGATACAGATATATCAAAAAAGGTGAGAAATAGGAAAAAGATGTTACTGGTTATAGTTTAAATTTGGAGAGCATTATCAGTAGAGCAAGGGAATAAAAGGTAGATTGCAGGGGGTTGATTAGGAATAGATTGTAAGGAAATAAATGTAAATGACTTCCTATGGTGGCTAGAGGAGTCTTAATTTCACATACTGTTAAACACAAGAGACTCTGCCAGCTTGTCCTGGGCTCGCTGGTTCCACTCCACCTCTTGTCTTTCTACTTGGTTCCACAACCCACTTTACTGGGGTTTGCAAAAGGACACTCTGGCTTTATTCAGAAACAGGCAGGCTGCTGCTGTGCACAGAGGGAATCAGTATTTCACTTCTTCCTAACCCTATATACCACTCCATTAAACACATCTTGAAGAAATCAACTGCACCAGAAAGTCAGCCATTCTACCTCTGAGGATTCTTTCTGAAACACTTGTGAGAGCTAGCATTTCATTAGGCAAGCATTACACATGAGAGAGGGTTAGGGAAGGAGTAAGAAAAAGCATGGATCTGATAACTTGTGTGCAGGTGATCTGAAAACGCTATCCACAGATTTTTGAAAACAGTGGACATGGAAGGAGATTAGTATACTTAGAAAGAGACTCAGGCAAAAGAAAATGGATGAAGGTTCATGCTATTTCCTTTGGCAACAAAGATGTCGTGAGCCTCTTTCTCCTTAGAAAGAGAACCTTCAGGATGAGGAGATAGATCACAGATGCTACAGGATGTTTTTTACCATGAAACACACATGCACATTATAGAATTAAATGAGTCAGAGCAACAGCTAAAAATCACAGTTTTCTCTAAGCTTAGCTGCACCTTCCCAGTGCAGCAACATACTTCAGCCAATTCCTGCTGTAAACAGCAAAAGAACGGTTCTGGGACTCTCAGGTTGCTGATGCTGTTCGACATTCTTCATCTTTTTGACATCAGGTATATTCTGAGGCCATTAGAGATGAGAGAATGTCAGAGTGACAATATTAATGGGACTTTAGGGCCAACGACTTACATATTATCCGATATTTTAGTTACCTATCTTTTCTTCCTCCTACTCTCCAGCCTCCCTGTGAGTTCCCAAGGAGTTGAAATGTGTCTAAAAGCCTCTACTTCAGCTCACCAAAACTCTTATAAAACTACTAGGGGCCCGGTGCATGAAATCGTGCACTGGGTGTGTGTGTGGGGGGTGGGGGGGAGAGTGTCCCTCAGCCCAGCCTGCCCCCTCTCACATACTGGGAGCCCTCAGGCGTTGACCCCCATCACCCTCCGATCGCCTGATCGCCCCCTTGCCCAGGCCTGACGCCTCCGCCAGAGGTGTCAGGCTTGGACAGGGGACCCCCATCTCCCCCCAATCACTGGCTCTGGCCCCCGCCCAGGCCTGAGGCCTCTGGCCCAGGAATCATGCCTGGGCAGGGGACCCCCATCTCCCTCTGATCGCTTGCTCCACCCCCCGCCCAAGCCTGACGCCTCTGACCCAGGCTTCAGGCCTGGGCAAGGGGACCATCATATCCCCCCAATCCCCGGCTCCACCCCCACCCAGGCCTGATGCCTCGGCCAGAGGAGTTGACCCTCATCACCCTCCGATCACCAATAACCGGATCGGCCCCTTGACCAGGCCTGAGGCCTCCGGCAGAGGTGTCAGGCCTGGGCAGGGGACCCCCAGCTCCCCGCGGTTGCAGGCTCCGCCCCTGCCCAGGCCTAACGCCTCTGGCCTAGGCATCCGGCTCGGGCAGCGGGGACCTGCAGTGGCAGCGGGGGGCGCCGCGATCGTGGGCTTCACTTTAGGCCCAGGCAAGGGACCCCTAGCTCCTGGGACTGCCAGCTTCGACCGTGCCCAGCTCCCATCGCTGGCTCCACCCCTACTTCCTGCTATCACTGGCCAGGGCGGCAAAGGCGCCTGATTCTCTGATCATGGCTGGGGGGCAGGGCAAAGGCGGCCCCAGGGCCGCCTTTGCCCTGCCCCCCAGCTCTTAGCTCCCCCCTGGGTTTCCGATCACTGTCAGTGGCAGGGGGCTTCTTCCTGCTTTCCCTTTCGCCTCCCTGCATTGTGCCTACATATGCAAATTAGCCGCCATCTTGTTGGCAGTTAACTGCCAATCTTAGTTGGCAGTTAATTTGCATATAGCCCTGATTAGCCAATGAAAAAGGTATCACCGTATGCCAATTACCATTTTCCTCTTTTATTAGTGTAGATACTATTTTAAACGTAGGGAGGGATTATCTTATTTCCAAGTGACAGAAACATAGACCAAAAGAGGCTCTGTGGGGAGAGGAGTTGTTTGTGTCTGAGCTCAAGTTTTACTATTCCATCAGACATAACAGAGTTCAATGTGGTGTTTCCCAGATCACAACATTTCATTGTTCCTTTGGCCCACAGAATCGGTGCTTTTGCAAGCAGTCCTGACCAGAAAAACACCCCCTCAGTTCTTTAACTTGTATATTGTGTTTTCCACTATCAATTGCCCTTCAATCGAAACTACTCCCTGTGGTTTAAAGTTTGGGAAACAGATGATCCCATTCAGTGGCTTTTTTCACAGGGCCCCTGATAGGGATCATCTGTTTGAAGGGGCCCATTAACCTGTT
This sequence comes from Myotis nattereri, assembly GCF_964212035.1. Taxonomy (NCBI): domain Eukaryota; kingdom Metazoa; phylum Chordata; class Mammalia; order Chiroptera; family Vespertilionidae; genus Myotis; species Myotis nattereri. The sequence goes on from NC_138079.1 coordinate 32,966,383, forward strand.
TATGAAAGGAAACTTAAATCCATAGAAAGGAGAGAATTATGTTCTTTACACCTCCCTTTATCCTCTATCCTATTTCAAGCAAACCTTTGTCAACTCTTCTTTTCAATTCTTGAGAGTTTAGTTTTCATTTCTTGCCCTACTCACTAGTTTATAAACAAAGTTTTAGAACCCCAAATAATGTTATCTGAAGCTTTTTTGTGAATACAAACATTATAAAAAATAATGTATTTGTGGAGTTTAATAACTCATATGTATATGGTTATATATCCTATATATAATTTTATATATGATATATGGATATGTGTGTCTGTAATATGCATGATATATATGATATCTCTACATCACATGAAGAGGAGCAGAACATGCCACTCCAAAATATGCCATATATTTGAGATTATTTTTGAGAAAAAGTAGACCCAGAAGAAGTTTTAAAAACAAAGTAAAATATACCATTTTGTAAGGAAAATTTACATTTACCAGGTAAATCTCCATTTTGAAAGTTGTCTCCCTTTCTGTACAACATAGAGAAGAATGATTATTTTTTTTTCCATAAGAATTGCTCTAAATGACAAGAAATTCTCATCAGTATCAGACTTAATTCTGTATAGCAACCTTATTGTACTTTTCCTGATTACTTCTGGTAACTGGCCTCCCCATCCCCCAATATCTTTATCAAAAACTGGAGGCCTGGTGCACAAAAATTTGTGCACACTCGGGGGGTGGGGGGGTTCCCTCAACCCGGCCTGTGCCCTCTCTCAGTCTGAGACCCCTCAGGGGATGTCCACCTGCTGGCTTAGGCCCGCTCCCTGGGGGATCTGGCTTAAGCTGGCAGTCAGACATCCCTCTGGCAGCCCAGGAGCCCTCGGGGGATGTCCACTTGCCTGCAGGGGGCAGGCCTAAGCTGCAATTGGACATCCTTAGCGCTGCTAAGGAGGTGGGAGAGGCTCCCGCCACCACCGCTGTGCTGGCACAACCTGGCTTGTGGCTGAGCAGAGCTCCCCCTGTGGGAGTCCACTGACCACCAGGGGGCAGCTCCTGCATTGAGCGTCTGCCCCCTGGTGGTCAGTGTGTGTCATAGTAACCAGTCCTTCTGCTGTTAGGGCCAATTTGCATATTACCCTTTCATTATATAGGATAGTATTTAAGGTGGTGGCATGGGCTGGCCATTCTTTTTCCTCCTTTTGGGAAAGCCCTAAACTATTTTAATAGTTTAACTATTTTAATCCCCTAGGGTACCATTTAATTCACAGTAGGAAATCAATATAAATGAATTATTAAAATCTATGAAATTTACTATAAAAAACTATTTTTAAAATTCAACTTCTAGTGTGGTATCTAGTCTAACTTAGTTATTTTAATAAGATGACATATTGTTTTTTAAATGTAAATGAACAGTTTAATATATTATTGTAAAATAAAGACATGTAACCATCACCTGGGTAAAGAAATAGACATAAATAGCACTCCAGAATCACTTGGCTACTCACCTGCTACCTTAATCTCTTCTATCTCCCATAGAAAACCATTAACCTGAATTTTATAGTATTAATTCCTTGATTTTCTCTATAGTTTTATGCCTAAGCACACATTCCTAAACACTGTAGTTTTGTTTTTTAAACATAACAATATAATGGAAATACAATTCACACATTATGCAGTTTGCTCACTTAAAGTGTACAATTCAGTGGTATCATTTAATAGATAGATGTTCTTAATTTCAGTGAAATGATGACATGTTGCTAATGAGAGTATCACAAAAAATAAGTTAGCTTTCAAAATAAGTGGACTATAAATGTTTTCTTTCTAATCTTAAGGTCATGGCAAAAAATATCTCTGTGCTTCCTAATTATTATATTTTTAAAATTCTACTAATAAATTCCCTATTCTTTGTGTGTGGGTGTAAATAAAATGAAAAGATAAGTTAAGGCTGCTCACATAATATTAAGGTTGCTCCGGGAATAAAATAGTTTTTCCATTTATTGAATGACTATCATGATCAGGCTCTTTACATTTATTATCTTCAATATTTGCATTAGTCATGCAAGGTCAATTATATTATTCTCTTATTCCTGTAGAAGAAACATGGTTTTGTGAATAACATAGTGGTCTCCCTAAAAATGAAAAACTGAAACTATAACATGAAAATACTCCCGAATGAACCAGGCACTTATCACATTAGCCCCCTCATAAGTCCTCTTTGTGTAAGATAAATCCCATTCCAAAGTGTCATAGATTTTTATCAGCCACTCACTCAAAAAATATAATGCAAATCTCTTGAAAACTAAAATCATGTCTTACAGAAAATTATAAGATTTCATTAAGTTTATAAATATGATGTTAGGAAATTATTCAAATAAAGAAGCCCCTGACAAATGAAGATATGCAAATTTCAATAGATTCTGATATGCTTATAATGAATAAAAGAAAAAGAACGATAACTATAAACTCCTGAAGAATAATTTTTTTTTAATCAAAATGTTGACTTGGAACCTTAGGAAAGTATTTTTGTTAACATACTATCAAGATGAAAAAAATGATGTGAATAACTTTTTATTGTTTAATCACTATTTTTAATAAAATTTACATAAAAATATTAGCACTTCACTGTTCTTTACTAAAATTAGGGTTAATTAACATATAAATATTGTTATATGTAGGGCAAAATAAAATGTTAATAATACTGTGTTTAATTCTTATATTTACTCTATAATCACAACTTTTGTGTTTTTCATAAATTACTATTTACCTAAACAAGTATACTTACTACTTATTAACTCCTCTTACTTGTCAGACATTAAGCTAAATATTTCATAGATTATCTCTAGTCTTCATTATAATGCATCATAAGCAGCAGTATGTTCACTCAGAAGAGTGTGAAAGAGATTCAGTAATTTCACAAAAGTCACAAAAATATGCTTGGCCTTTAATTCAAATACAGAATTTCCTTTTAATCCAGTTTTGAATTCTTTCCATTTTGGCAGGCTAAGTCACATTCAATGTTTTATTAGTTCGTAGTGAATTCTCTCTTTTCCAAATTTCTTCATCTACTCTGTATCACCCCTAACTAGTGCAAATATGCAGGAGGTATTAAAAAATATATGTTGATCAAATAAGACATATAAGAATAATGATGCATTATAGATTATCTGTGGATAAAAAATAGTGCTGTTTTTCAGAAGTCAGCCTATAATATTTTTAAATGGATGAAAAGACAATTTCATCAATTACATGCACAATCTGTCATATATTCCCTAAGCCCATACCTCTAAATCAATTCTACTAATAGTTTATAGAATAGGCCTATGGAAAAATAATAGATATAGGTTGTTTCATTGGGGCGAAATAGTCATATTGAAGCTCAATAGAAAAATAATAAATAAACTTACCTTCCTGGATATCTCAAAATAACTAGTAAGTGTCTTACCCTTCCTTCATAAACAAATATAAATTGTAAAAAAAATCTATGAAATAATTATTTTCAGATATTGGTCAAAAGGCAGTTCTGAACTGGAATAACTGAGAAAATAGAAATAAGATAAAAGCCTGTGTTCTCTCTGGCTCTTTTTCTGAATGTACTTTGTGGACTGTAAAAGGGATACTCAAGCAGAGGCTGACCTTCTTACTTGAGAAGATAAGATTGAAGTTTGGAGTAAATTGCACAAAGAATATTCACAAAGATAGAATTCTTTTATGGCATAGAATATAGCCTAAGTAAATTTAAAGGGATTGAAATCATATAGACTCTCTAACTATAATATAGTTAAATTAAAGTCAATAAAATAAAACTGATAACATATTTAGAAATTAAAATAGCACATTTTAAAATATTAAGGTATACTAGAAAACATATTGAACTGATGATAAAAAAAAAAACACCACCAAATGTATGGTATGCAATGCAGTCAAAGCAGTACGTAAAGGGATGCATGCCTTTATAAACTTACTATATTAGAAGAGTCTAAAACTAAAATAAATGATCATGCTTTTATCTTAAGATATTATTAAAAGAGAAAAAATTATAACTAGAACAGTAAATCAACAGAATACTAAAGAAAATCAATGATATCAAAAGCTGGTTCCTTTAAAAAGATTTTAAAAATTGATGTCCCTGTATCTATGAGTGTTACTATTTTGTTTGTTTCTGCTCTTTAGATTCCACATATAAGTGATATCATAGGCTATTTGTCTTGCTCTGTCTGATTTATTTCACTAAGCATAATACCCAGTAGGTCCATCCATGCTGTCACAAAAGATAACATTTCATTCTATTTTTTATGGCCCAATAATATTCCATTGTATATATGTACCACACTATTTTATCCATTTGCTGGCTAAAAACGGTGAAGGGATTAAGAAGTACAAATTGGTAGGTACAGAATAGTCACAGGGATGTAAATTACAGCACAGAGAACATAGCCAATAATATTGAATGACTATGTATGGGGCCAGGTAGGTACTGGAAATATCAGGGGGACTCCTCTGTAAAGTACATGAGTGTCTACTAAACACTATGTATACACCTGAAACTAATTCAGAATAATATCGAATGTAAACTTTAATTGGAATAGGAAATAGTTCTACTAAAAATTGATATTTAGTTTCCTATGTAGAGGGAATCTAAAGTTTGTTTTGCTTTCTCTCTTCCATTCATACTCAGGCATACTATTTGGAGGGCTGCCATTTCCTCAACTAACAACCAATTAAAATTTAAAGGAATATTATCAAAAGTATGTATTTACTTTTAAAAACATTGATAATATGAAATTTGACCTCAAAACCAACTGAGGCAACTTCTGATTCATGATAACAACATATTGCCTTTTTTTAAGAAAAAAATATTATTTTCTAATATGCAAAGAAGGGAGACATGCATTCAGACAGTTTTAAATCATTTTCAGTTCTTTAAAATGAAATAGTCAAACAAATTGGATGTAGAGAGGCAAGAACACCATCCTATTTTTTTATATGAATTATCATCTGGTTGTTAGGTAGCCAATTTTTGTGGCACTGGACCCTGAGATTGGTGAAAAGATTCAAGCATTATTTACTGGAACTTTCTATTGAGCTCAAGTAGCTTAATTCATAATGTATGGCTTTATAAAAAAGCTGAGAGAAAAGGAAATCAATAAAAGCTCAGCATAATCTTATGTTTTCCTTGACAAATTTCTCTTCAAGTTAATAAAGTGTGAAATAGTGATTTACAATGGGACAACCTTACCAAAAGCTTCCTTGAAATTTATGTAGACTATGTCCCTGAGAAATTCAGGCATGCAATTTGTCAAGGAAAGACTCTAGTACAAAAATAGATGCACTGTGTTATAAAATGATGGGTGCATAGTCATTGTTGTTTTTTATTATTGAAGGACAAATGACTTTTAATTGTATGTCATCATGATTATAGACTTAATAAGATTAAACAGATTTATCCAGACAATCACATAGTAGAAAACTTTGAATGAATGTATTGACAAAATGTCTACCTATTGCTGCCAGCAAAGGACATAGCTATTAGATTACTGATTTCTCTCTACAACCTCTTCTCAACTTCAAGGAGTTGTTCAAGCACCTATGTTTGGATTTTTTTTATAGATTCTAGGGCTTCTTTTTCCTGGCTAATGTATGACACAAAGAGCTTTTTATATACCCACATACCAAGGAGTAGAAAGCCAAAACAGAAAACTAGACAATTTATTTTAAATTGGCTGATTGATCCAAATAAGGCTATATAAATTAATCCTGATAAAATTAAGGCAATGTTTATACATAATAGGGTCTGTTTTATCTGGAAAAGCCTGAAATATTTTTAACTGGCAAGTTCATCTGTACCTAATAAGGACATGAGACTTTGTTTTTTTACTATAAGAACTATATTTTTCTACATATATTATTGTATTTGCAAGTCCCTTCTATGATAGCAATTTAAGGATGTCAAGATTTATTACCACTATTTCTATATTCCATTTTAATGTAATTTCTTCACATGGATAAGTTCTGCCTATTCCCTAGACCACCACCTCCACCCCTGGTTCTAACAATTAAACAGAGAATGAGAAAAGTAATGTTGTTCTTTGCCAAAAGCTAATATGAATAAACTGGCCTACCAATTTGTAGGTGTACTTGTCAAGCTCCCAGTAGGAAACAGATGGCATCCACAAATGGGTACTTCAGAAGAGTTTAATGAAAGCACTATTTATAAAGCTGTTGCAAGTATACAGGGAAAAGTATGCAGGGAAATGCTATAGTACCCAGCAACAGCCATTACCCCCACTACATCGGACAATCCAAGGGGAAGCCATAATTACTGGAATCCTGAAAAAGGTTGAGCATATGTGAGGACCCATTACACAGCACTTAATGGCTTTCAGAAGATAAATGTGGCTACTGCCAAGTCATAGCTCTGGCAGGGAGGGAGCCAGAAGAATAAATCCCCCTAACTCTATCTTTCTACCCTCCCTCATCTCCTTCTGGTGCCTGTCTGACATGGGCTTATGGAAGTTTTGAGAGCATAAGACCTGGCATGATAAAGTATGGCTAGGTCAGTGATGGCGAACCTATGACACGCGTCAGAGGTGACATGCGAACTCATTTTTTTGGTTGATTTTTCTTTGTTAAATGGCATTTAAATATATAAAATAAATATCAAAAATATAAGTCTTTGTTTTACTATGGTTGCAAATATCAAAAAATTTCTATATGTGACATGGCACCAGAGTTAAGTTAGGGTTTTTCAAAATGCTGACACGCTGAGCTCAAAAGGTTCGCCATCACTGGGCTAGGTCATCATACTGCTCCTCTCATGTTCTGCTGTTGTTGAATAAGTATGTTCACTGTATTGATTAATATATTTACTTAATTTACAGATTTTGATCATATCCCTTTCATGTTTTATTGTATTTTGATAATAGCTCCTAACCCATCTGCTCTCTCCCTAAATTGATTTCTTTAATCTCTTTACTGTTCTTTCCTAGATTGTCTCAACCCCTGCTATGATTTTCTTGAGGTGAAAAAGACTAGAAGTATACTATAGAATACTGGCATTCTCTTCCTTCATTTTCCCACCAAACACACACACACACACACACACGAAAACAACTGTCTGTACTGAAGGAGAATCAAGTTATTTTTTTAAAATTAATTTATTTGCCAACTACAGTTTACATACAATATCATATTAGTTTTAGATATACAACATAGTGATTAGACATTTTCATACCTTATTAAGTGATCACCCTGATAAGTATAGTACCCTTCTGACACCACACATAGTTATTACAACATTATTGACTATATTTCCTACGCTGAATTTTGCATCCCCATGACGATTTTTATAATTGCCAATTTGTACTTCTTAATCCCTTCGCCTTTTTTTACCACCCCCCTCAGGCTCCCTCCCATCTGGGGGCCACCAATTTGTTCTCTGTATTATGAGTTCGTTTCTGTTCTGTTTGTTTGTTATTTACATTCCACAAATTTCTTTATTATGCTTATATGAGTGGAATGACATTTTTCTAGTTCACTCTTTACAAAGTGCGCCATCCTTTAAGAACCCACATGTTTATTAATTAACTTAATACACACACAGTACTGTGCCATATGCTGAACCGGGATGGCCTCTGGGAAATTAATGCTTTCTAGAGTGCTGGGTACAAAATAGATCTTCAATAAATGCACACTGAAAACTGTTAAAGATCAATAAGAATAGTAAATTAAATGCCAGAGACCAGAGTTAAGTGCATTTAGGTGTATTTTGGCAAACTGAAGTTATTCATTGAATGTACACCAGGACAACTTGCTCTGGGAATTCCACATGCAGAAAGTGAAGAGAATGGTGATCTAGGACGGAGGCCCCAAGTCAACCATTTGAATTTTCATACTACAAGTCATTGTTTCAGCTGGCAGAGAACTACTGCCAAGTTTCACACCAAACAGAAGCAATGGCTTACCCCACCCACCCCAGGTATTAGGAAAGCTATAGGAAAGGGGCTCAGAGATCAGCACATAAAAGATCAGCTACGCAACACTGTCACTCAGAATTCTACTGACTAAGAACTAAGCCTCTCCAGAACTGCTTCCTCTTTTTACAGAATAGCAAAGGTTACTTGGTTTTCATCTCTCAAGGCTATTTTGTAAACAGACAAACCAAATTGATCAAATTCAGCCAATACAGTATGAAAGCTTGCTGAGTAATATTTATTAAATTGTTTTCAGTTGTGTAGATATGAAACATATACCTTATTTTGAGGCAGTAAATCAAACAGATTTTATGTATCTAATTTTGAGTTAATCACATTCTTTGTCCCCTGGTGCCTTGAAAAATATTTATAGGATTTTTTGCTTTAGTTTCTTTATCCATGAATTAAGTTTAAAGTATATATTTTAATCAAATCAGATACAGAATACATATGACAAAGAAAATCATCAAAGTTTTGTTATAAAATATAAAAGTGCCATGTATTATTGATGTACGGCATTCAAGTCTTTCGAAACTGAGTACTGAGATTTTTCTATAAAATGCAAATGGACTTACAAATCAGAAAATGAAAAGACCAAGAACCCACTTAAAAATGGGTAAAAGACATAAAGAGACATCATCAACACACAGAGAGATACAAGAAAAATCAATAAGCATAGAAAAAAGTACTAAACATTTTTAGGATCAAGGAAATTCAGATTTAAAGCTCAATGAGATACCATTTCTTTCCCACTAAAATGATTAAAATAAAACAGGTTGATATCACCAAATGTTAGAGAATAGCACTGAAACTGCCATACACTTTTAGTGAGAGTGTAAAATGATGTAATCACTTTGAAGAAATGCAGTTTCTTATAAAGTTAAACACATTTAGCCCCAGATATTTCACCCTTAAGAAGTTACCAAAAATAAATGAAAAAAATATATCTATGAAAATACTTTTATAAAAATGTTTTACCAACTTATGCATCTTAACCAAACAATGGGAACAGTTCAAATGTGCAACAAGTGAACATATAAAAAATATTTGGTGCCGAAACCGGTTTGGCTCAGTGGATAGAGCGTCGGCCTGCGGACTGAAAGGTCCCGGGTTCGATTCCGGTCAAGGGCATGTACCTGGGTTGCAGGCACGTCCCCAGTAGGGGATGTGCAGGAGGCAGCTGATCGATGTTTCTTTCTCATCTATGTTTCTAACTCTCTATCTCTCTCCCTTCCTCTCTGTGGAAAATCAATAAAATATATTTAAAAAAAAATATTTGGTATATTCATACAATGGAAAGTTACCCAGAAAAAAAAGTGAATAACTATCGATGCATTCAATATCACAGCTAAATCTTATAAATATTAAATATCTATTAAATCTTATAAATATTAAACTAAGCAGCAGAAGCTGGACATAAGAGAACACTTTCTTTTAAATTTAATTGATATGAAGTTCTAGAACAGGTAAAATTGGCCTGATGTGATAGAAGACATAAAGGGACTACTTCTGAGAGAAGAGGGTTGTATAGAACAGGGGTGGGCAAACTTTTTGACTCGAGGGCCACAATGGGTTCTTAAACTGGACCGGAGGTCTGGAACAAAAGCATGGATGGAATGTTTGTGTGAACTAATATAAATTCAAAGTAAACATCATTACATAAAAGGGTATGGTCTTTTTTTTATTATTATTAGTTTTATTCATTTCAAACGGGCTGGATCCGGCCTGCGGGCTGTAGTTTGCCCACGGCTGGTATAGAAGGTGGTCTGAGTAATCTTTCTGGGATGATGGAAATGTTCTTTACCCTCTTTGGGTGATGGTTACATGAGTGTATGTGACTGTCAAAAGTGAACAGCCTGAACACTAAAGTAATGTGCATTTCATTGTATACTAAGTACACTCTTATTAAAAAGAATCTAAATGAACTACCTTCAGAAATTCAGAGTTCCACATCATTGACCTAGAGATAGATGTGCTAACAAACTGAACTAGATGCATGGCTTTGGATCTTTAGAGTACATTGGAATCTCTTAGAGAGATTATGTATGTTTTTAAATATTCATCTGGTTTTATTTTTTATTGAATTTATTGGGGTGACATTGGTTCACAAAACCGTACAGGTGTCAAGTCCCACCCCCAGAGATCCATTTAGTAGGAATAGAATAGAATTTTTATTTCCTGGTACCTACCCCAGGAAATTCTGAAAGAGATAGATTGCTGACCCCAATTTGAGAAGCACTGAAGAGAGTTGGGAATAACTTCCATCAGAATGTTCAATACTTCTAATTCTAAATTTTAAGAGGAAAAGCATGATGGAAATGTTGGTTGATGTATTCTATAATAGGACACATTTAATTATATTATTATAAAAATATATTAAATAAGTATATTTTATTCATTATTTTCAATCACGGCAATTTAGAATTTCTTCACTGTGGTGTCTCATACCTATTAATTTGACATATTATACATAGTAAAACAATCTATTAACAATGAAGGGGGCTGTTATTGGAAGCCTATACATCATGGAACTCTACAACCACAATACCCAGGGACCAGCTGCAAACCCAGGAACACCAGATCTCAAGCAGCACAAATATGCAGACCCGGATGAGCTCTGTACCTTCTCAATGAAAGGTCAGATTTTGCCTAGGCAAAGGAGAGAGAGATCTACATAACCAGATACGCGGAGAAGAGAGATCATGGGGAGACAAAGAAACAGCCTGCATATGAAAGAAAAGGAGGCATCACCAGAAAAGGAAGTAAACGAAATGGAGGCAAGAAATATGTCAGAGAAAGAATTCAGAGAAATGGTCATAAGGTCGCTGAAAAAAATGGAAGACAAATTCAACAATATGTATAAGAACCAAGAGGAAATTAAGAAGAACCAAGAAGAAATGAAAAATGACATTGCTGCTACAAAGAACTCAATAGAAAGCATCAAAAGTAGACTAGAAGAAGCAGAGGACCACACCAGTGAGCTAGGAGGCAAGGTGGGAAAAAATACCCAAGCAGAGCAGCATCTAGAAAAAATAAAATAAAAAACAGAAGGAGAACCTAAGGGAACTTTGGGACAACACAGAATGAAACAACATCCGAATAATAGGGGTGCCAGAGGGAGAGGAAACTGAGTAAGGAATAGAAAACCTGTTTGAAAAAATAATAAGAGAAAACTTCCCTGATATAGGGAAGAAAAAACTCACACAAATCCAAGAAGCTCACAGAGTCCCAAACAAAATGAACCCCAAAAGACCAACACCAAGGCACATTATAATTAAATTGGCAAACACCAACGCCAAAGTAAGAATATTAAAAGCAGCCAGAGAGACACAGAAAGTTACCTAAAAAGGATCCCCCATCAGACTAGCAACTGATTTCTCAACAGAAACACACCAGGCCAGAAGGGAATGGAATGAAATATACAAAGTCATGCAAAGGAAGGGTCTGAATCTAAGAACACTGTACCCAGCAAGGCTACCAATTAAAATTGAGGGGGAAATCAGGAGCTTCACAGACAAAAAAGGACTAAGGCAGTTTATTACCATCAAACCAGCAATGCAAGAAATGCTAAAGGGTCTGCTGCAAAAAGAAGAAATAGAAAACGAAGAAGGAACACAGGAGATAAAGAATAAAAATTGCGACAAACAAGTACCTATCAATAATAACTTTAAATGTAAATGGATCAAATGCCCCAATCAAAAGACATAAGGTAGCTGAGTGGATAAGAAAACATGACCCATATATCTGCTATCTACAGGAAACCCACCTCAGAAAAAAGGACACACAGACTGATGGTGAAGGGATGGAAAAAGTTTTTTTTTAGGCTAATGAAAATGAAAAAAAAGCTGGGGTAGCAATACTTATATCGGACAAATTAGATCTGAAAGTGAAGGACATAAAAGGAGATAAGGAAGGCCACTTCATTATACTAAAGGGAGCAATCCAACAAGAAGAAATAACTCTGGTAAACATATATACACCCAATACAGGAGCACCCAAAAACATAACTTCTGGAGGATATCAAGGGAGAGATTGACAGCAATACAGTCATAGTATGGGACTTTAATACCCCACTATCACCATTTGACAAATCCTCTAAATAAAAAATCAGCAAAGAAACATCAATCCTAAATGACTCACTAGATCAGATGGAATTAATTGACATCTTCAGAACATTTCACCCCAAACCACAGAATATACATTCTTCTCAAGTGCACATGGGTCATTTTCAAAGATAGACCATATATTGGGTCACAGGCAAAATCTCTTCAAATTCAAGAAGATAGAAATCATATCAAGCATCTTCTCAGATCACAATGGCATAAAACTAGAAATCAACTACAATAAAAACAACCAAAAAAATAAAACACCTGGAGGCTAAATAGCATGCTATTAAACAATGACTGGGTTACCAGAGAGATCAAAGAAGAAATAAAAAACATCATGGCAACAAACAACAATGAAAACACAACAATTGAAAATCTATGGGACACAATGAAAGCAGTCTTGAGAGGGAAGTTCATAGCTCTACAGGCCTACATCAAAAAAACAAGAAAAACTGGTAATAAATTACCTAACCCTACAACTCAAATAGTTAGAATGAGAGCAACAAGAAAAGCCCAGCATAAGCAGAAGGAAGGAAATAATAAAGATCAGAGCGGAGATAAATGAAATAGAGACAAAAAAAAAAACAAAAAACAAAACAACAATACAAAAGATCAACAAAACCAAAAGCTGGTTCTTTCAAAGGATAAAGAAGATTGATGAACCTCTAGCCTGGCTCACCAAGAAGCAAAGAGAGAGGACCCAAATAAACAAAATCAGAAATGAAAGTGGCGAAATAACAACTGATCCCACAGAAACACAAATAATTATGAAAAAATACCATGAACAACTCTATTCCAACAAAAAGGACAACTTAGACAAAATGGACATATTCTTAGAAAAATACAAGTTCCCAAAACTCAACCAAGAAGAATCAAAAAACCTGATAGGCTGATAACTACTAAAGAAATTGAAACAGCGATCAAAAACCTTCCAGCAAACAAAAGTCCTGGTCCGGATGGCTTTACAAGGGAGTTCTACCAAGCATTCAAAGAAGAACTAAAACCTACCCTACTCAGACTATTCCAAAAAATTCAAGAGGAAGGCACACTTCTAAGCACTTTCACATCACATAAACAAACTGAGAGACAAAAATCACATAATCATATTAATTGATGCAGAATAAGCATTTGACAAAATCCAATGCCCTTTCTTGATAAAAACTCTCAACAAAGTGGGAATATAGAGGGATCATACCTCAACATAATAAAAGCCCTATATGACAAACCTACAGCCAACATCATACTCAATGGGCAAAAACTAAACCCATTTCCCCTAAGAACAGGAATAAGACAAGGATGACCACTTTCACCACTCCTGTTCGACATTGTACTAGAAGTACTAGCCATAGCTATCAGACAAGAAGAAGAAATAAAAGGCGTCCAAATTGGAAAAGAAGAAGTAAAACTGTCCTTATTTGCAGATGACATGATATTGTACATAGAAAACCCCAAAGACTACATCAAAAAACTACTAGACCTAATAAATGAGTTTGGCAATGCAACAGAATACAAAATTAACACCCAGAAATCTATGGCCTTTTTATACACCAATAATGAACTGACAGAAAGAGAAATGAAAAAAAAAATCCCATTTACCAATGCACCAAAAAATTTAAGATACTTAGGAATAAACTTAACCAAGGACGTAAAAGACCTGTACTTGGAAAACTACAGGACATTGAAAAAAGAGATAGAGCCCTAACTGGTTTGGCTCAGTGGATAGAGCGTCTGTCTGCGGACTGAAAGGTCCCAGGTTCGATTCCGGTCAGGGGCATGTACCTTGGTTGCGAGCACATCCCTAGTAGGGGGTGTGCAGGAGGCAGCTGGTCGATGTTTCTCTCTCATCGATGTTTCTAACTCTCTATCCCTCTCCCTTCCTCTCTGTAAAAAATCAGTAAAATATATTTAAAAGAAAAAGAAAAAGATAAAAGAGATAGAGGAAGACATAAACAAATGGAAGAACATACCATGTTCATGGATTGGTAGAATCAGCATCATTAAAATATTCATACTACCTAAAGCAATCTATAGATTCAATACAATACCTATTAAAATACCAATGGCATCTTTCAAAGATCTAGAACAAACTCTCCAAAAATTCATCTGGAATAAAAAAAGACCCCAAATAGCCACAGCTGTCCTGAGAAAGAAGAACAAACTTGGAGGGATCACAATACCAGACATCAAACTATATTACCAAGCCACAGTTCTCAAAACTGCCTGGTACTGGCACAAGAGCAGACATATAGACCAATGGAACACACTAGAGGACCCAGAAATTGACCCAAGCCATTATACTCAATTAATATTTGACAAAGGAGGCAAGAACATACAATGGAGTCAAACAGCCTCTTTAATAAATGGTGCTGGGAAATTTGGTCAAATACATGCAAAAAAATGAAACTAGATCACCAACTTATACCATATACAAAAACAAACTCAAAATGGCTAAAGGACTTGAATGTAAGAAGGGAAACCATAAAAATCCTACAAGACTCCATAGGCAGCAAAATTGCAGACATATGTCGTAGCAATATCTTTACAGATACAGATCCTATGGCAAGAGAGACAAAGGAGAAAATAAACAAATGGGACTACATCAAAATAAAAAGCTTCTGCACAGCAAAAGAAACCATCAACAGAACAACAAGAAAGCCCATTGTATGAGAGAACATATTTGCCAATGTTATCTCCGATGAGGGTTTAATCTCCAACATTTACAGGGAACTAATACAACCTAACAAAAGGAAGATAAACAATCCAATCAAAAAATGGGCAAAGGACCTAAATAGATACTTTTCGAAAGAAGACATTCAGAAAGCCAAGAGACACATGAAAACGTGCTCAAAGTCACTAATCATCCGAGAGATGCAAATCAAAACAACAATGAGGTCAGAATGGTTATCATCAGCAAATCAACAAATGACAAGTGCTGGAGAGGATGCAGAGAAAAAGGAACCGTCATTCACTGCTGGTGGGAATGCAGACTGGTGCAGCCACTGTGGAAAACAGTATGGCGTTTCCTCAAAAATTTAAAAATGGAACTTCCATTTGACCCAATAATATCACTTCTAGGAATATATCCCAAGAAAACAGAAACACCAAACAGAAAGGATATATGCACCCCTATGTTCATAGCAGCACAATTTACAATAGCTAAAATTTGGAAACAGCCTAAGTGCCCATCAGCAGATAAGTGGATTAGAAAACCATGGTACATCTACACAATGGAATACTATGCCGCTATAAAAAAGAAGGAATTCTTACCATTTGCAGCAGCCTGGATGGAACTGGAGAGCATTATGCTAAGTGAAATAAGCCAGGCAGTGAAAGAAAAATACCAGATGATCTCACTCATTTATGGATAATAAAGCGCATTATAGCCTGATGAACAAAAAGATAGATACAGAGGCAGAGAAGCATCAAACAGACTGTCAAATTACAGCGGGAAGGCTGGGGAGTGTTGGGAGCGTGGGATAAGAGATCAACTGAAGGACTTGTATGCATGCATAGAAGCATAACCAATGGACACAAGACACTGGGGGGGCGGGGGCGGTGGTGTAGGCATATGCCGGTGGGTAAAGGAGTCCAGGGGAAGGTCAATGGGGAAAAAAAGGAGACATATGTACTACTATTTGTAATATTGTTTTTTAAACAATAAAATAAAATTTTTTTAAAAAAGAAGGAATCAATGCCAGTGTTTCAGGAAAAACAAACAAAAAGTGAGGAAACCTATAAAGACTCACTAGAGCTACACATTCTCAGTTTATTTATAAATGTGTGGCGTCTACTACCCGCTTAATATCTACCAGGCTGTGTATTATTATGTCATGTTAATTACTCTACTTTTAGTTGTATCCCCATGTAAGCACAAAGCCAAAGTAATGATTGGGGCCAAAAAGATTGTTAGGAATAATATTTTTCCTCTTTGTGAACCTTACTGAGACCTATTTTTTTTTTATATACAAACCCAGAATACAGAAGAAGGGGAGGTTAACTCCCTGGGAGGTAACTTCAGCTGAGTCTAAAGAAGTGGTAAAGTAGGACAAAGGTAGAAGTGGGACAAAGAGGAAAGTAATTTCCATTAGTGGAAAGAGCACGCCCAAAGGTAGAAGAAAAGAGGATACTGGTAGCACAATTTTAGATTTGGTCTGATTTAGAAAGGTGTGTTTTGGGGAATGCAGATAAGGGACCCTAAAGAACTTTAAGCAGTAAAACAATATGATAAAATTTTGATGTGTAGTAAATCCCACTCGTGGATTTATGAAAAATAGATTGGAAGGAGTGGGGCAGAGGTGAGACATGAGGCAGAGAGATTTATGGTTCAAGTGACAAATGATAAGAAAGGCAGTCCCTTGAAAGTTGAGTAGGAGGACTAACATTGCAAAGATTTCTAAAAGCCGGAGCATGAATACTGAAGAACAGAATATGAAGGAATCCAAAATGATGCCTAGAGACGGAATGAACAGTGAGGTTCTGAAATGCAATGCAATAGCAGATTTCGTGTGCAGAGATGGGGAGAAGTATTTGAATTTCATTAACATTTTTTATGTCTTTCCAATCTTGTAGCTTAGATCACAACTACTTTGCTAAGTTGTTTGCTATGGGAAATCCAGTTTTGATGTTTAAGTGGTCTTAAGGGTCAAAATGTTTGTTTTATTTTGTGAAAGCCAAGGGGATCTTAAAGAATGTGTGAATTACCCTTCATATTTCTTCATTCGTCACTTGGAGTTTGAGCTCTTGGAAAATCTTCTTTAGCAAAATTATATATGCTGCCGCATACTGACTGTTTTGATACATTTTAAACTCAATCGAAACAGCAGCCCCTGCGTGAGACCATCGGAGCCTTTGCAGGTGGAGACGGCGAGCTGATGGGGCTCCCTAAGAAACCTGGTCGGACTTAACAGAAAAACGTGGTTTCAAAATATTTATAAGAGAAAGCAAGACCAAACCCAAAGAGTGATTGCAGTGGGATTGATTTGCAATAATTTACTCACACAGAGAGGTGCATATAAATCAACAGCATGATTAGGCCCCAGAACGTTTAGGAGAGAGAACCTGCATATGCTACCAGCCGTTTTTAGATTTTTAGGGGTGCAGGATAACATGCTCTTTTTGTCAGGGCTGATTTCAGGCAGGGCTTGCCTTGGAAAACTGAGAACTATCCTTCTCAGTTATTATTATTACTAGAGGCCCGGTGCACAAAAATTTGTGCACTCGGGGGGGAGAGGGGGGTCCCTCAGCCCGGCCTGTGCCCTCTCGCAGTCTGGGACCCCTCGGGAGATAACGACCTGCTGGCTTAGGCCTGCTCCCGGGTGGCAGAGGGAAGGCCCAATCCCTAGGTGCAGCCCTTGGTCGGGCTCAGAACAGGGCCGATTGGGGAGTTGGGGCGCCGCCCCCTGTCATGCACAGAGCAGGGCAGATTGGGAGGTTGTGATGCCACCCTCAGTCACGCTCAGGGTAGGGCCGATTGGGGGGTTGGGGCACTGTCCCCTGTCACACTCAAGGCAGGGTCGATGGGGAGGTTGCGGCACCACCCTTGGTCACACACAGAGCAGGGCCAATCAGGGGGTTGGGGCACTGCCCCCTGTCACTCACAGAGCAGGGCCCATCAGGGGGGTTGGGGCTCTGTACCCTGTCACGCACAGAGCAGGGCCAATCAGGGGGTTGGGGCGCTGCACCCATCACACACAGAGCAGGGCCCATCAGGGGGTTAGGGCACCACCCTCTATCACCCACAGAGCAGGGCCAATCAGGGGGTTGGGGCGCCGCCACTCTCACAGGGCAGGGCCGATGGGGAGGTTATGGCTCTATCCCGTCACACACAGAGCAGGGCCTGTGGGGGTGGGGGGTTGGGGAGCTCCCCCCTATCAGGCACAGAGCAGGGCTGATCAGGGGGTTGGGACGCCTTCCCCTGTCACGAACAGAGCAGGGTGGATAGGGAGGTTGTGGCCCCACCCCTTGTCACACACAGAACTGCAGGGCAATCAGGGGGTTTGGGCGCTGCCCCCCGTCACGCTGATCCCGGTGCCTGCAGGCCTCATGGCTCCGCTGATCCCGGTGCTGGGAGGCATATTACCCTTTTACTATATAGGGTAGAGGCCTGGTGCACGGGTGGGGCCAGCTGGTTTGCCCTGAAGGGTGTCCTGGATCAGGGTGGGGGTCCCCACTGGGGTGCCTGGCCAGCCTGGGTGAGGGGATGATGGCTGTTTGCAGCTGGTCACACATCCTTCAGGGTGGGGGTCCCCACTGGGGTGCCTGGCCAGTCTGGGTGAGGGGCTGAGGGCTGTTTTCAGGCTGGGGGTGACTGAAGCTCCCAACTGCTCCTTTTTTTCTTTTTTTTTTTTCTTTTTAATTCTGGGCCAGCTTTAGCTTTGAGGCTTGGCTCCAGCTCTTAGGCCTCCGCTCCTGAAAGTAGGTTTCTGGCCTTTGCTTACAATGTTGCGAATCTGCTGGCTGAAGTCTGGTGGTATTTGTTACAGAGTTTCTTAAACTGTCCGCTCAGAGGCCTGCAGCCGCAGGCGGGGAACGTTGGTTTCCTCCGTCACTGAGGCAACCAAGCCTCATGTTAGTTTCAAGCTGCCTGGCTGCCGGCCGCCATCTTGGCTGACAGTTAATTTGCATATCTCGCTGATTAGCCAATGAAAAGGGTAGCAGTCGAAAGCCAATTACCATGTTTCTCTTTTATTAGTGTAGATACTCCTATCTTTTAGTGAGTGTTTGTCCTATTGAATCCAGATATGATTCTTGTTTTGTTGTCATTTAGCAAAAGGAGATCACTGACATGCAAGTCAGGGAAATGTAGGATGTTATTTTCTTTCTTTCCCTTTAAATCCCAAAGGTGTCTAGTGCTGATTGTACTATGTAAGAGGACTTTCCTGACTGCTGGGTGACAAGTGAGGTGTCCAGGGTGAGGACAGCAGGAAACACTTTTACAGAATTCAAGGTGAGCTTCTCTTCTTGTTCATGCCATGCTTCCCTCCGTACCCACTGGTAAGTGCACTTTACTTCCTTCTTCAAGGGCAGTGTCAGGGTCGTTTATAATTTGCTGTACTTTTTTCTTTCATACAACTTCCCATTACTGGAAATCACCGGAAGATGACTTATTCCTCAACATTTGTACTGTGTGCAGCACCTAAATTGCATTCTGAAGCACACTGGTCTGGGTGCTCTTGTGAAAGTATCTGCTCCCACCTAAGAGTCTGCTCCCACCTAAGGCAACACACAGTAGGGCCTGCTATTAGGCCCATTTTAGAAAAAATATAATGACATTTCTGGTTTTCTTCCTGCTTTTCCTGAGCACACAATATGAAAGTAGATTGGACAGGTCATACTTGACATGTCACTGCATAGCATCTCTTCTTGTTTCATTTTTAAGAATATGAGCTATATTGTATATTATAATATAAAGGGTGGTAATATTAGGTAACAGATAAACTTTATGACAAACATGCTGTGTCATTATGGCGGTTAACAATAGTTTCTCTCTCGTCTTTTAGTCACATAATAGTATTATAATTAAGTATGTCTCTGAACTCAGCTGTGCCATGTGACTTTCTTTGCCCAAGACAGTGCAAGTGGAAGTGAGGTGTATCACTTCCGAACAGAAGTGTTAGGAGTCACCTTGTGCTTTGCCACTTTCTCTTTTTCTGCCATGAAAGCAGATGCAATGTCCCAGAGTAGCTGCTCTGTCAGCTGGGGTCCTGACATGAGGATGGTGTGGAACACAACTCTCGGCAACTCTCAACAGACAGGCGTGTGAGTGAAAATTCAGCCTCTGTTATATTTAGTCTTTAGATTTAGTTTCCTTAGATCACGGCAATAATTGCACAGAATCATGTACATAGTGGGTCTCTCACCTCAAATATTATGCAACACAGCAAACAATCAATCACCCCCAAAAAACTGTCATGTGATGCAAAGGAATGAAAATCCGGAGAATGATTATTGTGAGGAGTTAGGGGTGTGGGGATGGGAGGGTAAGGGTGTGTGTGTGCAGCTTTTAGAGATGTCAAATCCTCAAGCTAAGAAATGTTATTAGCTTAAATAAAATTACTAGGGGCCATGTCTGTCTTCTTAACTGTGAGTATTGCAGAGTTGCATAGAGCTTTGTGTGTCCACATCTGTGTGCATATAAAGCTTTTGACAAGGAATTGAGATGTTAAACATTTGTTACAGTTTTCTTAGGTAACCGAGACCATTAGCTATGTAAAACAGAAATATTTAAAGATGAATAGATGAACAATTATATCCCTTGCTTATGTGATGTGCATATGTGTTTATAAATAAGAGTATAGTTTATAAATTTTTCTGTAGTTTTGAATTCTTGTCTTGCTTTATACGCTTGTCTTATTTACTAGTAAGCCATGATAAATATCTTATTTCATATTGTACTATTGCCCCAATACCAAAAGTGGCATTCATTTGTACAGATGAGGCAAAAATAGTATAAATACATAAACAAAATGAAATAAACATGCAGAAAACTGAAGAAAACTAGGCCAAGGCTGTACATTAGAAGCACAGGTTCCTAGGCTCCCCACAGACACTCTTTCATATAGAGGCCATTTTTACTTGCATCTTTTCCCAAAGATGGTAAAAGAGGTTTACAAATGTTATTACACTTAGGTCATTTCCAATGATTAACGGTCAAAAAGGGACAGGCACTATCCTTTAAAACATATACAATACTCTGGTAGATTGTATTTCCAAAAATGGCTGCAATGATAGCAGCCAATCTACATGGCCTTATTCCTGTGATCTTCCCACTCAACCATCAAGAGGGCAAGTCTCTTTCTCTTTCCCTTAAGGTTTGTTGAGTAAATTAATTTATATTTTAGTAGGAATTAGAAAAAAAGTAAAAAGAAATCATATAATACTCTACTTAAATTTATATAGAAACCAGAACAACATAGTTGAGGAAGTACATAAATCTACTGGGAATGGTCCAAACACAAATAGCGTTATAAAAAAGATCCACTTACACTATCCTTTGAAAATTGATAAGATCTACAAGCAGGAATATGGAAAGGGATGCAGAGGATGAAGATTCAGGGGAGAGAGCATATAAGTAAAAGAACAAGTTTTCTCAGAAACTTTATCTTAATACATATCACAAAGCATTTGCACATATTATTTCTTTTTAACCTGCAAGCCAAGATGTAGTATCTTCATTAAATAGAGCACTACCTCACTTATCTCCTGAGTATCATAAATGCTCAGGGGTAGCAAGGATCATGAGTTCCCTAGAAAATTTACAGAGTGATGCTTGAGTCACCTTGATAACATTCTTAACAGTTGTCATCCTAGGAATGAATATCTCAAGGAACTAGAAAGTCACCATTATCTAAAGCAGCCTATTCTATGTTTGTACTTCTTGAAGTCATCCAAAGTTAGTGTAGGCTACACTGTACCCTGTAAACCTCTTAAGAAGTATTTATTCCCCTCTCCATTTTGCCTTTTCTTTTAAAAACTAAACATCCCAAGGTTCTGTCCTGCAATTCTTCAGATGGTACAACTCTTAATTCTCTATATTCCAGGTAATTTCCTTCTAAATCTAAACACACTTATTTAAAAAGCAGGTCCATTTAGCTATCATCCAGTCTGGGAACAGCCAATGACTTGACATTTATTACTTTAGCAAATCGGTGTATAGGCATTGATTGAGCTTAGAATCAAATCATATTGAAAAAACCAAATGTTAGTAGATAGCCCAAGGGTTACTGCTGCATACCAATCGATAGTTTTAGAGCTATGACAATCAATAAAGCTCAAAGAAAAAGAATCTGTGCCATGTGATGGTCTTGTGCTGGGTAGACTCTGGCTTGCTGGCCGTGTTCCATTCCTCTGGTCTCAGAAAGAGCTGACTGGACTTTCCCACAGACAGGGCATCTTTAAAAACTTCTTATGTGACTGCGCATGTATTAGGCTCGGCCAATTCCAAATGCCATGTTTTAACAATTCTAAGATACTCATTTAACCTCACATTTTAATATCTCTGAAGTTGGGATATATTTTAAAATTGCTGTCTTTTTAACAGCCAGGCAACAGTCAAGTAGGCTACCTTTTAAAAACCCTAAATCTCCAATGTTCTTAATTGCAGGGAGAATGACTCTGTGCAAAAATATGTTGCCATTGACTTTGAATATTGTGATAAGTATGTATGGTGCCAATTGAGGTACTGGAAATATCAAAGGGAACACTATGTAAAGTGCATGATTGTCTAATCACTAAGCTGTACATCTGAAACCAATTCAAAATAAAATTGAAAGAAAAAAGTGACCCAAAGGATTCAAATTCAAAGTGTGAAAATTTTTTTAGAAATATCAATTAGAATATATTTTCTGATGTATGTATGCACAAAAGTGGCAGATGTTTAAGACCTCTTTCCTTCCATTTTCCATAAGTATATTGTAAAAACTCTAAATTATAGGACTAAAATGCATCATGATTTAATTGGCAACATTTCTTTTTCTTAGTAGTATACAAAATATTTACAATAAACATCGTCTAGAGTAAATGAAGAAAGTATATAATTACAAAATGACATTTGGTAGATAAAATAAAACTGTGCCTGGAATACAAATACTAGAGTCAGGAGTCAAATTTGCAAGTGCCAAGTTTAGCAACCACATAAAGTAACATTCTTGAGATTTTGAGGTGAGGTGTTTTGGAGTTAAAGGCTTGGTAAGCCCTCATCCATGGCTTTGCCAGTCTGGAAGGACCTCACCCTGGGTAGGCAGATTGCCATCAACACCATCCAATGTCTCCCTGGAGACAATCTTGGAAACTCAAGAAGCCATGCTCACCTAACAGCCTTAACCTGATATCTCCTTACATGTTTTCCTGATAATGTATTTATTATCCTATTTCAGTATAAGATGTATTTCTATTATTGCATAACGTATTCCTGAGTAATAAGAGCACAGACTCAAGCCTGGGTTACTATCCCAGACTCAGAATTTTCTAACCAGATATTTGTTTTAAGTCAAGTTACTCAAATTATTTGGGTCTCAGTTGCCTCATTTAGAAAATAGGCATCAAATAGGACCCACACCATTGTATTATGTGCACTGCATTAATATTTGTAACATTTGCCTAGCATATGGTAAGCACCATATTAAACAGATTAAAAATGATACAATAGTAACAGGTGGAAGAGTAACTTTTGACTGAGAGTCTTCAAGAACATGAATATATATACATACACACAGCATTGTCTTCTACAGTATCTTACTTTATCTCCCTGCCATAATTACATAAAATATAACCTCTCATTACTAAAATTGCAGAATAGTGCAAAGTCATCACTAGCAACATTAATTATCTTTATTTCCCTCTGCAAATATACCTATTAGTAGCCTTATAGACTTACTGACCACAAATAGACCCTGATCTTTGAAATAAATCTGTGATAAGAGCTTGTTTCATTTTTTTTCCCCACTTCTTGTTTATGAAAGAATGCAGTTCATTGAAGGTTCAAGTTGGTTGGGTTTCAGGTCATTACAATTTTCCAATTTTCAGCTTTCCTTATTGCAATGCAATAAAATTTCAATTTAACTGAAAATTAGTTCCAGTAATAGTAATCAAGTCAAAATTGTAGCACATTGTTTCTTTGTAGGCATTTCCATATTCTTGTTTTATCTAAGTCTAATTGTAGCCCACCTAACTTAATTTTCTAATAGCTGCATTTAGTTTTAAAACTCCAATAATGATGAAAGTAAAGTCAATTTTTAGAATTTATTTCATTTCTAAATAGTTATCACCCTGAGTGATTAACTCCACAAGTTGTATTGGCTGCACACAACTTCCTCTCGCCACCTTCCCCTTTGTGTCTATATTTAGTGCAACTTTGCATACGCAACAGGACAAGGAATCACAATGAGACCAACATAGAGAATGATCTCCCCAGTTCCTCCTCCTAGAAATGCAAGAAAGCCTTTGGATGAAGGAGTATACAGAGATTATAAAGTCTGCTTGCCAGCCTGCAGCATGCTAAGTGGGGTAGTGTGCTTTCTCCTTGGCAGGTAGGTATTCAGAGTTTAGTAGGGCTTAATCAGAAATGGGGCTACTCAGGCTTTTTAAGAGGAGAACAGATAGGGTTATGGACTGACCTAACTACATGGGTGCTTGTGTGACAGCTGGTAGCTAGAGGAGGTCCATTTCTACTCCTCCATCCATACTCTGCAATCCAGCTATACAGCCTACCTGTAGTTCAACAAGCATTACATGCTTTTTCACTTCATGGCTTTGAGCACATTCTTTCTTTTGTTTTTCCACCTGGCTAGTTCCGATGTGCATTTCAAGATTCAGGTCCAAGGCGACCACTCCAAGACATGCCTGTACGCCTCTCTCCGAGCTTTGATTTCCCCCACTTTGTGCTTTCTAGTACTTTGTGTGTCTGTCATTATGTTTATTACATTGTTATGACTGGTACTTCTCCATCTCCTCTTTAGATGGTATGCTTGGGAAAGGTAGAAATTGCCAGCGAACCCTATGCCTATCATATAATGTGCCCACAACACAGTCTATGCTTATACAATTTTTGTTTCTGGTGAAGGTTTCAGAATAGACTTTCAAATTTGGGAAAACCCAAAGAAGATTGCACTAAAGATTTGCTTTCTCTCTCTTTCTTCATTAGATTACTTTCAACAAGCTCTTACTTTCTGAAAAGTTTATCTTTTTAATACCTCATTCCCTTTTAACTACTAATTCAGTGCTTCTGCCACGGTCTACTCTGGCCTAACTGGGACTATCTTGTATGGCTCCCTCGGAGATACATTAGGCTGTGCTATTCATACAAGCACTCCAGAGTGTTCCATTTGATGTGGTCAGCAAAGGTCTCTTCAGTATTCACAGCAGGCATTGAGCAGGAACCCAAGCTTTTCCATCAGCATATATTGTACTGATTTTCAAATCACAAGGGTGGATTTGAACACTACCAGCTGAGAAGGGATTTGGGTGTTTTTTTGTTTTGTTTTGTTTTGTTTTATGTATGTTTAGCCTCTCCTCATCTTACTTTCCTGTGTTTTTCCCCCCTGCATATTTTGTATTTACTGTCCAATTCCCTATCTTTCTCAAAATTCCATGAGCGTGCATTCATAGGCTCATCACTTCATTCCAGAAGGACACAAAGGAATTATTATAATCAACTTACTTAAAAGACCAGATAGAGGATGAGAAACCACACTGGAAAAGAATAAAAAAGAAGAGGACTTATTAATAAATGCTTCAATGCCTCTATTTGCAAGTACTCTGTACTACTACTACCATCTGAGGATGAATTATTTCAAGGAAGGAAAGGTACTTGGTTTTTTGGTTACTTCCTCAAACCAAAGCTGAATTTTTTAGATTGGCCAATGGGTCCTATATCTTTCACATTTTCTTTTTGAAGTATGATCACAGCATAGTTTATTCAGAATTGCAGATGCACACACCACACTTGGGGACGGATGAGATGACTTATTTGTATATTGAATCTTTAATGATGTTTCTTGGAAAAGACTTCAGAGGGGAGTTTTGAAAAGTTACCAGTGAGCACAGCAATGAGCTGCTGCCTTCAATTTGGTGTTGAGCTGGGACGGAGGGAACTAACAAGCTGTGGTTTCCATGGAGCAGGATTTTAAAGGCAGCCTCAAAGGAAAACACACAAGAATTTCAATGTCAACTGCACATTTCTCCAAATCAAAGTTTTAAAATGTGTCCTCCCAACCACCTCCACTTCTTTCTAAAGGACACTGTGCTATTGTAGTATTTCAATAAATTATCAAAAAACCTTTTTTTCCAAGGGAGTTTAGTTTTTAAAGCTTCTAATGAACTCATTCTCTGTTCGAGAAATGATTGGCTTTCTAAAGAGCAGATCCCTTAGGCTGTGACAAAACAATTACATAATTTTCATTTAGCAGGTACTTGCATACCAGCTTGAACCATATGAAAATGCCTGTTTCTATGTAAAAAAACCCACATAACTCAGTTAAATACTGGCAACTTCATGTGGTTCAGCCGTGTGTGTGTGCGTGTGCGTGCGTGTGTGTGATATTATTTTGGAGTGCACATTTAACCTGATATTGATTAAAACATCAAATAAGTTAATAGTTCTATCAAGGAATACCAACCACCCAAAAAGTGATTCATCATATTTAAAAATATCACTTAAATAAAATGTATGATTAGAAATTAAACAAATACACCACGTAAGTTTTTTGTGTGTCTTGGGCTATAATATACATGTACATATACATATATATTCATATATCTTGATTGATTATAAAAATAAATACCAGATGTCCTGATAAACTTTATAAATTTAGCCAGAAGAACAACAAATCTTATAACAAATATATGATGAGAACATTTGGATTCCTAATAGACAAGTAAGTTGGTTATGCCTGCATACAATGGCATTTATTTCTTAGTCAAGCTTAGAATTTTTTTGCTGCACATTTATACAAAGATGGCTATTTATTATGATTTTTTTCTTTAGTTGAAACTGTATATCACAGTTTTAATAATGACATTTGCCATATGAAATTCCCTTTACTCAAACATCAGTTACTAAAAACACAAGGATCCTCAGAGGTAGGTGAGAGCAGAAAAAGAAAATGGAAAGGAGGTAGGCAATCTGCTGAACACATGGATACTGAGCAGTCTGAGGTTGATTTTAAAAGTTTTCTAATAATTAATAGCATAGTAATAATGATGATAAGGTTGGTCATATTCAAATCTCAGACATCTCAAGGAAGCTGAATATTTTAAATCAAATTTTAATTTTTCCCAGATCACCCTGAAGGAACACAAGCCAAGACTCTTAGAAAAACACCACTGATTTCCCTGTGTTGATAAATTATGGGGAAGTTGTCAGAGCCTACTTATTTGAAATCCTTTTGCCAGGTGGAAAACTTTAAGCATATACAAAGATGTTATCTGAATGTTCTAGAAATCATTCTATACTTTCTTTTTAAATGTATTTTCATTGACTTCAGAGAGGAAGGAGGAGGGAGAGAGAGATAGAAACATGAATAATGAGAGAAAATCACTGATCGGCTGCCTCCTGTATACCCCCCTACTGGGGATCGAGCCTGCAACCTGGACATGTGCCCCTGACCGGAATCAAACCTGGGACCCTGCAGTCCATAAACCGATGCTGTATACACTGAACCAAACCAGCTAGGGCCATTCTATACTTTTAAAGTAAATTTGACCTCAGAAAGTGCCTCTAAAACATTGTAAACTTATACCAACATTCATTTTAGATTCTCCTGTATCTCTGTGGCCAATGTTTTCTGAAGAGTGATGACTTGTAAGGCATCTTGCTCTCTGAGAAGCTGGCCATTTATCTCATGCACTCACATCTGATGTGATTGAAGTTAAAAATTGAAACCTTTCTGTCACAGGCTGTGCAAAGTGATTACTAATATATTATCACTAACAAAAATATTAGAAGTTAAAAAAAGGTACACTAGTTATCCTTATGAACCAAAGTTAATATTTATATTTTTTGAGATTTAAAAACCCCGGTTCACTGAAAACATATGCCATGCTGTGATGTATTTCTTAGTCTACTCATTAATCAAAAGCTTGACCCCAAGTCCCATTGTACAGCCAGACTTTATGGAGATTTGGGTCTTTTGTTTCAGACCTGAATCCACACTTAAGTGTCTCATACAAAATTACTCAGTAAGAATCCTTTATCAGACAAAAAGAGGTGAAAACAAGGTGAGCACCATTAACTGTGAATCTATATGTTTCTTGGGGTCCTTTTTTTATTTATTATCAAGCTAAGATTTGCTTCAAATCCCATTGCATACCCTGTAAAACATTCACTGCAATCCCTGTACTCTTCTCTCCCCACCTACCAGTCCCAAAACCCCCAGGGACAGCTGACAGCCTTCTCTCTATAAGCCTGTCTCTATTTTGCTTGTTAGTTCTCTTTTATTTTTAATACTATAATTATGCTATCACCTACTCTAGTAAAGCACATTAATCAGGTGTTAGAAGTCAGTGAAAACACTTTATAAAAGACGCATGAATTTGTTTTTCTGAAGCACCTCTTCCTTTTTTCTAGAAGGCTATTTTGGCAGCGTATCTAGAGCACCAGTGCTACAAATGGGCATAAGTTTCTAAGTTAAAATTCGCCTACCTCTCCAGTTTTCTTGTCTGTGGATGAAAGTTTAGGAGGTGTAACCTCTAGTGGTGCTTTCAGAACACTGTGAGCCCACATGTTTTATTCTAAGGTAAACAACACATATAGAAGCAACAAATATGTAACTTTTCTGTATCCAACTCTTTCAGCAACTGAGTCCCCTAGAAAAGAATTTTTAGACCCTGGTTAATATTTTAGTAAGAGTGAATTAAAAAAATAAATCAAACAAGACCCAACTGCACATTGCCTAAAAAATCCACTTTAAATATCGAAACACAGAATAAAACTGAAGGGGGGAAGAAAAGTATACTATCCTAACACTAATCAAATGTAGCATTATTAATTTTAGAAAAATCAGGCTTCAGAGCAAAGAATAAAGATAAAAGGGTCAGTTCTCAAAGATGACACAATATTATCCTTAACATGTATGTACCTAATAATAGAACATCAAAATACAGAGTGTCCCAAAAATGTATATACACTTTAACAGCTGATTCTATTACATTTTTAAAATGAAATGCTGCCCTGACCTGTTTGGCTCAGTGGATAGAGTGTCGGCCTGCGGACTGAAAGGTCCCAGGTTCGATTCCAGTCAAGGGCATGTACCTTGGTTGCGGGCACATCCCCAGTAGGGGGTGTGCAGGAGGCAGCTGATCAATGTTGCTCTCTCATCGATGTTTCTAACTCTCTATCCCTCTCCCTTCCTCTCTGTAAAAAAAAAAAATCAATAATATATATTTTAAAAAAATGAAATGCTGCCTTTAGAGTTATTTAAAGTGTGTATATTTTTGGGGGGCATGCTGTACATGAGGCAAAAATCTGATAGAAATGCAAGGAGAAATTGACAAAATCACAATGAGATACTACATGACTACTAGAATGGCTAGAATAACCTTTAAAAATAATAACATCATCTGAATATGCATACCAACTGGAATTCTCAACATTTATTGATGTGAGGGCAAAATGAAAGTACCACTTTAGAAACAGTTTTGCATTGTCTTATATAAAGTGAAGCATATAGCTATCATATCACCCAATCATCCTATTCCAAGGTATCAACCCAAGAATTAAAACTTACATTCACACCAAAATCTATACTCAAAATCTAACATTATTCAAAACTGCCAAAACTGAAATCACACATGTTCTTCTATCATGGAATGAATCTTTAAAAAACCTGTTATAATAGTACAATGGAATGCAACTTAGCAATAAAAAGGAACAAGTTAGTAACAGACACAATAACATGAATGAATCTTAAACACATTTTTCTAAGTTTGATGAAGTCAAACTAAAAGGGTACGTATTATATGATTACATAGGAAACCACATTCAGGATTCTAGGCTAATACATCTCCTGGGCCCTAAATAAAAAGAGATGGTTCCCAAAATCTGGGGGATAAATAAATTATCTCACTTTCTTGGATTGAAGTGGAAGAAAACTATTCACTTGCAAAGATTAACAACTGTTTTTTTACATGCTGAAAATAAGGAATTTGCTCATGCTTTTCTTTCCTCCTTATACATTCTTGCCAGGTACATTTTAGAAGAGAAATTAATTAGTCACCATCTAAGCATAGACAGAATCATATATTTGCATACAAATTAGAAAATACCTTAAACTTTTCTTGCCAAAAGCAAGAGTTAAGAAATAGTTGTAACATTTTAAAGTTTTTAATTCATGCTTCCAGCAAACATTTGTGGGTTATCTAATATATTCAAAACACTAATCTAGAAGCTGTGGAGGTTTCAAAAAATGTAAGATGGCTCTCGAAAAGCTAGGGTTTAGTGTGGGAAATGAGAAAGGCAAGTAAATGTTATGTGATATTTCAAGAATCTATAATAATAAAGGCATAATATGCTGATTAGATCGGATGTCCTTCCGGACAACCTTCTGGACAAAGCTGGGACTGCGAGGGAAGCCCGGGTCCCAGGTGCCTTCCGGCAGCCGGAGGGAAGCCCGGGTCCCGGGTGCCAGAGGGAAGCCGGTGCTGGCAGCTGGGGGAAGGAAGGCCTACTCTTGCACAAATTTCATGCATCGGGCCTCTAGTTGATAAATAAAGCATGATAACTGATTAAAGAAGGAAGTAGCATATCTGGTAGAGAGAGAAAAAGAGAGAGAGAGAAAATGAATGAACATTGAATATGCTGGAGTTACATAATTCCCGCTCAGAAGAACCTATTGTTAAATTTTCAAGAATTTTCCACATCAGTTGACATGGTGGGTTGGGCTTTGAAATCTTTCCTGATTGGAATAACTAACACACAAAAGTTGGCAAATGCTACAAATAAGTTTTTTCCTTCCCTACCCCTTTTAAAAGCCTATAGTTAAATATTTATCAACAGACCACTTCTAAGATAAAAAATACTAAAAATTTTTCTTATCTGCTATATCACTTCTGAGGGCACTCAGCTGAGTTTCTGGATCTGAGACCTGACACTCAAGTCTGAAGAGCCTGATAAGACAGCACAGTAATAACATGCATTACTTACAGAGTCCAGCTATGTTCCAAGCACTCAAAATAGAGTCCCTTTTCATCATTAGTAGATGATATAGTACAAGAGTAAATAAATAGGCTTAATAGCAAGCTATTAGTAATTTAAATATAATTTAATAATGTATCTACTATTGGGTAGGCAATTTGTTTCTTAAAATGTTTCTAGATCAACATTAGGAATATTATTTATGCTTGCTTGCCATCATTTTCCTCTATCAAATGAATATTTGGGGTGAGATGGCACTTGTAGCTCTAAGGCAATATGGTTTTGTAATGGTATTATGGATGTATGGGAAGGCCAATTTCAAAAAGATTTCATTAATAGGTATGTGAGTCCTTAAGCTTTTATTTTACCTTAGTTATATAAGTTACTGGTTGAAAGGATAAATTTTGAAGTTAGGTAACCTTAGATTTGAAATCTTTATATGCTCATTTCTAGCTATATGGCTAGCAGAGAAATTGCTTAGCCCCAAAGATTTTCAGTTACTTCTTCTAATAAATAACAGTAATCATAACACTTACCCCAATCCTACCCCAAGTTTGCAGGTAAGTATCAAATGTACTAATGTATGCAAATTGCTCAATACAGTACCTGGTGGAGAGTAAATGGTAGTTATTATTTTTTGGTTTGGTGACTTAGTAAAACACATCACTCTTTTCAGATGTATAACAGAAGATAATAGTGTATCACTTAGGCTTTGTCCTCATTGCATAAGTAATTTATATGTTTCTTCAGTAACTTGGCAGCAGAAAAAGCAATTTATGATTTTTATATAATTTGGAACTTATCAGCCCAAATAGGGCAATAATGTCTTGGTATAAAATACAAAATGATTGTTGACATGTCATAAATATATGTAAATAACACTTAAAAAACAAAAATGTTTTCATAGTGTCGTCTGAGTACTTGTTTTCCTCAGTTAAATGAGCTTGAACTCAAATGACTTTACTTCAACAAGAAAATGATCAACTGCAATTATCTTAAAATATATTGCCTATGTCAGATGCTCTCTGTTATCCTGTTTTTCCCTCATTACCATTTAATTTCTCTCTCGCCATCTATAATAAAATCAATTTGGACATATATCATTTTGGGGAAATAAACATATCTGGGATGGGTCAATATTAAAGCCTTTACCATATAATCCTTTATCTAGCAACAGTTTAGCAGAAGTCATGACAGCTGAGATTGTGTGGACTGTGCATCTGAGAGACACTTAGCAAACAGTGGCAGTGAAGATAGATGGGCACTGCAGAAAAGTGCTACAAGCTTAGCATATTTTACAATTTTGCTGGAGCAGGGCCTTGACAACACCATTACAGTTTTCCTCACTCGTTACCTCTGGCCAACTTTAAATGTATCCAACATCTGAAGGTTTACTATCTGCAGATTTTGTCTTGGATTATCGGAAGAAGCCATACTTTTGCTACAATCTTGAGTTCCAGCCAGAACATGATACTACTTTCATTCACACAGATATAAGCCTAAAAACAAGGCAGTGAGAGGTGCACCAAGGGCCAGTTGATACCCTTCTCAATTGCAAGATATTCCAAATGCAGAGAAGAAAATGGGTCATAATATGTTAATTGCTACACTGATACAACAGAACAAGAGATGGATTACTTTCTAATGTAATGCCCAAATATATTTAAAGAACTGTATCACACAAATATAAAACATGAAGTGTCAATCCAAACTAGTGGAAAATCTACTTGTAAAAAAAACCAGGTATCTCTAATTATATCACAGAAAATTACTAAATCTAAAAGTTCATTTTCATTTAAAAAATAAATATATACCACGTGGAACACTGCAAGTGAGTGTTGTGATGTATAGCAAAAACCACTTATAACAGCTCCCTACAAGCTATCTAAGAGAACAGAACATTTCCATCCATCAATTAAATGCTAGACATAGATCTATCATCAGAATCCTTGCTGAATGAAACAAATGTAAGATATGGTTTTAATGAACGCTACTGCTCAAAAACCTACTTGCCCATCAGTTCTCAAACCTGGCTGCATGTTAGAATCACTTGAGGATCTTTTAAAAACATAGGCCTGCCCATCTAAAAATAACCAGATCAGTGTTCTATAAATGCAAAGAAAACCTGCTCTTAATAGCTGGGCAAATCTGTATGAAATGAATACATCTCACGCGAGCCACACCCCATGCATACACTTACAAATAGCACAAATCTCTGAATGCAGATCAGGGGGTGGTACTTTTCCCCATGTGGTTTATAAACACATCATTTCTTTCTTTTGTTTTTTTAGATAAATCAAATTAAATGTATTTGCCTGCTTCTGAAGAACAGAAAGAACAAACTGTGGTTTGGAGTGTAGTCACGATTATTTATTTTCCATGTTATTACTCTTTGAAAAAAAAAAGCTAAAAAATTAGACTTGAATTTTTGACCTACCAAAGACTATACTGGATTTTAAAAGTTTTCTCATTTTTTTTCATTAGAGACATAAATCCTGAAAGACTTACATAATATCAAGAAAAAAAAAATCTCCAAAGAAATCTATGTCTGGGAATAAAAAAGAACATTTATAGCATATTTCTACTTACTGACAATCAGTGTAGAGTTGAACAGATGCTAAACCATGTTTTGCTTATCATAATCCACAAAGGCGGGTGGGAGTGGGGGCACACTGATCTTCATTTGCAGCTAAAAAACATTTCAGGAGTTTTGGCTTTGCTACCGTGGTAGGTGTTCTAAGCACTGAGCTTCACACCACTACAGCGTGATCACTTAAGAGAAGTTGGCAGCTGATGTTAGGGCATCGTTTTCTCCTCCTGCTTCTGCCCAGTTGGACTACACATGACTCAGTTCTCTTCCAGTTATGTCAAGACTTTACCTATTCTCCAAACCTGATTCTGATTGAATATTCTGTCCATGGTTAAAGGCTCCAACCAATTGTTATATGTTCCATAGTCTCCCTCAACATCTTCTACAACCTAGTGGGAAGTTACTCATTCTTACTCTGAACTCTTTATCTTCAATTATTTTATTTGCCCCTTTTTTTTTTCCTTTATAGATCCTTTTACGTGGTCTTATTTAAAAATAAGCCATTTCTTATTTTTAGGTCTCACAAAACCTAACACAATATTGAACATGGTGAAAGATCAATAGTTAATCCTATATAATAAAAGCCTAATATGCAAATTGTCCCCATAACCAGCAGTTTGACCAGGGGGTGGGGCCAGCAGCGGCAGGCAGCAGGGGTAAGGGAGGCGCCCTTGGCTGGCAGCTGCTAGGGACCCTACCCATGCACAAATTTTGTGCACTGGGTCTCTAGTTCAGGAATAAAGGTGAATACAAATGCTGACATGACATGCCATCATTGTCTGTTTGGTTCATTGTACCCCATCATTGAATTAGTTAAAGCAACAGCTCATGGCACCGCTACATTTTTTTCAGTGTTCTAAACCAGACAAACGAAGGTAAGTAAAAAGTGCCAGAGAATGTTGACAAAGTTTGATCAAATAATGTTTTGAGCACATCTACAACATTCGTTATTCCCAGCGAAAAGGATCTCATGGGGAAATGCACCGGCGTCTTAGCAAACCTCACTCTGAGTCCTGACCCGTTTTTACCTGCTGCGTGGCCTTGGACAAGTCCCAGCATCGCTAACAAACCACCACAAACACTTGATTATTTTTTTACTCGAAAAGTGCTACCCCCTGATGTGATCATTTATTTGAGCACATGCCCTTCTTCTAGCCACAACGCTATTGAGGTAAGTGATATTTTCCCTCCTACTTTTACCTACAATGAAAATAAGACGCTAACGTTTTAAAATCTAACTAGCAAAACAACCCTTCCTGGGACCACAAAGCTATTAAGTAGCAGAACTGGGATTCAAACCAGCTTATGCCTGCCAGCTAAGTCAGTGTCCTTAACCATTATACTAATTGAGTTTCCTTGGCTCTGAAGTGGAAGTATTGACTGTCACCAAATCACTAGGAAATGGGACACAGAAGGAAAGCCACACGAAGGCGACTAAACTACTAATGACTCACTAACTTGCCATTTGTTCATCATTCATTTTCCCTCATAATGCTGATATTTTGGGGTAAAATTTTGAGTCCCCATTATTTGGTGAAGGTTTGCTTATATCCTTTTAGCCTAATGACATAGGGTCAGGAGAAAAACATGGGGCCAAGGAAGCAGTGGATGGGGTGACATAGATAGCTGCACACGGGGTCAACACATTTTACAGGCCCATCAACATGTTTGACAGACTAATGATTTTGGAAACCAAATTACAAAGCTACCCTGCAGCCTGCACTAGTCTAATGACTGTTTTTCTGAAATCTGAACATGAGGTCACATATTAGAGTTATTTAGGGGCAAATATAAATAAATATATTAAGAAGCCACAAACATGACATTCTAATTATGCATTGATAGTTGATCAGAAGCAAAGTAAATCAAAGAATGGGGACTGAACATTGTGAAATGATTTTTTTTTCCTCTCTCAGATTTCAATCATCTTTTTTTATTTTTCATAGAAAATTTTCTCTTTGACCTCCACTGGTCAAATCA
This sequence comes from Myotis nattereri, assembly GCF_964212035.1. NCBI lineage: Eukaryota > Metazoa > Chordata > Mammalia > Chiroptera > Vespertilionidae > Myotis > Myotis nattereri. The sequence goes on from NC_138079.1 coordinate 33,001,639, forward strand.
GTTTGGATGATGCTTATTTCTAAAATATATATTTCTGGCCATTACACTGCAGTCGTATGTTAGATGCTAATGAAGGTGTTGAAGTAGTTTGAAGCACTTAAAATGTTCCTTTAAAAAATTCATACAAAGGTATAAACACTCAATGTGTAAATCTCTTTGTGAAAGTCAAATGGCTTGAAGGAGTGCTTTGTCCCTTGGCTCTCTCTCTATAGATGTAATTTCAACAGACACACTTTTTCTTTTGTGTAAGAGTTGATAACTGATTCCAATTTCTGCAACAAACTGTACTCCCTGCAAAGAATAAAAACATACCTGCAGAGTTAGAACACCAGGATTTAGGCATCAATGACAATGATTTGCAATATTTGAAATATATTAGAAATAGTGCAAAGAAAGTTTTCTTTTTATAATGAAAATATAATATATACAGCACATATATTATATTTTATTTATAAAGCATATTAGTACATATGATATATAAACTATTTATGGTATATATACTATATAACATGTTATACATACTATATATAAAGTGTGTGTGTGTGTGTGTGTGTATATATATATATATATATATATATATATATATATATATATATATAATGTTACAGAAGTGTTCCTAAGGACAAAATGATGTATGAAAAATATTTGTATTCCTAGTTAAAGTTATTTCCATTCAGAACAATCCCCCTTTGCCTGTGCTGGTCCATGTCATCCATCTGCTTTCACCACATTTAGAAATGATTTTGATTACTGGCTTGTTAGCCAAAGTGAGTTACTGCTTTGTATCATACATTTATCAGTAAAAGGTGTGGCTTCTGCAGTCTAGATGGGTTCAAATCCAAATCCAGATCCACTGCTATGGACTAAATTATGCTCCCTGCTCCCTCAAAAAATTTCATGTGTTGAACCCTTAATCCTCAAAGCTATTCTATTTGGAGATAGAGCTTTTAGGAGATAATTAAAATTAAGTGAAGTCATAAGGGTAGGGTCTTAATCTGATAGGATTGGTGGCCTTATAAGAGGAAATAAAAAGGGAGTTATATCTCTCTCTACGTGTACCCACAGAGGAAAGACCATGTGAGCGCACAGTGAGAAGGTGGCCTTCTGCAAGTCAGGAAGAGAGCTCTCACCAGAATCCAACCATGCTGGTACCCTGACCTTGAACTCCCCATAACTACGAGAGAATAAATATTTGTTGACTCAGCCTATGGGATTTTCTTATGTCAGCCCAAGTATATTCATATACCCACCATGTAATAATGGTATTCTTAGGAAAAATACTCAAAATCTCTGTGCTAGATTTTTGTCACTTTAAAGTAAATAATAATAGTATTAACTTACACAGCAAATAGCGATGAAGATAAAACGGAGCAATACATATAAAACAGGATTTTTTTTTATCAGTCTACACGCAACTCATTACAATGACTTTGGGATCTATATGTCGAGCAAACAACTCTTCTCTGACCTCTAATTTCATATTTCTAATTTCCTAAAGATATCTACCTCTGAAGGAATGCTGAGCATGTCAGTCTTAACTTGCCCTAAACCACATTTTTCTTGGATGCTACCAAAAAAAAAAAAAAATCCTGCAATTCTTCCTTTACTTATCTTCTCCGTTTCAATCAATGGTGTCAGCTGTCCATGACAAAAATTGGAGGCAATCTTCAGCTTTCATCTCCACCTCCCGTTGTGGGTAAAGACTGTTCAACCTAAACAGGCTTCCACCCATAGTGTTCCGTCCTGCTGATTCAGCTTTAGATTAGACACTCACGGTCTTTCTCCTGTCACACCGCACAGAGCCTCTTCACTGCTTCTCCCTCTATGGCCACATGATTTCACTTTGATGTCGCCACCATATTTTTGTACATTCACTTATTTCAGAAACTTAGATCTGGGATTAAAAACAACAAATAGCATCAATAATATCAGTGACTCTCAACTTCCCAAGCCCAAGAAAGACATTCATCAAAAAAGTTACATACAGCCCTGACCGGTTTGGCTCAGTGGATAGAGCGTTGGACTGTGGACTGAAGGGTCCCGGGTTCGATTCCGGTCAAGGGCATGTACCTTGGTTGCGGGCACATCCCCAATAGGAGGTGTGCAAGAGGCAGCTGATCAACGTTTCTCTCTCATCGATGTTTCTAACTCTCTATCCTTCTCCCTTCCTCTCTGTAAAAAATCAATAAAATATATTAAAAAAAAAAAACACAAACAAAAAGAAAACTAAAAAGTAAAAGTTTAAAAAAAAGTTACATACAACACTTGTAACATGCTGAGCTTTAAGACTGCCAAACAACTTGTTTCCAGAATCTGTACGGAGGTTGGTGGAGGTGGGGAGGGGAGAAAGTAACTAAATTTAAGGTTAGAGAGGCTGAAACAAGTCTAGACCTTGGGGGGGGGGGGGGTGGAAAGATACCTTCTCTCATTATCTGCCTCCAAATCAGAGTACTGGATTCAGTGCTAAGCAGAAAACTATTCTTGGAATGGTGCTCAGAGCACACATAACAGGGAACTCTGTCTTATCTGTCTCATAGAGTTTATTTAATACAGGAATTAAAAGATCAAATGGATTGACCCCCATGGCCCTTATCTTCCACTCAGTTCTGGATTCAGGTCAATAGCATTTGGCAGGAACTGAAAGAGTGCCTATCTATTTATTTCTCATTCAGTTGCCAAACACTGCACTGTAATGGACAAAATTAAACTGTCCCATTTCATGTGCTACTTAGAGCTTTCCCAAGTGGCAGAGGAGACCTGCTTTTCTAGTCCTTTGAAGAGATATAATTTATACCCTATTTCCATGTACACAGACATTTCTATTGGTGGTTTTTTTTTTCAATTTTAGTATAGTAAACATTGTGGTTACAAATTGGGCAAATAAAAGAAAATTCAAATTTGAGAGGCATTCTTTTCAGATACTTTGATTGATACATGAGCAAAATGTGTGCACAAACAAGTAAGTTTTGCTTTTCTTTCACTACCCAAAGAAATACCCAGTGGAGACTGAAATATTATGCCAAGTTTTAAGACAAACAGAATGAGTGAAATAACATAGATATTGAATTTATACTGATTTAAATGCAATTGTGAAATGAGGAAAGCAGGAAGAAGCTAGACTTGACACTAAGAGACAAAATTTTAAGAACTAGGTATGCGGACATTCATTAATTCATCCATTCATGCATTCATTTGTGCATTTATTTGATATTATCTGTTCACTGTGCTAGAAGTAGAGATTTGGAAATAACCAGAAAGAAAACCTGACCTCAGGAATTTAAAAGGTAATAAGATATACACCTAGCATATTATCTGGGATAGAAGATAATGGGCACTATAATAGAAATAGATCCTGTTTGTGGGAACTCAAATGAAAAAGAGTTATGGCTCTTTTTAGCATACCAAATATAGTTATGTCAAATCCTTCTTTGATAATTTTGGTTTAGTAAAGTTTTCTGAAGGCGACAGAAATATTTTGTAAATTTCCAGGCATAGAAAATAGACCTGTATCAAGCCCCATTTGAACTGTTCCTTGGATACTATCTTCTTGTGAAACAGAATATCACATGTAATGTTCTGTTGATCAGCATGGCTGACTACAGCATCTGGAATTTTACTCCCCGAAATAGTGCATTGATTCAATGCTACACTACGTCTCTTACTTTGTCTCCGCATTCAGTCCATCTACTCATTGTGCTTTTATGTTCACTCTGGGGAAAATTTGCAAAGATTTATAAAGGTGTGAAGAGGCAGTCCATTAGTTTTAGGGTTCTTTGGAGAACTGTCAGTCTGAATGTAGCTCCCTCCTGGCTTGAAAACGACGTTGTTACCCAAATCTTCACTCACATCATACAGGCCAGCTAATTTAAGTAAGAGCCATTCATATTAGCTTCAGAATTAAGTTACATACACTTTGTATTGTTATCTATTGCAGTCTCCTTTTTTATTACCAATTTTGTGTTGACTAGTCATGTTCCAACAATATGGAAAACTGAATGTAAACTTTTCAGCATATTTTATTCTTACAAAGTAAAATTCCAGTTTTGGAGACAGTGATGTTGCCAATACTTAAATGTCTACTTTATATCTCATAGCTGGAGACTTGCAAGTCAATGGCATTTTGTAGAACCTACCATGTCAAGCATTAGCAGCTAATGTCCAGTACATATTATGGATGGTAAAAAGGAAAGCAATTGCTTATTTGTGGGATGCCAGAAAGAATCTAAGAGTACATAAAAGAGACACCAACTTCAATTGTCCAAATGTTTCCTATAAATCAATGAGTAATAAGTCTATGATTTACTGGAGCCCTCATTATTTAGCAGGGTGGACCCACGCATAGAGAAATGAAACAAATAAAAGAAAAGGTACTGAGGAAAATGTCGATTAATTGATTAGAATTTTCATCTCAACCTCTATTGTCTGATTATACATCATATTCTATTTAATAGAATACAATGCAATTCTCCTCTCTTTATTGCTGCCTCGCTTTATTGTACCCATAAACCTAATCTTAACAAAAGTTAAAATTAAAATATATCAGGGAGATGAACAGCTGACACCATTTGTTGACCATCTACTGTGTAGAAGTGCTAAGTACTCTGCACATGCGACTTTTTGAGTAGACTTTATGTTTTAGATTCATAGCAATATTGAGCAGAAGGTATAGACATTTCCCACATATGCTGCCCTTAAATGCATAGCCTCTCCCAGTATCATCACTCCCCATCAGATAGCTACATTTTTTAAATTGATGAATATACATCAAGACATCATAATTCCCTGAAGTTCATACTTTACATTAGGGTTTTCTAAGAGGGTTTTTCTTTTTAAAATAAATTATACTAAATGTAGTTAAATGCTTTTCCTCGTTGATTAATGATCTGCAGTGTTCTCCTTTAGTTTATGAATGCAGTGAATCAGTCAATAGAATTGATTTTCTAGAGTGAAACAAACATACAAACTTTGCTTTCCTAGAATAAAAGCAAGCTGATTATGCTATAACACTATATTGCTAGATTATGTTTGTTCTTCTGTTGAGGAATTTGGGTATTCACACATGAGACTGATTGGAAGTGTTTCTTTCTCACATTGTTGCTTTTAGCCTGTTTTCAGACTAATTCCCCCTATTGTTCAGACAAGTTTTGCATATTGGAGTTATTTCTTCATTTAATGGTAGATATAACATTACATACCTGGAGTTTACTCTGTGGGGCTTTGGAATGGGAAGGACAGGGAATATCAGATCATTCCAGGAACCTTTCTTTCCCTAATCATATGATCCAGGTGATGAAAAAAAAAGTATATAAAAAGCATTTATTTTTGTGAGATGTATGTGCAAAACGAATAATATGAGGCACTGAGAAATGTGGCCATTTTAAAATGAAAGCTTGTGTATGTGGCTTGGAGTCACTCTAAGTATCATTGCTTTAGACTTTCTTGCCATATAGGTCTATGAAATGCCTGCTTTATCAGGAATCCTATTCATCATGTCTGAAAAAGAATCCATTACATGTTTATATATTTGTAAACTCAACTACACGGCGGCATTTGTGGAGCTCTGCCTCTGAGAAGCTGTCTTTTTTTTCACTTGTGAGGATAAAAATCAAAGCTGAAGATTGTGAAAAACATGACTGCCAGCCTGGGTTATTACATTGATCTTCATCACGGAAGAAAGAGGTATTACTCATGAGAAGCATGACGGAGAGAGGACAGCCTCATCATTTTCATGATCGAGAAAGGTATTATAAGAGATCTATATTTTATTTATTTTCTCAGTCCCTCCCTGAACCCTTCAACAGAAACTTAATCAAATGTCATCATTTGGAGATGATGTTATTATCATATATAGAATTCCCATTACCTTAAAAAGTATTTGTGGTATATTTCTTTAAACCTCTAAACAAATATTTATAAGTGGTCATTTTATTTTATTTTAAAATTTGATACACATTTGGAGGGATTTAATACACTTGTCCCTGCTCCCTTCAATCAAAATCAGTTCAGGCTGAGATTATCAATTGGCCCTCTGGAAACGTCTGAACATTCTGTGTACCTGGCAGAGGATACCCTACAAATCCATTAGGCTGGGATTGTTATTATCATCTTTCCACTGTGTCGCAATGGTAAAATTCATGCACACACAGTAAATCTTGAGTTAAGACTCCACATATTTGCATTCTTAGAAATATAGTCTTATGAAATCATACCTCTCACATCAAAAATGATGGCCAAAAGATCTATTCCTTATGGATTTATGCTTCTGGAACATGAAATAGAGTCTGTAAGGACTGACATCCACCTACACGCAATCCTCTCTGTCTTGGAAGAAGTAAGAGTCTCTGAGGTGCCCTGGAATTAGGCAGATTCTTGAACAGACTTCTGAGTTTCATTCCAAATGGCACCAATGTCCCATGGCAACAAGCAAGCACTGGCCGTGCCTTCCTTAATAAACTCCTTTCGATTATGTGGCAGTCTCTGGTGTTAAAATTCTGCCCTAAATGTGAGAAGCATTATCCATATTTTACCCCAAGTTCCTGAGCCTTTGAGGTTACAGTTTCAGCTCTGGCAGACAATGCCAACCAACCAACCAACCAACCAACCAAACAAGCAAAAAACCTTCAAGAAAGTGATATGCAAAGTAGGCTAGACTATAGAATTTCATATTAGTAATATGACCAGAAGTAATTGATAAGCTCTTTTTTTAAAAAAAAAATTTTATTGATTTTTTACAGAGAGGAAGGGAGAGGGATAGAGAGTTAGAAACATCGATGAGAGAAACATCGATCAGCTGCCTCCTGCACACCCCCTACTGGGGATGTGCCCGCAACCAAGGTACATGCCCTTGACCGGAATTGAACTTGGGACCCTTCAGTCAGGAGGCAGACGCTCTATCCACTGAGCCAAACCAGTTAGGGCAAGCTCTTTTTATGTTATATATAACCAGGGAATAACTTAGACATCAAGAAAAAGAGAGGTCTTATTAAACTAAGTCCAAATCAGCACCATTATGCCTTATGTGCTATTGTTCATATATTTAAATTATCTCAGACTTCCAGAACATCTTTAATTTCCATGTCTAAATCAATATGACCTCAATTGAGAGAGATTTCCTTAACGTATGTAGTTTTTTCTGGTGTCTCAAAATTATATTAGAAGATAAGCACCCAAGATGGAGTGAGCCCACTTAGCCTTTCTCTACCAATAATTTTACCACTAAAAAAATCCAGACAATATGCAAAAGCAAAATCTAGAGGACTCTGAAATGTAAACAACAGGCTGATTAGGACCTTGGCCTGGAAAGGACTTCTTATAGTACACTAAAAGTATAAACTACAATAGAAAAATTGTTTTTTTAAATAAATTGGTTTTTATCACATTTAAAAACATTTAGTCTTTATAATACTTAAGAAAACAAAGCCGGACTAGAAGAAAATATTCATGATACAGATGTATGCTAGTGGATTTGTATATTCAGACTATATAAAGAGCTTTTACCACTTAACAGGATGACCAATAACTCAATAAAAAATGGGCAATTTGAATAGGTTTTCCAAAAAGGAAATATACAGGTGGCAAATAAGTACATGAAAAGATATATAACATCATTAGTTGTCAGGGAAATGCACATTAAAATTATAATGAGATACTATACTCACTAGAATAGCTTTTTTAAAAAATTCTCAATATTAAATTTCTGGCCAAGATGTAGAGAAACTGGAACTCTCAGATACTACTGGTGGAAATATAAAATGGTACAACCCCTTTGACAAACTCTGGCAGTCTTGTAAAAATTGAAATAATATACACTTAGCATATGACTCAGCCATTCTACACCTATATATTATTCAAGGGAAATAAAAACATATCTACACAGAGACCTATAAGTGAAGTTTTATTCTTGTAAATAAAACTTATAAGCAGTTTTATTTACAAGAATAAAAATTAGAAACAACTCAAATGTCTATGAGTCAGGTGACTGGATAAACAAACCCAAAATATAATTGAATGATAACTATATGTATAAAAGTCCAGAGACTGGAACGATGGCATGACTGGAATGACGGGTCCCTATGACGCACACTGCGGTGGCCAACCGGCCCGATCAGGGCCTCAATTGCCCCTCCCCCACCTCCTTCGTCTCCTCCCCCCCTGCTGCCCAGCCCAATTGGCCCTCATGAGGTCGGGCCGGCTGGACCCCACCTGTGCATGAATTCATGCACCAGGCCTCTAGTAAGCAATAAAAGCCAATGATTGACTGATAATAGACAAGCATGTGGATGAATCTCAAATTATTTTTATTAGATAAAGAAAAGCCAAATGAAAGAGTATCACTATAGTATCAGTTTTATATATAGAAATGAATTGACAGAGAAATAAAGCTTAAGAGTGATTGCTGGGCAAAAGGAAGGACCAACTGCAAAGGGGCACAGAGGCTCTAGGGAGGTGACTGGCGTCTTTCTGTCTTAATTGTGATCATGTCTTCAGTAGTTGCACAACTCACAAAACTCATTAAGTTGTGCCTTTTAAATAGATGCCTTATAAGTATTTATTGAAATTTAAAGAAATTACTGTAAATTTAATTTTAGGAAAGAGAAAGAAGTTAGTTTATTTCAATGTTATGGTTCATAAAAATATCGTATTTGTGAGTAAGAGTATGGATATTATATAAACAAAACACAATTATAGAATATCAAGAAAGAGAAAAATGACATAATGAAAGTCGATATGTATAAACTGAGATGAAAATAATGACCATGAAAAATAAACACAAATGGGATTAATGACTTTATAACAGAAATTTAACAAGATTTTCAGATTACCTAGAGGAGCAAATTTCTTCTTTAGCTTATCTGCAGCTACTTATGTCATAGGGTCTCAGCTTTTAATAAACCATTATATTATATATGCAGTGAGTAAATCTGCATTTTAGTAGAACAGCGACTCCCCAAGCTGCTCTCCTTCCCTTCTGTTAAGGTCGGTGAAGTTAAAAATGTAACTATAAAAATAGTCTTACTTGCACAGTCAACATTTTCTTCCCCCCTGGGTATCTCTGAATTCTATTTGCCTCTGTAACTGACAGTCATGTATTATTTTGTGCTTCATTTGGCATGACACAACAAATGCATGTGGGGAAGAGCAAGCTGGGTTTCCTTCTGCACTGTGTTTCAGTAGGAAAACTGTCAGTTAAATTCCGGCTGCTGAATTTTTACAACTAGTTCCACTAGAAGTTGCAGAAAGAACACAGAATGCTTAAACAAATACCATGTGGACTGAGTATTGACAGGTGGGGAAACGTGTGACATAAAAAACGATGTCTATAATATTTAGCAAGACTCCATCACTCATTATCATGTCAACAGAAAATGAGTTGCATGACATGGGTACTTGCTCTCCAGCTTTGTGAGAACAGATCTTCTGCATTTAGGGTATGTCCTTGAGAGGACTGATTGTCCTATTGATAAAGATAAGTACTATTAAAAATAGAAATGGCTGTCACTGAAAATAAATGATTGTCAAGCCAAAATGTTGTAGAAATTTATTTATTTCTACCTCTGATGCAGATGGTGATTTTTTGAGATAACAGTTTGAAACCTCAAATTATTATTCTTATAAAATGTCAAACAGATTTTACAGCCTCAGAGAAGTTCTTCCAGTAGAATGTTGTTAGGCTGAAGGCTTTTCAGTGAAGTTTTTATTTCTCATCTTTTTAACTGATATGAATGGGGAGAATTGAGAAATGGTAACAAAAACAAGCAAAGGAATATTATTGTTAAAATTAACTAAGAACATTCTAATGAGAGCTAATATCATACTGTTTTCATTAAAATGCTGAGAATATGAAAGTTTGTAATATGTGCAATATTCGTGGTATTTGTATTTCTATGCTTAATTTATATTTGCATTATAATACAAATTATTCTCTTAATCTTTACAAAGAATTCCTAAAAACTTACATAATTCTGTGAGATAAAATAAGAATCAATATAATCACATTATTTACTATATCTAATTTTAAACATCTCTAGCTCTCATAATTTTACTTGATTATAACTAAACTATTATATGCAAAGCACAGGTTCTTGCCTTCAGGGAGATAACAGTAATGTGTGAAATAACATAAGGACACAATAACTGTGAGACAAGACATTATGCTACATAAAGTTTATGCATATTTCATAGAATTATGGGTCATTTTCTTACTTTCAAAGTGGGCTTATATGATCCTAATTGTCACCATACGGGTTATACGATTTAAGTGATTCTTACCCAATGTATAGGACTTCAATGAGTGATGTTAGAAATGGAATATATTCCTGGAAGAAGTAATGGCAAAAGCCAAGGGCTTGACATAGGAAATAAAAGTACTTTTCAAAGTGGTGACCTTTGAAATCAGTTTATTGGGAGTGAATGGTTTATGGAGGAAAATAGCAAGAAAAGAAAGGTGGATTAGGACCACAGGGGGAATCTAATGTGTTAGTCTTTCCAATTTTAAAAGCTATTTAGATCTTATAAGAAGCAATATAAAATTCTTTAACATTTTTTTAAAAAGTTAAAAAGCAAATCACATTGCATTTGTGTATAAATTTTTTTTACTAGTATATGCTGCCTAAGCAAAAATAAATAGCTTGTACATTCCATTTAGGATATTTAATATTGGATCAGTCTTGAAAGCCACTGGAATCCTGAAATGTTATCCAAAAATAGATTTGTAACCAGTTAAGAAAGATAATAGTAGCAACCAAATAGAGAGATATTATGCTGGAATTTTTTGCAGGGATAGTGAAGGTGTTATATAGTGTCATGCTGACAAAAAAGTGATATATGTTGTAATGTTTCTTCTGATTGAAAACTGATTTTGGGTGGTGAGCACACAATGCGACATATAGATCATGTATCATGGAAATATACACTTAAAACCTACATGATCCTATTGACCAATATCACCCAATAAATTTAATTTAAAAAAAATGAGTGCAAGATGCCTATTTCTGGCTATAATAGGTTAGCTTATATCTGACGAATGCTTCCACCACAAACAATAAGGAAAAATAAATAAGAGATATAAAACAATTGTTTGAAGGAATTGGAAAGCCAAAGAGAGGAGAAATATGAGATTTCAAATTAACATTTGATGCTACTTTAACCCTAGCCTGATTCTAAAATGGCTCCTGAGGAATTTAGAAATTGAACAGTATCTGTATAATAAAAGCCTCAGCAACCGGTGCAGCGGAACAACCAGAACGACCGGTTGCTATGATGTGCACTGACCACCAGGGGGCAGACACTCAATGCAGGAGCTGCCCCCTGGTGATCAGTGAGCTCCCACAGGGGGAGCACTGCTCAGCCAGAAGCTGCGCTCACAGCTGGTGAGCGCAGCGGGAGGTGGCAGGAGCCTCTCCTGCCTCCACTGCAGTGCTAAGGAGCAATGAGCCAAGTGGTAAGGAGCAGCCAGCAGGCAGATGGTAAGGAGCGAGGGGTCCCGGACTGTGAGAGGGCGCAGGCCAGGCTGAGGGAAACACCTCCCCTCCACCCCCAACACACAAATATTGTGCACTGGGCCTCTGGTATTTAATAATCACAAAAGACTGGACAAACAAAAATTGAAGATCTGGATTTGCCAAGAAGCAAAAGCTCTTAAAACAGCAGTCTTTCAGTTGGGATGCCCAAAGAGCTACATGATAGGATAAAAAAGTATATTGATTATACTAAAATTCCCATAAAAATTAAATCTGGGTTTGAAACACTTGAATTGTATTGCAGTGACTTATCCCAACATCACTCATTGAAGTCCTTCTCATTGGATAAGAATCACTTAAATACCCTCAAAAATATATATATAAATCCTCTCTAAGGATTATAACATTATTCAGAGCCTCAAAGTTTCCCTAAACTTTTTTATATAAAAGGTCCAGCTTTCACTTAATAAAAAGCCAGAAATGTAAAAAGATCAAAAGAGATCAAATATTAAAAGGGAAAATTGATAATAGGAAGAAGACTCATAGAAGATTCAGATACTGAAGGTATTAGATTCAGATTTTAAATTAAATAGGAATAAATATTTAAGACTAGATCTCAAGGTATGTGTTTTATACCAGCCAAAGAGAAGACTAGTGATGTGGAAGTTAGGTCAGAACAAACCATCTACAAAGAGGCTTCAAGGTCCATCTCTTTGGATGAACCATAAAATTCAGAACAAATTTCCCTGAATGATATACTTTCATTCACCTAGATTAAAATAACCCAAAGCTTTCCTTTTCCACTTAAGTGTGATCTTTTAAAAATATTGTAATTTTACTCTCAAACGTTCTTTGAATGAAGAAAAGTCAACAGTGCGACGCAGTGAAGAGATATCAGGAGAGGTGGCTTACGGTGCAGGGTTTGTCACTATTTGCAGTATCAGATGCCTCACCCTACCTGTCTCTCCACTTTCCTGTTGTAGAAAGCCAGACAATCCATAGGAGCCTTGCCAGGGCTAACCACCTATAGATCAAGACTAGTGTGGATGTGGATAAAATTCACTCTCTGAATCTAGGGGCATGGGCTGCACACCACTCAGCCTCCACAGGGAATTCCCTAGTTTTACTGTATTACCTACCGTAGCATTTGACAAGAAGGCATGACTTTCTCAAGATAAAATACAACTATCGGGAACTATGAAACTTTGTTTAGTTAAATCAGAAGATCTGGGTTCAAGTCCTAATTCTGCTGTTTACATGGTTTGTGACTTTGGACAACTTATGTACATTGACCTATGTTTCAGAGTCCAAGGAAAAAACAAAAACCCAACCAAAACTTGATACTTTATCTGAATACTGTTGTTATTCAATGATAAAAATATAAATATAACAGTACTTTTCTCACTGTGTAACTGTACTTAAACTGATGACAGAGCCTTTAGTCTTGAGTATTGGCCTACAGAAAAGGAGAAGAACTAGTAGATAATGTGGTGTTTTTCCACGTTGGGGCCTGAATACCCGGCTCATGATGCTTTTTTATTGTCTCTTCTTGGAATGTCATTGAATCCATCAAATGGCCAATATGTACTTCCCTTTTTCGAAGGCCAAGACTTAGCCCTTTATCTCAGAGGTACTTGAATATTTATTTTCTGCAGTTCTCTTTAGTTAAAAAAAGTCTAATCTCCTTACTGCTCTAATCCATAATCAGCACTGTTCAAAATCCTTTTGAAATATGTTTAACCTGTAAGCTTCATTTCCCCCACTGAAGAATTTTTAAATTTCTTTTGGCAGCCTATATTTTTCTTGGGTCATAAGGAGAGACTAAAAGCCATAATTTTCAAGTGATATTTTGAACTATACAATGCATAAGCATTCCTGTTGCTCCTGCACACAAAAGAAAACATTCTGTTAAATAACTGGAATTGCTCTTTCTATGCTAATTTGAGCACAGACTTATTGGAATGAATTTATCAGCCCCAGAACACCCACTGTGAGTTACCACAGGCTCTCCTGTAAACAAGCAGCATCCCAATGAGTAAATACATTTCAAAATGCAAGAGAAATCTATTTCAAGGATTTTTCTTCTTTTACTTAAGTGTTCTGTAGGTGGTCACTAAATTCATTAATGTCTTAATATGAAAAGTACTATGTGAAATTGTACAAAAGATAGATGTAAGTCTTATAGTTTCACTTTGGAAAAATAATGTACCATTTATCTTTGGCTATTTTAAGATTTTCTCTTTGGTTTTGGTCTTCAGGAACTTTAACACGGTGTCTTGATGTGGCTTTGTTTGTTTGCTCTTGGATTGGGCTTCATGGTCTTTTTGAATATGTAGCCTGGTATATTGGAAATTTCTATGCCATTTCTTCTCAACTATTATTTCTTTCTGCCACCTCATTCTGGGATTCCAATTAAATCTATGTGTTCTCACTGTTTTGTCTTGTGGTCTTTGCTGATTAGTTTATCTTTTGTTTCTTTATGCTACTTTCTAGATAGTTTGTTCTGACCTAACTTCCACATCACTAGGCTTCTCTTCAGCTGGTATAAAACACTTTTGACCTTGAAGGAAGTAATGTTTTAATAAATGGAGGCTCTAAGTAATATCTTATCAGTCATACTGTCCTATTGTCTTATTTAAGACTCAAAACAACTTTACAAGGTATACTATTTCAAAGATGAGAAAACTCATCCTATCTAATAAAGACAGAATATGCAAATTAACTGTCACTCTGCAACAAAGGTGGCAGCGCCCACAGCCAATAAGGAGGAAATATGCAAATTGAATTGATGTGACAAAGATGGAGGCAGCCGGGCTGGGACACTTGCGTTGTTGCCATGGCGACAATGCAGGTGTTCCACCTCACCCTGGCCCAGGCCTCTGGGCAGCACATGCAGGCGTGGAGCGGCCAGGGCTGGGCAGTACACCTGCTATGAGGGGGAGTGTGGAGGGATCTACAGAAGGGCAGCAGCCGGAGCGAAGGTGGAAGGCAGCTCTAGCCAGAGTGAAGGCAGAAGGCGGCGGCCAGAGTGAAGGGTGCTGAAGGGAAGAAGCCAGGGGAAGGAAGGCCTATTCTTGCACGAATTTTCATGCATCGGGCCTCTAGTATCAAATAAGATCACACAGAATATTAATGGCACTACTTTTTATGGTTTTCAACCACGGTTTTCAAATGCACACTGGAATTTCCTATACCATGCCATCTTTTTACATATTTGCCAGATAAATAGAAAATATGGACCTATCATTTACTTGCTTGGCCTTTAACATCACTACTTCATAAGTTTAACTAACAATAGATTTATATATTTGTGCATAAGCATTCTAAAAACAGTATAAGAGGATTTAAAATAGTTGTTTCCTCAGGCACAGAATGAACTTATCCCTTAATTCATGTGCTTTTCCTCACTTGCTTGAGGTATTTCATTATTTCACTGAGGTTCCTACCATGTATTCTTTGTAACCATGTATTTTCAAGGTTCAGAAAAATCTATTTCTTAACTAAGGATGCCCAGGGAGATAGTCACATGGTGGGATGGCTTTGTTGAGCACATATTAGAGCCTTTCTAACTATATGATAGCAAAACACGCACATTGGGTTTTCAGATACAAAAGCACTTTCCTTTAGGGAAAAAAAAAGGTTTCTACACTGTGGAGTTTTAGACACCAATCCCAGGCATAACTGCAGTCATAGTTTAGGGTTCTGTTCAAGCCAATTGATTTAGCTCACTACAAGCAGAGAATTAATTGTAAGCTGTTATAACCTTCAGCCTAATTTGGGTGGTGTGGGCCACATAATTCCATGATCTGACTTACCGACTGTCAGTGCTGGATAAAGGGAAAGTTTGAGGAATCACATCCTATTTCTCATTTTGCAAGCTTCCCGTCTATAAATGACCCTTTGATAGAAAAGACTCAAAGGTTATTGAATAGAAATAATAATCCACAATGAAGAAGAAATTAATTTTAAAGGTCTAGTCTAGAAGCCTTGTGGCTAAATATTTGCTAGATTGTATGTTCCTGCATTTCGAGTTGGTGTAAAATGCAAGACCAATATTTTTCCTTCTCCTTAAAAGTATATGACAACTTTAACAATCCTCTAGTTTATATAAAATTTGCCTATGAAAATGTTTCCTGCGTCAGAAGACCACTTGGAAACACTTTTGAAGTCACATGGAGCTTCTGAGGCACATTAGTTCATGTTGTGCTATTCCTATCATGGTGAGTGCTTTCGGCTTTCAAAATGTAATGTCCCGTTTTCTTCCCACACCACCCTTCCAGCCCATCCTAAGCTTTGTCTTGCACCTTCTTCCTGCTTCCAATACCAGTTACTGTCAGAGAGTCACCACTCCACCTTCTGAGGCTCCACGCCATGATATTGATGCACAAGAAACAAAAGAGGTGCTATTCCTTACAAACAACCCACAGTTTTACAACAATTCTAAAAAGACCCAAAGCTTTCTTTTCACCTGTTTGCAACATTCACATTCCTATGAGTTGCCTCAGGCCTTTACACCTATTTTACCCACATAATTTCAATCTACTCTGACGTGTTAAGTAGATAAATTCATCAGAAGCTACTTGTTTTACCTTAGCACATTCAGAGTGATGATTAACTCCGCTATACTCGCATAGATGGATTCTTACTCAGGGCAATTAGTTTTCTAGGACAAGAGTGGCGAGCTCAAAGCCTCAGAGAGGTGAGCCAGCTTACCTGCTCACACGGTGAGTGGAGACAGAGGCTCAGGTTCTCCAAGAGACCGCGGCAAGCCTGGACCCCAACTGTGAGCCCATGGCCCCTAACTGGATCCAGGAGAAAGTGTGGCTCTCCCAGCAGGTGGACAAGCTGAGGGTGATGCACCTGGAGATGAACAATGAGAAAGCAAAATGCTTGGTCAAGTTCCACAGAAACATCCTGGGCAGATAAGGAGTTAAAGAAATTGGATGACATTGCTCAGCATATGTAGGTGACTCTGCTGTCCATCTCAGAGGTGGTGAGGAGTGAAGGAGCTACAGGGACTGCTGGAATTTCTGAACTAAGAAACAAAGCTAAGAGATGTTTCACCCCTTTTTATCTGCTCTCCTCCCTTAACCTGACACCAGGACCAATTAGCATAGAGCCAGCTGGGTTTAATGCTATTTAAATAAAGTATATTTAATGTCGTTCTTTAAGCTTAAAAAAAAAAAAATAGCTAATACCTCCTCTGAAACACACCTTGGCATCTTAGTTTGGCCCTTGGTTACAACTAAACGTGGATTTTCCCTTCCTAACAAATGAGAACCCAGTGTGCCTCAGCTGTTCCTAATTAGGTTACTCCTTCTTTCTCTTACTGATTAAACATGACTCGGCTTCTTCCAAACTGATCTTTTTAAAATTAAAAACAAACAACCCAACAGACTGTTTTGTCAAAACCCCCAAATTATGCTGAGCCATTTCAAGTATAAATCTGTTTACAACGAAATAG
The DNA here is from genome assembly GCF_964212035.1 of Myotis nattereri. Lineage (NCBI taxonomy): Eukaryota > Metazoa > Chordata > Mammalia > Chiroptera > Vespertilionidae > Myotis > Myotis nattereri. The sequence continues at coordinate 33,018,562 of NC_138079.1, forward strand.
ATTTAATCAAAATGTACTAATCAATTTTACTGAGGAACTTCAATTTATTCAAATATAAATGCGAAATTGTTTTTATTTTTCCAGTAATTGCTATCAAGGGTGCTTTGAAAACTTGCTTTTAAATTTGCATAGGAGGCTTCATTAACATGAACTTGGAACCCTTTCGTCACTTTCCTCCGGGCATTTTCACTTATTAAAACAGTTCAGTACTGAGAATATTTTCATTTCTATGGGCTGCAAAGCCCACGTCATCCCGCCACCACCAGTTACTGGCCTTGCCAGCCCTGCCCAGGAAACATGGATGGCGTGTTGGTGAATACGGCGGGCTTGCCTCTCTGGTGTTGTAGCAGAACAGGAGGAACAGCCCCTGTTAAGTTGTGTACACGGTGGTGAGGTACTACTGTCACCTCTCCACTGGCTATCAATTACTATGAAGCTCATTGTCTGCAGGGGTACTTAATCCCAAGCAGCTCTCAAATGCATTTTCATCCCATGTGACATTTAACTTCATTGTCAGCATGAGGTTTGATACTGTAATCCTCAGATGCAAATCATGCTTGTCCATATTATGGCAATTTCCGCAGTTTCCATCAGCCTCCCAGTTCATCTATTTCTAGCGCCTAAGAAACCAAATGGCAGGATCAATCTTCCATATCTCTCAGCAACACAGAAATCGCAGAGGCATTCGATCCCCTCACTAATGACTATACAACCACTCACTATACCTCTTTCTCAAGAACAAGAAATGTTGGAGAAGGTCCCAAACCCGGTCTCAAGTAACCTCCACTGGGATTATGAAATACCTGTCACCCTCTCTTACAGACTCCTACAAAACTCACATTCTCTCTATGTTGGTTTACGATTGCTGCCTAACAAACCATCCCCAAACTCATCCTAAAACAATAGTCAGTCATTATCACTCATACAAAACTTTGGTCTGAACATACTGCTGTTTCCACTATAATTTCTGCTCTATTTGGTTCTTTCCAGTAATAAGAAGTAATCTCAAATAGTAGTTCAACAAATTAAAATGAGGGTTTTCCTAATTAGAAGGTTCTTCTCCATTGAAATGATTTCTAATCAAAAAGACAAAAATTACTAGTGACACGGCTAAAAGAAAATTTAAGGTGGTGTTTTTCAAAAGAAAATACTAAATTTCATGTGCCATGAAAGGATCCTGTTATCAAATACTTTTGGAATAAAGTTGATAAAGATATTTCCCCTATGAAGATTAACAAATTACAAGAGTGCACTTAAGTCATAAGAAGCCTTCTAGCGAAGAGAGGATTTTACTGTTTGTCTAAATAGAGTTTTACTGTTTGTCTAAATAAAAAGATACATAGATTTTAAAAAGACTAAATTGAACTCAGCATCCAATAACCTGTTACCATTGGATATAGTTCTACCTGCTACAGCAAATACAAAATAAGTCCAACACTTCTTTCAATGGGCAAGTTCTCACTTATTTGAATCAGATACCATGGCTCGCAAGTCTTTGTTTCTTTAGATCAAGTGTATCAAGCTCATACAGACTCCAAATTAAAGTGACCTTCTGGAAAATGTAATAATCTGAATTTCATCTACTGGCTACATTGTCATTCACAATTCTATCAGTTAAATTTTTTTTTTATCGGGAATGAATGTAATGTTTGAAGGTATTCATCTTTTTTTGTTTTCCATTCTATACTCTAATGAATTCTGAGTCTATTAAGTCATATATATAGATAACAGAAATTTATATACTAGGATTTTCTCATTGGACCCGAGTCAAAAAGAATCTAAATACAATCCTAGGGATTTAAGACATATATTATTGGGTAATACAATGGGTAACTAGATGTTCTGTCTGGTTACTTACAGAGTGCAGGACATAGAGTCTATGGCAGTGGGAATTGGTTTGCCTGTGGCCCTGACATCATGGGAATGTTTCTGACTTAATGACAGAGATTTCTGAACTTCAACTTGATTGGGAAAATGCAATCATCTGAAGGAAAAGACCATTTAAAAATCAAAGAAGGCAGATATAGTTTATCAGTAGGTTAAAAAAGCACAGTTTTAGGTTTGGTGCTAAGCTGTTTTTGATTCAAGGAAATAAAGAACAAGGCAGGTCATGTTGCCTTAACTCTTCTTCCACAGGTTTTGAGGACCTGAGTCCTTGCGTTCTAACAAATAAATATCAAAAGAAATAAAAACAAGAATCTTTTGAATTGTCATAGCAAATGCTCGTCAATTCTACCTTACCCACACTCTTGAAATGTTTTGTTTTCCATTGGAAAGGAGAAAAAAACTTGCTTTTTAATTCAAGAAATCTATTGATAGCATAATTAGTGATTTAAAAACGAGTATGATGGATTTCAGAATTTTTCAGGAAAAGCATTTTTCTTGATTTACATTGGAAATTCAAAAGTAGCAATGACCTTTATACGTAAAACACTTTTGTCCTGCAGCTCAAAGCAAGTACAAAGGAAAATTCACTGATTTCAGTACGGGGATAAAACGAACAGCATTGACATATTCCTGTATTAAAATATGTTTGTTGCTTTTACCCAGAATGTATCTAACATGGTTGCACTGAATTTCTGTGCTGTAGAAAGAAACATTAAAACCATTCCTAAAGTCAGAATCAGTCCAGGGTTCTGTTACTCTCAGCACCTGAAAAACACTGCTTTTCATATCTACTCCAGTTCTCAGGCTGCACTCCAGCCACGCACATTTCAAAGCCCTGCAAGTACCTCAGTACAGCTGAAAAATGCACACAGTCTACTAATGAAATGACCTTACTTAACTGGGACATCTTAGTTTTCTGCCACCATGATAACTAAAGGAAATTAAATTTTAAGAACACATTTGAAAATGACCTGAAGGTTCATTGTTGAATCTCAGCTAAGGAAATTACAAGGGGACCACAGTTTACACAATGTACTATCTTAGCCCCTTATTTTGCTTGCAGGCTAAGGTGTTTCCCCCCCCCCAACCCCCCACAAGATTACAAAATTAATAAAAACTAAAGGCAACCCAGAAATGAAAAGCTACAATTCTGATAAGTATGAGTTCAAAGTGAACAGAACAGAAGGCTATATTTTTTTTTCTTAAAAACTTAAGGGGAGAAATAGGGGAGGCAAAGTGACTATACTTTTTGATATGGCGATAAAAAACAATAAAGCATTTAAGAATAAGTTTAAGGAGGTTAAAGATTTCTACTATGAAAACTACAAGACATTGATGAAAGAAATCCAAGAAGATACAAATAAACGGAGAGGAAGAATTAATTGTTAAAATGTCAACAATGCCAAAAGCCATCTATAGAGTCAATGCAATTCCTTTCAAGATTTCTATGGCATTTTTTAGAGATAGAAAAGAGAAAACGCTCCTAAAATTTATAAGGAATTGCAAAAGATTCCCAATAGCTAGAGAAAGAAGGACAAGTAAGGAGGCTCTACACTTCCTGATTTCAGATATACTCATCAAAACAACAGGGTGCTATCATTCAGAGCAAACAGACCAATGAAACAGAGTCAAGAGCCAACAAAAAGCTAAGCATAAATGGTGAACTAATATTTGACAAGAGAGCCAAGGATACTCAATGGAGAAAACAGTTTTTTCAATGAATAGTGTTGGGATAAATGGATATTCACAAGTTAAATAATGAACTTAGACCCCTATCTTACATCACTTACAAAAATTATCTCAAAATGAATTAAAGACTTAAATGTAAGACTTGAAACCATAAAACTCCTAGAAGAAAACATAGTGGTTAGAGCAGGGGTCCTCAAACTTTTTAAACAGGGGGCCAGTTCACTGTCCCTCAGACCATTGGAGGGCCGGACCATTGTTTAAAAAAAAAAAACTATGAACAAATTCCTACACACACTGCACATATCTTATTTTGAAGTAAAAAAAACAAAACGGGAACAAATACAATATTTGTATTTGCATGTGGCCCGCGGGACGTAGTTTGAGGACCCCTGGGTTAGAGCATCGACCTGTGCACCAAAGGTAGATCGTAGGTTCGATTGCTGGCCTAGGGCATACCTAGGTTGCAGGTTCCATTCCAGCCCCGTCTGGGTGTGTGGGAGGCAACCAATCAATGTGTCTCTCTCGCATGGATGTTTCTTTCTCTCTCTCTCTCTCTCTCTCTCTCTCTCTCTCTCTCTCCCTCTTCCTCTCTCTCTCATCCTCTCCCTCCCTTCTTTCCACTCCCTCTGAAAAGCAATGGGAAAAAAATATCCTTAGGTGAGGATTAACAAAAAATTAATAAAATAGTTTTTTTTTAAAGCCACTGAATTTGTAGTCATTTATTACATAGCAATAGGAAATGAATACAATACTCAAGGTTGTCTGATATGGTCAGTGGATCAGTCCTGAAGATGAGGATTAAGGGTTATAAATAGTCTGGAACACAAACAATCTTACTTCTTTTCATTGCTTTATTTTTCCCCTGAATTTAAAATACTAAATCCAAACGACTATGGCCAGGAAAGAGAAAGGAGAAAAGTAGGCTCTTTAAATTGCTTGTGAACTAGAGGTCTTAAAGTAAAAAGATAAAAGATGCATGGTGAGGCTTGCATGTAGTCCAGTGTGACTCAGAGGGGAAGAAAATGAAATAAGTACCAGTATTTGGGATGAAAGTTCAAGTCAGTGCGACAGAATATGCATTTTATGAGAGTGGCCCTTGTTCTAGGTCAATTTCTGCACATCAGGATTCATAACTAAAAGTATCTGATAGTGAAACCAGTTTTGAATGCCCCATAGTCAACAAATAAGATATACCAAATATTGTAGAAAGGCTGGTCATTTTTAATGCCTACTGAAGAAAGTATTATTAACCCCCCAAGACTTCCTAGAACCAATTGCTGGTTACCTCTAATGACTAAAAAGGCCTGCCAGGAACAGCCAGGTTCCAGTAGGAAAGCCATATCCGATTTTAAAAATCAGTCTTTAGAGAATCTGTATTTCTTCCATTCACATGGCTTTCAAAAGCCTTGCTCATTTGGCTCTCCTGCCTTGCAACATGTGCTTACATCTTGGAAGGCTGAATTGCAGCAGTAGAGCTTGATGGCTGGTGGGTTGGTAGCCTTAGGAGGCTCATCACTGTGTGTTTCCAAAGAGTGATAGAAAGGCATGTGTAATGGTCAAACCATCATTAGGAGAAACCCACTGGCTATTTCCCAGGAGACCTCATTACTTGATAACTCACTGCATTCTGGAGCTGGCCCTGTGCCCTTCAGGCTCAGGAAGCCATGTTCATGGTGCCCTAAAAGTTGAGCCATTATTCCAGAACAAATTCACATTCAATAAGCCTAAGGAGACAGATGTGTATCTGTAAAAGCAGAAGCACAGCTGTCATATGATCAACAACTCAGCTTGGCCTGATGATTCATCTTCTCTTCAATGTGAAGGTAATATTAATCAGAAAATTGCTATGTAAATGTGGAATAAGAACCAAAAGAATCAAGTCTGAGAGACTGATAAATAGCATTAAACTAAAAGTTGTGTAGTGCTTAAGGTCATAGACTCTGGAACCATACAGATAGCTTCAATTCCTGACTCTTCCACTAATTAGTTGCATTAGTTGTACAGCTATGTTGGCTGCAATTCAGCCTTCCCAGATATAAGCAAAATTTGCAAGGCAGGAGAGTCAACCGATTAAGGCTTTTGATTGCTGCATGACTTCAGTTTCATATGTAAAATGTATATAATATTAAAAAATAAGTCCTTCAGAGTATGGTGTTAGGTAAAGAGGGTAGTACATGAGCCAAATCTCTCCACTCTTTTGTCTCATATTAATGTATTTAAATCACTTATAATCATGCCTGTTATACAATAAGCCCTTTATACATAGGCTATCAGACTAGACTGGGCATATCAGTTTGCATTATTCCTAGAAAATATTTTAGTTGGCATTATCAACATCCCTCCACTCTGATACACATATATTCTTTGTTTAAATGTGGTAATAGGATGGAGTAGGCACCTCACATCATCCTATCTAGTAGTCAAACATGGTAATTGACCGTACCTTCGCTATGCCTCCCATGGGCTAATCAGCAAGATATGCAAATTAACCGCCAACAAAGATGGCGGTTAATTTGCATATGTAGGTGAAGCAGCGGAGTGAAGACTGAAGGCGGCTCTGGCTGGGGCAGCGAAGGCTTGGAGGCTGCTCCCGCCAGAGTGAAGGCCTGGGTCCCAGGTGCCAGAGGAAAACCGGTGCTGAGAGCCAGGGGAAGGGAAGACCTATTGCACGAATCTTTTCATGCAACAGGCCTCTAGTCTACACTAATAAAAGAGAAACATGCAAATTGATGTCACTCTGCTATGCCCACCAGCCAATCAGAGCAACTATGCAAATTAACCCAACAAAGATGGTGGTTAACTTGCATACGCAGGTGCGGAGCAAAGACTGAAGGCTCAGGTGGAGTAAAGAGTGAAGAGTGAAGACTGAAGACTTAGCTACTCTGCTGCGGCCAGACCAAAGGCCTGGGTCCTGGGTGCCGGCAGCCAGGGGAAGGAAGGCCTATTGTGCAAATCTTCCTGCAATGCGTTTCTAGTCCAATAATAAAAGTAATAACACTAGCTTACGTGTATTAGGTACCCACCAGGTGACCTGGCATTATTCTAAATGCTCCACAAGTATTAAATCATTTAATTTCCAAACTACTATTACCATCTCCATTTTAAAGTGAAGTGACTGAGGCACAATGAGGTTGGGTCATTCGTATAAATTCCTACAGTTTGGAAGAGGCAGAACCAGGATTCAATTTAATCTCCCTGCTACTCAAAACATGGTCTGGGGAGCAGCAACTTTCACACCCACAGGGAGCTGGTTAGGAAAGCAGAACCGCAAACCCCTCCCAGATCTGCTGGATCATGATCTGCCTTTGGACAATACCCCCACAGGATCTGTAGTCATATTAAGGTTTGAGAAACACAGATGTAAATCCTTATGGCATCCTGCCCTTCCATGTACTAACTCAATGAAACTTCATAATGAAATCATAGTGTAAGATCCCAATGTGCCCATATTATATACAAGAAAAATGAAGCAGAATTAAAGTGCTCAGTGTCTTGTGATTAAGAACCGACAGGGTAGCAATTCAAACTCAGTCTGTCTGGAGTCCAGAGCTCTTGCTATCTCTGAGCCACTATCCTGACACAATTTCTAAGTTGTTGGTTTATAGCAGAAAACTGACTGCAAAATGACGCTTGGTCTTTGCCTGCTTGGCTTTGGGAGCATGGCTGCCCATTAGAATACTCTGGGTAGCTCTGACAATTTATTCTCTGGGGTAAGCCTATTTGTTTTTTTGTTTGTTTGTTTTGGGTGTGTGTGTTTTTTTATATAATGCTCCCTAGCTTCATTCTAGTGCACAGTGGTGAGAGGCACTGTAAGGATTCTCACACTTGTATGAATTACCAGGATACTTGTTAAAAATTCAAATTTCCATGCCCCTTTGCCAGAGATTCTGACTTCTGCGTCAAGAAAGGAGGCAGGAGTCTGTATTTTTAAGGGCTAAAGTGATTCTTATGATCTAATCATGTCTTGGAAATTACTAAAGTAAATACCTCCCGGCCCTCTCCAATTTTCTCTGGTTTTATTGGAGCCTGTAATTGCATGAGCTGGGAAATGAAAAGACAATCTGAGGTCCCAACCATGTTCAAGAGGCAGTCATCATTTTTTTAAAATATATTTTATTGATTTTTACAGAGAGGAAGGGAGAGGGATAGAGAGTTAGAAACATCGATCAGCTGCCTCCTGCACACCCCCTACTGGGGATATGCCTGCAACCCAGGTACATGCCCTTGACTGGAATCAAACCTGGGACCCTTCAGTCCACAGGCTGACGCTCTATCCACTGAGCCAAACCGGTTAGGGCGGCAGTCATCATTTTTATCAAGACTTTTAAATTACACAGTATACAAATTTGAAAATCAAAATGAAACAGCTATTTGAAAACAACCTCCATTAGCTTTCTGGATAACAATACTTTTTCTATGCAAATATTTTTATAAAGTTTAGAAAATTGCATATATTCTGTATTCTGCCTTCTTGTTGTTGTTTTTTTCATCTAACTCTGCACCAACCTTTATAACTATATTCATAACCATCATATTTAATGACTGCTGAATGCTGGCTTAAATCATTAATTTAAGGACAGGGTCTGTTTCTTAGGCAGCTATATACTAGTATACCCAATACCTAGTACAGCAACTATCATATAATAGATGCTAAGGAATAGTTAATGATAATGCAGAATTTGCTTTGTTGTTCTCTAGTACTGGAGAGCGTTTAATACATGTTTGCTATCATTGTTATTCTCTCAGTAACTATAGAATTGTAGTAACATTTTTCTACTAACCACATTTCCAAGTTAAAGTAATTAATGGAAATTAAATTAACATCACATTTTCATTTGATTTATATTAAAATATAAAGCCACATTTAGTGACATTTAATAGTGTTATCTTTTGAGTATTTAACATTAACACAGTTTCTAATTATTTTATATAAGATCATTTCCCAGAAATAAAATTTCTGAAAAAAATGTTCATTAATATTTTTGAGTCAAATTACTTCCCCATTTACCTTAATTTTCAATGTCATCAGAAATTTATTGAGATCCGTTCCCATAATATATTTGACAGTATTGACTATTATCTTTTCAGATTAAATTACATATTTGGATATTATCTTTTTAAAGAATTTTGGCTAATTTAATAGACCGAAAATTTTTAAACATTTTTTTACCGATCAATTCTATGTCCTTTACAAGCAGCACCCCCAAATTTAAAATCCCCAAGCAGATATGGTGTATATCACATCTACTCACATTCTTTTGGCTGAAACAAGTCATGTAGCAAAGGCCAAAGTCCTAATGCTTGTAGACCATATTTATGTTCCTGACATTCAAGTCTTACCAGGACACACTGATATTTGGTCATTTTGATTGATTTCATTTTGGAAAATTACCATCTATTATGCATGATTATTGTTTCTGTTGCTTTGTTCTAGGCTCCCTTCAGAAATGCAAATCATAAAGTCTCTGTTCTTTCTCTTCCATATCTGTGATCTCTATCATCATTTTGATAGAAATGACCTTTCCCTCTGGAATAGTATGGAGGTTTTCTTTCACATTAAAACAATTTGGGGGTTTTTCAGAGGCATGTCTATTCTTTGTTTCCCTCAAAGTGAATTTTAACTTGTGGCAATTCTGACATGTATTCTCATTGTGCATTTTATCCTGATGAGGTCTGTCCCTCTCAGCCCTCATACTCTTTTCTTCCTGTTCATTCTTAATATCATGCCTTCTTGGGTGCAGTTAACAATCGTCAAATTATCCAGAGGCTGTAGGTGATTATTTTCAGAAAAAAATGGCCATTCTTTGGGCCTTCAAAATGCTGCTTCCTTCCTCTTAATGTGAAGTAATTTTTAAATGATCCCTCCTTCTTTCTCATTTATTTTCAATACTGTATTTAAATTACCTTTGGTCCTGCTATCAGTCTACTTTGTAGCTATATAAACTCCTTTACGGGTCCTTAGGCAGATTAATATGTTCAAATCCGGATACAATTTCCCATTTCCAGAAGTTTTCACTTCTGTTAGCTCTGCTATATGTGGGTGGCATCTCTCCCCTAGCATTTTATTTAGCCTTTTCTCTGATACAATTCATATGACACTATTAAACTCCCATTACGAAAAGGCAGTGCTGGAATTCTCCTTTTTGGAGGGATGTCTTAAATTGTTCCATCAGAAATGAAGAGTGGATAACTCCCCCACTTTCTTCCAAAGTACCAGCTACATCTCAGATTCAACTCAAGTAAGTGACTGATGGGCTGACATGTGCACCGCACAGCGTTTCCTGGGATACAAGGCAGCCACCCCATCAGTCTGGCGTACTAGGGGAGTGCAGAGTGCTAACTTGGGGGAAATGCTTTCACCTGACAGTAATACAGACATCGTTGTAGGAAGAGTGTTCAGTCCCCAAAGGGGATCTGGTTTGAGATGAGGTAAAGATAAGAAGATCCCAGAAACACTGCTGAAGGAATCAAGTCTACTTTTCCAGGCTCCCCCCACCCTACTCCCATGTCACCCTACCTATCATCCTCGTCCAATTATCAACTACAGACTCAGCCAGCAGTAGGAATTCCAGCACCAAAGTTGTGCTTTTCCCTATGATTTACCTTCACTAAGAATCCTCCCATCTGAGTTGACTGTGGAATGGGTTTAAGACATTCTTAACATAACATAGAGACTCAAACAATTAACAGTGTAGTGGTGACCCTAACACACACACACACACACACACACACACACACACACCATTCTATACCAAGAAGGTCCTTTGAATAAAAATGATCAGGAAAATTCTACTTAGGAAATTAAAGTGGAGCCATGGATGAATTTAGGAAAACAGGTCAATGCAGGATGGCCTGGGTGCTCATGTATTGGTTATACACTCTCTTAACACTATGGAAGGAAGACACATTCTTATTCTCAGGAAATATTCAGAGATCACTGCTATCATTAAATAGTCAACAAGTGGCGCTAGATGATAAAGAAATTATAAGCATTATGATGCTTAGTCATCATAGCTACAGATAAAAAAGTAAACCCATTGATATTTAGTCTCCACTCCCAGTTATCTAGAGAGCACTAAGAAAGCCAATAGAGTTGAGAACAAAATAATTTATTTTCCAATACCTCTGAACTCCATTCTGCAAACTTACATAAAATTTACATTAAAATCATGAATAAGTTTAGGGGAAGAGATGTAAAGTGCGAAAGTTGACTTGCTTCTATCTCCTTCCTGGTCCTAGAATGTGTGGGCAAAAAGACGAGTTAGCAACAGGTTGCAGGACCTCTTTGAACACCAAGCAATGATGACTAAATTGCCATCATTTCCCCCAAACCATTCCCAATGTGCATTGTCGTCCTTGTAAATATGGAAGGTTAGATTATGAGCTGTTCTTTGAAATTCTAATTGGGTATCATTAAAATAATCACAGGGAAACACACGAAGCATCCACATCATGGAATGAAGCTCTGATGGAAATGATGAAGGCACCGGGAGCACTCTATCAAACCTTGTGCACTATCCAAATGACAGAAACAGTGTAAGAATAGTCGGGTCCTACCCGACCACCTTGACATTCCTACTAGTCTATAATCAACCAATGTTAACCCAGTGTCTTTATATGCTCACCTGTGTGTCAAGCACTGTGTGGGACAAAAAAACATAACAGAGCACCTGTGCCTCAGAGAGTTTGTAATTGTATTGGAGGATCATGACTTACATCCTGAAACAACAAAGAACAATGCAAGACACAATAGAGTTAAAATATGATGGTGTGTATTAATAGCCACGGTGTGGGTGTTCCAGAGAGATGGGAATATGCAAAGCCTGGAGAAGTCAAAGAAGGACAATTATATAAATCAGAATCTTGGGTCCACACAAAGAGAGGAAGAATTCAAAAAAGGAATAAAGGTAAAATGAAATACATTTTGTTATCCTTAATTAATCTAAAAGATAACGGTTTAAAGTAATAGTAACAACATATTGGGTGATTTGTAGCACATGGATAAGTGAAATGAATGACACGAATGTTGTAAGAAAGGAGAGGAAGGAATTGAGAATACTGTTTTCAATTTTCCTGTACCACATATGAAGCAGTATGCTATTTAAAAGTGCACTTAGATTAATTTAAAATCTGTATTGTAAACTCTAGGATAACCATCATTTTTTAAAATTATAATTGATATAAAACAGGAGAGAAATTTCAATTACATAAAATGCTCAATTAGACGAGAAGGGAAAAAACAATACAGAAAAAAATGCTAAACAGAAGACGTACACATTGGAATCTTCACTTTCAGATGAGTGGGCAGAGTTTTGATAGCTTAACTGGATGACCCCCACGTGCCCCAATGTTTATAGAACATTGCAATTTCCACAATGAAGGTCTTATTTCTCTCAATTTACTTATTGTATTTAAAGAAGGCCCTTCTTTTTTTTTTTTTTTCTTGGCAGTAAACACTTACCGGCAATGCAGTGGGAAAAGGATAGTGGCAGGTTGCTTTCCACGTGTGTGTGTTAATGTGTTGCTGTGTTGGCTTCGACTCCAGACAGAACGAGAGAGACAGAAATTGGCATTTTAAAAAATAAAAAAGGGGGAATTTGCCGGGAGCCGGTCCATGCTTGCTGTTTCAAGGGACCTGGCATATATGGCATACTGTTCTTAATATGTTTGCTCACCTTCTTGGCACTATGTGTTTTAACCAAGGTCTCTGAGAAAGGTTGTTTCCCCAGGTAGGGATTTTCCCCTGAAGTTAGGGAGGGAATAAAACCTCTTAACTAAGTGCCAGGTGGGTAATTAATCATTTTAACTATGAACAATCATGCTTAAGCTACATAATCTTTACTCCCTGGAATGGAGATAAGAAACGCCCTAACCTTTGAAATAGAGATTGATAGGATTGGAATCAACTGGTATAAATACAGATGTAAGAAGACAGAACCAGGAGGCACAGAACCTACACAGAACGTTCTCTAGAGACAGACGAACTTCGCTGGAGAAAACATGGCAAAAGATCCTGGATGGAAGCTGGCCTCAGAACCTAGAGACAGAACCTAGCGAGAGAACATGGCAAAAGATCCTGGACTGAACCTGACTACAGAAATTGGCAAGAGAACCTGACTAGAACCTGGTGACTGAACCTGGCTGGAGAACCTGGACAGAACCTGGCTGGAGAACCTAGCGAGGGAACATGGCTACAGAACCTGGCTGGAGAATATGGAGAACCTAGCAAGAGAACATGGACACAGAACCTGGCTGGAGAATATGGAGAACCTAGCAAGAGAACATGGACACAGAACCTGGCTGGAGATCCTAAACAGAACCTCTCTGGAGATCCAGACCAGAACTTGGCTGGAGATCCTGGCTGGAGACCCTGGCTAGGCTGCTGATCAATTGAACGCTGTCTCCGTGTCATTCCTTCTTCGCCGACTCCGTCTACGCCTTTGGGAAACCCTGGACCCGCTGGGGTTGGACCCCGGCAGAGATCCTATGAACAAGTGATGCCCACAATGTCCCATCCTTAACAGCCCTGCTCAGTTCCTGAGCTCAGTAGACTGAGCTGCCTATGGCTTCTCTCATGGAGTCAACCTATCTCATATTTGGTCTTCCTTTTTTCCTGGTGCCTTCTATTTTTTCCAGCATTATTATCTTTTCCAAAGAACCCTGCCTTATCATTCACAACTCCTGCTGCCTCCCATCTTCTAGAATTATATTGGAGTCTTTCCTCTGCTGGGGACTAAACTCTCCCTGCCCTTCTTTTCAATGAATAGAACTAAACTTTTGTTGTTCATCTCATTGAAATTGCTCTTGGAAGAACAATTGGAAGGTGGCTCCCTAAGTCTATTAAAGCTCCTTGTGGCTAGGAATCTTGTCTGTTCTGTCCACGGATATATGCTCAGAATCTAGAACAGTGCAACAGATACTTTTCTATCCCCTCTTACTCCACTCCCCATGCCCTTACCCCCATCTTATTCATTATAACCCGGGAGAAAAATACTAGCCTCTATTTTTTAAATTCACCAGCAGCAATTATTATGTCAGACTCTTTACATATATTTTATCTGTTCCTTACAGAAAATCTCAATGTCATTATTATTATCTCAGATGCACTAGTAAAGGTGAGGATATTTGTGAGGAGAGGGGATAGGAGTCACTTGCCCAAAGGCCACAGCTGGAAAGTGGTGAAGCCTCAATTCAAACCATTTTTCTCTCTGCCTAGTACTTGGAGTAATAAGTATATATTTATAACAATGCTCTCTAGAATAATAGGAATCCTGGGGAGGGAAGTGGGATCCCTATGACACTTAGAACAAAGTCAGGGTTTGGGTACAGTTGTGAACAGAAGCAGCTGCCAGGCTGTGAAGTCCAGATAGCTGCTTGAGTGTCAACTGATGCGGATCATTAGCGGCATCACTGGGCAGCTATCACAGCGTCTCTGCAATGACTAAGCCAGCCTGAGATAACAGGTGGGCAAAGGAAGCATGCAAACTCATCCAGGTGTTCATTGATTTACAAGCACTAAAGATGAGAGAAAATAAAAGAAAAGTTGAAAAATCTGTCAAATAATAAAATTTATTTGCTTGGGGGGGAAAAGGGATTATTTTTCCTGTACCACATGACAAAGGAAGCTGGTCACTCCAAAAAAAAAGAGGTTAATAAACATTTCCATTGAGATAGTAGAAAAATGGAGCTTTGTTTAAAATATGTCAATGAAAGCATCTCTCTGAGATAATTGATGATGTTTGTAAGAGAGAAAAACTGAGGGTCTCGGGCCTATAACATTTTTACTATATTCTCTTGTCTTATTACTTAAGTAATACCAGTTGCCAGAATGACCCTGAAGACCTCACACTATAAAACAGTGCACATACTTCTTGTTGTGAGCTAAGACTGAATTTTAATTCAGACCCATATTTTTCATTTGGCTTCAATAGTGAGATCAAAATGAGGTGTTTTGCAAACTGTAAACTAAGCTGCATTGTTACTATTTTTTAAAAAAAATAAGTTCTTTGTAAAAGAGGGAACGAACTGATCTTCTAGAATAAAAGTGATATTTTCAAAAAGCTTCTTTTTCTTGAGCATTGGAAACAATAGTGCATTAGCTGCCCAATTAATACAGTGTCCCCCAAAAAATGTGTACACACTAACAGCTGATAACTCACTTAATTTTCACTCCTTTTCAGGTTTAATAAACACTAACTTTTAATCATTTAACGTGTGTATACAATTTTTTGGACACCATGTATATTTGATAGGACTGAAACACTGGAGAAAAAGGTTTAAAAAATTATCTCAAAAATCTTGCACTGGGCACCAGGAATTGTTGAAATGCATTCTACATGATGATCTTCTCTGATCCTCCCTACACCACAAATTGGGGAGCTATCATCTTCCCAGTTTTATTGGTAAAGAAACAACTCAAAAAAGGCTGAATGTGCAGGATTTCAGAGTAAGTGGTTAAGCCAACACTCAAACCCAAGACGTGGTCCCAAGTCATATATTCTTCACCAATCATGTTTTTCCAGTTTGAAGTGTCCATAACTATTATCCACAGGAATAAGGGGAAAGATAAATACAGCAGCGATCCAAGCATTTCTTAAAACTATTTCCTAACCATGACTTGGAGAAAAATGTAAATAGCATTAGGAAGGATTTCACTTTCTCCTTCATTTGCATATGTGAAAACAAGCCAAAAACACGAGTAAGTAAATGAAAATTATGTAATCCACTTAGAATTAGATGGAAAACTGTATTAGAATACAGTTTTTGTAATTAAGTTTTTCTTTACTAAGAAAAATACCTGGGTATAATAGGCTCTTTATCAAAGCCAAGTGCGCCGAAGTAGAGAAAGGAGTTAAAAGTATGCTGAACCCCACAGTTTTGAAAAACAATCAAAAGAAAGCTGAAAAGAATTGTGTTTCTCTTAGGCATAATATCTCAGAAATTCTTTAAGAGAAACATCAAAATATTTGAGGTTTCTTTAAGCAAAAAGTCTTTGTTAGTTCAGTACTTGCACATGTATATAAGAGAACACTGTGTTTCTCTTGAAGGTCTGTTCATATGGTACAAAACTGGAACAGTTCTGATATTGCTCACCTATATTCTTTTTGCCAATCTTAATTTATACATATATCTTAGAAAAGAGAAAGAAAATGCATCCAATTTCTGATTAAATTTTCAGGAGCGCTACATCTGAAATGGAGTACAACTAGACAGCCTCAGGGAAACTAGATTTTTTGTTGGACTGACTGTAATAACTATTTTAATCTTGTATTACTGATTAGATTGGAACCTAAAGTATTGAAGGAAATAAATCACTTGATAATATCATGCAGTGGTATTTCTTTCAGTGTGATTTCCATCAGTGAAATCATCAAATTGTAAAAAAAAAATTTTTAGAAGTACCTGGATACAGTATTATTAGATTTGTGTTTCCTGGACAATGCTCGTGTTTCTACTTGCAGGTGAATATGGATGAGGAGAACTATAAGGAAGCTTCGTTAAGTAGAACCAGGGATTCTAGTTTTTGTGGTGGTTTGTGGATCCCAGAAACATTTGCTATTGAGTTTCTGGGTCAGAACCTGCATAAATAGTTTTTCTGGTAGGAGACCTCTACTACATTCTTCACTGACTGGACATAAGACCACATATTCCATTGCCCCAGTAGCTTACTCAATCAAACCAATATAATTTCCCAAAACAAATCTCATGGGTACTTGAACAAATCCTCATATCCAAAATTAGGCATTGAGTGATTTAAGCTAATTAGCATATACCTTGATGAGGCTAATTGGTTCAGGAAGGGGTAGTTGCCCCAATTCAAGCCAACTAGAGATGGGCCCAGAACTTCTGGTTGATTTTTATGGAGAAAGTAGACCTATCATCTTGTTCAGATATGAACACAAGAGAATGTGATATCTGAAGCTGCTATGTACATCCCTGTGACCACAAAAGAGGGTCCATTCAAAAACAAAGTCAACACAAGGAAGACAGAGTTGAATCAAAAGATTGATAGAACCAGGTTCTGGTGACAGGACCTGAGCTCCTTGCCTTACCTGAGTCAGCCTTCCTTCTGATTTTTCTAAATATTTAAGTCAATAAATAACATTTTTCTTAAGCCAGTTGGAATTACATTTTCTGTTACTTGCCACCAAAATATTTCTTATAGGTGCAAAACTTTAAGAAGGAATGAATGTAAGTAGACACAGGGAGAAAGCTATGGAATTGGTAACTGAAATATAGGTTCTTCTGATAAATTATCAGGATAGACCATTTGCTGAAAGTAGGATAAAAGCAATGGGAAGAATGTTTGAATTTGTAATAACCACTGAGAGATATAACTAGGCAGTTGTTGAAAACCCAGCTGAGCCACAGAGTTCCCTAGCAGTCGGACATCCCTCAAGGGGTCCTAAATTGCAAGAGGATGCAGGCTGGGCTGAGGGACCCCTCCCACCCCATGCATGAATTTTGTGCACTGGGCCCCTAGTGGATTAAAAGACTCAATGGGATCTGCCACTTCTACAGTCTGTCCATTGTAGAAGAAAGCAAGAATGAACAGCTTTCTTTGAGAAGCCTCCATTCAGGTCAGTTTTAAGAAGAAAACAGCTTTTAGGAATGGCAGATAGAAGCGTTCAGAGTTACAACATTGTTTTATTTTAACGTCAAACAGAAATACCTAAATCCCTTGCATTGCAGCACATGAGCAGGATCAGGCTGAAGGACACTGCATTTTCAAAACCACTGCTTAGAAAGAAAGTTAACTTACAAAGATAGATCTTAGGGAGAGAAACAAAAATGACATTTCTAAGAGATTGTGTTAAGACACACTGATTTACAATGATTAAGGACTGAGAGAGTGGTTTCATTAAAAAAAAAACAAATCCAGACAAATAAACATGCAAAGCAGCCTATGGCAACCAGTCCCCCATTGCTAAGCCAAAAGAGGAAAGAGAGTTAAAACTGAGCAGCTGCCCTGCATAAACCCCTGCTTTCAGAGACATTAGGAGTGGTGAGTAGCCAAAACCAATACACACATGGAAAGAACATCACATAGCAGTAGGTAGTAAGGCCAAACGAGCAGTGTGGACATCTCATTCCTATTGCTTGTCACAATATGCTAGAATTACATTTTCTTTCTTGACAACACTCAAGATCAGGGACAATGCTTCCCTTATCCCTGGAACAAATCATGTATCATATGGTTGGTATGTAGTGGATCAGGAGTTCGATGATTTGTATCAGAGGAGAGAGAGATTGTCATGAACAGGAAGAAGCCTCAGGCCGGAATCCAAGGGCTTCTGTAGTCTGGCTTCATCATAACCAGCACCATGATTCCATACTTGCTTTAAAATAAACCCAAAATGCGATAAAGCAAGTAAGCAAATTTATGCCAAAAGAGCAGTGGATAGATATTTGCAATCCTGGATTCTATGTCTCCAGACTTATCTCTCTGCATGTTCCCTTCTTGCTGAATTACTTGTAATTTTTCATGCAGCTCGCATATGTCATGTCATTAGGTTCTCTCTGTATCATTTATCTGAAATGTTTTCTTGCCTCCCCACAACCAAATTTCAAGGTTAAGCATCTTTCCCATCTAACCTTTCCTGACATTATCCCAAATCCATTCACAGTATTGGCCACTCCTTCATTGGGTCCTCCACTGGCTCCACCATTGCAAAATTTCTCACTATTTCACTTATTTACAAGTCTATCACCCACTAGTGAACCCTGAGCTACTTTAAGAAATAGTCTTATTCATCTTTATTTCTATAGTGATTAGTGAAATACATAAAACACTTAATATGTGCTGATGAATGAATAAACAAATGAAATGCCATGCCTCAAACACATCTTCATGAAACACAGGGAAAATGAATTTCCCCCTGTGGAAAGCAGAATAATGCCCCCTACCTGTAAAGATACCCATGGCCTATTCCCAGAACCTGTTAGCATGTTAGGTTTCTAGGCAAATAAAGTCGCAGTTTGCATTCAGGATGCTGATAAACTGATCTTAAAATAATGACTTTATCCTAAAATACCTGGATGGGTTCAATGTAATCACACCGGGAGACAGAAAAGTGCGGTCAGAGAAAGATCTGTGATGACAAAAGCGGGGGCAGGGAGATGCTATGCTGTTGGCTTTGAAGCTTGGAGAGGGAGGCCATTTGCCAAGGTACGTGGGCAGTCTCTAAAGCGGTGGTTCTCAACCTTGGCTGCACATTAGAATCACCTGGGAATCTTTTTAAAATCCTGATTTCTGGGCCTCATCCTCCAGAAATTCTGTTTCTTTGTTACTAATCTTGTGGCCTCACCCCATAACAAAGAAACAGAATTTCCGGAGGATGAGGCCCAGAAATCAGGATTTAAAAAAGATTCCCAGGTGATTCTAATGTACAGCTAAGGTTGAGAACCACTGCTCTTGACAAAGGGCTGAACTTGACAAAGAAACAGATTCTCACCTAGAATCTTCAACAAGGAATGCTGCTTTCAGACCAGTGAAAAAATGCATCACACTTCTAACCTACAGCAGTACAAGATAACAAACATGTTTCTTTAACCCACCAAATTTGTGGTAATTTAAAGCAGCGACAATAGGAAGCTAATACACCCCTTAAAGCTCTTTTTGTGTTTAACTTCTTATATGTTCACTAACTTCTCACTACTTAAATAGCACCACTTCCTAAGTATATTATGGACCAAGCAATGGAACAAGCATTTTAAAGCATTTCATTTAATATCCACAAACAGCCTCCTCAGAGGACATGAAGCATTTATTTGGAGGAGCAAATAGAGGCTCAAAGAAATGAACTCTCCCAAGGGAGATCACACGGTTAAACTCCAGTGTAAGATCCTTAGGTACGAAGCTCACTCACCTTGTAAGCCAGGGGTCCCCAAATCCTCTCGTCTCCAGGAGTCACGTATTCTCCCATCACACGAAGCCCGAGGAGTCCAGCCTTCCCTTCAATGTTTTGTGGGCTCCTCTGGGAGTTATGTTCTCCTGTTATCCTCCCACACCTGATTCCTCAAGAAGCACAATTTTGATCACTGCTTAACTCTTAAGGAGAAACCCTTATTTGACCTTTCTCTTCTCCTCAAATTGGCAACAATTCCTCAGGAAGGGCGAAAACTTGAGTCCATATTTTTGGCTTCTCATTTTGTCCTTTCTGCTTGCTCCCCCTGCTAGGAGGAAAAGTGACCTTCCTGATGGGCGAAATTGATTAAATCTGATCTCCACTGGGCCATGCTTTTTTTGGAGGGCGTGTAGGGGTGGGCGAGGGATTATGGGATTGGAAAAGCAGTCCAAGCCTCCCTCTCTCTCAGTTGGACCAATGGTTGATCAGCTTTGCTCTTCCAATTTCCACAAAGTAAATCAGCTGTTTCCAGAGTGTGGTTACCACACCAGCAGCATCAACCTCACCTGAGAACGTATTAATCATGCAAATTCTTCATTCCTGCCCCAGACCTACTGAACCTAAAACCTCTGGGGTGGGGCCAGCAATCTGTGGTGTAACAAGGCCCCCAGGTGATTGTGCTGCACTCAAGTTTGCAAGCCACTGAGTCAATAGACCAGGGGTCCTCAAACTTTTTAAACAGGGGGCCAGTTCACTGTCCCTCAGACCGTTGGAGGGCTGAACTATAGTTTAAAAAAAAAAAAACTATGAACAAATTCCTATGCACACTGCACATATCTTATTTTGAAGTAAAAAAACAAAACGGGAACAAATACAATATTTGTATTTGCATGTGGCCCGTGGGCCGTAGTTTGAGGACCCCTGCAATAGACTGTGCAGCCCCTGGCAGGCCCAGCTGGAGCCCTGTTTTGACTTTACAGTTAGAAGTCAAGAGAAGAAAGTCAGTGGCACACGCTTTAAATCAAGCAGCAGTTTTCAATACTGTTGACTCTATAGGCCTGTTTTGGGGGTTTGAGGATGCTTCCCAGCCATTTATGCAGCCAATATTTTTAGCCCTATGTGGTATCATTATGCCCTATTCCAATGGGTGCATCCAAACACCCTTTTAAACCAAGTAGTGTGCTAGGGTCCCAAGAGTTTGAAATAGTTCTTGCAGTTAATAACCCATGAAGTCAAGAAGTATGGAGGGAAGGGCACAAAGGACAATGATCAGAAAGTAGGTTCAAATCAAGAACCAAGGTGACAATGGAACAGGAAAACCCAATGAGGGTATGAGTGGCATCAGCCTTCATATACCCATTGTCCTGTTGGTTCTGCTTGGAGGCAGTGAGAGTCTGCTCTGTCGGAAGCATCACCAGCCACGTATTTTTTCTGTTCACAGAAGGATAACATGGAAGCAGAAAGAAATGGGACAGAAAATATGAGGCACGTTTTGGTTACAGCAGAGTGTAGGCACAGGGGTTTCTAAAAGGGCCCTGTGGCTGTGCAGGGCATGAGAGGGAAGTGTTTGAGGACCCTGACCTGCTTAGAAGGTTAGGAAAGTTTAAGGGTATTATTGCTGGTTGGTGGGACTCCAAGGATTTTTATTTTCTTCTTTCTACCTTTCAAAGTAAAACAAAGCAAAAATTCAGCAATGTCCATTTTTTTATAATAAAAAATTAGTCGTAAGATAAAAGGAAAAAATATGCTTCATCCATATTAAGACTTAAAATTTTGATTCTGTCCTGGTATTAGTGGCAGAAAATAATCATTTCAATAATGTTTTATTGAGTTTAAGCATTTATATGTGAAAGGGCAATTTCTACAGAAGGATGTTTTCTCTTTATCAATAGGGAAGTGGTCACCTGATCAGGGGGCGGGGCCATGTAATCACTGGAGAATGGGGCTGAGTTCCCACCTGATGTCTGCATCCCTCCGTCTGAGGGGTAAACACACACTTCCCCTCCCAGACTGGTTTGAGGACCCTGGGGCTGCAGGCAAGACCAGGGGTCTAGTGACAGGCTGGGGCCCAGGCTCAGGCTCAGCTGATCCCTGGAGCTGCCCTGGAACTCTGAGTGTGCTGTGCACCAAATGGGTCCTTCAGGGGATGAGAGATGCGGCCATGGAGGTGGGGTGGCATCAGGGACTTGTACCAGGCGGCACCCAGGAGGAGCCACGTCTTAGAGAGGGAATGCTATATGCACTGTGAAGTCAGGGTGACATAGGAAAGGTACTTGCCTGTCAGTCTAGCCTGGAGAACCATGGATTGGCTAGAGGGGGTGGAGCCACTATAAATGCAAGAAATCTTAAAAAATTAATATCCACAGATAAAGGAATTCTCTCTCCTCTTGTTCCTCTTGCTTCCCTCCTGCTTCCCTGCACTCCCCCATGTTCCTCCATAGCCTCGTGGCCCTAGAAGCTGCATGGCCCACAGCCATGAGGACCCCATACCCCATGGGCTGCAGTTGGGGATACAAGCTAAGCTAGCCAAAGCTGGACTGGACTGTGCAAATATGGAGTGGGAACTCTGGACATTGGCTTTAATCCTAGCTCTACTGAAGATGAAATGGGACTTTTTCCTTGGTGTGATAGAGAGAGATGGGACCTTGGAAACTCAGGGGTTTAATTCTACACAAATAAATGTCACTCATTCTCCTGTGTGAGTCTCAGAAAATTCATTTTCTCATGACTTTGCAAGAAGCCCACTTCCACCTGTAGCAGGTGGTGAGATGGAGAGCACCCCACTGATAAGTAATGGAGAGAGCTTGCACATGTGAACTAACATATTCATATATATTCAAATGAAGTCCCCCCTTGATACCAATCATTGACAAGGGTCCTGGGGTCAGGACTGGCTCTTGCTGAAAGAGTTTGGTTCTTTGCTTTCTTTTTTTCTTTTTTTTTAATATATTTTATTGATTTTTTTACAGAGAGGAAGGGAGAGGGATAGAGAGTTAGAAACATCAATGAGAGAGAAACATCGATCAGCTGCCTCCTGCACACCCCCTACTGGGAATGCGCTCTCAACCAAGGTACATGCCCTTGACTGGAATTGAACCTGCGACCCTTCAGTCCACAGGCTGACACTCTATCCACTGAGCCAAACTGGTCATGGTGTCTTTGCTTTCTTTTTTATTTGAGAATTTTCGCCCATTTGCCTAACTAATAAGACAACTTGGCTAGCTAAAGTATTTGGGTCTCTCTTTCTTCAGAACCTTGTTAACTCATTTGCCTATTGCTGAGGAAAATGCTAAAATAGCCTGATACATATAGTTTTTATCACAGAAGATGATTTGCACTTTCACTGTGATACCTGAATATAATGCTTTTTCTTTGAAGCTCAATAATTTAACTAAGAGATGTCTTGTTATTGATTATTCTTAACAGTTTTTCTTTAACAAGATGTGCTTTTTCAATCTCCATGTTCTGTTGTGCAATTAATTCAAGAAATTTATTTTCTGTTATTTTAAATTCTTTTCATTATTATTGAGTTGTTATGTTCTGCAATTTAACAACACAATTTTTCTAATATCTGTGATCTCTCTCCCTCATATATATTATGTCTGACCTATTGCTTTGATCTCTATTTCTTGTGTTCACACTGATTACATTAAGACTTTCTTTATTGAAATAATTCAATTTCAATTCAGTTTTTTTTGTTGTTGTTTTCTATTTCTAATTTGTATTTTTAGTTCTGTAAAAATGGATTTGAGGCCTCAGGTTTTTTTTTCTTGAATTCTGTAAATGCTCTTTACATTATATTTTGCTGTTCTATTTCCTGGACTTCAAGCTCTTGATTTCTTGAATTTGTCCTTTTATTAACTTCTACAATGCAAGATATTAATGAGAATTTTTTTTTTTTTTTTTTTTTACTTTAGGTTGTTCTTATCAACCTTGTACTTTATCTGCATTTTCTTGTTCCTTCTAAGACAAAGGGGTGATTTGTATTTGCACAGTAATCCGGCTACATCTCTTCAGCTTGCTTAGGTGAAAGTAAATGGACCTGTAAGAAGCCTGCATGAGTCCTTCCTAACTCATGCCCCACCTTATCAGAAATGTGCATATTTTCCCCTGAGACAACTTGCATAATTAACATGTGTTTCTTTATGTTATTACAGCCCATCCACTTTACTAGAGCTTGAGGCCATGAGATAGACAGGAAAAGAGTTCATCTAGGGCATGTTTGGGACTTTTTGGAGAAGCTCCACTTTTTCTTATAAGATTTCATTAAATGTTGTTTATTAGAATTCAGAACATGTGGGCTTGTTTGTGTGTGAGTTGGGCACAAAAAAAGGATTACCTACTCCAAGATGGCAAACCCTCGGGATTCAGATAACTTCTCTGTCTTAGTTGAGAGTTAGAGGCTTCCTTCAAAGACACTTTTCATTTTCCCATTCCATTCATCTAACTCCAGTGATTCATTTTTTATCAGAGACACAGGTCTACCCAACAAACTCTGATTCAGTGTATCTGTGACAGAGAACAGAATCTGTAATTTTCATCAGATATGGAAAGTGTTCAGTCATTATTTCTTTACATATTTTTATGTTCCTTTCTGGGATTCCAATTACACATATTTTAGCCCACTTGATATTGTCCCACATATCACGATGCTCTGCTTATTTTTTTCCAGTCTTTTTCTTGCTATGTTTTAATGTGGAGACTTTATATTGATATACTAGTAGCTTTAAATTCATTGCTCTTTTCCCCCTGGGAGTCTCTAATCTGCTGCCAATCCCATCCAGTGTGTTTTTCATTCCAGACAGCATAAGTTTGATTTTCATCTTCTATAAGTTTGATTTTCATCTTTTTCATCTTCTATGTCTGTCTTTATTACGTGCACACTTTCTGCTGCCTTCCTGAAATATGGAGTATATTTAACTAGCTGTTTTAATGTCTATGCATACTAATTCTATCATGTGTTGCATTGTGGGGTCTCTTTCTCTAGACTGATTTTCCTCTCTCTTTATGGATTATATTTTCTTGCTTCTTTGCTTGCTAGGTAACTTTTGCTTGAGTTTCAGAGACTGTAAATCTTATGTTGTCAGGTGTTGGATTTTGTTGCAATATTTTAAATATTTTTATGAATTTTTTTCTGGGATACAGTTAAGTACCTTGGAAATCATTTGAACCTTTCAAAGCTTGTGTTTAAGTTTCGTTAGACTGATGCCCAGTAGTCTTTAGTCTAGGTCTAATTTGGTCTCACTTCTGAGGTAATACTCTTCTTCAGTTCTCAATATATGTCAAGAAGTCTTTCCATTTTTGTTTGTGAACTATTCCTGGCCCTGCATGATCCTTAGACATTGCTCTGCTTCTTTTTTATTAATTATTTTTTCTTTATTGATTAAGGTATTACATATTTGTCCTTATCCCCCCATTGCCCCCCCCCCCCCCGCCACTCATGCCCTCACCCCCCTGTTGTCTGTGTCTATTGGATAGGCTTATATGCCTTTGGGAGTTTCCTCACATGCATGGATTTATCACCAGAATGCTGACTCAAGAGGAATCTCTGCCTCCTTCAAGTGTGCTCCCTCTCTCTCTCTGCCTGTCTCCAGTGTGTTTCTTTCTCTCTCTCTCTCTCTGGCTCTGTTTGAGTCCCCTCTCCCCTTGCTACAGGCTGGATATTCTCTCTAGGCACTAAGCTGGGCAACCATAAGGCTCACTTCATTTGTTTTGCTTCTTTCAGGGATCACTCTTCTATGCTAACTATTGTCCAATGTCTGAAAACAGTTGTTTCATACATTTGGGGTAGTTTTTTGTTTTTTGTTGTTGTTGTTTTGTTTTGTTTTGTTTTTAGTTTGTGAAAACATGAAGGTAAATATTGTCCTGTTAATCCACCATGTTTAGAAGCAGAAGTCTTCTCATGAAGTATTTTAAATAAAAAGTTGTAAAGGGAACTTGTTTTAGACCCAACTGTTATGCAGAAATGGTGCCTAAGAGTAAAAATGTCAAAATAAAGAGAACAGTAGCTAGGGTCACCTTAGGTCCTGGTGAAAGGAATAAAAAGGTGCTTATGAAGGATATTTCTAGCAGATTAGCTGGCTCCTGTAGGGCCTTCTATCTCCCCAATACTCGCTTTCTCCTCTCCACTCTATTTTTATTCCTAATTCTCTCCATGTAGCTCTTACACATATAAGAGGGTCTGCCCATGTCTGGTGATGGAAACTAGAGAGAAAAAGAAAATTCCTTATTCTCACTGCAGTTGGTGGGAAGGGTTTATATGTGATTTACTCCTGACTTTAGAATTGCATGGAGAAGCTTTGGGATCCTTTCCTTTTGTTGTTGTTAATCCTCACCTGAGGGTATTTTTTTACATTGATTTTTAGAGACAGTGGAAGGGAGGAGAGACACAAAGAGAAATATTGATGTGAGAGAGACACATAGATTGATTGCCTCCTGCACACACCCCAACTGGGCTGGGGATCGAGCCTGCAATGAAGGTATATGTCCTTGACCACAATTGAACCTGGGACCCTTCAGTCCGTGGGCCAACTCTCTAACCACCGAGAAAACCATGGGGGTCCTTTCTTTGTAAAAATGAGGGCAGAGGTCCTTTCTTTGTACATCATTCAACACATAATAGCTTAACTTGAGAATTTTAGTCTTTCCTTTTTTAGTACTAAACTCTTAGATCACACCACATCCCAGGAAACATCCATTGTAATTCTGTCATCAGTGTAGACCAGTGGTTCTCAACCTTGGCTGCACATTAGAATCACCTGGGAATCTTTTAAAATCCTGATTTCTGGGCCTCATCCTCCGGAATCACCTTAGGTCCGGAATGAGTCCCAGAAATCAGGATTTTAAAAAGATTCCCAGGTGATTCTAATGTGCAGCCAAGGTTGAGAACCACTGCCAGGGGTGGGCAAACTTTTTGACTCGAGGGCCACAATGGGTTCTTAAACTGGACCGGAGGGCCGGAACAAAAGCATGGATGGAGTGTTTGTGTGAACTAATATAAATTCAAAGTAAACATCATTACATAAAAGGGTACGGTCTTTTTTTTTCAATAGTTTTATTCATTTCAAACGGGCCGGATCCAGCCCGCGGGCTGTAGTTTGCCCACGGCTGGGGACGCTCTGGGAGTCATTTAGAGCCACATCAGAATCTCATTTAAGCATAATTTACTTTCTAAAGCCATATCACCTTGATTAACTAAATTAGTAGTTCCTTCAAGCGCCTTCGTGGTTTTAAATAAGTCACTTTATTTTTAATGTTTTGCAATAAGGTTTATTTTACTGGCACCTTCTCCTACACATGTAGCCCTTACACATAGAAGAGGGTCTGCCCTCTGATTTGCTGATGTTTTCCAAAATCCAACAGAGTGATTGGTTCATGAGAAAACAGAACTACTTAGGAAATAAATTAGAACACAGCTTGTCTTTCTATGCTCCATCTGCTCAACCATGCCTTATTAAATTAAATTCTAGTAAAGTGTCTCAGTGCTTTAAAATGCCACATTGGACTCCTGGAATGAAAAATAATGTTGTTGCTTTGCATTCACTTATTGACATTTTAGTGTCAAAATATGAAGGTCTAAATTCTAATTGAAGAAACACTGACCATAGGTTGCACCACACTTGATATTTGCCCTAAAAGCCTAGGTTGAGGGTATCATAAAATTGGGCTTCTGAAGCGAGTTTACGTGTGGATGATATCTGACTCAGAGTGTGTCAATCCAATTCCAATTCTGACTAATCCAGAGAGCAATGATTTAGAGAAGTCACATTGCATTACCTCAAAGTACATTTATAAGATACGGCTCATTCATGATTTCAACCATAGCTTGTTTTAGGTAAGTGGCCTGATGATTAGCAATGCAAATATTAGTCTCTTGATGCCAAATCTGGCTAATATTTATACTACTTTAAAGACACACACACATCATAAGTCTCTTCTGAAACACAAGGAATGAAACACTTGGGATTGGAGAGAGGAAACAATCCAGGCTCAGTCACTACCGGATGAAATCAGAAAGCCACACATTTTAGAATCATTAGATTAGTTTGGCTAGTCCAGGGAGTAAAAGCCTTGAATATAGAGATTCTTGGGCAGTTAAAGATATGAGAAAAGTCCTGTTCTAAGAGCCAGTCTGATAACAAGGTTGCCATAATTTATGATTTTTTAAAAGAAGTACCAAAAAGGATACATGTCTCTCCCTTTTGTCTTCAAGGTACCTCACATGCTATCTTGAGCAATTGCAGCCTTCCAGCCATCTTGTTCAAATGTGGCTAAGCCTAAGGATTAATGTCCAAAGACCAGATCATTTATCAGACCGTGTTTCAGCAGGCATCTAGCAGAAACAAGGAGCATTGTGGGTGAATTGTGAAGGAGGCAAGGAGATTAAAGCTTGAGGTTGTGGTTAAAATTTTGCCGCTAACAATCTAAGACCAAGTTTTTCCTGGACCAGGACTAAGTGAGAAGCAAAGGGGCAAGGAGAGTTGTGTTTTTTTTTTCAAGACAAAAATATAAATTCCATTATTTTTAAAAATTATTTTTAACTCTAAAAATTGAAAGTCTTTTAACATGACTTTTTTCCTTAATTGTGAAGAGTTTATACTATCCTTTGGTATATAAAGTGATAATTTTACTTGTGTTATTTTTAAATGTTCTTACTGTATAAAATCATGTATAGCAACCGCTTCTGTTCTTAAAATTTAATTATTGGTCCATGAAATCTGCAAGTCCACCAGTGATTGGCTAATATTAAAACTTGTGAATGAATTAATGAATGAAACAATCAATCAGTGAATGAACGAAAGCAAAGTGGTGACAGGGGGTTGATGAGAGTCAAGAATGGACAGACAGAGAAAAACTATGAGTGTCAGAATCCCCTTTAGAATGGGATGTAGTGAGGAGGACTAGATGACAATTTTTACCTCCACATGTTTTACCAAAGACTCTTTTCTTTAAATGAATTAGACTTCTCTGATTCCAAGCCTCTGTCCAACCTGCAACAAGATATCTGGAAATTAAATCTGGGGCTGAGGAATCCAAGTGTCTCAAGACAGAGGAAGTTTTCAGGGTCTTCCAGACCATTTACTTTTAGAGACTTTGATTGAGAACATCTCCTGTAACCCATGCTGGCTAGGTGTGCTCACGTAAATCCTTGTATCTCATGGAGTTCCTAAGGAAGCTCCTGTCCATCAGTCTCCTTTGTGGCTTCTTTCACAAGCTTTCAGCAGACACAGAATTCACCCGAAGAACTTCAAAATAGCCATAGATTGATACAACTAACAATAGCAAGCTAACATTTACTGAATGCCTACTATGTGTCAGGCACTGCTCTAAGCACTTTCCATATGTTTATACATTGGATCATCCCAGCCACCCTAAGTGAGGTTCTATCACTAACTTCAGAACTGTTTTTGCAGCACAGAACTTAGAATAGAAAATTTTTCTACTTCATGCAGCAATTCACATAATGGTGTTTGTCTCATTTCTCCTTTACATTTCAAAGCTGGTGACACTTCAGCCTTTCTTGTAAATTTGTCTCAACCATCACCCTTGAAACTAGTTCTGTCCCTGGTTTCAGAAAATTTTAGAATCTTTAAGACCATAGCTTTGGAACTCAATATCCAGGCAGCCTAACCTCTGCTGGTTGCTCTGACCTTGCGTTTGAACTCCAGGAATTAGGCTCTCCTCTTTTTCTTGGCTGTCCTTGGCTGCCTTATTCTTCCTATTGTATACCAGTAAGTTTTTCCTTTTTGTTTGTTTGTTTTTTATGGTTTCCCACTCTTTTTGAGACTAAAATAGCAACAGTTCTGCTCCTGAAAACCAGTAACTGGTCCCCAATAAGTATTGCTATCCTTCTCTTATGTCAACTCCAGACCTGCCTGAATTTTTGCCTGCTGTCTATTCTTTGGAACTATCACTTATTCTGCTCCACAAAGTTACTCTAACCCCCAAAAGCCTTCTCAAAACCCTATGATCAGATCTTTAATGTGTGTCACTGTCTCTTCATTCCCCAGTTCCTCCTTATTCCGTCCTTAAGGCCACATGCCTCAAATCAAAAACCTCTGAGTAATTTCCCTTACTTAATGTGCACGGGTTCATTAGTTTGTTGTTCTTTAATTTAATTTACATCTGTCAATATTAAGCTTCATTTCAATTTCCTAGCACACAATTCTCATGAAAAAGTTAAATCTCCCCAGATAACTAAATTACTCCTGATTATCTGTTTTGTCTTTAGTGGGATTGTAATCAAATTCAATAGTTTTATGATGGGAGAAATTACCAGTAAATACAGAGAATATTCCATATGTTTTCAGATCTATAGAAAATTCAAAACATCCTCCACTATAATCACTGGATATATTAAAACCTTAGTCTTTCCGTTGTACCAACCACATTTGTAGTGCTCAGTAGACTCAGAGGGCTACAGGCTTCTGTATTGGACAAGATAGAGAACTTTTCTATCATCACAGGAACTTCTGTTGGACAGTCCTGCCTAACAAAACTTCTCATTTTGTTAACATGCAAACCAAGGCCCCTGGGGTTAATTGCCTTATCAAGGACACAGAGCCAGTTGAGGGTCAATTAAAAACTAGTTATCACATTTCCTGACTCCCTTTTATTGCTCAACTTATAGTGTTTCGACTTATAGTTGTAAATGTTATGTTTGTTTTGGTTCATTTCCCCCAAATTGTCAAAAGCTTTTTGATTCTAAAGTGTCTGTTTTAGTGTATGAATTTGAAGAACCGGGAAGCTTCAGGGAAAAGCCATTATGGCCATAAAGACAGTTATCAGCAGAGCCTGGATATTACAAGTGTTTTCTGACTTTGGTCTTAAAAAGATCTGTTGCGTGGACTATTGAGAGATTAATCTTAAAATGTTTCAGGTAGCTAGTCACAGAAAGTGGACAAAACTCATGCACAAAACCAAAGGTCAAAGGGAAGCTACCTGCTCACTGACGGCACTGGTTTAGAGTCTGGATTCCTGCCCATGCCTATGGAAGGACAAAGGCACTTTCAGCCACAGCCAACACGTTGATCTCTGACATGGAATTCCACTCTCCAAGCACTTCCCAAAGGCTAGCAATAACTGGAGGAACTGACCCAAGAGAAATATTTACAACCACACCCACTAGAAGGTCTGGCTGTCTTCCTGCTTGCAGACACACTGCCTGCCCCGCTGAGGGCTGTGAGGGCCACGGAGAGCACACCCAGTCTCTTTTCTGGCGGCATTGTGGGTGTTCAGAGGAAGGCTTGACCCCAGGGAGACACATAGGCTTCTATTCCAAATCCCAAAGTGAGTGCTGCCATAAGGACTGCTCGGTTGCCAACGCTCTCAGGGTGATGCTGAGGGAGCACTCTTCAAATGTTTTCATTTTCAAGCTTGGTACCTTCAATAGGATTGAGATACTGCTACTCACACTTCCTGGAATAAAGTATGATCATCCAAAAATAGTCCTTTTTTTTTTTCTCTCTCTCTCTCCAAACAGCACACAGGGCAATGCTGAGTGAACAGCACACACAGCCTCTGACAGCTGGAGCTCAGATTCTAAACAGACAATGAATATAGGGGTGCCTATATCTTTTTGAATTAGTGTTTTAGATTTTTTTCCAGATAAATACCCAGAGATGGAATTGCTGGGTCATATGGTAGTTCTATTTTTAATTTTTGTGGAACTTCCAGTCTAATTTCCATAGCCGTTGTACCAGATTACAATTCTATCAACCGTGCACAAGGATTCCTTTTCTCCACATCCTCACCAACACTTGTAAAACTGTTTACTTTTTTATTTGAGGAGAAAAGATGGGTTAATAGAAAATGCAACATGGCTAAAATTCCAATAAACAATTTGATCATAGACTGTTCTTACCATACTTTCTAATAAGCTAAGAATATAATTTCAGTAGAAAAGTTTCTTTTTCTCCAATATTGAGATAAACAAGTAGACAATGCATTGCACTTGTGCCAAACTATACATGTTTTTAAAAAGAAAGATGGAAGGAACGAAGAAAGGAAGGAAGGAAAGAAGAGAAGGAGGTATGGAGGAAGAAGGTAATTTCTAATGAAGTGGAGTGATCATAGTATGGTAAGATCATACAATAATATTACCATAACTTTGTCTTTCATTTCCACTCAATAGACCAACCTCATAATGTCATAGTTTTAGCTAGAATAGAGATAAAGTATTTTGCCTTAACCCATGCACAAGTTTCTTGGTCCATATACAACACTATGTCAAACTTTGTGGCACATGATACACACACACACACACACACACACACACACACACAGAAACAAACACACACACAAATTCTTTAGGGTGTGTGGCAATGTAAGGCAGGGGAAAGCATTTAGCTGAAGTCAGAGTACCAATTTGTTACATCCTCTGCCAATAGATTTTTGTGCCCCTAGACCAGTCAGTCAGTCTCCCTGGACCTTAGTCTCCTCATTAATAAAACTGGGGATTGGAATAGATCATTCTTAATTCTAAAATTTCATTAATTGCATGCCAAACCAATGTGTAAACTGAACTCATTCTTCAAAGCAAACAGTAGCAAGCTCTCAAAATAAACATTTTAACTGGAACTGAACTTGAGAAACTTATGAGAAAGTAATAGGAATGAAAATAGACTTCATTTTTCTGTCTGTCTTGAACCTACTCCCAAAAGCTAGCAACATTTTTCAAAAAAGGATGAAGTTACCCATTACTTTCTCTCATTATGATGCCCATTGTCCATGTCATAGATTTGTTACATCCTCACAGACTACATGGACTGAAAGTTTCTGAGAATATTGGTGGATTTATCCCACCTTGCTAATGATAAATGTCACCTAAGCCATCCACTATTAATAATGTATATTTTGAATACTCCTAAACACTATGATCACCTTCCCTTCTTCACAATTCTTCTTTTCCTGCATATTCTTGAAGATTCTTTCAGTATTCCATACGTCTTAAACAAAATGGACCATTCCTCCTTAATGACAGAGGCCAATACCCCAATTGTTTTGTAGCCCTCCACAGTGTTGTATATAGAGCAAAAGTTGACAATTATCCCACAAGTTAAAAGAAGACATTTCACTGACTGAATTGGTCTGTGCAAAGCAAATCAATCAAATTTTCTAATCCTGCCAGATTTGGCTGCAAATGCATATGCTAAGTCCCCCCAGGTCAGCCTTTGCTGACTTATAATTCAGATTTCAAAAGGACACAGCTTTTAAAATAGATGCATGTTATCTTCACAGCCTTCTCATAGGCCCCTTAACTGCTATCTTTAGAATCAGCTTCAGCCATTTGATGATTGTGACAGGCTGAATAAGTGACAGGTCTTTTATATTTGAGTTTCTTCCTTATACAGATATGAATTGTAAAATTCGCAAGTGAACAGGTTCCCTCGGTTAAAAGGTATCCAGCAGGAGGTACCATCTTATCTCAATATCTTAAGACTCAGAGAGTATGAAACTGCTTCACAGTGTGAGGACTGGCTGAGACATCGGAATGGCTTTGTCCTTACACATGTGGGATGTGAGACCCCAGAAAGATAAATGGAGATGAGGCAAGTGCTGCCATTATAGTTTTTCCTACTGGAAGCCAGGAACTGTGTGCCTAGTCAAGAGCAGTGATAGTTTTGCCATTTGCCATTGTTAAAACTATTAAAAAAGATAAAAACAGTTCAGGGAAAACAAATATCCACAAGCCAGAAGTCAGTGTGGTGCTGTCCCTGAGAACTGACTGAAGAAGACTCCTGGCAAGCCAAGCGAGCTGGATCAGCATGGTGTTGTGATTTACATCCTTCCGGCTGCTCTGACCTCCTAGATCAGAGTGGCCGTAGATGTCCCTCACAGCGGTAAGCACCCTGTTTCCAAAAATGATTAAGAATGTATTGCACCCAAACCACTGGTGCTTCTGAGAACCAGTAAAGAAAGTTTAAGGAGCAAGCAGAATGTATTGCACCAAAAACCATAGGATCTTCTTGATCCTGCTTCTCTCTAGGTTAATAATTCACTTCCCACCTTTCTTCGGTGGAGAACACTTTACTCACCTTCGTAGAGCCTTTCGATACCGAGATAATAAGTTCTTAGGAGGGTGGAATAGCAGCTTGCTCACTCATTTATTCTTAACACTTAGCAAAATACCTGACATTCAATAGAAACAAACCAAAAAAAATGTATAAAATGAGTAAATGTTCAGCTTTTCCTCTTATATGCATGAAGTGTCTGTTCTCTGAAACCCCATATTGCCATTGCTGACTGTTTTAGGACTACACTTACCTATCTCCCCTGTGAGATTCTTGAGGACAAGGGCTGCTACCTCTCTATCTCCCAAGGCTAGGGCAGTTTCTTGTACAAAGTGATGTACTCATCAAATATTTTGAAATAAATGTGAATGGATGAAATGTATGTTGCTTGTATGGGTCTAAAAAAAATTTCATATTTTAAAGGGTCATCTGAAAATAATTTGAAAATTACAAGTAAAATCTGGAAGGAATTTTAAACCAAATCTAGCCTAACACCCTCCTTGGGGGTCAACTGACTTACCGACACAGCTAGTTATTAGCTACTGTCTTCCACCATGTAAGCGTGTGCTGTTTTGTATATAATAGTTACATTCAATATTCCCAAAGCAATGATTAAGCATAAATATTAAAAGTTTCTGGTCAAGCATCCTCTCCACTATTCTCTAAGTTTTTATAATTATCTTAGTTATTTCAATCAAGTTGGAGTAAACATTAATTGCATGTCTGTGTGATTCTGACACCAACTTCACAATACAGTTGCTCTATATCTCCATTTTACAGATGAGAAAGTGAGGAAAATTGCCCAAGGTCGTGCAGCTTGAAGTTTCAGAGTCACACACAAACTACCTACAGATCCTCTTCTCTTCCTGTTACTCCTGCGGTATAGACCCTCTACTGCAGTTCACCCTGCCAGACAATACTCCTTACCATTACTCAGGAGATAAGTGTGGCTTCTGTTTTTAAGTGGCTAACCCCACCAAAACAAAAGTAAGAGATGAGTTATTCCTCTTTATTGCCCATAGTCTGACCTCAGACTAGGTAAAACTCATTAATGTTCTAGATCTCATACGTTTTTAACTTTCCACAGCAAGCTATAAACTCTTTCAAATATCGTGTAAGATTTCCAATGAAGCAACAATTCATTTATTGAGGATAAGATATGATGTAAACTAAATATCCCTCTAATAGACTCCAAAGCACTCATCTGTGAAGCAGGAGAGGACTCTCCGAGATGCCGATCTCACTGTCTCTTCCAATCATGCTAGGATGTTTCCTTTTTCTTGTCTAGTTTCCTCAAAACTCTCAAAAGCTTTCCTTTAACATAACTGCATCAACATTTCCATAGAGGAGAAAGTAATTCATTTTGTTGAAACCACTTTACATGTGTAAGTTCTTATTTTATAAGCTGAGGCCCTCACAGCCCATAGTTGAGTGCCAATAGCCTTCTTCCTTTTTACATTCACATTGTATTGTGTTGTGGGAAAGAAAGACAGTTAACCTTTCTAGGGAATTCATATTAGAATGAACTCTTCAGTATGTTAAGTAGTAATAGTGTTTCAATGAAGTATGTTGCTTTTGAGTTGTTATAAAATCTCCATCTAGAAAATTGATGCAGAAGTTTATAGCAAGAATGAATTTTTTTAGAAAGTGACTTCTCTCCTCCCTTCAATAAAGACAAATAGTTTGAATCCACATACCAAAACTTAAATGGGTTCACCTTTAAAAGTTCAGAGAAAAGGAGAATATGAACATTCCAACTCAATGAAGAGTAGAGGAAATATAAGGTAATTTTGGCTACTGAGTCCTACAGAAACAATTTCCATTATCTTCTAAAACTGCAAAATGCATTACCATTTTTTTCTGAATCTTCTTCTGAATTATGGATTCAATTCTGCTGATTTCTACTTTTGCCATAGTAGTCTGCATATATTAATTTCCCTATAGTACCATCCCTTCAATTTATGAACTACATTTGAACATCAACAGAAATATCAAGTAAATAACAAGTAATTAACTTCCTACTACTCTCAGGAATTGATAGAAAGAAGGTTTGTATTTTTCATCACTTTTCCAGACAGGCAACATGGTGGGAATGGGCTTAGAAATGAATAGATCCAGAATTAAATCTGGGCTCCCTTGCTAAAAGGGAGTATGACCTTGGGCTAGGTCTTGCATTTGGTTAAAAATTTTAATTCAGTCAAGGTAAACAAACTATATTAAACCTTGAGTTTTTCACATGATAATGGAACTAATTATACTGTGAGGATTAAATAAATTGAATAAAGCACCTGGCTCAGAATTGATGCCCTATAATTATTGGCTCCTTTCTCTTGCACAAATCTCCTGTTTATATTCCTACAAGTGGCCCAGTGCATGAATTCATGCACAATTAAAGGAAATTAATTAGAAGGTAGCAGGCAGGGCGGGACTGGGCCAGACTGCCCTGGAGCCAACCTCTCGCAGTCCCTCCCCAGAATTTTCAGGGGGATCCCTTCAGCAGGTGAGGTTCCTCGGCCTGGACTGTGGGGATCAGGCCCAAACTGGCTCTCTGACATCCCCCAAGTGGTCCCGGAGTATGAGAAGGCACTCTGCAAAGTTGCTGTCATACAGGGTGTGGAATGCAAACACAAGTGTGTAGTAAACCAGGTTCAGGGCCAACAGTGCAACAGTAACAACATAACCCATGGCCAAAGGTGAAAGTGCACAGCCCTGCTCTGGTTTCAGGGTGCGTCACCTGAGAACCACCTCTGCCAAATCACTGCAGCTCGGCAGCTCCTGCATTGAGCATCTGCTTCCTGGTGGTCAGTGCGCATCATAGCAACCGGTTGGATGGGTGGAGGGACACTTAGCATGTTAGCCTTTTATATATACAGATGAACAGAAACCTATTAAATACAAATTCAGTGACTCCTAATCAACTTATTACACAACTTTCTTGAAGTCCCTCCCTTTTGTGAAAAAAAAAAAAAAAGATTGCATTTTGAATACTTTTTTAAAAACTGTGTGTTATTAGGCTAGAGAGATTAATGTTTTATCTTCCTTAGGTGGGGAAGCTTTTAAAAAGAAACAAAAATAAGAAAAAAAAATTATTTGTAGTATAATATCAAGAGACATTGTATGAGCATCAATGTCATTTATATTTGAATTCTCAATGGAACATATCACCTTCCCAAGAAGGTTATTCCTGGCCTTCTGGGCTTTCATTAAGCAAGTCCCTTGGAAATAATGTTTTATAAATGTATCCTCAAAAGGATTTAGAAAATGATCCCTTTATCTCATCCAAACATGAAAGAAGAAATCTAGACTAAAAAACATCTTAAATATCCTCTACTTCAGTCTACCACAGATGGTCACCAAGCCTGAGCTTGAAGACAAGCTTTACATACAGTTCTCTAACTTTTGAGGTGGGCTAGTTTTTTGAGTTTGTGGACAAAAATAGGGGCCACATAGGAAACCTGAAAAGCTCCAGGGAGGGCTACATGGCAAGAATTACAAACTCAGACACCTAAAGTAACCATACAGGAGAGTCTGAAATTAAAGCTTTCTAACTAAAAGTGAGTTGTGGTGGGTAGTCATGTCCTAGGTTGGAATCTTCTTTGACAAAGGTCATTCTTTACCTTATCTGAGCCTATCTATTGTCTTTTTGCATATATGATAACACACCTTTGGAATATCAGGGTAATTTCATGTTTCCAGGCCCCACAGGGCAAAATCACTGCACTGGTTAACCCCTTGATTGTTAACTGTTAACTATCTTATACCCACCAATGTATAAGAAATATGGGTCTATTTGTTTTACTTTTTATCCAATCCCAGAGTTTTCCCCTCTTTGCTTTCTCCTGCTTCCCTAATCTATCACCAGTGCATTTCATGTAACCCGATTATGCCTTCTCATTTGATTCTGATATATATAAAATAAGGGGCAAAACTGTCATTCTCTGGAACATTTTCTCAATCCATTGAGATTTTTCTTCCTAGCAATTGTCATCAGTTTGGCTCAAAAAAAGCTCACATAAATTCTCTATAAGTTTGGATGTTTCTTACTTTGACAAGTTCTAAAGTCTTAGTTTTCTTCTCACTGCTGAACTAAAAATATGCCTAATAATTATTTCTTCAAATTGATGCCAGTTCTGTCCTATGGAGCATTACAGGCTACTGGGACTCCTCTTTTCATATTATAGTAGCTATCTATTCTCTTTATTTTTTTAAAAACACAGCACTCAGGTTTTTCTCTGAAGAACCATTCCTCACCTTGTTTCAGTACATTTGGGTCTGGGTTATTGATTGCTACTATCTCCAGGGGTGGGGTTATGATTTAAACATGACTCATAGTGCTCCCATTACAGCAGTTATTAATTCAGAAATGAGCATGAAACCTTTCAGACCTGTATTTTTGCTTTGAGTTGTTGAGCAAGAGCAACATTCACTGTTTCAGTAGACTTGTAACAGGATAGTAAGAAGCTAGGAAAATTCCTGGGCAAGTGGAATAGGGAAACTGAGATAAGAAAATTAAACAAGGCCAAATGGTTTGGGAAGCTTGCAGCCAGCCTGTGAATCATAGGACCTTATCTACTCCTACCAAGGACGCTTGAGAGCAACTGGTTAATACCTCTTCTCCCTAACCAGAGAATACATAACTTAAATCACCCTGGAACTGTAAGGTATGAGAGGGTGGAGTGGGGAGGGAAAAGAGGGAATTTTATCTCACTCACTGAACAAAGAAGTCAGCAATCTTAGGATTTTCCAGATATTCTCATAAATTCTGGGAAAGCTACAGCAAAGTAAAAAGGGAACCTTGAAATCTAGTCTGTGCCCAAGATATCCAGCAGAGGAACCTTGAAACCTATAAACAGAAAGGTATAAAACCCCCTGAAACCCTTCCAGGTGCACACTCAGAGTAGCCAGGTGCCCACTTGTGCTTTATGTCAAGTGTGATAAATTTTCTTGCCTTGCTTCCTTAATAAATTTACTTGCTACAACGTTGCAGTCAGTGTTACTCCTTTGAAATCTTTCCTATGAGACTGATAAGAGCCGAGGAGGGAACATCCCTCTCTGACTCAGGGCTATCCAATAACATCTTTTCTGGTGTCCTATAACAGACTTAGCCACCATCATGCCCATAGAAAGCAAGAGCCTCTCTGGAAATGAGGCCAATGTAAAAAAGGAAGTGATGAACAAAATAGGTCCAGAGGCATGGATGCATGGAATAGACTGACTGACAGATCTCAGGAGAGACCAGAGTAGGGTCGGGGGACTAGAAGAGATTAAGCAAATAACGTATATGCATCCTATCTAATAAAGAAGGGATATGCTAATTGACCCTCATGCCATCACAAACATGGCAGTGTCCACAGCCAATAAGGAGGGAATATGCTAATTGACTGTCCTGCCCTCAAAGATGGTGGCGCCCACAGCCAATAAGGAGGGAATATGCTAAGTGACTGCCCTGCCCTCAAAGATGGTGGCGCCCACAGCCACAAGATGGTGGTGCCCAGTCCCCTCAGCCCCGCTGGGGCGCCTGCCTCTGGAGTCCCCCAGTCCCATCAGCCCCCCAGCTACCCAGGGCCGGCCCAAGGTACAGGCAAATCTCAGATGGCTGCTGTCCAGGTGCCCAGGGCCACCCAAGGCTCAGGTAACCAGGGCCAGGCTGAGGCTTGCGCTGCTGGCAGTGGCAGCAGTAGAGGTGTGATGGGGGTGTTGCCTTCCCCTGATCACCAGGTCACCTCCCACCCCTGAGCGCTCCCGGACTATGAGAGGGGGCAGGCCGGGCTGAGAGACCCCCCCGCCCCCCACCTCCAGTGCATGAATTCTCATGCACCAGGCCTCTAGTATATACATAACCCATAGACATGGACAATAGTGTAGTGAAGGCCTCAGGGGTGGAGCAAGGGATGGGTGGAGTGGGGCAGAAGAGGGTAAAATGGAGGACATCTGTAATACTAAAAACAATTTTAAATAAAGGAAGTGCAGAAAGAAAATGTGACTGATCCTGAAATATCTAGCTAGGTATGAAGGCAGAGGTATTTCCCTGCAGTTTCCAATTATATGAAGTAAAACATTCCTTTTCTTAAGTTTGCTTGAGTTGGATTTATTGTCATCTATACCCCCCAAAATCTTGACTGTTTCACACAATGCTACATTCTATGCATATTTGAAGATCAATATTATTTCCTCTCCATAATCTTTATTATTTCAGAAAAAAATCCTCAATTTTTATTCATATTAAAAAGTTTAGCAAATCTCTTTTGATTTTTGTTACTATACTCCTTAATGTCTATTGAATGAAATAAGAATTAAAAATTGCTGACATAACAATGTATAAAAGAAAAATATACAAATTTACGTTATTAAAACCATTTTCAAACACCTTAGACATGCTGCTTCATATCACTCAACTTGCCAACTTCAACCTGATCTTTTCAATCAATCGGGTTTCCAAAGGACCTCTATTTGCTAACGATTAGCAACTGAAGTTATATATCGTAACCCAACTATATTTGTTTGCTAATATTCCATTATTATAATTTTCATCAACTAAAAAAAAAAAATAGCCTGTCCCCAGTTAACTTAAGATTTGAAGATTTTCTACTTCAATAATTAAATACATATATTTGTACGATGTGCAATTCTGGTCCTTTATTTGGAGCACATAAAAATAGCTAAGACATAGTCTCTTATTTTGAGTATTTTATACTTGCTGGATTAAAACACTTAAAACACATCATGACCACCATAACCATTATCAACCACAGGGCTCCTATGCATTTACTGAGTACTTAAAGTATAACAGGCTTGGTGCCAAGTGCCTTGAAGATATGGTCTCATTTAATCCCCTCACCTCATGATATGGTATTATTATCATCAATTTACAGACAAGAAAACGGAGGCAGTGATAAGTTAAGAAACATATCCAAAGTTACACAACTTATAGATGACAAAGTGTGTAAGGTTCATGTTCTTACCTCTCCTGCAAGACTGCCTCCATCTCTACAACACTAAGTGGGATACATGCAAACAATGTCTGAGGGAATAGGAGAAACAAGTACTTCTGCTTGGAGGTAGAACTTTTTAAAGGGATGACATTTTTTAAATAAGTTTACTTTTTTCAACGTAGGAAGGGAAATGAACATGCTAAAGAAAAATTTATACATCAAATACATGCTTAGAACTTATGCTGAAATATATTGCAAACATGATGACAATCTGAACTCAAGGGAAAGTCCTTTCCTTTCTAGATCACTTAAGCTGATGGGTGAAACTGGCACTGACCTGTTTATGAAAATACTTATTTGCCCTGTTTCTCTCTACTATGCCCCTTCACCTTCCATATTTTCACACTATTACATCCTCATTTCTTAAGATACCTACATTGTTTTGTTTTTCTCCTTTCATTACTAAAACAAGCTTCTCTCCCCCTCCCCCTCCCCGCCCCCCAACCCCAGCCCAATATTAATCCTAGGGAAAGAATCCTGATAAAATAGTAATCAACACTTTGGACAGCATTTATGTCATTGTTACTATTCCCAAGAAATTTTAGCCTTGTTTCTGGTTTTGAAATAAGTCTTTAAGAGTTTTCTCAAGCATTAGCTAGTAGATACAGTACATATATTTTTTGCTGTAGAAGGAGATTTTGAGGAATGCCTTCAAAGTCACACTGCATAAGCAATTAAACCACACACCCAACCAGTAAACCCGGTGCTGATGATAGATGGTACCCACCTGCTTTCCTTCTTTCTGCTCTTCCTTCTTCTGCATTGGTTCCATTTTCAGAGAGGCTCTGGCCTCTGTGGTCATGGATAAGATGTTGGTCAGAGGCCAACCCAACCTTAGCCAAATCACTTGCCAATGCTATCCAGAGAGAGAGAATGTGTGTCAGTGCTTTCAACAACAACAAAAAAAAAAGAGAGAAAGAGATTATTTTGTTCATAACCTTACATTTTCCCACCTCTTCACAGAGAGAAAGGTATTAATGAGCAGTGAAAATGCCAGAAGGCATACAATGTGCTGATAATTTACGAATTGAATAAAGAGATACTGAATAAATTGCGTGACAAAATTTACAATTATTATTTTGAAGGGAAGCAATCATTGATAGTCATTACTGGGTATCACAGAGTGAGGAATATGTTAAAATTGGACAAAATACAAATTTTCTTATTTTTTTTATTTATTGACTTGAAAGAGAGAGAGAAATGTGTTGTTCCACTTATTTATGCATTTATTTGTTGATTCTTGCATGTACTCAGTCCGGAATCAAACCTGCAATCTTGGTGTATTGAGACATGCTGTAACTAACTG
The DNA here is from genome assembly GCF_964212035.1 of Myotis nattereri. Classification (NCBI taxonomy): domain Eukaryota; kingdom Metazoa; phylum Chordata; class Mammalia; order Chiroptera; family Vespertilionidae; genus Myotis; species Myotis nattereri. The sequence continues at coordinate 33,060,296 of NC_138079.1, forward strand.
AGCTACCTGGCCAGGGCCAAAATACAAATTTAAATATGTAAATGCAGAATCCCTCAACTAAACAAGTTTGGGTTCTCTGTCATCCTGAAAAATAAACACACATTTTGGGGGCAGTTAATTTTCATTTACATTTCTCCTTGACATCCCCTCTCCACAACCAATATAATCAAATAGAATATTCACAGGCAAATTCAAATAGTATAAATTAAAGAGCCATTTTGGGGAGCTCATGTAATGCATATTAATACCTTATAATACCTGTCCCTGAAACTGAGTTTTCATTTGATATTGTACTAATATTATGAACATAGTATTCCTTTAAAATGTTTAAAAGATTAATGTAAGACCTAAAGTCTTAATACAGGGGCGGGGGTGGGGGGAAAGTGCCGTTTCAAATTATGTTATCCCTTGACCTGGGTAAGTTGATAGGATTCTTAACAAGGTCTTGCTATTTGAGGATTTCCCATTCGCTGTAAAACTGGGAGGAACCAGGAACAAAACAACACAAGCACAAGACTGGACTGGAAACATGTCCTTCAAGTAAACAAAGCACAAGTCTCTGACAATTTTGATGTGTAAGGAGTGCATATGCTGCTCTTCATTTGTAAGCCCCTTTCTTATGTCTTAATAGACAGCTCGGGAATAACAAGTATTCTTTTGTTTATCTGATTGTAGGCATTCTGGGGGACATTGGAAAGCTACATAGGTTCATTTCTCTCCATTCCAAGTGGAGAACATAACCTCGTTAAAAGGATCTGTTCTCTTTGATCTGTATACTAGCATTATGAGGAAGTCAGTTTCACCAGAGAGTGCATTACTTGTTAACGGATTAAACAGTCAAATCCTTGAAACTGACATAATCTTATTAACCAATGTCAACCTAATGAATTTCATTAAAAAATACGTTTTAAAAAGCGGTCAGGCCCTGACCAGTTTGGCTCAGTGGCTGCGTCGGCCTGTGGACTGAAGAGTCCCAGGTTCGATTCTGGTCAAGGGCATGTACCTTGGTTGCGGGCACATCCCCAGTGGGGAGTGTGCAGGAGGCAGCTGATCGATGTTTCTCTCTCATGGATGTTTCTCTCTATCCCTCTCCCTTCCTCTCTGTGAAAAATCAATAAAATATATTTTAAAAAATAATTTTAAAAAAAAAGCGGTCAGATCTTAAGCTTTGTCTCAGAGAATGTGCTCTTCAGTCCCACCCAGAGAAATGTATTCACAAAGTGAACTTAACCCGCAAATGATCCCTTCTTTCAGATGCAATGATTATAATGGGTGGTTAGAAAATATTTAACAAAGGAGCACATTTCTGCTTTGAAAAACAAAAAAAAAAGGCCATTAGATATTGAGCAGGGCAAAAAAAGGAAAATCCCGATGAGAATCAGAACAGAAATAATGCTCCTATGACACAGGATCTTGGGTTTCAAAAATTCCTTATGAAGAGAAATTAAAAATTCATCTGAGCACTCTATTGGGTGGCATTTACAAGTCATGTTTGGCATGCTTCCTCTTGGAGTAACTCTCTATACAATGCTGACTTATTAAAATGGGATTTGTCTCAAATACTTTTATATTTAAATATGCAAATCCATTGCAAGATTAGCAGTAAAGCTCCAATGGATAGTTCTCATGATCACTGAAGCAGTGCAGCAGAGCTAACACAGGCACACGCTCTCTGCATTGAACACCGAGACATCGCAATGTGCTCTTCTCAGCTGAACCCAAGCTCACTAATGCATTTGCTTACTTGACAGAGGCCTCACTTCTTGTAACTATTTTGTTTTCTTTTTAAATTAAATCATTATTGCAGAAAGTATTAGATATGTCTCCTTTTCCCCCCCAATGACCCCTTCAACCCCACCCTCAGTGCCCGTCCATGGCCTTTACCACCTTATTAAATGTGTCCATGGGTTATGCATATATGCATACAAGTTCTTTATCTCTATTTTGTTTTCTGATCAACAATGGGTGACAAAGACAAAAAAGTGTCAATGTGCTTGAGAGACTGCAAAAGTTTCAAAGTGCATTAACACCCTGGGTATTAAAATCCAAGTTTAAAAACATCAGCTCCACTCACTTCCAAAAAAATGGTCAAGGAAAAAAAGGGTAACAATCACCAGACAGTTGTAGGTTGATAAAAGTGATTTGACGTGAGGAAGGGAAGTGTAAACATCCTTTCGATCTTGGAAGCTGACAAATGCCATTGTGTGAATAAGAACTGGAACAAACTATAAATAGAGCCATATCAGTACTTCAAAAGATGTGAAAAGATTAGAAAAATATGGTATGCTTCTAGAAATACATCTACATATGAAGTGGAATAATACAACTCTGAATAACGTCAATTCAATTAGTGCTTCAATTTCCAGAATACATCTCATCTTTACCCTCCCAGCATACACACTGGTAAGAGCCTAGTTCTAATTCCATACATGGGGTTCAAGGCATCTCAAAAAATCCTTCCCTAAGTTAAAACAATTCTCCTAGCTATTGTTTTACACACACACACACACACACACACACACACACACACACAATTGTGTAAAACTGGACTAACAAGGAGACTTTTAGAAATGCTGGCTGATCCTTAGTCATAAATACTGTATCCTAGGCATAAATGCTAGTCCACTGAGCGGTATGGTAATTATTTCCTTTTATGCTTCCTTTGGTGATTTTGAAATGCAAACTTCTACCATGTGCTTTCCAACTTCAAACGCCTCCCCACTCTCAATGTATTCTGCATGATGAGGGTGGGTGGGTGGTTTGACTTATTTTTGGGTTAGTCCTAATGTCCTGGGAATATATGAGTAGGTGTGAGGTCTCTCATGGGGACATGATTCTATGATATCCCATGGCATCTCTCTATGATGGTCTGATGAGATTCCAGCTGGTGGTGCTTCGTGACTGTCATGCAAATTTCTGTTATTTAGGTATACCATGTGATTTTTGTCTCCTAAAATATCATACTTCCCTTGGTGTGATGCCATTATTTTGTCCTTTTAAACAATCTGAAGAAATCGTTTACATCCTGAGATATATCTGAGTTATGTGCTTCACCAAAATTCAAACTGAAGAGTTACACTTTTACAGTTTTAAAAAGTACTCATCTTCAACAGGATAGAGAGGAGGGTTGAAAGCAATCCATAGAAAAAAAGCTTGTATTGCAAGAATAATTCTGACTCCAGTTCAAAGATTTCTGAACAAGTAGAATATGAACATGACTTTGTTGAAACTGATATTCATAATGCTGCATGAGACTATCTGTCTACACATGATGAAAACAAAGTTGAGTACAAACTGGAAATACTTCTTTTGAAACAAAACTATGATATGACTTTGATAAAAAGTTTGCAGTTTCTGGAAAGATCTTAAGATCATCAAACAAGAGATGGGACTATTTGAAGACTTAAATGTCAGAGGAAAATATTTAACACTAGTTCGTAACGCTCTTCAGTATTGCCCCCTAGTGAAGCATCAGAGAGAGTTACTTGAGAAGCTGGAAAAGCTTATAAGAAAATATACTCCTGCCCTAGCCAGTTTTGCTCAGTGGATAGAGCCTGCGGACTGAAGGGTCCCGGGTTCAATTACTATCAGGGGCACATGCCTGGTTTGCGGGCTCAATCTCCAGTAGGGGGCGTGCAGGAGGCAGCTGATCAATAATTCTTTCTCATCATTGATGTTTCTATCTCTCCCTCTCTCTTCCTCTCTGATATTAATAACAATATATTTTTTTAAAAAAGAAAATATACTCCTGAGTAGATAATGATATTACTGTTGCATTTAGTTGTTTAAGATCATATTTTTTCAAAAGTTTAAATAATAGATTTCATAAAAAATATATATATTCCACCTATATATATATCAAGTAATACATTCCAATATGTTGGAATCATTATTTCATTAATATACTTCATTTTTTTATGACTGTTTTTCATTTTTGATAGCATAGAAGATAGTCTAGCCTCATTTGAAGGTCTGTGTTATTTTCCTTCTATAGTTCCTATAGACAGTTGTAGAAAAAGCACAGAATCAAACCCTGGCCTGCTCTAAATGTTGGGAGAAATGACCTTCAACCACTTTATCCTCAATACTAGAATTACTCTTTGTTTCTTAGAATCCAGAAATTCCTAAAATAAAATGAATCTCATGTTTCAAGTGAAACTTCCTCTTTTCTCAGTTTGCAGAGTTCTAGGTAGCCTCTGCACCCACTCTTTAAAGTGGCTGCCAATATTTTATCTCCATCCTCCCGTTATCAGCGATTACTCCTCAGGCAGTTTTTCCAGGTACAGCAATCATGCACCAAGACCCCTCCACACTTGCTCAAGGAGTACAATGTAACCAAGTGGGAAGACTTCAACTACTTTATCAGAGCAATTACCAGAAAATTTACAGCTGCATTATGTACTTGTGCAGCCAACAGCAGAAGTGAGTCCTCTGCATTCATCAACAGAACTGTGGCTGATTCTCAGATATTTAGTGTATTATCATCACATAATGGTCTAGAGTCCTTCATGAAGCATCTTTATATTATTCCCTGTCTGATGTCAGAACATAAGTTAAACTGGTTTTCTAAAAGAACAAGAGGAAAATAATAAAAGCAAATTAAATAAAAAGCCCCCAAGACTATGGGCACAGGAAACTAGTCAAAATGTTGCTTACGTTCAAATGTCCTACTGCAGCTCGCTAATAGTCCTCCTGCTGAATTAAACATCTTGTCTCTCCTCCCATTTCTAATGGGAAATATGACTTAGATCTCTGTTCATCTGAGCTAGAAAATTGTACATATTTTTTTAAAAGTTATAAAATCTACTAAGTTCTTCTTCCTTTAATGGTTCCAGGAAGAAGGCGACAGATTTCTACCTCTGCTGCCAATACTGCTTAGAAACCTCCCTGCCCTAAATCACAGGACCTAAGGGCAGGTAAAATAGTTTCACTATGATATGCTTCTGGTTGTCAATAAGCCCCACTGAGATTATTGCAAAATGGTGCCAAGTTCCGGACAAACTTCTGTTCCTTTCTACACTGAATCTGAAATAGTCAATTGTTAAACATGTACCCATTTACTCCTGCTTGCTTAAATTCCGTCTTCTCCACAAAATGCCAGGATTTTATAGGAGAGATGCCTTATTTTGTTGTTGCAGCATGTTTGTGTTTTTTTTTTCACACCATCTCCTATGTCTACACAATGCCCATATAAAAAGGCACTCAATAAGTATTGATCAGTTCATTTAATGGACAAATCATTGCTCCAGGCAATTCTGTCAATAAAACTTTCTGTGATCATGGAAATGTTCACGCAATGTTCATCTGAGAGGGTGACTACTGGCCATGTGTGGTGACTATTGAACACTTGAAATGTGCCTAGTGTAAGTAAGGAACTGAATTTTTAATTTTATCTCACTTTATTTTAAATTTAATTAGCCAAATATGTCTAATGACTACCTTATTGGTTAAGGCAATCCTAGATACTAGGGATATCATCATGACCAGAGCACAGTTTCTGCCTCAAGGAGCTCACTGTCTGGTAAAACAACTTCAAAAATTAGTGTATGTCTTCATAAAAGAGGATGCATTTGAGCTGCTTGTGCAGGATAAAATATAAAATGTAACCTACAGAGAGGATTCAATATAGCACTTCAGACACACACTAAATGGTATGTCCAAGGGCTGAAGATACTGTTTTCTATTTAACTTTTAATAACTTATATGTATCTATATAAAAACAGACTTGTTTTGAGGGTTAAAGGACAGTATATAAAAAGCAATTAGAATATAATAAGAGCTACTACATATATAGCGTACAATCATTATTTAAAAAGTAAGTATTGCTCTACCACTGAAGTTCATGTGCTCATTATTAAAATAAAAAAAGTAACCGTAATTTCTTTTTTCCTGCCTAATGCTTATGTTGGGGGTTGGTTTTAGTTGTCATTTTTGCTAGTACATTAGTATTCATTTCTTTAAGTCTTCCATCCCATATAAAAACACTTGCTATGTCAGAGGAATGCCTTGGATCCTTTAGGAAAAATAACAATTTAAGTAAAAAGGTTCTTGTTAATGGTATCAATTATATCAGATCAAAGAAAGAATGATTTTGTTCATTATGTGGCATTTACTGACGTAGCTAGTTGGGGCAGTAAGGAAAAAGAGAAAGAAAAGAAAGCAGTCAGTGCACACGATCAAGAATCTGCAGCATTAAGTAATCTTCAAAAGTTATGGCCTAGAATCCAAGAAACAAACAATATAGGCATGTTCCTTTGATTTCATTTCTTATGGCTTTAGTCTATAAGAGAAAAGGTTAAATAGCTCCATCTAGAGATACTTGTGATAGATCTTCGAGATACACAGTCCAAGAAATCTTCACAGGTGCCAAGTCCCAGACAAACTTCTGTTCCTTCCTCCGAAGGGGCCCATAAACAAATCAATCCAGGACCTTCGTCTGTATTTATAGCATATCTGGGAGAAACTACTATAAACCAGGCATTAGAAACTTTTTAAATGTTATATTACTAAAATATGAAGTGAAATGAGTATAGCTCTAATAAAAACAATAATCCCCAATGACAGAGAATTAAATAAACAGACCAACCATTACAGTGGCTCTCAAATAAGTTTGGGAGCATATACAGATAGAACCAGTAGAACCATGTCAAATTTGTTATTAAAGCAAAGCAAACTGTAAGACTGAAGGACCACCTTGATGCTGAATGCTATACTGTGTGCTGAGGATAGAATGGTGGGCAGAAACACATTCTCTGACTTTGGGGGGCTTACACTTTAAAGGAGAATAAGGCATTCATCAAATAATATAAAATTGAAAAAAATCACAAGGTGATAAGAGCTATTAATAATAGTTAAATGACACAAGAAGTAAAACAACAAGTTCGTTAAGACTTTCCTGAGGAAATGACATTTGAGTTCAGATACAAATATCAAGTGGGAACAAGGTGAGTAAGGGAAGATGAACATTGCATATGGAGGAAGAGAGTGCCCAAGGATTGTCACAAAAGAGACATTAAAAATTCAAGAAAGAAGAAGTAGACTCTGATGGATGGGGTGGGAAATGTGAGAGAGTGGAGGGAGCTGTTCTTATTTTCTGGGTGCACTCGAGAATGAATCATGGTCTCCGCAGTGTGTTGTTTCCACTTTGCTCTAACATTTACAGATATGTAATGTCTATATTTATCTCTCTCTACATATATAGCTTTGGTTTCTTTACTGGAATGAGCAAAAATGACTGAATCTTTCTCAAAAGGGGTTCTACAGACATGACATTGGGGAAAACTCTAGGAATATGTAGTAACTAAGTGATAGGTAAGGACTTCAAGGATTCAACTGCCTAGAAAGTGGCATGCTTTTTGACCAACAAGACTGAGAAAGGCTGACCCCTTGAAAGGGAGAAATTCCAGAGAGCACAGGGAACTTTGGAGGGTATGGATACATTCATTATCAGGATTGTGGTGATAGTTTCACAGGGATATATATGTCCAAAATAAGTCTCAGAATGAAACTAATTTTTCAACCACAATCTTATTTTTAAGACACTTATGCCAATACGTAAATGAGAAACTATACAAAGAAGTAACATGAGAAAAATGCAAATGATGATCAATATATATAAAAAATATAATCTCACAAGTAATAAGGGAAAATACATACTAAAGCCAGAAGCCATTTTCACTCATTATATTGGCAAAACACATATATAGATAACCCTCATTATCTAAGCCAAGTCCATTTTTGGAAAAAAGTGGAGAAAAATAAATATTCAGATACCAGGAGCCTATATTTCATTATTCCAGGCAGGAACAAATAATAATGTTGTAACTCTGAAGTCCATACGAAACCTCCACAATTTCCCCAAATATGACTAAATCACTCAAGCACTATGTATTATTTGCACAACAGGTATATATAATAAGTAAAAGGCTTAAATGTAAATTACCTAATTATGTATCATTTAATCATTAGCAGGTAAGTTTGTATGTAGTATTCAAATATACTGGTTATGAGGAACTCTTTCTCATTGCAAGAAAGGTATACTATAATATAACTAAATAATATACCATAATATTGTATTTGGAATTGTCAGTGAAGGTTAGATCCATATGCTTTGGAAATAATACAGTAAGAAAATTAATATTCTCATGCCTTAAACTTATGACTGAGGAAAATAATGATTCAGGGTGATGCCAAAATCCTCACTGTTAATGTGAGACGAATTTTTAAGTGGGTAAAGGTTGCCCTTAGGGTGACCCACCTACTTTGCAGGAAAAAAAGAAAATTAATATTCTTGGATAGAATTTAGAAGCCAAAACAAAAATTCATCAGGTTGGATTTTAATGGCATTACAGTATATTGCTATTTCAGGAATTTCTCTTTTAATACAAAGAAAATAAATTCCTTTGTTTAATACAAAGCAAAGAATTATTTTTCATTGTGAAAAATTATTTCCATATGTGTTTTTCAGATTTTCTTAAACAGGAAATACACACACAAAAACTTATAAATATAGTTTAAAATAACTATTTTTGGACTCCAATTACAAACAAAGAGTAAGGCAAGTTTGCAAGGCCATAAATCATCGTAGAGTACTCAGCTACTATGTATAAGTCCAGGGAATCTATAGGAAGAACAATTACCAGCACATTTACTAGTAAAAATACATATTCACACTTCAGAGATGCATTACACTTGGTACAGGCCTAGGGTCCCTCAGCACAGTGTTAAGTAGAAATATGTAGAATACATTTTTTCTCAAGATTACCTTAACCCAAAAGATTAACTGAAGTAAACAATAATGTCAACATTTTACACACAAGGTATTTATGTTTTTGTCTCTTCTCAGGTATGATCAGCTAGGCTGGAAAAATCTAATGCATCACTAGTTCATAGAACTTTCTGATGAAAATTTTCTATATTGTTTGGTCTAATATGGCAGCAACTAATCACATGTAGCTATTGAGTTCTTAAAATGTGGTTAAAAAGACTTACATTTTATTTAACTTAATCTGTCAGAATGGCTGTTGTCAATAAATCAACAAACAACAAGTATTGGCAAGGATACAGAGAAAAGGCAACCCTGGTGCACTGTTGGTGGAAATATAAACATGTGCAGCCATTATGGAAAACAGTATGGAAGTTCCTCAAAATATTAAAAAAAGAACTGCCTGATGACCCAGCAATTCCACTTCTGAGTATATATCCAAAAAAAACAATAACTCTAATTGAAAAAATACATGCACCCCTATGTTCACTGCAGCATTATTTACAATAGCCAAGATATGGAAGCAACTCAAGAGCCAGGTGAGTGGACAAAGAAGTTGTGGTACATATAATAATGGAATATTACTCAGCCATAAAAAAGAATGAAATCTTACCATTTGTGACAATATGAATGGACCTAGAGGCTATTATGTTAAATGAAATAAGTCATACAGATAAAGACAAATACAATATGATTACATTTACATTGAATCTAAAGAGCAAAAATAAACTAACAAAACAGAAACAGACTCATAGATGTAGAAAATGAACTGATGGTTGCCACATTGGTTGTTCCGTGAAAAAGGTGAAAGGATTAAGAAGTACAAATTGCCAGTTGTAAACATAGTCATGGAATGTAAAGTAAAGGATAGGGAATATAGTCAATAATATTGTAATAACTATGTAGGGTGACAATTGGATTCTTGAATTATCAGGGGAATTACTTTATAAATTATATATAACTGTCTAACTACTATGCTGCAGGTGAAACTAATAAAATAATATTGAATGTTAACTGTAATTGAAAAATAAAATTAAAAATCAGATAAAATAAATAGGTAGTCACATGTGCTGGCAGCTACCACACTGGTCAGCATAGGTCCAATGGGTGGCACTTATAGCCTAAGTATACCAAGTCTTAAACTAATATAGACCTCTTGCCATTTCTATGCAATCCATCTATCCCACCTTCATAGACAGCAGCTATCCTCTGTCTAAGAAGGTATCTAAATGGTAAAAAACTACAAACCAGTGTGTTTGGTGCATGGTGGCTTATCTATCTTCTATGTAGGTAAAACAAAGACAAAAATTAATAAATTTATGACAGATATTTTACTGGCAAAAGACATAGGTGATAGCACAATTATAGTAGTTATGGGAGATGACATTAAATTTATATCTTGCATCCAGAATTTGAGTAACGAGAAAGCACTTTTCTGGTTGTACATTGGTTCCCCTTCCTACAGCCAGGATATATTCATTAAAGAGCACCAACAAGAAAGAAAGTTTGTTAAAGGAGATTATTAATTTTCAGGCTCATTAGCCCAACAGCTATTTTTCTCTGTTATGTCTCAATGAAATATGTGGACAAGTCTAGAAATGAGGAAGAACAAAAGCTACGGGAAAAATAAATGTGGGAGCTGCAGCAATCTTCCAGCAGGACACAGCTGATCCAACAACCTCTCTCAGGCTAATGACACGTCACATCAAATGAGGTTGATGATATGCAGCAGGTCACATGCAAAAAAAGAAATTGTGTTTCCAATTTTTATTGATATTCTGATCTTAAAGAACAATTCTGTATTTTTAACAAGTCCCCCAAATAATTCTGATACCAGTAAGTCCATATTCACAGTTTGAGAGGCACAGTCTTTTATAAAGAATTCAGAAATTTATGGCTTTACAGGCAGCCTGTGATAAACTGAACTGTGTATTTTTACTAATATGTGTATTAGATCTTTTTAAAAATATATCTTCATGATTTTAGAGAGGAAGGGAGAGGGAGAGAGAGACAGAAACAGCAATGATGAGAAAGAATCATTGATCCGTTGCCTCCTGCAAGGTTTGAGATTGATCCTGCAACACGGACATATGCCCTGACCAGGAACTGAACTGTGACCTCCTGGTTCATAGGTGAACACTCAACCACTGAGCCACCGCAGCTGGTCTGCATTAGGTATTTTTACTAGTATCTCCAGATGATGGCTATGCAAACCAAAGTTTGAAAACTTCTATTAAACAGAGATTTAAGGAATGATAAGGAGCTTGGAGGCTCAGAAAGCCCTCACCCACATGTTGGAAGACAAAAGTAAAGGTTTTATAACTTGTTCAAGAGCTAGATGCCCAAATTTCTAACCATCACAGCATAGGTTAAAAATAACATTTACTTTAACATATACTGTTTATAACTTGTAAAAACTTAAAGGTTTTACAAGTTATAAAACCTTTAAGTAACTATGAATAATCTCTTATTTTCAATAAAATCATGGTATATATATCCTTACTAAGAAATGTGGTTAATTTTATGTGTCAACTTGACTAGGCCACAGGGCCTTTGAGCAATCAGTAAGCCCCACTTCTTATATCAGCTATTAATACCATTCTGATTGAAACCCCAGGTTTCTGGCTCCAAGAAGTCACATGTCTAGATTATGACCCTGGTAAAGAACTAATCCTACACAATTGGCGGGGGGTTAGGGTGGGGGGGGGGGGCTACTTCCATTTCTAGGAGTCTCCCTTTGGGCCTAGAACAGGGCACAGAACTAGAATGATACTGTCGCTTCAACTTAAGGGCTATAAATATAGACTAGAAAAGAATCTCTCCAGTGGTATATGTTGACATCAGGATAGTTGCTTTGCCTTTGCTCAGTCACTAGGTCGGGGGAAATGTCTTCCCTGAATACTCAGAAGCAGAGTATTACCCTTCATTAGTTCAGGATTTAATCCCACACCATCTTCACATGTCAGAGAACCAAAAGTGGACACTTAACATCAAACAGTAGTCCTGAAAATTAAAATCTTAGGAAAAAGGCAGTCTGGGCTCTTGACACCACTGTCTCAGTTTGGGTATCCCTGACAGAGACTCTGAGATAAGTATCTGAGTGGATAGGGGTGTGAGTAGGCAAGGCAGGAAAAGGAAGGCAGTCATTAAAAGCTGCATTATCAAGTGAGTTTCTCCTGAGGCTGAGTAGATCTTATTCCCATTGGGGAAAACTGGGGACTAACATGAAACACATCAAATGTCTCTCAGGGGAGCTATGCCAAACTCCTGCCAGACATTTGCTGAGGTAGGAAGCATTAAGTTGCCCATGTTTCTGGCTTGCTGTGCACATGTAGGAGTGAGTAGTCAGAGAGAATTCTCATGCAGATATAGACACTGGCAGATTAAAGTGGGCCCTGCATACATAGACATGGTAAGGCAGATAGAATATTGGCAGGGCACCAAGAGGATCTACAATAATCCTGAAGGGACTGACAGAGTTACACATGAAACTTTGCTAGAAAAGCACATCCCAAATTCCAAATTAGGCTGCACTGAATACCAAGATTAGGATACATCAACCATGAGACCCCAATACAAAATTAGCAAACACATAGGCAAACAAGTCAGCATGACCTGAGTCAACATAAAAGTAAATAACAGGCCCTGGCTCAGTGCCTCAGTTGGTTTAAGTGTTGTTCCACACACCAAAAGGTCGGGGGTTCAATTCCCCGCCAGGGCACATACCTAGGTTGCAGGTTAGGTCCTCAGTCAGGGTGCATATGGGAGGCAACCAATTGATGTTTCTCTCTTACATACCTCTCTCTCTCTTTCTCTCTCTCCGCCCCCCCCCCTTCTTCTCTCTCTAAAAGCAATGAAAACATATCCTTGGGTGAGGATTAAAAATAAAAATAAATAGCCGAAACCGGTTTGGCTCAGTGGATAGAGCGCTGGCCTGCAGACTGAAAGGTCCCAGGTTCGATTCTGGTCAAGGGCATGTACCTGGGTTGCAGGCACATCCCCAGTGGGAGATGTGCAGGAGGCAGCTGATCGATGTTTCTCTCTCATCGATGTTTCTAACTCTCTATCTCTCTCCCTTCCTCTCTGTAAAAAATCAATAAAATATATTAAAAAAAATAAAAATAAAAATAAATAATTAACAGAATTTGACTCCTAAGAATATCAGGTGATAAAATGTAATATATATATTTATTAAAAATAACAAATATATAAAAAGTGGATCAGAAGCATGAGAAAACAAAAACAGAGAGAACTGAGGAAAATTAATGATGATTGAAATAAAAAATTCAGTGGATTATTTGAACATCAGATTAGATTAAACTGAAGAGATAATTAATAAACTAAAAGAGCTAAAGACCTAAAATAAAGACAAAAGGATAAAGAATGTAAAATTTAAAATTATGATAGAGTAGTGCAGACATGTAGAGAATAAAGACACCATCTACTGAATTTCTGAAAGACATTCCAGAAATGACAAAGAAAGATAATTCAGTGGACTGGGAAGGTCAATATTTTAAAAGGTAATAGCTTTCAAATTCTTCAGAGTTTATTAAAAAACTCAATCCTCAGATTCAGCAAATATAATTTCTCATTATAGTATAGTAATTTGAAACAGCCCTTTCTGAAGTCATCAGTAACCTTCATGTTGTTAAATTTTAATGGTAGGTGTTAGTTCTCCTCTTTTTTAACCTATATACCACATTTTCTTCAATTGGCATTTTTTTTATCCTTATATGTTTTATTTACATGGTATACTACGCTCATTTGATTTTTTTTATGGGTCCCTTCTTAGTCTCCTTTGCTGATTTCTCACATTTGTTAAAACCTATTATAATGCTCTTGGCACTCCTTTTTTTCCTATCTACACTTTCAATTAGCTATCTTATCCAAACTCATGGCTTTAAATACCATGTATATGTAGCAATTCCCAAATTCATATTTTTAGTACAGACCATTCTTCTATAAATTCAGATTCATATATAAAATGACCTACCCATTATCTCCAAACGGATGTCTTTTAATATCCAAAACTCAACATGTCCTAAGCTTATTTTTTTATCTTTACCCCCAAATTCTCCAACTATGACTTTTCATATCTCAGTAAATGACAACCCGATCTTTCCAGTTGCTCACCCCAGAAACCTTGGAATCATCCTTAACATCTCTTCTATCTCAGTAAATCCCACTGGCTCTACTTTCAAAATATATCCAGAATCCTATACTTCTTATCAATATTGTAGCAATATGCCTGGTCTTAACCCCAAATCTCTTGTTTGGACACTGCAAGAGACTTTATGGTAAACTGCATCATGAGCCTCAATTCTTTACTCCTTATTCATGCCTTTTGCCACCATGTAACATTGCAGGGCCTTAAAAAAAAAAAAAAAAGTAGAATTTATTTCCCTACACCTTGATATAGGCATGGTCACATGATTTGCTTTGGTTAATGAAATTTTAGAAAAAGTAACAAAAAGGGGTTTCACACCGTACTTGTAAAATAAGATATCTCTCTTGGGCCTCTGACATCACCAAGAGAATATACCTTTGCTTGTCCCAAGAGAAGGAACTGACCCCAGCAAAGTCCGGCTTAAATTAGCAGATCCCTTAGCCAAACTGAAGATGAGTAATGAATGCACAAGCTCAGTCAATCTCCACAGAATCACTCACCCAACCCACAGAGGTGTGAGACATAAATGCTCACTATTGCATGCTATGAAAATGTTGTGAATTCATTGTTATTATAGGAAGAATCGATGGATAGAGCCTCCTGACAAGTCTCCCAAATTCTCCCCTTGATTCCTACAATTTTACCTGAACACGCATACCAGCCAAAGAGGTGTTTTGTTGTGGTTTTTTTGCTTTAGTTATTTCATTTTTAAGTTTTGAGTTACTTTAATTTCCCATGACACACTGACAGTGTTGAAAACAAAAAATACAAACATAACCATGTACTTATTTTAACATTTCATCCATATGTCATCCCCTATTTTTGGATGATTTAGACAACACAGAACAAATCTAAGCAACAGATAAATAGAAAATAGATAACCAATTATGTTCATCAACTCCCAACATTTAAAAGATATCAACCAAGAAACATTTGAATCAAGTGAGGATCAATGTTGATGTCCACGTTTCTTTACATATGCTAGTCAGTGTTTTGTGTGTAACAAAACTGAAAACAAAACCATTTTATCCACAGCCTGTTGATGTGTGAGTTTTTTCTTTTAGAAACTGTCTACTCAATATTCATAAAATGGTCTCAGTTTTTAAAAAGATACTTAAACTTTATTTATAATCTATAATAATAAAAGTGTAATATGCTAATTAGACTGGATGTCCTTCTGGACGACCTTCCAGACAAAGCTGGGGCTGCAAGGAAAGCCCAGTTCCTGGGTGCCTGCTGGCAGCCAGAGGGAAGCCTGGGACTTGGGTGCCAGAGGGAAGCCGGTGCCAGCAGCCAAGGAAGGAAGGCCTACTCATGCACAAATTTCGTACATCAGGCCTCTAGACTATAAATATAAAAGCCTAATATGCAAGTGTCCCCTTGGGAGTTCAACCAACCAGGAATTCAATTGCTCATTATGACTTATGCTGACCACCAGGGGGTGGCAGCTGCTAGGGATCCTATTCATGAGCAAATTTTGTGCACTGGTCCTCTAGTAAATTTACTAACCAGGTAGATTTTAAAGGAAGATTTATTCTCAACTACATTTGAAAACAAATTATCCTTCACCTTATCAATATGTCTTTGTTCAGCTAATGAAAACCCAAAGGTCTACATATCTTCTTGGCTATCCAGACTAAATATCTAACATATACCAAAAAGCCTAAGGTTAATATTAATAATCACCAATTATGAGAATGTGCTAAAATTAGCAGGAAAAACATCATATGTAATAAGGCAATACACAAGATGATGCCAATCCCATGTTCTGCTGCCTGCCGATGGAAAAGCCATCAATGGAGAGGCAAGTGCTGGTGTGAGAAAAAACGGTTTATTCAAGATCCGGCAGGTTGATAAGATGGGGGACTCTTGTCACAAAGACCATCTTAACATCTCAGTGCAGTCAGAGGTTTATATGACCTGGGGAGGGGAAGGCAGAACAAAGGAAACCAGAGGGGGTCTGGGCTCTGCTGGAGGGTGCTATGTGCAAGTCAGCACAGTCTGCTCTGAAAACCATCTCATAGCCAGCTGGCTCCTGGAACTGAGATGCCTGAAAACTGGAGTCTCTTCCTTTGAGGTTAGCTCCTAGAATCTTTTAAGTAAACAAGCTGTTTATCTGTAGTTACAATCATTTACAAGTCATCATTTACAGGTACACCATTAAAAGAATGGTGGGGTGGTTTACAAAGAGGCAATACACAGCTTCTTTTTTTTGTGTGTGTGTGTTGTTTTTTTTTGTGTGAACAAACTTGTGCTGTCTTTCATATGTGTAGTACACCAACACAAATATCAAAGACTCAACCCCAGTGTTGCTCAACTGAATCAAAACAAAACCAGTGAACATTTAAATCAAGACACTAATGATTAAGGCAATCTCTCAAACAACAAATTATTCGGTGACTTTTAAATGTTATTAAATACTTTTGTCCTACCTGGCAAAACCTACTGCTTATAATATTTAGCTATTTATTTTATTGTTTCTGGTTTTATTCTGTCTTTTGTTATTTGTCTCCTTTGGGCAAAATTAACCATTGAACACAAAAATTATCACGTTAGATATCCTCCATGGTTTCTGACCATGGTTACAAGACCCCATTTCTGCTTAATAGGGACAGATCTTTTCCACCAAGAACATCTGCCTTCCAGGATTTCATCAGGAGAAGGCCTGGCCCTGCTCTAAGAATGTTACCCAGGTAAAAGTCACTTCAAGGACCATTCCAGTCTGAATTTTTCTGGGAAGAGACTGAAAGTAGGTGTGCAAGGTCGAAACAATCTAAGTTTGTACTTCCTAAGTAGAAGCCACTGCCTTGGTAGTGTTTCACTTTTACTTTATAATTTTAGTTGATTCTCAGACCACCCATACGGGGTGCTTTGCATTCAAAAGGAAGATTCCTAGGAACCACCACAGACCTCCTGAGGCAAGGGTGAGACTGTGAATGTGCATTTGGAAAAAAACTAAAGCTTTCCAGGTGATTGATGCTCACAGAACAACCTCTCAGCTACAACAAGGAAAACTGCTAGTTAATAAGGAGGCCCAGAGGAGATGACCAAGGGAAGATCTGTATCTGACCCAGAACAGACCCTAAAGAATTGTTATAAGTTGCAAACTAAGCACATATAGGACCTGACGCTCTTTGCTATGGTAAAAGAAAAATAAATAGCTTGACTAGGAATCCTCCAGCTGTGGCATTTCCCTGAGCAACTGCTTGCAGGATTACATTTATACTCTTATGTTCCACTAAAAATACAATCTATTCTATATTACAGCCTTGGCTAGCTTGCTCAGGCTAACATTTTTTAATTGAATAATTCTAGCATCTGACATAAAATTATAAACTTCCGTTGCAAATCAGCAAAAAGCAGACATTGCATTACACCTTTAAACATAAAAGCAATGAAGCAAATATTACAGGGCATGGATTTACTCTTCCATCCTCAACTCCAAGCAGCTTAGCCTGTGTTTGCTGATTTTTTTTTCTTTATTTCTCTTTTTGGCACATCAATAAAAACTAAGAAACTCATCCAGACACTACTGTGCATCTTTGGAATAAAATGTATTTGGCTTTTGTGTGCTAAGCTGAAGTTTCACCTCTAAAATGAGCAATGAGAGTTAATAAAGAGCCATTGAACTGTGCCCAATAGGAAGGGGCAAAGATGGGGCTGAAGGCTCTCATTGCTTTTCACTCACTCCAGGATTCATCTGCATGTCTACGAAGAGCCTTTGAGTGTGGGAAAATAATAATGTGGTTATTCAGACATAGACCCAGTCCTTTTAAGTCAGACTTCTGAAAGTCAGTCTCAACATAAAGGCCCTACTAAAAAGAAGAAAATGGAATCCTAACTCATTATATGCCTGACACACACCTGCAAAACATACAAGGCACCCATTTTCCCCAATTTCCAGAGGGTATTCAAATGTATTATCTCCAAAAACGTAACTGAGTAATAGATGAATTAAAAACATGTAGAATGAAAGTGTATTAAATGCATTAAGGTATTTATCAAATAACTCTAAATATTCAATTTTGAAAAGGCCCAGCCATTTGACAGAAGATGATCAAGAAATCGTTGTCACCATGTGTAGAACCTGTGAAAGCCACTTCATATTTCCTCATCTATAAAATGGAAATGGTAGCCTGGGTGGCAGCTTAATAATTGAAAAAGTGAAATTATCAAATCTGTTATTGAGTGCCTCCACTGAATTTTTTACTTTAATTGTTATAATTTTCAACTCCAGATTATCTATGTGCTTCTTTGTATAATCTCTCCCTTCATTAATATTCTCTATTTTTTCATAATTTCCTTAACTTTTTATAGCCATGACTTGCTTTAGTTCTTTGAGCTTATTTATAACAGCTGCTTTAAGGTCCCTGTCTGAGAGGTCTCACATCTGGACTTCCACGGGGAACGTTTCTATTGGCTGTGTTATTGTTATTGTTTTATTATTCATGGGTCACACTTCCCTGTTCATTTGTGTCTTACAAGTTTTGTTGGAAACTGGATATTTGAAATAATATAATGGGGAAATTCTGGAAATCAGAATGATTTCATCATTCTCTAGGGTTTGTTATTTCTGCTGTTTGCTGTCACTATTTGTTTAGCGACTTTCCTGAATGACTTACTGATAAGACTCTGTTTTGGTCATGCACAGTCACTGATGTTCAGTCCCTTAGACCCTTAAAACCAGGTTTGACCAATTAAGGCGAGTCTCAGAAGGCCTTGAACTTGTCCAATGTTCATTTGCTCCCGCTCAAGAACTCTTTCTCTATTGACAGAAATGTCTCAAGGAAGTCTGGAAATGCTCCCACTGCTCCCATTCTGTAGATATGTGTAATAAGAGCCTTTCAAGGTATGTTATAAAGGTGGGAAGAGTGTGGGTGGGAGTTTGCTACTGGGTCTGGGAGTAATTATCCCATAGAGCTAAGCCTCTGAAAGTCAACCAGTACGGCAGCAATGACTGTGACTTCAGTTCTCACCACTGCTTTGCTTCCCAAAAGGAAAAATAGCAAGTTTATGACATGGAACTCCTAAGGCTTTTTGTGATAAGGGAGAAAGTCACAACCTGATAGCGTTACAGTCCACAAAATCAATCTTCTGCAGGACAAGTTTAGCTTACTTCCCGACACTTCACAAGGCAGCTCCATGCTATGGAGAGACATCTACTCTGTAAGCAAACGGCAATTCTCATAGACTAGGGCTGGATTAGACCCATATATACACCCATTTTTATCATTCTAGGTTGTTTCACATCCTGTGACTTCTTCCCTAATATTAAGAGAGGCAACTTTACTCTTAAAGTACTTAATACCACCGGAATGGGGCATCTGACGCCGGAGACTTCCTCACTCATTGCCAGTCCCCCTAATGCATTTGCCAATGCACATGTGAGGTCATTCTTACATTCTTTTCTCTATAATCATTAGGAATATTTGGCATACTTGGTCCCCTTGTGTTCCTTCAGTCATAACTCTGAAGCCTTGAGTGTGTGCTGCTTATAAAACTCTTCTTAATTTTCCTGAACTTACAGTGTTTTTCTTCTTCTTCTTCTTCTTCTTCTTCTTCTTCTTCTTCTTCTTCTTCTTCTGAGAGAGAGAGAGAGAGAGAGAGAGAGAGAGAATGCACTTTATTTTTGAGGTATCATTTCTCATTTCTTCAGGATCTCCTTGCTTTCTTAGCTAAGGTTTTTCTCCCAAAATATTTTAATCAGTTTTTCCTCAACCTCTTAAATCCCTAATCATACTGGCCATTCTCAGATATGCTTTGCTCAATGCTAGTTGGAAATTAAGCAGACTAGAAACCATGCCGACTATTTAATTTACTTACTGTGCCCAGTTTAATTCTAGTAATTTTTAAATAGGATCTGAGCATTCTGGCTTTAGGATCAACTCTTACATTCATTACCTTCTCTGTAAAGCAGGGAAAAGGGTTCTATTCTCAGTCTACCATTTAGAAGATTCATGACTTGGGTTGGCACTATTTTTATTTAATGAAAGATTCTTTTGCCACTAAATCTAAAGGGAGTTCCGAAAATCAGATGACAAAAAGTGTTTTTTAAAACCTGCTTAAATGGATTCTATTTTCATAGAATACCTACTACTCTAAGGAAGCTGAACACCTAGATTAAGAATACAAAGTAAGCACTATGACCAGAAACACCTTTGGTTATTTGGAATGGCCATTGTTTCTTTCTTTCAACAAATATTGAATGAGTGTATGAGTATTATGTGCAAAATATTATATTAAGAATTATGGGGAATCGATGGTCTGTGCTCTTAAATAATCTCAATCAAGTTGGAGATATATGAGCCTTTCATTTAATGCCTGTAGCACAAAATGTCATTCGCTACCCTAAGGTCATGTGACAAACTAATTGCTTTGAGAGCACCGAGGAGAAAAGGATCATTTGGCTAGAGAAATACAAAAGTACAGTACAGCATTTGTCATTTGGAGTTGGAGAGGCCATTACTGATAGAGGATAGAGGGAAGTCTATAACAAAAACAAAACAAAACAATATATATCTATATCTATATCTATCTATCTATCTATCTATATAGATAGATAGATAGATAGATATAGATATAGATATAGATATAGATATATATTGCTACTTTCAGAAAATGGAATGTCATAGAAAGTCTAGATATGGCAGAAGCATCTGCCATTACAGAAATGGGGTGTAATATTTGTGTCAGAGGCAGTGTGAGATATAGGTTGTAATCAGATGGATTCATTTTCAAATTCAATAAATACTAATTAGCAGTTATTATGTACTATGCATTATAGTACTTGCAGATACAGCAAAAACAAAACAAAACAAAACAAAACAAAAATCATGGTTCCACCCACAGAGAGCTGATATATTGAACAGGATTATGGTGGAGAAGAGCAAAGTTGTCAGCAAAAGATACCCTTAGGAAATACTATTTTCACCCACACCTGAGGGATGTAGAGCAAAATAAGAAAGGAGAAGAGGGCAGGATAGAGCATGCCCGACTGGGAAAATTGGCTATGAAAGGATCCAGGACCTAAGTATGATTTGGAACCTAAAATAAGATTAAAATCATAGAGGCTCGATACTAAAGTAGAGGAAATAAACTAGCAAATGAGCAGAGCCACATATGAATCGTGGTTCTTCATTAACCTGTTTATGACAGAACAGATTGAATACTGATACCTGAATACTGAATTCTCCTAGTCTCAGTTAGTTGTTCAGCAATGCCCATATTTTTATTGCTTATAACTTTTTAGGAACACTTACATAAAACTCCAGTCATATAAAAGTTTGGTAACTTAAAACATGATTTTGTTTAAAGCAATAAACATAAGAAACTTAGCTTGTCTCTGGAAAGTCTAATCAGTGGGACATAGAGAATCTGGCTTAGCTGTAGTATTTTCTCAGAAAACAAAAGTTAATATTCTAGAGGAGTTGAACATTAATAAAATCTATTCTGATGTTCATTGTGAAGGGAAAGATTTATAAATATGGATCAAAACTTATTCACTTATATCAGCTTAAGGCATGACTTTGATCTGTCGTTCAATATTCATTCTAAACATACTTATTGAATGTGTCTATTTTTGACTGAGCACTGCACTGGACATTAGAGATAGAGTGTAGTTTTTAAAGGGAGAAATAGACACAATCCTTATTCTAATGGGGCTTATGGTATCATGGAGGAGACAGATACGAACCAAACACTCAGAAAACTAAATGTAAAACTGTGACTGTGAAAAGTGCCATGAAGAAGCACAAGGAGCTACAGGAGCATATAAAAGGGCATTTGATGTACCAGAGAGATTAAGAACGCTTTCTTGAAGAAGACATAATTGACTTGAAATGTAAATAATGATATAGCTAGGCAGAAAGGAGACGCAGCAGCATTTGAGAAAGAGTGATCAGCAAGTGCACAGGAGTAAGCCAGCAGTGGATATGAGTAGACCAGATAGAAGGTACACAGTCAGGATAAGAAATAGTGGTGCCTTGGAGTAGGGTGCTAGTGGAATGAACATGGAAAGAAGCAATCAGATTAGGGGTAGGTCTCTCCACTCAAGCCCTCTGCCTGTGAACTGGCGCTGTCTTCTCTATATTTCCTGAAGAGCCTTAAGTAAACCATGGCTAATTGTGGAGAAAGTTATAACACTATAACAAAATCCAGGGTATCTCGGAGGCAGTGAAGAGAATGGAGAAACATGAAGTGAGTATAGTGGAAGTCAGGGACCAGTCATAAGGAGCTAGATGAGCCATCTTTAAGGAATGTATACTTTATTCTAAGGGCAATAGAGAGCCAGCAAAGGTTGTTAAGCAGGAGAATAAAATAATCAAATTTTACATTTTATCAAGTATAAAAGTTTTTACTTTATTGCTAAACATTGGGAACTACTGAATATTTTTTCAGCATGCAAGTAACTTGTTTTTGGAGAAAATTAACCTGACAACATTATCATGATTGTTTGGAGTTACATATAGAGAAGGATCTACAAACAAGAGAATCAATTGAAAAGCAATTTTGATAGTCTAGATGAGAGGTGTTAAGTGATAGCAATTGAGTAGTGATAAAGAAAAGAACTTTAAAAGAATAAGATGAAAATTCAAGAGACAGTTCATTTGTTTTTCTTCCGAAGCTCATACAACTGTTTGGCACAGTGTCTTAAAATCATCTGGCTAAAATGTAATCCTGATAACTGAGAAAGATTAACATAATGTATTTAAACTAAATATACATATTTCTCATAACTACATCAATGTGTCACTGCAGGCCCAAGAGTATGGGAACAGTTGGTGTCTTTATTTTAAAATGAACACATTAATATTGGATGTCTGTGATGACCTGTGGGAAAAGTTGGGTTTCTACAGATGCAGACAACCTCTTTGATGCCAGAGAAATGGGAGTCCATAATTCAATAGCAAGAAGACTTAGTGAAGTTGCTCTAGAGGTAAGAACAGCTTCATGGAGGCAGATCTGGGGCATGTGCCAAGTGCCTCAGAGCCTATAAAAGAACTGCCCTCTTTCATCACAACCAGCCCTTGGAAAACCTCCATTTGACATTGAATTGCACCAGCCCTCCCACCACCAGAGCCAAGCAGTACATTTGAAATTTGAGGTGAATGAGAAGTCCTTTTGAGTTCCAACTTTTAGAAATGTGGGCTCCCCTCAGCCATGCAGGAGCAGCATAGAATCCAGGGCTCTGCTTCATAAACATGGGCCAGAGGAAGTTGTAGCGCTACCTTTGTATGAGAGCTTGACACCCTTTCTTTCCCAAGCCAGTGGCCTCCTGAGAGCCAGGCTGTAACCTGACAGTGATGTTCTGAGAGCCTAGGAACTAGCCCTTGACAAAGCTACTTTGAGAAGCCCATGTTGGACAGAACATCCCAGTAGGCTATATGTGGCCTGCTGCTCCTATTTTTCTTTCCACTGTTCCACATCAAACAAAGGTTTGCCTAAGAAGATTACCTTGGCAGACTTTTCCTTTGTTAGATATTTTTAAAATCTTCTTTAAAGAAACACAAAATTATATTTGTGAGAGGGAAATTGCTACTCCACAGGTTCAGTAATTGCTATACATGTACAATGCTTTAATACCATAGGGAGTCACTATCAAAATGATGGGGAATTCATTTCCAATGGAGAGTTGGATTCATTTCCTTTGTACTCCTTCTTCACTAAATAGTCAAACAAAGAATATTAAAGCAACATTTTAGGTGTAAGTTGGTATGCTCTCATTCTAAAATGGGAAAGAAGTTTTAAATGTCTAAAAAGGAGACAAATCTGTCCCAAAGATTGCACATTGCAGTTTTCATAGTAAAGGAACACTAAATAAATTCTGTTTGATCAAGTTTTTCTAATAAAACATCTAGTCAAAATAGTTTTATAAATAATTAAGATACCAAATATATACTCTTTTCACGATTAATATACTATCTGAAAATATGCTTTGAGAGATAAGTAATTAAAAACTGAGTAACAGACATTCATTACAACTTCTTAAGGCAAAATTTTGTTTTAGGAAGACTTTGCTATTTTTGTAGTGGGCACTACTCCTGAAAGATAGAATCAATCCAGAATATCCGAGCCATTTTTCATTTAACCCTCTCCTTATAAAAAATGTTTTGACCAATTCTCTGATAATTTTCCCTCATAAAAATAAACCTATTTCCAATTTTACAATGTAAGCTCATGCAAAATAGAATTCAATACATGTTTTTCCACATTATTTAAATTTAATTTATAAACTATATAAATGTCAACGTGATTGATAACTACATGAGATGAGAGTGATAGAAATATTAAAGTCTCTGTGTGAGAAATTAATCTAAAAGTAACTCCTGGTTTGTTAAAATGATTAAACATTTGTTCACAACAGACCTGGTCTTAATATGATTGAATTAAATCTTTGTCTTTTTCATACAGGAAATTGCTTTTGCTTTTCTTGTGCAACAATTCCAATTAGAATAACCATCCTCAGATACCATTTGTTCAATGGCGTCCCTTTCATTGCGGTCACTAAAATGCTTACTCTGATTAAAAGCCTGTGGCATCTTCTAGCTGTTAAAATTCTAACTTAAAGGAGAAATATATCAAAATTTTTCCAAAACATTGCACATTTTGTATATACAGTCTTGACAAAGTGATATTGGAAAGAAGATCATATAGTCTTTCATAAAGCATTAACTAAAACCAGTACTATGTATTCAAAGGAAATTACAATGAGAGAAAACTTGAACATGTTACTCCAAAGGGAGGATAGAGATAATATTTTTGGATGGCTTCACCTTCTTTTGTCAGGTAATGACAAAAACTTGACAGAAATAATGAGTTTTTGTTATGTTTTGTGTTAACTCTAATAAGATGATCAAATAAACATTGCTATTCCCAATAAAAATAAAGCTGCTCAGGGCAAGATTATTGCTCTAATATATAGCTTAGGCTTCAAACAGCATTGATTAAAGTCCTATTTGCACACTGCCCAAGTGTTGAGATAAATCCATCTTAAATTACTTCTATGCCCTTTGGTTAGGAAATCCAAGTTATCATGAACACCATAGTTGTCCATATGTTCCTCCATCCCTCTAAGCCAGCGGTTCTCAACCTGTGGGTCGCGACCCCTTTGGGGGTCGAACGACCTTTTCACAGGGGTTGCCTAAGACCATCGGAAAACACATATATAATTACATATTGTTTTTCTGATTAATCACTATGCTTTAATTATATTCAATTCGTAACAATGAAAATACATCCTGCATATCAGATATTTAGATTACAATTTATAACAGTAGCAAAATTACAGTTATGAAGCAGCAACGAAAATAATTTATGGTTGGGGGTCACCACAACATGAGGAACTGTATTGAAGGGTCGCAGCATTAGAAAGGTTGAGAACCACTGCTAAGCATTCATTCATTCAGAGAGCAGCTCTCCAAGTACCTACATGCAGCGATAGGCACTAGGACATCCCAATGGCAATCAGGATATAGTACCTGCCCTCCAGGTCTATGGGAGAAATCAGACTTGGGGGGAAAAATAACATATTGTGCAAAGTCCCTTCATTGAGGTATGTACTAAGTGTTGTAGCACAAACTCATTTACTCAGTGGGACGTTGAGACTTTACAGAGGAGATAACAAATTGAGCTGTCTTAAAGAATCCCCTCTTCCTTTATACCCCCTCAAAAAATTACTTATTCATTCATTCATTCATTCATTCATTCATTCCGACTTCCCAGATCTTTACCAGAGGTTGTAAATTCAAGGACCTACAGGAGGTAAGCTGTAATATAACTAAGTGAAGCTCATATTCTGTCCTAAAATCAGTGCTATTCAAAGTCCGATGAATTGTTACTACCATTAGTAGATCTCCTAGTTGTCCAAAAGAAACTTGAAATCCAAATTTTTAAATGCTGGCTACCACTCAATATTTTTAAGTCTTGTGCTAGACCAATGAAATACTTATAGGTCAGATCAGCCTACTGGCCACTGGTTTGCAACCTCTAGTTTTCCCTTCAGATTAATAGCACCTTAAGGCAATACATGGGTAAGAACTCATGCACTGTATTTTGTAGGCTGTTTCTATCACAAAACTCCTGAGCTATTAAAAAAGTTATCCATCTTTTCCATATTTGTGTGAACTTTCTAGAGACAGCCAATATGTTCTAGAAATGCAGTTTTGGAAATACATGGCCCAAGGGGAAAGAATTTTTACCTTCTTTTAGAGAGGCTTTCAATCTCTAATTGTGTACTATCTCATCAGAAATATAAATATACTATGTCAGGTGGCTAAATGGTTTAACCCTAAAAGCTGAAGGATTTGCTTCTTTAGAGCAATGGATGAGGCCCCCTGGGAGTTTTTCACAGAAGCAGCAAGCCAGATCTTTCTCAGTCCCACACAGATTCATGTTTCTTCTCCATGACATACACTCTCCTCGGAAACTTAAGCATGTCTTTAGCTCGACTAAGCAAGAAGCATGCCATGTGTGGACAATAGAGTTTCATGAGGCAAAGAAATTACTTGAATTTTTGCCATTATAAGCAAAGCAGATGAGTTCAAAGGCATAGTTGAGATGCTCTTAGGAGCTCAGCTGTATGAAGGGCCATGGTTTTGTAGTTCCAACCTTATTGTTATTAAATTTCAGTCTCTAGAGAGGCAATGTAAGGGAAAAAGAAAAGCAGAGAATTGTCACCCAATGAAGCACAATACGAATGCAGTTTTTGCATAATGTGCTAACATCCCACTCACCCAGATGTCATGGGAAGTAACCATTCACAGTGGAAGCAGACTCTGCAGTGATCCGCATGATCAGTCAGAAACAAAATTGTGCTAATGCAGAAAACAATTTCACATCCAGCTATCACATTGGGGAAAGCTGTGAATATATTCAACATTGGCAGTGCTCTAGAATAATTTTGTTTGCTTCTCCCACTAATTCTCAGGCTTTACTTTTGAAGAGCTCTCTGCAAAAAATAATAATGATAATGATTCCATTGTATACTATGATACTGCATTATTTCTCATTGTGATTAGTGGACTAAACTGAAGTGTGCCCCTTTGTAAGTGATTAAGTATTTGGTGGACGTGGAAAAATCACTAATATTTTGGTAACAGTGTGAGGAAAGAGGTACTCTGTTTTCTGTTAGTGGGACTGTACACTGATAGAAACTTTAGGAAAGGCAATGTGGTAAAATATATCACAAAATCTTTACAGCTATATTTTCGACACAAGTCCACTTTTAGGAATTTATCTTAAATGACTGAATGGACTATTTATTATAGCTAGCAAGGTAAAACAAAGTGTCATCAATAGCCCATTGATTAAGTAAACCATTTACTCAGTGAGTGGTATATCCATATAATGAGGTAGATCCTTGTACTTTATCATGTGAAGAGTCTATGATATGTTGTAAGATGTTCGTAGCATATTTTTTTTAATATATTTTATTGATTTTTTACAGAGAGAGATAAAGAGTTAGAAACATCGATCAGCTGCCTCCTGCACATCTCCTACTGGGGATATGCCCGCAACCCAGGTACATGCCCTTGACCGGAATCGAACCTGGGACCTTTTAGTCCGCAGGCCGACGCTCTATCCACTGAGCCAAACCGGTTTCGGTGATTCATAGCATATTGTAAAGTGAACGAAGTAGCTTCTACAACAGGATGTGTGTGTGTGTGTGTGTGTGTGTGTGTATTATCATACTTAAAAAGATAAAAGTTGGGGAAAATAGAATAATACAAGAGTAATAATACCGACATGTAAAACATAGATTTTTTACATGGGGAGGAAAAAAAAAATGAGGATTGGGATATTTTAGTTCTACGTTACTTAGGCTGTGTTTGATTTTTTCAAGCACATGTAGCCATTTTATTGAACATGCAGGAATTGATAAATTACAATAATAAAAGAGTGTCATCTTTCACCCATTACTTCCTTTACACATGACCTGGGGGATTTTCCTCTCCATTCTTTAGTGATATTGAGGGCAGATCCCACTGTCTTTCCCATCACCTTCAGGTATTTGAATAAATTTTTTTGCAACTTTTGAAAGGTTTTCTCCACCCTGATTCCAGATTTTATTTTATTTTATTTTTTTTTTTTTTAATATATTTTATTGATTTTTCACAGAGAGGAAGGGAGAGAGATAGAGAGAGTTAGAAACATCGATGAGAGAGAAACATCGATCAGCTGCCTCTTGCACATCCCCCACCGGGGATGTGCCTGCAACTCAGGTACATGCCCTTGACCGGAATCGAACCCGGGACCTCTCAGTCCGCAGGCTGACGCTCTATCCACTGAGCCAAACCGGTTTCGGCAAGATTCCAGATTTTAATCTCTCATCCTAATAAAGCTTCTCCTTCCCCTGGCAAAATTCTAATCCCTGGCTTGGGGACAGTAACAAAAAGGAAGCCTCGTCTGTCCTTTTATACCCCCTTGTCCCACTTCTTTTTCTGTACTCAGTATTAAATTTCTTGATTTTGATCATTGTATTGTGGTTATGTAAGTGAATGTTCTTATTCATAAAAATGAACACTGAATAAACAATAAGGGGTAAAAGGGACATTATGCTTACAATTTTTTTAAATATATTTTTTTTATTGATTTCAGAGAGGAAGGGAGAGGGAGAGAGAGAAACATCGATGATAGCGAGAATCTTTGATCGGCTGCCCTCTGCATGTCCACACTGGTGATCAAGCTTGCAACCAAGGTGTGTGCCCTGACCAGGAATCAAACCATGACCTCCTGTTCATAGGTCAATCTTCAACCACGGAGCCACGCCAGCCGGGCTATGCCTGCAATTTACTCTCAAATAGTTTGGTAAATAAAATTATATATACAGAAAAAAAGTAGGGGAGAGGGAGAATAGTAAAGCAAAAAATGATCAAACAACAATGATAAATCAAATGTGGCAATTTGTTAACAATCTGTTAGTTTCTGTGAAAGGAACACGGAAGTTCTTTATGCTAGACTGAAAATGTATGGTAAGTTTTAAATGACTTCCAAATAAAAACCTTCAAAAAACATTTTGTCATTACTCTCCTTATGCCTGACTGTCCTCTACATAGCCTGCTTGGCCCACTGGAAACTCACACACATGTGCAGCCTGTCCCCACAGTTGCTCTCATCTCACTCTGCCATCAAGAGCTGCCTTTTGACTTTGTCAATCAAAAGCCATTTGACTATACCTGTTCCTCCTAATTACCAGGGGGCACATATCACTTAGCTGGCAGTATAGGCAGGGCCTAGAAGTTTTCTCAGCCCACCAAACAGCCATCTGGAGAATCCTAGGCAAGGCTCCGCTTTTTGTAAGCCCTGCCTCTCCAATGGGATTGCGTAGTGGCATCATTGGAAGTTGGAGGGTGTGCAGAGTTGAGTGTTCAGTGCCACTATATTCTTTACTCTTACAAATTCCCCTCATAATAAATTGTAAATCCTCCTCTAAACAGACTCCTGGAGACTATGTGCCCTGGAATAATTGGGTCCACTTAGAAAAGCTTATATGGATACATCTAATTCTTTTCCTCAGTTGAACCTTTGATAAAAATTCAACCAAAGTCAATAGCAAATATCCTATGTTATGATATTATACATACAAAACCCTAGAGACTCCATCAAAAAGCTACTAGACTTAATACATGAATTTGGCAATGTAGCAGGATACAAAATTAACCCGAAGAAATCTGAGGCATTTCTATACACCAATAGTGAACTTTCAGAAAGAGAGATTATAAAAACAATCCCGTTTACCATCGCACCAAAAAAACTAAGCTACCTAGGAATAATCTTAACTAAAGAGGTAAAAGACCTCTACTCAGAAAACTACAGAACGTTGAAAAAAGATATAGAGGAAGACATAAACAGATGGAAGAACATACCGTGTTCATGGATTGGTAGAATCAACATCATTAAAATGTCCATACTACCCAAAGCAATCTATAAATTCAACGCACTTCCCATTAAAATACCAACGGCATACTTCAGAGATCTAGAATGAAGTCTCCAAAAATTCATCTGGAATAAAAAAAGACCCCGAATAGCTGCAGCAATCCTGAAAAAGAACAAAGTAGGTGGGATCTCAATACCAGATATCAAGTTGTATTACAAAGCCACTGTTCTCAAAACTGCCTGGTACTGGCACAAGAATAGGCATATAGATCAATGGAATAGAATAGAGAGCCCAGAAATCGGCCCGAACCAATATGCTCAATTAATATTTGACAAAGGAGGCAAGAACATACAATGGAGCCAAGATAGTCTCTTCAATAAATGGTGTTGGGAAAATTGGACAGATATATGCAAGAAAATGAAACTAGACCACCAACTTACACCATACACAAAAATAAACTCAAAATGGATAAAGGACTTAAATGTACGACAGGAAACCATAAAAATTCTAGAAGAATCCAAAGGCAACAAAATCTCAGACATATGCCGAAGCAATTTCTTCACTGATACAGCTCCTAGGGCACTTGAAACTAAAGAGAAAATGAACAAATGGGACTACATCAAAATAAAAAGCTTCTGCACAGCAAAAGAAACCATCAACAAAACAACAAGAAAGCCCACTGTGTGGGAAAACATATTTGCCAATGTCATATCAGATAAGGGCCTAATCTCCAAAATCTATAGGGAACTCATACAACTTAACAAAAGGAAGATACACAATCCAATCAAAAAATGGGCAAAGGACCTAAATAGACACCTTTCAAAAGAGGATATTCAGAAAGCCAAGAGACATATGAAAACATGCTCAAAGTCACTAATCATCCGAGAGATGCAAATCAAAACAACAATGAGGTACCATCTCACACCTGTCAGAATGGCTATCATCAACAAATCAACAAACAACAAGTGCTGGAGAGGATGTGGAGAAAAAGGAACACTTGTGCACTGCTGGTGGGAATGCAGACTGGTGCAGCCACTATGGAAGACAGTATGGAGTTTCCTTAAAAAACTGAAAATGGAACTCCCATTTGACCCTGTGATCCCACTTCTAGGAATATATCCCAAGAAACCAGAAACACCAATCAGAAAAGATATATGCACCCCTATGTTCATAGCAGCACAATTCACCATAGCTAAGATCTGGAAACAGCCTAAGTGTCCATCAGTAGATGAATGGATTAGAAAACTGTGGTACATCTACACGATGGAATACTATGCTGCTCTAAAAAGGAAGGAACTCTTACCATTTGCAACGTCATGGATGGAACTGGAGAGCATTATGCTAAGTGAAATAAGCCAGTCAATGAAGGAAACATACCACATGATCTCACTCATTCATGGATAATAGAGAACATTATAAACTTTTGAACAATAATAGATACAGAGGCAGAGCTGCCTCAAACAGACTGTCAAACTGCAGCGGGAAGGCTGGGGAGGGTTGGGGGGCAGGAGGTAGGGGGGTAAGAGATCAACTAAAGGACTTGTATGCATGCATATAAGTATAACCAATGGACATGGGACACTGGGGGATAGGGGAGGCTGGGGGACTGTCTAGGGCGGGGGGATAAAATGGACACATATGTAATACCCTTTGTAATACTTTAAGCAATAAAAAAATAATACTAAAAAAAAAATCAATAAAATATGTTTTAAAAAAAATATATCCTATGTTATAAGCTATTCCACATATATGACTTCAGTGACATAAATGTTTACAAAGACATTTTGTGTTTGCTTTGCATCACTGAAGAGGAATATGTTTTAGATACTTTTTTCTCTCCATATTTCAAGAAGGGCCATGAGCAGGTAATTTCCATAGCAGGGTGAGTCAGTGCCTGTGGCTGCAGCAGCCTAAGGAGCACACCTTGGTCTGGACATCAGCACCCACCACCCAGCATTAGTAGTCTGCACAGACTGCACTGTGGCACCTCCACCTGCAGGGGTGGTTTAGCGGACCTCAGAGATGGCCTTCATAGCTGTCAGAGCAGGAGAGCCAGGAACCAGGGAAAGAAAGTGATGGTCACTACGTGGAAATCAAGAGGATGCATTTGAGGTCACAGGAATTGAGGGCAGGAAGGAAGGAATTGTGAAGCAGGCCTGGAAATCCAGGAAGGGACAGAGAGGGTGAAGGTAGTGGAAGAGGTTGAGAAATGCCATGTGCAATAGACTCTGTGGCTTCAATTTTGGTCTTTTGGCTACCGAATCTGGATGCATGCATACCCCTGACTGAGTGGGATTTAAAAGCATTCTATCTCCCCTGCCCTAGAAGTAGTTTAAAGTCTGCAGTCATAAGAAAAGAACCATCAACAGCTCCAGTGCCCTCTGTGTAAGGCACTTTGGGGCAGTGAAGCAGAAAGAATGCAGGCAGAGAAGTCCATGGATTTATATTCCCTCCTTATTTTCACTATATACAGGGTGAGGCACAGTATGGGATGTAGGCGAGAACAAACACATGTATAGAGTTTTCTCTAGGTCAATTCACATTTGGAATAAATATCACAAGACTCTTAAAAGCCAAGAGTCTAACAGAAGGACTTAAGTCTAGAAAACAATTGAGAGCTACTTGGATGAGTTTAAGAATTCAGTGGAGACTCTAAGGGACGGCTTTCTAATTGATAGTCAAGTTTTAAAATTATGAATAATAGGCAGGTGATTTCCTGAAAGAGTAAAGACCCCTCCTCTATCCAAAAAGTGTTCATGTTCACATTGAAACATTTCAGAGAAGAGGGTATAAGAATGTAAGCCTCCTAAATGTTATTTATTTTGTCAGTATTTGGGAGGGAGAAGGTCCTACTGAATCTCTCTAGACTCTCGCCCCATCTACCCAATGATACCAAAGGAGCAAAGAAACAGAGACATGAACTGCTCTCCCTGAGAAGCCCTGGAGGTATACTTCTGCCCTTAATATTGTTTATCTGGGAGCTGATCATATTGCCAGAGGAAAGAGCCACAAGATACTTTGCCAGCATTTGTCATTGTCAGCAGGCATTGGGCCGCTGGCAATAAGGAGTTTTACTTCCCTTTCTCTATTTCATGCTAATAAAATTCAAGGGTACACTTTCCACCTGTGGACTTTAAGGCAAGCACAAGAATCTTATTAGTAAATCCCAGAATTTCTGCCCTGTACTTCAGGTTCTAACCCAGATTTTCAAAAGTAAGCTCGACATCATTAAGGGTAAGTTAGGTGTACAAATTAAATTGATTAGATTCCATTCAGAAAGTATGAATTCATAGTTCTTAAACTGGGGGAAATAACTTTAGACGTTTCTAAAGCTTTTCAAACTTCCCCTTTCCTTGGCTGCTGCCACTGGTAGTGTTTCTGGATTGAAGGTTAGGGGCTTCAGGTTTTACTCTGCTATTATCTCTGGGTTATCAGAATAGGTTCCCGGGAGCTCTTATCAAAAATCAATGGCCTTCATTATGTATCTCTTTTACATGAGAAACATTATCTATGACAGTAGAGCTATGGCTAAAAGCATGGACACTAGCATTCAGACTGCCTAATTCCCAATCTCAGTATTTCACTTACCAGCTATTGATCTTGGACAAGTAACTTAGATCTCTCTGAGTTTATTTCCTCATATTATACATCTGTGGAGTGGTTCCAACTTAACAGAAAGAATGCATGTAAAGCATCTTGCTCAGTGTCTAGCACCTAGCAAAGTAATCAAAACTGATGGCAATGATTATAATCATCATCATCACCATATCATCATTATCATTATTGTTATTGTTACTACAGAGATAGATAAGATTTTGTATAGATTATTTTAATTTATCACAGACATTGAAGATGTATTTTTTAAAGACATTTTTATTGATTTCAGAGAGGAAGGGTGAGAGAGAGAGAGATAGAAACAACAATGATGAGAGAGAATCATTGGTTGGCTGCCTCCTGGATGCCTCCTACTGGGGATCAAACCCACAACCTGGGCATGTGCACGGACCAGGAATCTAACCATGACCTCCTGGTTCATACATCAACACTCAATCACTGAGCCACACCGGCTGGGTGAGGATGTATTTTAAAGTAATGTACTTTAAGTTTATAGCCCTAACAAAATTTCTTACAACATATTTAATAATATTGCAAATACAAAATTTTTTATACTTGCATGTGTAAAGGCAACTACAAATTAAAAATAAGAGATTTAAGTGTCTCTGTTAAAAAAAAAAGTGAGGGGAGACAGTACCCTCCCATATGAGTTAGATAATGGCTCTCATGCTATATAATAAAAGCTTAATATGCTAAGTATCTGGTCGTCTAGTCAGCTGTTCAACCAATCAAAGCGTAATATGCTAATGATATGCTAAGGTTGCTCAAACACTCGCTATGCCGTGTACTGACCACCAGGTGGCAGACGCTTTGACCAGTAGCTTGCTGCTGGGGTCTGGCCAATGGGGACTGAGTGAGAAGGGCCAGACACACCCTGGAGCCCTCCTGTGTCCCTCCCTGGCCAACCTCCCGCATCCCTCCCTAGCCACAATCATGTACCAGTGGGGTCCCTTGGCCTGGCCTGTGCCCTCTCGCAATCTGGGACCCCTTGGGGGATGTCCGAGAGCCGGTTTCAGCCTGATCCCACAGGCCAGGCCAAGGGACCCCACTGGTGCATGAATTCGTGCACCGGGTCTCTAGTTTACTTATAATAAGGTCTGACACAGATCCTCAAATTCTCATTCTTTCCTTCAAAAATGATTAGGTGACCTGTTTTGTTCATACTGATCAATTACAACAAAAATGCTTTTTAACCAAATTTTATTTGGATTTTTCTTTTGCCTAGGTTCCTGGAATTGGATCAAATCTTAAGCCTAAGCCAGCATATAACACATTTTTAATAACACCCCACTGACTCCTGAAAGAAACCACAGGCTTCTACGGGAGCTGAGCAGGGCTGTTCAGGACAGGACATGTGGACATCACTCATTCACAGGGTTGTCAGAAGTCAGAGCTGACTCGAGGGCATGTAACACACAATAAGAGGAGGCTCATCTCCGAGTAAAACATACTCTTATCTACTGTCCCATCAAGCCACCTGACCTTTTCATCACCTTCATCACACTTCCACCAACAAGTTGTTTCTAGCTTTGCTTACTCCTCCTTATTAAAGAAAACCTCTTTTTGCCTAATCCCAAGACTCTTACAGATCACAGATTTCATAATCAGAGCATTCTTCCTATCTCAATAGTCCCCTCCCCCTATTGAAATAGTTCCTTTCCCACCTCTTGCAATAATCCTTCTGAATAAGGTCGCTCCTTAACTAAACCTGGAAATATTTTTTTTTATTTGGTTGAACATTAATAGATAAATTCCACCTTATAAATTAAAATAAAATAATTAATTTGGTTTCCAAGAAACTGACTTTTTAAAAATGTTTTCCAAATGCAAATAAATGCCTTGCTACAGAAGAGGCATCAACCTCACTTTATACAGAAAAAAGGCATATGCTCTGGCTGGTTTGATTCAGAAGGGTGTCATGCATTTGATTCCTGGTCAAGGGCACATACCTCAGTTGCAGTTCAATCCCAGGCTCCAGGCAGGGTGCTTGCAGGAGACAGCCAGTGGATGTGTCTCTCCACATCCATGTTTCTCTCTCTCGCTCGCTCACTCTCTCTCTCTTCCTCTCTTCATCCCTCCTCCCTCCTTTCTACTCTCTCTAAAGATCAATGGAAAAAGTATCCTCAGGTGAAGATTAAAAGAAAAAATGCACTATGTGTTCAATACCAAAGAAAGTCCTCAGATTTTAATATGCATTCAAATCATCTTCAGGATTTGTTAAAATACAGATTGCTAGGCCCCACCCCCAGAGTTTCTAATTCAGTAGGTTTTGAAGGACCTACTGATTTGCATTTCTAATAAGCTCCCACTGTTGTCAATGTTGCTGGTTTGGCTAACACACCACTGATTAAAGCATTTCTTCTTTTACTCATTTATTCAACAAATATTTATTGTGTACCTAATGTGTGCTAGACACTATTCTAGGTGTTGGGGACACAGCATTGAATAAAAGAGACATTCTTGCTCCTTCAAAGATGTAAACTGAGGAAGATAAACAGTGGACAACCTAAAGAAGTAAAATATATGGAATGTTGGTGATAACTGTTAAGAAGGAAAAGAATAAATGTAGGAATGGAGTTATGTGTGTATGTCGCAGTGGGCATGATGTTAAAATTTTGATAAACCCAGCAGAGAAATTTCCCCTGACAAGATCTTTTTTATTAAAACCCAAAAGATTTTCAACAAATGGTTCTGGAACAACTATAAATTGACATGTAAACAAATGAATTGAGACACAGAAATGGGGAGAGGTGGAATCACAAGAGAACCTCATAGTACTGTGAACCTGTGAATGAGATGGGAAGCCTTTAGAGAGTTTTGAACAGATTAAATCTAATTTATATCTATAATAATAAAAGCATAATATGCTAATTAGACTGAACGACCTTCCGGACGATCACACTATGACACGCACTGGTGCCAGGCCAGCCAAGGCAGGTGTGATGCCATTGGTTGGGGGTCCAGCCATTGCTCGATGATCGCCCCGCAGAGGGAGGCCCAGGCCACTGGCCAGCAGGGTGATCAATCAGGGGGCTCCATGATCGCCCCAAAGAGGGAGGCCCCGGCCACTGACCGCAGGCTGCAGTGGGTGGGCGGGGCCTCCCTCTGCGAGGGAAGCATGGGTCCCGGATGCTAGAGGAAAGCCGGTGCCAGCAGCCAGGAAAAGAAAAGCCTACTCTTGCACGAATTTTGTGCATCGGGCCTCTAGTTTTAATAGAATTTCCCTGATTGCTGTTCTGAGAATAAAGAATGGAAGAGAGGCAAGAGCAGAGGCAGACTGACCAATGAGGGCTGCTGTGATAGTCACCATTGAAATTTACTGTATTCACCATAAACATGCAGCATGCTCTAAATCAGTAGGCTAGTCTTTGCAGCATGTATGTGATGGTAACAGTTACACCCCTACATAAAGCTCAGAGTGGGGATCAAAATATAAAATGCATAAAACATGTATCATGTTATTGCAAAGTTAATGAAACAAATTTAAAGGTCTAAAAATATTGAAATCTATGTAAAGATTGTCTGAAATCAAAATTTAGCAAATCCCCAATAATCACAAGGCAGTCACTTCATAAGCCTCCTTTGTCCTCCTGCAGTAAGTAACTCAGTCCCCATCCCCCAACATTTCTACCACCTCCTAACCCTACTAAGCTGACCAGAGGACAGAAGCCAACTTGCCAATCATATCATAGCCAAGTTTATACTTTTATGGGACATTATTGTGGAATATTATTGCTTTTCTATGTTTATGAGCAACAAATTCATTTTTTCCTAGCATAACAGTGCACATTGATCTGTGTGTTAAAGTATTATCTATGATCCAAAACAATGCCTCTAACAAATTTGATTATATCAATTGCTTTTGCAATTTTCAATGATCACAGAGCAAGAATTGTTCTATGATCAATTTATTTTTATATATAAACTCCTAACTACAACAAAGAATTTATGAGGAAAAAATGTCCACTTTATAGAGAACTATCATTTTTTATTTTAATTAAATTTATTAAGGTGACATTGGTTAATAAAATTATGTAGGTTTCAAGTGTACCATTCTATGATACATCATCTGTATGTTGCATTGTTCATCAACCTGCTGAATTATAAACTGGCTGAGATAATGAATTTTCCAGAAGAACCTGATAAAGCTTCCATAGAGGATCTGACCACAATATTATTTTTTCCATTTCCAAAACATTAAATTTCACTTATATTTTGGCTTATTACATGAGACTTATTCTCCTAATATGAAACTGTAACAAAGCATCACAAATGTCACATGCCCAAATTATCCAAGTTATAACGTACAAGTTATAAGTTTTATTACAGACTTTGATCATTATAAAGAAATTACTTTTTAAAAAAACCCTGTAATATATTCTCTAAACTTTGAGATTATAAAGCTACCTTTCCTGATTATTACTAATGATATTAAAGTAGGCAAAAAAAAAAAAAAAAAAGGATAGCTAAAAAGTGACATACTAACCACTTGAAAATGATGAAACACTCTCTTAAATAACCCTTGGATAAAAGAGAAAATCAAAGCAAATTTAAAATTATCTTAGAAGTGTTAAAAAAAAGAGAATAGTTTAGACAATTACAGGAACACTTATAAATACATATTTTATCATCTATAGATATCAAAGCCTAATATGCAAATTGCCCCCATAGGAGTTTGACTGGGAAACCAATTGCTTGCTATGACATGCGCTGACCACCAGGGGGGTGGCACAGAACAAAGAAAAGCCCTGGCCAGCAGCCAGAAGGCCCCGATCGGCCCTGATCACTGGTCAGGCCTAGGGACCCTACCTGTGCACGAAAACAAGCTGAGTATTCAAGAAACTAGAAAGTTAAGAAAGTGAACATAAAGATAAAAATCTTAAATTAATGAAAATTTTAAAACTAGACGAGAGTACCAATTAAAGCAAAAGGAAGTTCGTAATAAAGACCAGTAAAATAATCAATCAATAACAAACCTGATTAAGAAAAACAATTGATAGCAAAATTCTCCCAGGAATGAAAAACATGCCATAATGAATAAATTAAACAAAATCATTATAACAAAATGATATCTGCAATTCTGTAGCAATATTAATAAACAATTTTAGTACCTCCTATGTGCCAGATACTATTCTAAGCCCTTAGCATATTACTCACTTAATTATTACCAAAATAAATACACTCTGATATAGATACTTAACCATTTTACACATCAAAAGACTAAAATAAAACTACACGATATATTTAAATAACAAATTTGAAAAATTTAAAGAGTAATTCTTAATAATAAAATTATAAGTTTCCAATATTTACTGATAAAAGGTTAAAATATTAACAGACTAATAACCACAGAAGATGTTGGTTAGGTAATTAAGAACCCATACTTTTAGAAAAGGCCCTGAGAGTTTTGCAAAGGCATTAGTCTTTTAAAGAAAAGATAATTTCTTCATTGTTTAAGTTGTCAAAGATGAAACTTACTTCATTTTATGAAGCTAATAAATTCTTAATTCCAAAACCTATTAATCTAGCACCAAAAAAGAAAGAACACTTTTGAAAACAATTTTGAAAATTTTAAAAACAAAGTTAGAGAACTTACACTTCTCAATTTCAAAACTAAATATAAAGTTGTTTGTAGTAAAAAACCTGGCTCTATTTTTTTCATATTTAAGTGCTAATATCCTTTAAGCCTCACTCCTCCCTCTTTCTCTTGGCCTCACATCAGGGCAAGCTGGTAAGAAACCACGAGCTCCCTCCTTTGACCAACACCTGCAGGAGATTCAAACCAGTAAGTCTCTGTTAACCCCCCACCCCAAATACTACAACACCCCCTAATCAATCTCCTTTCCTTGCTTTCTCAGATCAATTTCAGATCAGCTTAGCAAGCCTGTCTTGCTCTCCCCCAGAAATCCTCTTAATGTGAGTAATAAATCTTTTCATGTGCTTTTTGGTGGTGGCATTATTTATCTTGACAGCTTAGCCCCATATTTTGGGTATGGTACCATCCTACTTCTACTAGTACAGTGTGGCTACACTTCTAATCAAGACAATCCAGCAGGTCAAAAGGGCAGACAAAGAGATCCATCGAACATGTATTTATGAGATCAAATTATTTCAATGGTGAATGTGTTACCATCATAACTAGCCAGCTAATATTAATAATAGAAAAGGAGTAAGGGGAGGCCAGACATTATAAGCATGGTCATTTGGGTGGCTTCACTAGGAAGCTGCAACTTTACACTCCCCCGGGAACCAATGGTCCTTTCCCTGCAAATCACCGAGGGAAGTGGTCCAACAAAGGGGAAGATGGACACATGTGCAGTGAAGTTGGGGTGATGCAGGGAAGGTGCTTGCCTCTCACTCTAACCTGGAAATAAAGATCATTGGCTAGGAGGGTCGACCCCAATACAAGCCCACAAAAATTTGGAAATTCATAATCCTCAGACAAAGAATTCTCTCTTGCTCATCTTCATTCTTTGTTCCTTGCACTTGCTTATGACATGCCCACATTAGCCCACCTTGTGTCCTTAGGAGCCACATAGTCCATGGTCATGGGGACCCCACTTGCAATGAACTGCAGCTGGAAACACGAGCTAACCTAGCCAGGTGCTGAACTAGACTATGCTTCAACCTGAAATGGAAACTCTGGGTAAAGGCTTTAATCCTAGCTCGCTGAAGACAAAATGGGATCTTTTCCAAGCAGGACAGAGGGAGATGGGACCTTGGAAACCCAGGTATTTAATTCCCCAGAAATAAAGCTTTCCATGATACCTCGTCCTCTTGTGGGGGCCTCAGGAAATTCTTATTCGCACGGCACCCCAAGAAGCCCACTTCCACCAGCAACAGGTGGGAACATGGAAGATACCTCACTGATAACAAAAGGAGAGTCTTTTCAAAAAATGGTACGGAGACAATTGATTATCACACTCAAAATGATGAGCGCAGACCCATACAAACAATTTTTAAATGGGTTATAGACCCAAATGTAAGAAATAAAACTAAAAACTATTACATTTTTGAGGAATGTAATAGGAGAAAATGTTCTTGATCGCAGATTAGGAAACAGTTATACAACACCAAAACCACAACATAATTAATTAATTAATTAACTTCATTACAATTTAAAAATGGTTGCACTTCAAAAGATACTACTAAGAAAATAAAATAAGTACAGATTGGGGAAAATATTTACAAATTATGTATCTGATAAAGGATTTTCATCCAGAATATATGAGGAATTCTTACAGCTCATTAAAAAATGGCCAACACATTTAGATAGAAATTTCACCAAAAGATACACAAATATTCAACAAGCACAAGAAAAAAAGTGTTAAACATCATTAGTTATTAGAAAAAATGCACATTAAAACCATGAAATATCACTTCCTGTCTATAGAATAGCTATGAAAATGAAAAATATAGATAATAGCAAGTGTTGATGTTGAGAAACTGGGATTCTCACATACTTCTGACAGTGATAAAAAATGTGGCAGGCACTTGGAACACAGTTTGGCAATTTCTTAAAATGGTATGTATATACCTACCATATAATAAATCATTCTACCAAGAAAAATTAAAACATATGTCCAACAAGATTATATGAATGTTCATAGTAGTATTATTTATAATAACTAAAAAGTAGAAACAACCCAAACATCCATCAAATGGTAGATAAAAAAATGTGGCACATTTCATCGTTAAAAACAAGACAACAGACCCCAAATGGTAAGTCTCACATCACCAAACTGAGACTTAACTTGCAGTTCCAGTTCTCCCAGAAATGGAATCTTGTACCAGTCAGTCAGGAATTGCCTGATCAGCACTAGTTAGGTAATCTTGGTAAGCCCCTGCTATTCCTTGCAATAACCACTGCTTTTGCCTAGCATCACTTCCTTGTTCAGGTTCCATTATGCCTTTACAGATATAAGGAATAGGCTAAAATTTGAAAAATAAATCCCTATATCTATGGTAAAAACATAAAAAAGTCAGCTTGTACAGCTCCTCCAAGTGCCTTTCTATCTACTAGATTGGATACTGCCCAATTCGAATTGAAGTTTGCTCAAATAAACTCCTAAATTTGTTTAATATGCCTCCCTTTATCTTTTAACAGTCCTGGTGTCAGAACAGGGAACCAAAAGAGGCCCGTCCCCAGGAGTCCTTACCTGTTGAGCCCTTTGAGCTGGCTGCTTTCCACTGCCTCTGCAGGTGGTGGGTTAGCTCTGCAGCTTTTGCATTACGAGTTTGCAGACTTTGAGTATTTCCTAACCGCCTCTGTCTGCCTGATTGCCCCTAACCACTCTGCCGGCCTGTCTGATGGCCCCTAACCATCTCTGCCTTGGCCCCGCCTCCATGGCTTCATCCGGAAGGACTTCCGGAATGACGTTCAGGAGGTTGTTCGGCTGTCTGGTCTAATTAACATATTATGCTTTTATTATTATAGATAATTTAATCATTAACAAAAGATACTGACACTTGTGAAGACAAATGGTTTAATAAAACAGGGTAGCATAAAAAATGCAAAAATATAAAAAAATTTATGACAGATATGGTAATTTACTTCAGGGGGGTAAAAGTAATCTATTAATAAATGATGGAGTGGAATCCTACTTCACCCTATATGTAAAAATAAATTTCAGGATGATTAAATACTTTAAGGTTAAAAAGTAATACAATCAATTTTATGCTGAAAATTACAGAGATTATTTATACATCTGTGGTGTGGGAAACAAATTCCTTAAAAAAAGATAGAAAATTTTAGAACAATATGCCATTGATTATTCAAAAGGTTTTTAATTTAAATTTTGTCCAAAGATAAAAGACAAATAATAGGCTGGGTAAAAAAAAAATGCAACACATATGTCAATCAAAAGATTACATTTTTTTCTAATATGCAAAGTATGTCCATAAATTAAGTATAATTGAATAAAAATGAAAACGTTTATGATTAGCTAATTTTGAAAAAAGCATATTCAAATGCCAGGATATATTTGAAAATTTGCTTAGTATCACTAATAGATATAAATTATAACAAAGAAATGGATCAGATTGGTAAAAACATAAAGAATTATAATATTCACTCGTGGCCAATAAATGAATAAATTAGCATTCATATACTGCTAATAGGAGTTGCTACACTGTTTTTATAAATAACTTGACAATATCTACTGAAATTTTAAAATATATAATGTTTGACCTACAAATTGACTTTGGGGCTCTATCCCAGAAATATATGCATAAGGATATTTGAAGGATAGACACTTGCTTCTAACTCTGAGGTTAGGTTATTAGTAAGCGAGTGATGTTCAATTTGCATACCATATATACAGATATCCTCAAATAATACCATAAATTTTACATAAAATAGTTTCTAGAACTAGGTGCACTAAAAAGTTCACAATAAAAGGCATGTAGGGAACTGAATCCAACTGAGACAGTAATAGATTTCCTGTCTGTAGATAAGTTCACTCTTGTTGGAGGCATAGGATCATTGCACACAGTGGCAAGTGGAATGACACACTGTTTAAATTATTTCTCTCCCACCGTAACACAGACAGCAAAGTTAGCATCATTAATAATGAGGGGAAAACGACATGAGATGCCTCCCACGCAATACCCTGAATAGGGCCTAACATTACTTGTGTAGCGCTCTATCCACAAATG
The DNA here is from genome assembly GCF_964212035.1 of Myotis nattereri. Classification (NCBI taxonomy): domain Eukaryota; kingdom Metazoa; phylum Chordata; class Mammalia; order Chiroptera; family Vespertilionidae; genus Myotis; species Myotis nattereri. Next base: position 33,103,373 of record NC_138079.1, read on the forward strand.
CATAAACTGAAGCTAATCATAAGAGGGAAGGGAAATACAACTGGGAGGCATTCTATGGAACAACAGTTCTTTACTCTGCAAAATACCAGTGTCATAAAAGAGGAAAAAATGCTTGTGTTATTTCAGATCAAAGAAAACTAAAGGAATATGACAAGGAAGCTAAAATGGTATGACAACTATATATATTTCATGATGCTACACTAGATTTTAGATTTTTTTAAAAAATTCTGGTAAACAATATTAGGACAGTTAGTGAAATTTGAATAATGGCTGTATATTAGACACTTGTATTATATCAATGCTTAATTTCCTAAATTTGATCAATGTATTGTGGTAGCTAATAATTTTTTTAAAAAAAATTTAATCCTTACCCGAGCATATTTGTCCATTGATTTTTAGAGAGAGTAGAAGAGAGAGGGAAAGACAGAGAGAAATGCTGATGTGAGAGAAGCACATGGATTGGTTGCCTCCTACATGAGCCCTGACCAGGGCCGGGGCTGGGGAAGTACCTGCAGTCGAGGTACGTGCCCTTGACTGAAATCAAACCTGAGACCCTTTGGTTCGCAGGTCAATGCTCTATCCATGAGCCAAACCGGCTGGGACTAATAATTATTTATTTTTAGAAGATTCAGGATGAAATATTTAGGAGTGAAAGGTATAGGATGAAGTATTTAGGAGTTTGCCACTTTCAAATATTTTAGAAAAAACACACACACACATATACTAAAAATGATAAATCTAGGTGAAAGCTATATAGTTCATGTGCATATTTTGCATAGTTTTAAAATGCAAAACATTAGATGAAAATCTAGGCAAACTGTAATCCTTTATATTGTGGTAAGTAGGTGTATTAGAGTTACCAGTATATAAAGCAACAGAACCATGAGGGTATATATGGGTCTCTCTCTCTCCATATGTGGAGAGAGAGAGAGAGAGAATATATTGAGAGAGAAAGAGAGGAGAGAGAGAGACTAATTTTAAGGAAGTGGCTCATGCATTTGCAGAGCTTGGCAAGTCTAAAATTTGTTGAGCAGGCTGGCAGGCTGGAAACTCAAATGAGAGTTGGTGCTGTCAATTTGAGTCTGAAATCTGAAGGGTAGAAACTCAGGCAGGGTCTGATGTTTAGTCTGGAGACAGAATTCCTTCTTAGGAAGCCTCAGTGTTTGCTACTAAGGCCTTCAAATGGTTGAATGAGGCCCACCCACATTATAAAGGGTAATCTGCTTTACTCAAAGTATATTGATTTAAATGTTAATCATCTCTAAAGTACTAGTATACCAACACAGCAACATCTAGACTAGTGTTTGACTAAACAACTGGCACTGTGCCAAACTGCCAACTGCACGCATAAAATTAGCCATGACAAAGGGCTAACGGTGCAGGATAGAATACGGTGGGTTCTTTTAATTATTAAACTTTTACCATAAATGCATGATTTTTGTATTGTTAAAATCTTCTCTCCTCTCCTCTCTACCAACACACATTCATACACACATACACATATGCACACATGCACATACCACATACACACACAAAAACAAGACAAAGGTGAACCTACTCAGGCCGTTGTGCTGGTTGCAATAAGTCTGCATTACTAAAGAGTGGTGGCATCTACATTCATACCAATATCCCGTGTCATCCATGATAAACCACCTGGACCAGTGGCTGCAACAGCCCAGCAAAATGACAGGCCATTTTTCCTGATAGCCCTAACTTGCAAGTACATTTCTCCAGCTCTCCCAGAATTTCTGTGAACTACCCAATATCCTCCTAATTATTTTTTCAGCCAGGTATTTTCTTGTTTGCAACTAAGAATTCTGACTAATTCTGAATGTGATATCAGGAAAGAAAGGATGCTAATATTTGACTTTTGCTATGGTATGAAGATAGAGCTGAGGGAAGTGCGGGGCCCTATTATTATAGAAAGGAAAGTTGGTATAAACTTTGCTGTTGGTTGCAAAGCACTTACAAAGATGGCAAAATCAAAAGATTAGGATGACCTTTCGAATTCTGTATGTAGTTGGAGACTTCTTACTGTCTACAGTGGTATCTACACTAAAGAAAGGCATAACCTTAGGCTGAAGGTGACCCCATTTAAAAGCTGAGGGAGAGCCGAAACCGGTTTGGCTCAGTGGATAGAGCGTTGGCCTGCGGACTGAAAGGTCCCAGGTTCGATTCCGGTCAAGGGCATGTACCTTGGTTGCGGGCACATCCCTAGTGGGGAGTGTGCAGGAGGCAGCTGGTCGATGTTTCTCTCTCATCGATGTTTCTAACTCTCTATCTCTCTCCTTTCCTCACTGTAAAAACTCAATAAAATATATTTAAAAAAAAAAAAAGCTGAGGGAGAGAATGCAGACTTAGCAGAATATAAGCTTAAGACAAAGAAAGAGCCAAAGCTCCCAAGGACTTCCTGTAGGCATGTGGTGGGTTCTTTTCTTCAAAAAGGAGTCAAGCCTGGTCAAGCACCGATCGGATTGTGAAAGGATATGGGGTTTAAATTGCTTTAACACTAAAGCTATTAAACCAAAAGACCAATCCCAAATTCCAAGAATCAAATGTATCTACACAAGCTTTTTTTCCTGATTTAATAATTGAATTATTTATAAGGAAACATATTAAGTTTCAAAAGACCTGTGTTGCCAAAGCAACCCCAAATCTGCCCTGTAACAATCTGCAATTACTCAAACCCAAGGAAATCCCTAGGTCCTGAACTTGCACCAACAGGAAGGGGTTGCTGCTAAAGTTTCACATCTCCTCAAAAGAGCATCCCTAATGCCTATCTTACACTGTATATGAGCAAGGAAGTTTGCCCCAGAGAACAGAAACATAGGCTTATAGATCGATGATTAAAAGCAAACAAAAGCACTACACTTCTTGGGGAGACAATGTCACCTTCCTCTTCAGTAGGATATGACATGTATCTATGGATCAATAGCGTGTGTGTATTGTTTCCCCATCATCCCTTTCACAAATAGTTTTTATTTTAGTTACACATTTCACTCATCACTATGGAATACTGAGTGTGTTGAAATAAATAACATCTTTTTGCATAGTTTTCTGGACCACGAAGAGCTTCATGAAGACTTGATGGAAAGTATTGCTCATCACCTGGACACCCTAGACTTCAAGTTCAATGAAGTAAATAGATGAGACTTGGAGTTATTCTTCCTTTTAATGAGGGAATAAGTGATTTCATGGGGGTGGAGTTGTATATGAAGTATATTTTAAGATGACACTTGAAAATAGACATTGAATAGACAATATTTGCTACATGTATAGAGTTTCATGCCAATTTGACAAAGAGAGAAATGTATATTATATGTACACTAGAGGCCCAGCACACGAAATTGTGCACGTGTAAGGTCCCTAGGCCTAGCCTGCGATCAGGGCCATGTCTGCCACCCGGCAACGCTCCACGAAGCTGCCGCTGCCCTGTGAGTCCAGTCCCTAGTCCCGCTCTGCTGCCACCCAGCCCGGTTCCCGTGGTCACCCATTGGCCATCCAGCAATGAGAACCTGCGGGCTGGGGGTAGGGACTGAGAGGTGGTCAATGCACCTCATAGCAACTGGTCGATTGGTCGTTCTGATCGTGATGCCTGGCCTTTCATTATTATAGACTAGTAGCGCCAGTAGGTTGCTGCCGCCCTCCTGTAGCTCCCCACCCACTGCTGCCCTCCCGTAGCTCCCCACCTGCTGCCCCCCCTCCTGTAGCTCACCCAGCCCCCGCCCGCCCCCCCCCCCCATAGCTTGTTGGCCTGCCCTCTCCTGTAGCTCTCCGCCTCCCGCTTGCTTGCTTCCCTGTCCCATCCTGTAGCTCTCTGCCGCCCCGCTTGTAGCCAGTAGGTCGCTGGTCCCTCCTGTAGCTCCCCCGCCCTACCCCCCCCCCGCCCCACTCCTCCTTCTCCCCTTCATAGCTTGCTGCCCTGCCCCCTCCTGTAGCTCTCCACAGCTCACTTGTACCTCACTGGCCCACCCTCCTGCTGATCCGTGATCTGGTCATGATGCACTTGGTTATTATGCCTCAGGGTGTAACAGCTAATTAGCATATTCCTGTTATATATTCCTTATTATATAGGAAGGGTGTGTATATTTTTAGAAGAGTCTAGAGAAAGATGTGGAAGGACATTGTACCAGGTTGTAAATATGGTCACCTCAAAAGAGTGAGAATAGGGGTTGGGGTGGGAAGATTATTTACTTTTAAAAATACATACTTGTATATATTTTTTCCCATTTCTACAATGTTCATATGATACATTTATGATTTTAATAATAAAGAAACATCAGATGTGTTTAGTTAGCAATTAAAGCTTCAATTAGATGACAAATGAACTTCAAATGTCCATTCAGAACTGTGCAAATGATAAACAAGAAGACATATTGGCATGGATATTCTAGGCTCTCTCTACACAATAGAAATGCATGCTTTATATAAAGGAAAGAAACAAGATTCCCGGCCATCACTCTTACAACCTTCAACAAATGTAGAATCAGCCTGTTATGAATTAAAATAAAAAATCTAAACTGACTTCCAAATATGTCTCAAGACATTCCTTCTTCTAGAATTCAAGTTTTCTACTTAATCTCCATCTTCATCTCTGGACCTTCCCATTTTAGCAAAAACATTACACAGCAACAGAAGCCATTATTTTTTTGGTATTAAGCCTAGCACAGTAATTTAAAAGACGATAGAATATAAGTGTAAGAGGAAGAAATCTATTGTTCTCCATAGTCTCCTTAACCAGTTTCACAAACAGCTACTTTACCCTTCAAATGAAAATGAAATGCTTAAAGCTGCACATCTCAGTTCCAGAAAACAGCTCCCCCAGGCCTCCAAAGGACTGGCCAGATCATATTTGCCTTTAGTTTCTTTTTTAACAGCTGAGACGTGTCTGCCATTGATTATAACTACAGCAAGCAAGAAAACAGGGACCTGCGATAGTGTGGCTGGAACAGTTTCGGTATGGATGGTGATTTCCTCAGCCAAGTCTGTGGCTGATTACCTATTCCTAAAAGCTGGTCTAAGAGTGCTTTCTTCTCCTTTCCAGGTCCTTTCATCATAAAGCAATTCATTTCATGTTGCAAATGAGAAACATTTCGAGATGCCAGGCAACTGCTTCATCTTCACAAAGGGAAAGCACTTTCTGCTGAAATGTGCCCTGTTCCAACCCCTGGCAGGAAATGACCAGGTTATCAGGACAAAAAGGTCAGGGAGGAAAAACACCTCGTATGCAATCAGTCACCAATTACAGTTTGTCGGCAGGAAAACAGACGTGAAATGAGTTTCTTGGGATTGGTGTTGCTGTGTCTAAGCCAGTGAGACTGAAGTCCTCTACGTGAATAAATAAAACCCCTGCTATGCTATTCCCCTGCAATAGTTCAGCTGTTTGGTGATATGATGCTAGAGCAGTGGTTCTCAACCTTCTGGCCCTTTAAATACAGTTCCTCATGTTGTGACCCAACCATAAAATCATTTTCGTTGCTACTTCATAACTGTAATGTTGCTACTGTTATGAATCATAATGTAAATATCTGATATGCAGGATGGTCTTAGGCGACCCCTGTGAAAGGGTCATTCGACCACCAAAGGGGTCGCGACCCACAAGTTGAGAACCACTGTGCTAGAGGATTCTTTTTTAAAGGTTTATATACTTTTTTTTCACAAATGAGTCAGATTTCTTTCTCTGTGTTGTGGATCAAAGCTGGGTTTTTATTCTATTCTTCTGGCATTATTTCATGAGTTGTAAGGCTTATTTCCATAGATGGGACCTTTCCTTCAACCTCTGATGAACTCATCATTGGAGGAAATCTAAAATGACCTTGAGATTGAGGAAAGTAAGAAGCAGGACAACAACATATGTTCAAGTATACATGTAAGTGAGAGTTAGATAGCTTTTTTAAAAACTTGATTTATTATACTGGGAGAGGTTTTGTGGGACGTCCCCTAAGTCTTGGATCCAGCTGAGCCAATCAGACTCCAACATGTACATTTCTGTCTAATGAGACGATTGTTCACAAAGTGGAGCCCTTCATGCACAGCAAGCCTATGAAAGGCGAGCACAGGGTCATCTGGAACACATGGGAACAGAGGAAGCTGTTACCCAGGAGTAAAGGGAAATGCAGTCCTTCAACCAAAGCTCATCACTGTAACTGCAACAATGGTGGGAAAGAGCCTTCTCACCCCTTGGCCCCAATACTATAGATACATGTCTGCAATCATCCTTCATTAGAGCCCTTTCAGGCACCAAAGTCAGAGTCCCAAGGTATGGATTGCACAGCAAGGTGATTCTGGACCAGCTTTTGGCTGAGATACAGGACAGCTATTGTTTCCATAGTTAGGCATTAATTTCAATACGTATAAAAATACATATATTGCCCTAGCCAGTTTGGCTCAATGGATAGAGCGTCGGCCTGCAGACCAAAGGGTCCCAGGTTCGATTCCAGCCAAGGACATGTACCTTGGTTGCAGGCTCCTCCCCTGCCTGGGCTCTGGTCAGGGCTCGTGCAGGAAGCAACCAATCGATGTGTTTCTCTCACATTGATGTTTCTCTCTCTCTCTTCCACTCTCCCTAAAAATCAATGGGGGAAAAAAATCCTCAGGTGAGGATTAACAAAAATAAAAGTACATATATTATATAAAGTAAATATAATTAGCACATGGTTATATGCATATTTTTGTTTAAGATATTTGAGTACAAGAAGTGACTCAACTTAAAGAAAATTTAAGCAAATAATAAGTCAGGTGGCCTTCAGAAATGGCATAAATACAAGGGTGAGCCTCTAATGGCTGAGGTCGGGGAAATATATGGCCCACGGTGCGTGCTCTCTGCACTACGGCCACCAAACACCTCTGACCTTCCAGTCCCCAGGAATACTGATCATCTTCTCTAATTCACGTGAAACTAGCTTTCCTTTTCTTCCTGCTGGTGCCAACCTCAGGCAGTCAGACCAGGCCCTTTGACTTGCTTGCTGTATGACTTCTATCAGTCATTTAATTTCTCTGAAGTTTAATGGGAAAATAATAATAATTCCAGAGAGTAAAAACTAATTTCAAAGAGTAGAAAAGTGGTTGCCAGGGGCTGGGGTGAGGAAAATAGGGAGAGGTTGGTAAAAGATACAAAGTTTTAAAAAAAAATCGTAGTAATTCCAATACCTAGTTCCTGGCCAGTGTAAAATGCAGCAGTGTAGGTGAGAGTAAGCATAGCCCTCTCCAGTTTGTTCAGAGAAGGATGGCTGAGATGATGTTGTTTTTAATTCACCCAATGATATGTTGTTGCTGTTGTATTGATTTGAGAGAGAGAGGAAGGGAGGGATGCGGGAGAGAGAGAGAGAGAAAGAGAGAGAGAGAGAGAGAGGAAATGAGAGAGAGAGAGAGAGAGAGAGAGAGAGAGAGAGAGAGAGAGAGAGAGAGAAACATCAATCACACACCCTGATTGGGGATCGAACCCTCAACCTAGGTATGTGCCCTATTGGTGTATGGGATGATGCTCCAACCAACTGAGCCACCACTCCAAGTCTGAGATGATTATCTTTGGATCTAGCACAAAAATGTCCTAATCAAAAGCTTGCATATGGATTACTTCCCCTTCTGGCAAGATGAAGTAGATGTACTTGTCCGTATTCCTCCCACAAAGCACAACTAAAATCCCTGGACGTCTTATTTATAAGGTAAACATAAGAGGACTCTGAAAAGTGGAGAGAAGGCAGATTGATAAGGGACCTCAAGATCTAAGGGAAAAAAATCTATGGTCCTCTGGGTTTTCTATTTGTCTTATATATCCCAGACCTATAGTTTAAGAAACTGGCAAGCAGCAAATGCCAATGGGCACAGACAAAAACAGCCCTTTGCCCTGCATTCCCCCCCCCTCCCAAAAAAAAACCAGTCTGCCCTCTCTAACCAAAAGATCAGGAAAGGGGTAGGCTAACAAGACATAAAACTTTTAAATAATAACCACCATTCTCCAGCTTTGTAGAACAAATACTTTATCCCTTCCAGGTGATAACAGGGCTGCCTCCCCACCAGGATCACTGAATATTATTTAAGGAGGCTTGGACCTCCACCCCCACCAATCAATAATGATGCACTCCTCCTCTTCCATGCAATGAGATACTAATATGAAATAAAAAGAAACGAACAATTGAGATTAAAAGAAATATGGACAGATGCTGAGTCAACACAGGCAGACAATAAAGAATACAAATTGTATTATCTCATTTATATAAAAACCTATAAAATACAACTAATCTATTGTGACAAAAAGAAGGTCAGTGGTTGTTTGGGGAGGGAGTAGAGAGGAGTGGAGTGGGAAGAGAGAAGGGGCAAAGGGACATGAACAAACCTTTGATGATGATGTACAAGTTCACCCTCTTGTCTTGGGTAATGACTTCATGTGCGGACACATAAGTCAAATTTATCAAATTGTACACTTGAAGTACATACCCTTTCTTGTATGTCAATTAGACTTCCATAAAGCTGTTCAAGAAAATACTAGACAAAACATCCGGTTACTAAGGCTAATTAATCAGGATCTCTAGGGATGAGACCATCCAAGAATTTAATAGTTTTGAAAGCCATCCAGGTGGTTCCAGTGTGCAGCCATGGTTAAGAAGCCTTGAGATACACAGGCTCCAGGAAATCATAAAGGAACAATGTGATCAGCTATGCTGATGTACTAGAGAATATAGACAATGGGAAATTAAGAAGAATCCACACGATCTGACTAGGAAGAAGCTAATGAATGTTGAGTTAGAAGAGACACACATCAAAAAAAGCTGTGAGCCACTACGTGATCTACCTTAGTTAGCCTGGATTCAATTAATCCTTTTACTCTGAGAACCACAGAGAAAACCTTCCGGCAAGATTCTGGGGCTCGGTGTACATTGATTCCATGACATAGTGATAGATGACTCAGGTTTTATAACAAATTCACTGAGTGGGAAAACATAAACATATATATACTTTGTTCCTATTTTAGTTTTTCCCAGGGAACTCCTACAAGAAGGGAAAATCATGGTTTAAGATGAAAGCAGTTCCTTCACAACACAATGCAAGTTTGCCATAGCTTTCATTTTTTTAAAAAAATCAAGGCAAGAAGAAAATATTTTTTCTCCTAATTTTCTGCTACAAAGTCATTATACAAATGAGAAGCCAATACACAAACAAAGCCACCTTCTGTTTTAAAACATTGGAATTTCAAAGGATGATGAATGTTCTTCGGACATCCACTGAGGTTCCTAGAGTCTTTCATCTGTGGTCTATGAGTTTTAGAATATTGTGGGCAATGTTAGATTACATACATGCATATATTTTGGAAAATAGGCCAGAGCTTTTATCCATAGGAAAAAAAAAGATTGCTGATCTAAAAGGGTAAAGAAAAATTACCTCAAAGCAAGCATATCTAAGCATATTTTTATTCGACAGGCTATATTCTCCAAATGGGAAACAATTTCCCCAAAGTATGGAGGTTAGGGTCTTGAGTAACAAGAATGCTTTTGTAGCAAGCTGCTAGGTTAAGCAAAGCCACTGAACAGCTCTGATTACCTCATTTCGAGTTCTATTTAATAGACGGGCAAAGCTTTCTGCCTCAGTGGCAAGGCACATTTGCAGGATGATGACAGATCGTCAGCTATTCTCACCATGTGTAGTTCTCTGCTGGGGCTCTTCTGTGAAAAGCCAGGAGTCACAAAATGGGAGCTTTTCGGAGCAATTTTAAGGGAGCAAGTGTTTTCAAAGCCTTTTTCAGTCATTTTCCCCACAAGGCTAATTTTCCTCTTGAGTAAATGGCAAATACATCTCAATAAGGAGGATAGAACCAGGTTATAAAGTGGATTGCACTAAGCTCAGGGGCGGGTAGAAGAAAGTACGCAGAGGAGGAACATGAGTGCTAAAAAGATCATGGAGTTGGTCAGCTAAGGAGGAAACAGCAAATCAAGAGCTCTGGATGAGAGTTGAAAAAGTTAATCTGGGCTTGAAAGAAAAATATGAAAATGTTATATTTTCAGACATTCCATGCCTTTTATCTGTACAACTCACAAGAGGAGAAATTTATGGAATAGTTTTCATCCTCAAGCAACACAGATTCTTGACACACAAACACAGACAGCCCAGGTCCCAGGGTCAAGCTTGCATTTATTGTTCCTCGGAGCCCCTATAACAAATAAATCTCTCTGCATCACCACTATTATTCCATTTCCTAGTAAATTTCCTCTCACTCATCCGCAAACATCTCTGATTGGTTAAACAGACACAAGCATTATCCCACCTCAGGCATGTTCCTTCTACCTTAGTTCCCCTGATGCAAGGAATATTGAGGCAATTTATGTCTTTCCATCATGAAAAGTGCTCCAGTGTTGTCATTATCTTTACTTCCATATTTATTTTGGTCCCTTTCTCAGCTCCCTGGAAGACACCATATATGTAATGTTTTTATTTTATTGAGGTGCCCTACGGTGATTACTGAGACTCTGGAAAGGCAAATCACATTAAATGATGTGGTAACTTTCTAGGCTTGTGACCTCTGATGATAAAAAAAATCTAATAAAAGTAGCTGATATTAGACAACATTATAATTCTTAAATTGGTTATGAATATAAATGTTCCAGACATAATTTCAGGAGTTATTTGGATAGAGATAAAAAAGAAATATAGCTGTAACACCACCTCTGTAATGTGCATAAAAGGACTATGGATATGTCATGTGGTTACTGCATTTATCCAACATAGATTATGGAGATGATACAAGACGAGGAAGTAGCTTTATGTATATGAAGGAACAATGGTTATGGATATAGCATTCATGCACACAATACCAAAACACTAAGCAGCATCTTGATCACAGAAATAGAATTCCATAAAACAGAAAATAATAGTAAAATAACTCAAATTTTTATTTGTAATTCTCAAAAAAAGTAGATATACATTGATCAAGTCCTTTGAAAATTCCTTCCCCCTTTCCTTGCCCACCCATGTCCTACAAGCACCTCAGCTTCTCTCTAATCTTACTCTTCTGCTCTCTCAAACTAATTTTTCAAGTTCTGTCCATAAGTTTCTTCTCCTTTCCTGCTTCACTCCTTATTTTGTATCAACAAAAATTCAGAAGGACAAATATGTCAAGGCAAGACCCTTTGAAGAATATTGTAGGAAAAGAGAGCAAATACTCTGCTGTGGTCTAAATGTTTGTGCCCAATAGCTGTGCTCCCCACCCTCACCCCCAAAATTCATTATGTTGAAATCCTGACTCCAGGGTAATGGTATTAGGATGTGGGCCTTTGGGAGGTGATTAGGTTGTGGGGTGAGCCCTTACCATTGTGTCTAACAGAAGATACCCCAGAGAGCTAGCTCCTCCCTTCTACCAGGTGACGAACCAGGGAGAAGGTGCCATCTGTAAACCAGAAAGCTGGCCTTCAGCACACACCAAATCTGTCCGTATCTCGATCTTAAAGTTTCCAGCCTCCAGAAATGTAAGAAAGGAATTTCTGTTGTTTGTAAACCACAAGTCTGTGGTATTTTGCTGTAGCAGGCCAAATAAACTAAGACACTAGTCAAGCCAGAGTCCTCTTTATAAGTGGGGGGAAGAGGGTGGTTCATCTGTTACTCATTTTCCTCACATATGGATCTAAGAAATTATCCAAAATAGAGTTTCAACACCTAATTTGATAATCTTCAGCTTAATTTCATCTAAGACAGAGGGATTTTACAAAGTTATCAAAATGCAGCTAATACCTGCTTTTAGGATGAGAATTAAGATGCAGTGCAAACCATTTTTAAGAAAATGGGGGGGGGGGGGAGAAAAGAAAATGAGGGAAAGATATTTCCAATTTAGACAATGAGAAATGTGCTGCTATTACAAAACATTAGGGGATTATTATGGTAGATACTTCCCTTTTCCCCTCAGTGTTTTGTACTTAATAGTTTCTTAACACATCTTGGTTATTAAACTTTTAAATTATTTTCCTTCCGCAAGTTTTTCAAGTCAAGCAATTCTTTAAAAATAAATCAGTGCTTTGAATTTATAAGATTTAATGAACTTGTTAGTGTTTCCAAACTCTCCACAGTGCCTAGCTACTTCAGGGAGATCTAAGACAAACAACTGCCAATAGGGGCCACGTGTTCTTAGAGTGCCTTTCATAGGAAGTAGGAAATTATCCACTAAACCCAGTTGTGACACATCAGCTAGAAGTTGATGAGGTACAATGAGAACATGATGTTAGTAAACATGTGATTGATTCTTCAGAGAACTCATTCATACTCCAACTCCTACCACCTTGTCCAGATGTACTGCCATCCTGTCCTCAGCCACGTGCAAAGTGAGTCACTGATTTCAATTGTCCAAAATTGAATATATACTAGATAAAAGGAAATCCTCAAGGCTGAAAAGGGTTCTAGTAATAAAATATGCAATCATAGGGAATCCGCTTCCAATCTTTAAAAGAAAAGATTCAGCTGTTACAAACTAATGCCAACCACTATCTCTTTAATGTAGGAAGGAGGAGGTGTGGATGTCATATCTTGATGTTTGAAGGGCTATTTATCCCTTTCTTTTTCTATAACTTGTTTCCATTGCCCCTCTTTATATTATCATGGCATTTTTATTGGTTGGAAACCCCAGTAGTTTCCTGGGTGAAATCTGAAACCAATCACTGTACATGAAGGGGAAAGTTTAAGCACTTACAGCAGGAAATAAAACCCTATTGCTCCATCGCTTCCAGCTTATGAAAGGCATGGCTGATGGTTGCAGGAAAGCATATGGATTAACCTTCCTAACAAGCATTCTATCAGGCAGAAAAATGAAGTTTCATTTATACTGACAAAAACTTGATATCTAGTGCTGATAATTATTAAGGCTTCGTGGTGCCTCATAGTAAACAAATTGACTGATGTTTCTGCATTTCTAAGAATTACTTCACTTTATGAAGTAATCACTTTTTAGAGAAGGGGACAATAACTCATATGCCATTAATGATGATAATCCTAAATTCTTAATCTCAGCCCTCTTAATTAGCTTACCCCAAATTGACATTCTCACTTTCTTTCATGTTCCTAGTTCAATAATGGTACATGTTGATGCCAAGGAAATACAACATTTTGATAAACTACACCAGCCGTGGGCAAACTACGGCCCGCGGGCCGGATCCGGCCCGTTTGAAATGAATAAAACTAAAAAAAAAAAAAGACTGTGCCCTTTTATGTAATGATGTTTACTTTGAATTTATATTAGTTCACACAAACACTCCATCCATGCTTTTGTTCCGGCCCTCCGGTCCAGTTTAAGAACCCATTGTGGCCCTCGAGTCAAAAAGTTTGCCCACCCCTGAACTACACCCATAGTCTAGCCTGGCATTTACAAAATGAATCTTTTTGGTAATGAGAGAACCAAGCAAGAGAGTGAGGCTATATTGAATGAATTTCCATCACCTCTACTAAATTAAAAACATGTTTTCTACTGATAGTAGTCCATAACTGAGAACATGCTCTTGTTTCCCTGATGAATTTCCCACTGATTATATATATATATTATATATATATATAATGTATATATGTATATATGTATATATATAATAGTATATATGTATATATGTGTATATATATATAAACTTTTAAAATTTGTCTTTAAAAAAAATTTGCTTCTCTACTCATACTATATGACTTAACAGAGGTTTATAGACTTTAACCAGTTAAGTACCATGCATCCAAAATGGAAACCATTGCCACACGCCATGATATTTTGAATTTAATTTAAAAAATTAATTTGCAATTAATATTATAAAAATAAATATATTACCCACAATTTGGGTGTTCTTGAATATTTTCAGCTGAAAATTCTCACAAAAAAAATGATTTTAAAGTTGGTCAGAGCTGCCACTTAGGAAAAACATTTTTTTATATATAGATGCGCGTGGCGTGTGGGGAAGGTCCGCCGCTTGTGTCTACAGATGCTTATGGCGTACAACAGGTTAATATTAATTGAGAGTATTTCCTAAAGCAGTACAACAGCCATCTTTAAATGTTTTATGCATTATGGGTGGCCAAGAGCCTCCCATGAAGAGTATAGTTGACTTGTCCAGCCTGTGTTGCTCAATGGTTGAGTGTCAACCCATGAACCAGGAGGTCACAGTTCGATTTCCAGTCAGGGCACATGCCTGGATTGTGAGCTCAATCCCCAGTGGGGGGTGGAGGCAGCTGATCAATGATTCTTTCTCATCATTGATGTTTCTATCCCTCTCTTCTTCTCCCTTCCTCTCTCTGAAATCTATCAAAACAAAACAAAAAAAGGAGTATAGTTGACTGACAGCCTACAGCAGCCACATCTTTGGATTCATTGTAGTATTCATGCCTAGGTCTCGCTCCTTACAGGTTCCTCCCAGCCAATGACTAAGCACAGCCAGGAACTAGAACCAGACCATTCCTGACCAACACAAGACTCTGTTAACAGGAAATCTTTGCTCAGGAACTGCACAGCAGACTACAGTCTTCATACCCAATCCTCTTCCTTCCTTCTCTCCTTCCACAGGTATCAGATCTATACTGTGTTCTGGAAGCTCTCTGCTTCCTCCTCCTGCTCCCTCTTCTCTCTATCCTTCACTTGTTTCATTCAATAAATCTGCATCCATCACAGAACTGAACTTTAATATTGTTTTTGTATCTGCTTCATGGAGGACCCAAAGAGACACCTGTAATCACTAATGCTTTTTAAATCCTGATTATTAATTATTTAAACCTTTTAATTTGTTTCACTTAAATTTTACAAGTTTCACTTCTGACTTGGACAGTATATCAAGATATTGAGAGTGATGCTAGAATCCCTTTACTGTCTGGTGCACTTTGAAAGGTTGGTACAAGAAACCTTGTAATTCTGGCCTGGAAAGATTCAATCACCAGGGCTGTGAGACAACTTGGTGTAACTCTCTCTGGAACCACTAAAATGGAGGAGGGGATGGAGGCAGGTTGGATATTGTGGGTTCCTTGCAGGCTACCCCAACCAAACAATGAGCGCAGATGTGATGTACTTGTTAAGAAATCATTTTCTGGAATACGGTTCTAAATCGGCTCTCCAGTCATGAGATGCAGGCAGTCCAACAATGGTTATTTCCCACTCCACCACCAGCCTTTTGGATGGGATCTCGAGCTTTATTAGAGCATGATTTCTTTTTCAATTACAGTAAAAAAGCTCGAATCCTTTATGTCAAAGTCATCTGTGACACCAGAATTATCTCACAAGTAAAGAAATTGATGGTCATGTTGCAATTACTCTCTCTCCTTTTTACCCTGGCCACCTTAGCCACCCATCTCAGAACTGCACTGTAATTTCCTTCCACATCTCCTTCCACATTTCCTTCCACATTAAGCACTAAATCAGCCTGACAGGGGGGCATATCCTCGCCCCAGTAATGCACAGCGGACAGGCCTTCAGCAACAGAAGTTTATGGAACGCAACCTGGGTGCTTCTGTGCTGCTACTGATCCCTCTGATCAGCAGTCATTACTACTCAATAATAGATCCATAGCACTCTCTGGCATGCCATATTACTTTACAGAATCCAAGGAAATTGTCATTCCACTGATAAAGCAAAGCTTGACAGGGGACATCTAAATGTGCTGAGGGATCCCGTCCTGCTGGCCACAACGGCACTCCGATGTCACTATGACTTTGCTGTGAGATGATAACCAGGATACTAGTATTTCATCTTTCTGGGATTCAGTTTTCTCATCAATAAAATGAGGATTCTTTCCAATTCTAGTAGTATATGATTGAGTCCTTCTTTCTAGCCTACCATAAATAAGAAATTTTTGTACCCACACCTTAATCCTTACTCCTTTTATCTTCCACATTCCTAAAAGTTACTCTTTATCCTCTTACTTAACCCTATGATTTTCACAAACTTCACAATTTTATAACCCATTTCCCCCCAGTATAAATAAGCATGAAAGTTTACCTTATGCACAGATGGTATAATCTGTGAAAATGCAGATTGGGTCTTTCTACTTCGGAATCTTTAATCTGAGTATCACCAGAAAATCTGAAATTCCACCTTCACAAAGGCAGACTTTTGGTTTACAAGCCTGTATGAGAGAGAGAAAAAGGTAAACATCAGAAAAGGTGCTGAGGTGCAAAATTTGGAAATTAAACCATAGATTTTCTATGTTCTCAACCAGAAATTTCCAAATGATAAGTGGCCTTGTTAAGAAATGCTTTTCAAATAGCAATTTTCCCAATGACTAGTCTAACCTTCCTAACTACAAGCTGTTAATGTTTCTTTACGGCATCTGAGGCAGAGGGAACAGTATGGAAAAGGCCTGGAGATAAGAGGAAGACTATGTCATGGAGGAACTGAAATTATTTCAGCATAGCTAAAACTCAAGTACAGAATAGGAAGCGGTAAGAGGTAAGAGGTGATGTTATAAGTCTAAGCAAGTCCAAGCCATGATGAGCCTTAACCATTATAGGGGCCTGGCCAGCATGGCTCAGTGGTTGAGTATCAACCTATGAACCAGAAGATCATGGTTCAATTTTTGGTCAGGGCACATGCCGGGGTTGTGGGCTCAATTCCCAGTGGGGGGCCATGTGGGAGGCAGCCAATCAATGATTTTCTCTCATCATTGATGTTTCTCTTTCTTCTCTCTCTCTCTCTCTCTCTCTCTCTCTCTCTCTCTCTCTCCTTCTCTGAAATATTTAACCATTATAGGGGCCTGGGGGCAATGGGTATTTTAAGCATGAGAATATCATGATCGCCTTAGAGTTCCTGGAAAATCACTGTGATTTAAGTATACAACCTGGATTGGAGAGGGGAAGAACTGTTGGTTAGGAGACCTTTCAGGGGTTAAAGAATCAGCCCAAGTGAGTGATAATGGGGGCCTGGACTAAGTATTAATAGTGAAGGATAAAAGTGATCCAGTTTGAGAAAAATAAGGAGGGGAAAAAAATGGGACTTTGTTATTATGTTTTTATGTAGGAGAAGGAAAAGAGAGAAAAATCAAGGAATTCACCCAGTTTCCTGGCTTGGGCAGGTGAGAGAATGATGGTGTCATTTGTTAATTTACAGTGCACAGAAGAAGGAATAGCATAGATGGAAGTGCATGGTCAGTTGAGTTTGGGGCACTTTGAGCTTAAGATACCCTTTAAGAGCAACTACAAGGTCTTTGGCAAAATATGCCTAGTGTATCTAACAGTATTCTCTGTAATGGTCTTTCTTCCTGAATTGAACACAGCATGGCTGCTGATCCCCAAAACTTAAAAGTACTCCACCACTGCTATAGAAACCTATGTTATACAGAAATAATGCAAACTGGCCAGACCTCCACATTGTATAATTCTGGGGAATATCATTCACATTATAATGCTGTTGCCACAATGTACCCTTCTGTCTGATAAACATGTTTTAATGGAATCTCCAACCAGGGAAACTGGGGCCAGGTGGCAGGATCCCTGCAGTGTTTCCCTACCCTTGCTGCTCCTCTCTTTACATCTTTGTAGTAAAAGGAAATAAAACAAACCAGCTCATCCCTACCTGGATAGTGGAAGGGAAAGCCAATATATTGGACTTTTTTTTTAAACACAATTGAGTTCTTGCTGGATACAATTTGTGAAGCGCAAGCAAAAATCTATTTTGAGCCTTAACCAGTTTGGCTCAGTGGATAGAGCATCGGCCTGCAGACTCAAGGGTCCCAGGTTCGATTCTGTCAAAGGCATGTACCTTGGTTGCGGGCAAATCCCCAGTGGGGAGTTTGCAGGAGGCAGCTGATCAATGTTTCTTTCTCATCGATATTTCTAACTATCCCTCTCCCTTCCTCTCTGTAAAAATCAATAAAATATATATTTTTTAAAAAAATCTATTTTGAGGCAGGATTCCTTCATTCCATTGGACCAGCTGTAAGCCATGTGGGAAATTTTCCTACTTTTTTTAAGGCAGACCTCTCCAAGACCGACACCCAGGCTCTGACTAGTAATATTTAAGATTTATATATGGAAAGGACATAAAAAAATCCAGGAATGAATGGGAGGGGTGGCATTCATTGCTGCTTTATCATTGAATAAGCAACCACATTGTCACAAACTATAATATTTTCAGAAAGAATTAATTTGCCATATGAGTTATTCACCATTTGGATATAAAATCATTAGTTATTCGAAGAAACCTTGGAGATCATCTGGCCCAGTTTTCTTATTTGGAAAATAATGAAACTAATGCCCAAAGAGGCTAAATGCCTTGTCGAGTAGCAGCGGTGCTGTGTATACTCCAGATCTGTGCCCTTATTACTAAACTATACAACTTCTCTATGAAGTAACTCAGAGGCTATCTACAGAGTTCATACAAGAGCATAGAAAAAGACCATATATCCACCTCTTTCTCTACCGTGTGTGTGTTCCAAGTAATGCAATCATCATTTTAATAATATAAAAACAGAAATTCCCTATAACTATAAATTCATTGGCTAACTGGCTCCTGTCAACATTATTAAGTGTCTGAAGTACTTTGCAGAATACACACACACACACACACACACACACACACACACACACAAAGCGGTAGTCTGAATCCATAGTCAAGGTCTAGTTTAGTGGTTCTTAACCCAGAAAACATTTCCAGAGACAGTTTTAGTTGTCACACCTGGGGAGGTTGCAAATGGCATCTAGTAAGTAAAGGCCAAGGATGGTTCTAAACATTCTACAATGCACATGGCGCCCCCCACAAAGAGAATTATCTAGAACAAAATGTTAATTGTTGAGATACCTAGTCTAGATTAATTATATAGGCAATAACTCAAAGTCCTCCATTACTGGCTGGTGGTAATGGTGTTGGTTACAAATTTAGAACATGGAGTGGTAGATAGCTACCTGGGGACAGATCATGTGCCTCCCATAAGGCAAATACAATAGCTCAGCAGAGGATAGACTCTCAAGAGGAAGTAGATGGGTAGTAGCTGAGGTCAGAGGGCTTAGATTCATGCTCTCCTAGCTGGGCAAGTTACTCTAATCCTTTAAGTCTTATTTTCCTCAACTCTAAAATGCAAGTTAAAAAACAAAACAAAAAACAGTACACCTTCCCTGGGTAGTTGTGAAGATTACATTATAGGAATATGAAGTGCTTCTTCACCCAGTGCCTGCATCTCATAAATGCTTAAAAAGTGGCTATAGTTTTCACCAGATTTAGGGCTTGACAGAATTATTTGTTGAATCCAATGCTCACATTTTACAAATGACAAAACTAAGTCTCAGGAAATTATAAATGTATTTTATATATTCTCTATCATTCCATATGAGGGCTAGACAGTAGACATTCAATAAATATTATTGTAGTTTTTATTTGTTATTAAATTCTCAACATCTCAGGAAAGGAAGAGAAGAAAAGTGGTTATTGTTGCCTCCTTTCACAAATGGGCAACTGAGGCCGAATGTTAAATATCTTTCCCAAGACTACCTTTTGGGAAACTAAAGCCTGATCCTCAATCCAAGTGCCGAGCACTCATTTGCAAATGTCACGGCAGGGAAAGTTTCAAGTCAAGTCTATTTCCTTTTGCAAGGCTTTGGTCTTAATTTGATTATATAGATCATATTCATATTCCCTTGAAATGTAGAGGTTTCCAAATGAAAAGTGATTGATCAATTGCTGGCAGCATAAATCATTCATAGGCACTAACTCAGACAAGGCCCCATTCATTATGCATCTTTTTGACAATAAAGCAAATTCACCCACCAGCTCTGTAACAAACATTGTACCAATCTATATAAATTGGTCAAGAATAGAAAAAATATCAGGAGTTACAGTGCTAATGAGCAAACCTGTTTTCTCACAAGGATTCTAGATTAGCGATGTTTTTGCAAGGAAATCAATGAAGCAGTTCAAGACCCTCTATTCATGTAATGTACCCTGTGTAAATCTTCAGACTCTAGGTGGGTCAGGAGTTTACCTGAAACCCACAGAGAGGAGCCAGGGAAGCCCTGGTCAAGTAATGATGTCTTTAATTCTAAGGGAACATACTATGACTCCCTGCCCTACTCCATCTCAGGCATATAGAGAAGGGTCAGAGTTGGTGACTGTAGAAGAAGGGACTCGGGAACTATATTTCTTCTCATCCAAAGGGAAAAGCAAAATCCAAGTCTTGGGATAAGACTTGAAGGCCATACCCCCACAGGGACTCTGTTCTCTGCTTTGTTTATCTCTTCACTGAAGAGTCATGAATCCTTGAGGTTTTTGCAGCTATAGAACAATAGACTAGTCATTCCAAAAGCTGGCATTCCACGTGTCTTGTGATTTTCTTTCTTTTTTTAAAAAAAAATATAGTTTATTGATTTTTAGAGAGAGAGGAAAGGAGAGGGAGAAAGAAACATCAATGTTAAAGTGTAACATCAATCACTGCCTGCTATATACCCCCTTTTAGGGATTGAGCCCACAACCTCGGCATGTGCTCTAACCAGGAATTGAACCAGCAACCCCTGGGTACATGGCAGGACCTCCAACCAACTGAGCCTCCCCAGACAGAGCACCAAATTCCTTATTTTAAACAATCCTACTGATCCAATACATTCACTATACCAAAAAGATAACAGCCAGCCCAAAGCCATCACACAGGAAGGAAATCAAGAAAAAAAATTATAATCTCCTTCTGATTTCAGCCAGGGTGCCCCACTGACAAACACAGAAGCCAGGGACTCCACTGATGCAATTCAGACCTGTCGGCCTCTTGGGAGCAGAGAGCAGCATGGATTGAGATCAGAGCTGGAGAATGACAGAGGATCCCTGGCACGTTTTCTTTGACCTGAAAGTCTCTGGCCCTTTTCTACCGTAAGCACAATAGTCAGGACTGTGCTCCTGCAGGACTTTAGGCTCTTACAACCTGGATGTGAAACCAGGTTCCCTCATCTGTGTGGGCCTAACTAAACAAACGGTTACCTCCTTCACTTTATTTCCTCATCTGAAACATAAAGAAAATAATAATAGCTACTTTTGTTTCATGTCTATAATATGCCAAGCACTGTTCTGAGAGTTTTACATATTTTGATATTAACTCAGTTAATTTTCATAAGACCAGTTATTATTACTCCCACATTACAGATGAGAAAACTGACACAGAGAGTTTAAGAAACAGGCCTGACCTCTCACAGCTAGTCTAGGGAGTGACATAGCCAGAATTCAAACTCAGGGAGGTCAGCTCCAAAATCCACACCTCCAAGTGCTATGCCGTGCTCTATCTCAGTAGTACTAGTATACCTATTTTATAGGATTATTTGAATAATAAATAAAATAAATGCATGTAAAATGGTTGGTGGTTAAAAAGTAAAGTGTGCTCCAAAAATTAACCCTATCATTTTTTAATTTCCCGAGAATGACTTTAGGTATATTAGACAATGTTTAAATGGTTCCAAAAGTCAGATTACATTACCTTGGAGAGGAGGTAAGAAGGTTGGGGGCTGAGGAAAGGCAGGATGGTGAAGGAGCATGTGTTCTTTCCAGGTGAAAACACCCTGAGACTTAACATTGACCCCTAGGGCCCAGCTCAAAATGCTTTCCTCTACTCCTCTCCCCAAATGGGTCAGAACAAAAGTCAGGAAACTTACTGGCTTGCCCTAGCCAGTTTGGCTCAGTGGATATTGCATCAGCCTGCGGTCTGAAGGGTCCTGGGTTTGATTCTATCAAGGGCATGTACCTGGGTTGCAGGTTCCCCAACCCTGGTCAGGATGCATGCAGGAGGCAACCAATACATGTGTCTCTCTCACATTGGTGTTTCTCTCCCTCTTCCTTCCACGCTAAAAATCAATGCAAAAATATCCTTGGGTAAGGGAGAAGGAGAAGGAAGGAGAAGGAGATGGAGACGGAGAAGCAGCTTACTAATTCAAAAATGCTCATAGGGGTCAGTAGAGAGAAACAATGACATTTCTGGGGCTCTGAGAAACAAAGTTCCTCCTTTTGCTTCTGTAACTTAGAGTGCCCACCTTTCTTAGAATTCATCTTCTTGGGGATCATCCTCTCGTCCTCTAGCCAGGTTACTGATTCAGTGAGACAAGCCCAGGGTTCTCCTATTCAGAAGAAGTTCCCTCCTTCTCCTGCCTGCGCTTCCTTTATGGGAAAGAAGAGCTAAGAGGAGCGCAGGTGGCATTCAGGGAAGAGTTAGGTGTTGCCTACTCAGACTGTGCAGTACCATACATCTCAGTAACAAAAAAGAAAGGAAATTGGTAGGACTTCCAAAGATTCCAGGCCAGTTCCCCAGTACTTGGGACCAAACACTAGCAACTAAGACCAAGCACTCACATCCCTGCATCCTTGAGGCTTAATATCTTCCTCAGAGACTCATCAGAAGTGACTGTGGCCGATCAAGATTTGGGGATGCAATCCAGTTGTCTAATCCCATCTCAGAATGATTTACAAGGCACCATTGTGAACCTAATTCTAAATGCCCAAACAGAATATTAACAATGGAAACACTTTGAGTCAATTCACTACAAAATGGAAGAGTTTAAAATTAACGCTCTCTGGGGAAACAGTTTGAATTTTAGTAAAAAAAAAAAAAATAGGCAAATTTCCAATAGCAATTCCTAAGTCCCTCCACCTTCACAATCTGTATCTAAGCAGCACTGAACCAAAGCTCCGCTGAGTGGCCTATGCTATCTTCTCAATGTTTTCAGTTTAGTTTTTTTAAATTGGTGCCATTGGTGGATTTGCTGTTTTGTTCATTTCTTTGCATATCTTCTGCCAGAGAACACATGCAGCTTTACTGTCATAATCCCCGTATTCACAGGTTCACTTTCACAATAATGCATTTCACCCAATTTCAAACAAATAAAGCTTCCAGTCAAGAAAGCCCCAAATTTGAATGGCCTATTTAGTTCCCAGCTTTGCCCTACTTACTTCTGCTCTTCTAAGAGTCTCCCAATCCAGAGGCATATTCAGAAATAACTTGAAGCAATGGAACCTACACAGCAACCACAGGGAACAACCCGATGTTCTGGAGGCCTCTGGCGATGCCAATTTCACTTTTCCCTGGTTGGAAGGAGAGGGGTTGACCGGGAACCAGAGAAGTGACCAGGATGGTGTAGCATCAGGAGGAACTCACAGGGCTTAACACTGACATTTATGGGGCTTCTTATTTTTTAACACTGAGTATTGGCACCAGTCTTGTTCAATCAGCAGTATCCATCACCACTACCGATAAGAAAGTCGAATCACACCCTAAATTCTCACATCACTTAATAGGAAGCCAAATGGCTCGGCCTCAAATGCACATGATCATTTTTTACAAAACTTCATAAACATACAAGTACCTAGGGCCCTCTCCAAACCTATTAACACTGAATGTTTAAGAATATTACCAGGCAGGCCCTGGCCAATGTGGCTCAGTTGGAGCACGTCCAGTTCACCAAAAGATCACAGGTTTGATCACTGATCGGGGCACATGCCCAGATTGCAGGTCTGGGCACCTGTGGGAAGCAGCCAATCAATATTTCCCTCTCACACTGATGTTTTTCCTCAGTTTCTCTTTCCCTCGCTCCTTCCCTTCCTCTTTCTCTAAAAAAAGGATAAAGCATATTTTCTGGTGAGGATTTTTTTTTTATGAAGAATATTATCAGACTGTCATTAAGACACTTAAAAATAATAATAAGATAAAAAAATCTCCACATATAATTCTCAAGGACAGCCATAGTTAAGATCACTGCTGTAGCCTAATTTTCTAAGTGCACACACCACCCCCTACCATCTCTCTCCATTAGTGTTATCTCCCAGACGTTTTCAGATCTGGAGTGATTGGTGTGGGGACACTAGGAATCAGGTGCAGGATCTCTCTGCTAGGCTGTCACTCATGCTGCAGACCCTGAGCCCCACCCCACCTCCATCCCTGGGCCAAAAATAGAAAGTAGCTAAGGCCATAGCAACAATTCAAGAAGCAATTTTCCTTATTCTTTAAATTTCCTAATTCTGGCCGAAACCAGTTTGGCTCAGTGGATAGAGCATCGGCCTGCAGATTGAAAAGGTCCCGGATTCGATTCTGGTCAAGGGCATGTACCTGGGTTGCGGGCACATCTCCAGTAGGAGGCAGCTGATTGATGTTTCTCTCTCATCGATGTTTCTGACTCTCTCTCTCCCTTCCTCTCTGTAAAAAATCAATAAAATAGCCGAAACCGGTTTGGCTCAGTGGATAGAGCATCGGCCTGCGGACTGAGAGGTCCCGGGTTCGATTCCGGTCAGGGGCATGTACCTGGGTTGCGGGCATATCCCCAGTAGGAGATGTGCAGGAGGCAGCTGATTGATGATTCTCTCTCATCGATGTTTCTAACTCTCTATCTCTCTCCCTTCCTCTCTGTAAAAAATCAATAAAATATATTAAAAAAAATCAATAAAATATATTTAAAAAAACAAAACAAAAAAAATTTCCTAATTCTGGACTCCATTTTACTAACTTTTACAAGATATATTTGCTGGGAATTAAAATGTTCTCTGTAGTTTGGAACTATAGCTTAGGAGTGTGTCACGATTAAAGCTTTTTCCCATTCTAAGCAAAAAAATTAAGGTGCACAACACATTAGTATAATATAGGATACAATATATTCTGTTTATGACCATATGAATTTCATGTCTTCTGGGTTTGGTTCTCTTGTCTAAGTATATGTTTGCCTCACTCAACCATTTTGGATTTAGGCAAAATGAAAGCATCATTATTTTTGGTATCCTAGTCATGTTCCATAGCCCCGAGTAGAGCAGATGTTTATGAGAACAAATAATCAGAATGGTCCACGAAGGGAAAATGAAGTGAAAGAACTGCTGCTAACCTTTCCCTCCTGCAAGTGAAATGTGAAGACACCATGAGTATGTAAGTGCTGCTTTATAAACTCAGGGAATTGAAGTCCATTCTTTTGCCTTGAAGACTTAACAGTTTCTCTTTAGCCTTGTGGGTGTACCTTTAGTGGCACTCTGTTAGAATTTAAAATCTGAGGACTTGAACATTTCACAGGGAAGCGTGAAACAGATAAATTACACAATCAAATGAATCATTCAGAACTTACCTCTCGTTGGTCTACTAAATTTAATCTCCAGTTGGATTTTTAACTCATAAATTCTGCAAACTTGGTAATAAAACTATTTAAGCATTTGTTGGCTTATTATTTATATTTTGTCTCATCTTATTCTTTTGAGAATCAAACACTTAAAATCTTAAAATCTACCTGTTTGAAATCTGAATTCCAATCAATTATGTCTAAAGGATCCAAGTATCTTACCTTCTGGTGATTCAAAATATTCTGCTTCTTGCACGCCCACCACTGAGGATTGAGCCTGCAACCCGGGTATGTGTCCGGACTGGAATGGAATTGTGACCTCCTGGTTCATAGGTCAACAATCAACCACTTAGCAACATCAGCCACACAAATCCACATTCTTTTCACTGATGTTCCCCTCTCTTCAAGCTCAAGACTACCAGGCTCAAAAATTTAAGACTAACTCTTTGAAATGGGATTCTGGTAGATACTTAAAATTCGTTATAAAATTACCACTCACTGTCCAGGAACCAATCTGAAAGAGCTGTAAACTCAAAGTCATTCCAAAAGTCAATATTTCCAACTCACCTACCAAGTATTTGGAGAAGAAGCTTAATGCTTTAGCACTCAATGTTTTGGAAGGAAACAGAGACACATTCAGCTGGGGTTTTGAAGGCAAGTTAATAAAGAGACTATTTACAAGGTGAGGTGAGGGTTAAATAACCCACAATGGAAGCAGAAGGGACTAATCAGCAGGAAATGTTTCCACCTTCGGGCTCTAGAGAGGCAGGAGAAGAAAATGCAACCAAAGGCATGTCCGAACTGCAGTTGTGACCGCAAAAGGAAAAAGCCACTGCAGGAAGAATGACACAGAGGTAAAAGGGAGTGGGGGTGACCTCTCAATACCACAAACTTAGTCTCCCTAGCTTTGTTATCTGCTGTGGGAACTCCCCACTGGTGGACCCTAACTAAAAGTCAAGGCAAGGAAGCCTACTAACAGCCCAGAACAGAGAAGGTAAAATGGGCGGAGCGACGAAAATAACCAGCTTAATGACCTTGCAAAAACAATGACATTTCTGGTGCTTCCATGGAGGGACTATCTTGAAAATGGATGCAATTGGTGTGGGCAGCGTAGTATGTATCACTCTCCATGAGATAAATTCATAATCCTTCTTGGTTTCATTCTCTCTCAGGGGTAAAAACACATTCACACTGTCAAACAGATTGAATTTTTCCACTTACGGTTCTTAAACTACTTACTGATTTCATAAACTTTCGCTTGATCGATCTCATTTCCAAAAGCAGCATTTTCATTTTTCTCCTTGAATGACAGAGAACTGTATGGGATATTGGAAGTGTGAGGGCATCCAGCAGTGCACGCTTTCCCCTTCCCCCGTCCCCATCTCATGCTTATTCCCATACGGAAGAGAAAGGGAGAATAACATAGTTAATCCAGCTGTTCCGTGGTCTTCATTGCAGACTTCAGTTTCAAGTCCTTTATAATCAACGATGCACAGAGAACCTCATTCATTTAATTGGGAGGAAAACAAAATAAAGACAGAGGAGAGAAGCTGAATGGAAGGATGCTCTCAAAGGCACTTCACCTACATGCCACCATTTTCACATCCAAAGTGTAATTTGCACATATTCAACAAGGAAATGTGTTTCAAAAAGTAATTTAAACTTAAGCTAAACAGCTGGTCTGAAACAAAAGCTACTCCTTAAACACAGTTTAAATGTTAAATGTAAAGCTTGGAAGAATACTTCCTAAAACACCCCTCCAGCATACATTGCTAGTGAAAATTATTCTATAGCGTGTATGGGGACACCTCCTAGCATTTAGTCACCCAATACCGCTCCATACAGAAAAAAAGGGAAACTAAGGTCAACACCAATAATTTAAAGACATTAAAGCTTAAGTGTTCCAAGACTGAAAGTGGGACTTGAAGCCAGAATATTCGTCTTGCCAGCAGAAGGCTTATTAAATAATAATACCCTATAGTTCTGAAAAAGAACCTCTGAACCCTGAGAGTATATGACTAGAAAAAACAAAATTATGTGAGGTATGAATTTGCTCTGGGACATGCAAGGTACATGTTATATACCAATCCTTTAAAATTTTTCAAATTAGTTCGAAGGAGCTCAATTTCCCATCCACTCCAGTTGGCAGGAAGATATATTGTCATTTTGGGCTCTCTGCACCATCCCTAGGATGCCAAAATAGATCCTATAGATCAAAAGGTAGATAAAACAGCCCTGCGAGCCTTCCAGGTTTTGAGCAGAGAAGAGCCTCAGCCGGTGGCCGCCACAACTGCCATTTGCTCTTTGGGGCCCCATGATGCCACTGTGAAGCTCTAGTCTCTCCCCATCTGTCCAAGCTGCTATGCCATCTGTGGCCTCAGCCAACAAGCTCTGTTTGTTGATGGGCAACTCACTGGCAGCTTCACTCATGTTTAGGCCAAGCCCAGCCATGGGGGTTTTGCCTGCCCCTAAGCCCACATCTCATAGGTATCACCTCAGACTCCTGATTCTTAGAGTTGCAGCATCTTAGTGGGTTTAGAACTTTCTACTTCCCAAGAGGCCTATTACCTTTCATCCTCTCAATCTTGGGAGATAAACCCAGGTAGACTTTTTTTCTCCTCTCAACACTATAAACCCAGATTGGTTTGTTCTACCCTTTTGGAAATAATATCCAATTGCTAATTTCCTTAAAAACACACACACACACACACACACACACACACATACATACACTACACAAGTGTTTTTTTTAAATATGTTTTTATGCATTTTAGAGAGAGAGAGAGGAAGAGAGAGGGAAAGAGATAGAAACATTAATGTTTAGAGAGAACCATGGATTGGCTGCCTCCTATATGCCCCCTATTGGGGAACAAACACCAAACCTGAGCATGTGCTCTGACTAGGAATCGAACCACATGCAACCAACTAAGCCACATGGGCCAAGGTTACACAAATATTTTCAATGTGTTTTTTCCCAGAAGGGTCTACACTAGCCTGCCAGCATCACCACAGTGGAAGACTCTCTGTACAACAAACTCAGGCATTAGGAACTCAAAGATTCTTGAAAAAAGAAAAAAAAACCATTTCCTTCCTGATGAGATTACTGCAAGGGAATGTGAAGCACATGATGCTTCAGAAGGTCACCCTATTTGACTACATCTACACTAATAAAAGAGAAACATGCAAATTGGTGTCACTCCACTATGCCCACCAGCCAATCAGAGTGACTATGCAAATTAACTCAACAAAGATGGCAGTTAATTTGCATATGCAGTCACAGAGCAAAGACTGAAGACTCTGGCTGGAGTGAAGACTGAAGACTGAAGAGGCTTGGCTTCTCCGCTGCGGCCGGACCAAAGGCCTGGGTCCCAGGTTCCAGAGGAAAACCGGTGCTGGCAGCCAGGGGAAGGAAGGCCTGTTGCGTGAATCTTTATGCAATGGGCTTCTAATCCATTATAAATCTATTTTTCATTCATTTATTCAAAAAATGTTGATGGAGCTTCAACCATGTTTCAAGGGGTGTGACAGGCACTGGACATGGAATAGTGAGGAAAAGCAAGTGTTGTCCTGCTGTTACAGAGTTTATAGTTTCCAGTTAGCATGATGAAAGCCAGTAGACTCATCGCTGGGGACACAGAAGTACAGGGCAGGAGCCTTGTGTTGGAAGGGTGTTCAAACATAGCCAAGGTAGGACAAGTACATGAAATGATTGATGCTAAAAGCCAAAATTACAAATGATAGGTTCCATGTGGAATTCTAAGAGTGACTGAACAATCACCAGATTTGAAGAAATAAGTAATAATTTTACAAGGGATAGGTATTTAAACCAGACCCAAGGAAGGCGAAGAAGTTTGGATAATGAAAAAAAGGACTACCAAATTACATTAAATAGCGAGAAAATGCCTGAAAATTCAAGACTGTCAAATAACCTTTAATGGGAGCAAAAAGCACTTACTTCAATCTCGTTTTTAAAAGAATGTTTAGGATACAGACTCAAATTTAATCATTCATTTCACTCTTTAGAGAGCTTCTCTTGCTATGTTTTCAACTTGGAAGTATTAGATAAACTCATAACCTATGAAACTGTCTCTCTCAATTTTCTTTTATCATGGAAAATTGTGTTCCCTCATCTTGAAGAAGTAAGTAGAGAAACACCCCTTTCAAAACAAACAAACACTTTATATAATCTCAATGGAAGAGTAATTTGCCCTGATCTTTCTAAAAGGTAATTTGGCAGTTAGCATCAAAAGCCTAAGAAAAATGGGCAAACCATCTGGACCATAAAACTACTTTTAGGAATTTATCTAGGGAAATAATAAAAACATATTCACAAAGATTTTGCTAAAAAATAGTAATTATACTGATATTTGTAAAAGTAAAATAATTTTTAGGCAGCTTAAGTATCCAAAGTCATGGATATATATATATCTAAATAATTTATAATAGAGTCTGATAAAAATGATCTTGAACATTTTATATTTAAAAATATAAAAAATGCTTAAAAGTTGAAAAAAATCAGGTTACATACTATGAACAGTATAATTTCAAGTATATCAAATATTATGTGTACATAATATATTCAGATGGTGAAAGAAATATTTAAAATGCCAAGACTTGTTATCTCTTGCTGGTAGGATTATGAGTGAAATGTGTTCCTTCATTATGCTTTCATGTATTGTTTTAAATTGAACATTTCTACAATAGATATATGTTGGGAAAGATAATCTCATGCATGCACTCTTTTGACCCCTACTAGGCCACATGAGAATGGATTTGGGCCTGGAACACTTCCTTACCAAGAGCTAGAATCCTCTCAAGCTTAACACTTGATGTAGAATATCTTTCCTCTTGCAGACTTAATTCATGCTCCTTTGTTCAGCTTACTGGTAAGCATGTGTATCATGACACTTGGCCTACCCCACTACTATATCTGTGCCCTGCAGAGAAGGGATAGGATCCTTTATTCTATAGCACAAAGGGGAAGAGGCAACTGCCTTGCATCAACCATGCTAATAAATACATAAATATAAATGGTATAAACAAACACGTTAAAAGAGCTACATTTTCAGACTGATGAAGAAACAAGATCCAACTTTATGTTGTCTATAAGAAACCCACTTTAAATGCCGAGACACAGATAAATTAACAGTAAAAAGAGAAAAAGGATGCACCTTGCTCATATTAGCCAAAATAAAGCTGCAGTAGCTGTATTTATACCACACATACAGAACAAGAAATTTGATCAGACATAAAGACAGTCAGCAAATAAAACTAGAGGGTGCAATTATCTAAGAAGTATAATAATACTAATTGTGTAGGCACATAACAACAGAGCTTCAAAAATACATAAAAGAAAAAGTGACAGAACTCACAAATCTACAATTATAGCAGGATAGAGCAGATAGATAGAGAAATCAGTATAGAAGGCCCAAACAGCAATATCAAACACATTGACATAATTGACATTTATAGAACACTTCAATTTACACTGCAAAATACATTCTTTTCAAGTGTATATAGAACATCCACAAAGAGGGATGATATTATGACAATAAATCAAATCTCAACAGATTTAAAAGAATAAGAATCCTAAGGCATGTTTTCAGGGAAAATGGATTTGAATATCAATAACAGAATGATATCTGGAAAATATCTAAATAGTAGGATATCAAACAAAACACTTCCAAATACCTCTGGGTAAAAGAGAAAATATCAATGAGGGATATCAAAAGGATAAACACACAGATCAATGAAAAAGACTAGTGCTGTGTTTAGAAATAATCCTACACAAATATAGTCAACTAACATTTGACGAAAATGAAAATGAATTTCAGAAAAGACCACCTTTACAAACAAATGGTGATTGGAAAAGTGAACGCCCAGAAAAACATGAACATCAGTATATACTTCAGTTCTTATTTAAAAATTGACTATAAACCTAAATGTAAAAATATAAAGCTCTCAAATTTCTAGAAAAAAATGTGTTAGACCTCATGTTAGGCAAAGATTTTTTAACATGGTATTTAACATATCACACCAAATGTTAAATCTATGGAAAAAATAATAAATTGAGCTTTATCAAAATTATAAAGCTCTACTTTCTGAAAGACACTATTAATAGAATGAAAAAACAAGCCACAAACTGGGAGAAAATATTTGCAAAACACATTCTAACAAAGGACCTGTATACGCAATATATACGGTACTCTCAGAAAACTCTGCAATAAGAAAACAAACAACCTAATTTTTAAATAATGAAAAAAGATTTGAATAGATAACCAAAAAACCTAGATGGAAAATAAACATGTTAAAAGATGTTCCACATCATTAATCATTAGGCAAATACTATTTGATAAACATTTATTAGGCTAGCAAACAAACAAAAACCCTAATAAATCAATTTCTGGGAGGATGTGGAGAAACCAGAAGTCTTGTGCGCTACAGGTGGGAGTGTAAAATGTACAACCACTTAAAAATCACGTTGGCATGTCCCTATAAATTTCACTATATACTTACCCTGTGAACCAGCAATCCCAAACCTAGGCATTTAGCCAAGAGAAATAAAAACTTATGTTGACACAAAAACCTGTACAGGAATATTTATATTAACTATGTTCATTATTATCAAAAACTGGAGATGACCCAGATGTTCTTCCACCAGTGACTAAACCAAATGTGGTTCATACATGTAATAGAATACTACTAAGCAATAAAAAGAAACAAGTATTCATTCAATGCAATAGCATGGATGAATCTTAAGTAAATGTTGCTAATCAAAAAAAGCCAGAAACAAAAGGTATGATTTTATTTAGATGACTGTCTGCAAAAGGCAAAAGGATAGGAATAGAAAACAGATCAGTGATTGCCAAGGACTGGAGGTGGAGGGTGACGCTGACAATAGAAGGACACAAAGGAAAATTTTTGAGGTGACAAAATGTTCTATGTCATTGTTGGGACAGTAAATACACAATTCTCTGAATATGACCACATGCATGAAAATGTACACCACAGAGAGTAAATTCTTCTTTATGTAAATTTCCATAGAACCAGAAATAAAGGGGACACAGAATAGAATACAAATTTTAGTGAACTTAACAGAATTACAAATAAATATAACCACAGTGAAAGGGATGAGGAAAGAAAGAAGTAACCTAATTTAACTTTGAAAAATAGTATGTTGACTGGATACTCTAAGGCTAAAGACATGAACACTGTCTAGCTGGTAAATTTGTTTCTCACAGGAATATGTGTCAGCAATTTCAAAAGGACTTCGTGTACACTGGAGTTGAAAAATAAGAAAATAACATATAGATTATCAGAGTCATGTTTCTCACTGTTGGAGAATAAGTTACACATTAGAAAGTGGGGAAGGTTAGAATGGGTAGTGTTGGATTAGAATAAGACATCTCAATGTAAACTTATGGTTTTTACTGCATACAGAGAGATTGGTACAAAAATAAATATAAATGTTGGTAAAATATACCAATGTCACATTTGAATAGATAACCAAGAAACCTAGATGGAAAATAAGCATGTTAAAAGATGCCCCACATCACTAATCATTAGGCAAATATTATTTGACTCTGACATGTTGCACTGAAAAGGGCACAACATCATTTCTGTGGTGTCTTGACAAAAATGGATAGCCTCAATCTAAGCATCAGAAAAACACTAGACAAATATAAATGGAGAGAAATTTGACAAAATAACTGACTCTTCTTCAAAAGTGTTATGGTCATGAGAGATTGGGAAACTACCACAGAATGAAGGAGACTAAGGAGAAATAACAGCTAATGCAACATGAGATTCTGGATTGAATTCATAACAGCAAAAGGACAAGTAGTGGAAATACTGATGAAATCAGAATAAAGTCTTCAATTAATAGCATTGTGCTAATGTGAAGTTCTTCATTTTGATACTATCTTTATGTGAAATGTTAACATTAGAGGAAGACACAGTGAAAGGTATAAGGGAACTCTTAGTACTATTACTCCAACTTCTCCATAAGTCTAAAATTATTTTGAAATATTTTTTTTAAAACTGGGAAGGAAATGACCCCAGGGGACATAGGTCATGTACCCAGAATAGAGACACAGCATTTTCAGTCACAGCAGCCAGATTTGTAGCTATGTACATGACCTTAAGCATGAAAACTAATGGTCAAGTTCATGATGGATATCAAAGAATTAATAACCAATTCTGTGGCTGAGGTAACCAAAGCATGGCATATGGAGTGAGGGGTAATTAGAGGTGAGTGTGTCATGATTTAGCTCAGGAACAAAAAGCATATTGCCAATATGTGGTGTCCTGCAAGGTCTTCATAGGCAGCCATGATGACTTAATGGGCCACATTCATAACTCAGAACCTGAACTCGGGATTTAATAATCCACTGTGAATTTTATTCCTTCTTTCCTCCTCTAGGAAGGAACACCCTTTCTCTTCAAGCTTCATCTCCCACTTTCTCCAGGCGGGTTTCCCATTGCCTTATTATTTTGGTTTGGAAACACAGGGGTCTTTCTGGTCTCCCTTTCTGCTGTATGAAACAGCACTGCTCATAATTCCCTGAATGATTACAGCCACCATCCTGGCAAACCCTGTATGTGTCACAGGCCAGTAGCTTTGTCATTGTTCTGGTCACCATTCTCTCCACTTAATCCCTCTTGCGCGGAATAACTTTACTAAAATGCCACTTATATCTTATTTTTCCACTCTTCAAAGAGCCACAATAATTTCCTGACACCCATTCTGTTGTGAATTATGGATTCCTAATAAAATTTATGAATTCTTCTTCCTAGCTTACCATAGATCTGTCAATAGAAAGTTGTTGCCATCAATCCAAGGCCAACAGGTATTTCCAATCTGTGGTACAGCAAAAGGAGAGACAATGAACAGTTTGCAAACCTGGGAAATGCAGCCTGCTATGGTCACCAAAAGTGGGTTCCTCTGAGACAATGGGGAGGCCCACTGATATAAAGAAAGTGCCTGTCCTGATCCGTGATTGGTCCATTTTTATGCAAAAGAGGAATCCAAATTTGCACAGTCTGATTGGCCCAAATAGCACTGTCCTTATTGGTCAGAATTGCATATCTTAATTGATTGTTATTGAGCTTCTCTGATTGGTCAGTAAAGATGCAAATGAGAATATAGCTGAGCAGCTCCAATTGGAGGGGTTATGTCTCGGCCCATTGACCAAAATATGACTCCAGGAGCTCCTTTCTAAGGGTTGACTCAGACAGCAGTTACACAGTGTAGGAGGCTGGCAGCTCAGTTTGTGACTTTCTCCTGAAATGCAGAGTGCATGAGAGGCCTCTGCCAGCAAAAGCTGCTAGATTCTGATTATGAATTTGAGCCCAATTAAGCACAGGAGTTCTTTGCGGCAGGTATATTTCTTCTAGAGATCAACAGATGTAACATTATAACTTTACTAGAGGCTCAATGCATGAAATTCATGCAAGAGTAGGTCTTCCTTTCCTTCCCTCCCCTCCCCCACCCCCACTGCTGGGACCGGCTTCCCTCGCAGCCCCAGCTTCATCCAGAAGGTTGTCCGGAAGGACTTCCGGTCTAATTAGCATATTACACTTTTATTATTATAGATTCTTTCTTATATGTAAATAAGATTTAATTATAGCAACCATGTACTCCTCATAAGACATTAATCTCTGTATCCAAAAAACTGCTTCTCTTATTTACTGACTCCAATCCTACCAGCCTGAAAGGCCAAGCTCGTCATACTTAATGCAAAAGGCAGAATGAGCTGACTCCCTGGGTCCCTTTAAATTCTCTTTACTTATCTCCTGATGCAAGTTTTATCATCTACATCACTTACATTGAGTTATTTATTTTCATTTCATTCCATCTAATTATTTCCTGTGTGTACTCTTAGCTCCACAACTAACATATTATGGAAATAAATTTTAATGGATTATAGCTACATATAAAATGCATCCCTCATGGCAAAAGACATTTGCTTCAGCATCTCAAAAGTCATAACAATCAAATTTGCTAATATAAATTTTCTATAGAAATAAAGTATTTCCAATTATGATTAAAAGTTTTAATTTTTCATATTGCACAAGTTACGAAAATGCATGACAGAAAAATCATCCTTACTCCTATCACAGAAAGATAACATTATTAACAAGAAGCTATATATTCAAGACTTTTTCTTATTCACATGCACAAATGTTTTTTTCATATATGAATATTTTGTAACTTGTTTTTTTCATTAACAACATATTATGAACATCATTCAAAAACAATTCATATGTGCTTATACACCATTTTTAAATATTACACAGTAATCCATTGTATGGATTACCATAATGAATTTCACCCATTTTTATTATTGAACATTAACCTCTGTCTAGTTTTCTGTATTATTAACAATGTAAAAATGACATCTCTGTAAATACATCCTTAATCAGTGGTCTGATTAATTGCACAGAAAAGCTTTCTAAAAGAGAAGTTACTAAACCAAAATAACATACATTGAAAGGTTCATGATACAAAGTATGAATTTCTGTTCTTGAAAATTTGTACCAATTTACATTTTATTAACTGCATGTATGAGTGATCATTGTTATCACACTTTCACTAATAATGAGTGTTACTCTTTTTTAAAAAAGGTCTCATGAGCCTTTTATGTCTTTTTTTCCACTAGCACATTTCTCAATGTCGTTAGCAGAATTAAGATTTGACTTCAATTCACTGGCCACTTCCCACCCAAGTCTTCAGCTTGGACTTAGAAGAATATATTTTTAGAGATGTGGAGATGCTATCCAGGTAAGTTTTTCACAGACATTTTCTCACCATCCTCACTGTTCTAAGCTGCCATTTCCAAAGCAATCAGGGCAACTTAAAGGGCCTTTCGTTTTTGTGTGTGTTTTTTTAAATTGATTTCAGAGAGGAAGAGAGAGGGAGAGAGAGAGAGAAACATCAATGATGAGAGAGAATCATTGATCGGCTGCCTCCTGCACACCACACACTGGGGATCGAGCCCACAACCCGGGCTTGTGCCCTGGCCAGGAATTAAACAGTGGCCTGCTAGTTCATAGGTCCATGCTCAACCACTGAGCCATGCTGGCTGGGCGGGGCCTTTCTTTATATTCCTATCCACCTACATAGTCCATCCACCAGTCAAGCTGCCACAGAAGTCCTTCTCCAATGTATGACACACATCAAGTCATATATTATACTGCCCCAAACCATGTCAACAAGAAAAAGCTAAATAAAATGCCCTTTCCAGGGCCTACAAGGTTTTACTTTTTGACCCTAGACCTCTGACACAGGGGTGAATCCAAATTTCATCTATGCAATTTGGTGGGCCCAATTCAATGAAAATAATACAAAGTTAGGTTCAGGGTCTTGCAAGAATTAATGTAAAGAGACACGATGCTTACATTTGGTAGCTCTGTAGTAAAGTTGCCTCTCCTTGGATCTCACAGCTTATAACTCCCTCCTTTATTCTTCTTCAGTCACACTGGGCTTTTTTTAATTCTTTTTAACCTTTGCACTCATTATTGCATCTGCCTGAAATGCTGTTCCTCCAAATCTTCCTGGGGTTGATTCTCCCTATTTTCCAGGTCTCAGTTCTACTGTCATCTCTTCAGAGGGCTTTCCTGACACACAATAAAGTACAGCTCCATCCCACCTCCGCCAGTTCCTCTCCCCACAGGAATCCTCTTCATTACAATACTGTTTTGTTTTTCACAGTCCTTTATCAGTTTTTGAAGTGTCTTGTTTATGTATTCATTAATTTGTGCACTGTGTCTTCTTGCAGTAGATGCCATGAGAAAAAAGATTGGGTCACCTTTGTGATCTCTATAACCTCAAAAATGTGGGATACATATGTGTGCTCCATCAATATGTATAAGCTATGTGAGTAAAAGAACAAATGATATCTAGGCATGTAGATAGGTATCTCCCTCAGATCGGCTATTATTTCTACTACTTTCTTCAGAAGTTATTCAAACTATCTAGCTAGTTGATGACGGTTTCAGCTCTTTATTCCCACTGACATACTCTATGTGGGGTTTTTTTTTCCCCTCTTTTGCTATTTCTCATTAATTGTATTAGGAATTTTGAAGAGGTGAGAATTAAATGTAGAAACTGAAATGACTATTGGAAAATAGAAAATATTTGTATAATTTTTAAGTTTTCCATTGTTAACTTTAACAAATTAAATTGGAGGCATGATGGAAACAATCTGTGAAGTACCTCTTACAGCAAATGTATTAGGGTGTATCGGACAGCCAGGAGAGTTATGCTTCAACAAAATTAACATCTGTCATAATACAGCTCTTGGTCTAATCATCTAACTCCTTAAAAATTAGTTCTAAATTTCCCTCAGAGAATACAGTTTTGTCAAATAATCTGCATTTCCAAACATATCCTATCATAATTACAATTAAATAAAGTGTTCCACCTAGGTTAGTTCACATCCCTCAGTAGTGCTGAAAGACAAATTTACCAAAGATTTGGGACAGCAGAAGATCAAATTTTTACTTGCCAGAATAACCCTTGACCTACCTTCCTGCTCCGTGTTAATATTTCCTGTTTGTTATTACATGGACCAATCACCTCCCTCATTCTGCAGCTCCAGGAATGTGGCTGATCATTCACAAACTCAGATCTGGAAACTTCTTTAACCTTCTACAAATGTGGTTCCCACCATACGCGTGTGTATGCATCTCCTTCCCTGGCACTGAGCAGTAATGTTCTGCAATGACAGGGCCTTGTTCTGGTTGCCAGAGGACAGCAGTAACCTTCTC
This sequence comes from Myotis nattereri, assembly GCF_964212035.1. Lineage (NCBI taxonomy): Eukaryota > Metazoa > Chordata > Mammalia > Chiroptera > Vespertilionidae > Myotis > Myotis nattereri. The sequence continues at coordinate 33,141,122 of NC_138079.1, forward strand.
TTGCTGGCAGTCACTTTTTCACTTTCACAGGACCTAAAATTGATACTTATATCATGTAGATATCCTAAATATTGACCACTTTATTTATAAGTCCATTTACAGTTCAGTTCTATTTTTGCTCAGTCCTAACTTGTTGCCTCAAAAAATATCTTTGACAAGGGTTTCTCCTGAAGGCCACTCAATAAATTCGGGGATAATGCCAACAGCTCTTTATTGTTCTGTGTGACTTTTCCTAGCCATTGCTGTGCTGGTTCCTAGAAGGTTCCCTTAGAATAAGGAGACCAAGAGTAAAGTCTGATTGGCCTTTTCTCATTTTCTCCCGAAGGGTAGTTAGCCCCCAATGTCATCTTTGCTATAAAGTCTCAGACCCCTCAAAATATCATCATCCTGAAGCACATGCCATATCTTCATATATGATGAGGTTTCTAAGGTGCCATTCAATATTTTCTAACCTTTTTGTATCCGTATCTCTGGTTTTGCGTATTTTAGAATCCCCAGTGAATTTTCTTTGCTTTGTTAATAGCAATTTGTTAGGCCTAACTCCAGACCCAACAAACCAGAATCCTCAGGTAGGGGTGCAGTCACTCATACGTATAAGAGCTCCCCTGATAACTTAAATCAGCTATGATACGGAAAAACCACTGGGATATAAGCGCTGTATTTACAAACAACTCCTCCGTCTTCTACACAGTATTTCAGTGGGTAATGTGGAGAGTTTGATCACAATTCTCTTCCTAGCCACTTAACTAAATAAATACCTTGGAAATACTGCTATGGGGTCATGTCACCCCCTGATTTTCCTTATTCTCTTATCTTTCTCTCGGTATTTACCCCACCTCCCACTAAGTGGCCAATTCCTAGGATTTTCTCCCTTATTTTTGGGCATTAAAAGCCCTTACCATGGAAAGTCTTCCCCTTTGCTGCTAGGCCACCATAGTCTACCAATAGGTACTCCAGAACTTACCAATTTACAACTTAACCTAAGTGTTTAACTGCATAAAACATGTATAAAGCCCCGATGCCTCGCTGGTATATGCACAGTACCAGATATCCAGCAGAAACTTTGTAACTGTGTTGAGAGCAAATCCTTATTCCAATCTATATTCCCTAAATTTCAGGAGACCTTTGATTGACTAATGAGCAAGTTAGTAAGATAGGATGGATGATTTTGTAACTTTTCCCTCTGCATCCACTTTCAAAGGTTTCTACAAGTTGTTGGAAAACATTTAAATAGAGCTTATTCTGAATGATCAATATTTATCCAAAGATAGTTGAGACTACAGCTCTACTTCATTTAAAATTAATTACATCCACGATTAAAATAGAGGATATTATGTCATAATGTTAACAGTGTCTAAGTTAAAGCTTAATGATCTCAGTTCCTTGCCAAAGAGACACAGCAGGAGCAAATTCGTGATGGAAACAACCGTGCATTTCTCCTCTTGGTTAAATATTCTGAAATTCACTGACACCATTATCCAAGGTTAGCACCACAGTAAGTAGGCTTTGATGCTTGTTCCAGTTCTCATTTAAATGTGTACCCTGACTGATGGCATTCTGTGACAATACATTTATTATTCAATAGCTAAGAGAAAAGCCAGAACTCAGAATATGCAGATAAAGCACATGAAAAGGCCGTGTTACTTGAGCTGTCTCAGTTTCAGCGTGGCAATGTGAGCAGAATTTACAGCATCAACTTGAGATTTATGTCCCTAAAATACTATGACTAACATTAAATGTAAACTCAGGTCACCATTCTATCTATTACTAAATACTGAATAATCTCAGATTACCAGTTTAATTAAAATATTTCTTTATTGATGGAAAATTAAATTTGCTTGTGTTAACTCTTATTTCCCTTAAATTTTTCCTGCAACTAAGGAGATGAGAGAAATGGAAAGAAAACAGACCAGGCTTTTTGTATATATGCACTCCTAGCATGTTTTCATCCTGGGAATATAAGAAGTATGTCTCTCCCATTATAAACTTTTGAACAATAATAGATACAGAGGCAGAGCTGCCTCAAACAGATTGTCAAACTGCAGCGGGAAGGCCGGGGAGGGTTGGGGGACAGGAGGTAGGAGGGTAAGAGATCAACCAAAGGACTTGTATGCATGCATATAAGCATAACCAATGGACATAAGACACTGGGGGATAGGGGAGGCTAGGGGACTGTCTAGGGCGGGGGGGGGGGGGGAAATGGACACATATGTAATACCCTTTGTATTACTTTAATAATAATAAAAAAAGAAGTATGTCTCTTAATTCCACTCCTATCATTAGATTGGCAGTTAAATTTCTGTATCAGGGGCTTCAATGCTCTGTGAACAGGGAACTGGGATCACTAACTGGTCTTGTAAATTACAATCGCTAAGATCTGGAAACAGCCCAAGTGCCCATCAGTAAATGAGTGGATAAAAAAGCTGTGGTACATTTACACAATGGACTACTATGCAACTGTAAAAAAGAAGGCTCTCTTACCCTTTGAGACAGCATGGAGGGACCTGGAGAGTATTATGCTAAGCAAAATAAGCCAGTCACAGAAAGACAAATATCACATGATCTCATTCATATGTGGAATCTAATGAACAAAATAAAAATATGAACAAAATAGGTCCAGAGACATAGAAGCATGGAACAGACTGACAAATTTCAGAGGAAGGCGGTCTGGGGAGGAGAGATTAATCAGGAAATTTATATGCATAGCCATGGACACAGATAATAGTGTAATGAAGGCCGGGGAGGGAGGCAGGGAGGGTGAAGGGGGTTAATGGGGAAAAAAAAAGGAGACATCTGTAATACTTTCAACAATAAAGATACATTTTTTAAAAAGATAATCTTTTTTTTTTTTTTTTTTTATTAAAAATATATTTTATTGATTTTTTACAGAGAGGAAGGGAGAGAGATAGAGAGTTAGAAACATCGATGAGAGAGAAACATCGATCAGCTGCCTCCTGCACATCTCCCACTGGGGATATGCCCGCAACCCAGGCACATGCCCTTGACCGGAATCGAACCTGGGACCTCTCAGTCCGCAGGCCGACGCTCTATCCACTGAGCCAAACCGGTTTCGGCTAAAAAGATAATCTTGTAAATTCCGTTTGTTTTGCATCTTTAAAAAGGCATATTAAAATCTTCTGTTTTCACATCCAGGGATAATATAAGAATGATAAAACATTGTAAGTGTGAAAGCTCCTGGAAAAGTTAATAAGCATGACAAGGAGCTTTATAGCATTTTTAATATTTGATTTGTCCTATTTGCATGCACTGCCTCTTTGCTGGCCATGAAAGTACTGTTGCAGGATTGTAAAGTGGTGCAGCCACTATTGGGAATAGTATGTAGGTTCCTCAAAAAACTAAAAATACAACTGCCATATGACCCAGCAATTCCACTGCCAGGTATTTATCTGAAGAAATACAAAACAGTAACTTAAAAAGATATGTGCAATGCTATGTTCACTGCAGCATTATTTACAATAGCCAAGATATGGAAGCAACCTAAGTATACATTAGTAGACAAATTGATAAAGGAGATGCGGTACATATATACAATGAAATATTACTTGGCCATAAAAAATAATGAAACCTTGTCTTTTGCATGGATGGACCTAGAGGGCATGATGCTAAATGAAATAAATCAGACAGAGAAAGTCAAATACTGTAGATTTTGCTTGTATGTAGAATCTAAAAAACAAAATAAATAAATAAACAAAGAGAAACAAACTCATAGATAGAAAGAACAAATTGATGATTGCCAGACAGGATGGGATTTGGTGGGAAAGATGAAACAGGTGAAGGAATTAAGAGGTACAAATTGCTAGTTATAAATTTGATTGACTATATTCCCTATGCTGTACTAGACTTATAGAGTGATCACTTCATAAATTATATAAATGTCTAATCACTATGTTGAACACTTGAAACTAAAATATGTCAACTGTAATTAAAAAATACAAAAGTATTAAAAGTATCTCAAATTTTTTCTCCCAACCATGAAAAGGCAATCACATACCCTTTTATCTAGATTAGGATTTCTCAACCTCAGCACTATTGATATTTGGGGCCATATTAAGAGTGGAGGCTGTCTTATGCAGGGTAGGATGTTTAGCACATCTCTGGCCTTTAACTGCTAGATGCAACCCTCCTCCAGTCATGATGATTAAAAATGTCTCTAGACATTGCCAAATGTCACTTGGGGTGGGGGCACAAATCACCCCCAGTTGAGAACCACAGACTTACTTATAGCCTATTTATACATATGAACAGAAAAAGTATTTTATTAAAAGTACATCATACTTTATAAGATATGCTTAAATATGCCAAGTAATAATAAATGATGAGTATATCTGTAAATCTTTATGAAAAAAATCAGTGATGATGCTGCCAAACCCATTATTAGCAGACAAAATGTTATTAAAATACTAGAGGCTCTGTGCATGGATTTGTGCACCGGTGGGGTCCCTCAGCCTGGCCTGTGCCCTCTTGCTATTTGGGACTCCTCAGGGGATGTTGGAGAGCCGTTTTCTGCCAGATCCCCGCAGGCCAAGCTGAGGGACCCCAACCGGTGCATGAATCCATGCACCGGGCTTCTAGTATCCATATAAGATCTTTGGTTAATCTCTTCCCATCCTCCCTCCTCCCCACTTCCCTCTGATATTCATCAGTCTGTTCCATGTTTCCATGCCTGTGCAATGAGTGTCTACCCCCCTGGTGGTCAGTGAACATCATAGCTAATGGTTGAACGGTCAGCCAATCGCTTAGGCTTTTACATACTAGTATATAGATCAGTGGTTCTCAACCTTCCTAATGCTGCAACCCTTTAATACAGTTCCTCATGTTATGGTGACCCCCAACCATAAAATTATTTTTGTTGCTACTTCATAACTGTGATTTTGCTACTGTAAACAATATGTAATTATATATGTGTTTTCCGACGAAAACACATAGGCGATCCCTGTGAAAGGGTCATTCGACCCCCAAAGGGGTCGCGACGCACAGGTTGAGAACCGCTGATATAGATGATTAAAAGTATAACAGGCATATTAAACCAAGCAAAAACTATCAAGCACAATGTTAGGAATGCACACCAATTGAATATTTTTATATGACCAGGTACTGTATCATCAAAGTTTAAAAAAGAAACAGATCCTTTTTTCCTAAATTGCTAAAGCAAAAATTGTAATGTCATCAGATGACACCAATCAAATGTGTGTGTTTGATATGATCAAGGCTTAATTATTTAACAATGAAGAATGAGAACAATGGCCCAGACTCAAATGTGTTTTTTTTAATTTCACAGTCATCTCTTGAAGTCCCCATTATTTAATGGCACTCTGTCAGGATAAAAATGTAGCAAAATTAAAAAATATATCATTTCTTCATATTTTATGTTTTATATTTCTGTTGTTTTGGCAGCTAGAGCATACCAGCCATCTGGTTCCTGTGGAGAGGCTTTGGAGTGGTAACAGTTTGGTCCACTGTGAAAATTATCAGGAACTGAAAGCAATGATCAGCTCCCCCACCCTGCAATAGATAGATAGATTGATAAAGAGAGAGAGAGAGAGAGAGAGAGAGAGAGAGAGAGAGAGAGAACAAACTACACTACAAGGTTAGGCAAAGGCAAAGCATAGACAAGAAGGGAAGAAGGTTGATGCTATATTTTCTACTATTTTACCAGTTACTAAGCTCATTCTTAAGTCTTATTTATTATCTCATTTCTTTATAATTAAAGCTCCATTTTATGTACAATGGTAATTTCTAAATGCCCTCTTATTTCTTTCTCAAATATTTGAAAAAGCCATTTAAAACAGCTAGGTAAGTCTGACTCTACTTAAGTGTCTTATGTTTTAAAATTGCAATAAAAATCAGGGTAATACATTTAATATTAAATATAATTTTTCTCCCTGCTCTACAACCACAAAATCAGGGAACGACCTAGTCACAGATTCTGCCTTGAGTAAGAATTAAATAATATTTGTTAACTAGATACTATATAACAGACCTTTTGCTAAAATCTCCAGATATTATCTTTTTAAATATTAACACAAGGTTAAGAGGAATTCGTCATATCATAGGAAGTAAACCTGAGTTTGGAATGGGGGATCTTTTTGCCTGAGAATATTAATTTAATAGTAGTACTCAAGATGGAATACAAGAGGGAGATATGTGGGAGAAGAGGGAATGAAAGAAAATTTAGGAAACTAAAACAATCATGCAATCATCCAAGCATGAACTAAAACCTAGAAAAAGAATATACAGAAATTAAAAAGACAGAGAAATGGCATATATGAGAGATATAAAGATAGGGGAAGATGAAGGCAGTTGAGGAAGAACCTTGAAATAAGCTAGGAGTCAGCCATTCCCATGGGTCTAGTTTACTACAAAGCCAGACTATCTAACATCAGGTGATAAATTCAGAGTAGTTATATAGTCACAAATAGTTTCGTTGCATTTAGGTGCTCTTTATGTATCATAAAGTAGTTAATTTTTCCCATATTACTGATCACCATCATATACTACATATATATGTGGTTTTGTTGCTGTTAACTTTCTTTTTTCCTAGACTATAACTCCTTAAGGTCTGCAACTGTGTCCACTAGCCTTTTTAATGTGACAAATTACTCCTCAAATTTAGTACCTTAAAATAGCAACTATTGATCGGCCGGTGTTGCTCAGTGGTTGAGTGCTGATCTATGAACCAGGAGGTCACAGTTTGATTCGAGACAGGGCACATGCCTGGTTGCAGGCTAGAACCCTGGAGGCAGGGGGGACCTGGGGGAAAGAGGAGAGCTACAGGAGGCAGCCGATCAATGATTTTCTCTCATCATTGATGTTTCTATCTCTCTCTCCCTCTCCCTCCTTCTCTGACATTAATAAAAAATGTTTTTAAAAAAGATATCACAAGTGTGATTGCAATGCAATAACTCAACTTTTTTTAAAAAAAGCAACCACTTATTTAATCCATAAGTCTGTGCTTTGACAATTTGTAATAGGAAAGCTAGGTGACTATCTGTGTTATCTGTGCTGATTCTTATGTCTGCAGTCAGCTGCTGAGTCCGATGAGATCTGGTTCATCCATGATGGCCTTCCCTAGGATGATCCTGGGATGCTTTTTCTCTGATCCAGGTGATCTTTTGGTCTCCAGCAAGAGATCACAGGCTTGGTCACATGATGGTTGGGCAGGGCTTTGGGGGACATTTGGAAAAGTGCAAGGCCTTGTGAGTTCCATGGTCAGAACTGGCTTCACATCAATTCTGCACTGTTTTATAAATCAATGCAAGTACAAGACCAACCCAGATTCAAGTGGAGAGAAAGCCTCCATATCTTGATGGGAGAAGCTGAAAATCACATTGCAAAAGAAGTGAACACAGAGAGAGGAATAATTGTGGCTATTTTTGTAAATAATCTACCAGGGAGACTTTCTCAACTTTGTTCACTGCTACGTCCTAAGCACCTGGAATAGTGCCTAGCCCATAGGTGTTCCAAAATTATTATTTGAATGAATGAATGAATGAATGAATGAATGAGTGAATAAATGATCTGCCCACCACTTCTGAACCAGAAGCTATCCAATAAGTTGCCCCTTCTCTGTTGCAAATTTTTACAATATAGTATAGGTTTGCAGGAAACTATATTGCTTGTGAATATTTGCTATTGCAGTGTCTCTACTGCTCTTTTAAAGTTAAAACTAGCTTTCACAGTTTGATTTCTCTCTTCTTTAGTTCTTGTAAATTCAGACTAATTGCTCCCACAGATCTTGAAGCACACTGTAATTCAGAGAATACTTTTCCTCCTAGGACCTTGGAGAAGTTTCAAAATACTTTCTCGTCAGTCTCCACAGCTACATAACAGCATAGGTGAGGTCTGTTGTCTACTCTTTCCTCCCTCCTCCCGCTTTTCTCTCAGCCAGCTGGGTTCCTTTTCTTTATTCAAGGATGAAACCACAACAGAATGACCGCTTGCCAGTGTAAGATAGCTCCTTGAAATCCTGGCCTGGGGAACTTTCTGGAAGGCTGGACAATTGAACGGAAATGACTGAGATAGGATCAGATATTGAAGTGTCTGTGCACCCAGTTCATTTCCCCACATAAGCAAAGTGGGTTAGAAAATAGAAAAAAATAACTGAATACTTTAGCCTCATGGATCGAGATTTTCTAGGAATATATACTTTAAGAATCAAACAGGTCTGCTATGATTCTAGATAAGTGGACTTGAAGAGCAAACTGGATTACTTTGTTCTCCACTTGGTCACCTGGTCAGACCCAATCTTCTGGGCTTCCTGTGTCATTCTTAAAATACTGCCTAACACAGTGCTTTTGGTTACAATTCTTGAAAAGCTGTTGTAGTCCTTGGAACTGTGCCCCACCGAAAAAACAACAGGTTCTACTAAAAAAAAAATGCTTCAGTCATCAGGAAATTGATTCAACCATTGCTCTATGAGGTAGCATTCCTCGTATACCCAAATGATAGATTGTTCAGAGGCTGTGACATGTATCAATACCTTTTCCAGCAGGCCCCTTCTATCTGGTCTGGAACTTCTAGCAAAGCCTGTCTATAGTTACAGATAACGCTGAAAAAGCAAAGGCCCATGGGAAAAGCAACCCTTGGCTTGCCCATTTCCATTATTTACCCAGATCTCCTTGGCTCAAAACCTCATCAGCATCTTGAATTATCTCTGCTCATATCCAGGCACCAAGTCCTGCCAGTTCTTCCTTTGATGTATTTTCCAGAATTGTACTTGTTTTCATTCTTTCTGCCAGCAAGCATCCCACCTTCAGTCCTTTCTTGTTTCACACCTGCACTGTTGAAATCACCTTCAAACTGAACTCTTCTGCTTTCATCATTAATGATTCTCACTGACTACAAATATAGTTCTAGCTATTTCACTTGAAATTATAATTCTTCCATATATGATCGCTAGCACTTTTCTCCTACTCTGACCCACTCCTATGTGAATCTTCTGCTTTTGCTAAAATAGTTTAATTGGTATTTCCAAAAGAATCTGCTACCTCAAATTTAAATTGTATAGTCTATGAAAACACTTGGCAAAACACAAACATTATATAAGCATGAATTATTCTGTCTTGTACTTACTTTTGGTCATCTGTTGTCATCCTTTCATAATTAAACATATTCTCCTTATTCATATGCTCTGCCCCTTAGTCTGCTCAGAACCTTCCTCCTTTTTCTAGTGACCACCAACCCTCAATCCCTTTACTTTATTTATTTTTATATTATTGATTTTTAAAGAGAGAGAGAGGGAGAGAGAGAGAGAAAAACATTGATCAGCTGCCTCCTGCACACCCCCTACCTGGGATCAAGCCAGCAATCCCAGGATGTGCCCAGACAGGGAATCAAACTAGCAGACTTTCAGTGCACAGGACTACGGTCCAACCAACTGAGCCACACTGGCCAGGACAATCTTTTGACCTTAGATGCGTCTTCTCTCTCTTCTCAGAAGCTTTGAATTGGCACAATACATGGAAGTTTTGAACCTGCACCTCTCTCCAGGATCACCACATCCATAATCAACCCAGGCTACCAGTGGTCTAGCACTCCAGACAAAAATTTCATCCCAGGCCCATCTGACAGGAGGAAGGGATCAGGCTGTCGTGGGCACCTCATAAAGCATGTCTGCTTTTTCATACCCCATCATGTGCCCAGAGCTCATTTCTGGATGGTCCACACAGCTTTCTCTACCCAATCTTTTCAATCCACCACAGTCCAGAGTGATTTTCGTCCTGTGAATTTTTGTAGTGCCAAACTCCTATGATTTGTCCTATTTAGATCATGGTTATAGATTCTGCCATTCATGTTTACTTAGCTTTAGGAGCTTACTTTTGAATAGCCAAGTAGGATGAAAATTCCTCCTTCCAGGTGACAAGAACATCTTATATTATCTGTAGTCCCATATTTCAACCTTTTTTCAACAACCTAACATGTGATAGTTGCTAATTGATTATCTGGGCTTGTTAGTCACAGTGGAAGTGAATGGTAAGAAGTCTCTCCCTTTATTGGAGTATTGATAGAGATTCAATACTGTAGAAAGTCAAACACCATTGTCCCCTTGGAGAAAGAGATGCAAGCCAAGAAGGGAGCTGCCCAGAATCTAAGATAAATGTGCCAATGCATCATTTTACTGAAGGTCAGAGGTGCATTTATGCAACACTTTCAAATTCTCTCAACTCCTCTGCCTTTATTTTTATTATTGGGAAGATACTAATAGTGAAAAAAATAAAGTGAAATAAGCATTGTGAAATAAAGAGTTACTGAAAATAGAGTCAGGAGGCTATTAAGTAAGTTAGGCCAAAGCACCCAAGGCACATCTCGTGTCTCATTTCCAAAAGCCCTATTGCTAAACCTGTTGCTAAACTCAGCTCAAAACATCCTGGAGCCATAAACATCCTGGAACAACAACCTCTACATGGGCATATCTGGACTTTACTTCCTTCCTTATAGGATTCCGCTCCCTCTGAACATATTGGAACTAACCAATCTCTGTTAACCTAGGCAGCAAGCCTTCATTTGCATGCAAGAATTACATTGTGTGGGTTTGGCCTTTATCAATCTTGCCTTTCCTTTTCTCTGCAGTGCACAGTTTGGGTTGCTACCTGAATCTGTGTCTCCAGATTGTGATCCTTTGCTCAAATTAATACATTTTTATAGCCTACACCCTTCTTTTGGCTAACAATATGCGTACATATATACTAGTATTACCTTAACTAGGCAGGTAGGCTCTCTTTTGTGGCCATAATCTCCCTAAGCTTTGTTTTCCCCCTGGCATTTACCTGAGTTCACCTTGCCTTGCAGCCATCCATCTGATACCAGAAAGCGGTGGAATTAGCCAAGAGAGCATGGGAAACTAGAGGCATTACTGATGACTCCAGTAGGGGAAGAGAGCCAGCATAAGAATTGATTTTAACACAGTAATAGATCTCACACATTGAGCCCCACTATCTGAGATCCACCCAGAAAGGAAAATGCCCTCCACTTTTAATTTAGTGACAAACCCCAAACCATTGCTTCGTTTGAATCTGAGGGAAGCCATTTTCTTCTAGCGGGACATTGTGGGGAGGACAAGGAGGGGCCTCAGCACTGTCCACTACTTTGAAGAGGCAGGATGGGGCCTCTGTTGCTTTTGCCAGAGGCTGCATTCCTCTTCTGCAGGTCCCCTACCGCATTCATTTTAATTAGACAGATGCCTAAATCTTATCTGTAGGTATCGGTCAGGGACAATGCTTGGTTTCCTGGCTAACCAATCATGCGTGACCTTCTCTTTCCAGAGACAGGATTTTTAAAAAAGAGGAATCACTCATCTGGAATGTTTCCGTACTAAAACTAAATTTATTTCTCTACCCGTCAGATCCCGGATCTGTATAGCAGGATCTTCTCCTGATAACTGTACTCTTTGACTTCCATTTTAAAATGATGTAAATAAATACAAGTAGACAGTGATTCTGACTAAAATAAAGATACATGCGTCACTAGTACCAGTTTATTGTAGCATTGCCATTGTTAAATTCCTTTATTGTCGCCGGGAAGAGTGAAAGCCAATTTTGGTGCATGTATACTTTGCTTTAATTTAAATACTTCAAAAAAGCATCAGTCTCTTTTCTGCTATGCAGCTCTTTTGCACATATTCCTAATTTCTCTATTGCCTTGGAAGTTACAGTCCAATTGGATGCTCCTTCCCTGTTCTTGTGTAAATCCTCTAAAACAGGAAGAACAAATGTCCAAAAACTATTGCCATACAGTTCTGTGAGAGACACAAATACCTGGAAGTCTCAAGACTTCAAATGTAATACTTGCTGGCCAAAGCCTAATAGGATGAGGAAATTGAGCAAATTTTGGACTTGAATTATTTTAAATATAGAATTTGTTCTAAAGATTTAGGAAGACAGAAAAGGTTGTTTTTTTTGTTTTGTTTTGTTTTTTTTTCCATATAGCTCTACTTAAATTATTGTTAGAAAAAGAACAAAATTTTTGAGTGAATAATTGTTGGGCAGGATAAGTCTACCTTATTTTCTCCCCCATTGCCCCATCAGCATTACATGTGTATAGACAGACCATCCACTGAGTTCCCAGAGTTTTTATACTCTGTCTAACTGGTTATGATGCCTACTCTCAACTTAGGTTACAGAAAAATATATCAAGTGGGGGCTTTTTTTTCAGTTTAACAAACAATAAATGGCTTCAAGTGACAGAGCTGTCTTTTCATCTTCTTAAACACAAGTGACCTTTTCATTACCAACTTTTGCAACACGGTTCTCAAAACAGCAACGCAAACATTCAAAAGGTACAGTTGAAGGGAGAGGGGAGTAAGAATACATAGCTTTGTGCAATTGCTGGAAAACAAAACAGGCATTCATCAAAAGCTGTGGTACATTTACACAGTGGAATACTATGCCGCTATTAAAAAAAAAAAAAAAAAGGATCTTTTACCCTTTGAGACAGCATGGATGGGCCTGAAGATTATTATGCTTAGTGAAATAAGCCACTCAGAGAAAGATAAATATCACTTATATATGGAATCTAATGAACCAAATGAAATATGAACAAAATAGGTCCAGAGACAGGGAAGCATGGAACAGACTGACAGATCTCAGAGGGAAGGGAGGGAGGGGGCAGGAAGAGGTTAACCAAATAACTTATATGCATATATGCGTAGTTCTTGGACACAGACAATAGTGTGATGAAGGCCTGGGATGGGGTGAGAGCCAGCTGGTGGAGGGGGTCAAAGGGGGGAAAATAGGAGACATCTATAATACTCTCAACAATAAAAATAACTTTTAAAATATTAGAGGCTGGATCTAACTATAACAAACTTTTTGATCCCGGTCAGGTCACATGGATAAAAATTTACATTCAAACGGAGCACCAAAATAACTTCCCTTCTGGAGGCAGTATAGATTTTAACCTCTTAGCAGGAGTGGCAAGGCTGAAAGAATAACTTTGGGGGGCAGAGGGCTGGAAGCTTGGAGTACTCCACAAATTTAAAGGGAAAGAAGTCAGTTTCTCTGAGACCTGTGCTGAAAAACAGGCCAGGGAGCAAATGTAACTTTGTACAAGGCTCTCAGAGACTCCCCAGAGATGAGCACCCCAAGCTAGGCTTTAGGGCCCCATTATTTGAGGTAACCGCCTCTGAAATCACAGACAGGGATAAACCTACCTGGGCCCCATCGGCTGAAAGCCCAGAATTCCTTTTTGGAAACCAAGGTTCTGGTAACTTCGTGTCCCGGATGGCCTGCAGGACAAACCCTGCGTAGTGTTAGGACGCGCTACCCAGAGCTATTCCCTTATGCAAAAAGGGCCAGGGTGGTGAATTAGGAGGAAAGAGTCTGCATCTTTGGGATAAAAATTACCCATTTCAGGTGTCTTGGGGAATGTCAGCGGGAGCCCGGCCTCACACTCGGGCCCCTCCCCCTTTGCTGCCGGACCACGCCATCCTGGCGCCTTCCGGGTCTTTCCGGCACCAGAGCCTATTGGGACCCCAGGGCGCGGCCGTGGCCAACCTAATTGTGGTCTAGCGGCGCTTCCGCGCGTCCAGGGGCCTTGGCGCAGGAAGGGACCCAGTCCGGCTCGTCCGCTGCGCCTGGTGCGCTCGGCGTCTCCAGCGGCCGGCGGGCGCCTCCCGCAGTAGGTGAGCGGCGAAGCTTGTCTCTAGACTTGCCTTCATCCGGACAGAAAGAAGTCCGCTCTCCCTCCCTCCGAGGGTCAGTTTCTTTGGTGAGTGCCGACGCCAGGGCCAGCGCGGGTAAAATCGTGCCGCACTCTCCCACTGGCCAGCCTTGTACTTGCAAATCCGCTGTAAGAGACAGCTTCTGGCCGCTTGTTTTGAATGCAAGAAAGCAAAGCATGGGCCGTGCTCGGGAGTGTTACTGTGCGAGTTCACAGGGAGAGGTGGGGATTCCCAGGGACACCACAGCCACAGCGAAAAGCAAGCCCTCCCGCCTTTCCCGCCGAGGAAACTGTGCCTAGGGTCGAGCGAGGGCTTAAATGGGAGCTGGGAAAGGAAAGAAGGGATGAGACAGGGAAAAAGTGAACGTTTCCTGGACAGGAGAGCCAGGAATTGGGACGGGGTTAGGAAAGGAGCAAAGTCCTTGAAACTTAAGTCCAAATCCCAGCAGCGGGGACAGCAGGTGGGAACCCTTACGGTTGGAACGGCGGCGGCTGGGTGTAGTTGATTTTACGTGTGGATTTTTTGCCCTGAACAGCTGAGTCTTAAAAGTTTCGCCGCGAAAATTTGGGGAGCATATGTGGGAGGCGATTGCTGGGACAAAACATTCTGAGGCCAAAGTTAGAGCCAGGGTCGCTTCTTCAGACCCGGGAAGTTTCCCGCATCCTCTTGCCCCGCCTGGGGCGCCTCCTCGTAATAGGGTTCTCCCTGCGAGGTGTGTGTGTGGGGGGGGGGGGGGGGCGGGGGGGGGAGGGGGCGAGGTCTGGAAGCCGCAGGCGGAGCCACTGAGAAAGAGAAAAAGCAGCAAGTTATCTTAAGTATTGATTCCAGAGGGTTGCGGGAGGCAACGTGGGTGGGGCGGGCCTACTGGGCGGCTGCTCCTCCATCATCATCCGCGGCAGAACTTGCACTTGATGATCTTCTTAAAGGCGTTTTGGAAGTCCTTGTTGAAGTAGGCGTAAATGACAGGGTTGAGCAGCGAGTTGGCGTAGCCGAGCCAGTTTATTATGGCGCCCAACAGACTGGGCATGTGGCAGCTGTTCTGGCAGAAGGGCAGGACCAGGGCCACGATGAAGAAGGGCAGCCAGCAGAGGATGAAGGTGCCCATAATGATGCCCAGTGTCTTCACCGTCTTCCTCTCGCGGGCCAGAGCCATTTTGCGCTTTGCCTCGGCGTTGCGCTCATTTTTGTTCTCCAAGGAGGTGGGAGCACAGGGGAGAGAGCCCGCCTCACAGGGCAACGGCAGGTGCTCTTTGGAGTGGCCCATCAGGTGCACTTCGATCACCTCCAGGGCTGCGCCATCCTCGCCCTGTCGCACCGCGCCATTGGCGCACTGACTGCCCCCGGCCTTACTCTCCACGCCCTGCCCCCAGCCTCTGCTCCCCGGCTCTCCGTTTATGCTCTTCCTGGGCTGCAGGGCTGGCGACGCCCCCAACCGGGCGTCTGCTGTCTTCTTCACCTTCTTCACTGTCTTGCGGATGCGAAAGCGCGCGGCTCGAAAAATGCGCCCATAGAGAACTAGCATGAGTAGCAGCGGGATGTAGAAAGCGCCGAAAGTGGAGTAGATGGTGTAGCCATGGTCCTTGCTGATGGTACACGCGTCGGGGTTCGAGCGGTCTTCCGGGGTGCGCCAGCCCAGCATGGGAGGGATGGAGATCAGGAAGCCAATGAGCCAAGTGAGCGAGATGAGCGCCGCGGCACGCCGGGGCGTCCTCTTGTTCAGGTAGTCGATGGGGTCCGTGATGGCCCAGTACCTGTCCAGCGCGATGGCGCACAGGTGCAGGATGGACGAGGTGCAACACAACACATCGAGGGAAATGAACAGGTCACAGGTGACCTGTCCCAGCGTCCACTTGTTGAGCACCTGGTACAGCGCGGCCATGGGCAGCACTAGCACCGACACCATGAGGTCGGTGACTGCCAGCGAGCCGATCAGATAGTTGGCCACGTTCTGCAGGGAGCGCTCCAGAGCAATGGCAGCAACTACGCACGCGTTTCCCAGCACCGCGCTGAAGATAAGGGTGCCCAGCAGCAGAGAGGTGACCACTTGGTAGCTGAAGGTCACGTCGGAGATGCCAGTAGCATTGCCGTTTGTCCCGAAGGGACCTTCGGAGGACGTAGTGTTGTTGCCCTGTCGGGGGCTGAGCACATCCATGCCTGCGCGCCCGGCAGGGGAGGGGGAGGGAGAACGAGCTGCGGGAGGATCCCTGGCCCCTCCCCCTGGGGTCGCAGCCCCTTTCTCCGGGGGGCTTTCGGGGGAGGGGATGCAGGGGCTCAAGCAGGAAGTTCTTACTGCTCAGGAGAGGGCATCTCGGAGGAACAGCTTCTAGGGCTCCGTGGGCTCCCTGGGTCCAGCGCGTTCAGGAACTCCAGGTGGGAAACGAGTTGTCCGGAGAACAGCTCCGAGGTCTCGGGGCGACAGAGAAGTGGCTGGAACGCCTGTCTCTCGCTGTTCATTTTACTTTGCCGCTGCCCAACTGCTGCCGGAGCCGAAGTCTCCCCACCAGCAAATAGTCTCCAATCCTAGAAGTGTCTGGAATATTGAAACCCCATCCTCCACGGTCATTCTGTGACCCTCCTCTCCTTGATTCTCTCCCTCCCTCCCTACCTCCCTCCCACTCTTCTCTTTTTTAAAGCCTCCCCTTCCACTCGCCTTCTCTCCACTAGCCTTCCCTTTCAGTTTCCCTCTCCCTTCTCTCACCCTTTCTTTATCCCTCTGTGCGTCGCTCAGACAGCCAGTCTCCCTCCCTCCCACGCTAACCCTCCCCTCCTAACACTTCCCCAACCCCGAGTGTCTCTTTCCTCTGGGGGCCCGCCCTCCTCTGCCTCTAGCTCAGCAACTTAGCGTTCAAGCCTCTTTCGTCCCCACACTTAGAACTTGCTTGCATACACTTGATCTCCTGGTCAGACCGACATTGCAACAAATACCTTTGCCTCCCACCCAGCCAAACTCGAGGGGAAAATTCTAGCTATCCATTGCTTTATATTTCTGTCAAATTCTTAAGTAGAGTCGGCATCATATAGTGGCAGTTGGAAGTAAGGAAAGGAGACACTAGAAGTCTGAGGGGGGGGCGGGGGCGGTGGACAACCCTAGGTCAGTATGTAAATTATGGTAAATTGATGGAATGAAAATGGAGTGTCAGAATTTTACAGACCACCCCATCCATCATTTTACATTTGACTCCCTTGGGGAGGATGTTGCCTGTGACCTTCTTTAACCTTGGGGAACTGGGGGAGAAAGGAGTATAAAGTTCCTGTCAAAAGGCAAATAGTTACATTTCCAAAGGAAAACACTCAATTCGGTATGTATTTAGAACACGCTTACACAAGCCTTCCCATCATCATCTACCGTTTTTTTTTCTTCTTAATTATTGTTCAGTATTATAGATGTCCCCTATCCCCCCCCCCTGCCTTTCTCCTTCTCTACCTATCCCCTGCCCCACCCCAGGCCTTCCCCACGTTATTGTCTGTATTCATGGGCTATGCATATATGCATATATTTTCTTTGGTTAATCCCCCTCCAACCCCCACCCCCACTTCCAAGATCTGCCAGCCTGTCTCATGCATATATGTCTCTGGACCTAAATTCAGTGAACATTGCCATTCCCCATAGCTTTGTGGTGCATAAATTTAGGGGAGGGACTCTTGTCTATGTGTTGCAATGAGTTCGGGCATTTTATTTGGCTTTTTGCTTTTCTTACCAGAAAGAAATCTCTAAAGGAGAATTTAGTGGAATCCCTGATCGCTGGCCCCTGAGTTTCTCTTAAACTCAGAAACTGGATTCAGCACCTGGGACAGCTCTAGGCAATCAGGACTTATGCCGCCACCTTCTGGCAAATGCTTTAGAGCGCCATCTAGGAGCCTTTGTCATGCAAAAATTAAGCAGGTATTGAAATCCCTTAACTTCAAGAAAGAGGAAAAAAATGGTTATTAAAAGAAAAGTAACATTGAGTCATGTATTTTTATTCTATTTCCTTAAAAAAATTAGTCTTCTCTTTTGCTCTTAATCATATGTACCAAGCTTATATTGTCTAGCTTGTTTTGAAAGCCTGTAGCATCTGTCATTCACAAGTTTTCTCTAGGAATGAGATCTTAGTAGACTTAAGCAAACACTTTCTCACCTTCATCTGTGTTGGTTTTGTTCCAACAAAGCCTGCACTCTGTGACTCACACGTTTGCACACATTCACCAACGGAGGGGAGGAGGGGCAATATTGGATTTTCCAAATGAGGATGACTTCACATAGAAAACAAAGAGGCTGCTATTGGTTGGTTCTAAGCTATTTCCTTTATCAAGGAAACCATATTTAATCCCATTTGAACATGGGTAAAGAATTATATTCCTAAACCCTAAATAGATATGTAAATAACAAATTCACTTATACATTCTGATAGCATGACTGAAATAAAGGAAAAGTACAGAATGCAATCCCAAAAGCAGATGACTCCAGATAGCATGCACAGATTCACTCCAGATAGCAATAGTCTTAATATTATTTTCAAATTTGAGCTCTGAATTTCATAGCTTTCAATTCTTTAAGACCAAGCAAAAGAGCAATCACCAAAGCATCAAAGAAAATCTAATTGTGCCAATGCATACAGCACAGGGCAATGTGTTTGGAGAAGGATTGTTTTACAGTGCAGTGTTGGGCAGTTTCCACTTAATCACTTCAGCATGCTGCAGTAAGGAACCTGACATTTGTAATGATTCATGGCATTGAAAAAACAGATGAGGATACATGGTGATTCCGGCTATGGACTCTGAAGATTCTTTTAAAATTTTGTGAAGGTTCTCATTCCCCTTTTTAAAATTTTCTGACAAACACAGAACTAAGTAACTTTGTTAAAATATAGTTGCATGTCCAAAGATTATAATAGCAAAATAATTAAAATCTGGATTCTCCAAAGATAAAACTCTGGAAATATAATTGATAAATATAAACAAAGAGTAAAATAAATTTAAATTTTAAAAAGTAAATATATACATATTTGTATACATACAGGGGCATATTTGAATAGGAATTATATCAGATTTAGCACATATAAATAAATATATGTCAGTAAATATGTCAGTCAGTAATTATGCATTCTTCTATTGGATCCCAAATGGTTTAATAACTGACAATTTTTTTTTAAGAATGCTAAAATTTTGAAGTTAATATTTATGAGGACTGGCATTTGCTATTCTACTTTAATATTTTATGATGCAGCATTCTTACTCAAGTTAGAAAAATGTTCATGTTCATGTATTCCTTCACAATAATGTACACAATATTTCAAACAGTTCATTCTTTAAAATGTATAACAAGTTTTTTAGGCATTCTGATGAACACCAGGAAGAAAGCAGACATATAAAAGGATATGCAGCACTAATTATGCTTTCATACCAAATATAGTGACTAATAATTATGTATAACATGTTGAATGATTCTGTGATATATATTAAAAGCAGAATGATGTTGCATTTCACCATGTTCACACTTTGCCAAGTCTGCCATGTTAACCCTTAAAAATAAAGAAACAGCCAAAACCGGTTTGGCTCAGTGGATAGAGCGTCGGCCTGCGGACTGAAAGGTCCCAGGTTCGATTCCGGTCAAGGGCATGTACCTGGGTTGTGGGCACATCCCCAGTAGGAGATGTGCAGGAGGCAGCTGATCGATGTTTCTCTCTCATCGATGTTTCTAACTCTCTATCCCTCTCCCTTCCTCTCTGTAAAAAATCAATAAAATATATTTAAAAAAAATAAAAATAAAGAAACATATATAAAAAAATGGTGCAAGCCAAAATTCTGGATAAAGAGTTAGACTCTGGTTCTTTAAGACCTCTGAAATCAGCCTAAAGAAAAGCTAGCCTTAAAGCAGATATTATGATGACATCATTTGCAAACAATACTTCCAGTCCTTCTGCTTTTATTTCTTGTTTGAATTTACTAAATGCAAGTACGAACTTGTCAGTTATGGATCTAGAGTATGATACATCATCCATCATATGAAATTTCTCTAATGTAGTTTATAGGAGATAAAGATTTTTAACATTTTTACAGGAAATTTGATGTAAGCCCAGAATTTCAATGTAGTTCTCTGTTTAGGGACATGGAGATAAAAAGATATTAGGCTAAATTTTGCTAACTGTCCTATCATTACTGAAGTCTCAGGAATGGTTGAGGTTTCTCAGTAACTGATATGTTTATCCATAATCCCCATATTATGACTAATTCATTAATGAGTCAGTAACCTATATAGTAAAGATTTGAAATTTTACTTAGGAGATTACAAGAGTGATTTAAAAGCCCCTATTTAAAAAGATTTTACTTTTCTTCAAGTGATTTGATTAGGATAGATTATTTTTTTAAACTCAAAATACCATTCTGAATTTAATTCTCCTCAATCCTCAAATGCTAAAGTAATAGGGCAAATACAGTTTTACCAGCACTGTGAAATTTTACTGGAATTCACCAGGAAAAGAAACTTTAAAGAGAAATGTTTGCTTAAATAATTTAGGAAATGCAGATTACCAGTGAGAATTAACTGGTCATTTAAAAGAAATGCAAGCAAAATGCCAGAGAATAAATTCTCCTTTAAACCTAAACATGCTGTGTGTGTGTGTGTGTGTGTGTGTGTGTGTGTGTGTCTAATGCTCACTATCCACTTTGCTCTGATGATGCCATTCCTTCACTGCTCTTTCTACTCGGTCAGGCACTTCTCAGAGGCTCATGAGTGAACTGGGTTTTCAGTGGGAAAGTACAAACAGTGGAAACCTCAGTCTCTGCTTCTGAGAACCTTAACAATGGCTTGGTTCAGTTAACACACATGCTAAAAACAGCAGGTAGAAAGTGAAAGCAGTTGAGCAATGTGTTCACTAGGTGTGTGACTTTGGGCAGGTTATTTAACCCTTTTGTTTTCTCAGTAGTAAGTGGGTGTGATAATAGACTTGTGAAGATTAAATGATTTAATCCACTGCTGTCCCATAATAAACACGGAATAAGGTTAATCAATAATAGAAGTAATAGTGATACAAAGTAATAATTATTCTCTCTCTACTGATAATTTCTGAGAAATGTAGAGAAAGAATTATGTGGGCTTAAAGGAAAGAGCCAGAGCCTAAAAAGAAAACAATTAAGGCCCTTTCAGGGGAGGATTTATTATGAAAACAATTTGCAGATGAATATGACATTCTCCCTGTTTCTTAAAGTATTTGGAAAACTTTCAATTTTCTAGGCAATTCTGAGTACAAGGCCAGTGAAAAAAGATGTGACCTCTGCATTCTGGAGCTTCTTTTTTGATATTTTTTATTGCTTTTTTTTTTTGGGGGGGGGGTGACATTGGTTAATACAATTATATAGGTTTCATGTGGTGGAGTAGGTGGATGTTACACTCACCTCCTCCCAGGACCAAACTGGAACTTCTTGACTTAAAGTATAAATCACTAAGGGTTGGGGGGAGAAAGAATGTGTCAACAAAGGTTTAATAATCAGTATTGGATAGCAGTCGGCCCTTTTTTCTAGGAGCGAAACCATTTGAGCTCCTAGAAAAGCGTAAAATAAATAATTGTATAAAATAAATAATTGAAATTCATAGATTCCCAATAAAATGTTTAAAAGTACAGTAAAACTCAAAAGGTAGTTGCCAGAAGCCAATTCCAGCATGTCATAATTGCAAGAGTTTCATCAAAAGGTTGATGGAACTTGGGGACTCAACAAGGGCTGAGTCACATATGTTGTCCCCTGTTGGGAATGGCTGAGGGCATTTCCCCAAACCTGAAAAGGGATGATTGCTTGCTGCCAGACAGCTCAGGGCATCTTAATTTACATGTTATTGCCTCCTACTGGCCAAACACCTGAACAGCCATAGGCTAATTCCCCCAATCTGACAATGGACTGTCTAAACCAGCCGTGGGCAAACTACGCCCCACAGGCTGTACCCGTTTGAAATGAATAAAACTAAAAAAAAAAAAAAAAAAAAAAAAGACCGTACCCTTTTATGTAATGATGTTTACTTTGAATTTATATTAGTTCACACAAACACTCCATCCATGCTTTTGTTCCGGCCCTCTGGTCCAGTTTAAGAACCCATTGTGGCCCTCCAGTTAAAAAGTTTGCCCACCCCTGGCTAAACCCTACCCTTTGAAGTGTATATCTCCACCTCACCTTAGGGCAATTTGTGTTAATAAAAAGCATGGGGTCCTGAGATCATAGTTTCTTAAGCTAAGCTCCTCTGACCCCCAAAAGCCTTTCAAAATTATGCTTGTCTCTGGACTCTTTATTAAGTTACATACAGCCTTTCCCCAGATTGCTGAACCCTTCTTGATGCCGGAATAAGAACCCCGGCAGGTAGTATTTCTGTTGTAGGTAATTATCAGATGATAGTGATTATAGTTATATAGTGTTAATAAGTGTACTTTCCTAGCCCCAATTCCTCTACACTGCCGCTTTCTGACAATATGGTTATGGCTCACTTCTAAAGGGATAAGACCATAGTGGAGATGAGAAAACTGTCTGAAATGTTAGCTTAATATTTTCTGTTAATCTACATATAGTTGGAAATTAAACCTAGTCTTATTAATTACTTGAAGCAAAATTTACTGTATTTAATTTAATAATAGTTGAAGGGAAATGCCTACATTTTTATTAGCTTTCGCAAGTAACACTTTTGTTATACAACTAAAAGCAATACTCAATGCATTATTTTAATCTTGTTTTAAAACATGCTACTTATATAAAAGCAACAATTATGATTACAAAATACCAGTCTTTAACTGTTGGGTCTATTGAAGCAGTAATGTGTCCATGGGGAATAGTGGCTCGGGGCCAAGAGTTCTGGATTCAAATGACTACTCTGCCATTTACTAGCATTATAATTTTCCTTATTTTTTTCATTTTATTATGCAGTATACCTGAATTACCAAAAATTTAAAGAATAATATGGTGCTTGTACGTTTTTTAAATGCATTTAGTGCAATGAGAAAATAGAATTCTCTACTCTGCAAAACCACTACCTGCATGCAGCTATCTGACCTGAGAAACTGTTGTCACTCAGTCATTCAAGGTCCCAACTAATGAGCAGGTGCTGCTCAGCAGGAGGCAGGCAGAGAGAGAGGACAATATGGTGTCCTAGGTCAAAGCCCAGCCTTCCTGAAAACATGCCCTGAGGGCTGCCTGGATCATTCTTAGTCATCATGTTTTTAAAATGTAGCCTCTAGTCCACGTTGGCGGATCCTGACTACTACCTGGATTATCTGCTTGATAACTTCCTCAACATCCCCTTTCTGACTTTCTGTCAGTCGATATAGCAGACATTTCAAAATGGTGAGGGACTGCAGAATTCTTCTAACCCAAACTTAATTAGCTTTCAGAAAGGAAACTGACAGTCCTCAGAGTTAAGTGATTTGCCCTAGATCACACAATGGATGCCTCATGTTTCCCTCCCTGCATCTGTTAAAGGACCCCTAACATGATCATCCAGGTTTAAGACTAAACTGCAGCCAGCTCCAATGGAAAATTTCCAGAGAACTTGAAACAGATGAAAGAAGTTGAAGTTTGTGTTCAATAATCTATCCCTTCCTTGCTTCCTCTCTTCATTCATTTGTACAATAAGCACATATGTCTTCTATGAGCCTGGCAGCATGACATCGACTAAAACCATAAAGATGGAAAGTCACAGTCCTTGCCTTGACTCATTCACTGAAGCATGTTCCCCAGCCACCCTCGGGGAAGCCTCATTGGGAATGGGGACGGTCCTGGCCCAGTCACTCATTTTTCCATCAATGACTGTATTTATTGAGTACTTTCTATTTTTTCTAGGCTTTTGGTATATAATGATGAAGGAGACATAGACATATCCCTGCATTCAAGGACCTTATACAGAAATTAGTAGAGAAAAACTATAAACAGGTAGGCAAATAAATGAATACATGAGATAGTTTTGGGTGGTGATATTGGCATGAGGAAGACAAAATTGAGTGACCTGGTGGAGTCATTGGACACATCTACTGTTATGGAATTGGTGTCCCAAGTAGATTCTGGGAAAGGATCTGGGGTGTTTATCTAAGGCATCCCTTGAGATAAACCTTAACTGTGCAGGTGTTGGGACATTCAAGTAGTTGCTAGCAAAGAGGCTACTCTAAGCAAGCAGGACCAAGGGCAGGCCTAGGATATAAAAGACCAGAAGCTTTAATTTCAATTTTAAGCATACGCAAAATGAACATACAGCACATATTATGAGCCTCAGGAAGTTCACTTAGAAATACGAAGAGAGAGAGAGAGAGAGAGAATATCTCCATATACGTTGTTTTCTGGTAATAAAATCTGAATAATGTGATTGTAGATCTCCCAATACATCCATGCCATAATATCATTGCTTACAATTCCCTCAACCTAGCATATTCATCCTCATCATCTGCACCAAAGAAAATTCCTACCTGGAACACAAAACAATGCCCACACCCAAGCCTTTAATAACTACACAGTAGTTCTCTACTTTAGTTTGAAATTCACCTAGCTAGCTTTGAAAATAGACTGGTATCACCCCAAAACAATTAAATAATTTCTAAAAGCCCACCAATGACAGCAGAATGTGTTACAAACAAGAAATTCTTTATAGTGGCCTACCATGGAAAGTAAATGAGTAATTATCTCCTTGACCTTGTACTTAATGAGAAAAACTGCATAGCAAATTTGCTTTGGTTCTAGCTGGGCTCAAAGTCTATACAGAAATAGACATTTCAGTGAGTCCTTTTCACCTTTTCATTGAGAAAAGAGGAAATGGTATGAAAACACATTTAAGTAGCTGTCAAACCTGAATGTGCATAACAATCACTGGAAGACTTTGTTAAATGCAGACCCCCAGGCCCACCTGTATATTTGAACAAAGCCCCCTATATGATTCTGATGCTGGTGGTCCATGGGCCAATGGGAAATAGGAGTTTACTAAAAGATGCCCCTTTTTGAAATGCATAAATGCCTCTTCCTGATTCTTACACAAGCCCAAGGGCCCTTTGACCACTTTTTAGAGGAAATAGAATTAAGAAAATGTAAATCTGGAGCCAAATTTCAAATATCACAACAGTCATGACAGCTGAAGCCAAAGGACAGCAGAGAGAAAAGAAGCTCGGGCAGCAACTGGAGACAGCCAGGAGCTGAGCACTCTGGCACTAGGAAAGTACGCAGGTGGGGAAGGCAGATCTGGGTGAGAGGAAAGAAACCTGCTAGCAACAAGAGCAGATCCTCTGTGGTGAGCAGGCTGCAGAGTAAGGTCCCAGCTGCTCGCCTAGACATCAGATGTAATAATCCTGCCCTTCTTAGATGCAAGCTCCTCTAATCAAGCTGTGAAAAATATGCTAACTGTGGCCTGCTATTGTCTACATAAGGCTAATTTGGTCCTACCCTGGGGCTTCCATTCTCACATCCCTGTCAGAAACAAACTGCTTCAAGTGTAGGAAATGTGAGCCTCAGGAAGTTCACTTAGAAATACGAAGAGGCTTCTCTGTGAGGCAGAGAGGTGGGGAAGCAACTAGCTTCTCCAGCAAAGCCATGGGATAGACTGGCTTTCCAGCACCCATTCTCTCCATTCGGAGTCAGCAGGAAGTAACAGAATAGAACACAAAGTGCAATAACCCATAGGGGGCCAAATGCATAATAACTATGGACTCCTTCCTTCCTGATCTCATTTGTTTATTCACCATTTTTTTCTTTTCATTCTAAAAATGCTTTAAAGCATTTATTATATGTGTTTTAGCTTAGTTCTCTCAAATGCAGAATCTGGGGCAAAGAATATTGGGTACAAGTAATGTCTTTGGAAGTGGATTCCAAGAAAAGAAGTGAGGAGGTGGAGAGAGGGGGAAGGGAAAGAAGAAAAGCCCATGAACATACAGCAAGCACATGGAGGACCTCACCATGTCTCCTAAAGCATGGCGATGAAGCAGTTTTCTGAGGGTGCCAGTCCACCCTGGTGGAAGGTTAACCTGTGGTTGTTAACCTCCTCCACTCTGCTAAGCTCCACATACCCACAGGCTAAGGACACTGGACCCTTCACCCCCTTCCAGTGTCCAGGGTCATGGAGGAATCCAGGGCAAAGAGCAAGATGATGAAAGGCTGTCAGCTGAAGTGGGTTGAGCTTGCATGACTGCTCCATGCTGCCCTAGAGAAGCTCAGCTCAGGGGAGGCCAAGAGAGTGTTGTTGGAGGTTGGTGTGTGTCTACTACAGTATGTCAGGCTCTGCTGCCGGGGTCCAACCCCAGCAGGTCCAGGGGTCCCCAAAGGTGTGGACGGAGTCGGCAAAGAAGGAATGACACGGAGACAGTGTTCAGTTGATCAGCAGCCTAGCCAGAATCTCTAGCCAGGATCTCCAGCCAAGTTCTGGTCTGGATCTCCAGCGAAGTTCTGCTTAGGATCTCCAGCCAGGTTCTGTGTCCATGTTGTCTTGCTAGGTTCTCCAGCCAGGTACTCCAGGTTCTCCAGCCAGGTTCTGTAGCCAAGTTCCCTAGCTAGGTTCTCCAGCCAGGTTCTGTCCAGGTTCTCCAGCCAGGTTCAGTCACCAGGTTCTAGTCAGGTTCTCTTGCCAATTTCTGTAGTCAGGTTCAGTCCAGGATCTTTTGCCATGTTCTCTCGCTAGGTTCTGTCTCTAGGTTCTGAGGCCAGTTTCTGTCCAGGATCTTTTGCCATGTTCTCTCCAGCGAAGTTCTTCTGTCTCTAGAGAACGTTCTGTGTAGGTTCTGTGCCTAGGTTCTGTCTCTCTCGGTTCTGTCTTCTTAGTTCTGTGTGTAGGTTCTGTCTCTTGCTGTCTTGTTACATCTGTACTTATACCAGTTGATTCAATCCTATCAATCTCTATTACAAAGGTTAGGGCGTTTCTTATCTCCATTCCAGGGAGTAAAGATTATGTAGCTTAAGTATGATTGTTCATAGTTAAAGTGATTAATTACCCGCCTGGCACTTAGTTAAGAGGTTTTATTCCCTCCCTAACTTCAGGGGAAAATCCCTACCTGGGGAAACAACCTTTCTCAGAGACCTTGGTTAAAACACATAGTGCCAAGAAGGTGAGCAAACATATTAAGAACAGTATGCCATATATGCCAGATCCCTTGAAACAGCAAGCATGGACCAGCTCCCGGCACTCTGCTAAGCTACAGAAGTGAATAAATTATGTTCTCCACCTTCTAAGAGTTCTTTGTCTTGTAAGAGAGAGAAACGTTAAGCTACGGTACCATTCATTATGAAATCTGCCATAATAATGATATATAAAAAGCTTTATCAGAAAAAGGAGTGGAATACATTAATTGGAAGAGAGGAGATAAGAAGAAAGGAAAGGAGCAAAAAGGAGAATTGAGAGAACTTCTCATAAATGTAAGCTGAACCTGGAAGGATGAGTCTTCTCTGTGAGCACGAGAACAATAAAAGTAATGTGTGTTCATTGATAAGAACAAGTACATCCTGGAAATGGTGCTGAACAAAGTGTGACTGAACATGGTGCTTGTGTGAAAGAAGTGAGAAGATGAAGCTAAACATCTTTATCCTGAAGGTGTACTGGGCTGCATATCTGGCACTTCGGCCAGACGGGGCGTGCTGTGCTGTCTGTTCCTAAAACACATAGATAGGAAGGTACTGACATCAGGTCAGGCCGTGAGATACGGTCTCATGGCCCCTTCTCCATATGCTGTACTCTCTGTTCCTAAAACACATAGATAGGAAGGTAATGACGCTATACAGTGTCTGGAACGAATTGTGTAAACAAGGCTTTGTAACTTGGTGGGTTTTGCAAATAAAAATGCTGTACCTCTGGCAGTCAGGGCTGTAGTTCAGCCTCTGCTTCAGCAGGGTGCTGTGACTGTGGTCAGCTGGCCAGCTTAATAAAGGCTCTTAAATTTAAATTCTGAGTCGGCGGTCTATCTCGCTGAAGTGAACCCATAACATTTGGAGGCCGCAGCAAGATACCCAGCTGGGGTGAGAGGGACTCCTTATTTAGGGCAGGAGGCTCTCCCCTGGCAGGGGTGAGAGGGACCCCCTATTTAAGGCAGGAGGCTCTCCCCCATTTATCACCGGGCATGCAGCGAGATACCCCCACATCCCTGTGGGGAACGACTACCAAGGTCAACACTCAACCACTGAGCCACACTGGCCATGCCCCTATCTAGCCTTTTGAGGGCAATTTGTGGTGTTCATTTTTCAGAAGTTAGAGGTCTAGGTTGCCTAGCCTTTATCATTACAAGGGAGCCTGACTAAGGAGGCGGTGTCTCTGGGAAAAACAAGAAACAAAAAGAGCAGCATCAAAGGCATGATGGTGTGTGGGTAGGACAGTTATGAAGCAGGATATTTGTGGTGTAGAATACTTTCCTCCTTCTGCCACATGACCACCTCCCTGGCTGGCTTCCTCAGCCTTCGGTTTTTAATTTGAGTGTCACTTTTTTTCTGGAAGTCTTCCTTGGCCCCTCAGATTCAGGAAGTCAACCTGAAGGTCCAAACACATTCACAAATTGTTTATCTTTTGTTAGTTGTCTAAAAAGAAATATGCATACTAGTATAAGCAAACAAATCTCTTCCAACCTTCTAATTGTGGTAAGGGCAGTAATGGGCTGTCCTATTGTATCTGTACATGCTGTATAATATTCTGGTCTTGCCACAGAGTGAATCAGCTGCTAAAAGAGAAAGACACACCAAAGTAATATCTGTTTGATCTATTTAGTATTCACAAAATCAGTCTCCCCCCCCCCCCCCCCCCCCGTCCATGTCTTCAGACCAAGGCATAATTTTGATTGTCCATCTTGTTGTAGGCCTTGCCCCTCAGACCAGACTTCTTCCTGTCAGGGAGTTGGTGCCCAAGACAGCAACACACTTTCACCTAAAACAAGGAGCCAGACTCCATGCTGTGGCACAGTCCATTACCTCTGTCCCCATGAGCTTCTTTCATTCCGCTCTATTTCCAAAAAAGCTGGCTTCCTGGAGGTCAGACTCAGTTTGAATGATTTGAAACATCTGGTCTAGCTTCCATCCTCTGCACAGATAAATATCCCAAACAATCAGGAATTGCAGTCCTGTTTATTTCTAATAATGATAATAAGCAACATACAGTGGGGCCTTGACTTACAAGTGTCCCGACTAATGAGTTTTTTGAGATACCAGCTGTCTCTCGGCTGATTTTTTGCATTGAGTTGATAGAGTAATTTGAGTTGACAAGCTCCTTAACAAGCTCAGTCTCGGAACGAATTAAACTCGTAAGTCAAGGCCCCCCTGTATAGTAAACACCATGTGTCAAATGAAGGGACAGAACGGAACTGATAGCTGTGTCCCTAACAAAAGAACAGAACGGAACTGATAGCTGTGTCCCTAACTCCTCTCCCAGGAAAGCCACAGAATGTATCAGTTACTCAGCCTGCCCTTATCTCAGCCAATGGGAAAGCAAGGAAAACTAGCCCCCGGCTCTCACTCAACCAACCGGAATCGACCAAGTGCCTCCACCCCCCAACCCCAAGCCCTATAAATTCTTTGTTCTCTTGGGACTCGGGGCTCTCTCTCACATCCAGTAATGGAGGCAGAGGGGGACCAAGCCCGGGCTTAAATAAAAGACTCTATGCTTTTGCATCGAACTTGGCGCTCCCTGGTGGTTCTGTGGGGGGTCTTGAAATCTGGGCATAACACAAACAGTGTTCTAATGTTTTACACATATTATTTTTTTTTTACTTTCAACACCTTGATTAGGTATGCAATATTTTTCCCATTTTAAAGAGGAGGAAAATGAAGCACTATGGTAATTGACTAGCCAAGGTCACACTAATCTATAAACTGTGGAACAAGGACTTGAAACCCGGGAACTCTGGCTCCAGAGGCTGTGTTGTTGTTCTTATTTTTTAATCCTCACCTGAGGATATTTTTCCATTGGTTTTTTAGAGAGAGGGGAAGTGAGAGGGAGAGACAGAGAGAAAAAGAATCATCGGTGTGACATCGATTGGCTACCTCTCGTTGACTGGTGGCCTGCACCTGACCGACTGGGAGCCTGCAGTCAAGGTACATGCCCTTGACCGGAAAGGAACCCGGGACCCTTCAGTCCTCAGGCCAATGCTCTATCCACTGAGCCAAACCGGCTAGGGCCAGAGGCTGCGCTCTTAATCATAGAGCCCTGCTTGTTCTCAGGTTTCCACCTAAGGCCAGTCCCTCTTGTCAGAATATTTCTGCCACTACAGAATGCATTTCTATCTCATTGCAACCTCCATATTCAAACTCATCCCTTCATCTCCTCCCTCCCCCCCCCCCCCAGGGCTAAAGCTACTTCCCTTGACATTTTCTCACAGGAAGATATTTCTATTTATCTGGAAATTTTACTGATCAGTTTATTTCCAAGAAGTAAATCATCATTATAGTTTTATCAGTCCATGTAGCAAGTCCCTGCATCTATTCACCTAGTCACTACCCCTTGGTGCAAGCAATTTTCAGTTGTATTTTACCAACCTCCAGTCATGCTTTCCTCCCAAGGCAGCAACCTTCCAGGCTTCACTGCTATTTTGGATGCAGCATAATCACCGAGCCATGGTCTTTAACTGAAATGAAATGAACAGACATCAGGTACCATTTAATTTCTCTTTCACCCTTATTTGGTTGTTATAGCTAGTCTGTCACAGTTAGGAACATTGTCAAATTGCTCTCAAATTTTCTGCTTTACCTTTAAAGATAAGCACTCTACCTCCTTGCTCTCTTTGCCTCAAACTGACATTTTCATTTTGGACTTACATAAGAGAGTTATTAAAGATTTTCCAACATTTGCAACAGTTTCAGTGCTAACTGGAATTGAGCTCCTTTGCAAGTACAATCAGTCAATAGCTATGGCAAAAGTGCATTGTGTTTGCAACCTCTGCATCTAGAGAGCCCTTTCCTTCCAAAAATAACAATAAAGACTTGTTTCCTTTCAACAATAACAATAACCATTAATATTTTATTGTTGCTTATTACTTGCCAGGCACTACCAAGTGCATGTCATGCATTATTTTAGAAATGAGGAAACTGAGGCTTAGAGAAGTCAAGTCATTTGTTCAGTATCACAGTGGGTAGTTGTTCCAGAGTTTATGCCTTAGGCCATTAAATATTCTGTTTGTTACATGCTGTTGAGTCAACTTTGACTGCTGGGGACTGTATGAAGGAGTAATATCCACAATACCCTGTCCTCAGCAGCCCTACTCAGCTCCTGTGGACTCACGCCTGTGGCTTCTTTTATAGATCAGCCCATCTCATATTTGGTCTTCCTCTTTTCCTGCTGCCTTCTGTGTATCCCAGCATTATTGTCTTTTCCAAAGAACCCTGCCTTCTCATGATGTGCCCAAGATGGGACAGCTTCAATTTTGTCATTTTTACCTCCGGGCATAATAATTCAAAAGTTAAATGCAAAAGTGGCATTATTTAGCAAAAATGTACAATCTGATGATGCCAGGCTTAATTTGCTCTCGGACCTACTTGCTTGTCTTTCTGACAGTTCAGGGTATTCACAAAGCTCTCCTCCAACACTATATCTCAAATAAATCAGTTTCTTTTTCCTGTCAGTCTTCTTACTGTCCAACTTTCACATCCATGCATAGTAATTAAGAAATGTGGGTGTGGATGATCTTAACCTTGGTCTCTAATGAAATATCTTTGTTCTTGATGTTTTCTGATTATTCTCCTTAAATATATATC
The DNA here is from genome assembly GCF_964212035.1 of Myotis nattereri. Classification (NCBI taxonomy): domain Eukaryota; kingdom Metazoa; phylum Chordata; class Mammalia; order Chiroptera; family Vespertilionidae; genus Myotis; species Myotis nattereri. The sequence continues at coordinate 33,172,446 of NC_138079.1, forward strand.
GAATATGGGAAAACATCTTGAAAAAGTAAAGATAACCCTTTTGAGTTTTTAAATGTATCTTAACTCTGTGGAGTTTCACAACTGTATTTCATAGATATTTTTGTTGCTTGTCAACTAGTAGACGAGCTACATCTGTTTTCTAAATGTTACCAGCAGTGGTATTGAAGTCTACCACACTTCAGCTTTGGACTACAAGTGATCTTCAAGATAATTTAGAACTAAAACTAGATTAAAAGTTAAAAAGTTATCAGTTCTCCTAGCAAGAAGGATGGAGGGAACGTGGGCTCCAGCTACAGCACCTTAAGGGTTAGGGTCCACTTTTTTACTTTTGGGTCCCATTTTTATTAGTTATTCCTCAGAATTGTTTTCTACAGAAACCATGGAAAATACTTCCATTTCCATATCCGGCAACAACAACAAAATAATTTTTTAAAAAGCACATTCTTAAGTATGAGCTGAAACTCTTTGTTTTTAGCCCAGTGAGCCACCCCCAGTCATGTGTCAAAAAAAGCGTATGTTCTTAATCAATCCATTTAAAAAACCTCATGATAAAATCCATCACTCATCAGTAATAAAGCAAGATATTAGGAGTTCAATCATGTAATCATAGAGAGAGCACTTCCTTTGCCTGATAAAATGAATCTAGCCATAATTTATAGCAATAACCAATAAGCATTCCCATTGGCGAAACTTCAGAAGCATTCTCAGTAAAGTCAAAATTATACTTAAGGCCCTAAGTGGTATAATAAGAGAAGAAAAAGAAATAAGAGGCATAATAATTGAAACGTTAAAGGCAAAAGTGATATTACTTGGCAAAAAATGTGAAATTTGACAATGCCAAGTATTGGTAAATTTCTAGGGAACAGGGACTCATACATATATAGTGAGTATGCATTTGCTTGACTGCTTTGAAGAGTAATTATGTCTTTGAACTTCTTCAAAGAGCAACAATATCTAGTAAATATACCAACTCTGCTTTTAAGTATAAGTTGCAGAGAAACTCTTACATGTATACTCCCATAGGCATATACAGAACTGCTCATTATAAAATTGATTGTAATAGCAAAAAGTAAAATAAATTATAATACTATGTAGTAGTTAAAATGAAATAACTAGATTTCCATCTACTCACTGAACAGATCTCAGAACAATATTTAGTGAAAAAATTTGACTAGCATGATATAATTTATGAAATTTTCAATACCCACATACCCAAAATATATGTTATTCATGGTTAAACATGTAATAATCACAAACTTGAAGAATACACACCAAATTCAACAAAGTTTTTTGGAGAGAAGTAGGGAGGGAAATGGACTGCAAAGAGATAAATGTAATCAACTGTTTAATATTTTGTTTCTTTTATTGGAGATATATCTGAAGCAAAAATTTAAAAAAGTTTAATATTTATTAGTTTGGGTGGTGGAATCGTAAATATCTGTTAAAGTAGTTTATGGTATCTTTGAAGCTTTCAAAAATGTTAAATATTTAAATGTGAAAATTATAGACTAAAGAAAAACAACAGGCCATAAAATGAAATATCTACATTTTTACATTCCTCTTCCCCACCCCCCCACCCTCACCCCCCACTCTACAGCTGAATGAGTGAAGCAACTCTGTTAATACAGTTTCAACTTAATCTCATGTTGGATCTGAAGGCTTATAAAGATATTTGCATCTATCATATGATGTCTTGATTCTTTCCAAAATCAATGACAAAGAAAGCATCCCTAGCTAACAATGTGAGCAAGCAGCCCAAGAACCATTGCTTTACAAAGCATTGCTCCCAAGAGTCGTTACCTCTGCTTTTGTTTAATTTACCATTAAGAGTGAGTTCTGTGATGCAGTAGAAATGTACTTGTTAATTTAAAAAACCCCAGGATGTCTCAGATATTTTCTTTTGGAAAGCTTTTATTTACATTTTGGGAATCAAAATATCAAGTGTCTCAGAAACCCCTCCAAAGCATCCTGGGCCAACCAAGCCCTTGCCCTGTGTGCCTTCACACCCAGTTTCACTTTTCCTGAGGTTTTCCCAGAAAAGGCAGAGTTACTTAGATGAAACTCAAGGTACATTTTCTCATAACACTACTTTAAACTTGGTGGCATTTGCAGCCAGTCACATCCCAATAACAAGGACAGAGCAAGTCCTTGAAATAGAATTCCCCCAGAAACAATTAATTCTATGACATTAAAGCCTACACAAAATATACTCAAATCCTTCCAATGGCTACAATTGCCTAACGTTATTAATCTGCATTCCTTCACTGACTTTAATTTTTGTAATTTCAGACTTAGAGAAAGTTATAATAATAGTAGTATCAAAAAACACAACAACACTATTATAAATTTTCAGAGTCATTTGGTAGTAAGTTGTAGGTCTGATTCCTTTTTAACCATAAATACTTCAATGTATAATCCTAAGAAAAAGGACATTTGTTTATATAATTAAACTAGAATATCAATATTAGGAAATTAGCATGTGTATATGTATACTAGAGGCCCAGTGCACGACATTTGTGCACTGGGGGAGGAAGGTACCTCAGCTCGGCCTGTGCCCTCTCACAATCCAGGACCTCTCGAGGGATGTCCAACGGCAGTCGGACATCCCTCGGGGGGGTCCTTAGTGCTGCCGCAGAGGTGGGAGAGGCTCCTGCCACCGCTGCTGCGCTCACCAGCCATGACCCAGCTTCTGGCTGAGTGGTACTCCCCCTGTGGGAGCGCACTGACCACCAGGGGGAAGCTCCTGCATTGAGCGTCTGTCCCCTGGTGGTCAGTGTGCATCATAGTGACCGGTCATTCTGCCATTCGGTTGATTTGTATATTAGGGTTTTATTATATAGGCTGTATATATACATAGGCATATATATAGAGAGAGAGAGAGTCCCAAAATTGTATACACACATTTTTGAATAATTATAAAGACAGTGTTTATTAAAATACATTTCATTTTCAAAATTGAGCTGTCAGCGGTTAAAATGTGTATGAGTGTGTGTCTGTGTGTGTGTGTGTGAGAGAGAGAGAGAAGAACACAAAAGATTAGAGAGAGTGCGAGAGAGAGCACAGAGTTCAATCCAGGACCACACATCCCATTTAGTTATCATGTGTCTTTAGTCCTTTAGTCTGGACAATGCCTGTCTGTATTTGTTTTCCATTCTCCTGAAATTTTTGAAGAGTACCAGCCAATTATTTTGTAAACAACTTTCTCAATTTAAGTTTATTTGCTATTTCCTTGTGATTACATGTATTTTGGGCAGGAACATATATATCTTATCTCCTGCTTTATCTTTGTTTGATTTCTTCTGTTTTTGTTCATCCATTTATTTTCAGAATTCCTGAATCTCTTTGGCTTCAATGTGCCCCTTTGCCCCTTTTACAAAGTATATAGTTTGATTTTGCTTTGTGAGCCAAATTATAAATAATTTATTTTTTAATAAATGAATTGATCTTGGTTATATTTATTGATATGGCTGATATATTTTGTCTCAACTCTTGTCATTTTTTGTTGTAAATACTATGTATATAGCATTTGCTGTGAACTTTTTTAGGATTTGTCCGGAATTCCTTGAGTTTTTGCATGTTTAAGCATTTGCTGTGTATTTTCTCAGGATTTTTTTTCAGAATTCCTTGAGTTTTTTATTGTTTTAAAATGGATGAATTAAAAAAAAAATTGTCTTTCTATTTGAATGATATCTTGGCAGGATACAAAAGCTTTGGACCACACATTCTGTTCTCAATTTTTTTGAAAATGCTGCTTTATCATTGCTTTTTTTCTAAGTCTCTTGCCCTTGTAGATCATTAGATCTTTTTTTAAAAATATATTTTATTGATTTTTTACATAGAGGAAGGGAGAGGATAGAATGTTAGAAACACTGATGAGAGAGAAACATCGATCAGCTGCCTCATGCACACTCCCCACTGGGTATGTGCCCACAACCAAGGTACACGCCCTTTACCAGAATCGAACCTGGGACCCTTGAGTCTGCAGGCCGACGCTCTATCCACTGAGCCAAACCGGTTAGGGCTCATTAGATCTTTTTTATTGAAAACATTGGGAAGTTTTTAAGCTTCAATGTTCAAAAGTCTTACTGGAATTTGCCTCAGATTTGATCATTCTTTGTCAAGTGTCCTAGGTCCCCAGTGGGCCCTTTCAATATGTAGATGCCAGTTTTCTTTTATTTCTGGAAAATTCCTTAGGTTATTGTTTTAAATATTAGTTATGTTCATTTGTTTTGTTTTTCTCCTTTGAGGGACTCACTTGTTCATATATTGGATCCTCTGCTTGTTTTCCATTCAATTCCTTTCTGGCCCTTTTCTTTCTTTCTTGATCTCATTTTCATTCTTTTGATTATTGTTCTGTTCTTCATTTACACTTACTAAGCTTTTATTCATGTAATTTATTCATCATTGAGCAACTTGAAGTTTAGTCTGTTTTTCTTATATTTCATTCCTAAGTGGAAGAAATAAGTTCTCATTTCATTTCCTCCTTTTTATTTTTATTTCTGCTCTTGAAAAAGTGAGTCAATGCATTATTTTTTATGTTACCAAATGTTTATTAGAGAATATTTTGTTTAGTTTGTGGAGTTATATTACAGTATTTTTTTTGGTTTGTGGTTGGCTTCTGGAAACAATTTTTCTCAGGTGAAATGTTTTGATTCTAATTTTTTATGTTCTTCTTAGTATAAATGAAGACTGCTTGCATCTCTGTATTTCATAATCAGGGATAAAAGTTTGGGCGGTTTATAAGATTACTTGTTTTATATCACCCTCTTCTGTCAATGTAGCAAAGCAAATGGCATTTTAGTGTGGGGACAAAGTGTAGAAAAATGTGTTTTATGATTTTTTATTTGTATTTGTCTTATAGGATTCTAAATTTTTCCTTCTTGCTTTATATTTCCTTTCCTGTGCAGTTTCCAAAGAGCTATTGTCCCCTGCCTTTTATTCTTATCCCCCCAGAAGTATTGTCTTAAGGTTCTCTCTCTTTCTTTTCTGCAGAATTTTTTCACACTTTGCTTTTTATAAATTTTGAGTAGGAAGTTAAAAAATAACTCCACTTGAGATTGGTTTTTATTTTTCTACTTACAATTGAACTATGTATTGTACTCTGACTTACCGTCTCTGGAGAATTGGATTTCTGTGGTTTTAAAGTTTACTTTTGTTGATTAGCATAGCTTTTACAGGATATGTTAGGACATTCAGATTTAGGATGCCACCATTCTTTGACCTACCTCCCTGAATTCTTGATTCCTTCAAACACTCACATCAATAGAAAAAATAAGGTTTTGAGATCTTAACCATGCCAAAATGATTCTCAAAAATTAATTTGCATTCAGTATTACAACCTTTAACATTTTATTGTTAACCTTAACTCAACTGTGTATAATCCAGTGCTACTAAAATACTCAGCAATCATCAGTTGTCCCTCTATCTATCCTTCTCTCAGCTGCCAAACACACTTCTCATGACCCTTCACTCCCAGACCTGTGATGTTTCTAAAACAAGAAGCACTGCTCAAAAGTTTGTTATGAATGTTTGGAGATACCCTCAACAAATTCCATAGAAATTTCACAAAAATCTCAATCTGTACAATAAACCAGTTTTGTAGACTAAAACCCCTTAAAGTTAAACCCAGATTCATGTCCTGAGGAAAATGTCGTGAGATTCACAATGCATTTGGCTGGTCCACTTGAGCTTATATACTCCATCTCCCATTCTTACCACTCTTAATTTCCCCTCTGGAGCAGACAGTGTCCATATCCCACCCATATTCCCTAAACATTCACAATGGCAGTGAATGCCAATGGTTTCTTACTGCAATTATCCACAAATATTTTATTGAGGGCTTTCTATGGCCATAGGACCTGGAGTACATCCCTTTCTAAGGGCAAACTCAAAATATCTACTCCTAGGAGAAACTCTCAACCAATGACATATGAGAGTTGGGAGTTGGTGAGTAAATACCCAGTTTCTTTGCCCCATAACAGCTCTGAGTAACATTATACACAGAATCTTAGAGGCTCCCGTCAGGCATTGAACCCTACTTGTATGTAGTGATAAGATAACCCTTCTTTGGCTTGTAGGCCCATTTTCTAACTGGTGCTTCCTGGGATCATCTTTCTGAGAAACTATTTTTACTAAAATCTTTGTCTCAGGATATGCTTATGATAAAACATATTTCCATGAATCTATAAACATTTATATTCCATATTCCTTTACTAAGGCCTGTTGTTCAATAGTAAAGGCCAAAGAAAATCATTGTTTTTCTTCTGGAATACCAAGATTTTTCTTCTGTGGGGAGAATCTTAGTGTAGATCAGTGGTTCTCAACCTTCTGGCCCTTTAAATACAGTTCCTCATGTTGTGACCCAACCATAAAATTATTTTCGTTGCTACTTCATAACTGTGATGTTGCTACTGTTATGAATCATAATGTAAATATCTGATATGCAGGATGGTCTTAGGGGTCGTGACCCACAGGTTGAGAACTGCTGGTCTAGATGGTCTGGATTTGGGCTATTTAATTTCAGGGACTTCAATTCTCTTGGAAGGTTCCAAAGTCCTTGAAAGCCATGATGATAGTACTTAAATGAACCTGCTTAAATTAAACTGAAGTAAACATCTTAGGATGGCTTCAAACGGGGGCATATTTATGGTCTATCCCTTGGTAATGTGTCCACCATGATTATACCCAGGAAACAACAGTCTGAGCACTCACACTAAGTAGCTAGCTTGGAAAACTCATTTCACTTCTCTACACTTCAGTTTTCCAATCAGCAAAACGAGGGGTTGAAATGGATGCTCTCTAAGCAGTTTTTCAGCTATAATTCTCCTTGATTCTACCATTTTAAAGAGGTCTCCGAAATCCATCATGAGTCACATATAATTTTTTGTCGAATTCTTTTTTGGGGATGCTAAACTTATCAACATTGTCCTTTCTGAATACCTATTTATGAAATTAGATTTTGTTCTGGTTCCAGCCTACATTTTCACTGGTTGGTTTCTAAATTATGGTAGCTAATAAAATACTAAAAATACTGTCCTTATCATTAAGCAGAGATATTAGGTAAGTTTTCCACCCAGCCACCCAGAAATACTTTGGTGTGCTTTGATTTCTTGAAAGAAGAGGAAACTACAGAGAGAAGCCATCCATATGGTCAATCCAAACTCATGGTTTGAATCTTCTTCAGTTATACAATAGGTATTGCATAGAGGAAATGATTTGTCAATGACAATCAAACTTTTCTGAACTGAGAAACTGAGCTTTGAAACCGCTTTCTCTGAGGGGGACATATTGATTCAAGGAAGAATCTGACATAAAATGAATAGAAAGGAATCGAGAGCTAGTGGAAAGAAAAGAAATTACATTTGTAAATTTGGCAAAGTGTAGGCACTCCAGATCTTGAGAAGAAATAGATGCAAACAAATAGAAAAAGGCTGAGTATAGAATGCTTTACATTACTTTAATCATAATATTGAAAAGAGCTAATAACATTGTAGCAATTAGGACAGGTAAGTTAAGAGCTCAGAATAAGCAGCATATTTTCCCACTCACAATTACCCTGGCAATTGAACCTTCACATTATGGAAATAGATTTTTAAAAGGAAAATTACATGAAATGAAGCAAAGGGGTAATTTCTAATGAGTTCATCCTGAAAGAAGATCTGGTGAAGAGTATAGGGAGGAGTTTGAACAAGAAGGATGAAATAAAGGGGGAAAATATAACGTGTGTAAAAGGGTTAATTTGAATCTGCATATTTAGAAAAAAGATAGGGACCTTCTATTTCTTCTGCTGCTGATCAAATTAGTCTTAGGAGATAAACCACATCTTTGCTGTCTACTTAACATAGTCTACTCATCTACTTGCTTCTCTGAAAGAAACCTCAGGAATCAGAAATCATGGTAAGAAAAGGTGAATGTCGTTCTCCAGGTAGAAAGGCTCAGGGCAATGTAGGCCTACTACTTGGGTAACTTTCTGCACCCTTGGCTTCATCCAGGAGGGTGGGCCAAGTAAATCAACACAGTGAGTCAACATTTGCTATAACAGTTTGAAAAGTATATGCCAACTATAAAATTTCTTTATCTTTAGACTTTGACACTAAAAAACTCACACTAAGCCAAGACACAGTTCTAAAAGCAAAAGGTGAAGAGATCTTAAATTGAAATGGCTCTCCCAGTTTGCTGGAGCAGCTCCTAACCCCCAGAGCTACTTGGTCACAGAGAACCACTCCAGCAGTAATGGCTGGCCCCAGCGATGTGGACAGTCCACTGAAGGGACTTGCTGGTCAATTTGCTGGTTCTATACAGAAACATTGCCAACATCTGCAGAATCAGGAAAGGAAAACTAACACTAGTAAGGGAAATCAGGACCCAGGATGAAATCAGCTTTCCAATTGACCAGAAAATTTGTTCCATTTCATTTTATTTCTGTATATAAGGCCTGGCAGATGCAATCTGTGAACAAGTTGATAGCTAGTGAGAGTCATCTTGGTGTAGTGGCTAAGACATAGATTTAAATTCAAACAGACCTCGATTCAATTTTTGGCTTGGTCACTGACTAGCTATATGATCTTCTTACACAAGTTATTAAATCTCTCTGAGCCTCAACTTCCTTTCCATGTATAATGAGAATTATAATCCCTCCCTTGCAGGGCTTGATAAAATAATGAAAGGAGTTAAAGCAGAATTGAGTGGATAGGGAAAGGGGTAGAAGAAGGAGGAATCATGGAGCTTGCCGAAACAAACAAAAAAAATGTGTTTTGCAGGAAACAGGATGGCAGAAATACAGCTTGTTTCGAAACAAGGGTGTTTTTCTTGCAAGTGCAAAACAAAATGTTGCCAAAAGGCCAGGAACCAATCAGAGAGCAGCACAGATAGACAAAGAGTGGGCCTTTAGCAGATATAAGGGGAAGGAAGGGCAGAATGCCTCGGAGGCAACCCATTTGAATCTCCCTTCTGAGTAGGGAACCTGTGTTTGTTTGCAATAAACTGCCTTGTTTGAACGTGTCTCTGATCATGGCTTCATTCTTCAATTCCATGAGACAAGACCAAGATCCCGGGAAAAATTCCTGATCATCAGTTCCGGTATCAATAATGAGATTGAAACACAAAGAATTTATTAAATGGTAGCAGTGGTGGTAGCAGGAATAATAGTAATGGATGTGTTAATGTTGGTAATCATAGTTTTTATTTCTGTTATTATGTGGATGTCATTTTACATTTTTTCCAATGAACATGTCACCTGTTTCATGGATTTAAAGACTGTTCTGGTATTTTATTGTTGGGTTTTGTGTGTTTTTTTTGTCTCTGCCTCAATACAGAGGGAAGGAGAAGAATGATATTTGAAATCCAACATTTCCAAGATCCTCAGAGAATAGTAACTTAGTTATCTTACTTTGGAACTGGGTTCTTAACCATAAAATTGGTAGTTTCCCAAGCCAGATTCAATTTTAAGTACCAGTAAAATGAGAGATGATTGACAGGGTATTTTGGTCTTTTTACTAAGGGCCTTAATGTAAATCAAGGCCTGTAACAAATGAACACACTGTAGTTTTACATTGGGATCATGCTCCAAAGGGTCACGCTCCAAATTCTAATTACTATTGAGTATCTTAAGGAATAAGTTCACTATTCACTTGATGACAGTGTTAACTTCCATAGTAATGTAAACATAGGATGCCATAGCTGGTGCCTATAGCAGCCTACGTGAAAGGGAGGCCAGCCAGAAGCTATGGGGTGTGGGGAGCAGGAAAAGGCAGGATACTGACCTCAATAATGGTTGGCAAATAGGAAAAAATCCACAAAAGGATGATAGCAATTCAAGTTCCATTCAGGGAAGGTAGAAAATCAAACAGAGCAGTTACAAGTGGGAGGAGTGAGTCCCGGAGACCTCTCTGGTAATGAGAATGGGAGCATCACCTGAGAGTCAGACTATTCTAAGAGGATTTGACTTGAAAGTAAGATAGAGAAGAACAGAAACTTGGCCTGATCCCTGGGATACAAGATGGAAAGTAATGAAACTGGCAAGCAGGCCTCATTGTGCTTGAAAGAATACAGCCAGGAACGGAAAAACCAGAGCCAGCAATGGGGCATGTGGCTTCGTACCAGCATTCTTCAAGGACACATGGGAGTGTTGCCCAGAGAGAGATGAAAGCATAGAAACTTGCCATCATATTCCAGGGGCAGAAGAAACATGATACAAAAGGATGTCCTTTTTCTGATTCCAAGAAATTAGACGGCATAACTCACAAATGGCTGAGATGGGGGTAGGCCAGGGCAGAGACTCACATTGGACTAAACATGACTCATTTGTGCATTCGGGTGCATCTTACACCTGCTCATTTTTTATTGAATTTATTGGGGTGACATTAGTTAATAACGTATAGGTTTCAGGTGTACAATTCTATGATACATCATCTGTATATTGTACTATGTGTTCACCATCCTAAGTTAAATCTCCTTCCATCACCATTTATCCCCCCTGTACCTTCTTCTACGCCACCCCCTTCCCTCTGGTAATCATCATACTGTTGTCTGTGTCTATGGGCTTTTACTAGTATGTTTGTTTTTGTTTAATCCCTTCATCATACTTTTTCATTTTGACTGTTCTGTAATGATGAGAAGGAAACATTTTACTCTGTAATGGTATTCTAGAATCTGGAACTTTAGGCTGAATAGTTTATGTTGACTTATGAGTCTCTTTGGATGCTATTTGGCTATTCCTGCTGGAGAAGAATATTTCAAACCTGCAATGTAGAATGAGGCACAACTCACCGTCTTCCAAATATACTAAAAAGGAAAATCATTATAGCATAACTGAGGCATGCTCATACCAGTGATGAGCTACTGCAATGCTATTTGAGGGTTCAAGCTGGAAAGAAAATCCTACTTGCTTTCATAGAAAGGGATCGCTCCAACTCTACTGTCATTCCAGAGAAATAAGGAGATGTGAGTCGTAAAACTGAAATTTAACAAGCAGGTTAGCATTTTTATGTCTAAATGAGTGTTTCCTTATCCAAAGCAGTTACTTTGGGAAGCTCTATGCTAATTTCAGAAGGCTACCTGGACTGCCTCCCATCCACAGTTCTCTGAGAACCTGTGTCCTCCTTAGCCAGGGGAGGTGTGGCTTGATTTGCTGTGTGGCTTGACTTAGCTTCTTGGGTGTAAGGACCTGAAATGCAAAATTCTGTTTGGAGTTAGAGATATGGCAAGACAAAGCCATGCCATCTCAGAATCTGCCTATTAGATATGGCTAAAACTTAGCCATGATACCAAAAAAATTCCTTGCCAATTTCAAAGTTGGTTTTATTTAGATTTGGATCTAGAGCTCTCATATGACTTCGTTTTACAAGTTTTTGCTGCCACAGCACCTAGTGACAAAACATAGTTCTATCACAGGAAAAAGAAAAGTCTCTAAAGGCTATTCCTTATCTTTAAAAATCTTGTGATTTTTACATTGCGTTGACATATATTTATTTGTTTTAATATTATATAATACTTTCAAAATATCACAGCTTGGATTTCTTAACTTTTCCCCAAAATCTTCAAGTACAATAAATAGCATCCCCTCTCCCAGGAAAACTTGCCCTGTGGTTTTGCATACCTTCTCACCACTGTGTACTGCCCAGAAAAATTACTTAACATTGTTTGGCAATACTGAAGGTGAGGGGCAAGGAGAATGTAGAAAACGACAGGAAGATCGTGAGCAATATCACACAAAGAAGTCACATTTCCCCCTTGTGAGATTGAGCCTAGTGTCATCCTTCTCTGACTTACTCTAGAGTTAAGCTGAAATAAAGCTTACGGGTGATGACATGTCCTTGTTTTAATTCCTTCATAGTCTCTGTATGCCGGAGGTCGAAGGAAGGTCAGTATTGTCAATTTCAGGAAAACCTTATTCTAACAATCAAAAAGCTCAAAGTTTACTGCCAGTATCAAACCAAGTCAATCAGCATCGCCTTATTCTTCTATTCATTCTAGGAAAAATACCCTGGAAGTAAATCAACTGAGATAAAAGCAAAAAGAAAAGAAAAGGATCTTAGAGGGACAGTCATGTCAGGATTTTAAAAAAGCAAAAATGTAGTAATGCTTTTGCCTTATTCATAACCTTAATACTTTATATCAGAGGATGCTATAGAGAAAGTGACAGCTCCTGGGGTTGTTCTGAACAGTGCATCACTTTAGAAATAATTTGTCAATCAAACTAAGTCTTAATTTATGAAATATTCGAATAATAGCTTCATGTTATTTTTCTGCTGTCTAGCACTGACCTCACTTGCAATGATTGAATATTTATTAAACCCTACAGCAATGTTGGGCTTTCCAGATTTTCTTTCATAGCCCTTAAAACAGTCATGAAGCAAAAATTTCCCATACAACCTATACTGACGATAAGAAGAGAAACAGTAACATTTTTTGAGAGATTAACTAGAATAATACAAGGTAGATAGACACAGAGATATTATAACCAATTATTAAGAATACACTTTTATATTATAATAGAAGCCTGGTGCACAAAAATTGTGCACTGGGGGTTGGAGGCCCCCTCAGCCCTGCCTGCATGGTCTCTCAGTGTCTGGGACCCATTGCTCCTTACCACATGCCTGCTCACTGCTCCTTACTGTTCGGCTTGCTGCTCCTTACCACTGCTGCAGAGGCAGGAGAGGCTCCCGCCACCACCGCTACACTCGACAGCCATGAACCCAGCTTCTGGCCGAGCGGCGCTCCTCCTGTGGGAGCGCACTGACCACCAGGGGGCAGCTCCTGCATTGAGCATCTGCCCCCTGGTGGTCAGTGCGCATCATAGCGACTGGTCGTTGTGGTTGTTCCGCCGTATGGTCACTTAGGCTTTTATTATACAGATATGAGCATTTATCATTTTATACTTACAACTTTGCTGATAGTACTAGTGAGTTGTACTTCTTTACACAGGTCAAGCCATCATCTTTGACTGAAAATATTAGTTTATCTTAGAGGTCTCTTTGGCACTTACATAGCCTTGGGCATATACTGAAGCCTAAACAATTCTGGCTCCTAAGAAATTAACTCTCAAAAGAGGGTCAGCCCCTCTGATGAGAACTCTAGTTACCCTTTTATAACCCAGCTCAGCTGGAATCTTCTTAGGCATCCAATGACTCAGAAATCTCCCCAAAAGAATCTTGGTCCTTGAAGTTCCCATAATAACTCAACCCCAAAGATACCCAAATTTTAAGAAAATTTAGCATATGATGTTATTTATTTATAGAATCTATAAAACTTAAGTGGCACACTTGTGGGTGGTATAAAAGCCTAAGTACGGAGAAACCAAGACGGCAGCATAGGTAAACACCTGAAATTGCTGCCTCGCACAACCACTTCAAAAATACAACTAAAAGACAAAACGGACATCGCCCAGAACCACAGGAAGGCTGGCCGAGTCTAAAGTCTACAACTAGAAGGAAAGAGAAAAGCACACTGAGACTCAAAGAAGGTGTGGAAGTAAAGTGCAGAGGTACGAAGGCGCACGCGGAAAGGGCTGGCAACTGAGGATGTGGTGTCTTTTTCAATCGGGAGGGAGACACAAGCTCCCGATGGCCCTGGACTCCAGTTCCAGGTGAGTCTCTGGGGACCCAGACTCATACGGGGAGAAACTGGACTGTCTAGCATCAGGCAGAACTCGAGGGCAGCTTTCTCTCAGAGGTGCTTGCAGCGATTACCGGGTCACTGAGACCTGGGACCTCTTAGGACAGGACTGAGGATCTGCCATAGCTGTTTGCTCTGCCCTGTTGATTCCCTGAGACCCCACCCCACCCAAGCTGTGGCAGAGGATTTTGCATATGAATGACCTGGCCCTTTGCAATCCAAAATTACCTAACAAACTGCAACTAGGTCAGAGAGACCCAGAACTTCCAAAAGAAGGCCCAAAGCCCCACAGCAGCTTGCATTGCTTCACAGCTGGGCCTCATCTAGGCACCTCCAAACCCCAACCAAAGAAGAGGAATCTGCAGATCTCTCCATAGCTCCTGCTGGGTAGCCTCAGGAAGAGGCTAAATTAGCACCTCCTTAGAGATCCAAGAGCCAGTGTACCCAGTGGCCAGAGTGGGACCATCCAGATTACAATTCCTCAGATCCATAAGGGAAAAGAAAAAAGAAAAAAGAATCCAAAAATATGAAGATAGTGTAAGGAGCCTCTGGGACAACTTCAAGCATACCAACATCTGAATTATGGGGATGCCAGAAGAAGAGAGAGAGCAAGATATTGAAAACCTATTTGGAGAAATAATGACAGAAAACTTCCCCTACCTGGTGAAAGAAATAGATTTACAAGTCCAGGAAGCGCAGAGAACCCCAAACAAAAGGAATCCAAAGAGGACCTCACCAAGACACATAATTAAAATGCCAAGAGCAAAAGACAAAGAGAGAATCTTAAAAGCAGCAAGAGAAAAACAGTTAGTTACCTACAAGGGCGTACCCATACGATTGTCAGCTGATTTCTCAACAGAAACTATGCAGGCCAGAAGGGAGTGGCAAGAAATATTCAAAGTGATGAATGCCAAGAACCTACAACCAAGATTACTTTATCCAGCAAAGCTATCATTCAGAATTGAAGGTCAGATAAAGAGCTTCACAGATAAGAAAAAAGCTAAAGGAGTTTGTCACCACCAAACCAGTATTATATGAAATGCTTTTCAGTATTCTGTAAGAAGAGGAAGAAGGAGAAAAAGGTAAAGATAAAAATTATGAACAACAAATACATATCTATCAACAAGTGAATCTAAAAATCAAGTGAATAAATAATCTGATGAACAGAATAAACTGGTGAATATAATAGAATCAGGGGCATAGAAAGGGAATGAACTGACTATTCTCGGGCTGGGGGTGGGGGGGTGTGGGGGGTGCGGGAAGAGACTGGACAAAAATCGTACACCTATGGATGAGGACAGTGTGGGGGAGGGTAAGGGCAGAGGGTGGGGTGGGAACCGGGTGGAGGGGAGCTATGGAGGGAAAAAAGAGGAACAACTGTAATAATCTGAACAATAAAGATTAAAAAAAGAAAACAAAAAAAAAGCCTAAGTACCATACAGTAGGCTTCTACCTCCCTGGCTTTCAATAGGAAGGTGAGAAAGCAGTCATCTGTATCACCCTGTGAGTTTTTAATTGTATCCATTCCAAGACAACCAAAGTCAACAACTGATCTTTCATTGCATCAGGATATTAAAAAAAAACCCACACAAAAAACAATATAAAGAATATTCTAGGGACAGTTAAGAAAATTTGAATATGGACTGTATATTAGAAAATATGATTTGCCAATGTTAAATTCTTTGTGATAATGATATTATAGTAATGTATGATAATATCATTTTTAGCTGCTACATGCTTTTTGGGGGGAGGTAAACTATCATAATGTGTACAATTTGCATTCCAATGATTTTGCTTTTACTAGTAATTTTATTGAAATAAAAACAGTCTCAAAAGCTCAGGCATTTATGATTCTTTAAAAGACACTGTAGTCTGATTCTAAGAGCAAGATGGTATTAGTACAGAAATTTAAGTGAAGCAGTTAGAACATAATTTAAAGAAGAAAGTCTTTGAACTAACATTTTCAATTCATGATAGAAGGAAAAGGATGGAGAGAGAAAGGCCAGTCTAGGGAAAGTCTATTTGTGAGATGCTTCAATTTTACCCTTCAGCTGTGAAGGATAATTCTGAAGAATCTAAATAACACTTAGAAAGATTGAGGAAGAAGAGAGAAAATTAGGGATCCTTAAATGCATGTCGAAAGAACAGAGAGGATTCAAAGGGGCCTCTAAGACCTTTTATAAAGACAGTAACTAAGAAAGCTACCTTAAAGCTCACTTACCAGAGAAAAATTGCAGCAATTTTTGCCAACTGCAAAAATGTTGAGGTCTTTACAAAGACCTAGTTCTCTTTTTGTTACAGTAAACCAGCTCCAAATACACGTAGTTCTTTCACTGGTTTTATATAAAGAAATGTATGCCTACTGAACTTCATCGTCATAGACCAGGAAGATAGTGTGTCACTTTCATGTGCGAAACAGTATGCCATGTTCCACCAAGGATCCATTTTCTATTTTATAGATGCCTCACCAACAACCCAGCAACTATGCTATGAAGTAGGAATTATTTACGGTCCCATATTTTAGAGCAGAGGAAACAGAAGACTAGAGTGATTAAGCAGAGTGCCTAACTAAGTCATCTTTTTAAGTACCAGAACCAGAATTTGAACTCCAGTCTGACATCTAAGCTCTTACCCACTACACACTGCTTCCTGTGTGAATACGTACACTCCCATATGTCCCTGCCTGTCAGGTAACAGACATCAATCCTGCCTGGCATCGCTTAATTGCCTTGTGCCATGGATGAACCCTAGAGAAACTCCCTAGAGAAGCTCCCAGCTTCTCCAAGATAAATATTCAGGAAATATAATGCACTCACTCTTCCTTATACAGTTGAGATCCTGTCTTTGGAGGACACAAGAACCTGGGAGAATCGATGTGTTAGCACGGGCTGCCCTTCTCCGAATCTTCTTGCCCACATCTGACTCTATTAATCTTTTCCACATAATCATATCTGATATGCTTTTCTGCTCTTTCAGTAGGGAAAGTTAATCGATGACAATTATAATTCTCTAATTAGTTTCTTAATGACATTTTAATAGAAGAGTACAAAACCCTGGGCACACTTTTAGTAGTTAGGAATATTTTTTCAAATAAACTCAAAATGCCTTACATATTCCTGCAGGATATTTTTAGAATTAATTGAGTCATCAAATCAAGTTTATCTCCATTTCCCACTCTCTTTTGATTTTACTAATTTCTAACTTCCCTTAAGTATATATTTCTTTGCCAACCTCTCACACCTGATTAGGCTCAATCACTTGTCTCTGAATATTTAACACCACTTCTGTCACTTTGCAGTACTTAGTTTGCTTTTGTAAGATTATTGACCTGTGCATGCATGGCCATTGACTTGACTGATTTTAGTCAAATTCTTAGTTAATTGTATTAGACATGCTTGTCTCTACTCAGAAGAACATGCTCAGTCTCTGCTTTTTTCTTTGGAAGTTAACCTTAGTCGTGACCTCTGCTAAAATGGTGGACTGGGGTGACGATGGTTTGCCCCAAGAGCCCTCTCCTTAGCCGTCTCTGATTGGATTGGGAGGGGAAACTTCATCTGGTGGGGACCAATCCATAGCCCAGTTTGTAGCAGACCAAAGTTATAAAGGGCAAAATGAACAGACGTGGAGAGAAAGTTCGTCTGGGAAGAATTAAAATGTTGCCGACATTGAGAGTAAAGTAGAAGTGATAGACCATGTGACCATAATAAGAAAAAGATGGTAGCTGATCACTTCCCTGATTCCAGGAGGTTTGGCTCTGCTTCTAGTAGATGGATACTTTGTGAGTTTCTTTTGTCCTGGCCTTAGGGCCCCCCCCTCCCCCCATCCTTTATTTACAGATAATCAGAAGGACTATCATCTGTACCAGGCATAGACTATAGTAGGTGTGGGTAACATGGATAGAACCAAAGTGATTTCAAGAACCTAGATGTGGTCACAGCCAGGAAATCAATCACTATAAGAACAGAAGTGTTTTAAATTTAAGAATACAAAGTGAAGCATAGTCTGAAATTGGCATGAATATAAAGGAATAAGTGTGTAAAGGAGGTGCCAGCATGCAAGCCATGCCAAGATATTTTGATTAGGAAGGGTCAGGCCTTAAGCCAGAAGTTCTAGAAACACAAAACCACTAGGAAATTCTAGCTAAATAGCAGACAGCACCACATAGAAGAGCTAGTTCACAAAAGTTACAATGAAGGCAGATGATCCGGGAAGATAAAATAGCAGTCGGCATTATCATAATAACAAGCTAGTCTCTATCAAGGACTGGGGGGAGGGGGAGGGCCACAACTAGAATTATAAAATCAGGATAGAGTGCACAGGTAGGGGTGAGTAGCTGTGCTTGAATTGAATAGGTGGGACTGGAATGGGAAGCCAGGCAGATCCTAAAAGTTGAGAAAATATGCCTCTTCTCTAAATATCATATATTGGATGACACGGACTGCAGACATGATTTGGTCATTAGTTAGAGCTGGAAAGGTACAACTCAAGACATAAATGAAAGCTCATTCTCATCTGGAAACATACCTTTCATGGATAGTCAATTGGGCAGGTGAGGTACAGTAAGAAAAACTGGCAGTAACTGGAGCCCGCCATCAGATGTGGAGTGCCGAACTTCTGGCTGGCTGTGCGTATGTGGCAAGTGCTAGTGACTGATGGGAGAGAACTGGCCAAATCAAGTCATGACTCTATAGCACCAGCCAACAGTTCGGATGGGTGCAGAGTAGAGCTCCCTCCTGAAAGTTAAAAGCAGGACAATCCATAAGAGTTAATTTTGAGGAGATAACTGAAACAGTATTATGAACATGAACTATACAAGGGGAGGGGGAAGAAGAAAGAGAGTGATACATCTCAGAACTGATGTGAGAACCAGGTTGGCTCTGTCTGAAGAAACACATATCTCCTATGCTTCCAACCCAAACAACTGGCTCCTACCTCCAGCTCCTGTTTCCTTCAGTCAGAGCCAACTTGATTCCTACATCAGCTCTGCGATCCTTTGTTCTTCTTCTTCCTTCTTCCCTTGTATGGTTCATGTTATTGATGCTGGCTGGGTGATCCTCTCAATATTAACTCAGAGGGATTGTCCTGCTTCTAACTCCTGGGATGGAGCTCACTCTGTCCAGACACATTTTTAACAGACAAAGGAAGGAAGGGTTTTATAGGCAATTAAGGTATATATTCCTTCTGCCAGCTTTGACTCAAAGACTAGAACTATAGTGAATCTGCACATCAGAGACGCCAAAGGATTCAACTTCAAGGAGGTGGAAAAACTGAGATGGGAATGCAGCAGAAAATGCCATCAAGCCATCTGTCATTCCGCACCAGACTAGAAGATGAAGGATAGGGGTTGATGTATAGGAAGAAATGGTAGGAGCTATTGTGGACTAATAAGCAGAAAAGAGAACACACAAGTTCACTGTACTGACTCTCTCTGAGGTGAGAGGTAGCCAAACCTGTTTTCTTCAGTGAACTTCATGCTTGAGGATATCCTGCTTTCCAAAGTACAGAGCACACTACAAGTTTTGATACTGACATTCAGTTTTCCCTGAGGCAGGTTTGACCACCTCTAGGAGATTTCATGCAGATTAATTCCGCGAATAGCAGATATGCAGTTATTTATGATGCACTCACATCTATGGGAACTGCCCTACTCCTCTCCTAGCCTGTCAACTCTCAGTCCCTCAGGCTTGTCTTAATTTGTCATCTTCAGTTAACATCAAGTTCCTCCACAAAATGCTGACTGGGGTCTCTGGCTGAAACGCCTCCCCAATATCACAGGCTACATTGCACTCGGCATTTCAGATGATGGTTGTATAACACCCCCAAATGGGAAACCTCCTTGGGTTTCTGGTAAAAAGCAAGAATATATCTTTCTGACCTTCTTTCTCCTGGCCTCCAATAACACACACACACACACACACACACACATACATCCCTCCACTACTTCAGAAACATCTAATGGGGGATTCTCTCCTATGCTTAATCAGAATGTATTCATATTCTATATGCCATTGGATAAAGACTAATCCTGAATGGGGTATTTTCTGAGTGGTGACTGGTGACAAAGCTGTCTATCCTTACAGAAATGTAGCATCTTGATATGTCCACATGAAATTCACTATTGGTAAAAATTGACAAGTGTTTATGTCCGTAGTTTCTAAATTGCCTACTCTGAATGAGTGCCCCTTACTTAGCTCCTTACATTTTTGGTCTCTTCTATTTTTTTAGATCAGAGGACGCTGGATAGAACTGTCAAACTATGTTGGATACAGAAGCAAACTCAATGCTATGATTTCTTTTCTTCAAATTCCTTCTCCTCCCTCCAACTCTGACTTACAATATTTTCCAATCTATTCTGCAGCCACCAAGGAAGTTAGGACAAGTCATCTCTCCCTGTCAGCCTGTAACTGGACAATCAATGGGTCCATGCTGCCTGTCACTACTTGAGCCAATTAAGCAGAGACAGGGTTGAATCATATGTGAGCATTTATTCAAATACTGCTGGCAGTGTGGTAGAGCAGCAGGTCATCCACAAAAAAAACTGCCCTAACCCTCACCCCCCATAAACCAGCTGCTTATATTGGATAGAAGGACAAAAATTATATGAGGAAGTAGGCAAAGGGTATACCAAATGGACATTTTACAAGTCTGGAGATTTGCAAAGGCCTGTAGGTGTGCAAAGGCTGGGGGTCTTCAAAGGGCTAATAATATGCAAAGGGCTGGGGGTCTTTAAAGGGCTGACAGCTCTGGTTTCTGCAACAAGGTTGTTCATCTTTCCATGATAATCTGCATTTCCAGATGAGCTCCCAGGTCCCCCAGCCAGATTGAATGTGCCTTCTTTAATCAAAACAAAACAATCAGGGTTAATAGAGCATGGTTAATATTTCTTATAGTTTTAGCTGGTCCCAATATTCTATTTCTGTCCCTATCAAGCCCAGAATTTCAGTTGATACACAGTATAGCTTTTTGTTACTGAAGTCTCACAAACCAAATGGTACCACCCATACACCCCAGGCCCTTCTACAGTAGTCCCCTGTTATTTACAGTTTTGCTTTCGTGGTTTCAGTTACCCATAGTCAACCATGGTCTAAAAATATAAAATAGGAAATTCCAGAAATAAACAATTGATAATTTTTAAATTGCTTACCCTTCTGAGTAGCATGACACAATCTCATTCTGCCTGGAATGTGAATTATATCTTTGTCCAGCTTACCTATGCTCTATGTTTAGGAAAAAACATAGTATATATGTTTTTCATATACTCCAGGGTTCAGTATTATTCGCGGCTTCAGGCATCCATGTAGACCCTCGGAATGTATCCGTGTACATAAGGGGGAACCACTGTCCTTTAGTGGGCCCCCATTCTGGCCTGCCTCTCGTCATATCCCTCTCCATCAGTTGAGGAGTCTGTAGGAAAAAGGGCATGAGCATTTGCTCTCTAGATACCCTTTCCAGATTCCAAGGACACCAGAATTCCCAGCCAAAATGCCATAGCTCATTTCCAGAGCCTGTACACCCATAGATTGACCATGTGGCTGTTCTGTAAACCCAATGACTAGTTTATTGAGTAGAGGTGTGTCCAGAGCTTGGATCAGGGCTGATGTAAATTAATAAAAAAATATATACACATATATTTGTTTCTGCCTTTAGAGCCTGACACAGATCTCCTAACTCCTTGTAAATAGGCCTGCTAGGAGAATCTTTGTTCTAGTATTTAGTCTTTGACCCCAATTCCTAGCATAGAGATCTCAGATCTTTGTAATTTCCTCAGTAATAGGAACATCTGACACTGAGCTCCCACATTTTTTGAAATTTCCTGGGTGATTAGAACATCTTTTGTTCTAATGAGATTCATTTTAATGGGTTCCTAGATGAGGGACTGGTCACCAGAAATACCAAGCCATGATGAGAAGTTTGGAATTTTCAGAGAGGGAAGAGGGGCTGGACATGGGTTTAATAATTGATCATGCCTAGTTAAGAAAGCCTCCAAAAAGTTCCAATAGTACAGGGTTCCAAGAGCTTCTGGGTTGTTGATACATCTGTGTGCCAGGAGGGTGGCATACCCCCAATCACAGGAATGAAGCTCCTGAACTTGGGACCCTTTCGGTCCTTGCCCTATGTATCTATTTATCTGCTTGTTCATCTGTATCCTTTATCATAGCATTTATCATATAATATGCACACATAAGTGTTTTCCTGAGTTCTGTGAGCCATTCTAGCAAATTCTTGAACCCAAAGAGGGGGTCATGGGAAACCCAATTCAAAGCCGGTCCATCAGAGGTATGGGTGACAATCTGAAAATTGGGATTGGCATCTGAAGTGGGGAGTGGTATAGTCTTGTGGGACTGAACCCTTAACCTGTGGGATCTGAGGTTATCTCCAGGTAGGTAGTCTCAGAATTGAGTTAAATTACAAGACACCCAGCTGGTGTTGGAGAATCACTTGATATATGGAAATCCACACATCTGGTGTTAGAAATGAAGTAAAGTGTGGGTAGCAGTGTGAGAGTAAAGAAAAAACACAGGAATATTTTCCCTAGACAGCTGGGGTGTCTACTCACATGTATTTGAGGTACCGCTAGGTGTGGGTTAAAGTAGCAATATGAAAAGAATGGCAGATAGCCTCTATCTGGACTCTTGCCACCAGCCACTCACATATTAAGAATGCAGTCTCTTCTTATTGTAGCTGCTTTTCCACAGTGTCTTGCGAAAAATGTATATGTTCCCCTGAATTCAATAAATAGAACAGATTCCATTTTCACTGTCCAGATCTTATCTAATAATTTTCCCTCCTCTAGTGCTAGAATGTGCTCTTCTGATTAATACATCCAATAATTTAGGTTAAAAAATGTAAATCTGCTTGATCTAGAAATGCACAGATCTTAAGAACTACATGCCCTTGGAACTACTATATTTTCTAAACAGTTTTTAAAAGATGGAATTAACTTGACTTAAATGATTTTCTTTTTCTCTCATTATTCACTTGGGTATGGGCAGCTAACTGATGTTTATTATAATTAATTTGGATCTGTTTTGCCTTTCCTTTTGCTTCTTCCTTTAACTCACAGAAGAGTTTCCCATTTTACAGGCTAAAAGGACTTGGAAGAGATGGAAAAGCAAAGAATAAGGTCTGCTTTATTTACGTTTGTCTGTGTTTTCTTTATTCTAGTTCTTGTCCACAGACAGACCTACAGAAGAAACCCATGACTAAAGAGCCATCAAATGGCTCCATCCAACAAATGAACATTGTACATGTCATCAAAATCACCCACAGAATGAAGGTGCCACAGCCACGTAATGAGGAAGCAGAAAGGTAAGACTGGGTGTGGGGACTTGTGCACATTGTCAGTGGAAGGTGACCGAAACTATGATTATACCAGTCTGGCTCTTTCTGGTTGGAAGGAAAATAATAGCATTATCACTACTAGCCAATTTTTATTGACCAATAGGAAAGAAGTAAGGAAGAGAAGACAAGACCAAACTGTGCTTCTTGCTGCTTCTAGCAAAAATAAAAAACTTGAAAGCTCTATAAAAATAAAAGTAATATTCTATAGTAATATAGGATACCTTGGAAAATTATAATATGTAAATGAAATTATAAAGGAAGAGGTAAAAGTGGACAAGGTTAACCAACTCGAAAAAAGCAAATGCCATATGATCTTTTCCAAAACAAAAGAGTGCTCAGACAATAGAATTATTTTCCAAGGCAGTTATATATCATCTCTGGCAATAGGGATGAAAAAAACCATCAGAGATAAAAAAGATTGCAAGCAGCTCATGCCACTTAGAGCAGGGTAGTGTGTTGGTGAACTGCACGGACGCTATTATTGTCCACTAGAGGGCGCCCTGTGGAGTATTGTAACAAGGCTGGATAAGAGGCAAATGGACAACAGAGTGGGTTTTTCTGTCAACAAGCTTCCTGAATGAGAATAATAAAGAAAAATAATATCGAGAATTATATTAACCAGTAACAGATAACATATACCTTTCATCTGAGAAGCAAATTCCTTTATAACTGTATGAGTTCTTAAAAGTTTATAGTCAATAAATGGGGAATATGACCCATATTATGACAGGAGGCACAAGTAGGGAAAGTGTAAATGAATCTAACAAGCAGAGCTAAAAACTTTGATGCCTACCAACTCCAAGGCCAGAGCCACAGATGTGCCCAAACATGCAGTGATTTGGACTAAACCAATGGATCAACTTAATGGAGCAATTCGACTGGACAATTTCATTTCAGGTGGTAGTTTTGTGGCACCCAAACTCCCTAGGCAATTTCCACAACTTAGATAACACTTCCTCAGAGATTTAGCAGCCCTCTCACTTTATGGATGAAGGCATTAGGCTGTTACATATC
Organism: Myotis nattereri; assembly: GCF_964212035.1. NCBI lineage: Eukaryota > Metazoa > Chordata > Mammalia > Chiroptera > Vespertilionidae > Myotis > Myotis nattereri. Next base: position 33,196,416 of record NC_138079.1, read on the forward strand.
ACAAAGTTCATGGTAATGGAATGATCAAATTAATTCAAATTAGTTCAGCTGTGAATGGTATCATTACTTCCAAAGATAGCCTGAAGCACTGGGGGGAAATTCTGAAATGAAAATACATGAAGTTACAGAGGATTTAATGTGTTGCCCCTGCAATCTTATTTAACAGCTTCATTAGAGAACCATAAGCAAGAATAAAAATTAAGGTCATAAAACTTGGAAAGGATAAAGTAAATTTGAAGTCACTAAATTAAAAACAAAGAGCATCATGAGAGAAATTCCAAAGAGGGAAAGCCCAGAAGCAATAAATAAGTTAAATTCAAGAGGGTGTCCTAGCTTTGGCTCAGTGGATAGAACACTGGCGTGTGGGCTGAAGGGTCCTGGGTTCCATTCCGATCAAGGGCACATGCCCGGGTTGGGTGCTCAATCCCCAGTAGAGGGCATGCAGGAGGCAGCCCATCAATGATTCTCTCTCATCGATATTTCTATCTCTCTCTCCTTCCCTCTGTGAAATCAATAAAAATTACATATATTTTTAAAAGAGGGTATGATAGAAACACATGAGTCCAAGAGGAAGTAAACTCTCAAGCCTACCCAGATATCTGACAATGGAAGTCAGAACAGTTCTAGCAAGAGAACCAGAGGTTAATTTGCAACATGTTACAGTGGTACACTCGTTCAGTGTTGTCTGGGTTGCTGAACGGAAAGTTGCCCATTCTGTACAATTTTGGTAAAAGAGCCAGTTAGTTCATGAGAAAGTGACAGCTCTATCTGCACCTGTGTCTCCCTCCTGCTTCCTGTTGCTGTCAGCCAGCTGGCTCCAGCCACCATTGTCCATGGTGTAGACATAGTCCCTTAAGTCTGGCCCTCCCAACTGAAAAAGCAGTGACAGCTGGGTCTGTGAATTTGGAATGTATGCAAACACAGGGGTGGACTCAAACTCCAGTGCTTTCCTTGAAGCTGGTCCTCTGAATATGTTTGTTTTGCTCACTTGGCTTGCCCTGCTCCATCAGAACTGCAATTTTTAAAAAAGAAAGCAATACTTGAGGAACAGTGCTATAATGCAAAGGAAGGCAGTTTTAATGGTGGAATTTCAGATTTGTGACAGATTCATGGGAGTAGTACACTTGGGCAAAGACTAAGTGGCACTTCTAGATATGTCCCCAGAGATAGTCTTTCTTGCTTATGCAGGAGCCTGCTGCCTAGATACTAATGCAGAATGGCAGGCGATGATCAAGCTGGGAAGATAAAGCTGTGCTCTCTGTGTCTTTCTATGTTGGCCTGTTCTACTGTGTTGAACCTGTATGTCGTTAGTCACAATTATCTACTTTCTATGCAAAAGTCAGTGCCTAAAATAATCCTCCATCCCTACCCACTACCAAACTGTATTTCCCTCTCAACAAGATTGGGAAAGTGAACAACCAGGGGAACAAGGATAAGATGGAAGGTTTGGGAGCCTGCACCCCTGTCCTACAGAGGAACTCACTGGGGGGCTTTGTACCCTCAGGAGGTATCACAAAAGGCCCAGGTCTCCTGAGGTGGCTCCAGGAGGGGGTCAGGGCCTCAGGAGATGGAGGAGTTGAGAAGGCACCATTAGCAAGCATGACCTCCCCTTTTAGCTGAGTTTGGATGAGTCTACATTGAAAACTTGGGTTCTTCTGGCTTCCTAAGGGCCAACCGCATCCTAGATACTATCTATCACAGAAGACACACATTTCAAGAGTTAAAGGACAGTTTATTCCTTGTCATGTTCTTTGTGCCCAGGCTGCCCCCTGCGGTGATTACCTCAGCTAAGGAATGCTCTCACTAATCACTGCTTCATTCTATAACTCCAAACAAGTTAATATCATTTCTAAGATAATTTCCTCAAGTCCACACACTCCCTTGGGCCATATAGTTTCTCAATTGCCTTTGGTTCCATTTTCAAGCTTCTTTCCTTTCCCGTCAGTGGACAGTAATTCTAAGACCGTTCAGATTAAATGAAGGCAACCCTGTGGATCATTTGTGATCCTAAAAGTTAGATAAAGCTTTTGAGGCCAGCAAATGTCAGACTCTCATTTCAACAAGAGGGTAGAGGTGTAAGAATAAATGTAACAAGATTGGTCCCTTGTAAGGTGTTGGAGGAAGGTCAACAGAAGGCAGGAGGGCAGAAATTGTTGCTTCAAAGTATATTATTTATTATACTTTAGACTACACGTAGGGCCAGGCTCCCAGGCTGCCTTTGTATGGTCAGCTTCCACAGAACAATCACACATACTACTTTAGGGTTTTCGTGATATGCCATTGTTGGAAACACAAACATGGCATATTGCTAGTAAGGGAGAGAAAAGGCAGACAATAAAAACAATCACAGGCAAGCAGACAGGAGCAATTATTGTTTAAAACAGCCAAACAGCATTGTGAGCTTATTTTTTATTGGAGCAGGATGAACCCAAGCATGAAAAAAGACAGAGTAAAATGCTTTCATTTTTTCAATGACAGCATGACACTGTTTAGCACCAGTGACACAATTCCTCATCAAGTAACAATCCTGCTTGAGATATTTGTAGCAGAAATGGCCAGGAAGTCCCTCTCTTCTATTATCCCTGCCTTTTATCTCCTTTGTGGCCTTGCTGTGAATTGAGTGTGCACTCACCACAGCTTTGCTTAGCATACATTGGGGTTGATAGTACTGTCTCAGTTTCTGATTGAGTTTTACTAAATCTCATAATCCTGGGACCAGTTCAATTCTGACAGTTCAGTTCTCATTGATTTTATAACTGGTCCAAAATGGGCTGACCTCACTGAGGACGGGGTCACATTGGCCTTTATGTACAGAAGTTGATGACTCTGTCTAGGGTGTGATGTCATGAACCCTAACAAGCCAAACCTGCCTCTCCCACCAGCCCTCGGCAGTACCTCAAATTCCCACCATTCAAGTGACCCATTTCAGTGAGTCACTCTGCACCTCCAGCATATTACCTGTGGGGTGACAAGCTACATCTCTCAGATTAGCATTAACGCGTTTACCAAATGAGGGAGCCAGTCACCCAGGAGAAACCGGATGTAAGGAAAGGCAGCTCTCTCAGGCTGACCTAGTCTAGAGTGTGTTATTTACCATATCTGTGGCTCAGTTTTTCTATCGGGAAAAAAGGGCTTCTTTTTGGATAATAGATTTGGCAACATTTTAAAACACTTTAAAACCAAATACCATTAAAAACTAGTAATTTATTGCTGTATTTCTTCTCTACTTTGGTTTTCTCTTCTGAAGCTAAGTCAGGTTCTCAAACTTTAGAGTGCACTGGAATCACCTTGCGGGCTTGTTACAACATTCCTGGGCCCCAACCTCGGGGTTTCTGATATAGCAGATAGAAGGTGGAACCTGATAACCTGAATTCTGTAAAAGGTTTCGGGAGAAGCTGATGCTGTTGGTCCCGGGACCACACTTTGAGAGCCACTGCTCTAATAGATAAGGATGGATTTCCTGGGCCAGATTTCACAGCGAGGTATGGAAAGGAAATGAGTATGCTCCTAGTTATTCCAAACATTTGTGTCGCATACCAATTCCTACAAAATTACTCTATAAGCTGCACTTGACCATCAGCAAAGCCTAGGGTCAGTTATGATGCCAAAAGAGGCATCATTACAATCCTCAGAATCTCCTGTAATTCGGGCAGAAGGGTTATATAATAGAAAGACAGCTTCTAAAATGAGTTCATTATTCATGCTCTCACACATTCCTTTTTCCAGAACTTTTTGAACACCACCTTATGCCGATTATTATGACAGCAACTAGGGAAAACTCAGAATCTTTGTCTCAAGGATCTTTCGGTCTAACATGAGAGGAAAGACAAATAACTATGAAACAGTGTAGCTGCTGGGGGCCAACCCCAGCAGGTCCATGGGTCCCCAAAGGGGTGGATGGAGTCGGCGAAGACTATCCACCATCTTCCTATGGTGGAGTCCTATCCATCCTGAGAGTGGGGCTTACCTAGGGGTCCCTGTTTGGGCGCCAGATGCTGGGGTCCTGCCCCAGCGGGTCCAGGGGTCCCCAAAGGTGTGGACGGAGTCGGCAAAGAGGGAATGACACGGAGACAGCGTTCAGTTGATCAGCAGCCTAGCCAGGATCTCCAGCCAAGTTCTGGTCTGGATCTCCAGCGAAGTTCTGGCGTTTCTTGTCTTGTTACATCTGTATTTATACCAGTTGATTTTAATCCTGTCAATTTCTATTGCAAAGGTTTGGGCGTTTCTTATCTCCATTCCAGGGAGTAAAGATTATGTAGCTTAAGCGTGATTGTTTGTAGTTAAAGTGATTAACTACCCGCCTGGCACTTAGTTAAGGAGTTTTATCCCCTCCCTGACTTCAGGGAAAAATCCCTACCTGGGGAAACAACCTTTCTCGGAGAGGTGACCTTGGTTAAAACACACAGCGCTAAGGGGAGCAAACATATTAAGAACAGTATGCTATATACGCCAGGTCCCTTGAAACATATGCTGTGCAGATGTTTCTTTCCTGCAGCAACTGTGTCAAGCAGCAAGGGTGGACCGGCTTCCGGCATGTAGCTATGATAACCAACTTTTATTTAGATATATATTAAAATATATGAAGCATTTTCATGTTGTGCATCCTGTGATCCTCACTGGATACTATTCCTGGATATTTTTTAAATTAGGAATTGGAGGCACTGAAACAATAAGTGGCTTCCTCATTGTCACTCTCCTGGGAGGGGCGGAGCCAAGGTGCAACCAGGCCTTAAGATTCCAAAGCACATGCCCTTTGCCCAGCACTGCACTGCAGTTCTGATCCTACAGCAGATGCATCCCAGGGGTCCCAAAGAACTGAAGATGATAAGGGCTCCTCTCCAGGGGTCTCAAAGCCTGTGGGAGAAATCAAAGTGGCAGGATTTGATGGAAAAAAAGTTGCCTTGGCTAGAAAAAAGGAAAAACTGCCCTCCAAAGGACCTTAAACCATGTCTCTTGAGCAAATGCTATTTAAAGTTGTGTTTTCAAAATTCCCTATGTGTTTTAGTCCATGAAATTCATTCAGCTAGCCCGGCCAGTGTTGCTCAGTGGTTGAGTGTTGACTCATGAACCAGGAGGTCACTGTTCTATTCTGCAGGGCACATGCCTGGCTTAAGGGCTCTATCCCCAGTAGGAGTTGTGCAGGAGGCAGCTGATCAATGCTTCTCTCTCATTGATATTTCTCTCTCTCTCTCCCTCTCTCTTCCTCTCTGAAATCAACAAAACTATGTTTTAAAAAAAGAAAGGGAAAACATTCATTCAACTGTCTTTACCAACTGTTTTTGCCAATTATGTTATGTTCTGCATAATAGGCAGAGAGAAACACAGTTTAAATTCACTGTCAGTCCTGGCTGATGTGGTTCAGTTGGTTGGAGTGTTGTTTCATGCACCAAAAGGTTGAAATTGCTTTTTTCTGAGCACCCTAGTACATTCCTGTGAATCACCTTCACTGAGACTTCTCAGGTTCAGCCCTCGTTGTTCCTCTCAGACCCGCAGCCAACTCGCCCCAGATGGAACCAGAAGCTGCTCGGAAGGTGCAGGCTCCAGGGAGTCAGAAACTGGAACAAGTGGAGAGCAAATGCCAAAGAGCTCCAGCTCCCTTGTCTTTTTAAAAAACATATTTTTATTGATTTCAGAGATGAAGGGAGAGAGAGAGAGAGATGGAAACATCAATGATGAGCGAGAATCATTGATTGGCTGCCTCCTTCACCCCGACACTGGGGATCGAGCCTGCCATCCAGGCATGGGCCGGGACTGGGAATCGAACCTCCTAGGTCTATGCTCAACCACTGAGCCACACCAGCTGGGCATCCCTCGCCTTTTCCATCTCAACCTAAGGAAGGAACCTGGCAATGTCATCATTCAATAAGTTGAGAGCTTTATAGCAGTGTTTGACAGAACTATAAAAGATGGCTTCTCATTAAAAGGATATGTGAAAACATATCAGAAATGTCAACAGCACTCAAACCAGAGACAATGTGTGTGCAATAAAGTAAAATCGCTGCATTCATCAGTTTTATGTGTTTTAAAGAATTATCTTGAATTAAGCACTGTTGGTTTCTCAGCTCTGTAAAAATTTGTGGCTACATCTTTCCCTGTATGCATTTGTTAATTATTCACCCCAAAACTTAGATACATACAACAATAATATTAATTTCTTTCATTCTTTCTGTGAGTCAGGATTTGGGGAGTAGCTTGATTGAGTGGTTCCAGCTTGGGGATTCTTGGGAGGTTGCTGTCTGATGGTGGCAGAGACTGGGGTTCTTGATTTTTTCACTCTCATGTCTGGGGTCGGGGCTAGGAAGAATTGAGCAGGGTCTGGAAAAAACAGGACTTCTTAGGCATCTCTCTGTGTCTCTTTGTGAATCTCTTCATGGTGTCTTCAAGATGGTGGCTTCAAGATAGCCAGAATTTTTACATGGCAGCTCTGGGATCTCAAAGGTGTGTGTCCTGAACTGTTTCACGTTCTATAATCAAACTTTAGGAGTCACACAACAAACCTTCCTCCACATTCTATTGGTCAAGTCTGGAAAAAAAAAAACTGCCCAAGTTGAAGGGTACTGCCTTTTTCAACTTCATCAAGACAGAGAAAGGAGCTGCCCAACCTCTCAACAAAGGAACGCCAACATCACATTGAACAAAGAACCTGAGAGACTCTTCATCTTTGAAAAATACAGCCCACAACATAATGATTCTTGGAATTCTACATGGACTCACTTGAAGTTTACAAATCAAATCACATCAGTAGATTTTAGTTGAGTAAATTCTGTCTGCATTTCTAATTGTATCTGTGGCAGTCCCCAGCAGCTGATACAGGGCGAGTGTTTGCTTGGTAATTATCTGTGGACTAGTCGTGATGTGTTCTAGAGAGAAAAGAACTAAGTCACAGCTGGCTTCTAGTCCTTCTCTAACACAAACCATTGACTTCCCACGCTTTTACTATCTGTAAATTAAAGACTGTACTAGCTCCCCTTCCTATATTTCATAGTTTAGGAAAATAATCCATATTTTCATGGACCACACAAATTTGAGGCTACAGTGAGAAACCTAAAATGGTAGCAGAACTATATTTTCTGTGCCTATGATTCCATCTATAGAGTTTCAGAAACCACAGCCCTCTTTAAAATACTCTTTATATGTTTGGAAATTTCCAGGGTCATGATCGGCATACACTGTGCTATTTCTTTCTCTACAGTTCTCGAATCTGATGTATTAGAATAATGTTAATTATGCATAAATGGGTAGACCAGTAGCCGTCTCCATTACTACAACTTACTCATAAAGGAATGTTTTCTCGTGCTCCTTACGACTCAGTCATGGAGCTGTGGCAAAGAGAAATCTGACTAGCAAATGCCATCCTGCTTTCAAAATCATTTTTCTCCTTTAACAACAGCCCCTTGTCCTGCAATGGGACTCTCCAAGCATGACCAGATTCCCTTAATCCCCAGATTAGTTCGGGCTTTGCTGATTTCATCTTTCACGCCAATTCCAACTGATCAGGCATAGCTGACTGGAATAACCTAGAAGACAGTCTAGGGTCAGAGGGAAAGAGTGCCTTGATCAGTTAATATCATCTGCCAAAGGCATAGGAAGAAGGGAGTAGTAACGAAATCTCAGTGTTATTAAAGCTATGCATGAGCAGAGCTACAAGGTGCAACAAGATTCCTAGACTGTGAGTCAAGGAGCCTGAAGATGACAAGGCGAAATAATTGCCAAGACAGTTTGTATGGCAGCTTGGGTCATAGATTGGGGACGAGAAGACCAAAGTAGGAAACACTTTGTGACCCATGAAAATGCAAAAATGCTTTACAAATAATTTCTTTCTGATTACAAAATTAGTACATGCTTATTCTAAAAAAGGTAGAAGAATGGAAATTCTGCTTCATCCTGTTTCTATCCATTTAATGCTGGATTTGTTTCGTGATCCAACTGGATTCACTGCCAGAATATTCTATTTTCCACAAAATAAATGATCAGGTGAGATTCTTGTCAGAGTTTCTAAAAGGACAAGAAGGATTCACTGGGTTTATCAGAAAAAGGTGTTTCACTGTTTTTGTGTCTCCTGGTTAAAAAAAAAAAATGTGGTTAGGCAAACTGATTTTCATTTTAATAGTTCATGTGAGCAGCTCTGTCTTGGCAGAGGCTCCCATTTCACTGAAGTAACCTGACAATTGTGAGTAGTTGATTAACCAAATCAATTTACAAGTCACATGTAGTGCAAGATTACCGATGAAAATAACACAAAAAAAATGTACCTGTTTCTCTATAAAACTGTTTATCAAAGACCAAATAGAAATTCCACTTACAATATTTAGGAATAAATACCTGATTTACAGCTACTACTTCCAAAGCAATGTCTCAGATAGTCTAGTGACTTATAATTCTCAAGTACTAGTTAATTATTAAAACTAAAAATAAACACCAATACAAGAAAGGTCATCTTTTTTTTTGCCCCTTTCTGTGTGCTTGCTATGTGATCTCAGGGAAAATTAGATACCACTCTAAGCCTCAATTTTCTCATGGCTGAAATGAGTAATTAAACAAAATGGTTTCTAAGTTCCATACTAGTTCTAGCCATTTGTAAATCTATTCATTCAGGAACATTTGTGGAGGATACACCCACCTGAGCTACTATGCAGGAGCTGAGGCTGAGTGGATGGGATATAAAACTAAAGAGAAGACATAAAATGAAAGAATTTCTGACCTCAAGAAGTCTATGATATAGGATATGAGGTGTCATAATAGATGTAATCAACGTTGAGAAAATAAAGAGGGTAGATCATTTCATTCTAATGGAAGTTTTCAAAGATTTCATGAAGGAAAGGACAGTTGAGTTGAAGAATCTTCCAGAAAAGCTGGATTTTGACAGACTTAAATGGAATCAGGAAAATATGTTTATTCAGCACACATAGTCCATAGGTGAGTGCATTTGCAAAGTAATATATTTCCTTCCTATTCAGTTCTTGGCCTTTTCTTGGAAATTTGAATTCATGGAACTATATTTATATATAGAATATGGTTATAGAACTTTTGCAAAATTTACCAAGGTTATTTGTGAAAGTGTTAATATTTAAAAAAGAAAGAAAGAGAAAAAATAAGCATGGCCTTAGACATCTTTTTATCAGTTAATTATTGCATTGATTTTCTGTCTTGAGACAATCACAGGTGAGACTTAGAGCTGCCAACATCTCTTACTAGACAAAGACTTGAGGAAAGCAGAAGCAGGGAGAAAAGGAAGTGTTAGCATTTTATGTAAAGATCAACATGTGCTACTTAAAAGGAAAAACTAAACAAACAACTTGACTTTTTCTGGTTCACAAGAATGCACCTGTAGAAGGTTAAAATTTACTACATTATGTTATGGGTGAGAAAAATAAGAGTGTCACGCCTATCTCTACATATGCAACTGTGAAACCAAGACAGATTCAATTTAAATAAAACCCTGTTAGAGTGTTCCCTATAGACACACACACACACACACACACACACATGCACTATTTTTGCATTTTAAATGTATTAGTACATTTAATTCTCCCTACAACTATATGAAATAGTGATTACTATCACCCCCATTTTTATTGATGAGGATATTAAAGCACAATAAGGTTAAATAATTTGCTCAAAGTTACTACCAGTGCATGGCACGTCCAGGTTTTAAATCCATGGCTGTCTGGTTCTAATGTGCTATCAATCCCTCTACACCTGACTGCCCCTATATATTTCCCTAAATAGCAGAGACAGATTCAGAGTTTTATACCTGTATAAAAAGTGTCAAATAGCCCTAACCGGTTTGGCTCAGTGGATAGAGCGTCAGCCTGCGGACTGAAGGGTCCCAGGTTCGATTCTGGTCAAGGGCATGTACCTTGGTTGTGGGCACATCTCCAGTAGGGGGCGTGCAAGAGGCAACTGATTGATGTTTCTAACTCTCTATCCCTCTCCCTTCCTCTCTGTAAAAAATCAATAAAAAGTGTCAAGCCAAATGATGAAATGGCCTCATAATCGTTTCTTCTCCTGGGATCCAGTGCCTCTCATGCAAATAATAATAATAAAATATTTCACATGCCATGAAACTTCAGGAAGAAGCTGGTGGTAAGCTGCACATATAAATCAGGTAAACCTGTATTTATAGGTGCTATTTAAGTGTTTCTAAACCTGAAGAAGTCAATGCTAGATAAATAAGATGGAAATTTTAAACATAGTGCAGGGAGATTAAATTAAGGAAAGTAAATTCTGGCATCTAGAAAAAATATATACAGTGATACTTTTAAAAGTCTGAAACTATTAAACACAGTTTTCACAAATTAAACGTGAAAAAAAATAAATAACATGATTTTTGCAGTAAGAAAGTAATAAAAATAACAAAAGTGCCTGAAAAATGGTACTGGCTGTGAAATCTTCCAAGAATTCAATACTGGAAGTGACATTGATAAAGAATAGCTGGCATATTGGAAACTCAGGATTAATAAAATTTTCTGACCAGCATTATAGAATCAGAGGGGTTGGCAAGGATGTTTACTGATTCTTTCAAAGCATCTATAAACGAAAATGCAAAGATTAACAATCTTGCTACTGAAATACTTAGAGAAAAAGGTTGAAATTTTGTGAAATATTAGATGAAAATATAACGGCAGTTCAATGACTTTTTGATTCTATCTATGTAAAAATTATTTCCTGTGATAAATAAAAATCAATGTTAATACAAACAGCATTTTCAAGGTAAATTACTTCTATTTCCATCATTAGAAGCATCCTTATAGTAGGTGAGAAATGATGATTTTGAAAGCAATGTTATGAATGTGATTATAAGCATGACAGTCCCAAAAGAATTTGTATCAAGACTTTTGGGAAACTGACTGATCATAATATCATTATATAAGTATTATTTAATCTAAAATTATAATATAAAGTATAGTAGCACTCAATGCCAGCATTGAAAAAGTATATTAATGTAGAAAAAAAAGTCCTATATTATGTACTAAAAAGAGCAGACAGTAAGATCCCTAAATAAAGTGGCCATTGGGCACACTTTTAAGGTATAATTAGGCTGAGGTTTAAATACTATGACAAATGAGATTGGAATTCTGTAAGCCTAAAGCAAATCTCTACAGTTTCAGCTACAATTCATTGGCTTTTCAACTAGTCACTTAAAACTCCAAATCTCATTTTAGTCCTGTGCCAAAGGAGGTAATATGCAGAAATAAATCAAAGTAAGCTATCAAGAGCTTCCCTGGGTAGTTGGCACGTCGTAGTGCTAATAAGTATCAGTTCCCTTTCTCCCATTCTCTTCAAAGTTCTCTCCTCTGGAAAATTTAAAAAGTAATAAAGGGTATAGCCTTCGAGGAATTGGTAATCATGTTAGAATGATGAGATTTACGCCCAGGAAACAGTGAATGGATATAAGCAACATATTCACAAAATTGAGAAGTAAGAACACTAACGTAGGTATTCACAAAAGACAGAATCAGGAAGGCATAAATGTGGTCGCCTGCAAGGCTTCAAGGAGATGGGACCTAGGGAGGGTCCTGACGGACAGGTAGGATTAGAGGAGATAAGTGGATGGGCAGGAGGAGTCTTTTCCAAACCAACTGGATGGAGCAATAGGATCTGGAAGTTGGCCCTACATCTTCATGGGACAAGGAGAGGGCTAGTCCAGCCAGCCCAAAGCTTAGGCTGCGGGAGACCAGATACCATCTCCTGGGCAGTTATTTTCCTTCAGAGGGCTTTCACCTCATCTCAGTCAACTGCCGACTGGGGCAGGTAAGTGTTTATGAAAGGAGAGTTCCCTCGCCTTGCAGGCAACTGTGCAGCAGCAAGCAAAGGTTGAATGGGAGTTTATATATGGCCCAGTTCACTGATAGGCATACCAAGTGCAATGGTTACGTCCTAAAATGAATGCAAATTGCCCTGAGTACTTTTTAGATTAAAAATAGGTGTAAAAAATATGGTAACCGATGTGCTTGCTTTCTTCTCTAAACATAGTGCTGCTGACCCAGCACTAGTAGGGCACTCACTTGAGGCCACTTCACCCAGTAGCATGATGGATTTGCAGGCTGTCTGTGACCAATAGCACACATTTTTAATTTGGCGAAGGAACAGGGCAAAACAAATCAACATTAGCAGAAATGGTGCTTATGCCTTCGGTCTCATCAGAGCTTATCGTGGTATTTATGGGTCACAATGAGACTCAACCAACTCCTTCACCCCTGACCTCACCTTCATCCCATCATCACCCCCAAGACTTTGAAATAAGGAAAATAACATTGCCCTGTGAGGGTTCAGTTCTCATACTAGCAAATGGTAGCAATGAGCAAGAAGAAGCCAAGTTACTTTTGAGACAGAATGGCCTCTGGGTCTGCAAGATCTGACTGTGTGCCAGAAATCAAAATGTATTGACTTATGAATGCTCTTAGCCTTCCCAAGAAGGGATGTTAAGTTTTTTGACTCCGCTTTCCTCATACTCCACACTAAGGAAGCTCTTGACATAGGCAGACCAGTCCTAGGCATTTAGTATTACAGCAAAAAGGGAGAATGGGGAAGAGAGAATCAGGCCTGGAATGCTAGGACTAAAGAGGGGAGGATATTTGCTGTGTGAATGCCCAGGCTCCCAAGTTCCTTTTCTTGGGTAATGGATTAAGATATTAGAAACCCTTTTTTTAAAAAGGAAATTGGGTAAATATCTGTGGATAAGGCTAAAGGTCAGATAGAAGGAAGGTGGGGAGGGAGAGAGGGAGGAATGAAGGGATGGAGGGAGAGAAGAGGGAGGAAGGAAACCATTGGTTCAGGTGACTGGAAATCTAAACATAGTGTGGACTTCAAGTATGGCTATCCCAACAGCTTAATGTGTCACCAAGGACCTAGTTTATTTTCTTTTCTATGCTCTCTCTTCTTCAAAGGCTCTTTCATTTTGAGCACATTTGAGGCTGTGCTCCATTGTACAAGTTCAGAGGAAGGGAGTATATTTCTGCCCTAGAATTCCTAGAAGGAACCCAGAGATATATTCTAACTGGACTGCTTAGGTAAGAGAATCACACATTCTAGTTCCTTATAACATTCTGGTTTCCTATTGGCCTGACGTAATTATTAGTAATACCTCCTCCCTTTCAGTGTCAAGTACATTCAAATTTGGATGATAAACTGTATGGTTGGACAGAATGCCTGAATGGAATATATTCTTTGCTCATTAGGCCAACCATGGTCTACACCTAGACCTGATGTTTAGGTCAGCTTCCTAAAATACTTGTATTCCATGGGCAAGGTATGACTACCAAACTGAAACCAGTATTGTGATGAAAAGGGAATAATTGGTTGTTGTATTAGACTGGGTTCTCCAGAGAATCAGAACCAATACAATATGTATCAGATAGATAGATAGATAGATAGATAGATAGATAGATAGATAGATAGATACATTTATTATAAGGAACTAGCTCATGTGATTATGAAAACTGGAGGCCGAGAAGTCCCAGGATCTGCAATCAGCGAGCTGGAGACTCAAGAGAGCCAACAGTATAGTTTCAGCCCAAGTCCAAAGTCCCGAGAGCCAATGGAATAAGTTCCAATTCAGTGTAAGTTCAAAAATAAGAGAAGATGATATCCCAGCCTGAAGACAGGCAGAGAGAATTCTCTCTTATTTCACCTTTTTTGTTCTATTCAGGCCTTCAATGCATTGGATGAGACTCATCCATATTGGGGAGAGCAATCTGCACTACTCAGACTTCAGATTCTACTGTTAACTTCATACACATTGAGAGCAATCTGTGCTACTCAGTCTACAGATTCTGTTAATTTCATCTAAAAACATTCTTACAGACACACCCAGAATGATGTTTCACCCTGCCAAGACAAGTTGACACAGAAAACAATGAACCATCACAGTTGCTGTGTCAGCAATTAAAAATTTCCACTGGATATGAACAGTTATATTTCTGGTGCAAAATTAAAACATTAGCCTTCTGCTTTATATATTAATTTCTGTTGACTAATGTAAAACAATACCTTAAAAATAAATTTGTTTTCAGCATGCTGTTAATTTCAGAAACTGAACCTCCTACTATTTCATGGAAATAATCAATGCTACCTAGAACATAGCCAGCTGACATTTCTCTAGGGAGTCTAACTTTGCTGTTGTACATTTTATTCAGTAATGTACATGCTAGCTTTAAAAAACACTTCATCCAAAATGAAGCAAAGCATTAGGCAACTACTCTGTAAATGTACAACAAAGTAGATAATAATTCAATATTTTAGGTGCCACAATCAAAAAGAATAGAAAAAGAATAAAATTGAATGTAATAAAAAGCATGCAAAAACTACTTTGGATCTTATGACCGATTTCTCACCAATATTACCCTGAAAGAACAATACATCCTATTAAAATTATATTCCTGTCAGAAGGGAAAAAGTAGATAAATTATTGGGAGCTATGAATACATTTTTAATATTCCTTGATGTTGAGCTTTGACACATACTTTTTCATCTTTAGGACAAGAGATCTCAAATTTGATGGTCAGATATAAATTATTACATGTTGGTTTCAGGATAATTAGAAAAGGTACCAAGCTGAAAATTCATGGATACTGCAGCTATCTCTTCATCTATTTTTAGACTCCCTTAGTTCCAGCACTAGGAATTAGAAAGCTTCCTCTTTTTTCTTATAGATTATACATTCATCAACATGTCCTAGAAGCAGAGCCACACTGACTCTGTAAGCCCCCTTTCTCCCACAAACTTGCTCTTGGCAGGTGAATTTCATCCTCTCCTGTTGTCCTAACTGGTCTGTGATCTAATCTTTATTCTCTAAAGCTTTGTCTATCTGTGCTAAGCTGAAGAAACCTAGCTTTGCCATTGAAGAGAATTCTTAGAAGAACTTGGAGATATCTCTGGAGCCTAGGATCATACATGAACATCAAGATTGATACCAGTTTCTCACTTGAAATATGCTAAGGAGTAGAGGTTGGCCAGTGTGGTCTCTCAATGGAAAAACAAAGAGGACAGCAGTAGGAAATCTTGAACTGTGATTATTTGATGTAACAAGAATATATGAGATTTCTGTGGCCCAAGCAGATACTATAGACAGTTGCTAGACTGAAGTGATCTTGAAATTATTCTACTCAAGAGATCAACCAACTGGGGCAAGAGAAACCTAGTGTAAGAAGTTAAGGAATAATTAAGGGCCACCTAAGAGGGGTTGTTGTTAAGATTCAACTGAATTCTTTGCTTGTATCAAGGAGCGATACAACGTAGGCATTTTTCAGAATCACAAAAGAATCCATGTTTGCACCCAATTGAAGAGTCAGTCTTTGGATGCCAGATTATAACAGCACCAGTGACATAATGCTGTTACTTTTGTCCCTCTGATATCCATTCCTCTTCCCTAAAGGAGCCAGAACTAGCAGGGAAGGGTTAAGAGGGATAGTGATAAAACGGCCCACACTTCCGTTCCCTGCTGTGGGTCCCAGTGGAGGGGTGGGATTTGTGAAGAGAAGAGGGACTCTTAATTGAGTGTGAAATTAAAGTGTTCATTTAGAATGGACAGGACCATTTAGTGCTGCAAATGAACTTTAATTATGAACATAATCATAACAGAAAAGCTAAAGGCCTATTTCCAAGATGTGATAAAGAGCAGGGAAGGTAGATTCAACAATATCTTTGAAGACAGTCGTTCGTCAAAAATAAAGCATTCTCTGTTCACACCTCATTGATTTCGGATTGTTCCATTTAAGAAATAATCTATACACATATTATATGGATTGTTTTTTATGTAATAATTTATCATGAATATTTATCATGACATTAAATATCATTCTATACCTTTTGTCTGTCTTTATAATATTCCTTTTTAATAAATGTACAAAAATTTCAACTGATTCCCTATTGTAGACATTTAGATTCTTTTGCCTAAGTTTGTTATTATAACCAATGATATAATAAACAACTTTACATATAAAGCTTTGCTCATAACCATGATTAGTCCCTTAGGATATATCTCTAGAGGTGGAATTACCAGATCAATGATTATACATATAAAGTTTTAGATATATAGTGCCAAATTTTAAATTGGTTAATTTATTAATGAATTAATTTCACTTAATATTCATATCAATAACTCCTCAAAATCTTCTAGAGTTTATATGCATTTTTTTATTTGCCAGAATTAAAAGTTGAAAATAAAATATTCCAAATATCAAAAATTGTCTTGCACAGAATTTAGATATTCAATTCTAAATAAAAACTTGCAGTTTTGATAAATAATTGCAGAAATTCAAATCAAACTACTATCTACCATCACCTTTGAAATAAAACCTACTGAATATTTATTTAATTTCTGAGCTTTCAGATAAAATTGTCTTAATGATAGCTGCACTAGTTATCTATATGAAATGTTCTCACCAAGAAACCTATAGTAAAAGTCTTTCTTCCATGAGCAAAAGTTTTGAGGAAATAGTTGGCCTGCATTTTTACTTGGGTTAGAAATCAGAGTAACATACAAATGATCAAAATGATAGCATTTCAGTATAGTCCTGTGTTTTCCGGGGAAAGGAAAAACAAAACTTACGTGGCCTGAGGCATGGTTAAACTGGCGAACCGCCAAACATATACAGTGTTGTCATGTCTTCTGCACATAGAACAGAACAGTTCAAGAATCATAACTATTAGTCTGTGGGTAATAACAACAAAGCCCTTTTAGGTAACATTGTTTACAAGGAGTATATAAAGCATTTGCACACATATCATCTCAATTGAATGTTGTAACTCGGTTGCAAGATAGATTTTGTTACTTTCCATTTTATACATGAAGAAACAAAAGTTCAAACTCTTTAGTTTGCTTACCCATAGACATACAGCTCTGGTACAAACAGAGCCAGAAGTCAAACTGTACCTTAATTTCAAATCCAGAATTTGTCTACTTTGCTGCTCTGCTTCCTGGTTTGTCTGTTTGTTTGCTGATTTATTTATTCAATACTGAACATCGAGATGTGCCTGGCACTGTTCTAAATACTGGTAGGGATGGACAATATCCCCGTCCTCTCTTATCTTGGGACCGTTGTGATAGTAAGGGTGGCAGGAAGGCAATAATGAAAAATTAATTTGTAGTATCTCGGGGAAAGATAAGTGCTATGAAAAACAAATCCTAGTTAGAGGAGAGATGCTATTTATGATATGTTCTCAAGGAAGTCTTTCAGATGAGGTTAACTTTTGAGCAGAGACCTGAGCAAAATGAGGGACCGAGTTATGTGGACATCAGGGGAAAGAGAATTCCAGAAGGACCTTGGGAACCTGATTTTTAATATTAGTAGCTATTCTCACAGAACAACTAATGTCAGGCTTGACTTCTGTTAGCTTTATAATTAACTCTAGATGCAGAGAAAAAGGCATTCTGTTTAAATAAAAACTCAGAAAGGAAGGCAAACACCAGATAGCATATCCACCACGTAGAAGCAAGAAATGAAAGCTGCTGGGCTTTCTACCTCCAACTGACACGGCTTTTCAATATTCATAGATTTCTTCTCAGGATAGCGTTGGGGAACATAGCTTTTATTTCATTCTTTTAAAACAAAATCTTTCAAATTAACTGTAGAATCAAATTAAATCAATTTCATTCACAATCTTGTAAGTACCTTTAAAGGACATTTACTAAGAGATAAGGAGGGCATTTTAATTATTTTCTTGTGTTTCTTGTGTTCAATTTTTATTAACATGCTAAAAAACAGCATGAGATTTAATAACCAATCACAGTCCATTCTCCTCAACTTAAGAAACCTCAAAATTGAAAGGCATCTCAAGTAGTCAGTGCATGAGAATTGGGAAGAGGGATTAAGGAGCAGCTCCAGTTAGTAATGAATGAGGTTTGCTGAGCTCCTTGTAAGTAGGAGCTGTAGACTAGAGCAGATTTATAAAAAGCATAGGCCTGCCCTCTGAGACTCTAAAGTGTGTGACAACAATGTCTGACTATGTCCTTCACAGTGCCCAGTGTGATGCCTGTGACATAGCTGGCACTCACCCACTGACAGAAAAGGAAGGGAAGGGAAGGAGGACGGCAACTCTGTTGGAGAAGACATCGCCTACACAGAGGATGAGCCTTCAGAACCCATCACCCTGTGCAGAACTGGCATCCCATACTTCAGCCATCTGGCAGCTTGAAGCAGACTTAGGGGAAGTCAACAGCATCAGCAGGTGGCCTGACTGCTGAGATCACCCGGACAGCCTGGAAAAGCTTGGCGGCTTACTGCTTCCCCATCCATACGTGGCCTGGACATGTCTTCTTCAGGCTCTGGGGAGGTGTTCTGAAAAGTTTACATCATCTATCAATTATTGTCTTTCCCTTGAAGGTAAATATTTGTCTGACAAGTTACAAACCTCTCTGCAATAAAAATGCCTTCGGTCTTTCTGAGTCATCTCTGTATTGAAGACTATCTTCTGGAAAGATGCTACAGTGGAATCTTCCAGTCATTTTCCAGACCCTATCTGCCCATGGACCAGAGCTGCAGCTATTCATGTTTGAGTGGGATACAAGCGCAACCCTTGGTAATCACGGGGATTCAGTTTCTCCTCTCTGAGGTTCCTGGTCTGATAATGCACGTTCTAGAGGAGAGTATCCCAGAGGAGAGAATGGTCTCATGTATATGTCTGTGGTTAAGTCTGTGTTTATGTGTCTGTACCCCAAACTTTTCCCTCTGTCCAATGTATTCTTTGGAGAATGACAGATACACTATTAAGTTTGCACAGCCATATTACCAGTTATTACAACAGGTCCAGAGGAGTGTATGCAGTGCATACTGATGAAGACTCCGAAGGGGCAACAGAGACTGGAGAAAAGAAAGGAGCAGAAGTGGAGGGACAACATATGGTCTATTTTCTGGAGATAATGAACTTCAAAAAGGGTCAGTAGAAAATGAACGTCATGAAAAAAAATGTGGTGAAAAAGAAACCAAAGGGGTATAACTAAATGCAATGAGTGAATTCAAGTGGATCTCGGAATAAAAAGAAAAAATTCTTAAAATGTATTTTGGAGAAAACTTAAATTTTTGAGAGTATCCATAATACAGGTAATTAAAGAAAATTGTCACAATCCAATATAATTGTTTAATGATAGAAAAACAGTGAAAATGCTTTAAGAATTCTGCTTAGCTCGTGTCTGTTTTACTCACAGAATCCACTTCTCAGAGTGACCCTGAGCCTGTCTTGCCCACCCCACCCCACCCCACCCCACCCAAATCTTAGTTCATCAGAGCTCAGCCTGAAGCTAGTCAGCGGCTCTCACTTGACAGGGTGGGGTAGGGAAGAGCAGAATGGAGATCAGTCCAATTGAGAGAGGAACATAAAGACTAAAATGAGGAAGATCTGACTAGATCTACAATAGCAATCACAAAGCAAGCCCAGAAGGAACAAAACAAAGACTCACCTCCCATTAGTGCAACACTAGGGGCCATGGTCCCCTGAACAAGTCATGGGTGCATTGTTAGAGCTAGCTGAGTCTACACGTACTGATGATAACACATCAAGTTAAAAAATAAGCCCAGCTGGTGTGGCTCAGTGGTTGAGCATCGACCTATGAACTAGGAGATCACGATTCGAATCCCGATCAGGGTTCAATCCAAGTAGGGGGCCTGCAGGAGGCAGCTGATCAATGATTCTCTCTCATTATTGATGTTCCTATCTCTCTTTATCCCTTCCTCTTTGAAATCAATAAAAATATTTTTAAATAATAATAATAATGATAATAATAATGGTATATGAGGTAAAGTTCCCAAGGAAACAAAACATTGAACATAAATAGATAAAAACTCTACAGCAAAGCCTATTGAAGTATATCCTGCTACCTGGGAACTGGAAAAGCAAAAAGATTTCCTAAACAATTCTATGTACAGCAGTAATTACCACGGTGTGAAAGTTCCACACATAAACATCATTAAAATCAGCAGGAGGGAGGTTTCCTCATGAACCAGTGGGGAGAGATCAGCAACAAAATTCCACTTTCCACTGAGATTGGTATTACAGGCAGACTTGGTCTGTACAGAGGATTTCTACCAAGAGTAGAAAAACAATATATGTGTCATATGTAAGACGGAGGCTAAGACCTCATCAGCTTGCAAAGGACCCAGATGTCTCCATGGTATCATCAGGTACTGTCTTAAGTGCTGAATGCTACCCAATGACTATTAATTGGCACCTCTCCTCTTTGCCAAGCATATGCTCGGTGCTGGGACACAGCCTTCTCCACTAGAGGCTCAAATTATATGCTGCGGTGAGAATATAATTTTCACTGCAGTATATAGGTAGAAGGATAAACAGTGAGGTAGTCCCCTGGAGGGAGATATGGAAGACCCAGAGCCTGCCTGCTACCTCCAGCCCCAGTCCCACCCCTAAACCATGCCCCCTCCGGCTAAGACAACTCCGGAAACCTAGGAGGCCTAGCCAGGCTACCAAATTAGGCCTCTGGCTCCCCGCAGAGAGCAGAATCCTGAGGGACTGAGGCACAGAAGCAAAGACTGGACAAAAGCCTAAGAGAGAACAGGTTGTTATAAAGTAAAACAGGTTGGGGCTGCTGAGGGAAACGGAAAGAGCAGAAAGCCTCAGGTGGACCCTGGGTGGGTGTGAGGATGGAAGAGACTCCAGCATGTGCCTGGTGCTGGTTTCCATGCCAAGTGCTGTATAAAAAAAGTGAAATAAAGTCTTGATCCTTAGCCTACAGGCATTCCCATTGTGCAACCAAGCAGCATTGTCAATAGTGGACGTGTATAGCAGAGCAATCGGACAATAATGCAAAACGTGTCTATAAGTGGTAGAAAAAACCGTTGGTGAAATGTACACAAGATATTTGTGTAATTCACACTTTGTGAATTCTATTTTGTGATAAAAATAATAATATAAATGGAATGAAAAGTATATTTAAAGAGGCCAGGTGGTCTTTTCAATTTCATTGAACAGTTTTTGGAGTTTTGTTTGTGTTTTGTTTTTACTTTTTCCCTCTAGTCTTTCTCAACACCAAAAATACCATAAACCTCCTTAACTGTCTCCCCCTTCCTCAGGATCTCATCTGAATCTGATCCATATTCTGTATTTTCATACTCACACCAATTATTAAAATCTAAATTTATTCCACAGACATCTAGAGACAGCCTAAAATAGTACAGACAACATAGTGGGTTGGTTAGGAGCATGGACTCTGGAGCCAGACAGCCTGGGTTTGATTTCCAGCTCTATTACCTTCAAGCTGTGTGACCTTAGAGAAGTTAGTTAACTTATCTGTGCCTTAGTTTCCTCATCTGTAAAATGAAGATCATACCTAACGTGGAAGAGTATATTTGTAAAGTGCTGAGATCAGTGTTTGGCTCACAGTAAATGGTACACTAGTGTTTATGTACAAGGCATGATGTTGGCTGATGAAAACATGGTACTTGTATTTATGGATTTGACATTTAATGACTTCCAAAGGTCTACAAATAATTATAGTAAGAGTTAATTTTCCCAGGATAAAAGTTATTAGAAAAAAAGGCCTCTTAGTGCAGGTAACAAAAGTTCATAGTAATAAGATCCATTTAAAAAAAAATGGGGCCTGATTGTAATTTTTAAAAAACTGACACTCAAAAATTATGAAAAAAAATGTTATTTTATCCTATACTTAACAAAATATAGGTTTTAATTGCAACAAAGAATAAGTCATGTGTTGGGTTTTGTATGCAATTTTTTCTATAAAATGCACACTTCCATTTAAATTTGTATAACACTATCACAAAGAGGACATCTGAAAAAATATTAGCCGCCTTCATGAATTCTCCTAATGCCTGGGTATGCAAATTATTCCATTTGATGCTCTTGTCATCGTTCTTAACAATTTTCTCCAAGTTTCTGATTTTTCCTTTATTTGTGGCACATATGTTTTAGTAGAAAAGCCATATCCATAGGAGACACTGTAATTAAATGATCGTGGGCAGGTGTCAGAGGGAGTAGTTGGTCATCTTAGGAGGAAGAGCTTTAGCAGGTATGATCTACTTCCCCTACCTCCAGCTTTTCGTTTCAGAAACATCCTCCTCACTGGATGCTTGAAAAACCATCATCTATTTGTTCTTCAAGTTAAATGAAGGATCAGGTTGAGGAGAACCAGGTCATCTATGCCAGTGATGGCGAACCTTTTGAGCTTGGCGTGTCAGCATTTTGAAAAACCCCAACTTAACTCTGGTGCTGTGTCACATATAGAAATTTTTTGATCTTTGCAACCATAGTAAAACAAAGACTTATATTTTTGATATTTATTTTATATATTTAAATTACATTTAACAGAAAAATCAACTTAAAAAATGAGTTTGCGTGTCACCTCTGACACGAGTGTCATAGGTTCACCATCACTGATCTATACCCCAAATTGAATTAATTCCCTTTAAGGTCACATAATGTATTGAGTGCTTACTATGCAAGAAATCTCAAATATGTATCTGTGATGAAACTATTCAAAGCCATAATTCTGGAATCCCAGCAATTATTTGACATTTTTATTTTATTTTATTTTATTTTATTTATTTATTTTTTTTAAATATATTTTATTGAGTGTTTACAGAGAGGAAAGGAGAGAGACAGAGAGCCAGAAACACTGATGAGAGAGAAACATCGACCAGCTGCCTCCTGCACACTCCCCACTGGGGATGTGCCCGCAACCCAGGTACATGCCCCCGACCGGAATCGAACCTGGGACCCTTCAGTCCGCAGGCCGACGCTCCATCCACTGAGCCAAACCGGCTTCGGCAATTATTTGACATTTTAATGCCATGTCAAATGAGATAACATAACATAGGCATAGTAATAACAACTTCTTATATAGTAGCTCCAAGGAGTCAGTGGGGAAGGCTTTCTGCTTTGTGGACTTGAAAGAATCAGCAAAAAAACAAGTAAATTACAACCACTCAAGAATTAATCTCTATTTGGAAATTTAGATATGACACCAAGCACACATTAGTCTATGCTTTCCTTAAGAAAAGAAAAGCAAGATATGTTACAGTGCTAATGGGAAGAAGTATGCTTTGGCTCCTGGTACGCAGGAACTATCCCTAGCATCAATAGTACTGTCTTTTGAAAGTAGAAATTAAATTCCACATTTGCCCTAGAGAGCGTTTCTCTTGAATTGAAAACAGAGGCAGAACTACTGCCTATAAGACCCTACTTAATATGTCCCCTCAGCCCATCATTACCTCAACTTCTCTCATTCCCCTTGTTTACTTAGTTTTAGCACCCCTAGCTTCATCCTCACCTTTCCCAAGTTCATGCTCCTGCTCAGGCCTTTTTTTTTTTAATATATTTTATTGATTTTTTACAGAGAGGAAGGGAGAGGGATAGAGAGTTAGAAACATCGATGAGAGAGAAACATCGATCAGCTGCCTCCTGCACATCTCCTACTGGGGATGTGCCCGCAACCCAGGCACATGCCCTTGACCGGAATCAAACCTGGGATCTTTCAGTCCGCAGGCCGACGCTCTATCCACTGAGCCAAACCGGTTAGGGCCTGCCTCAGGTCTTTTCCACTTACTGTTCCCCCTGCCAGGAATAATCGTCCCCTAAATATCCATATGGCTTATTTCTCACTTGCATCAGGTCTTTGTGCAAAACTCATCTGAAGCCTTCTTCGTCCCATTACAAATTGCAATCCAGCTTTATTTTTCTCCTTTCACTTAATCAGTAACTAATATGCTATTTATCTCTTTTATAATCTATATCCCTGCTACAAATAAGCTCCAGAATGGCAGGGAGTCGGCTGTTTTGTTTACTGCTGTATCCTCAGGAGCCAGAATAGACTTTGGCACATAGCATACTCTCAGTAAATATTTGTTGACTGAAATACCATAGTCTGCTAAAGCTGGAGAGGCCCCAATGGAAGCCCTTCCAGCTTAGTGTGAAACCATCTGGAAATAATGGTTTCCAGAACTCTGAGCACCTCCTTCAAGAAGGACTCCTGGCTTCCTCACCATTCTTCAAACATACCAGGAGGCAATTTTTTTAAAACTAACCTTGGATGTCAATATGTTTATGTCCAATTTGCACTAATAATACCATTATTAGGAAGATTATCTATATGAGAACATGAATATTTTGCCCAACCAGTTCAAAGTAAAACTCTACCATAGAGCCCTTGAATTATGGTGGGCATGAAATACAAACGACCCAACTGGTTCAACCTCGTAAGATTCCAATGAGCTTCAGATCCAGGGTTGGTGTTCTTTATGAGCAATTTCAGGTAGAAGAAGTATGTTTGCAGTGAAGCATTAAATTGGCCAAAAAACACAACCACCAGCAAAAGTAGTTATGACACCTTCCAGGGAAATAAGACTATGCAATTATCTTGAATACAGCCTTTCCTCAAGAATGACAGCCATTCTCATACACATTTGATTTACACTGTTAAGAACAAACACATCAATGGAAAACACAAATATACATGATTTTAGAATTGACTCAGATAGCTAATAAAAAGGTGATGGTATTCCATAGTCATTGTCCATTGAGGGCTGTGGCTTCCCCTTTAGCTAGTTTAAGAATCATAGCATGAGGTTACAAGGATCTTACAAGTGCAATATTTCCAGCCATCAGGTACCTTACCTCTGGGTGAGTATAAGTAGGGCAGAATATAATCAACCTAGTAGGTGTTTCCCAAAATAACTGCTCCCCTTATTGAATTCTAAAGACACCTATCGAGCATACATTTCAATAATAAGGAGACCAATTCTTTCTCCCATTACTAAGTGTAAAGTTTCTCAGCAACTATCCTGAAAAGGGTAGCACATTAACTTGAATTCAAAAAGTAATGTCTGGTATCCACTCCTTTCTTTAGAACATGCTTTGACAGTAAAGAGATTATAGAAAGTTGTTCATTGTTCTTACTTTCACTCTCCTTTAATGTCCTGTGATTGTTGTTGTTAATGCTGTTGTTATTGTTAGAAAAATAAGAATACAGATGGTTCTGTTGCCAAACGAAGTTGAAGAATAAAATCGCCCACTGTGAACATTCCAGATGCATGATGCTGGCTACTGGTAGAAGTGAACTGATAAAAGGATAAGAGACAGGAGGAAAATCAAACAAGATAAGGAATGTACTTTATAAAGCATAATTACAAATTTAAGGGGATGTTATTTTAAGCACTGAAGAGGAGACATGGGAGGCTAAAGATAAACTTCAGTAATTCCACTTACTTTTATTGTAATTAACTCAATTATGTGCACATTTTTTGGTCTAGGTGTATTAAAACTCTTTAGTTCCTGTGTGATGAGTAGACTGTTTCTGAAGTGATAAACTGGCCTTTTCAGACATCCCTTCAGCTATGCATACTTTATGCTAGCTCTTAAGATTCCATTTCCTGAAAAGATGTACAAACAAGATGGCCACACATAAGAACCTTGTTCTTCAAAACACCCATCAGCAGAGTGAAGGACTGAGCCATCTAAAACACTTACTAAAATGGACAGTGGCTCACATATTCTCTCACGTCTTTTTTTGTTTCTTCCTCTGTTACAGTGGTTCTCAACCTTCCTAATGCTGCGACCCTCCAATACCGTTCCTCATGTTGTGGTGACCCCCAACCATAAAATTATTTTCATTGCTACTTCATAACTGTAATTTTGCTACTGTTATGAATCGTAATGTAAATATTGGATATGCAGGATGTATTTGCATTGTTACAAATTAAACATAACTAAAGCGTAGTGATTAATCACAAAAACAATATGTAATTATATATGTGATTTCCGATGGTCTTAGGCGACCCCTGTGAAAGGGTCGTTCGACCCCCAAAGGGGTTGCGACCCACAGGTTGAGAACCGCTGCTCTATTATCTAAGACCATCACTGTCTGTTCCTAAATCATTTCACTGCTCTCGTGTGGTGGTGTAAAGAATGGGTCCAGCCCTACCACTGTGTAACCGTACAACCAAACAAGTTGTTTGCCCTTCCCTGGCCTCAGTGTCTCTTCCATAAAGTAAAACTTTTGCTTCCCAGCTCCTATCAGAGAAAATATTACCAGTTGTTCTGTAATCACTCTTATTTTAAATAGGAAATTGTCAGATTTACAAGAATTGGTCTGGGATTTTAGGAAACCATTTTTCAGAAACTTGTCTCATTTTAAATTGTCCTAAGACACGACATGAAGCAAAACAATGTAAGAAACCTGTACATGTGAAAATAAAAAATAAGTATGCCCTTACTTGTGTTTTAAATGATCTAATCAGAGAATTGGAATGCAAACATTTAAGGATTAACACCTTATCATTTCTTAATAGGACACTGACACAAACCAAGAAAGGAACTGAGGCAAGATAATTCTTGGAAAATGAAATAAACCAAGGTTGTTAACTTTAAATCAGTGCCAACAAAATCCACAGGATATTTAATGGTTTTCAGTTGTGGGTAAAGAAATGAGAATTCAACTATGGGGCTTTCTGGGAAGATGGAGTCTTTGGTGCACACCCTTGACTCTTCTCCTCAACCCCCTCTATAGCATAATACAAAACCCAGAATATAAATCTGGGGGGACATAAAGAGGTCACCTGGGGCCAAAGGTTGTCAGCCATAATCTCTAGGGGAGACCAGGTGTGGGAATTGGTGAAAGAGGAGGAGCAGAAGAGGAAAGTGGTGAAGAAGGACAAAAGGATTTCGTGCCTCCTTTGGGTCACTCATGGTAGAAGCCTGTGAGTCCCAACAGAGAGAAACTGCATGTCTGTCTATGGCTGCTTGTGTATTGCTCTAGGAAGCTAAGCCCAGTGGGCATGATGGATACCTGCAAAGTTGGGTGAAAATGCTCTCAGGTTCAGGTTTGTGAAGAGGGCCCCTCACTCGGATGTCATTTTCCAGGCTCTAGAGACCCTCTGGGCCGAAGCTACTTTCAGAACACCATGGACAGGCAATGAAAATTAAAACTCACTGAAGGAAAATAAATCTGATAGAAACTGCTCTGGTTTGAATGTTTGTGTCCCCTCTCCAAATCCATATGTTCAATACTAACCCTCAAAAGTGGTGGCATTAGGAAGTGAGGCTTTGGAAGTGCTCAGGTCACCAGAGTGGAGTGTTCATGAATGAGATCAGTGTTCTCATACAAGAGACTCACAGAGCTCCCTCACCCCTTCCCCACAGGGCACAGTGAGAGGCTCTGGCTTTGAACCAGGAAGAGGGCCTCAATGGAATGCAGTCATGCTGGGGCCTTGATCTCAAACTTCCAGCCTGCAGAACTGTGAAATAAATTCCTGTTGTTTATAAGCTACCTCCTCTGAGGTATTTTGTTAAAGAAGCCCAAACAAACTAACACAAAGACCAAGTAAGCTAAACATCCAGAAGATGTGCATCCCACTGAAGAGCTGAGAGAAAGGACATAAGAGAGCTTTCATTTAAAAAAAACCAAACACTCAAGAAAACAATTTAGAACACAAAATTTTTCAAAAAATTAAAATTATGATGTTTCAATTGGTAAATACATAAATTAAATAAGAGGACATTTATTAATAAGGCTGCATTTGCATTCTGGAAAACAAGGCAGAAAAAAATATATTTCAGGACCTTCATATTATACAATATCATGCAACAGCTAAAAAATGTATTGGATTATTTAAAAAGTTGGGTTCATAGTAAAATGTATAGGCTATCCTCATTGTATTAAAAAAGAAGAAATATCACCCCATATATTGTATATGTATTTGGGGACACAGCTGTGCACAGTGTGGTGGGAGCACAGAGTGTGCCAGCAGAAAGGGTGAGTTAAGGCTAGAGAGTCAGCAGGACTTTGTAGACTGTGTTATTAAAGATTTTAGACTTGACCCCGAGGGCAGCATAAAACTTCAAGGGACCTTAAATATGGCAGTGACATAGTCATATTTTACTTTAGAAAATGAACCTGTCGACAATGTTGGGATGGATTAGAGAGAGCAAGACTGTGAGCAGCAACCCAGGCAAAAAGAGGATGCTGCTGGGAACAGGAAGTACTCGTAGGACAGAAAATACTGGGTGAACTGGAAATAAGATTGGAAAAGAGAATTGATTTGATAATGGATTGAATGGAAGAGTATGGCAAAGGGAGAGATAAAGGTCAGGTTTCTGGCTTGAGCATGGAAAGTGAAACCATTCGCTGAAAAAGGCAATATAGAACAGTTTGGAGAGGAGATAATATATTCCATTGGGGTGTGGTGATATATATATATATATATATATATATATATATATATATATATATATATTATATTATATTATATATGTATAATATAATATATATATAATATATATATATTGATTTTGAGAGAGAGAGAGGCAGGGAGAGGAAGAGAAACATCATGTGAGAGCAAAACATTGATTGGCTGCCTCCTGCACGCTCCCTACAGGCCCCCTACTGGGGATCAAAACCCCTAACCCAGGCATGTACACTGACCTGGTGTTGAACCAGCAATGGTTTGGGAGACGCCCAACCAACTGAGCCATACTGGCCATGGCAGGTGAGGTGAATTTTATTTGTCTATGAGACATATAAGTGAAAATGTCTATAACTCCAAAGGAATCCTGGGCTAAAGATTCAGATTTGGAAATCATCATGCTACAAAGGCCTGGTAGTAAATGATATTTCCCAGGAAAAAAAGTATAAAGTGCTGGGATGGGTGTGTGAGGTCAGAAAATGTAGGAAATAACCCTCTGGAACATCTGGCAGGGAAGGAGACTTAGAAGACATCAAGAAGGGAGTGCCAGGGAGGTCAGAAAAAAACAGGGGAGCACTGCACCCTGACAACCAGAGATGAAGTGTTCCAGGAAGGAAGGAAGAGTCTGCAATACTGAACGTTTCCAAGAGGTCACATGAAATTAGGATTGAATAGCACTTACTGGATTCAGCAGGAGGGGTTGGCTAGTCACCCCAGCAAGAGCAGATCTCATGGGATGGGGGGATGGCGATCCGGTTGCTGTGGGAGAACGAGTGAAAGAGGGATACCAAGGAGGAAGTGGCCAGGTGTTGATTGTAAGTTTATAGTTTTTCTGGTAGACGCAGCTGATGGCTCCCTCTTTATATATGAGGAAACCAAGTCACAGAGAGGTGATAGGGAATATTCAGAATCATGTGAGTTATTAATTTGCATTGAAATATTAGTGTTCCCTTTATGTTGTTTAAGATATTTAGGAAAGGGAGTTAGTCAAGGTTATTTATTAAGTACAAAATGTGCCTATTTTTCTTTCCAGGAGTTTCAATTCTAAGAAATGAGAGAAAGCAGCATATTGAATAGTCACAGTGAAAGAAGCAGGTCCACAAACTTCCTGCAGGGAAGATTATAAGATACAAAACATATAGAAAATGAAGACAGAAGACTGTCAGGTGTCAACAACGTCTGGTGTGAGTGTGGTACCTGGAATCAGGTAGGGATAGTCTACAACAATATAAACTAGTCATTGTGAAACAACATGGTGCTTCCTGCCTTCAGAAGCTTTCCCCAAGTGCCACCAGGTGGGGATAATATTACAAAAGAAGTGTCCATCACAAAAGTTTCCTTTTTTTTCTTTTTCTTGTTTTTAGAAAAATAAGATGCAGTGATTGCGTTGAACTAAGTAATTATGAATATGTTTTGATTTTTTTCCTCCTCATCCCAAAATTTTAAAATGTGGTTATACTGTTTTTATATTTAATAATGAATACATACATTTTTAAAAGGGGAAATGCAGTGAGCCCCCCTCCACCCCTCCACCTCCCAAACACAGGCTATTTCTAAGGATTAACTGCAACTTTTAAAGTAAATTCTGGTCATGTTGGTGTTTCTAATCCGTGGTGGTGAGATGTGTTTATACTAGTAGATATCTGGCATTTATAAATTTGTTGATACTTAATTCATATTTGGCAAGCAATGAAGAGGCTTCTCTATGACAGTTTCTGGAATACTGAAAACCCATTTCCATACCCAAAGCAGTTTTGTTTTGTGTTGCATTTTTGTTAAAAAAAATAGTTGCACTTTTTAAAAACTTTATTTTTTCATTTGATTAAAAAAACCCCAACACAATAGGAACAAATTTCTTCAGGGATGTGTTTCCTCTCAGTCAGCCTATCCATAGTGATGCTATCAGCTAGGACTGCCTGAGGGCCTCACCTGGGCCCAATGCCTTGAGGCCACCCCCAAGGACACTTCCCTGACCAGAACCTAGTGACTCAACACTCAACTCAGCAACAACCAGGAACTTGTGAAAAGATTTACTACTCACAGGTGCTGGAGGACACACAGCACGCTCAAGGCTCTCACGATGAGTGAGGTCCAGGTTAGAGAGGAGAAGGGAGCGTGGAGACCTGGGGCTCTGCCTTAATTGGGGTACAAGGTTGGGGTGATTAGGGTTTTGTGGGTTCACTCTTCATTGGTGAATTTAAAACATTAAAGCAGGAATAAGGGCATGGAAAGTGGGGTCACTTGAGAGTTCGGCTACCGAGGTTTCCCAGGGCTTTCTAAAAGAGGAACTTCATGGGTGGGGAGCCCGATTTCTTATCTAGCTGTGCCACTAGGGACTGTGTCGTACAGTCAGCAATATGTTTATTTGAGATGGATGTCTTGGCAATTAAAAGCTTAAATGTCAGGCATTTCATACTACAGGATATTAATGTAAGAGGGATTTTATTCTCTATTTAGTTTTGTTTTTGTTATTTGTTTGTTGGTTGGTTTGCCTAAATCGTTCTTATGCAATCTAGTGTTAGGCAGAGCTGCTATTGGCCTTATGACAGTCTGAAAGGCTGATGATTATGAATAGAGTAGGGTTGGTTGGGTGGGTGGGTGGGTGGATGGGTGGGTGTTTGGGGGTTGGTAGGTTTATTTTTCCTGATATCAGCTTCTGGGTTTACAGGGATACTTTACATGAGCCACATTTGTGTAACAGTTTGAAGGAAGAACCTCTAGAGCAGTGGTTCTCAACCTTGGCTGCTCATTAGAACCACCTGGGAATCTTTTTAAAATCCTGATTTCTGGGCCTCATCCTCCGGAAATTCTGTTTCTTTGTTACTAATGTTGTGGCCTCACCCCATAACAAAGAAACAGAATGTCCAGAGGAGGAGGCCCAGACATCAGGATTTCAAAAAGATTCCCAGGTGATTCTAATGAGCAGCCAAGGTTGAGAACCACTGGTTTAATATTTCTAAGCCTACTCTTCTTGAAAACTGGATCTTTATCATCTTATAGAACTCGGGCCTTCTTATATACTTTTACCATGAAAAGTATAGTTCCAGGGAAAGTTATAAGACGGAAGATTTCATTTAGCCATTGGAATCCAATGTAAAAAAAAGTATGTTTTTTAAACTAAATCTCTTATTTAAGAAGCGCAGTTTGGAAACCCTCAGTAATCTTGTCTCTTGATAAATTCTTTCCTCGCATGATGGCATATCTGATGTGGTATCTAACTTCAAAGGTTCTTTGCTTGTTTTTTTACCATAAATAAAGTACAGAGTGCCCATGTTCCTGGCAGTGGAGGGGAAAAATTGTGCCTCCTGCAAACTTCCTTATCTAAAATGGGAACACAGACTGATATCTGGACCGGCTGTTGTTCAGCTTTGCTTGATCAAACGTAGTAATTAGGTGGAATTGGGGTAATGAGGCTACTGCAGGCCAACTGATGGACATTTTATTACGTCTAATTTTTAAAGGAAGCAGAATTATTATACAAAGCAAGTTAAGAGTTAAAATGTGGCTTTATTTTTGCAAATTTAATGAATTAATTTGGTCTTTTAGTCTCTTGTGATCTTTCTTCTGAGCTACTATCTTTAGAGCTACATATAAATGGAATCATACCTACACTCTATGTTCTTCTGTGTCTGGCTTCTTTTGCTCAGCTTAATGTTTCTGATATGCATCCATTTGTTACATGTGTCAATAGTAAGCCACGGTGTGAATATTCCACAATTTGTTTTCCAGTTTTTCTATTGACTGATATTTGTGTTATTTTCAGTTGAGCTATTATGAATAGAGCTGCTGTCAACACTCTTGTGCACATTTTTATCATTTTTTTATTGCACTTCTCTTGGACTAGGATTAGAACTAGGATTAGCACTAGGACTGGACTATAAATTAAGTGTGTGTTGTGTCATTTAACAGTCCCACCAACAATGTATGAAAATTCCAGTTGTTTTATAGCCTCACCAACATTTGGTGTTGTCACCCTCTTAAGATGTATTCATGGTTATGGGGGTGAAATGGTATTTCATTTTGTTTTTAATTTATATTTTCCTACAAATACTGATGTTGAGTATACTTTTATTTGCTTATTGACCATTTGTATTCTTCCATTGTAAAGGATCTGTTGTTCTTTGCCTATGTTTACTTGAGGCTGTTTGTATTATTATTATTGAATGGTAAGAGTTATTTGTATATTGTGGATACAAGTCCTTTGTTGGACTTGTATTAGCTACTCATTATCTTCATTATCTCAATGGAGTATTGTAATGAGTATCTGTTTTAAATTTTGATGAAGCCCAATTTCACTTTTTTCTCTTTTTTTTTTTGTTTTTTTTGTTTGTTTGTTTTGCTTTTAGGGTGAATGTTTGTGGTCTTCTGTATAAGATGTTCCCTACACCAAGGTAGTGAAAATACTATCTTATGTTTTATTCTAGAAGCTTTATTTTTTAACTTTTATATTTCGGTTTATGGTTCATCTCAACTTTTTTTTTTCCTTTTTTAAGTATGGTGTCAGGTATTACCATACAATAACAATAATACAAAGAGCGTCAAGTAAATATAGGCAAAGGACTTTAACAAAAAACATTCCACAATGAAAGAACACAAATGGTCAGTAAACAAATGAAAATACACTCATATCACCATTCATCAGGAAAATATAAAGATTCCAAATAATGACTCAGTTATTCTAGCATCCCCAGGAGGGGGAAAGATGTTTCCTTCCTCCATTGAATTGCTTTCATGCCTTTGTCAAAAACTAACTGATACTTTAACTATAATATGGGTCATTTTAAGATTTTCTATTCTTTTCCATTGATCTATATTTCTATCTTTATTCTACAATAACTCCTATTTTTCTTTCAGAACGTAACGATGTAGTACCATTGTTTTCTGACTTGTATTATTTCTGATGGGAAGTAGAGATCATTTTTATTGTTGGTCTCCTATATGTTGGTCTCCTATATGTTATATCTTCTTTTTCTAGTTTCTTTAAAGACTTCCCTGTTATACGTAATTTTCAGCAATTTGACTATGCTGTGCCAGGGGTGGGTTTGTTTTGTTTTTGTTTTTTGTTTTTTTTACGTTTAACCAGCTTCGGATTCATTAAGTGTCTTGGATCTGTGGGTTGATAATTTTCATCACATTTGTAGAAGTTGGGTCATGATTTTTTCAAATATTTCTTTCAGCCTCAGTGTCATTCTCTTTCCTCTCTTTTTAGGACTCGGATTTCGTGTGTGTAATACCACCTAATGTTAAGTGTGTGTTGTTCTTTGTCTATGTTCTTTGCCCACAGGCCACTGAGTCCTTTTTATTTCTTTTTGTTTTGTTCTATGCTTCAGTTTGAATGGGTTCCTTTAACCTGTCTGCATGTTTCCTAATCCTTTCTTCTGCATTATCTAAGATACCATTGAAAGTACATTCAGGAAATTTTTCATTTCAGATAATTGCATTTTTCTTTCAATAATGTCCATTGAGTTTAGTGTATAGTTTCCATGTCTCTGATGGAATTCCCTATCTACATTATTCCCATATCAAGGATGTAAATGATTGAGTTGATGCAGCTCCTCACAGCATCTCGAGTTCTTCATAGAGATGACTCTGATGTTTGGTTCTCATAGTAGATTGCGTGGACTGAGCAATCCACAGGTCAGAAAGGAAGGAACTATATATTATTGCCACCCACCCCCCATTTTTTTGGCTGGGGAAAGGACTATAATAAGTTATTGCTTGCTGACACCATGGTTGTATAACATCATGTTCTATTTCTTTGCCACTAGGCATATAGTACACCTACTCAGGGCCTATTTACATTATACTTTACTTTTTTTTCATTTTAACTTCAGTAAATTGAGGTCATGAAAATAAAAATAGAAAAACCCACCAACAATCCCAAAACACCATTGCCAAGCTCTCTGTTAGACCACACACTCTGGAGCCAGATAGAATTAATTCAGCTTCTGGCTGTGCCAAGCTGTAGAAGTTTTGGCAACTTACTTAACCTCTCAGTTTATTCAACTTTAAAATTGAAAAAGGACTTATGATTCCAAATATGACCTAATAAAGGGTATTAGACAGATCTTTTCACAATGAGCTACTATGATACTGTGAATGCTGTTCCTTGAGTGAAGGAAAACACATAAGGTATTTCACCCCAGCTTTCTGTTTGGGGCACTTTCCAAACTGTGGTACTTGTGAGAGTCAAACAGCGACCAATGATCCAGAAATAAACCACAGTGAAAGCAACTTCTGGCAAGCCATTTTTGTCAGTCTTTTATCCTAAACCAGTTTTTAATGGTCTTGTCTAATACATCCAGGCTCAAAAATTATATCACTAAGTCCTTTTGTAATCAATTTCTCCATAAATTACAAATTAATTAGAATTCTGTAACTTAAACAGCCTTATAGGTACTTCCCACAATATCACCAGGCTCAATAAAAATTTCTAGTTGGACTGCTCACAATAACATCTATGTTCCTTTTCATGAAACACTGAAAGCAAAAGAGAAGGAAGTTTCTCCCATAATGGGGAATTTAGAGTTTTGCTTTGGCATTATATTTGTAGGCTCTGTGAAGCCAGATTTTTATTGCTAAATCACAAGTCCTTCCCTTGATTTACTAGTAATGAATCAATATGTATTTGAAAGAGATTTTATGTGTTCCAGAAGCTTCCTTCAGAAAGCAGAAAAGTACTTCCACAGTCCTTTTCTCAGGACAACATTATAAACAACCTTGGCATAATTCCCACTATGAATACATATTCCTAGTCTTAGTGGAATAACTAGAAAGATTATTATTATAAACTCTTAAAAGGTAAAAATGTTGTTACTTTCAACTATATTTATAATGTATCTATTGGAGATATGATATTGTTTTCACTTACTTTTTTATTAGCTCTACATGAAAGGAGGCAATAAATTAAATATGGGCATGCCTCCGTGATATTGGGGATTCATTCTAGACCTGGGTAGGTGTACTATATGCCTAGTGGCAAGGAAGTAGAACATGATGTTATACACTGCAATAAAGCGAGTTGTAATATTTTAGCTGATGGAGGGCCTTGCCTTTAATATGTAAAAAACGTGAAGCGCAGTAAAACAAAGTGCAATAAAAAGAAGTATGTCTGTAGTGAAAAACCTTGGTCAAGGGCATACACCTGATAGGAAATTAACTCATTCTTCAGGTACAGGAAACTAAAACGGTAAGAGGCTTGTGTTGAGATATGTACCTCCCCATAGCCCTCTTCTCTGGGAGCTGCCTGTTAGAAGCTGTAGACCACTGCATTCAAATGCGTACCTTGTGACTTCAACACGACAGCTCACTGAACGAGGGATATGCACAAGACTTAAACTCGCAGGGGTGGGGAACCTTTCTCTGCCAAGGGCCATATGGATATTTATAACATCATTTATGGGCCATACAGAATTATCAACTTAACAATTAGCCTGCTATATTTGGTCAAACATTTCATCAACTCACACCTAATGCCTTGGCAGGGCCAGACCAAATGATTTTGCAAGCTTTATAAGGCCCATGGGCTGGAGGTTCCCCCATCCTTGACTTAAAGTATCCAATTCTCTAACCAGCGAGTGATCAGTCATATTCTCTATGCTGATTTAATTTAAATTAAGAGGTGCTGTGTGGAGAAAAGTGATATGTGCAATTGAATTATAGGCTGGCTTGAGACAGTCTTTTTATTTTTACCCAAACCCAAAGTTTTTAAGTTGCAGTTTACATTCAGTATTATTTTGGGTTAGTTTCAGGTGTACAGTGGAGTTGGACAACCGTATACTTTACACTGTGTTTCCCCAATATTTCCAGTACCCACATGGCACCATACAATTATTACAATATTATTGGTTATTGTTTATGCTGTACTTTACATTCCTGGGACTATTTTGTAACTACTGGTTTGTGCTTCTTAATCCGTTCACCTTTTTCACCCAGTACCCTAACCCCCCTCTCATTAGTCTATTCTCTATCTCTATAAATCTGTTTCAATTTTGTTTGTTCATTTATTTTGTTCTTTAGATTCTAAATACAGTATTTGTCTTTCTCTGACTGATTTACTTCACTTAGCATACTACCCTCTAGGTCCATCTATCTATACTGTCACAAATGGTAAAATTTCATTTTTTATGGCTGAGTAATATTCCATTTGGTAAATGTATTTTTATCCACTCATCTATTGATGGACACTTGGATTGCTTTCATACTTGACTATCCTATATAATAAGAGGCAAATATGCAAATCAACCAAAAAGCAGAATGACCAGTTGCTATGATGCTCACTGACCACCAGGGGGCAGATGTTCAATGCAGATGTTCCCACAGGGGGAGCACTGCTCAGCCAGAAGCCGGGCTCACAGCTGATGAATGCAATGACAGTGACACAGCCTCTCTCACCACTGCGGCAGTGCTAAGGATGCTTAGGCCCCCCGGGGGCTTAAGCCAGCAGTCAAACATTCCTTGAGGGCTCCCCGTCTGTGAGAGGGCTCAGGCCAGGCTGAGTGAACCACCCTCCCCCCCTTCCAGTGCATGAATTTCATGCACCGGTCCTCTAGTTGTAAATAATGCTACAATGAACATAAGGGTTCATATATTCTTTCAAATTAGTATTTTGTATTTCTCCAGATATGAACCCAGAAGTGGAATCTAATTTTTTGAGGACTCTACACACTGTTTTCCATAATGGCTGCACCACTTGGCATCATTACCACCAACAGTGCACAAGGGTTCCCTTTTGAGATAGTCATTTTTAGCTATCTGAATGCTGATAACTAAGCAGAGAAAATATATTTGCAGGAAGTGGAGCAGCATTTAAACACAAGCAGAGTCAAAAGACCAAAAGCTCCTTAAAAGGTGGGTGAAGAAGCCCTGGCTTCTGGTTTCTTGATTACTGGTTTCACAAGCCTATCTGTATCTCAGTTTTTATACTGTTATGCAAAGCGCTGAGGTCCCAGAAAACCTCAGGGTATTGTTCATGGATTCCAAAAAAAAAAATAACCCAGAGGACTGGCGGTAAGACAAGGTTTTATTAGGATTACGTGTGCACCAGTGGCTGCTGACTGGTGAAGTTTACCACCGTTCTGCCTGCCACTGGGGAGACAGGCTGCACAGGGGGTGGCAAGCTGGTGCTGTTGTTTTGCCACCACTTTCCTAATGCAAGGTTTATGGAGTACAGAAAACAGAAAAACAGGGCATGTAGCAGGAGGGGGCTAGGCCCCTGTGCAAGCTGTTTGAGATCAAAACACTAGCTGTTTACAATCTAGGCCAGGGTTGGGCAAACTTTTTGACCTGAGGGCCACAATGGGTTCTTAAACTGGACCGGAGGGCCGGAACAAAAGCATGGATGGAGTGTTTGTGTGAACTAATATAAATTCAAAGTAAACATCATTACATAAAAGGGTACGGTCTTTTTTTTTTTAGTTTTATTCATTTCAAACGGGCCGGATCCGTCCCGCAGGCCGTAGTTTGCCCACAACTGATCTAGGCTCACATCTAGGCTCACAGATGCCCTTCACTATGATCCCCACAGGGTGGGAGGGAGAGTTGGAGCATGGGAAAGGGCCCTTGTTCCCACTTACCATACATACACCCTTGAGGCTGCCTGTGGAATCCTTACAATTGATCTCCCTTCACTGGAACTAGCTTGAATAGCTTTCTTGCAATAAATATTCCTGACTAAGCTGCTCAACCACCTGGGCCTAATTATCCTTAAAATAAATTAGAATAAACACCTAAATTTTAAAAGTTTTTCTGGAAGTGATTATCCCAAAAAGGAAAGAGGTGGCCCATCCACTTACCTAGGTAAATTCTGTGTTCTCATTCAAAAAGAAAAATGAGCCATAATTAACCATGTGCAATAGATGAGCAGCTACGTTTCATTACTTAGCTGCCTAAGAAATCAGGGCCAAGAGACTGATACCAAGTAGCTACGAAGTTTGATATCAAATCAAACTCAATAAACTAAAATGGAGATGGAATCCGCTGTTTATTTTCAGGTAGCACATGTTAATTAGCTTTTCATTCCGTCCGAACAAGAATTATATTAAAATGTCAATGGTTCTGTTCTTCTGTCTCCTATTCCTGTCAGGACATGTGAATAATCTTTACTAACAGAGCTTTCTATGTTGACTTTCTTGATCTCATTAGGCTTAGATGTCCTCAAATGTTAATATACCAGAACAGAATTTGAAATCATTTATTTCCTTTACCTCATTGCATTTGCAAGCATTAAAAACAATCATTGTAACTGGATATTTTCAATAAGACATCCTCTGAGACTACTACATCAACTTGTTCTCAATCTAATATTATCTATTGTTTGCAAGCATTTTAAAGTTTCCAAGTCCTTTCCTATGTAGCATCTCATTTTGTCCTTGGTAGGAAAGGAATATGGATTATCCCTATTTTGCAGGTGAGGAGATAAAGGCCAGGGAAGCCCAATGCAGACTCTTGCTTCCTTTGTCAAATATTAATTGGCCCTAGAGCATGGTTCAATTTCTAGGTTCTCCGTTCTGTTCCATTGATCTATGTGTGTATTTGTATGCTAGTACCAGGCTGTTGTAATTACAATGGCATTGTAGTATAGCTTGATCTCCAGTACTGTGATACCTCCAACCTTTGTTCTCCTTTCTAAAGATTGCTAAAGCTATTTGGGGTCTTTTGGGGTTTTATATACATTTTTGGAATATTTATTCTAGATCTGTGGTATATGCCATTGGTATTTTAATAGTAATTGCATTGAATTACTAGGATTGCTTTGGGTAGTATGGACATTTTAATGATGTTCATTATTTCTATCTATAAACTTGGTATATGCTTCATGTTATTTGTATCTTCTGCAATTTCTTTCTTCAATGGATCCATAACATCTTCACCATGTGGCAGACTCCTGAGTATTGTGAGACTTATCTCCCAACCTCTGTGTCCATGTGTTCTACCAAAGCACTTTGAGCTTTTTGCTCATCAGACCTTTTTAAAATATTGCCTTCAACATATTGGTTGAAAGGAATGTCCAGACTGCCCAGTTCCCTTCTGAGTATATTGTACAGCATGTGGAAGAGTTAATACTGATCTGGAGACAGACTGTGAGATAACTAGTCAGTGTAAAGATGAATCACTTCTTCTTCCTTATGGCGATGGAAAGAATGCATTCACAAGATCCATAGCTACAAACTCTACGCTAGAGACTTTGACTGGGGCTACTACCTGGTTGGGTATATGGAAATCGATGGTGCGCGGCTACAGTGTTTTGGCCAGGTTCAAGCCTCGGACTAATGAAAGGACAGGGTCCTCTCATTGCCATGTGCAGGTCCCAGCTGGAGGGCAGGGCCCTCCCAGCACAATCATAGCCAATGGCTGTGGTTTTAAGCTTGAACCTATGTCCGAACATGTGGCCCCACGTGCCTTGTGATAGAGTTCAGGTGCATGTAGTTGAGTAGGGTTGAAACTCACGAGAATGCTGTAAACAACGTGATCACGCCCCTACTTTGCCTCGTGGCATCTGCTATAAAATAAAGACACAGCTTGTGGGCACTGGCGCTGTCTCCTCATCAGGGAGCAGCGTCCCACTGAGACCCAACTTTCATTCTCTTGTCTGTCTTTTCTCAATCCTTCACCCCCCCACTCGGGATCACCTTTGGCTGTAACAGAAGCCTACTGACATATGCCATGATCCATCCAGTTTTTGCAAATGTCAGACTTGTCTGTTAAACAGAGATATGACTGAGATCACCATCTTCACATTTTTTAAGTCTTTGAGTATTGTGATAATCTCTGTAATCTTCCCTGGGATGAATTATTATTTGACTTACTATAGTGGCAGGGGGAGGGCAGGGACATCTTCAAGGGCTTCTCTTTGCCCTTTCCTGATAAAATAGCTTGGATTCAATGGGTCAAAGAACAAGTGTGAGTTCCATTACGAATACATATTAGGGACTGGAGACATGACCACCAGGTGGGTCCATAGACCTAACAGACTCTGTGTGATGGATGTAGGTTAGAGCTCCATTTATATTGGACCCTGATGTGTCCCTATTCTAACAGGAGGTCAGGGATGGTGCTTGAGTTTCTTGGTGTCAGTGTCAACTTTAAAAATTGTGGGTAGTCTCTTTTTCATAGTTTATTTTTTTATCCTAGCATGTGGCTGCAAGGGTATTTGGGGAAAGGACAGCTAGAATCCAATATATACATTATATATACATTACTGAATGCTTTTGCCTTACTGTTGTAGGATGTTTCCTCATGCAGACCCAGCCTCCCCTTTAGTTGATGGATCCTGGGTGCAAGAACAAATTCAGAGGCAGAGACTGATAAGGGATAATGACTTTTCATTGATTTGTGACTTCAGCCTTCTGCTCATCCAATCTTGATGGCTTCTAGAGATATATGTGGTCTCAATCTAACCTTGGCCCTATCCATGCAGCTATGGAAGCTTTAGACCAGTGTAGTCCAAAGAAATATACTGTGAGCCACAGGTGTAAAAAGAAACAGATGAAATTATCCTTAAATATAAAAACCCTGGGTCCGTCACATCCACAACGACCTAATGCCCAGGCTGCATGCACAGCAGGCTCTGGTGGGTGGGGACTTGTGGCAGCAAAGACAGGGACGGGGAAGGCGGGGCCAGCACTCACCCTCACTCACAACCGCACACATGCACAGACACACATAGCACCCACCAGCTCACAGCCTTTTCTCCCTTTCCCTCCCTCGCAGCTCACTCTCGGAGCCTCTCTCAGAATGAAGAAACAAAACAGACTGGGCCTGAAGAGGCCTGGATGGAAGGGAGGGTGGGAGGAGGGTGGCGTGGCCCCCATTGGCCCCGCCCCCTCCCAGCCAGGAAAGAGGAAGAGGGAGACAGGGAGGCAGGAAGGCCTGGAGGACTGCTGAGAAAAACAAAGAGAGACAGAGACTGGGTGAGATCAGGCCGACAGGGGAGGGCAGTTGGGGGCAACCAATCCGTCAGGGGAAAGCAGTTAGGGCTAATCAGCCAGGCAGAGGCAGTTGGGGGCGAGATCAAGCCAGCAGGGGAAAGCAGTTAGGGACAATCAGGCAGGCAGGCAGGCAGGTGAATGGTTAGGAGCCAGCAGGCTGGGCTGAGGGAACACCCCGCCCCCCCCACACCCCCCCCCCCGCATGAATTTCATGCACCGGGCCACTAGTTTTAATATATTTGTTTCACCCCAAATATATACAATATTGTCTTTTCAACATGTAATCAGTATTTTAAAAGATAATTAATGAGACATTTTACATTTTTTCTCAGTAAGTCTTTAAAATCAGTGTGCATTTTATACTTTCAGCACATCTCAATTCCAACCAGTCATGTTTCAGGGGCTCAGTAGCTACATGTGGCTATAACTATATTGGATGGCACAGCTTTAGGCTGTAAACAACACCACAGAGATGTCCCACCTTGAGTCAAGCGTGGCCATTCAGTTAGTGACTACCTCTATTCAGTCAGTTAGTACCTGTTTTTAAGAAGGCTTCTCAATGTGAGCTACTCCGCAAAGCTGCAAGTGCTGGCCTGTTGCAAATGGCGATGGAGGAAACAGGGCAAATCTAATACATCTAGCTAGGTAAGTCTGCCAAGTAAAAACAAATTCTTAAGTTAAAGCAGTGGCTCATTAGCTGGGAACTTGTCAGAAATGCAAATTCAGAAACCCTGAAGGTGGGGACCAGCCCTCCCGGTGATTCTGACTCTCTCTCAAGACTGACAACCACGGAGTTAAATGCACAGTTTAACTTGAGAAGGCAACCTCTGCTTAGCACCACAAAGGAAGACATTAAATATCTATGTCCTTTGACTCCTTTGAAAAGTCAGACTAGCTGTCTAGATGAACAACCCTGATACTGTGTGCGCTTCCCATGAGAGGTCCGGGAGGGGCAAAAGGCCTTCATATTTGATGTATTCCTAATTAGGATAGCACAACTTACTGCTTCTATATGGTAGAATGCTTGAGGCTAGTGTTCTATTTTCAGAGTTTATAGGACAGAAAATGATTCTGAATTTTTACCTGGTGTGTTTCTGTGGGAAAGTACAGCACAGTATGACACCTGCTGGTGCAACAGATCTAACACATTGTGACAGAGAAACAGAAAGGATAGCCATGCCTATCCCCTCTGCCAACCTGCCCTAGATTTGCTAAGATTCATGGCTAGGTAGATCTGGGGAGTTCACAGAGGGCTGATTAGTTTCTTCCTTGAGGATGCAAGGCTCTCAGCCAAGTTTCAAAGAACAAACTAGTGATCAGGACATAAAATAAGTTCAATTAGCAGCCAAACACAAAAAGTCATCAAAAAAGAGCCAAAGGACTCAAAATACATTGAAGACTCTCCCTAACATCAAATAATGAGCATTTTGTGTATCTGATATTTTTAGTCCCTTAAATATTAACCATCAAAACTTACTTGTTTATAACAAATAGGACAAAATAGGACAATGTTTAGGTATTGAATTTAATTAGTTCAATGCCAATTCCTATTCTCACAGTTGCTATCATTGCCATCTTGTTCCAATTCCAATCCATTTAGAAACTCTGCAAAAGTTGTTGCAAACATTTGCAGATATTTCTACTCTAAATGTTTAGTAAAATAATAGACACATAATACCATATTAAAATGTACTTTTCTATATATAATAGCTGTTATGCATGATGATTCTATTTAGTACAGTGGATCACTACACACTGATAAAGCTTGCCTGTGTACCTTGGCTTATTGAACAATTTTCAAGGAACAAAATGTACTAAAATGTATAGCATTTAAAAGCTATAATGAAGAAGCCAGATGTGTATGTGTACTAGTATGTGTGTATGAGAGAGCATTTTAGGTGCTAGCTGTATTGCTGGATTATCAGCATGACCATTTCCTGTGATTGTACTGTTCATGTGTAATGAATTAGATCAGAGAACATTGAAATCTCATTACCACCATTTACCAGTTACAAAGCCCTGAGCAAGTCATTTAACTACTTTGTGCCTCAGTTTCCTCTTCTGTGAAATGGGGATGATGGTAGTGCCCACCCATGTAAAACAGTTTGAACAGTATCTGACACAAGATAAGCACTATTTAAAAACGTTAGATAATATTATTAATTAAATGCCAGGACATATAATTTACTCTCTATTTTTTTCTAAAGAAATGTATAGGCAAATTTGAAGCCAATTATTTTATAGTCTCTTGAGATATCCTTTGGAGAAGGTGGAAAAATAAGACTGAATGACAGTTCAATGAAGTGAAATCACTGAAGAACGAAGTAATAGCATTTTGATTAGTGCTATCAATGATGATATCAGTGATCATGGAAACCTCTACTGCAATTTTCAGAATTCTCTATCTATCCCTACTTGTTTAATATGTTATTAATGACCTGAATAAAGATGGAAAAGCATACATACTTATCAAATTTTCAGGTAAAGTTGAACGAGTCCATAAATACAATGTCTATGTATAACAGAATCAATAACAACAATAACACTAATTAAGAGTTACATCTATATTCAGTACTGTTGTGGGCTATTTATATGCAATATCTGTAACTGGCAGGGTGATCCTTTGAGATTGTTATCATTAGCTCCCATAGCTGGACATTTGTGATTATCTACCTTTCCTTCCTCAATAACAACACCTTGAGGGAAACCACCTATCCCATATGAGTCCCAACCTCAACTTCTGTCCCAGGGGTACATCATGTTTGTCTAAGCTAGTGGCTATCTGGATGCGGTCTCTACCAACATCAATATCATCTGGGAATTTGTTAGAAAAGGACATTGCTGGGCTCCACATCAGACCTATTGAATCAGAAACTCTAGGGGGTGGAGCCAAGAAAGCTGTGTTTTAACAAGCCTTCCAGGTAATTCTGACACATAGCTAGTCTGAGACCAATGGGCTAACCAAGCCAATCTGATCATCTCATACCCCCTGTCAGGGACAGATTCAAACAGTCTTATGATAGAACACTGGTCGGTGAGATGTGAGGGGAAATCTGAGGGGTTTTTAGGAAACTTTTTCTTCTTTATTAAAAGGAACTTTTGGGGAAGAGGAGCCCTCCTTTGCTGGTGGACGTTTTCATGCCTCCCTGCGATGCATGGAGCTGTGGCAGCCATGTGGAGGCTGTTAAGGGAATTAGCCTGAGGAGGATACACCGAATGCAGCAAAATGGGAAAGTGGAAAGAGCCTCAATGATGTCATTTAGCCACCAAATTTGCCAAACTAAAACTCTCTTATCTCTAGATTTCTTGTGTTGGATAATATATTCTTATTGATTAGCCGTTTTATTGTGGAGTTTCTCATATCTGCAATCAAAAGCATCCTAAGCAATACCACACAATTTTACAGCAAGGCAAACTGAAGCTCTGAGAGACTGAGTTACTTTCTCAAGCTCATAATTCAAAACTATTTCATAGACCTGTTATACAGCTGTGTAGCTTAGGAAAGGTCTGGAAGTAAAAGAGAAGAGATAGAGGTGAGGCGTTACTTAACATAAGTTTGGATGAAAGGCCTAAGAAATTCAGATGTTGTATAAGCCCACAGTGCTAGTATAGCAAGCTATAAAAAGAGAGAGAGAGAGAAGTTTAAGGTAATCTAGGTCTCTGCCACTGAAAGTCTAGGACAAGGGGGCATAAACAAGGAAGGAAAATGTTTGACTGTATTCACACTAGTGTATTCTATTCTCATCCAGAGTACTGTGTTCAAATCTGGGTACTCTAGTTTTCATGGGGACATTAATAATTGAGAGTACATGTAGTATAATGTGATTCCAAGATGA
The DNA here is from genome assembly GCF_964212035.1 of Myotis nattereri. NCBI lineage: Eukaryota > Metazoa > Chordata > Mammalia > Chiroptera > Vespertilionidae > Myotis > Myotis nattereri. The sequence continues at coordinate 33,241,329 of NC_138079.1, forward strand.
AAAGGTCTGAGAATCAAACCATAAATTTTTATAGCCAAGAAAAGTCTCACAAACATATTTTTGTATTATTCAAGACTCTTTAGGGGCAATTAATAGACACTCATCTCAAACTGGCTTATGCATAATTTTTGGTTCATATGTTTAAAAGTATCTAAAAGAAATAATATAGCTTAAGGACAGCACCAGGTGATTTAGCAACATGGTCAAGGATCTGTTTCTTTCTATCTCAAGGCTCTGCTTTTTTTGGGTTAACCTCATTTTCAGGCAGGCTCTCCCCTCAAGCTCTAAGTTCATATTCTAGCATCTCCAAAATATGGAGAGCTTCTCTTCTCTAGCATTCTCCATAGAAGTCCTGGTACAGAATGTATTGAACTGGTTTGGATCACTAGCCTAGGACTGAAATAATCACTGTGGCCAGATGAATGGAATATGCTGAATGAGAGGGTCTCAATTTTTGACCAACTCCTAGGAGGTGGAGAAAAGAAAGATTTCACCCCATGATAAACCACATCAGTGGAGAATAGGATGAAGATAATTTCCCATTGAAAAATTGATTATGCTGAGAAAGAAACATAATTGGATTCTGGGCAGGCAAAACTAGATGACCTCTTAAAGAATACCTGTCTTAAAATATTTAAATGTCTGACAAATCAAAAATGGATTCAATTTATTTTGTGAAGTCTCACTTGAAATAAAATTTAATGTATAGAAGTTACTGGGAGACATATTTATAATCAACACAAGAGAGAACTTTAGAATCATTAAAGCTATCAACAATGAATAGGCTGCACCAAACAGGGAAGGTGCCCTATGGCAGGCAGTTTCCAGGTTTTGGTTAGATGGCCACCTGCAACTGGTGTGATCCAAGGGATTTCCTGAATTTGTAGGAAGGAGGTGTAAATAAAATCTAAGGCCCTTTCCAACTCTAAGTCTGTAATATATTCTATAAACATTGGAGCTGAAAATTATCTGTTATTGTTCCTTTAAAAACCGATTCAAGCTGTACTGGCATTTCTGGAAGGCCTCTGTCTGGCTTTTGGGAAGATCAGATGATGAATTTTTGACCAACTCTTCCGTTGTTATGGTAACTAGACAAAGGGACATTGCAAAAAGAATTGGCTCGTGATTGGAGAGCTCTTAAGTAGCAATCGCTAGGAATGAGGATTTGATAGTATGTAGCAAACAATGCCAGAAGAGCAGTCTAGCTGACCCATCATTTGGAGAAGAAAAGTCGGGATGGGATATGCAACCAAAAAGCATGACAGAATTTCAAATACAAACACTCACCTAAACAAGAGGAAGGAAGATTAAACAACTGTAGATAAATACTGGTATAGGAAGTCTAAAACTTTTCAGAGTCTGTAAGGTGGGTTCTTTTTTATTTTTATGGCTTCTGATTTCTGGTATTATATATAATCCCGTCTTTAATAGCAATCCATCCACCTGCTCTTCTTAAATCCCTGGGCTGAATAAACTTATAGAAAAAATATTAAATCAGGGATATATATCCTACATGATTTTTATTAATTTGTGTAATGAAAATACAATTACTTTCATCTTATGTGTTTTTTTACTTAGTTCAGAAATCTGCTTTGAAACTTTTAAATACTGAGGTGGCTCTTATTGTCCTCTGAGTCTAAGAGGAAAGGCTGTTCTCATTTGTCCGTGCCAGCTGGAAGGTGTGCAGACTTCCTGTAATAACCTACTCCTTTCTCTTCGACATCATTATATTTTTCCTTTTCTCATTTGTTTCACAGGCATATTGGAGTTAGCATAGGATTCAAGATATCCATTTCTGAAGCTAATCCTGTCACAGGGATCACTAAGTGCTTTTGGTGGGTCATAGATCCTTTAAAAAATCTGGTGGGTATATTCCCTATGCTTTGCATCCCTGTGACTATTTTTATAACTGGCAATTTGTGCTTCTTCTTAATCCCTTTCACCTTTTTGTCACCCAGTCCCCAAACCCTCTCCCATCTGGCGACCACCACTTTGTTCCCTGAATTTATGAGTTTATTTCTGTTTTGTTTATTTCATATTTTATATTCACACATAAGTTAAATTGTATGGTATTTATCTTTCTCCTCCTTACTTCACTTTATATAATACCCTCTAGGTTCATTCATGTTGTTATAAATGGTAAGATTTCATTTTTTCTGTGACTGAGTAATATTTCATTGCATCCTCTGGACTATTTACACCTAGCTTCATCTTTTATTATTCTTTTTTCTACTTTTACCAAAATATCCATCCTAAAATGTTAAACATTAAATTACCTTAGCCTGATCTATAAAAAACATATGGCAGGGTATGTTTTCCTGTCCTTAAGTCTATACCAGTGGTCGACAAACTCATTAATCAACAGAGCCAAATATCAACAGTACAACGATTGAAATTTCTTTTGAGAGCCAAATTTTTTAAACTTAAACTATATAGGTAGGTACATTGTTATTAACTTAATTAGGGTACTCCTAAGGCTGAGGAAGAGCCACACTCAAGGGGCCAAAGAGCCGCATGTGGCTCGCGAGCCGCAGTTTGCCGACCATGGGTCTATACCATTGCTGATATAACTTGATTTGTTAATAAAACACTAAACTACTTAAAATTATCCAAGGCCATTGATTCTTTTTTACCATTATTAGTCCTAGTAATTATTTTCATCCTGTAGCTTAGTATTCTATCTGTATTTTCTTTTAAATATAAAACATTGGTTTGTCCCTGAAGAATGTATATTTAACTTTTGTGTGTAACCTAGAAATTTCAGGGGGGGTACAAGAAAAGTTTTCTTGCCATAATTTTTTCATCTTGTCCATGTCTCCTTGAATATCTTTTCTTCCTCTCCCTACTCCCATGTTGTGGAATTTTTGCACTCTGATGAAAATATCACACAACTTCTTGCAATGTCTTTCTCTGCTTTGTCACAGATCCTTTCAGTGGTGATTCTTAGGACCCTGTTGTTCTGTTTGATCAAGACAGGCTCTGTTTAGAAGTAAAGTTGTGCATAGACCTTTGATGTGACCTGCTCTCTGACTACTCGGGGATGTTTCATTCATTTCCTGCCTCAGATTTGTAGCTGGAGGGCAGGATAATGTGCACCGATGTGCAGGGCTTTACGTCTGCTCTCCTGAAGCAGCACCATTGCCTGCAAGTGTGTTACTCTGAACCCCAACTCCAGAACGAGCCCCTCTGTCATAGCTCCCAAACCACTTTACTTGTTAGTATTACTCTGCCCAAAGGCTATGCTGCACCTCTAGTTCTGAACTACTTCCCTTCCCCCAGTTCTTGTCCAGTTATTTTGTGATGGAAATATCTTGGATGGGTGTGGTAACATAATAGGGAAGAATAACATTTGAAGATTGACGGTGGGGCAAGGAGGCAGGCAATTCGGCACCTTTGGGGTAGAGAGACACCTGCCTACTTTTCTGAGTGATTCAGATCCTGGGGCTCTGGGTCTAGGACTAGACAATAGTAGTGGTAGTGTGGTTTCTCTTCAAAGTGTGTTGTATTTCATGAATCAGAGCCCAGATATGCCATAAAAAGGAGCAGAACTCTTAATATCATATTGCCCACCTGTCTCAGTTTTTGGAGGTGATGTGAGGTTACCCTTTTTCTTTTAGTGGAAAGTTGGGAGAGATGGAGAAATGCTATAATTGAGGCTGCCAGACAATTGCCATATTAAATGAGGAGTCATTCCTGTAGGAGCTTATCTCTCAAAGTGCCTTTGAATTTTAATCCTTTTTACTCAAGCACAAATCATTTTTCTGAACTTGGTATTATTCATGAACTTGATTACTATGCATAGCAGATTGTATTTTCCAAAAATAGCCACAAAAATATCTCACATGCTCTTCTGCGTTGTGTCCTTGATATTCCCTCATCAAGCAGTAGAGTCAGTTTCTCTATCCCCTTGAATCTGGGTAAGACTTACACTTCTTAACCAATAAAATATAACAGAGTGACACCATTAAGACATAGTCTTAACTTGGCACTTTCACTTTTTGTTTCTTATGAAACTTTCTCTTGGGGTGCCATCCTATGAGAAGCTCAAGCTACGAAGAGAGGCTATGTTAGATGCCCTAGGGCAACAACCCCAGCTGAACTCTCAGGGGACAGCTAGAATCAATTGCCACCATGAGAGTTAGTCATCTAAAATATCTAGCCCAGTTGAACTTTCGGATCACTCATGCCCCAGGAGTCATATGATGAATTAATATGAGAGCCCCAAAGAACCACCCAGTTGAGCTCAGCCATCCACAGAATCAGGGGAGAAAATAATACTCCTGTTTTAAGCTGCTAAAGTTTGGGATGATTTGTTAAGCAATAAGAAATAACCAGAACACTATGCTAAATGGAACCAAATCGTATAAATCATCATCTTTTTTAGTCTCCTCAAACTGATCTTGAGCTTTTCAATGATAACTTTTTGGGAAACATACAGTATGCCAAAATGTCTTTGAGATTAAGAGTAAATTGAACTAATATTAATAGTATTGGTCGAAATAGTGTGTAGATGTGTGTGTGTGTGTGTGTGTGTGTGTGTTGGTTGGACTATTAGTTCTCTGGGGCTGCTATAACAAAGCCACCACTGGTGGCTTAAAACAACAGAAATTTATTCTCTCATAGTTCTGGAGGCCAGGGTCTGAAATCAAGGTGTCTGTTAATACGGGCATGCTCCCTCTAAAGTGTCTTCTCTCTCTCTCTCTCTCTCTCTCTCTCTCTCTCTCTCTCTCTCTCTCAATTTAAAACTTATGAGTTGTTTATTTCTGGAATTTTCCATTTAATATTGTTGGACTGAGGTGGACCAGGAGAATCCTTCCATGTCTCTTCCAACTTCAGGTGGTGCTTGATGTTCCTTGGCTTGTGAGTACATCACTCTGGTCTCTGCCTCTGTCTTCCTGTTACCTTCTCTGTACGCCTGTCTTCTCTATATGCCTGTCTGTTTCCTTCTACCCAGAATATTCAAGATCATCTCCTCATCTCAAGATTCTTAACTTAAATATATCTGCAAAGACCCTTTATCAAGTAAGGTAACATTCTTAGGTTCCAAGGATTTGACATGAATATTTTTTTTTGGGGGGGTGCATTGTCTGGCCTAACAATTGGTACGGGAAGGAAGTCTATATCACCCTAAGGTTAGAGGGTAGGTAAATAAAGTTTATAATTACCAAGCCAGTGAATCAGTTAATTGCATAACACTTCAAAAACAGATGGTAGTTTATACTGCAGTGTGAGTTCTTTGCTGACCAGGTGTGGGATACTATCTGTATTTGCCTTCTGTTCAGTTGTTATGATCACTGACTACAAATATTAGTGTGAGATAAATATAGACTAAATAAGTATTTGTAAATGTATGAAATCAAGCTCAATTAAGTATTACATAGATACTGACAAGGTTAATGTTGTCAGGCAAAAAAGGATGACTTTTTGTTACACACTTTGGAATTCCCATGGCGAATTGCCTACCTTGACCACATATTAGTTGGTATTTAGCCATTCTATGTCTTTAGATCATCTCCTTCATATAATTATCCTACATTGATTTCTGATTTTTTTTCTTTGTAGTATTTTATCATTATCCTGGTACTTCAAACAATCTAAGCTTCTTACTCACCCTACTGTCTCTAAAAGAGAAGAACTCATAAGTAAAACTCATAGCTTTTATTCTCTCACTAAAAATAATAAGAACTAGTTAAGTAAGGTCCAACTAAATATTCCAATAGTATTGGCAGGTGATATGATATCTGCTGACAAATGCACTGAAATACCTAAGTCAGTTAATGTTGGCAATGTGTTTATTAGATGTTTATGATATAAATTCAATCACTACTGACTGAAATCGTGCTATATCTGAGCCAAGAATAAATAGATAGTTAACTTCCTCTTCCTAGCCACACATATCCATTAAATACTTGCACTGGTCAAAATAAGCTGATTTTGAAATATAGAGAATTATCATTCTCTCTCTCTCTCTCTCTCTCTCTCTCTCTCTCTCTCTCTCTCTCTCTCTCTTATAATTCTGACTAGAGGCCTGGTGCACAAAAATTTGTGCACTCGGCGGGGGGAGGGGGGGGGGAGAAAGGTCCCTCAGCCCGGCCTGTGCCCTCTCACAATCTGGGACCCCTTGGGGGATGAACATCTACCGGCTGAGGCCTGCTCCCTAGGGGATTGGGCCTAAGCTGGCAATCAGACATCCCTCTGGCAGCCCGGCAGCCATCGGGGGATATCCACTAGCCAGAGGGGAGCAGACCTAAGCTGCAGTCGGACATCCTTAACACTACTGAAGAGGCAGGAGAGGCTCCCACCACCACCGCTGTACTGGAAGCCATCAGCCTGGCTTGTGGCTGAGCAGAGCTCCTCCATGTGGGAGCTCACTGACCACCAGAGGGCAGCTCCTTCATTGAGCGTCTCCCCCTGGTGGTCAGTGTGTGTCATAGTGACCAGTCATTCCCAGTCTTTCTGTTGTTAGTGTCAGTTTGCATATTACCCTTTTACTATATAGGATAGAGGCCTGGTGCACAGGTGGAGGCCGGTTGGTTTGCCCTGAATGGTGTCCCGGATCAGGGTGGGGGTCCCACTTGGGTGCCTGGCCAGCCTGGGTGAGGGGCTAATGGCTGTTTTCAGGCTGCCTTCACCCCTTGCAGGGTGGGGGTCCCCACTGGGGTGCCTGGCCAGCCTGGATGAGGGGCTGATGGCTGTTTTTAGGCTGCCTGCACCCCCTTCAGGATGGGGGTCCCCACTAGGGTGCCTGGCCAGTTTGGGTGAGGGGTTGAGGGCTGTTTTCAGGCAAGCCAAGCCTGCAACTGAAGCTCCCAGTCTCTCCTTTTTTTCTTTTTTCTTTTATTCTGGTATTTATTTACCTTCTGTAATTGAAACTTTGTTGCGGCTCCAGCTCTGAGGCCGGCCAGCTGAAAGCAGGTATCTGGGTTTTGTTTAGCTTCTATAATTGCAACATTGTTGCTTAGAGTGCAGCTCAGAGCCCAGCCACTGCAGGCGGGGAACCTTGGCTTCCTCCGTCACTGGAGCAAGCAAGCCTCATGTTCGCTTCAGCTGTGTGGCTGCCGGCTGCCATCTTGGTTGGCAGTTAATTTGCATATCACCCTGATTAGCCAATGGGAAGTGTTGTGGAGGTATGGTTAATTACCATGTTTGTCTATTATTATATAGGATATTTAAACACACACATATACATATACACACAGAGAGAGAGACAGACAGACAGACAATGGCTGTGATTTGATCTGCCAAAAAAAATTAAGACAGAAAATAAGAAATGTCAGAATATAAAAAATCTTGCCCTCTCTAGTCTTAGAGAAGAAAAGCCAAATAGAAATATAGACAACATTTGTTATATTATGTTCCTTTCCTAGTACATAAATCTGATTATTGGGAATTATTTCCTGAGTCAAAAGCTAAGCATTTTTTAAAAAACACTAAAGCCATAAAATTAAACCATCACTGTCACAGAGCATATTCAATGAGGTTAGTGACACACTGATATTTGTCGATATTTGTAATGCAGAGGGTCCCAGTTTTGCATGTGTAGCCAGTCTGTTGAACAATCTGAACAAGAAACAGTTTTCTTTTTAACCAACTCCTTGTTTCATAAGTTATCTATGAGATCTACCTTCCATGCTCCCTAACAACATCTCAGATATAGTCTCATTTTAGTGAGGATAGTTCAACTTTAGGTATTAAAAACATCAACACCAACTTCACACTCTGTCTCTAATTCTATGTACACCCACAAATGCCGGGGAGTGAGATGTCAGTCTCACCTTCTTACAGTCATTTCTAATCTCGACAAGAAGTGTTCTTAGGATCCCTCTGAATTGGAAACCCCTTTATATTAGTTTGCCAGCACTGCCATAATAAAATACCACAGACTAAGTGCCTGAAATAATGGAAATTTATTTTTTCGTAGTTGTTATGGGCTGGAAGTCCAAAATCAAGGTGCTGGCCAGGTTTCTTTTTTCTGATGGCCTTTCTCCTTGGCTTGCAGACTATTCTCTCACTGTGTCCTCACATTGCATTTCCTCTGTGTATACACATCCCTGGTTTCTGTTTTTCTTCTTATAAGACCACCAGTCCTATTGGATTAGGGCCCCACCCTAATACTATCCCCAAATACTGACACATTGGGGGTTAGGGCTTCAATATATGAATTTTAGAAGAACACAGTCACTTTCTGCTCTCTCCAGAAACTTGCAAACAATAATCACTTTTCTTCTGTACATAGTCATCCTCTCTCCCTCGACTGAGTCTTTCTCATCAATTCTTAGATAACTTCAAGACTCTAATACATTTAAAACCCTAATTTGTCTATATTCCCCATTTCAGCAACTTCCCTGTAATTCTCCTTTTTGCACATTCTCACTTCTCAAGTCATTTTTTAAAACTTCACTTTCAGCTCATTACTCAACTTATTAAAGTCTGCCGACCCCCCCTAATCCAATAAAACCTGTCTAATAAACCTATCACTTTTGAACAGATGACACCAAATTTTTATATTCATCTTAGACTTTCCTCTGAGTTTGACTACTGACCTTGCCATTGCCTCAAATTCCTGATGTCTGTAACCTTTTCCCACAAATCTGGTCTTTTTCCGGTATTCCCCAAATAAACAATTAAATGCACTAGTTATGCAAATCAAAATCCTTGGAGTCATCCTTGACCCCTCCTTATTCCTCACCCTTCTTATTCAGCAATCACCAAATCCTAAAAATCTCACAAACCCCTTTCTTTCTGTATGCACTACCAACACAAAGTTCCCAGCTACCATCATCTCTTCTTTGTACCACTGCAATGGATACCTAAGTGGCCATCTAACATCTGCTCTTACCATCCTCAAACAGTAGCCAAAGCAATCCTCTTAAAATACAAATCTTACTACCTTAACTCCCTTCTAGAAACATAACCAAGTTTTCCTATTGGTCTTATAAAAACAAACCTCCCTATTGTTGCCTGCAATGCTATGCATGACTTGGTCCCTATCCACCTTTCCAGCCTCATTTGCACCACTCTGCTCCCTCTAATTTGGAACATTCCAGACACACTGGCCCTCTTTCAGCCCTTTGTGTGTGCCAGGCTCACTCCCAGCTCAGGACCTTTCCATGAATCATTCTCTTGTCCTGGGAAACTCTTGTGTCCTCCTTCAACTAGTACAGTGATGGCGAACCTTTTGAGCTCGGCGTGTCAGCATTTTGAAAAACCCTAACTTAACTCTGGTGCCGTGTCACATATAGAATTTTTTTGATATTTGCAACCATAGCAAAACAAAGATTTATATTTTTGGTATTTATTTTATATATTTAAATGCCATTTAACAAAGAAAAATCAACCAAAAAGATGAGTTCACGTGTCACCTCAGACACGTGTGTCATAGGTTCGCCATCACTGAATTAGTATATACATTTTCATCTCTCAGTGACATCATATGCATAGACTATTATGAAAACAATAGAAGAGGCAAAACCCGTCCTGGGAGAAAGACAAGGAAGATTTCCTAAATCTTGGGCCTTTAGTCTGATTTATAAAGGCGCTGGGGCAGGTGAAGGGGGCAGAGAGAGCATTCATGGCAAGGAAACATAGGGGCAGTGGAACAGAGAGATTGATACTGTTAGAGCCAGAAGTGGAGGGAGCAGTTGAAGGGAGATGAAGTTGTAGACGTCGAGGGGATCGGTTTATATAGGGCTAAGAGTATTAAAGGCCATCCTGTAGCCTGAGAGAGTGCATTAGAGAGTGTTAGGGGAAAAGAATAATAGATTTAGAGTTCAGTGAATTGTTCACAGTCACCAGTTAGTTATGGAATCTGGACAAAGTCCTCGCTTTTCTGACACTCAGACCAAATGTCATTCTACAAGCCTAACGCATCAGAATAGTCTAAGGGCCTGTTAAAGCACAGATTGCCGGGCCCCACCACTGGCGTTTCTGATTCACCAGACCCTTGAATGGGCCCAAGAACTTGTATTTCTATTGTTTCCAGGTGCTACTGGTCCAAGGACCACACTTTAATAATCGCTGCACTAGACCACCTCACTCAATAAATGGAGAGTCATTCAAAGAAGTTTGGCTCTTAAAAGAATAAGGAAGAAAACCTGAGGCAAAAAAAATTAGATAACCTAAGCATCATTTATAATTACTTTTGGAACATTTATTTTTTTAAGCAGGAAACATAACTTTCAGACACAAATTAATCAATCTCCTTGCACCTCATTTTCCTTACCTGTGAAATAAGGTCATTGAACTCCAGTTCTAAACTTCTACAGTCCTATAATTTAGCTTCTTAATTATAGTTTGCTAAGGTTTTTATTTAATTACTTTTTACTCTGTAAGTATACATTTGGGTGCAAATAAGGAGAGGAGAACAGTCTAGGAGAGTCCTGGGAAGTGGGTAAGAGTTGAGAGAGGAATCCTATTCATAATTAAAGGAAGAGCCTGACCATCGTGCCTAATACACAAATCTATGAAGGATGGTCACGAATAAAATTAAAAGACAAAAGTATGTAATTTCCTCAAATTCCTGAACTTAGAAACATATAACAACTCATCTTTTTAGGCATCCTCCTAAATGATTGTCTTTATCTGAAACAAAATCTAAATGATTTTTTCCCTTTACCAACCATCTCAAACTATCCTTCTTTGCCAGAAATGCCATCTTATTAGCTAAGATCCCTATGGTGAGATAAATTTTAAAGCACCACACAAATAGTAAGCAATGTCCAGAGTCTATGTAATATTCATGAGTGGGTTGTTTTTGTTCCAAAATCAGCATCAAAAAAATGTTTTAATAAGATTTTACATGATTCCAATTTTTTTTTAAGTTTCACTTTTTAAAATTGTTCTTAAAGACCACCAGATTGTTTCTTTGTTACATTTTTATTCCTTATTGATTTTGTATTAGGAATTAAATAGTATCCAGTGTTTTCTTTGTGGATATTGATTTTTCTGTCCAGTTAATGCCTCTATATAATCATCTGTGTCATTCACATTAAATTTTCAGCTAGATTCTAAACAAATGATATTTACGTTGTCACAGCCCTGGAATTTTGTCAAATGTCTTTATTTATTGTCAAATGCCTTTTTTTTTTTTCTTTCAGTTTGTTAATATGGTGAATTACATTGACTTTAGAATGTTTAACTGAACTTGTATTCCTGGAATAAACCCTACTTGGGATTTATATATTGTTGAATTTAAATTGCTAAAATTTCATTTAGAATTTTTCACCTATGTTCATGAGAGATACTGATCTGTGGATTTATTTTCTTGTCTGATATTGGTGTCAAGAAAGGCCGTCCTCATAGAATGGCTGAGAATGTCACTTTCTCTTCAATGTTTTTGAAGAGTGTGCATAGAATTTTTTTTCATAAAGACTTGCAAATTAACTAGATAATGGTAATAAAACTTTAACTGGGATTAGAACAAAACACATAAAGGAACAAAACTTCTGGGCCAATGTTTGCCTAGGAACAAGTGTAGAGTAAACCAGAGAAAACCACTGCAATTATTCTAGGTGACAAGATTCAGCCAACACTAAGAACCACACAGTTAATGTTCCAAATGGATCCTCGTTCCCAACTGGTGCATGGAGCCAGACAGAATCCGCTCTTGCCAACAGAATTAATGTCCAACAACAAAAATACTGAAGCAGCTATTTAAACAGCTTGGAGAGAAGAAAGAGCTCTTTTTTCTGTTTTACTTGAAGGCACTGGATATTAAATAGCTTTTGAAATGATATGATTTTAATTTATTCAATATAAAAGTGGTCAAAATGAAAAGCCCATCCACTTTGTTTAGTACTCCTTTAATATTTATTGAGCACTTATTATATAACAGTAACTGTCACCAAGCATACAAAAATGAGTACAGTTCGTGCCCTTTGGGAAATTATAATCGCATAGCAGAAAGGACATGGAAGCCAATGATTATTACATCTCAGGGCTATAGAGAGGTAAAAGGAGGCACAATGAAAACACAGAATAGGGAGCTCTAGGCACTACCCAGAGACATCAAGAAGAGCTTCCCTGAGGGGATGACATATGAACTGAGTCTGTAAAAATATGTAGACATTCTGCAATAGCACAGGGAATGTGGGAATAGTCATGGCATGGCAGGTACTCTACGATACAATCCTGTTACTGCTAGCAGATATTTTTAAATTGATTTTGAGTGAGAGAGAGAGAGAGGAGAGAGATGAGAGAGAAACATGGATCAGTTGCCTCCCACATGCATCCCGACTGGGGATGGAACCCTCAACCTGGCTTTGTGCCCTTACCTGGAATCAAATCCATAACCTTTTGGTGTATGGGGTGACGCTCCAACCAACTGAGCCACACCAATCAAGGCTGCTAGCAGATATTTTAATTGTTATGAATTAAGGAGAAAAAGTCAGAGGCAGAAGTAATTCATACAGGATACAGTCATGCCATCAAAGATCATATGACTACCTAGTGAGCTAAATGAGCTATAGTTTCACAATAGTTCAATAGATAAAAGTAAGAAAAGAATACAGGCATCATATATCACAAGTCAAATGGGCAATTATATCACAAATGAAGCTGCATCATTGACGTCCAGATGGTGTTCATATTGCGAGTGATAATTCAGTTTTAGCAACAACTTCTGCCATGTTGAATTCATGTTCTTCATTTGCTCTCATCTATTCTTTTGGCTCTTAATACCATTGTAAGCTATATCTCAAAAAAAAAAAAATCACTGCCCTAGATTTGTCCTCTGATCTCCAATTTGTTATATGACCAATAGGCATCGCAAACTAAGCATTTCCAAATAACAACTCTTGCTCTCCTCTCTACCTTCATCGCTCCAACTTGCCCTTCCCCCAAACTTCATCTCAGTAAATGGCAACACCAGTCGTCTGTTTGCTCAGTCATCCAGTCTTCTTCTTTCACACCCTCATTCAATCCATCAGCAAATTCTCTACCTTCAAAATAGACTCAGATCTTGCCCATATCTCGCTTCATCCATTCTATCATGCTGGTCCAAGGCACTGTCCAAGTCACTTGTCTGCCTCCTTATCCTTTCCCACTCATACAGTTTATGTATCATATAATTCTCAGTGAACTATTTAAATATGCCATGTTGCCCTGGCCAGTTTGGCTCAGTGGATAGAGCAAAGGCCTGTGGACTGAAGGGTCCCTGGGTTCGAACCAGGTCAGGGGCCCATGCCCAGGTTGTGGGCTTGATCCCCAGTAGTGGGCGTGCAGGAGGTAGCTGATCAATGATTCTTTCTCATCATGGATGTTACTATCTCTCTCTCCATCTCCCTTTCCCTCTAAAATCAATAGAAATATATTAAAAAATAAAATAAAAAACTGCAATGTCATGGTGCCATGTTATGTCCCTCCTCTATACAGTATTCTCCATTAGCTTCCAATCTGATTCAGAGTAATATACACACACATATATGTGTATATGTGTGCCTATCCTATATAATAAAGAGGTAATATGCAAATTGGCCATCATGCCCTCACGGTGGCGCCTACAGTGTGGGCAGGGCTGGCTGCTCTGCGCAGGTCCCCTCAGCCCCGCCTGGGGCCTCGGGTCCTCCTGCACCCCACACTGACTGATGCTCAGGCAAGCAGGGCCGGCAGAGGCGCAGGCAAGCCTTGGATGGCAGCTGCCCAGCCGCCTAGGACCGGCTGAGGCGCAGGTAACCAGGGCCGGCTGAGGCTTGCGCTGCCGGCAGCCGCAGCAGCAGAGGTGTGATGGGGACATTGCCTTCCCCGTCCCTGAGGGCTCCCGGACTTGAGAGGGGACAGGCCGGGCTGAGGGACCCCCCCTCCAGTGCATGAATTTTCATACACCGGGCTTCTAGTGTATATATACACACATAAAATTGCCTACCAGGCCCTGTTAAGTGTTCCCACCTGCCCTGCCACACTTTACTATGTCTTAATATTCTCTCTTAGTGACTCGGCTCCAATGCTTCAGCCACACTGGCTTCCTTGATGTTCTTCAAACATATCAACCAGCCATGTGCGTCAGAGTTTATTGTCCTCTTTGCTATGGCGTCCTTTAGGTCTCAGAGAGTCCTTCCTGGCCGTACCTAAAATGTAAATGCCACACCTTCTACGTCCCTTCACAGCTTTATTTCTTTTTATATAAGTCCTGACTTACCACATATTTTGTTTGTTTATATATTTCTTTTCTGTCTCCCTTTCCCTGTTCCAGGAGGGCAGATCTTTGTCTCTTTTTTTCATTGCTGTATCTCCAATGCCTGCTATTGCTGGCACACAGAATCTGCTCAATAAATAGTATTTAATTTTTTAAAAAAATTATGTAGCTTTTCATCACACACTACTTGCAATTATAATACATTTCTAGGATTCATTAAACAAATATTTGTTCAGCATTGAAACCAGAAGGGGGCAGCAAAGCTTCACCAGCTCAGCAATTCAGAGGGACAAGTAAGGGAAACAGGCTGACCAAAAGCCCCAGAGTATGAGCTGAGAGGGAAGCCAGGTTGCTGGTTAGGACTGTGTCCCCGCCAAGAAGCAGGGAGAGAGGCAGGAAGAGAGAAGACAAGGTTTGTCCAGCAGAATGAGATCCTCACTGGGGCTCCGTGAAAGGAATAGATCAGTTGTTAGAGAATTTGGTGGTACAGAATTAGGCAAATTATCCCAGCAAAGTCAGGCAAAACCGTTGGTAGTGGCCACAGTGAGGTACCCCTCTCAAACACAAACCTATTTATCTTTGTAGCCAGAGTCTGGAGTCAAAATTCATCTAGATTTAAGAGGACAGGCGGGGACTTGTATAGGTCCCAACAAGTATGGTACCCCTTCTCTGACTTCTAATACTTTATTAAGTATAAACAAAGATGGCAAGTACTTAAGTTCAGGTTATTACAAAATAAAACCAGATATCGGGGCCTCTAAACTATCAAAACAAGTTAAAATTGGTCACAAATGGTCAGTAAAAAGATGGGCTTTTTCCATTATTCACTTGGACTTACTAAGAAATCATCATTCCTTAGATTTTAAAAATATATATATATATATATATATATATATAGCACAGTCCTTTCAACCTTCTTTTTTAGTCTCCTCAAGCTTTGTACCTAGTTCCTTTTTCCTCGTGTTTCACTCAACACATTCTTCTTGTCTTCCTTACATGACTCAGAACTACTCCGGCCAGATGTGGATGGCTCCTGAGGACTTGAAATGTGGCTAATACAACTAAGGAACTAAACTTAAAATGTTATTTAGCTTTGATTAATTTACATTTAAAAGCTCATACTTGATTCCATTACTGAGTATGAGTCTACTTGCAAATGAAAATGTTATGAAATACAAATTTTCAATTAAATTTAGCATCTGAATTTAGATAGTTTACAAGTATAAAATACACAGTGGATTTTGAAGACTTAGTTCAAAGAACATATAAAATATTTTAATAATTTTTATATTGATTGCATGTTGAAATGCTATGTTGGAAATATTCGGTCAATTAAAATACATAAAAAATTAACTTCATCTTTTTTTTTACTTTTAAAAATATACATATTTTTATTGATTTCAGAGAGGAAAGGAAAGAGAGAGAGATAGAAACATCAATGATGAGAGATAATCATTGATTGGCTGCCTTCTGCACGCTAGGGAATCCAGCCAGAAACCTGGGCATATGTCCTGACCTGGAATCGAACCGTGACCTCCTGGTTCATAGGTAAACACTCAACCACTAAGCCATGCCAGCCAGGCTTTTCTTACTTTTTTTATTGTGGCTGCTAAAAAAGATTTGAATTACACATATACCTATCTTCATATTTCTATTGAACATTTTGGTCTAGAGCAGTGATGGTGAACCTTTTGAGCTCGGCGTGTCAGCATTTTAAAAAACCCTAACTTAACTCTGGTGCCATGTCACATATAGAAATTCTTTGATATTTGCAACCATAGTAAAACAAAGACTTATATTTTTGATATTTATTTTATATATTTAAATGCCATTTAACAAAGAAAAATCAACCAAAAAAATGAGTTCGCGTGTCACCTCTGACACATGTGTCATAGGTTCGCCATCGCTGGCTAGAGCCTTACTACTCAAACTATTCTCTGTGCATCAGCAATAAAGGTGTTACTAGAACATCTTAGAAAGGTAGAATCAGAACCTGCATTTTTTTAATTTTTTTAAAAATATATTTTATTGATTTCAGAGAGGAAGGGAGAGGAAAAGAGAGATAGAAACATCAGTGATGAGAAAGAACCATTGATTGGCTGCCTCCTGCACGCCCCCCCCCCCCCCAACTGGAGGTCGAGCCCACAAGCCAGGCACATGCCCTCGGCTGGAATCAAACCCAGGACCCTTCAGTCCACAGGCCGATGCTCTATCCACTGAGCCAAACCAGCTAGAGCGAACCTGCATTTTTAAAAAAATCCCTGAGCAATTTGTTTACCCATTAAAGCTTGAGATGCAATGATCAAGATGGCACCCACTAATCACCAGCCACCCACTTTTCCTCTGATCTCTGGCATACAGAAGCTGTTCCATCAACAGTGTGTAATTTTAAAACAAATTTGTAGCTTCTCATTACACACCTGTCATTCCCCTCCAATGGCTGGGTGTACTGTCCTGACCAAGCAATCTGCCAAACAGCATTGGTCTAAAAAAGTTGCTGCCCCGTCTCCCCAGGCCTTCCCTGCTCTTCAGGTACCCATATGCTACCCCGACTCTGTCACTCCGCGTACTATAATCATACTCAGAGAATGCTAGAATCAGACAATGACTATCATAGGTTCACTGCCCTGGGAGCAGAGTGTGAGACGGAGTTTTGTATTCAAGTGATTTATTCAGGAAGCATCTCAGAAAAGATGAGGGAAGAAAGCATAACAGAGTGTGGGGGGAGGGGGGAGAGTAGGGGGGCAGAAACTAAGCAAGGATATAGTCTCCCTTGAGACCAGCTTTACTCTGATCCTACAGGGATGTCCTGGAGCCCAGATTGCACCAAAGTATTGCTCCCACTTTAAAGCAAGGGTGGTCCTTCTTGTACTTTCAGGCTAGTCAGTCATTGGCAGAAGCTGGGGGTCAAGGCATGGCCTCCATACTAGTTGGTCCCTTTTATCTGAAGTGTTCTGTGGATGAGAGAAGCTGTGATTGGAGGGTGTACCAGCCTTGAATGGGAATTCTTCTCTGAAGTCCTGCTACTCTTACAATTAGGTCCTGAGCCTTCCCTTCAGAGAAGTCCTCTGGCTGCAGAAGATGCTGCCAAGGAGGCCCCCTGATCCTCACTCTGCTTTATATTGTTGTTTAATAGATAGAGCTTTGTCATCTCTCTTCAACAAATTAATGGCACTTAGCAAGAGCCACCCAATGTCAGTCTTTAAATATATTTTTATTGATTTCAGAGAGAAAGGGAGAGGGAGAGATAGAAACATCAATGATGAAAGAGAACCATTGATCAATTGCCTCCTGCACGCCCCCTACTGGGAATCAAGCCCACAACCCGGGCATGCTCCCTGACCAGGAATTGAACTGTGACCTCCTTCCTGATTCCTGAGTGGATGCTCAACCACTGAGCCACACCAGCCAGGCTCTTTTTTAAAATGGCTAATTTCACTGATAGTTTGAATCCTTCGGGATCTTAATATTTCTAGTTTGATGTTTGACCTCAAAGTAAATAATTACCTGTTTTTAAAAGATAGTATGGATTGGCAGGGGGGGTGGTGGTGGTGGTGGTGATGGTGATGGTGATTTCAGACTGGAGATTTGAGACCCAGGAGGAATGGCTCTAATTCGGAATTGAAAATGATAAGCTTTTCCTCTCTAAATATAATATGCACACATACTTACATAGCATATGCACATGCAAATGACACACTTCACTCTATTTCCTGTAGCCTTACATACACCAGGCCTGTCCTCTGCTTCTTCAAGTTTGCCATTGAGGATGCCCAAGTGTGTGACACTGTGGGGACTTTATTTTTTCTAGTGCATTACAGAAATTACCACAAACACAAGTGTGTCCTGCTGATGGATGCTCTTGGGAGACTGACATTCAACGTTCCCTTGTTTTGCAACAAGTACTTAGGATTGTGTTTGGGTTGTTTTCTACCAATTATTTCTACCTGGTGGGCCGACAGGCACAGTACACTGAAATAAAGCCAAGTCTTCTTGCTGGAGGAATCCTTACTTTGCACCAGGGACATCATCCACAGCTAAACTGTCCGTGGGAAACTCTGGTGTTGTTGGAAGCTGTCGCTCCATCTGGAGGGATGCTGTGCTATTTCTTACCTTTCTTCTATATCCTTTCTTACTTAAGAAAAGGTTCATCCTCCACATCTGCCCATTTCATCTTTCCACCATTCATACTACTATTCCATTATGATGACACTGTGTGCAGAATCATGCTTGCTTCCTTAATAAGGAGCTGAACAGTAAAGAGTGAGTTGAAAGGGCCTCGCACATGGTAATGTTCAATAAATGCACTCCGTGTTATTTTATCTTTCCTCTTTTCTCTTTTAAGTCCATCTCCTTGATCCCCTTATCTCCTCCGTGGGCTCTTTCTCAACTGCAACAATAATGCACCAATGAAAGGTGTGTGTCCTAGCAACACTCATAGCATTTATAAGGGAATTTCTCCTTTGTAACCCCTGCCTTAAGCTACGAGAACACCTGCAAAAAGTTAATATTAGCCCCCCAAAATATTTTTCCGTCATTTTCCTAAAAGACAGAATCCAAACTCTGCCTCCATTTAAAAATCAAAGTTCAAGCTCTGGAGATTATTTAGAATTACTTTATTTGGCAAAAAAATTAAATAAAAAATCCTACAAATAAATGAATTAAACCAATAATCAGGTAACTCAATAAGGGTTTTTTTAATGCTGAAAATTTGCCTACTTTAACATAAAACAACTTTTCACTAAATATGGCTATATGTTTTCTGAAAATTTGTGAACTTTAGATTTAGGAACTAAGCACGTAAAGATGTTGATGATAAATATGATAAACAACATGTTGAGAAATTACCTAAACCAATTTGATCATTCCTAATTATTAGGTACTTGTTGGTAACCTGGTTCAAAGAGATATGTAAGGACTAAAGTTCTACCCGCCCCCAAAGTCTGGCCACCAGCAAGAATGTTACAATGAAAGCAAATCTCAGGCCAAAATTTGCCAGCGCTACAAACACTAGAAAACACGTAGGCAAAAGAAAATGTGACAGTGGAATGTTAGTCAGTCTGAAAAAGGAAGGAAATTCCTACACATGCTGCAAATGGATGAACTGGAGGATCTCATGCTAAGTGAAATAAGTTAAGACAAATATGCATGATTCCACTTAAATGAGGTGCTTAAAGTAGTCAAAATCACAGAGACAGAAAGTAGAATGGTGATTGCAAGGGCTGAAGGGAGTGAATCATAGGAAGATAGTTTAGTGGATGCATAGTTTCAGTGTTGTAAGATGAAAAGGGTTCTGGAGATGTTTGGTGGTGATGGTAGCACAACATTATCAGTGTATTTAATACCCCCGAACTGCACACTTAAAAGTGCTTGGAGTGGTAAATTCCATGTGTGTCTTACCACAGTACAAAAAAATGGGGGAGAAAAAGGTCATTAACCTACTCTGTGAATTCAGTGATGTCCTCTCCTTAATCTTTCCAGCGCTCTGCAGGAAAGATTCACTCCAGGCTGATCCACCAATATTCTAGTCGTAAGATTCTACCAACCTTCTGATCAGATCAGACAGCAGACTCCTCCAAAAATGTCTAGACATGTAACTCATCGGAGTCCTTAGGTTTAGCGTCAAGCCATTCTCAACAGCATAGCCTCCTGGGATTGTTGGATTCTTATTTCCTGTTCATGCAAATGTGGAGTTAACTATGAAGTACTTTTTGCCAGTCTGTCTATTTTGAACCCCGCCAATAACATGAATGAAGAATCATTTATATCATCCTATACTAATTATTAACCCTTTTGATATATGGCCGGCTGGTGTAGCTCAGTGGTTGAGTGTTAATCTATAAACCAGGAGGTCTCGGTTCGATTCCCAGTCAGGGTCGCAGGCTCAATCCCAGTAGGGGGAGTGCAGGAGGCAGCTGATCAATGATTCTCTTATCATTGATGTTTCTATCTCTCTCGCCCTCTCTGACATCAATAATAATTTTTTTAAAAAATTAAAAAAACACAAATCTTTTGATATGGATCAGTGATAAATCTGGTCATTCTGGTTATCTTTATAAATACTAGCTAAACACCTCTATGGTATGAATTCCTTATTAATTATTTCAGCCATTAACCAAATGTCCTAGAGTAGGGACATTTATAACACTATTTCTCTACTTGCAGTTTCATAGTCCTATTACTGGATTGCCCTTCATAAACTCTTTTCAAATAACACATAGGTTATTATATCATGAAGCATTTTCAGGGTAGACAATGTCTACCTTCCCCAAATCTTTCCAACTAATGTATCCCCTTCACCCTTCTTAATTTCCCAGTTTTCTTATCCCCACCACCCCATCCTGACTTGTGAGTGTTTTAGGGAATGACTTCTATGTTAAACCCAATTTTATGTTCAGTTCAACACTATTCTATGCCCTGTGATTTCATTTAGACACTTAGGAAATAAATAGCCTGATTTTTTTTCTAGGAGGTAGGAATGGGAAAATATAAATATTTCACAGTAAAAATATTTGTTAGAAATTTCACTGTATATTCATTTTAAATTTACTATCTCCCGCTGCCCTAGGGGAATGGGCCCTAGTGCCTGGAAGGTCCTTGGTTGGTGAGCTCTGTGAGGTATAAAAGTCTAGAGGTAGAAATTAGAAAACTCCTAAATTTCTCTGTAGAAGGAAAAAAGAGAGATAGGAGAGATTGAAACAGCTGAGAAAGAAAGGGCCGGGAATGCCAAAACCAGGGTGGGCGTGCTGAGCCGAAACCTGTGGGGTGGGAAGGGCAACAAGAGGAGCCCAGTGATTGTGCGGCCAGGAGCAGACACCCAGGAAGGGCCAGCACGGTGATATTTTGAAGGATATATTGTGTGAGGTGATCCACAAAACTACAACGATGGCGATATCCTTGGTGTGGTTGGGTTTCTCGAGGAAATAGAGAAAAGAGCAGACTGAGAAGAACAGGAACAGCTGACCTCTGGGTTAAAGATGCATCTGATGCCTTAGAATCCAGCTCTGAGTATGAGGCGCTGAGATTTGGAACATTGTATAGGACAGTGGAGGAGATGGGGCCCTGTTCCATACACACCAGCCATATGGCAGCTGGCTATTCCTGTACCTTCAAAGTAGGTGCCAAAGCAGACGCACCATGAATCAATAGCAGGAGTTGCCTAGATTTGCCAGAGTCATAAGCACATATGATGGTTGGGTGCAGAACAGTGTTCCTTTAGTCATTTTGCAAGTAAACATTTAAAGTATTTGGTACCTTCAAATTTTATTTTTTCATTTTTCCCCCCTATCTTTTCAACTACCCAGTTCTATCTTCCAGGTCTATCACCAAAAGTACACAGAAGAAATAGTACAGGACACATATAACAAGAAGAAAAATCAGAAGAAGGCACAAGAAGGGTGGCCCAAAATGTAAATTACATGCTAATAGCCCAGAGAACAGTCAAGGCTTGGAAAGTGCTGTTTTAAAAGACAGACAGTATCTACTTATGATGCAAGGTTTCCAAACCATTTGCTCTTGATTGGAATTTAGCATGGTTAAATACATGGAAAGCATATTACCAAATTTCAGAGGGCTCAAAATAAAAACAGTAGCTAGCACTCCATATACCAGATCAAAATTTTTGAACTATTGGTAGATTTGTTTTGTTTTGAATATATTTTTTATTGATTTCAGAGAGGAAGGGAGAAGGAGAGAAACATCAATGATGAGAGAGAATCATGGATTTGCTGCCTCCTACCTACGCCCCTCCTGGGGATCAAGCTCACAACCTGAGCATGTGCCCTGACCGGGAATCTAACCATGACCCCCTGGTTCACAGGTCGATGCTCAACCACTGAGCCACGCCACACCAGCTGGGCTAGTTTTAGTTCACCAGACTCCTGCAAATTCACTCCTCTTAAGGACCATGGTTCTCAGCCTTGACCATGCATTGGGGTCACCTGAGGCCCCACTGAAAGAAATTCCGATGCGGTTCTAGAGGAAGACAATGGGGCATGAGTGTTTTCACAAGCTCTTCAGAAGTTTCCAGTGTGCTGCCAAGGTTGAGAACCATTGGTCTGAGGGCTCACTTTAGGTTGCTATATAAATGACAAATACCAGTCAATTTTAAATTTCTAACAACAAAACATTTTATAGTATGAGTATGTCTGTGCTAAAATTTTATTCAAAATTCTGTTTGAACTGAGTCTGCTGTGTTCTTATTTGCCAAATTCATTTGTCAGCCCTATCATTTCTCTGACTTCATAGGAAACAGGAGGCTAATTTACATCCCTTAATTAGTAGAAAGCATTAAGACTTTTTGTCTTGTCTTCTTTCAGGCCTGGTTGTAATACACCTTATACTTAAAAAAACTCATTTATTAACCATTAGAAGCACTGTAAGTCCAGCCAGTTCTTGGCTTTCACAAGCTGCCAGCATTTTTTTTCTCATGTTTTCCATGTTTCTTTCCCTTCAAGCAAAGGAAGATGAAAGCTCTCTTGGACTTTAAACCAGTCTGATGTCTTCCACTTCACTTTTCTGACTCCAGCTGGGAAAAAGTATCTGCTTCTAAAGCAGTGGTTCTCAACCGTGGCTGCACATTAGAATCACCTGGGAATCTTTTTAAATTCCTGATTTCTGGGCCTCCTCCTCTGGAAATTCTGTTTCTTTGTGATGGGGTGGGGCCACAACATGAGTAACAAAGAAACAGAATTTCTGGAAGAGGAGGCCCAGACATCAGGATTTTAAAAGGATTCCCAGGTGATTCTAATGTGCAGCCAAGGTTGAGAACCACTGTTCTCACGGATTGTGCGATTAGAATCGTCCACCTGGACAACCCAGCATGCTCTTCCCATTCGGGTCCATAACCAATCGCATCAGCAGAGTCCCCTTCGCCGTGTACTGTAACATACTCCCGGGCTGCGGGGAGTGGGGTGTGGACCTTTCGGGGCCCTCTGCCTACCACAGTGGTCTTGGGTGTCACCTGCCCTGCTGTCAGACCCCGCATCACTCCTGTGTTGCCGTGGAGCACATTCTCCAGTTGTTTTTCTGAGAAAGGATGCATGGAAAGAACATTTAAAACTTAGCATGTCTAAAAATATCTTTCGATCATGTATTTTCATTGCTCTGAGCCCAGAATTTATTGCCGCGAACGTGTCATCATTTACTTCAGGCGGCCTCCTGGCTCCCGGAATAAGCACTTGGGTTGACCTCCAGCCCCCAGCTCTTCCTCACTGCCACCTGCCAAGAGTGGAGGCAAGAACGCTACAGCGGTGCAACCGGCTGCGCACAGGTGGGCCCTTTGGCACCAGGTGGTAAGCGACTTGGGGGTGGTGTCCGAAGGGAAGACTCAGCCCCCGGGCATGGGAAGAGCCTTAGGCGGCGTGCAGGTGGGTCGTGCAGGTGGATCGTGGAGGTAGATTGTGGAATAGACCCAGCAGGTGGGCTGGGAGGCCACCGCGGCGCCAAGGGCCACTTCTGCCGCCCGAGGCTGGGAAGACGGGAGCGAACTTTCCCACGGGCCCGCCCGCCGGGCGCGGCCGCGCTGCTCGCGGGTCTGCGCGGGGTCAGGGCGGCGCCGCCCACGCGGGCTCAGGTCGAAGCGCAGACGCGGGAGAGCCGGCGGCGGGGAGGGACCGGCTCGACACCAGGCCGCGGGCCCGGCCGCCGGCGCCGCTCGAGCGCGTTGCGCGGGGTTTGGCTCCTGTCGCTTCCCGTCCCGCGGAACCGGCATCGCCGCCGCGGGAGCCCCGCGCTCCTCGCCGGGGCCGGGCCGCGGTCGCCGGGAGGGGCGCGGAACCGCGGCTCGGGCTCGGGACGCAGGTGAGGCCGGCGGCTCCGGGAGCGGCGGGCGGACGGCTCCCCGCGGGCACCGGCTCGGCCCGGCCCGGCGGCGCTGCCCGGAGGACGCGGAGGGCAAGGCTGGCTGCGCGGCCGCCAGGGAGGGGCGGCGGCCGGGCAACTTGCGCACCTGCGGCTCCGGGGCGGCGGCGGGGCGCGCCCCGGGCGAGGGTGGAATTACACGGCGCGGAAACGCGAGCCGGGCGGCGGGCTCGGGGCGGCGCTGCGGGTCGGAGCTGCCCGCGTCCCGTGCCTTCTCCGGGGAGCCGGGGCAGGTGGGCTCTGCACACCCCCTTCCTTTTGTCTGGTCCGGTCGGCGCGGGCGCCGCGGCTGCGAAGGCGGCCGCCCCGGGTCCGGGAGTGCAGACCCGACGCCGCGGTCCTGGGCGCCGAGATGCGGCGGGCGCAGGTGGGGAGAGGGCCGGGTGGGGTGGGGTGGGGGCTGCCGTGCCTTAATCAGCCCTGGCGGCTTACATCGCCGTCTCCTTTTAGAGATCACACTCCATGATTTTGTAGCATCTGATCGTTTTAAGTGCACCCGGAGAGCGTTCATTAGTTACCTTCAAAGGAGCGCTGAGCAGGTAGGTGGCTATTAAGTTGTCCCATTTTATAGACGGGACCGCGGAGGCACCAGGAAAGGTGATTATAACCCACCCGAGCGCGGGACTTGTCGTGAGAACTCGTCCGGCTGACAGCGGTCCTCAGCCCAGTCATCAGCCTCCAACCGGAGGTCGCGCTCAGAGTGCCTGCCCCACGTTTCTTTATCCCTTAATTTCTAAAAACCTTCCTTAAAACATGGAGCTGAGTCCTTCCAGACCCCTGACATAGTACCCCGAAAGGTGATACTTAAAAGGCCAGAATCATTTCAGTTGTTGACGGGTCGGGTCGCAGTAGGGACTAAATTGATTACGTCTTTCAGCTGGTAAGTCTTTAATCTCCTACGTTTTCCACTGAGACCCCAAGATAGCGATCATCAGAGCAGAGACCCCAAATGTTTGTTTAGTGAATAAGTAGAATGAAGGAGGCGAGTTGCTGGATATCCCTAACTATTGACCAGGTAGTTTTCTAAGTTTGGAGAATAGTCCCTTTAGTACTTTGAATGAAAGTTACCTTGTAATCGTGCATATTTTAGGGGGAATACAGTAAGTAGATCACCTATAATACTGAGACAGCACCGAGTTGGGGTGTATTTAATATAAAAGTTTGAACTTCCTGTAAATGTGAGTGTAAACCTTTATAATAATTTAGAACCGTAAAATTTGCCTCCACAGTATATATGTCTTGCCTGCAACACAGCTGGGTCAAAACGGCCTCATCAAAACACAGAATTGCTATTTTCAAAAAAGATGTTAACAGGTTGTGTGTGCAACAGATTTCCCTGATGACACCAATTACCAGATGCATTCATCTTTTTCATTTCTGGGTTGTTTGGAAATGTTATAACTGTATTACATGTGTATTGCATGTCATATATTGTGTCAGTCTGCTATAACAAGCAGTTAAGAAGATATTGACCTGGTCCCCTAAAATCAGCAAGGAGGTTTATGATAAACATGAAATCCTTTTCTGAGGGAGCAGTTAGAAGTAGGTAATTTTCTGTGCAGTCTGTAGCTTGAGAACAGGGGTACTACTGTGGCTACAAATATTCTACATTCCACTGCATAATAAAGAGAGGGGGTACTCGCCTTTTGATATTTAAATGTTAAAAAGTTCCACCATTTAGCAGCCAGATCCCTTTTAGGAATGGTAACTTTGAGAAAAATCAGATTTTGAGATACAGACTATTGAAGTGAAGTAAATTATCAGTTGACAAAAGAAGTTTCCCCTAGAATAGACCTTTCTAAGATGAGAAAGAAAAAATTTTTCTCCTCCTTATGTACTTAGTTTGTGTCCAGGTAATGGTCCATGCCCATCTCATCCCATCCGTGAATTAATTGTACCTTGCCTCTGACCCTCACTCTAGTCCCTGAACTTCTTGCATCTTTGATTGCTGTCTTTGGGCAGAGGAAAGTTCGCTCAGGAAGGAAAGAAGGCTCAGAGAAGCTATGAGGATATCTGTTTCATATATAACATAAATTTTCCCACTCGATTTGGAAATGTACTAGCTTATATTTAAGGTCTAGTCAAAATGTCCCTTTATCAAAGCCCCAATAATGCCCACATTAAAATATCTTTATTTGGCATTGTATACAATAAAGTGTAGAAAAAAAGGATCATATTGATGAAAACTGAGTATACTTGGTTAACAAGGTGTTTTGTTGCTGTCTTAGATTTTAGGAAATATTTGGGAAATGACATGAGTGGTAAGTCTCTTACAAAGCTAGCTGAGAATATTGGCGTGGTTACATTTTTTTTTTTAATCTTGCTACTTTTCTCTGTAGCCAAGAGAAATATAGGAGATTATTCTAATAATAGAAGTGTCCTCAAGTTCTGTAATTTCTTTACCTTATTAGTTCACTGATGGTTTAGTAGCCTGAAAACCTTAGAAGCAACTTCAAAAAAAATTTTTTAGGAATAAAACACTTTTAATGTATTTGTCATTAAATATGATTTTGAAAGTGACAATTTAAAGAGCGATTGAGAAGAGTCCCACATCCATCATGGGCTTGTGGTTCTATTATCAGAAACAGAACAGAAAAAGCACTGAGAATACGGAAAACAAGTGTGTGTTACACTACTGCACCTGCTTCCAGTCAGCAGCTTGAATAGCACCTTGACCAGGTGAGGCCCCGCCAGGCACACCCCCACCTCCCCTCCCCCTGCCCCCTCTCAGGCTCCCAGCGTGCTCACTGCTGCCCAGGGCGTCCCAGGAACTGTCAGAGGTGCCTTTGAAGGCTCCCTCCCACAGTCCTGGTGAAAGTGGCCTTTGGGGGGAGGGGGGTGGGTGGGCGTGGGGGGGTGGATAAGGGGATACACCTACTGGAGGTGGTTACAAAGCTGTTTTAGTTTGTAATTGACAAGGGCCACAGTAATGGGCCAGAGATCACAAACACCCCTGTCCACCTCACTCAAGGCCCAGCCTCACCTGACCTTTATTCAACCCAGACACCACCCAGGCCCTGTACTCAGGCGAGGGAGCAGGGCCCAGCCAAGCCCAGTCTCCTTCCTCAAACCGGGTGTCTTGGAACCCTTCCAGCTGAGTGCCAGCCCAGCTTGCACCTGCCCCCCAGGAGGCTTTCTTGGTTTCTTCCTGTTTTGGGGCCGTTTCGGTCCAGGTGGCCGCTGGGGAGAACAGCAGTTCAGTCGGGCAGTCGTCTGGGGACTCACCCCTCACTCCCTGGAGGTGCTGGCCTCGGGCTGGGCGTGTCTGCTGTGATAGGCCTCCAGCCCCCTGCAGCTCCCTGCTCCCCAGTCAGGAGGCCATCAGGAGGGCAGAGCCCCTGCCTGGTCCCAGCGGGCAGCTGTGCAGGATTTGCTGAGTTCCTCTGGGCACAGAGCAGCGTCCATGCCTGTGAGGCCTCAAGACAGGTGTGGGCGAGGCCAGCTACCTCTCTGACACCATGTGGTCAGACTGCCTCGGTCAAAACATTCTTTTAAAATTGCTGAGATAAGCATGAGTCTTATTGTGAATGAGAATTGCCAGGCCTATTTAAAAACTTGTTGAAAAAATTTATCCAGGGAGCCAGAATTGAATTATGGACACCAGTTATTCAGCATGCAGTGAGTAGTAGAAACTTGTGGGCCAATGATATGTCAGTCGGGGACTGTCTACTTACATTTTATTTCATAGGCAAAGAAATTAAAACTAAGGTAATTCTTTTGCCATATTCAGATCAAATTTTTGGTTTTAAGGTATAGCCTATTCTTTTCCAGGCCATTTGTCTTCTGATATATATATATATATGTGTGTGTATGTATATATATATATATATATGTATATATATATATATATATATATACATACACACACACACACACACACACACACACACACATATATATATATATTAGTAAGTTGTATAATAAATACTAATATAGCTATATCTGTTTGACTTAGAACTAGCTAAGGCTGTAGAGTCCTAAATAAAGTTTTCCCTGCTTTCGTCAGACATTACACATTTTGCTCACCAAACACCATACCCTTTCCCAACTTGCTGTGTAGCTTCTGTTATTTTCCTTGCTCAAGATGCCCATTGCTCTCCACTTTCGATGCTAAATCCTCTGTGTCCTTTAAAACCCAGATGGAATGGAGGTTACCGTTATCCTAAACTTGGTGTCTCTAATTTTCATTCATGTTTTTATATTTTGGCTATATATGCATGCATAGTAAACAAACTATAACATTATTGCACATACTTTAAAAAAATTTTGTAACTTAACTATGCTGTGTTATTCGCTATTGTGTGTATATTTCTGCAGGCTTTTCCTTAACATACTTTGAAATTTATATATATATATATATATATATATGTTATATATATATATATATATATATATATATGATAGCTTTAGTTATATTGCTGTATAGTATTACATTGTCAGTGAACAAAAAAGTATTTGACAAATCTCCTATTGATGAACACTTGGGTTGTTTCCCATTTTTCCCTACTACCATAAAAGGTTGCTAAAATGAACATTTCTATGTGATATAACATAAGGCACATACAAACCTAAAAGTAGGACTGCAAATCAGTAGATTCATGTTTCATTTTTACCAAATCTTGCCAAATAGCTTTCCACTTTCAATGTTATCTAAATCCTCTCTATCCTTTAAGACCCAGATGGACTGTCGTTTTCCCACTTGGTATTGTTAGACTTCTGCATTTTCCCCAATATGATTAGTGTGGGATACTTCTTTTCATTTTTATTTTCCTGATTTCTGGTGAAGTTGAACACATTTCTTATGATTGTTGGCCATTTTGGTTACCTCTTTTGGGAATTGTGCTTTCAAAGCAAATAAGGTCTACACATTGATATCTTAAATCTCTCATGTTTCTCCTCCCTCTTTTAAAAGCTTATTTTTGTTGACAAAAAAGTCATTTGTCATGTAAAATTCCCCATATTCTGTGTTTAGCTAGTTGTATCCTCACAGTATCATTTGACACGTTTCTCTAGTCTTCATAAAGTGGTTCTTGGATTTAATGCTTGATTCAGTTTGGTAAATTTTCTTAAGGATATAGATGGTGCTGAGTACTTCCAATTGCTTTACATCAGGAGGCACATGATGTTTGGTGGTTGTTGTGGGCTAATTGTATCCTCCCAAATTTACTTGTTGAAGAGTTAATTCCCACTTCTTCCGAATGTGACTGTATTTGGAGATTCCTTTAAAGAGGTGATTAAGTTAGAATGAGGGTGGTTGGGTGGGCCCTAATCCAATCCGATTGCTATCCTTATAAGTAGAGGAAATTTGGACTTGGTTGGAGTATTATCCCATATACCAAAAGGTTTTGGGTTTGAGTCCAGGTCAGGGCACAGATGGAAGGCAGCCAATCAATGTTTCTCTCTCACATGACGTGTTTTGTCTCTCTCTACTTCCTTCCCTCCTCCTCCTTCTCTCTCTTTCCTCCTCCTCTCTCTGTCCTCCTCCTCTCTCTAAAGTATATCCTCAAGTGAGGGTTTTTAAAAAAGAGAAAGACGTCAGGATGCATGCCTAGAGAGGAAAGTTCATGTGAGGACCCATGAGAAGGCAGCCATCTAAAACCTAGAAGAAATCAACCCAGAAGGCCCCTTGATCTCAGCTTTTTAGCCTTCAGAACTGTGAGAAAATGAATTTCTATGAGAAAATGAATTAAAGCCACCCAGTCTGTGGTACTTTGTTATTGTAACCCTATCTAGCAAACTATTATTATTTAGTTATGACATTAGGATTGATCTTTGAATGCAGGTGGTAGCTGCTTTATATCTCTATATATAAAACCCTAATGTGCAAGTAGACCAAGTGGCACAACAACCGAACAACTGGTTGCTATGACATGTGCTGACCACCAGGGGACGTGCATGGGAACACGGTGGGCGTCGGCAGCAGGCGGCAGAGTGCAGAACATGGTGGGTGTAGGCCCTAGTGGGATGGTAAAGCAGGTGAGTGGGGCACCAGACCAAGGCGGGGTGCCAGTTGCTGTCATAGGGGTGAGCCTCTGGTTGTCACTGAAAATTCTTTGCTCCTGTGTGCCGCGGTCCTGCCCGGCGCTTGCACCTGCTGCTGGTGCCCGGCGCCGGCCCTGATTGCTTGGTGTTGTCATTGGGTGCAAGCAGCGGCTGTCAGCCCTGATCGCCCCTGAGGGCTTCTCCACCTCCCCCTGCTCCTGTGGGGTGATCGGGGCAGCAGCTGCCACTTGCACCCACTGCTGGTGCCAGCCCCAATTGTTTTGCACTGTCAGTGGATGCAAGCAGGACCGGTGCCATCAGTCTGTGGGGAGCAGCAATGGGAGTGGGGCTGCTGGCAGAGAGGGGTCCGGGGGCTGCGGCAGTAGGGGCCAGGCAGGGGCACAGAGGATGGGCCAAGACTTGCCCCTGTGCCCACCACAGCCTTGTGGCCTACAGTTCCTTTCAAGGTGCATGAATTCGTGCACTGGGCCCCTAGTATTCATTATAAAATGCTCCCTTCTTTTATTCTAATGTTTTTAATATCAATGTTTTCCCCCAGAAATTAGGGGTTGAAAATGGTGATTATATTAATCATTCTATTTTATTAGCATGGTGAATCTATACTAAAAAATATTTTCTCACCAACTATTTGGTTACCCTGAAATAGTCTGTATAGCAAAGGTAAAATAGATACTCGATTTGATTTTCCCCCCTATTTATCCATTTTCAGATTCTGACATATCCAGATCACCTGAGAATTCTTAACTTGAAACTTTAGGAATTGAATTTATATTACCAGAGTGAGCCAAGGACCCTTAAACTGAGAAACTTATCTGAAAGGTATTCCTGTGCTGGTGATGTCCCTTGAGCACCTGGCAGATACAATATGAAACTGTTCTTCCCGGAGGGACAGGTCCTCAGACTAGGTCCCATCTTGTCTCAAGGCAAAGATGAGTTCATATTCCAAAATTACAAAACTTGGGGGGAAGTTAGTGCGAATTAATAGACATGATTGAGAGGAAATTTAGACCCCCAGAAAATTTAAGTGAAACCAGGGGTTAGTCTTGGATTCTCTTCTTTATCCATACTCACAAACGGATTTCTCTATTTTCGTGGATTTAGAGAACAATCAATCCCACATTTAAATATCTTGTTTCAACAGTCTTCAGAACTCCAGATTCTTGAATCCAGCTGTGTTAGTTCTACTTGAAAGTTGGACATGTGCCCTAGCCGGTTTGGCTCGATGGTTAGAGCATCAGCCTGCAGACTGAAAGGTCCCAGGTTCGATTCCGGTCAAGGGCAAGTTTCCGGTCAAGGGCACATGCCCAGGTTGTGGGCTCGATCCCCAGTGGGGGGTGTGCAGGAGGCAGCCAGTCAGTGATTCTCTCTCATCATTGATGTTTCTAACTCTCTCTCCCTCTTCCTTCCTCTCTAAAATCAATAAATATATATATATATTTTAAAAAAATTGTACATGCATCTCAAATTTATATCCGAAACTGGAATCTTGATTTGCCCCTCCTGTGTCACTTGAATCTTTCCACATATCAGTTGATGGCAACTCCATCCTTACAGTTGCTTATTTCAAAACTTTTAGAGCCATCTTTGATTGTTCTTTATCTTGGACCCCATATTCAATCCATCTGGAAATCCTTCAGTATATGTCCAGAACTTGACCATTATTTACCACCGCCACTGCCATCACCTGACCTGAGCCTTATCTTTTGGCTGGATTCCTGCAGCAATATTTTTCTGCAGGAAAATGGAGCTTGGTAGAAGGGTTAACTGATAGTTTTCATAATCATACTTCTGCTTTATACTCAGAGAATTTTAATTAAAACTAAAGCTACTAAGCCATTGAAAAGGTGCTACCTTTTCTCATTTTTCTTTTCTAACTTTCATTATGAGTAAGTAAGAGTTTACTAGGGAGGGGGCAGAATTTGTGGAAGCACATGGTATACTAGGACAAGCATTTTGATTCACATTTTGCGCCTTGGTGTCTTGGCAGTGGTGGCTGCGTTTTGGTGGGGTGGTGATGGGGATCTGTGTTCCACTTGGGGGAAGCCAAGTGTTGGTTTGTCGGCACCAGGTCCGTGGTGCCATTTATTTTTTATTATTATTATTTTTAAAAAATATATTTTATTGATTTTTTTTACAGAGAGGAAGGGAGAGGGATAGAGAGTCAGAAACATGATGAGAGAGAAACATCGATTCAGCTGCCTCCTGCATACTCCCTTTTGGGGATGTGCCTGCAACCAAGGCACATGCCCTTGACCAGAATCGAACCTGGGACCCTTTAGTCCGCAGGCCAACGCTCAACTGAGCCAAACTGGTTATGGCGCCATTTATTTTTAAATGACCAGTACACATCATGGCAGTTCCTGTGTTGAGCGTCTACCCCCTGGGGGTCATTGTGCATCATAGCTACTGGTCGGATGGACACTTAGCTTTTTATATTTATAGAAATGCAGGGTATTTGGTGTTGTGAAGGATTATATAGACTTGAGACACTGCTAAAAAGAGAGAGAGAGAGAGAGAGAGAGAGAGAGAGAGAGAGAGAGAGAGACAGACAGCAGGATATGTGTCTGCTAAGGCACATTCTCTGGAGCTTACAATTTAGAGGAAGAAACAGACGTACACATTAGTATAGTACTATGGTGGCACAGTGACATGAGGACTAAACAAAGGCTTAGGTAACAGATGAACTATCCAAAGGAGAGTTTTTTTTCAGGAAAGAGAGAAAATAATACAAGTACTAGGAGCTTTAAGTCCTTTTTGAGGGGGAGGGTGAACAATGATGGGATAAATAAGTAAAGTAAATAAACCCAAGTCTCTTAGCTTCCAGATTGGTGCTTGTTCTACGAGGAGATACCTACCTCTTTGTTGTCTCCATTATCTAGCAATCTTTTGCAGTAACCTAGTATAGCTGCCTCTACCCAACAAAAGCCTCTCTGTGTAACTACTCTTTTTCCCAGAGGAAAAAGGGAGTTTGAAGTCAGGCCAGAATGTTTATCTTTGCTGCCACTTTCTCATTGAATCTTTTCTTTATTATTGCTACTTGACCCATCAAAAAGAATATAACTATCCAATAAGATTATGGTAAGTTAGACAACTACTTATTATTAACTTTCAGTTAAGACCATGCTTTATGTCATATTAATGTATTCCACATAAAGGAATATATTTTAGCTCTTATATACCCTTCTGAGAAATCAGCCTGATAGGCATCTGGGGAAAGAAGGCTCTGTCTGACCTCAGGGTCAATTCTTAGATGTTTCCCTCTGAAAGCCCTGAGAATTTTGCCTACTCTCCTACCCACCTCTCTCCCCCTCGTATACTTTCATAATACAGGTATTTGTTATTCTTTGTGTTTACTGACAAAATAGTAGGTGCTATTACTAATTACTATTACTAGTAGTAGGTGCAAATATTTACTGAATGAAGAATATCTGTAGCCTCAAAATACAACTTAAAATTGATTTTTTAAAAATCACTTGATTTCATTTTCTTCTTGCTATTGTCTCTTCTTGGTCCAATAAAAGTTTATTGGCACTTCTATTTAAAATGTGTTTGTATATATCTTTACGTTGCTCAAAAATATCCCAGAATGGCTAAATGTATCCTTTGGAACAAAACTTGTAGAATCATTATATGGTGCTTTCTAAGATTTACATGTAAATACAAATATACACACACCTTTTAGAAAAGTATATTTCATCTTTGCTCAAACTATTAATTCTGTATGAAGTATCTTTTGCTTATATTTTCTCCCTAAGAAAGTAGTATGTAAAATGAATGGGTTCTCACACTATTACTTTTATTTATCTTTAGAATGTATTCCCTTTTTTTTTTTTAACCAAAGAATAGTGGCAGTTAAAATGGGCAAACTAAATCAAAATACAGAAGTTACAAAATGCCTGCATTTCTTCGATTATGATTATTTTATTTTACAATTCTTAAAGATATCACTTGGATTGAAAGACTGCAGTGAGCATTCAAGACCATGTGTCTGAAGATGTTTATGAGAGATAAAAAAAGGAAAAGGAAAAAATTTTTAAAGAATAAAGAGATGGTATTCAATTGTGTAGATTAAGAAGATGTAGGAGAAGGTAGGAAGTACCTGGCAGCTACAATAGCATCAAATTGTATTACCTTTTCTCCTTAAGGTTAAATATGCATGTCTAAGAGGTCAGCAAGCCCAGGGGAGGTAGAAGGAAGGTAGATGAGAGCTGATTAGATGATGATAAGGTAGTTTAAACCATTGAATACTTTCTTACCAACAAAAGTTGGGTGCTTTCCAAGAAAGATGTATCTGGATATGAATACCAAAGGGTACTATGCAAAATCATTTAACAATTAAAAAGCTGTTGAAGTTGACTTCACCATGTTCACACCCCAAAGTGTGTATTGGCGATTATTGAAGAAGATGGAGGTCTCTCTGTGTAACTCATGATTTAGACAGTTCTAGAGTTAATAAATTGGAGGCCTCAATTGCCATTTTAGTTACTGCAGCTACCAAGTCTAGACTTACAGAATTGACAGCTTAATCACCTGATCCAGTCTCCTCATTGTACATATAAAGTATCTAATACCCTTGACAAAGATTGAAAGCTAATGTGAGAGGGATCCTGAATTACAAGCCACCTTTTACTAAATAATACATGTTCTAGAAATATCTATTGAACTACATAAGGCATTTAAATTATACAGGAACCTAATAATATCTCTAAAAGCCTGTTTTAATTTCTGCTTAATATGAAGTTACTGTTTTGTTCCTAGTGTGTTCTTATATAGTTCACAAACAAATGTGGTGACTTTCTCTTGCTATGAAAACTCAGTCATTTGTATTTTTGCAGTATTCCACAAACTATTGATTGCAGTGTTATTAGTACTTCCTTCCTGTGGTCTGCTTGGATTTGGGCATGTTTTACTCCAGGTCTTCTGTGTTTATAACACATTTAAATAAAAAATATCCAGCATTAGCAGGGGGAGCTGACATGGTATTAGTTCTACAGAATAATCAATATTTGTGCAGCTGTTCCCAGCAGTTATTACATATGATGTTCTGTCCATGTGAACAATCACTGATCCTAAAGCCCACTTCTGCAAAACAGCTGTGGATTACTTCTGGGGTTGCTGTGTCCCTCAGAACAGTCATATTTTTCTTACTTTAACAATATGCTGTTTCTTTATATTACAAAAGGAGTATTCCTTCTCATTTCATGGAAACATAATGTACTGAGGTGATTGATTATGCACCAGTCTAATGGCCACAAATACAGAATGGTGCTTTTATGCTAAACACACACACACACACACACACACACACACACACACACGCGCGCGCACGCGCGCGCGCACAAGACAAAAAAACAAGGTATATACACATTT
The DNA here is from genome assembly GCF_964212035.1 of Myotis nattereri. Classification (NCBI taxonomy): domain Eukaryota; kingdom Metazoa; phylum Chordata; class Mammalia; order Chiroptera; family Vespertilionidae; genus Myotis; species Myotis nattereri. The sequence continues at coordinate 33,276,694 of NC_138079.1, forward strand.
TAAATTTAAATACCCATAGCGTATGGTGCCGGGGTGTTTCTCAGCATCTAAAAGGGTTCAGGAATCTGGAGAAGGGGCTGTGTTTAAATTAATAAAGAGACTAGACATGAAATATAAATTTGGAAGGCATTTTGGGGAGCCAGAGGAGACCTAGCTTCAGTAACCAAGTTCTCTGAATCTCTGGACACCTAGGTTTTTATTAATACCAATTGCCCTAAAGCAAAGCAGATATACATATCAAAAGGTAAGGTTTGGCCCTAGCCGGTTTGGCTCAGTGGATAGAGCGTCGGCCTGCAGACTCAAGGGTCCCGGGTTTGATTCCGGTCAAGGTCCTGTACCTTGGTTGTGGGCACACCAAGTAGGGGGTGTGCAGAAGGCAGCTGATAGATGTTTCTCTCTCATCCATGTTTCTGACTCTCTGTCCCTCTCCCTTCCTCTCTGTAGAAAATCAATAAAATATATTTAAAAAAAAAAAAAGGTAAGGCTTGGTATACAGTAGGCATTGTCAGGTTTGGGAACTGCCTTGGCTGTCAGGCAGCAGGCAATAATATATGCAAATCTTTAGGTTTGGGGAAATGCTTTCAGCTATTCTGGCAGGCGATAATATGTATCTTCAGCCCTGCTGGAGCCCCAAGTTCCCTCAACCTTTTGATGAAACTTCTTGCATTTATGACATGCTGGAATTAGCCTCCAGCAGTATGGGTAGCATTTCTGCAGGCCATTTTCTCTCTGATTTTAGTAGTCTTCCCCCTACCCCAAATCCTGCCAGAAACCAGTAGACTTATTTAACCTTACAAATACAAGAAAGGTGCATATATTTTTTAAAATATTCAAAGTTCCTTAGATAGTTCTGTTCATTTTATTTTTACTACTATCATCATTGCAACAGTAAGGCTGCTGACAGTCTGTGTTTTTCTCTATAGCATCATTCCTTTATAAGAGCTAATGACTGGTTTGGTTGTACATTAAATAGGAAACTCATCTCACCAGCATTAAATGTGTTCCCAGTGATGTTTATTCATAGACCTCCTACTTTCACACTAACGCTCAGCAGACTTAAGGGCTCCAGATGTTGCATCATTTAGGTGTAGTAACATGGCATTGAGAGTCAAGGCTGACATTATCCCTTGTCTGTAGTGCAGTTTCATTAGTTTTTTCTTTAAAAAAGAAAAAAGAAGACCAAAATTTAGAAATATTATTTGCTCTGAAATGGTTTGAACTGGCTAAATCAGTTTAGTGTTTAATATTCTAATTAAATATGCATTGTTCCTTTCACATTTTTTACCAATTTTACCTCCCTTGGCTTTTTTTTTTTTTTGGTATAGCAAAGGTGGAGATTTATTGAAGAACAAGTACAGGCTCCCACATGGGGAGAGGGAAAGAGTCCCACAGAATGTACTTCCACGTGAGGAGTGGGAAAGTGTCCCCCCCCCCCTTGGCTTTTTATCTTGTATTTACCTTCCAATTTTTAAAGAAATGTACAGATAATTGATAAGGGAACTTCAGACTTTTTGGCCATTTTATTTTCTGATTTTTCTTTCTTGTTCATTTATAAATGACTTTTACCTTTTTTAAAAAAATACATTTTTATTGATTTCAGAGAGAAAGAGAAAGAGAGATAGAAAAGTAAATGATGAGAGAGAATCATTAATTGGCTGCCTCCTGCATGCCTCCCCACTGAAGATTGAGCCTGCAACCCAGGCATGTGCTCTGACCAGGAATCGAACCATGACCTCCTGGCTCATAGGTCCACGCTCAACTACAGAGCTGCACTGGTCGGGCATGACTTTTACCTTTTGAGAAATTATCAACTCAGTATTTTTCTCTTTTATACCAGAGCTTTTATTCTATGCCTTCTGTAACAGAAAAGATACACAATAAATAAAACAGCATTTTAATAATGTCAAAATTGAGAAGCTTAGGTTCTTTCGGTACTGTTATGGAGTGAGTTGTGCTGTGCCCCACCCCCTCACCACCAAATCCATATGTTGAAGCCCTAACCCCCATATTCTGATATTTGGAGATAGGCTCCTAAGGGGAGTCATTAAGTTAAAATGAAGTCATAAGGGTGGGATGCCAATCTAATAGGACAGTTGTCATTATAAGAAGAGGAAGAGGGCAGAAATGCACATGCACAGAGGAAAGGCCATGTGAAGACTCAGAGATGCAGCTGACTGACTACAAACTAGGAAGAGAGCCCTCACTAGAACCCCAAACTTTTGGCCCCTTGATCTCAGATTTCCAGCTTCCAGAGCTGTGAGAAAACAAGTTTCTGTTCTTTAAGCCACCCTGTGTGTGGTATTCTGTTACAGCAGGCCAAGTAAACTAATACAGGTATCATACTGACAAGATAGAAATTTTTCTTTAAGGAAACCAGTGTTGTCAAATTTCAAAGGAAAAGCTATTTTTAATTATCTCAATAGCCAAGACAAACGCAAACTTGCCCTTTTTAGTTAACAAAGATTAATAACTTTGAGCATATGTTAGTATTAGACATCAAAAATAACTATTTTTAATCAACAGAATTTATTTTTAGAGCAGTTTTAGCTTTCAAACATTGATCAGAGCCCTGGTCAGTTTGGCTCAGTAGATAGAGCGTCGGCCTGTGGACAGAAGTGTCCCAGGTTCGATCCAGTCAAGGGCACATGCCTGGGTTGTGGGCTTAGTCCAACATGCAGGAGGCAGGCAATCAATGATTCCCTCTCATCATTGATGTTTCTATCTTTCTCTTCCTCTCCCTTCCTCTCTGAAATCAATAAAAATATACTTTAAAAACAAATAAAAAACATTGATCAGAAATCTCCCATATAATCCCTCTTACACAGTTTTTCCTATTATTAACATCTTGTGTTAGTGTGATACATTTTTTACAATTGATGAATACAGGCTGGGGCAAACATAGGTTTACAGTTTGTATGGAAAATAATAGAATAATTAATAAAGAATACAAAAATAAACTGTTTCAGGTACTCACCTTATATTGATGTTTTATTTTAATCTAAAGTTCTTAGTTTACATTAGGGCTCAGTCTTTGTGTTGTATAGTTCTAGAACTTTTAGCAAATGTATAATGTCATTAATTCTCCACTATAGTAACTAAAATCCTCCTATGTTCAACCTATTGTCCCTCCCTGTCTCTCTACCCAAACAATTAGATGTTCATATATAAGGATGATGAAATTGCTGGAAAATACTAATTTAAAATTGTTTTTCTTTATTATTCTGATAGAAAAGTTAGAATATTCACATTCAAAGTTCTGAGAAATACAAAATTACAAATCTGTTGTCCTGATGATTTATAAGAACTTTAATATCGTAACTTGTGATCCAAAACTTGAATTTTTGCAGCTTGAGGTGTGAAGCTGCTTGCAGAGCATAACTTTGCCCTTTTGGGCTCCAGAAAGGCCAGCAGCCTCCCCCGGCTGATTGTACTGTTTGATAAATCGTACTCCTTGTATCATTGTTAAGTAATACTCCCTGTGCTAGGATTGTGTGATCCAAGACAGCCTTTTTGTTCTATGGGCCTGAGCTGAAACTAGGACTTGCCAAGAGAAGCATGAGACTGAATTCATTTATTATATATTTTCTAGAGGCCCAGTGCACGAATTCGTGCATGGGAAGGGTCCCTCGTCCTGGCCAGTGATCGGGGTGGCCGCCGGGGAAGGGACTACAGGAGGTTGGCTGTTAGGCCAGCTGGGGGGATGACTGCGGGAGATTGACAGCCATGGGAGGTTGGCTGTGGGAATGCACTGACCACCAGGGGGCAGCTCCTGCATTGAGCGTCTGCCCCCTGGTGGTCAGTGCGCATCATAGCTACTGTCTGGTCATCCGGTTGTCCAATTATAACAGTCGCTTAGGCTTTTATATATATAGATTGTACTCACCTTACAACCCAACTTGCTTGTTCACTGGGTTAGCCAACTACTGAGAGTCAAAATGCCCCCACCAATGAGAAATGGAGTTTATGGTCTTGTTGCCCCTAGCAACTCATCTCTTTGATCAACAGCTCCTAGCAACTTTTGCTTTTATAAACTCTGAGATGCCCCCTCCATTTTGGAACATATTCCCAGTTCATACTGAGAATATCAAGGACTTCATTTGCCAGTTTTCACATTGTTACCTAAATATACTCTCTTTAAAAAGGCATCTCCAGATTTTTGTTTACAGTCCCGATGTGAGAGGTTTACTTTATGTTACATTTTTCTGCCTTGGCCTATTCCCAACTGTTCAGGATTTGTATTCCAAAAGTCTTCATTCACATTTAACCATTTCTTTGGTGTGAATGGGCTGGGACTGCTTATGCACATATAAACTGATATTTGATTTATGTCACTTTCATAGTCAGAGAGCAGCAGGAACACATTCCTATATCTCCATTCTCCAATGTTTCCTTGGTGATAAGTAATCCCCTGTAGGAAGAGGAACACACACCTCTGATTTCTTGTCCCATTGCAGTTCCTTGACTTCCACCTATCATGACAAACTGACCTTGTGTCCAGGACCAGATGATGAAAGTTGTCCCTGTAGGCATTGCTCCATGTTGAGCATTCTTTATCCACTGTTTTCACACAGAGACAGGCATGGACATGGGGCACAGATGAGGGGTGTGGGGCATAGACACACACAAAAGGCTAACTAACATTACTGCAAGTTTTTACAGTAAGTACTGACTTTCATCAAAAGTTTTGTTTTGCATCTTTTAAGGTGGCCATGTGTTTTTTCTTTTAATAATTTTGGTTTGTGTGTGTGTGTGTGTGTGTGTGTGTGTTTGAGTGTTTGAACGAAACACCCTTGAATTTCTAGAAATGAATTTACATGGCCAAAATGTGTTATTCTTTTAATTTCTGATCAATTCTGTTGGCTAATATTTTACTTAGGATTTTACAATCTATGTTCATAAATATATTGGTGTGTAATTTTTTATACTCTCCTTGCCTAATTTTATATCTCCTTGTCTAATCAATACACAAGGTTATATTTGTGGAGTTAGTCTTCCTATTATATGTTCTGGGCCACAATTATATAAGTTACAAAGACTATTCATTTCTTAAAGGATAGATAAAATTTTCCAATTATATAATTTTTGCCTGGGCCTCTCTTTATTTTTCATGGGTTTTGAAGAAAATATTTCAATTCTATTTTAATTTTTAAGTTTTTTGGTTTATTTTTATTTTCTAATTTTAGATTAATTTTAATAGTTTATAATTTTGTCCACTATATTTCATTTATATCCATGAATTACAAAGAAGAGGTAAGCAAAATTGGAGACCCAGGAGTATGGAATTAGACCTCTGATATTTTATCAGAAAAAGTGGTAAATAGCAAAAGGTAAATGAAGGAATGAAAATTCTTCATGGAGGTTATAATTCCAGTAGCTGGCTTTATAGAAAATTCAGCCAATTTGTTATAAATATGTTTTTCCATAGAGACACATCTATTCTTAAATATTTTAAAGAATATGTAGCTAATGCTGTACAAAGGGTTTAGAAAATCAAGTTTAATGTGACAGTTTAGCATTCTAACATTAATTTATTTCCCCACAGATGAAAAGAAGTAAAGAAGTGATAACTGAAAATCACAATCAAGAAGAAATAAGTGTTCTTCGGTGTTGGAAATGTAGAAAATGTATTGCACGTTCTGGTTGTTTCATGAACTATCTTGAGAATCAAGTGACTAAGGTCAGTACCGCTAACTCTAGTTTTAGTTTCCTAGTTTAGGAATGGTGTGGCCACCCACACGGGCACACATTTCCCTCCACACCCGACTTAGCTTTACCTACTAAAAACATTTCAAAGTGCTATTCAAAAGGCATCCCACCTTCCCCAGTTACTTAATTTTACCTTTAGCTGCTCACATTAACATGACCTTAAAGTTTCAAGTGTAATATCACAGACATAAGTTAAGGTAATAATAGTCCATATTTTTATCCCTACCAGGAGTGAATCTTACTCATCACCAAACAATTAAATTCAAGATCCTATTAAGAAATGGAAAACCTATTGTATTTTATTTTTTGAGGAGTCACGATGAGCCTAGAAGAGAAAGTTCATGTATAATCAAAAAGTCAATAGGAACACCTGAATAATATTCAAAAAGTGTTACCTGGTTGCCCTGATAAAAATAAATGTTTCTGTATGGTTTTTTTAGTTGATTTTGAGAGAGAGAGAGAGAGAGAGAGAGAGAGAGAGAGAGAGAGATATCAATTGGTTGCCTCCTGTATGCACCCCAACCAGAGATCAAACCCGCAACCTGGGTATGTGCCCTAACCAGGAATCGGACCTGCAACTTTTTTGGTGTATAGGACAATGCAGCCACACTGACCAGGGCTAAAAATAAATGTTTTTAATTCAACAAAAGTAAAATCTCTAAACTTCCCTAAGAGCAGTATCTAAGAGGTGTAAAATAGACAGCAATCCATGGATCTTACAGGGAATTCTCACTTCAACAGTGTGGCTGTGGTCACCTATCATGGTTTTCTTTCTCTTCTTTGAGAGACACTTGGGTTTTGTGTGTTTTGCCTCGGCCACATTTGATCATGATTATTTCCTTTTCACTCTAACATCGTCTCATTGTCTGAGGCTATTTGTGTTTTCTGTAAAATGTCTTTTTTTCTTGCCTGCTTTCCTATTAGGTAGTTTTGTTTTTATTTTTGCAAGTTCTTTATTCTAAATACTAATCCCTTGTTGTTTATTGTATTGGCAAATAGCTTTTGCCAGCTTATATAACTTATATTTCTCTCTTTATGGTCTTTTTGATGAATAGTTCATAACATAATATAGATGAATTTATTAATCAAGTCCTTTATGTTTCTTACTTTTTGTTAAGAAATCCTTCTGTACCCAGAGGGGAAGATTTTTTTCGTTTCCATCTACTGAATACCAAATTTGAGATAGGCAGGTTTCCGGCTGTGCTGTCCTGAGCAACAGGTTTATGGTTCATTTACCCTGATGCTGACATTACAACCCAGCTTTATGTAGGGATTCCCCCTTTGGGTCTCCCTACCCTGAGCAAACCCTGGACTTCTTCTTCATATGTTCCATACCCTGTCAGACATGAAATGGCTCTCAGAACAGCATTGAGGATTAGAAAGCTGGGAAACAGCATCCATAGTTTTTGTCTCCAGGACCGTATTCCTTTATCCTGGCTCCGTGCCAGGAAATGGGAGTCTCACACTCTGCCTCTCAGCCCCCACAAAGCTAGGAACTGGGCACTGGAGTTACTGAAACTTTTGCTGCACAATAACCAAGTGCTTCCAAAAACAAGTTTGCCTGAAGTCAGCACAGATAGTCATCACTTCTGCTTCTATAGTATTGAGCAGGTGCATCAGCTTGGTGGAAGCTAGGCCATGTGTGGAACTTGAGCTGAAAGGGAATCTGGGACATTTGAGCTTTAGTTTTCCAGCCACTGGCATGTAGTAAGGGAATGCAGAATGGAATTTCAAACAATCTATGTCTACAGGGAGAAAAGGGGGCTCTTACCACACCTTCAAGTCTGAGATGCATGAAATGTAGCAAGAACCAAACCAAAAGCAAAGTAACAATAAAAGTTCTAAAAAATCTCTCTATATAAAAGCCTAAGCGACCATTATAGCCGAACAACTGGAATGACCGGTCGACCAGTTGCTATGATGTGTACTGATTACCAGAGGGCAGACCCTCAATGCAGGATCTGCCCCCTGGTGGTCAGTGCACTCCCACAGCCAGCCAACCTCCTGTGGTCCCTCTCCCTAGTCCCCCTGTCTGGCAGGCCCCGACAGCCGGCAGGCCCCAATTGGGACTGGGCAAGACAGCCCCGATAGGCCCTGATCGCCGGCCAAACCTAGGGACCCCACCTGTGCACGAATTTCGTGCACCGGGCTTCTAGTATAAATATAAAATAACAGAAGTGATGTCCAGGGCCATGAGGAGAATGGTGTCCTCAATTTTAGTTTTTTAAACAGTTTCAATGTACTTTAGGACATGTCAAGTTTATGCGACCTACAAAACATTCAAATAGAGATTTGGGGGTTTCTGCTGGTTCTATGGGTATGGAATTTATAATGGATCTGAACTATATGGGAGTCGTCACATATAAGAAGTGAGTGAAGTTTCAAGAGTAGATGAGAACACCATATAGAGTGAATGAAGTGAGAAAGAAGAGTTCTTAAGAATATTCAAAGAATGGACAGAAAAAAGAAGTTCACAAAATAGGGAGGTGGGAATAGCAAGAAAGATAAGACTAGGAAGTAGGATACAATGTTATGAAAATCAAGAGGCACATGTCTTCCAGAAGTAGGTATTGGTTAGTCATATTGCATGTTGTGGGGAGATGTAGAAGATCAGACAGTGCCTTCAGTGAGCATGCTGTGCACTACACAGTTCTAGAGGATGCTAGTCAGTGAAAGGTGCCCTAGATTTGTGCAGAGTGTGGAGACCCTGAATGAGAACTAAAAGTGTGCTAAAGTTGTAGCAAAGAGATCATTGTTCAACGTTCATTGTAGAGTGAGAGTTGTAGGGGCAGATACCAAATTCCAGAGTGGAGGAAATGGAAACTGGGGAATGGTCCAACACTTACCATGAAGCATTATAATCATTTGGGTTCTGACTTCTTCCGTAACCAGGCTATGCAGTGTTTCATTCTTATGTTACCAATACAGTGATGGCCATAAATATGATCGATGAATATTGAATTGATCATAGGTTATATCGTTCCTCCTTCACCTTTTTGGCTGGATATTTTTGCTCATTTTCTTTCTGGCTTTATTATCTTGCTGGTATCTTTTCTTCAATAGCTATAATACTGAAATAAATTCTATTTGTATTGCTTATTACATTTTAAATATTTTATGTGCCCTTTTCTTAGTGTTAGCGTATATTTATTCCATACGTGGTCTTATTACCTGCTAGGAACTAAATTGTGTCCTCCCTCCTGCCCCCAAATTCATGTATGGAAGTCCTAACCCCCAATATGACTGATTCTGAAGATTTGTCTTTGGTAGGTAATTAAGGCTAATGAGGTAATAAGAATGGGACCCCAATTTGAAAAGAGGCTATGGCCTCTCTCTATTCTCCCCTTCTCACCACTCTCTTTCTCCCTCTTTCTCCATTACTCTATTCCTCCCACGTGAGGACACAGAGTCTGCAATCTGAGAAGAGAGCTTTCACCAGAACCTGAACATGCTGGCACTTTGATCTCTGACTTCTAGCCTCCAGAAATGTGAGGAATGTATGTCTATTGCTTAAGCCACCCAGTCTATGGTATTTTGTAGGGCAAACCAAGCAGACTAAGACACAACAGGTCCTGTGATAGGCACTGGAACGTCAAAGAACAGAAGGGAGATATTCTGTCCTTGTGAAGCTTTCAGGATAGGGATCAATCATACATATTAAATTTTAGCTGTTTAGGTGGAAAAAATGAAAAGTATAGAGAGCTGTAAGAATAGGATATAGACCAGTGATGGCGAACCTATGACACGCGTGTCAGAGGTGACACGCGAACTCATTTTTTTGGTTGATTTTTCTTTGTTAAATGGCATTTAAATATATAAAATAAATATCAAAAATATAAGTCTTTGTTTTACTATGGTTGTAAATATCAAAAAATTTCTATATGTGACATGGCACCAGAGTTAAGTTAGGGTTTTTCAAAATGCTGACACGCCGAGCTCAAAAGGTTCACCATCACTGATATAGACAGAGGGTTGGACCTACTTGTGTCGGGGAAGCTTTTCTGAGGAAGTGACTTGTGTGGAGATAAGGTGGATGAGTAGCAAGGGCAGTCCAGAGGGAGAACATTCCAAGCTTTGGGATCAGCATGTGCAAAGCCCTGTGTTGGAGAGAATGTGGTGTATCCTTGGAACTAGAAGATTCCCATGATTGGAGCTGAGATCCAGAGGGGGTTTGGCAAGATTTGAAGCTAGAAAGATGAGTATTGGTTAGATCATTTAGGGGTTCTGTACACTAAATTAAGGACTTCGATCTTTAAGAGCTGGGAAGACACTGAAAAGGAATGACATAACCATTAAATTTTAAAAAAGATAATTTTGGCTATTGTGTGATGAGTGAATTAGAAAGGTAGCAAGAATGGATTCGGGGAGACAGCCCTTAAGTGAGGCTTTCATTTTTTTTTCATTCATTCCCTTTCACCTTGAAGTACCTTCTTAAAGTATAAATAGAAAAACCAGGCAGTCCAGCAGAATGTGGTTTCTTTACATTTGTAATACTTTAAACATTTAATTAGTAATGTTAATTAAATGACATTTTTGTTACCTGATCTGTTTCTGTAGTGTTTATAACTGCAGTAGTTAAATAATATATTTGGCTCACTTTTAATGAATTAGTAAGGGAATGTTATTGCTAACATGAGAAATATAGTATTAAACATCTTTCAAAACATTATATAATAATATTAAATTCTTTGCATCAATATTTTACATTTAACATGTTCTGCTTACTTATAAATCTTAAATATCATTAAATGATAAAGATGATAACGCATAAAATTTGTAATTTTAAAATTAGGTTCTCCTACACAGCCATTAAAAAGTCTCCACCCTTAACACAAAAATAGAAATAACAGTGCATTAGCCCCACCTGCTGTTTCAACAAAAAATTTCATTTTCAAAATATTTTATCAACATTTTTCTGCCGAAACCGGTTTGGCTCAGTGGATAGAGCGTCGGCCTGCGGACTGAAGGGTCCCAGGTTCAATTCCGGTCAGGGGCATGTACCTGGGTTGTGGGCACATCCCCAGTGGGAGATGTGCAGGAGGCAGCTGATCGATGTTTCTCTGTCATCGATGTTTCTAACTCTTTCTATCTCTCTCCCTTCCTCTCTGTAAAAAATCAATAAAATATATTTAAAAAAAAAAACAAAAACATTTTTCTGACAGCATTGTGTGAAATTGTTAGTTACTTTCTCTTTCCTTCCTCTCTTCACCCAATGTGATAATTTTCAGACATGAAAATTTGTCTAGTAGAATTTATAAAATCCTCATAATAAAGTTTTTCTAATTTTCAGTTTAATTTTTTCCCAAGGAGATAACCTTTTAGTCCCCTACTATAAAGGCTTTGTTCAAATCAGGTTGCTTCCAGTTTAATCAATCATCTTAACATACACTCATTAGAACTTGTTTTATCATATATTTGTGTGATTTTTTTTTAAATTAAGTGACTGTAGACTTACAAACCTTAATAGTTGCTATGTCCCATTTTACCTGTAAAATTATATTGGAAGTAAATAACATGAATGTCATACACATTATTTTTCTAAGGCTTTGTGTTCATAAATACGAATGAAGTAGTTGTCAGTCTCATTTATAATCGAAGCTTCTGTGTTTACCCTGGTTGCCTCTGCCATTTCTAAGCTGCCAGGAAAGGGAGCAGAATGCTATACACGCTTAACCCAGCCTTTATACTCCTCTCACCTATATCAGTTGCTGTAACTGGTTTTAGTTTGTTGTTGTTGGCATAAAAGTATGCTTTAACTTTTAACTATTTAGAGAAAAGTAGATGCTTATTTTATATTAATTGTTCTCAAATGAAGGAGATTGGGTTGGGGTTCACATATCAATCAACTGTGGAATGTTTTCTAAACCTGCCTTTCTTCTGTGTAAGTTTGTGTATATTCTTGGTTAATTTAAAAATAAATTATGCCCCAGGTTTTTGTTTGTTTGTTTTGTTTTGTAAGCTTAGGGAAGAATAGTAGCATTGTGTCTTAAAACACACTTGGACTAATGATGTAAGGAGGTTCATTGCCCTCAGAACGATAAAATTAATGATTTATTTGGTGTAGGAAGCTTAGTGACCGAGGACACGAGCATTGAAGCCAGACTGCCTGGATGGAAATCTTTGCTTTGCTGCTTATCTGTGACCTTGGACAAGTTACATAGAAGTTGCTGTATTTCTCTTGTTTCTCCTTATTTGTAAAATAGTAAAACCCTTAAACAATGCCTGGTCATAGTAATAACTTTTTGTTAACCTAGTAGGAATAAGAATAAATACATTATAAAACTTCTCCCACTTACCTAGAAATACAACTCCAGTGTTTATTCTCGTAGGAATATTCATACAGCATCTGTAAAATTTATAGTAGATGCCCTTGCTATCTTAGTCTTCTGAGAGTTTTTATCATGAATGAGTGTTGAATTTTATCAAATGATTTTTTCCACATGTATTTAAATGTTCTTCATCTTTTTCTTCCATATTCTGTTAATATGTTGAATTATATTGAATTATTTTTGCCAGTCTTATTTATCTTTTCAAAGAACCAACTCTTGATTATTTTTTTTCTTTTGTATTTTTGTTCTCTATTTCATTTATTTCTGCTCAATTTTTTTTATTATTATTTTACTTCCTTTGGGCTTTGTTTGTTCTTCTTTCTCTAGTTCCTGAAGGTGTGATAGATTATTTGAAATTTTTCTGTTTTTTTGAAGTAGGCCTGTACTGCTATTAGCTTCCCACTTAGTACCTCTTTTGTTGCAGCCCCCCAAATTTTGGTATTTTGTATTTTCTTTTTCATTTGTCTCTATGTATTTTTAAAAACTCTTATTTCTTCTTTGACCCAATAGTTGTTCAATAGCATGTTGTTTAATCTCCACATGTCTGTGGTTTTCCAGATTTCTTGTAGTTTATTTCCAGTTTCTTTCTTCCATAGTTGGAAAAAATGCTTGATATGATTTCAGTCTTCTCAAGTTCATTGAGACTAGTTTTGTACCCCAAAATATGATCCATCCTTGAGAATGTTCCATGTGCACTTGAAAACAATGTGTATTCTGTGGTTTTGGGATGAAAAATTCTAAAAATAGTAAGCTCATTTTTTCTGATATATCATTTAAGGCTGATATTTCCTTATTGGCTTTATTATTGGATGCGCTATCCATTGCTGTCAACAGGGTATTCAGGTCCCCTACTTAATTGAATTTTTTCAGTTTTTCCCTTTATGTCTGTTGATAGTTGCTTTAAATATTTGGTGCTCCTAGGTTGGGCGCATATATATTGACAAATGATTAATTGTCCCCTTTATCATTATAAAGTGTCTATCTTTGTCTCATGTTATCAGTGTTTTTCATCTTGCCTACTTTTATCAATTTTAATGGTGAGAACATGTCTAATACTTCTTACTCTAGCATTTCTAGAACCAATATTTTATTTTTATTTGAATCAATTTTTAAGTAACATTTAAATTTTACAAACTATAATATATTATCCCATTAAAACAATCATGGAAAAGTTAGCTTCCTTTTAGGTACTTTTTTTAAAATTTACATATATATGTTTCCATAGAAAAGTGTAATACTGTCTTTAAGCTGTATATGCTTTTAATATCATAATACAGAATTGTATGTATTTCTCTTTCACTTGCTTTTTCAAAGAAAACCAAACAATATGTATTAGAGATACATATTATTAGTGCAAACAAATCTACATCACACTCGTTATAAGTCATGGTACTATTTTCAGTGAGAATAGAAGTTGGTCCTCCCTAGCTCATCTTCTGCACTTACTGTGGATGCTTTTCATTTTTTCCAGGCCTTTCCAGCCACCCTGCGATGTTGTGCTATTTCGTTCTGCCCCAAATACTATTGGCTGGAGACACACAGACTTCATCTTCACTTCTAATAGTTTCCCAGAGCCCTTCCTGCTTCTAGTTTCCACCACTTTGGCATGGACCATTCTCTGTGTGGTTCTTATCTTCTATGTACTTGGATACAGTATGTTGCTGTTTCCCTCATTAATCTTTCAGAGGCTCCTCTCAATTTCTGGTTCATTGAAATCTCCCCATCTGTATTTTCTAGTGTAGCTATTAATTAAAAAAAAAATTTAAATATCTTATCTAGGTTTTGTGGCTTAACAGGGAGAATAGACTGGAATACGAACTTACGTTGACAGTTTGAAACCAAGAATTAAATCCCTCTCTGCCTGAAATGTCCCTGTTATCATCTTACGAGGATCTGTGATAAAATAACTTCTGTAGGTTAGGCCGACACTTTAATAGATGAACTCAGTGAACTGGAGGGCTTTTTTTTGTTTGTTTTTTAAATTCGTGGGCAGTTATTTCCTGAAAATACTTCTTTCCTTTTTCTTTTTTGTCTTTGTGGGTTTGGTTTTGGAAATGGAAATGAGGAGAGGAAGGCACTGTCTATTCCTTCCTTGCTAAAATTGAACTTATATTTTTGTGTTTTATTCAAATACGAATTTGTGAAATGAATTCTGAACTGGTAATAGCTAATACCATGCATTTTGATATAACAGGACTCGGCTGATGATCAGAATACCTGTCGTGTGTGGCACATGAATATAGAAGCTCTTCCAGAATGGATAGACCGTCTACTACAAAAAGTAAGTTCCCAGAGTCAGCGTGAAATTAGGGATGTACTGCCTTCAGATGTCCTTATTTTAGAGCTATTTTTCTTAGATGCATTATTTCAAAAGACATGGAAAGCTATGTAATTATTTTCTTTTTAAAAATTATTTTTCAAAGGAGACTTGACGTGGGGTGGTGAACACACAGTACAATATACAGAAGCTGTGTAACTCTTAATTACACTTATGGCTTCTTTATTATTACTGGAGTGCTTCAGCACTTGTCTACTTCAACTTTGCATTTGGTACTTCCCCTGGCTTGAAAGCTCTTCCCACAGATACTCACCTGTTTCCTCCTTTCCTCTCAAGGAGGCATCACCTGACCTCTCTATCAACTATCCTTGCTGTTACCACTATTCACACTCCTTTCTTCCGTCTCTGCTCTACCTACCTATCTATAAGTTACACAGACACAGACACAAACTATAAGTAATACTTTAAATATGCATAAGTACATCTTATAAATATAATTACATGAATTATTATACACATTTTAAATTTAATGTATATAATGCATATATATGCACTCTTGTCAATTGCCCAGCTCTCCTACTAGAACTAGAATGTAGACTCCATGAAGTCAAGGCTCTTTATATTTTGTTTATTACTGTATCCCCAGCACATAGAACAGTGTCTGTTGAGTGAATGAAATCTCCTGTATATAGTATTCATGTATGCATAATAAAATAAACTGGATAATTAATGACTTAACACAGTAAAAATCAAAATACCACACTTTTAAGGATCTTTAATGAAATATAAGAGTAAGAACTCACCTTGTTAATAGTATAGTATCATTATTTCTCACAATTCAAGACACAAGCCTTAGAAAACTATAAGTAATATGAGTTTTAGAAAATTATAGTTGTCTTTCTCCACTGACTACCTTAACGTTTTTGTTGCTGTTGTTAAACGATAACATTTGATAGCTAGCTATTCCTTGAATCCATTCTCACATTGTAATGATTCATTGGGGAAATGCCAGTGTGGTGCTTGTATGCGTCCTGAGCTTCACAAACTGTATTAGGACACAGCAGATGTTTCACTGCCTCTGTTGAAAAGAGGATTTTAAGCCAGCCCATCGTTAATTTCAAATCTGAGTATAGAAAATGCTCCCTCGGAGTGTGCAGCCAGTATCTTTTGGTTGTGTGTAAACGGCAGGAAGAGCTTCATTCTGATGGTTGGGGGAAATTCCCTCCCACAGTGCTTGGTATGCAAGAAGTGTATCAAAACAGACACTTTTCTGTGAGATTTTACTTGCAAATTAAGCTCTATAGACTGATGTGCTTCTTGGTTCCGTAGTGTATTTTTCTTTTCATTAGCTCACACTGTATCCATATTCAACCTATTGTTTAAGAGATTCATTTAGAATTCTTAGGAGTATTGTTTCAATGGACACGAAGTGCAATATGTTATCATTCTAGAACTTTGGAGCTGCTCGTCTCCATTAGAAAGCTTGTTTCCATTGACTATTCTGTCTACTAATCAGAAAACAGAAAGCCAGCCTTTTCTGTGGCATAGAAAACTTTCATGTGGTTAGCTTTAAAAACACACACACACACACACACACACACATTCTTTTTTATTACTTTACAATGACTGCATTGTCTTTATCTGCCTTTATTACCTGCAGGCCCGGTGGACAGTGGGAAAACTGAATTGTCCTTTTTGTGGGGCCCGTTTAGGGGGCTTTAATTTTGTCAGCACTCCAAAATGTTCCTGTGGCCAGCGTGCAGCTGTACACCTCTCCAAGAGCCGGACCGATTACCAGCCAGCACAGGCAGGCCGACTAATGAGACCATCGCCGAAATACTGGTCACATCCTAGAGCTCCGTCAGGTGGTGACAGCGAAGCTCTGCTGACGGGCGGCGCCTTCAAAAACAGACATCGCAGGCTTTTAAACATGGCCCAAAAGAATAATGGCTCTGGGAGATTAACAGAAGCACTGTGCCTGGAGGTGCGGTCAACGTGTGTTCAGATGAAGAAGGAAAAACTGCTCTTCAAAGCATCCGATTCAAAATACCAGCTTTTTGTTCCGCAGCTTGTGACTGGCAGATGCACCAGAAGAGCTTCCCACAGAAAATCACAGAGCTTGGATCTGAGCATCAGTGAGAAGCTGACTTTATTACCCACATTTTATGAAATACATAGTAAGACTACCGCCTGTGCCAGACTAAATGAAACCCAGCCTGACGACCTTTTGGACCTGCCTTTGGAATCTAGTAAAAATAGCTGTTCCTTTCATATAGCGTCCAGTTTTGATCCGAATATGCTGCTGCAGAGGTTTTCAGTGGCTCCCCGTGAGACCCAGACACAAAGAGGAGGAGGATTTCAGAGTGGTCTGGGAGCTTCTGCAGCGTGCCCTGACCATGCCAGTTCTAATGGCCTGGCATTCCTGATGGACCTGCCCTCCGCTGGCAGGCGTACGCTGGAGGCATCGGACCAGGAGGAGTGCCTCTCGCCCCTGGACTTCCTGCGCTCGGGCAGTTTTCCATTGGGTGCCATTCATCAGAGGCTCAGCAAGAGAGAAAGAAGCAAGTTGAAGAATCTGAGGAGGAAGCAACGAAGGCATGAAAGATGGTTGCAGAAGCAGGTAATTTTTTAAAAGAATTTACTAAAAGTTAAGTTCTACATTATAAATGTTGACGCTTGGGGAGGAGCTAACTTTGAATACCTTATAGAAAAAATTGGTTTTGATCATTTTTGAAATGACATTTCTCTCTGGGTGAACTTAATTAATTATACAGCTGTCTTGTAATGGACATGTTTATCTCTATGCTCACACATGTTTAGAAAATATTCTTTTGTGAAGTTTTTCCCAGTACTGTTAATATTTTAGAGGAACAGTAATCTCCATGATATTGAGACTAGATTGTCATATACATTTTAAGTTCAAGTTAGGATTTTATTTCAAGTTAAGTTGAAGCAAAATAGTTGCTCTAAGAAAATCTACTCTAGTGACATTCGTTCCCTTTCATCACGTTTAGCTTTAATGGGTATTTTCCAGGACCTTATTTAAGTGCCCACATGAGCCAGGTATGGTTAACTGTGAGGCTGTGAATGTAATCCAAAGCAGGGTGGGGGAGGTCCGGCCCACGGGCCCTATAAGGCCCGTAAAATCAAAAGCATTAAGGTGAGTTAATTAAATGTTGGACCAAATATAGCAGGCTAATTTTTAAGTTGAGAATTTTGTATGACCTGTGCAAGATGTTACAAATGTTCACATGGCCCTTGGCGGAAAAAAGGTTCCCCACCCCTTATCTAAAGGACAACTGACCATTACTGTAGTTTTATGTGAGAATATGCTTCTCTTTGATTTCAGCTTCTGTACCCAGGATGGTATGTTCAAGGGTGGGATGTGTGAAGGGACTAAGCAATAAATGTTAGGTGCTGAGGAAAGCAATTAATGTCAATGGATGAAAATTTGGAAGTTTGAGGACTAGTATATTTCTACATCAACTTTATTTTTGCAAATTGCCTTTATTATTTTCATGTTCATAATAGACTAGAGGCTTGGTGCATGGGTAGGATCCCTCGGCCTGACCGGTGATTGGGTCCGGCCTGCGAGGGGAGAGGGACCGCGGGAGGTTGGCCGGCTGAGGGAGGCTGGTTGTGGGTGCACTGACTACTGGGGGCAGCTCCTGCATTGAGCGTCTGCCCCCTGGTGGTCAGTGTGTGTCACAGCTACAGGCCAGTCGTCTGGTCATAACGGTTACTTAGGCTTTTATATATATAGACTAGAAGCCCAGTGCACAAAAATTTGTGCACTTGGGGGGTAGGGGGGGTCCCTCAGCCCGGCCTGTGCCCTCTCGCAGTCTGGGACCCTTCGGGAGTTAACGACCTGCTGGCTTAGGGCTGCTCCCGGGTGGCAGAGGGCAGGCCCAATCCCTGGGTACAGCCCCTGGTCGGGCTCAGAGCAGGGCCGATTGGGGAGTTGGGTCGCCGCACCCTGTCATGCACAGAGCAGGGCTATCGGGAGGTTGTGATGCCACCCTCAGTCACGCTCAGGGTAGGGCCGATTGGGGGGTTGGGGCACTGTCCCCTGTCACACTCAAGGCAGGGTCGATGGGGAGGTTGCGGCACAACCCCTGTCACGCACAGAGCAGGGCCAATCAGGGGGTTGGGGCACTGCCCCCTGTCACTCACAGAGCAGGGCCCATCAGGGGGGTTGAGGCTTTGTACCCTGTCACGCACAGAGCAGAGCCAATCGGGGTTGGGGCGCTGCCCCCTATCACGCACAGAGCAGGGCCCATCAGGGGGTTGGGGCGCCACCCTCTATCACCCACAGAGCAGGGCCGATCAGGGGGTTGGGG
The DNA here is from genome assembly GCF_964212035.1 of Myotis nattereri. Classification (NCBI taxonomy): domain Eukaryota; kingdom Metazoa; phylum Chordata; class Mammalia; order Chiroptera; family Vespertilionidae; genus Myotis; species Myotis nattereri. Next base: position 33,295,347 of record NC_138079.1, read on the forward strand.
CGCCGCCACTCTCACACTCAGGGCAGGGCCAGTGGGGAGGTTATGGCTCTACACCGTCACACCCAGAGCAGGGCCCATGGGGTGGGGGGGGGGGGTTGGGGCGCCGCACCCTGTCACACACAGAGCAGGGCTGATAAGGGGGTTGGGGCGCCGCACCCTGTCACACACAGAGCCACAGGGCGATCGGGGTTGGGGAGCTCCCCCCTATCAGGCACAGAGCAAGGCTGATCAGGGGGTTGGGGCGCCTTCCCCTGTCACGAACAGAGCAGGGCGGATAGGGAGGTTGTGGCCCCGCCCCGTCACACACTGAGCCGCAAGGCGATCAGAGGGTTGGGGCGCTGCCCCCTGTCATGCTGATCCCGGTGCTGGGAGGCATATTACCCTTTTACTATATAGGGTAGAGGCCTGGTGCACAGGTGGGCGCCGGCTGGTTTGCCCTGAAGGGTGTCCTGGATCAGGGTGGGGGTCCCCAGTGGGGTGCCTGGCCAGCCTGTGTGAGGGGATGATGGCTGTTTGCAGCTGGTCACACACCCTTCAGGGTGGGGGTCCCCACTGGGGTGCCTGGCCAGTCTGGCTGAGGGGCTGAGGGCTGTTTTCAGGCTGGGGGTGACTAAAGCTCCCAACTGCTCCTTTTTTTCTTTTTTTTTATTCTGGGCCATCTTTAGCTTTGAGGCTTGGCTCCAGCTCTTAGGCCTCCGCTGCTGAAAGTAGGTTTCTGGCCTTTACTTACAATGTTGCAATCCTGCTGGCTGAGGCCTGGCGGACTAAAGCAGGTTTCTGGGGTTTTGTTTAGCTTCTATATTTGTTACATAGTTGCTTAGAGTTGCAGCTCAGAGGCCTGCAGCGGCAGGCGGGGAACGTTGGAGTCCTCCGTCACTGAAGCAAGCAAGCCTCATGTTAGTTTCAAGCTGCCTGGCTGCTGGCCGCCATCTTGGCTGGCAGTTAATTTGCATATTGCCCTGATTAGCCAATGGGAAGGATAGCGGTCGTATGCTAATTACCATGTTTCTCTTTTATTAGATAGGACTGGAGGCCCGGTGCACAAAAATTTGTGCACTCGGGGTGGGGATGGGGTGGGGTCCCTCAGCCCGGCCTGTGCCCTCTCGCAATCTGGGACCCCTTGGGGGATGACCACTTGCTGGCTTAGGCCTGCTCCCCGGGGGATTGGGCCTAAGATGGCAATCAGACATCCCTCTGGCAGCCTGGCAGCCCTCCAGGGATGTCCACTTGCCAGTGGGGAGCAGAACTAAGCTGTAGTCAGACATCCTTAGCACTGCTGAGGAGGTAGGAGAGGCTCCCACCACCACTGCTGTACTGGCAGCCATCAGCCTGGCTTGTGGCAGAGCAGAGCTCCCCCCTGTGAGAGCACACTGACCACCAGGGGGCAGCTCCTGCATTGAGCGTCTGCCCCCTGGTGGTCAGTGTGTGTCATAGTGACCAGTCATTCCCAGTCTTTCTGCTTTTAGGGTCAGTTTGCATATTACCCTTTTACTATATAGGATAGAGACCTGATGCATGGGTGGGGGCTGGCTGGTTTGCCCTGAAAGGTTATTCGGATCAGGGTGGGGGTCCCGCTTGGGTGCCTGGCCAGCCTGGGTGAGGGGATGATGGGTGTTTGCAGCTGGTCACACCCCCTTCAGGGTGGGGGTCCCCACTGGGGTGCCTGGCCCGTCTGGGTGAGGGGCTGAGGGTCGTTTTCAGGCTGGCAGGCAACTGAAGCTCCCAGCCTCTCCTTTTTTTCTTTTCATTTTTATTCTGGGATTTATTTACCTTCTATAGCTGTCACTGGAGCTGAGAGCCAGCTCCAGCTCTGAGGCCCGGCTCCAGCTCTGAGGCCGAGGCTGGCTGAAAGCAGGTATCTGGGCTTTGTTTGGCTTCTATAATTGAAACATTGTTGATGTCCTGCTCGCTCCAGCTCTGAGGCTGCAGCCGGCTGAAAGCAGGTATCGGGGGTTTGTTTAGCTTCTATAATTGAAACATTGTTGCTTTTGGAGCTGTTGCTTCAGGAGCTCAGAGCCGGACCACAGCAGGTGGGGAACCTTGGCTTCCTCCATCATTGGAGCAAGCAAGCCTTGTGTTCACTTCAGCTGTGTGGCTGCCAGCTGCCATCTTGGTTGGCAGTTAATTTGCATATCGCCCTGATTAGCCAATGGGAAGCGTAGCAGAGGTACAGTTAATTACCCTATTTGTCTATTATTAGATAGGATTAAAGGCCCAATACACAAAATTTGTACACAGGTAGGGTCCCTAGGCCTGGCCAGAGGTCAGGGCTGCTCTGTGGAGCGACTGGCGGGGTGATCGGGGGGGCCCCCCCACTGGCACCCGCCTTGGCTGGCCTGGGGCCTGGAGGCTGGGGGAAGCTCCTGCGTTGAGTGTCTGTTCCTGGTGGTCAGTGCACGTCATAGCAACCAGTTGTTCCACCGATCGTTCCGCTGTTCCGTCGATTTGCGTATTAGGCTTTTATTATATAGATCAGCAGTTCTCAACCTGTGGGTCGCGACCCCTTTGGCAGTCGAACGACCCTTTCACAGGGGTCACCTAAGACCATCCTGCATGTCAGATATTTACATTACGATTCATAACAGTAGCAACATTATAGTTATGAAGTAGCAACGAAAATAATTTTATGGTTGGGTCACAGCATGAGGAACTGTATTTAAAGGGCCAGAATGTTGAGAACCACTGATATAGATAGTAATCCTTATTCATCAGTATGTTGAATATTAACACATTGCAGACCAGTAGTCTTATTGCTAGCTTTACCCAGTGGCCAGATAATTTTCTATTGAACAGTTCAAAAAACGTTTTACATAAATGTTAAAGGCACACTTTAAAATTAAATACCCATTGCATTTTGAAGTTACTTATTACATATTCTTACAAGCCAATATCTTTTTAAAGTATGATACTTTGTAAAACACTGTGTAATATGAAGGGAGAATTCTCATGATCCGTCTGCAATGTGTTAACAACGTCATCAAAGCTAAAATGTAGAAAGCTGCAACTTTACATAATAGTTCATTCTTTTAAAAACAGTTAAGCAAACTCATTATTGCTTATGATCTAGTTATAGACTGAACAAAGTAAAGTTACTGCTTTAAGTGCTTTAATTACGTTAGGTATTTTTCATCTTTCAATTAGATAGTACAATTATAATAATAGGTAATAGTTTATTATATTTTTGACTGGTTAACTGACAAGAATATTCCAGTTTGGTTTATTTGCAAGTGATGGTGTAATGCGACATCAAAGCATATATTGTAGAATGTATCAATGAATATATTTAGCACCATTATAAAATACTTTATAGTTTAATTTATTGAAGCTGTAAAATTAAAAAAAATATATTGAAAATTTGACCTAAACCTAGATACATTGGAGATAGTCACATGTTCAGTGAATATCCAGAAAGAATTTCTTAAAAGCAGTGTGGAGCCCAACAGGTGTAGCTCAGTGGTTGAGCATGGACCCATGAACCAGGAGGTCACAGGTTCCATTCCCGGTCAGGGCAAGTGCCTGGGATTGCAGGCGGGCTGGATCGCAGTAGGGGGTGTGTAGGAGTCATCCAATCAGTGTTTCTCATTGATGTTTCTATCTCTCTATCCTTCTTCCTTCCCCTCTCTCTAAAATCAATAAAACATATTTTTTTAAAACGTGGAAGGCTCTAAAATAATTCTCTAACAAATAGAAATTTAAAAGAAATATTAAAATTATACTTACGCTGTATTGTAAGTATATACAGATTACATATTTGCAAATTTAAAAATGTGTTTAATTCTTGGGTTGGGTACCTCTAAAAACCTCAGCTATCTTAGTAATCATTTTCTAGCTAGGAACACTGTTTTATAGAGTTTAGAGCAAAGCAAGACTACAGTTAATGGTTTTTTCCCCTTTGATGTTTACTTTTATTCATTCACACACATGTGATTTAACCCATCTGCTTAGCTAATAAATGAGTCTTAGACCTGTGACAGTTCATTGATACGCTGTTATCCTAGTAGGTTTCGTTGGTTGCACAGGAGCTACAGGCAAATGCCCAATGTCTCCTTAGCAAAGAAAATTTAAAATAGAAATGACAGGAGTTGGGGATATGAGTGCACATCATGGTTTGAGCCAGAAAGAATAAAGATAAAATTTAATAGTTTTGCTAATTCAAACAAAAAGGTAAATTCTAGAAAGAGTTAATATTTGAGATGAATTAATGGCTTAGCTATTCAGCTCATCCCATATTTAATAAAGATTAGTTAATTCTATAAGCATTTATTAACTGTTTGTTTGGTATACCATGCTTTTGTGTATTTCAGTACAGATCCTGTCCTTTTTTTTTTAATGTAGAAGGTAAGCATACAATATTTTTAAAAAGTTTTTATTAATGATAACTTTTTTAAAGTTTAAATAATTGGCTGGAAAATCTAGATTTTTTACTTTCATTTGACATTTTAAATTATTTGTTCTTGTGCAAACTAGATATACTTCTGTGGCACATACCATTATAGAAAATGTTAATGACCGCACAAAAAGTTGTTGAAATTTTTGAAGCTTAGGAATATAAATGAGATGGATATTGAAGCAGAAAATACGACCAGTTTTCAGTGGTTTTGTTCAGCAAATGTTAATTAAGCATCAATTTTGGGGAAAGATAGTACTGAGCTAAATTCAGCCAACAAGCCTTTTTTAATTCAGCATAGTCTTTTTGGTTGTGTTTTTTTAAATTATCATCATGCAATAAAATTGATTTATTCTTAGAATGCAGTTCTATGATTTAAACACATGTATAGATTCATATAACAACCACCAGGAGGGGGATACAGATAGTTTCATCACCCCAAAAATCTCCGTTGTGCCTTTATAATTGTGCCTTGATTATATCTTCATTTATCGTTCTCTTGTCCCATTCCTAATCCCTGAAAACCACTGTTCTATTCTCCATTACTTTGGTTTTGCCTTTTTGTTAATGTTATAAAATAATAATATAGTGTTATAAAAGTAGAATCACATAGTATATAATGTTTTGAGACTGGCTTCTTTCACTCAGCACAAATGCCTGTGAGATTCATACAAATTGTTGCATATATCCATAGCTGTTTTATATTGCCCAATAGTATTCCATTGTATGAATTACCACAGCTTACCCATTCAGCTGTTGAAGGATAGGTGGGTTGTTCCAGGTTTTGGCAATTATGAAAAGAGCTGTTGTAAACATTCATGTATAGTTTTCATTTATCTAGGGTAAATACTCAGGAGTAGTATTGCTGAAGCATGTGGTAAGTGTGTATTTAACTTTATAAGAAACTGTCAAATTGTTTTCCAGAATGGCTATTCCATTTTGCATTCAAAGCAGCAATGTATGAGAGTTCCAGTGCTGTGCATCCTTGCAAACACCTGGTATTCTCAATATTTTTTATTATGTCCCTCAACAGATACTTTAGTAATATCACATTGTGATTTTAATTGCATTTCTCTAATGCTGTTGAACATTTTTATGTGCTTATTTTTTCATTTGTATATATTCTTTAGTGATGCATCTGTTGAAATCTTTTGGTAATTTTTCAGTTGGGTTGTGTTCTTTGTGTTGACTTGTAAAAGTTCTTTATATCTTTTGGATCTAGTATTGGATATGTGAGCTGCTGGAGAGTTCTGAGTAGCTCCAGGCGGGGCCTGCCGTAGGAGCTCAGTAAATGGTTGCCGAGTCGGTGTGAACTGAACAAATAAATGATATATTTAATGTTTCAGGCTGGTAAATGATTTAAGGGTAGAGGCTAACAGTGCTTCTTAACCCTGCGTGGCTGCAAGGTGAAATCCTTTCGGGAGCTCTTAAAAATGCCATGCTTGAACTCTGTCAGATTATGCTTTGCTTGGTCTAGATGGCACATCACTATGTGCATTTTTGTACATTAAATAAATATACTCTTTCAAGTGATTCCAATGTGTAGTCAGGGTTGAGAATTATTGGAAAGATGATGATCAACAAAAAGGAATTAGTGATTTAGAACTGAGTTGATAGTGTCCTTGACAAATGATTTGTTAACAAGAGCAAAGAGAATTAACCTGGTGGCTGTAACAGGGGAAAGACAGCTGTAACTAGGAAGCAGGCGGAAAAGGAATCAGGAGAAGTACCAAACTGGGGAAGACAAGATATTTTGACCTTATGTTTTCCAACAACCTAGTATAGATCCTTGCTTGTAGTAAAATACATTATAAGTATCCATGTCCAAATACATATATTCAGATAGCTTGTCTTAGCCTGGTATTAAGAAAATGAAAGTTTGACTAGGAGCAAGGGGGAGGGTGGGAGTGGGATGGAGAGGTGGTGGTGGTGGTGAAAGTGAGGATAGCAGCTGTTAACATTTATTGAGCTTTACTCTATGCTAGGTGCAGTAAAGGGTGGTTTACTTGTATTGATTTTCATGAGCTGTTAGGTTGCTGGAGCATGGGAAGGCTCTGATGACGACAAGGTCTGAGCAGCTGGAGAGGAGAAGGAAGGCACTGGGGCAGAAGGCAGCTGGGAAGTAGGAGAACTGCCGAGATGCATGCTATCCTTTCCCAAATTTAGTGTAAGGCCAACTTGTTTGGGGAAAGGAAAAACAGTCATCAGTAAGCTAGACCCAGAGTGACAGAGAACTGGAGCTTATCACCTAGGACGGGGCTTAGGGCTCCTGGGTGTGACAGTTAGCACTAGGCTCTGCCTTCAGCTCTCTCAGCCTTGTGTGCTCTGGAAGGTCTGTGCCTGATTTGCATTCTAAACCTTCCCATTTGGCTTCACGGACCTCATTAACCAAGATAGTCACTGCCCACCTGTTGTCTCCCTCACTGCCCCATTTCAGCCCTCACAGGGTTTAAAAATCACAGTCACTTGTGGCAGTGCCTCAGGTCCTGTTCAAACCTCCTTAAAACTGATGCTGACGTGCTATTCTTGTTTACTCTTCTCACACCTGGGAACCTCACAATACCAGCTCCCATGTGCCCCCAGCTGGGGAGGTGTAGTTGGAATCCTCGCCCTCACTCTGCATGACCAATTGTACTTGCTGTCACTTGAGCTTTCTTTTATAAAGTAATATTTTATAGTTCATGTTCAGTTTTAGAAGCAATATAACAGTGCTAGAGAAAGTATAGAAAGCTGAGAAATATCATTACAGATCAATTGAGTGGTTACCCAAGATGGGGAGGGAGAATATGAACTGGGGTACTGTGTTGGGGGCTCCAACTCTATTGGTTATATTTTAGTTCTTCAGGTGGGTAGTATTATCACAGCTGTTCCCTTCTGTTTTATTTCATTTCATATTGTCTCCAGTATCTTATAATACATTGAACAGTCAATTATAAATCATACTACCCCAATAATGTCATTCCCTTTTTATTCATTACTTTTGCTACAAAATCTTAGATCATTCATCTTTGTTCTCCTGGTTGCGAAGTGGCAAGCATCAACAGATGGTATAGCAGGTATTCTTTTACCTAAAAAGCTCCATTTTTTAACAGTCGCCCTATATAATAAAACCCTAAAATGCAAATTGACCAAACAGCAGAATGACCGGTCTCTCTGACGCACACTGACCACCAGGGGGCAGATGCTCAATGTAGGAGCTGCGCCCTGGTGGTCAGTGCGCTCCCACAGGGGGAGCGCCGCTCAGCCAGAAGCAGGGCTCACAGCTGACAAGCGCAGAGGCAGTGGCAGGAGCCTCTCCTGCAGCGCTAAGGTCCCCTCAGGGATGAGCAGGCCTAAGCCAGCAGTCGGATATCCCCCAAGAGGTCCTGGACTGTGAGAGAGTGCAGGCCAGGCTGAGGGACCCCCCCCCCCCCAGTGCACTGGGCCTCTAGTGCTTTTATAATACTTCATCAAAATAAAATTGAGTATTTAATAATCCATGAGCAAAACTTTCCAGTAAATAAATAAATATATATATATATATATATATATATATATATATATATATATATATATATATATATATCTGTGCTGCACTGGAATGTGCTATCCTGCTCCAAAATTCTACACTTTTAAAAACCCTCACCAGAGGACATGTTCATTGATTTTTGGAGAGAGGGAAAGGAAGAGGGGCGGGGAGGGCGAGGAGAGAGAGACAGACAGACAGAAAGAGAGAGAGATCGGTTGGGGATCGTGATTTGAACCCACAACCTCAGTATGTGCTCTGACTCGGAATCTAACCCATGACCTGTCAGTGTACAGGACAACGTTCAAACCAGCTGAACCACACTAGCCAGGGCAGAATACATGTCTTTTAAGAGACTCTGTGGAGTGCTAGTTTGTAAAGGTGACATGGACCATCTTGTTTTCCAACACCAGAGGGCACCAAATTTTCTCTTGTAGCAAAACAGTCAAAATCATTTTTTTCCACTAAAGACGTTCATGTACTGGGTAGAATATGGAAGAGCATATTTTTAGTCTCTTGAGAGATTAAAAAGAGTGAGATGTGCTTTGTGAAAAAGAGCTTACAAATCATAGTAAGGCTTTCTCTTGCTGTGATCAGCTAAGACTCTGCTAGTGCTTTTACTAAGCTGCCTTTCAGGGATATTTATTCTGTTTGTTAGAGGTATCGCTGCCTGTGATAAATGACTTTGAAGGAGCTATAGATACTCCATCAGTTCTGGTTTTCCCTTTCAGGTGGCATGTACAATTTTCTGGAAATAGGCATATCCTCTAAATCAACAGCAAATCTTGTGCTACAGGGTGGAGTGGGGTGCTGGCAGGGGGGAGTGAAATGATATAAGCCAGTAAATCTTCTTCCTCAAACTGTAACCTGACAACCAAGGGGTCCAGGCTGCCTGTCACTACTTGAGCCAGTTAAGCAGAGGCAAGGTTGTATCATATATGAACTTTATTCCAATAATGTCGGCAGTATGGGAGAGCAGCAGGTCATCCACAAAAATCTGCTCTGCACCCCACCATAAGCCAGCTGCTTATAACATGTAATGCACGGTAAGATTGGTGTGCATGCCCTGGCTAGACTGTGGGCCTCTACAAGGCAGGGCCTGTGTGTCTTTCATCCTAATACTTCACAAGTCCAGCTATCAGGTGAGCAGTTAGTAATTGTTTGTTGAATGTGATATAAAGTGATTTCTAATTTCCTCCTCCTCCTTTTCTTTCATGACTGAATTGGAATAGTTTGTTGAAGATTGCTCATGGGTCTTAAGTGCTCTAATCATGAAAAATAACATAACTAAGAACAAGTATAGTTGAGTGCATGCATGTTGAAGTGGAATATTTACTCAGTTTTATTATAAAGGAAATTCCAAAAATAAAGTTCTGTCTTTCAAAGCCAGTACTAAGCGAATGGTACATGAAGTAATGATAATAATTTTGTTTTTTATTACTTTCAAAACCCTAAATTCTGAAACTGCTGTTTATTAGCTGTGTGATTAAAAAGAAGACTACTAGGTACTTTTGACATATTATTTCTAAGTTGTACAACAACCCTTTCATATAGGTATGCTTATTTTATAGACAAGGAGACTGAGGCTTAGAGAGGTAAATTATTTTAATGTGAGTCATTTAGCAAGTAAGTGGTAGCATTGGCAAGAACACTTTTGTTAATGTTTTAAAATAATCACAAAAATGAAATGTATACTTTAACAATATGTTGTAATTGAATAATATTTCAACTGTGACATATTGAAAGGAATATTATTGTTATTGACATCAAAACAATTTCTAAATAATAGTCTATAAGAGATTATTTTGTCTATAGATTTATTATCCATCTCTTTTTTTAATCCAACCACCACTCCCCCCACCCTGACACACACACAGACTGGCACTTAGCAACGTGATTCTGCTGGGCTGGTGCCAGGCAGCCTCATTTAACAGGATGTCTCTCCTCTGCTGACTGCTCCTGAGTGTCTTCCTTTGAGTTGCTGATATTTAGAGATGTTGATGTAAGTTTTTCTTTTTAAGGCTACTTTCCTGCATTTGCATTTCTTTATGTATCAATTAAGAGTTCCTGTCTGCCCACATGTTTCTCATGTTCTAATTTTATAAAATATTTACTTTGGGTTTTTTTATGTATTGTGTAAATAATGATTTACTTTGTTCATTTCTCATCACATATGTTTATTCTTGCTGTTAAAGAAGCAAAGCATGTTAAGAATAAGTACCTTTTCAAATTTTACTTTCAAATAAAACTTGTTTTATCATATTTTTAGCATTTATTAGGATATGTGCCTATATTAGGCTTGTTTTCATATTTTATAATTTTATCAGAAATGAGTTTTTTTTTCTTTCTGAAAAGTATCTAAAAAGTTGTGAAACTAAGGTGACTTTTGATTTGAAAGGTAAAATTTGGATAACTGAATGATGTAAATTTGTTGTTTAATTGCGGATCAGTGAATGCTTCAGCTCATTAAAATAAACATATTCCGCAATGTAGCCCCAGCCGGGTGGCTCGGTTGGAGCGTCATCCAGTACACCAAAAAGTTTGTGGGTTTGATTCCCGGTCAGGGTACATACCTAAGTTGTGGGTTCGATACTTTCAGGGCGTGTATGGCAGGCAACCTATTGATGTTTCTTTCTCTCTCCCTTCCTCTCTTTCTAAACTCAATACAACATATGCTCAGATAAGATAAAAAAAAAATATTCAGCAATCTATAAAACAGGAATCAGAGAAAGATGAAATTCGCATAAAATTAATTGTTCAGAAATAAATCTTAGAAGTACTCTTAAAGGCCAGTTAATCTTTGTGAAATCAAAAACATATATATGTGCATGTATGTATGTCTATGTAAAAGTACTTTTTTATGCAAATAACAATTAGTAACATTTCCCATAAGTAAAGGAAATCAAAATCATAGGTTTTAAAGTCGAGCTTTATTCTATACTGCAGCTAAATTAATTATAGTATTTGAAATAGTTGCAGATCTTTTGATAGTTCCTTGAGGGCCTAAATTAATACATACCTTTATCCTTTACATTTGTGGAATTTAATAGGGTTAGAACATGCCTGAAGACAGGTGCACCCAATGAGGAGGTTGGCAGACCTGAGGATCATACCACTGTAACCAGGGCTTGACAGAATCCACATGAGTGCCAGGCTATTTAGACAGTCACTTCAACGGGTGAGACTGGGTTGAAGGCCAGCAGTAAGCCATGCCGGCATGTAGTAAGTATGAAAGTGTCCAGAAAAGAAGAAAATAGTTACTAGGGGTGGCAGTAAGAGGTGGGGGAAAGAGCCTAGTGACACAGAGGCCATTCAGGTTAGGGTCAGGGAGGGAACCAAGACCCAGATGAGGGACTCAGCTCTCTGCCCTAGGACTCCCTTTCCCAAGAAGATTGGGGTGAACAAGGCAGCATCTAATACACCTGAGTAGCACAGTAGGGAACCTGGCCAGGTGGCAGTGGGAGGGGCAGAGGTCACGGCCCCTGTTAAAATTGAACTACGTGTAAAGGTAGATTAATTTAATTGATACAGAATTTACCAGGTGACCGAAAAATACACAGGAGTACTTGGAGGTGCAAGATAAACCCATTTATTTTCAGATGTTTCACATGTACTAACTAGTACAGTGACTCAGGGTCACTTCTCCAAATCCTGAGTGAGTGAATATGGAGGAGGCTTTTCCCTTTATACCCTTCGGTTTCGTTGTTTTCTATCTGTTTCCTAACTACCAGGCTTTTGTGGTGGGCTTCCACAGCCCCTCCTGACTCAGTTAGATGGGGAACTTAGACTGTATCTAAATGACTGGTCTGGGTGGTGTCAGTGACCTCCCCTGGAGCTAAGCTGTTACATTCTTTGTTTATGACCCCTCTGTAAATTGGGAGTAATTAGGAAAACAGGTCTTGCTAGACCAGATTGTGGAGAAAGGGGCAGTGACTTAATTATAGGCTATTAAGAATATACATTAGGTTACTGGCACAGATTCAGATTGCTAGCCCCCAAAATACCTTATTTTCTCCATCAATTGTATTGATTTAATTGATTTTTTTACTATAGTGATGAATCGGTATTGCTCTGACCCTGAAGCTTGAAGGTATTCTCACATTCTGCATGTATAAGAATGGCTAAAATAAAAAGAAATAGTTTTTTTATGCCGTGAGGCTACATGATTATTGTCAGAATTTCTTTTTTCAGTGTTCTTTGAACTCCTTTAACCTGAAAGATTGATTTCTTGACTAAATAGATGTATCTTTGTTTCTTGACTCAGTAGTGGGTGAAAACCTGCAGTTTGAGAAACACTACTCTGAAGGTTATGGACAAATTGTGATAATGTTGTTTTGGGGGTTTTTTTGTTAATCCTCAGCCAAGGCTATTTTTTCCATTGACTTTTTTTAGAGAGAGTGGAGAGAGAGAGAGAGAGAGAGAGAGAGAGAGAGAGAGAGAGACAGACAGACAGACAGACATCGATTGGTGGCCTCCCACACAGGCCCTGACTAGGGCTGGGGATCGAGCCTGCAGCCCAGGTATGTGCCCCTGACTGGAATCAAACCCGTGATTCCAGAGCCAATGCTCTCTCCACTGAGCCAAATCCCTAGGGCATGACTGTGCTTCTTTATCTTGGAACCCGAATCCCATGCTGCTGCTCAGAACAAGTCAGTTTACAAGTGTTAAAAGTCATTGGAGCCCTAGCCAGTTTGTTTCAGTGGATAGAGTGTCAGCCTGCAGACTGGAGGGTCCCCTGTTCGATTCCGGTCAAGGGCACATGCCCGGGTTGCGGGCTTGATCCCCAGTTGGGGGTATGCAGGAGGCAGCCGATCAATGATTCTCTCTCATTATTGATGTTTCTATCTCTCTCTCCCTCTCCCTTCCTCTCTGAAATCAATAAGAATATAAATAAAGTCATTTGATTTGCCTGCCTGTTGCTGTTGCTGCTTTTCCTCAATATTGCACAATACTTCTCAGGAGACTAATCGCCTAGCACTAGGCAGAAAAACAAGTAATTCAAGTGAGGAGTTCAGTTCAATATGGGTTTGCTGTGTAAGACCCTGCCATGTGTCAGGCATTCTGCTAGGCACTGGTGTACAGGAATGTATAAACATTAGCTTTTTCTTGGAGAATGTAGGATACTAAAGCAAGAAAAGTGGAAATAAAGTATAATGATGGGAATCTTAAGGGGGTGCAGTGGGGGTACAAAAGAGGAAGTGATCAGTTCTACCTGAGAAAGATAGAAAATGTTTCACAGGGATTGAGAAGTGCAAGTTGGTGGTTACAGAATAGTCATGGGGATGTAAATTACAGCCTGGGGAATATAGTTAATAATATCTTAATGCTATGGAAGAGGCCATGTGGGCACTGGAAATATCAGGAGGACCACTCTGTGGGGTAAGGATTGTCTGGCCACTGTGCCATACATCTGAAACTAATACAGAATAATATTGAGTGTAAACTGGAATAGAAAAAAAACCCACACAATTAGGTCATGAGCCCAAAGAATATAATGACCTTAATCATAAGTACTTGAGGCACATTGTAAAATAATAAAAAAGGGTAAATCATAGAAATATACAACATGTTTCACAGGGGCCATAATGCCTGAGCTGAGTCTGGTAAATGAGATGTTACCTTGGAAGATGAAAGGTTTTTGCTGGCTAGACAAGGTAGTGAGAGCAATGTGAAGAAAAATACGGAGGCATGAATTAGCCTGGTTCTTTCTTTGAACCTCAAATAATTCAGTAGGACTAGACAAAGACTAGTAACCTCATGGAGGGGGACTCAATGACAGACGTGTAGTCCATGCTAAGGAGACCTTCTGGCAACAGAGAGGCCCTGACAACAGGTTTACATTTTAGAGAGATTATTCTCCTGAGCATACTGTGGAGCCTGAGATAGTTGCCTGGAAACCAGGAGATCAGAACGTAGACTAGCAAATAATCTGGCAGGACTTTAAACAAGAGAGCATATTTAGGAATGGAGAGAAGCATAAGAGAAATGCAATTTAAGAAATATCCTTCAGTATTAAAATGTTTACTTCAAAGCTGAATTAACCAGAGGTATACTAATTGTTTATGGTAGGAACTGAAAATTGATCATCCTCAATTATCCATTGAAGTACCATATCACTAGGAGTATTGTCTCAGCCATAGATTACTATAATTTCGGCTGAGTTTGATATTATTAATTAACTAGAGGCCCATGGGGAGCGGGCCTAAGTCGTCAGTCGGACATCCTTAGCACTGCCGAGGAGGCTGGAGAGGCTCCCAACACCGCTGCTGCGCTCGCCAGCTGTGAGCCCGGCTTTTGGGTCAGCGGCGCTCCCCCTGGGGGAGCGCACTGACCTCCAGGGGGCAGCTTCTGCCTTGAGTGTCTGCCCCCTGGAGGTCAGTGTGCATCATAGCGACCGGTCGTTCTGTTCGGTCAATTTGCACATTAGCCTTTTATTATGTAGGATAATATGGTTATATCTTCTGATTTGTCCCTAGAAAGATTTGAGGAGGAATTCAAAAATGCATATATAGTTATATTTTTAAGTAAGGAAATATGGAGGATAAGCAAGAATAGCTAAAATAAGATGAAGCTATGGGTGAAATTAGTACACAAAATTTACACAGCCAGTACAGTGAGGGAAATGACTTAGATACACAATTTATGAAGTAAAAACTAGTTGCTTTGGAAACCAGTATTTTTAGTATTGCTGAGAAGTCATCTCCCCTAAGCCTCTCATAAAAAGGACATTTGAAGTAGAGAACCATATTCTCAGTGGCTTTTCTTGTAGTAAGTGGGAAAATAAATTCTGGAGAGTTGTTTCTATAATGAACTTTTATGCAAGGCCACAGCTTCATGCCAGATCTGCAAGGAACCAAAGTGTCATCAAAGTGTTTATTATTTGTGGCATCTTTCACTAAAACTCCTTGAAGGCAGTGATATTTTTCACTCATATATTTACCCGTCCCCTATTTGGAACTAAGTAAATTTTTATTAAGCAGATCTAGTGAAGGAGAAAAATACTTGAAAGGCATTAAAATACTACTTTTGAGAAAATTAAACTACATTGTGCTTTTAAGAGATAAGAAATAGTACACTATGCATTACTGTAAGGAAGCCTAACAACTTGATTTTTAGATGTATTTTTACAGTTGCTGAGTGAACTATCTGAATAAAGACCCAAATAAATATATTCATAGCTCTCATCCATTCATCCAGGGAGTGTTTGAGTTATGTCATGTTGTGTGCCAAACACTGGGGTTACAACAGAGAGCAAAACAGGCATGGCCCCTGCCCTTGATGGAGCTCAGTCTATCAGTGAAGTAATCAAACAGGTAAATACTATACAGTGGGGCCTTGACTTACGAGTGTCCTGACTAACGAGTTTTTCAAGATACGAGCCGTCTCTTGGCCAATTTTTTGCTTTGAGGTGCGAGCTAAAATTCGGGTTACGAGCCAGCTTCAGATACCCCACTGCTAGTCGGCGCAGCGAACTCACAGTGAAGCCACATCAGCCCAGCATCACGTGTCTCACTCGTTCACTTTTTGATTTGACATACGAGTAATTTGAGTTACGAGCTCCGTCACGGAACGAATTAAACTCATAAGTCAAGGCCCCCCTGTACAATGTAAAGAATGTTATAGTAAGGGAGACGTGGGGTGATTGAATACATACAGCAATGAAGTTTAGGAGTCCCAGACATAGTCCCTGAAGAAGTGATGTTGTACTGAAGGAAGCAGGGTTAACCCGTGGAGAAAAAATATTCCAAGCCGAGTACCACAGGGAGTTCAAGGTTATACTATCTTGCTGATATTCTAGTCACCAATTAAGGACAAGTCCATGGGCTTTACCAGTAACCAAGCTGTAGGTAGTGCCTTAGTACAATAAATAATTTAGATTATTTTAAAACATGGTAAATAACAATGGTAACCTTTGATTGAGTAATCTCATCTCTTAAGGTACTTTTCAGGGTCTTAATTTATCCTTGGGATATAGTCACTATATGTCCTTATAAACTTACAGAAAATTAAAGCTATCCTGATGTAAGAATGGTGTGATTTGTTTTCCACGACTCTAAAAGCATAACTGTTTAAAGGACATATAGACTGGGTTATATAAACGACAACAAACCAGGAACAGGCACCCTGAGGCATCACCAATGGTCAGTTAGGTAGTGCTTACCTCATCACACTTTGTGCAAGAGTTTCTGCTTTTCTCCTGAGGGCACTCTTCCATTCCTTCCTGTTCTTATAGCCTGAATGTTTATATCTCCTGCCATGTACCTGAAGAACTACTCATAACATTTCTCTCTTTCTGTCCATGTAGAATATCTATTCATTTATATATTTCTCTATAACTAGATTTATATTGATAAACTTTTAACTGTTTAGTCTTTACTATAATACAGGAAAAATGCAGGCTTATTGTAAAAAAATACAGAAAGCAAAGAGACAAATGGAAAATAAACTCTGATCCCACTAGTAATAATTTCTATCAACCTCTTTATAAATTTCCTATCATCTGTATTTTTTATATTTTGTCATTCCTTTTTACAAAATGAAGCCAAATTGTATCTTAAAAACTGCTTTTCTCCCAGTAATTATATAATATCTTCTCATGGTAGTACATAAACTCCTGCAATCTACACTAATAAAAGAGAAAAATGGTAATTGGCGTACGGCGATACCTTTTTCATTGGCTAATCAGGGCTATATGCAAATTAACTGCCAACTAAGATTGGCAGTTAACTGCCAACAAGATGGCGGCTAATTTGCATATGTAGGCACAATGCAGGGAGGTGAAAGGGAAAGCAGGAAGAAGCCCCCTGCCACTGACAGTGATCTGAAACCCAGGGGGGAGCTAAGAGCTGGGGGGCAGGGCAAAGGCGGCCCTGGTGCCGCCTTTGCCCTGCCCCCCAGCCATGATCGGAGAATCAGGCGCCTTTGCTGCCCTGGCCAGTGATAGCAGGAAGTAGGGGTGGAGCCAGCGATGGGAGCTGGGCACGGTCGAAGCTGGCAGTCCCAGGAGCTAGGGGTCCCTTGCCTGGGCCCAAAGCGAAGCCCACGATCGCGGCGCCCCCCGCTGCCACTGCAGGTCCCCGCTGCCCGAGCCGGACACCTAGGCCAGAGGCGTCAGGCCTGGGCAGGGGCGGAGCCTGCAACCGCGGGGAGCTGGGGGTCCCCTGCCCAGGCCTGACACCTCTGCCGGAGGCCTCAGGCCTGGTCAAGGGGCCGATCCGGTGATTGGTGATCGGAGGGTGATGAGGGTCAACTCCTCTGGCCGAGGCATCAGGCCTGGGTGGGGGGCGGAGCCGGGGATTGGGGGGATATGATGGTCAGGCCTGAAGCCTGGGTCAGAGGCCTCAGGCTTGGGCAGGGGGTGGAGCAAGCGATCAGAGGGAGATGGGAGTCCCCTGCCCAGGCATGATTCCTGGGCCAGAGGCCTCAGGCTTGGGCGGGGGCCAGAGCCAGTGATCGGGGGGAGATGGGGGTCCCCTGTCCAAGCCTGACACCTCTGGCGGAGGCATCAGGCCTGGGCAAGGGGCCGATCAGGCGATCGGAGGGTGATGGGGGTCAACGCCTGAGGGCTCCCAGTATGTGAGAGGGGGCAGGCTGGGCTGAGGGACACTCTTTCCCCACCCCCCCCCCCCCACCCAGTGCACGAATTTCATGCACCGGGCCCCTAGTGTTTTAAATAATTAAATAGTCTTTAAATGAATTATCAAAATATATTAAAATATATGCATCTATTTTAAGTCTTTATTGAATATATTTGTTAGGCAGTGATTGAGCATGTTTAAATGGCATCCTTATACTTAATGTTATTATGTGTATCCAGGATTATTTTCTTAGAATAAATTCTGGAAGTAAAGTGATCCATCAAGGGATATGCAGAATTTAAGGCTGTTGATAACTTATTGCTAAATTGCCTTGTGAAAAAATTATCATATGCTGTATAAATATCTGTATATACTGTGGACTATTAAAACATTTTAAGACTTCTCACTTAGTGAAACAATGACATTATAAGATAATATTAGAAAGTAAAATTAAATAGGTTAAATAATAAAAAAAATATTAAAATAGCATTAGGGAAATCAGTAGAATTCTTTGAAGTATAAAAAAGTGTGTGTGGTGTAGGCTTATTTAGTGCTTATTCTAGAAGTAATATTTCTAATTTTATAGTTTCTGCATTTACTTTTCTTTAGTATATGAAACAAATGGGATATACGGTAAACAGATTAACAACTGCCCAAATTCAAGGTCTGTGTCTCTCCAGAGAAAAGTGCAGGGTGCCTTCCTGGCAGTGATGTTTAAGTGATTAAGTGACACATGCCTCATGCATTAGAAGCTTCAATCGTGACGGCTGCTGTTGAAAGGAAAGTTAAATAAGAAATTTAGTAAGCCCTTGGGAGGTGAGAAAGGTGTGGAATACTGGGAAATGAGATATGATATCGGTTTTCTTTTATGTCACTTGTTACCCTTCCCTCACCCAAGTAACACGGAACAGCATTAATTACTATTCCAAACTTTCCATCTGGACACATTGATTCTGAATTTTATCATCTCCAGTGACATTGAAGATTTTGGAAACACAATGATTTTACTAGACCAAAGGGGAGAATTAAAAAATCAAATGATTTAGAGGAGTTATTTATTAAAGGTAATGAAGTCCACTGGTCAAATGTAAATTATTTAACATATATTTGCATGTTTTCAAGTTTAAATGTAGAAAGTAAACTTAACTTTGTGTCATTGTGTAGTGTACATACAAAGTTCTGTTTTTGTTTCATAAAAAAACCCCACAAGTGTCACTTAGCATTTTCTTCCTTGTCCATGTATAAACACCTTGTCTGAGCCATCATAGCAAGAGGCCATTTATTATTTGGTGGCATCTTTCACTAGAACTCCTTGAAGGCAGTGATATTTTTCACTCATATATTTACCTATCCCCTATTTGGAGCTAAGTAAATTTTTATTAAGCAGATCTAGTGAAGGAGAAAAATACTTGAAAGGCATTAAAATACTACTTTTGAGAAAATTAAACTACATTGTGCTTTTAAGAGATAAGAAATAGTACACTATGCATTACTGTAAGGAAGCCTAACAACTTGATTTTTAGATGTATTTTTACAGCTGCAGAGTGAACTGTCTGAATAAAGACCCAAATAAATATATTCAACTTTATATCTTTTTAAAAATTTTGTTAAATTTTTAATTACAGTTGACATACAATATTATATTTGTTTCAGATGTGCAACTTAGTGATTAGGCATTTATATAGCTTACAGAGTGATCCCTCAGTAAGTATAGCAGCAGTCTGACACCATACATAGTTATTATGATATTCCTTATTCTGTACCTTTTACATCCCCATGACTGTTTTTATAACTGGCAATTTGTACATCTTAATCCCTTGAACTTTTTCACCCATTCTGCCATCCACCCTCCCATCTGGCAACCATCAATTGGTTTCTTCTTTGTATCTATAAGTTTGTTGCTCTTTTGTATATTTATTTTTTTTAGATTCTACATATAAGTGAAATCATATGGGATTTGTCTTTGTCTGACTTATTTCACTCAGCATATTACCCTCTAGGTCCATCCATGTTGTTGCAGATGCTAAGATTTCTCTTTTTTTATGGCTGAGTAATATTCCATTGCACATATGTAGCACTTCTTTATCCATTTGTTTATCGATGGACGCTTAGGTTTCTTCTATATCTTCATATTTACTATTAATGCTGCACTGAAGAACATAGGAGTGTATATATCTTCTTGATTTAGTGTTTTGGATTTTCTTGGGTAAATACCCAGAAGTGGAATTACTGAGTTATATGGTAGTTCTGTTTAAAACCTTTGAAGGAACCTCCATATTGTTTTCACAGTGGTTGCACCATTTTATAACTCACCAACAGTGTTTGAGGTTTTCTTTTTCTCCACAATCTTGCTAACCCCTGTTTGTTGATTTATTGATAGGCTTCATTCATTGTGGTTTAATTTGCATTTCCCTTTAGTGATGCTGAGCATATTTTCATGTCTACTGGCTATCTGTATATTCTCTTTGGAGAAAAGTCTATTCAGGTCCTCTGCCTATTTTTCAATTTAATTATTTTTTTGGTCTTAAGTTGTATGAATTCTTTATATATTTTGGATATTAACCCTTTATCAAATATATCATTGGCAAATATGTTCTCCCATTTAGTAATTTTGTCTTTTAGTTTTGTTAATGGTTTTCCTCACTGTGCAATAGCTCTTTAGTTTGATGTAGTCCCATTGGTTTATTTTTTTCTTTGTTTTCCCTTGCCTGAGGAAACACATCCAAGAAATTGTTATTAAGAGTGATTTCAAAGAGTTTACTGCCTAATTTTCTTCCAAGACTTTTATGGTTTCAGGTCTCACATTTAAGTATTTTATCCATTTTTATTTTATTCTTATATGTGATAAGGTTGTCTTGTTTCATTTTTTTGCATGTATCTGTCCAGTTTTCCCAGCACCATTTATTGAAGTGACTGTCTTTACCCCATTGCATATTCTTGTCTCCTTTGTCATAGATTAACTGACCACATACAGGTGTGAGATTATTTCTGGGTGCTCTATTCTGTTTCTTTCATCTATAGGTCTGTTTTTATGCCAGTACCAAAGATTTCTATGGCCTTTTAGTATCGTTAGATATCAGGTAGCACAGTACCTCCAGCTTTGTTCTTCTTTTTCAAGATTGCTTTGGCAATTCCGAGTCTGTTGTGGTTCCACTTCAGGGTATTGTTGCTTGGATTTGGACTTTTACATCTGCTAGTTATCTCTACAGTTCCTAGAGCTAATATGTAGGCTCAGGTGCCAAAGCAGAATTACTAGCATAATGATATCATCTCAGACGGGTATCAGCAAGAGACCAGTTTAATCATTTTTTAAAAAGGCAGAAATTGCTAACTCTTATATCATGCTTACTATATGACAGGATCTGTTGTAAGCACTTTACCTCTATTAGCACATATTAATCCTTGCCACAGCCCTTGTAAAGGTTATACTGTTAGTATGCCCTTTTATAGGTGAGGAAACTGATTCACAAAGAGATTCAGTAGTTTATTCAAGATCTGAATTTGGGGGACTAAACCCAATGTATTTATGCCCAGAAAAGATGTATTAATTTATTCATTTGCTTTTATTGAGCTAAATAACATTTATTTATTTTAGGTACAAAAAGCCTTCCAAATTACTCAGAATCTACTATCTCTATGTTTGCATGTATTTAAGTAGAATAATTTTGCGCATACCGTAGCTGTTTTTAATGACAGTGTTCTCTAAACAATTTCCCATGCCAATAAATATAGATCTATATCAACATTTTATTGGCCATGTAGTATTCATTATGGATGAAATAAAATGGATTATATGGTTTGTAGATATACCATCATTTAACTGGTCCCCTTCTTTGGTCACTTCGATAACAAACACATAGTTGTTGGCTGATGTAACTTATTCTGTGCAAACATCTTCAGTCTTGTAATTTCCTCAGGATGAATTCCTCGAAATGACAATTGGTAGGTATGTGTTGCTTAACATTGCATCCTTGCTCCTGTCCAGTTGCTACCCTATCATTATCTCCTTGATTGATACCTTTTAGGTGGACATCCCAGTTTTAGCTAGGAAGTTTAACATCTTCTCTGTAAGAGTCCTCCATGTTCTTAATATTCAGATTAGTTTTTTCCCCCCCAAACTCATATCAGCTGAAATTTTTATGATTTGAAGGATTATAATGGTTATTGGTGTTTTCTGAGTGTTTTGTTTGTTTAATTTTGGTTTCAGAGTACTTATTATTGCTTCCTCTACCAGTAAAACATAACAATATTTTTTAAAGAAAGGATTTGAGTATTATTTTTACTCATGGAGTTAAGGTCTCCCAAGAGCATCCCAGGTGTAGGAACTTTGTAAATAATATACTTTAGGTCTTGCTACTCAAAGCCAGGTTCATTGACAAGTACCATCAGCATCACCAAAGAACTTATTGCAAATACACCGTCCCAGCCCCACTCTGCCTTCTGAATCAGAATCTGCATTTTAGTAAATTCCCAGGTGATTCATGTGCTCTTTACTATTTGAGAATCATTGCTTTAGGCTATTCTGTTCCCAGCTCTTATTTGTCATTTATACACAGCTCACTTTGCTACTGGTAGTAATTGCTTTTGCTATACGTTGCACTTTGCTGTGTGCTAGTAAATACTGGCCTTTCTTTGAAAAAACTTGCTATTTTTTATGTGTCTAGCTCAAAACAAGTATCATTCTATAGTTGAGTTAGAAGCTGTTGTATTGATTTTGGCATTTTAGAGCTAGCTGAATTATTAATTTGGCTTCGTTTTACAGACAGAAACATTTTAAAATCAAAGATCTTGTGAAACCTAGTGCCCTCTCATGAAGGGGTTAGCCTTCTCTTACAGATATGCTAGTGCTAATGAATTTTTTATAATAGCTATAAATAAGTAACTATCATCCTAAAAACAAGCATTATGTTTATCTGAATATGCTTACTTTGCAAATTCATTGTTTCAAAGAGCTCAAATGTGCATTTAAAATGAGAAACATGATAAATGGGTTTTTTTTTGAGATTACAGTTGTTTGCTGAAATAACAAAATATATTTTTAGATGTTACCTTTTCAAATGTTACACAAAACTGCTAAAATGCTGCTCATCCATCAGAACATAAAGGTATCCTTCACTCTCTAAACTCAGGAACCAAATAGATTTGAACACATTTTTTAGAGATACACATTTCAACTTCAAATTGCTCTAAGGGATATTATCTATATACTAGTGGCCTGGTGCACAGATTTGTGCACAATGAAAGGAAATTAATTAGAAGAAATATTTTAATATTGCTATTTGCACTTTCTCTATAATAGAAGTGTCAGAGATGAAAGAAAATTAGTAAAATGTATATGAAAATAATATATAAATTTATTAATAAACAATAACAACGTGATATAACAACAAAGACATGATATATAAACAACAAAAACATGATATAAAAACATTGATAAAAACAGTGACTGATAAATTGATTAAACTTATTCTAATATCTCCCTGTATACCACATTAAGAGTAAAAACACTTTCAGAGTGCTTGACTAATTTCCCTTATGATTAAGTATTTACAACTTTAATGTCACACGGTCTTCAAACTTAAGAGAAAGCAACATATAACTGACCATCTGAAAACAGGTTCAGGTAGTAATATTCCTACTTTTTCTAGAGTTTGTCCTTGTGATTTATTAGTAGTCATTGCAAATGCTGGCATCACGGGAAACTGTCTTTTAATTAATTTAAATGGGAGGCCAGTGTCAGACGGGGACTTAAGAATATCAATAAAAACAATCAAATTCAAGCCTGAGTCCTGGGTGCCTGCTGGCGGCTGGAGGGAAGCCGGGGTTCCGGATGCCAGAGGGAAGCCGGTGCCAGCAGCTGGGGGAAGGAAGGCCTACTCTTGCACGAATTTCATGCATTGAGCCTCTAGTATAGATACAAAAGCCTAAGCGACTATTCAACCGTCCAACTGGTAGCTGTGATGCACAATGACCACCAGGGTGCAGACGCTTTAACCAGTAGCTATGATGTACACTGACCATCAGGGGGCAGATGCTTAATGCAGGAGCTGCAGAGCTGCGATGACTTGACAGCTGCGGTTCTCTGGTGATGCACCCAGGACCAGAGAGCAGGGAGGCTGATTCGGGGGTGCGTCATTCTAGAACTGCCCTCTCGCAATCCAGGACTCCTTGGGGAACGTCAGAGAGCTGGTTTCAGCCCGATCCCTGCAGCCAGGCCAAGGGACTCCACCAGTACATGAATCCGTGCACCGGGCCTCTAGTGTTATTAAACTAGTATATAGGCTCCTCCTCCTCCATAAAGTTATTACTATTTACGATGTGTGTGACATATGATTGAAGGGGTAATTTTTTGCTGAGGGGATGAACCCAGAAAATTATAGGCAACCAGCAGCTAGAAACATCAGAGTCCTCACTAAAAGGGATGCTGTGCCCTCAGACAATTACCTGTTATCAAAGTTGTATCACTTGCTTTCCCTGAATTGTTGCAAAGGTATAAGATGGCTTTCTGCTACAAGTTTAACTAAACTGTACAAACTTTTAAGAAAGTCTTGCTACTAACAAAATTTAAAAAATGCAGAGTAGAACAGCTATGAAATCAAAACTAGGGGAGGAAAATAGATGTAACTTGGGAAAGGGATAGAGCAGATGAATATTTTATGTACCTATACAAAAATAGGACCACATTCCCATGCCAGGATTTTTCTTTGCTTTTCAAAAGCCACCCAATGGTAATACATCACAAAGAAGTTTAGGAATATTAAAAGGGGCTTTATGCATCTCCATTGAAAAGGTACAGTGGAGATTTAGTAATGTGTCTTCAGCAATTAATGACTGTGTAGTATAAAATTTTATTTCATCTTCCATTGATTGATTGCAGCATTTAAAATACATTGTGCACTGAAGCAGGGTGTGTTTTTTTTAAATACCCATTTATTCACAATATATTTCCCTGCCATATTCTTTTATTTTTTTCATTAATTTGATTGGGGTGACATTGGTCAATAAAATTATACAGGTTTCGAGTGTACAATTCTATGATACATCATCTGAATATTATGTGCCCACCACCTAAAGTTTAATCTTCTGTCACCATATATTTTACCCCCTTTACCCTTTACAACTGTCCTACCTGTTTCCCTCTGGAAACCACTGTACTGTTTGCATGTGTCTATGAGTTGTTTGTTTTCTTGTTTGTTCATTTGTTGCTGTCAGTTTTGTATGTGTTTTTTAATCCTCAACCAAGGATTTTTTTTTTTTTACGTTGATTTTAGAGAGAGAGAAAGGGAGAGAGAAAGAAAACATCGGTGTGAGAGAGAGACAACAATCGATTGCTTCCTGTACATGCCCCAACTGGGGATTGAACCCACAACCTAGATATGTGCCCTGACCAGGAATCAAACATACAGCCTTTTGGTGTATAGGACGATGCTCCAACCAACTGAACCACATGGCCAGGGCTATTGCTTTCAGTTTTATATCCCACATATGAGTGAAATCATGGTTCTTGACTTTTTCTGTCAGACTTATTTCACTTAGCATAATATTCTGAAGATCCATCCATGCTGTCCCAAATGGCAGTATTTTCTTAATCTTGTCACTTTCGACACTTTGGACAGGACAGTTTGGTTGGGGGTGGGGTGTTGCCTGTGCCTTATTAGAAGTTTAACAGCATTCCTGACCTCCATACATTAGGTGCACAGGCACTAATAGCACTCACATTCCCAGTCATTCAGTCATGGCAGTAAAATGTTTCCAGTTATTGCCCAATGTCCCCTTTGGGCAAAATCACCCCAATTAAGAACCATTGCTCTCCAGTGGTTCTCAACCTTTCTAATGCCGCAACCCTTTAATACAGTTCCTCATGTTGTGGTGACCCCCAACCATAAAATTATTTTCGTTGCTACTTCATAACTGTAATTTTGCTACTGTTATGAATAGTAATGTAAATATCTGATATGCAGGATGTATTTTCATTGTTGGCGACCCACAGGTTGAGAACCGCTGCTAGACTATTTTGCATCCATTATGAAGGATAGAAAAGAATACAGGTTTGCAGAATGTTCACAGTGGGGAGATAAGTATACCATAATCTTATTTTTGTAGGAAAAAAAAGTCATGCACACACATCAAAAACAAAATTGAAATCACATAAAATACTAACAACAGCTATCTTGGTTATCCATGATAAAGTGTGACTTGGAGTTTTATTTCCTTCATATTTTTCTTGCATTTATTATTTTTTAATTAGAACGATAACGTCCTCTATATCATATTCAGTCATTTAAGTGGAAGATACAATGTCTTAGTTTGCTTTAGTATTTATAACCAAAATAACGTAGGTGGATTAAACAAATATTTGTTTCTCACAGTTCTGGAGCTTGGGAAGTCCAAGATCAAGGTGCTGGCACATTCATTGTCTGGTGAGAGCTTGCTTCTTGGCTCCTAGAGGGCCATCCCCTGCGCCCTCACATGTTGGAAGGGGCAGGGGAGCTCTCGGGGCCCTCTTGTACAGAGGCACTAACCCCATTTCTGAGTTAACCCTCATGGCTTAAGCATCTCCCAAAGGCCCCACCTCCAAATATCATCACATCAGGGGTAAGGATTTCAACATATGAGTTTGGGGGACACATTTAGTCCATAACATACAGGTAATTTCCACAAATTGGGCAACATTTAAAATTTTAATTTAGACTATTATACACAGCATTATGCTTTAAAGGCTTAAGTAAATATTGTATGTGAACTGAATTTTTATTTATGTCCATGGAACTAGAATAAAGTATGTGCCTAATATTTTCTTTTTTTGCTTAACCAGTATAAAGATAGTTATAAACTAAACCACTATTTTAGTGAACTAGATTGTTCTACTTTCTGCCTGTTATGTTACTTATCAAAAAAGATTGCTTATTCCCATAGGGGAGGTTAAAACTAGGCCACCACACCGTAGATACAATAGAGTGAATAAGATGTAACTTTTTTTAGTCACATGTTTCTGACTAGCCTAAAGAGGCATAATGTGTCTCAATTATTCCTATCTTCTTAGAACTTTGTTTCATTTAAAAATAATAAGTTGGCAATCTCAGCTGTCTTTTTTCTTCACCTCACAATGACACAAATGAAAGAGAACTTCATCCGCATCTCAGGAACATCTCCAGATTTACACATACATACTTTCCTACTCCCCATCTATAACCGTTCCCCTTTCCTCCCCAATCAAGAAAGAAAATTAACATGCATATAGATTTAGAGTATGAGGATAAGAAAAGAGAATAGATTAGAAATAATGAATTTAGAAACTAAATTGATTGTGAACATTGCTAATTTATTAAGCATATTAAAATATCTCCTTCATTCAATTGATACTGAGTGCATACTACATAGCAGGCAATGTATCCAGCAGAGCGTACAGTCTCATGGCAGTGGCACACATTAATCAAGCTCTCATACACAAATATGTAAAATTCAAACTACAATAAATGTTGTAATGGAGAAATGCATGTTGCTATGAGAGCACATAACTGGGGACCTATTTTACTTTTGTTTGTTTGTTTGTTTGTTTGTTTATTTATATTTTTGATAGTTCTGCAAAGACCTTTATTGGATGGTGCCCTTGACCGGAATCGAACCTGGGACCCTTCAGTCTCCAGGCCGACGCTCTATCCACTGAGCCAAACCGGCCAGGGACTGGGGACCTATTTTAGATTAAGGAGTCAGAAAAGGTATTCCTGAAATTATATCTTTATAGTTTTGGAGTTCAAAAAAAGAGGCCAGGGCTAGCGTTATAAATCTAAAAGTCATTTATATACAGGTAGTGGCAGAAGCTGTGGGTCCTTTGCCTAGGGAAATTATATAGATTGGAAAGGAAAAATGAGGAGGCAGTTTAGAAGTAAGCCTTTAAAGAAATCCAACTTCATAAGAGATAAAAGGACAATGCACCAAAGAGGAAGAAAAAATATTTTATCATAAAAATCAAGAAAAGTGACATATATTTAAAGACATTTTTAAATATTAAGAAGATAATGATGCCGAAACCGGTTTGGCTCAGTGGATAGAGCGTCGGCCTGCGGACTGAAAGGTCCCAGGTTCGATTCCGGCCAAGGGCATGTACCTGGGTTGCGGGCATATCCCCAGTAGGAGATGTGCAGGAGGCAGCTGATCGATGTTTCTCTCTCATCGATGTTTCTAA
This sequence comes from Myotis nattereri, assembly GCF_964212035.1. NCBI lineage: Eukaryota > Metazoa > Chordata > Mammalia > Chiroptera > Vespertilionidae > Myotis > Myotis nattereri. Next base: position 33,323,003 of record NC_138079.1, read on the forward strand.
CTCTCTCTCTCCCTTCCTCTCTGTAAAAAATCAATAAAATATATTAAAAAAAAGAAGATAATGATCAACAGTGTCAAATGCAACTAAGAGATCAAGAAAGATGAAAACTTAAAAATATCTATTAGATCTAGTAACAGCTAAAAATAAATTGAAGAATATTTGCAAAAGTGAAAAAATTTAGAAAGCAAGTAGAGACAGTTTATTTGAGAAGTTTGGCTCTGACAGAAGGAGAGAGAAGGAAGGTGGTAGCTAGAACAAAGTGCAAGACTAAGAGAATTCTGTGTGTGTGTGTGTGTGTGTGTGTGTGTGACGCGAGAAGCCATTGGAGAAAGAGAAGGCCTACATGCATGGAGAATTTGAAAGGAATGGTGACTGGTGGAGGTTTCAATAGAGTCATATCAGAGAGCCAGTGGCTTAGTCAAAAAGACCAGAATTCTCCCCACAGGTTTGACACTGGAATTGGGAAGAGCCTACCGAGAAGAGAAGAGTATAATACAATTTAATGATTAGAGAAACATTTAGAGTTTTATTTAAAAGATATTTTTAGAGAAGCCTTGGTTTTAGTGCTGAATTAGATGATTTTCTAAATTTTCTTATATTCCTATTATGTGCTTAGAAGGATTCAAGGAAGTCTCTACCTTGTCTCTCTAAGATAAGCTAAGAATCTTAAAGATTGTTTCCTTTAGCAATGTTTTCCAGTTCGCTGAATCTATCTTTTTTATCCTGGCTCTTTTACATTTACAATTTCCATTTGGGTTCTCTTTCAAATTCACTTTTTGTTTTATTATATTTTTTATTATTTTTATTACATTATATTTTTATTATATCTTGTTTTGCCTTATTGACTGTATTCCTCTTTTAAATTCTCTTTTAACATATTATTTTAAAATTTTTATACATTTTTCAGTTACATGTAATTCTTCAAAGGTGAATTTTTCCGTTCATACATCTACTTACACTTTTTATTGGCAGTTCGTTTTCTGGCATACTTTGTAATTTTTTACTATAGGCTTACCTTCAGTAGAAGTTGTTTCTGTGTGAATCTCAGGGGCCCTGAATTTTGGGAAATTGGGACCAGTTTTGTATTTGACTTTGCTGTGGTCTTATGGCTTCCACTAGTTTAAGATTTAATGTTATTTTTTTCTATGCACCGTTTCCCAGCTTCTTGGGAAGTACTAATTCAGACCTCACACCCACAAGTAGTGCAGATCTGACATGCTGGTATTCTCTCTGCTGACTCTGTCTAGAGTAGCTTGCTCTGTACCATATTCCTCAGACCAAACAGCTTTTCTAGTTTGCAGCTATACATAGAGCCTAGATATCCTAATCTATATCTTCAACGTATATGTTAGGTTTTTGAACACTTTTTTTAAATTTAAGTTCTTTATTTTTTAAAGTATTACACAAGTCTCCTTTCCCACCCCCATTGACCTCTCTCTGACTGCTCCCACCCCGCAGCACATGCCCTCACCCCTCTACTGTCCGTGTCCATTGGTTATGCTCATATGCATGCATACACATCCTTTGGTTGATCTCTTACCCCCCGACCCCCAGCCCCTGCCTTCCGTTTTAGGTTGGGAGGTGTGTTCAATGCTTCTGGCTCTATTTTTGTTCATCAGCTTATGTTATTCATTATATTCCACAAATGAGTGAGATCATGTGATATTTATCTTTCTCTGACTGGCTTGTGTCGCTTAACATAATGTTCTCCAGGTCCATCTATGCTGTTGCAAATGTTAAGAATTCCTTCTTTTTTTACAGCAGCGTAGTATTCCATTGTGTAGATGTACCACTGTTTTTTAATCCACTCATCTGCTAATGGGCATTTAGGCTGTTTCCAAATCTTAACAATTGAAAATTGTGCTGCTATGAACATAGGGGTGCATATATCCTTTCTGATTGGTGTTTCTGATTCCCTAGAAGGGGGATTACTGGGTCAAATGGGAGTTCCATTTTTAATTTTTTGAGAAAACTCCATACTGTCTTCCATAGTGGCTGCACCAGTCTGCATTCCCACCAGCAGTGAAGGACGATTCCTTTTTCTCCACATCCTCGCCAGCACTTGTCCTTTGTTGATTTGATAATGATAGCCATTCTGACAGGTGTGAGATGGTACCTCATTGTTGTTTTGATTTGCATCTCTTAGACGATTAGTGACTTTGAGATGTTTTCATATGTGTCTTAGCCTTCTGTATGTCCTCTTTCGAAAAGTATCTATTTAGACCCTTTGCCCATTTTTTGATTGGATTGTTTATCTTCCTTTTGTCAAGTTGTATGAGTTCGCTACAAATTTTGGAGATTAAACCCTTGTCAGATATAACATTGGCAGATATGTTCTCCCATGCAGTGGACTTTCTTGTTGTTTTGTTGATGGTTTCTTTTGCTGTGCAAAAGCTTTTTATTTTGATGTATTCCCATTTGTTTATTTTCTCCTCAGTTTCCATTGCCCTAGGACAGTGATGGTGAACCTATGACACGCGTGTCAGAGATGACACGTGAACTCATTTTTTTGGTTGGTTTTTCTTTGTTAAATGGCATTTAAATATATAAAATAAATATCAAAAATATAAATCTTTGTTTTACTATGGTTGAAAATATAAAAAATCTCTACATGTGACACGGCACCAGAGTTAAGTTAGGGTTTTTCAAAATGCTGACACGCCAAGTTCAAAAGGTTCGCCATCACTGCCCTAAGAGCTATGTGGGTAAACATATTGCCATGACATATGTCTGATATTTTGCTGCCTATGGATTCTTCTAAGATTTTTACATTTAAGTCTTTTATCCATTTTGAATTTATTTTTGTGTACGTTGTAAGTTGGTGGTATAGTTTCATTTTTTTGCATGTATCGGTGCAATTTTCCCAACACCATTTATTAAAGAGACTGTCCTGACTCCATTGTATGCTGTTGCCTCCTTTGTCAACTATTAATTAAGTATATTGGCTTGGGCCGATTTCTGGGTTCTCTGTTCTGTTCCATTGGTCTATATGTCTATTTTTGTGCCAGTACCAGGGAGTTTTGAAAACAGTGGCTTGGTAATATAGCTTAATATCTGGTAATGTGATCCCTCCAATGTTGTTCTTCTTTCTCAGTATTTTTGAGGCTATTCTGGGTCTTTTTTTTGTCCAGATGAATTTTTGAGAGTTTATTCTAGATCTGTGAAATATGCCATTGGCATTTTAATGGGGATTGCATTGAATCTATAGATTGCTTTGGGTAGTATGGACATTTTAATGATGTTGATTCTACCAGTCCATGAACACGGTATATTCTTCCATTTGTTTATGTCTTCCTCTATCTCTTTTTTCAATGTCCTGTAGTTTTCTGAGTACAAGTCTTTTACCTCCTTAGTTAAGTTTATTCCTAGGTATCTTAATTTTTTTGGTGCAATGGTAAATGGGATTGTTTTTTAGTTTCTCTTTCTGTGAGTTATTAGTGTATAAAAAAGGTATAGACTTCTGGGTGTTAATTTTGTATCTTGCTACATTGCCAAATTCATTTATTAAGTCTAGTAGTTTTTTTATGGAGTCGTTAGGATTTTCTATGTACAATATCATGTCTTCTGCAAATAATGACAGTTTTACTTCTTTTCCTTTTATTTCTTCTTCTTGTTTGATTGCTATGGCTAGCACTTCCTGCACTATGTCAAAAAGGAGTGGTGAAAGTGGACATCTCTGTCTTGTTCCTGTTCTTAAGGGAAATGGTTTTAGTTTTTGCCCATTGAGTATGATGTTGGCTGTAGGTTTGTCATATAAGGCTTTTATTATGTTGAGGTATGATCCCTCTATTCCCACTTTGCTGAGAGTTTTTATCAGGAATGGGTGTTGGATTTCTTCAAAAGCTTTATCTGCATCAGTTGATATAATTATTTTTGTCTCTCAATTTGTTTATGTGATGCATCCCGTTTATTGATTTACAGATATTGTACCAGTCTTCCATCCCTGGATAAATTCCACTTGGTCATGGTGTATGATCTTTCTAATGTAATGCTGGATCCAATTTGCTATAATTTTGTTGAGGATTTTAGCATCTATTTTCATCAGGGATATTGGCCTAATTCTCTTTCTTTGTGGTGTCTTTATTAGTTTTGGGATTAGGGTAATGCTGGCTTCATAGAAAGAGCTTGGAAGTGTGCCTTTCTCTTGAATGTTTTGGAATAGTCTGGGGAGGATAGATTTTAGTTCTTCTTTGAATATTTGGTAAGACTCCCCTGTGAAGCTTTCCAGACCAGGGCTTTTGTTTGCTGGACGTTTTTTTTTTTTCTTTTTTTAAATTATTGCTTCAATTTCATTGGTAGTTATTAGCCTATTCATGTTTTTTTTTTTTTTTAATTCTTCCTGATTGAGTTTTGGAAGCTTGTATTTTTCTAAGAATATGTCCATTTCATCTAGGTTGTTCAGTTTGTTGAAGTAGAGTTGTTTGTAGTGTTTTTACAATTCTCTGTATGTCTCTGGGTTGGTTGTTACTTTACGTCTTTCATTTCTGATTTTGTTTATTTGGGTCCTCTCTGTTTCCTAGTGAGCCTGGCTAGAGGTTCATCAATCTTGTTTATCCTTTCAAAGAACTAGCTCTTGGTTTTATTGATCTTTTGTATTATTATTTTTTTTTTTTGGTCTCTGTGTCATTTATTTCTGCTCTGATTTTTAGTATTTCCTTCTTTCTGCTTACTGAGGGCTTTTTCTTGTTGCTCTTTTTCTAATTCTTTGAGTTGTAGTGTTAGATACTTTATTAATAGTTTTCCTTCTTTTTTGAGATAGGCCTGTAGAACTATGAATTTCCTTCTCAGGACTGCTTTCGCTGTGTCCCATAGATTTTGGATTGTTGTGTTTTTGTTATCATTTGTTTCCAGGATGATTTTTATTTCTTCTTTGATCTCTTTGATTATCCAATCATTGTTTAGTAGCCTGCTATTTAGCCTCAAAATGTTTGCTATTTTTATTGTAGTTGATTTCTAATTTTATTCCATTGTGATCTGAGAAGATGCTTGATATGATTTCCATCTTCTTGAATTTGAAGAGATTTCTTATGTCCTAATATGTGGTCTATCTTTGAAAATGTCCCACGTGCACTTGAGAAGAATGTGTATTCTGTAGCTTTGGGGTGCAATGTTCTGAAGATGTCGATTAGTTCCATCTGATGTAGTGAGTCATCTAGGATTGCTGTTTCTTTGATGATTTTTTGTTTAGAGGATTTATCCAGTGGTGTCAATGGGGTATTAAAGACCCCTACTATGATGGTATTGCTGGCAATCTCTCCCTTGATATCTTCCAGAAGTTTTTTAATGTATTTGGGTGCTCCTGTATTGGGTGAATATATGTTTACCAGAGTTATATCCTCTTGTTGAATTGCTCCCTTTAGTATTATGAAGTGGCCCTCCTTATCTCTTGTTCTGGCCTTCACTTTGAGGTCTAATTTGTCAGATATAAGTTTTGCTACCCCAGCTTTTTTTTCTTTTCATTTCCATTTGCCTGAAAAATTTTTTTTCATCCTTTCACTATCAGTCTTTGTGAGTCCTTTGTTCTGAGGTGGGTCTCTTGTAGACAGCAAGTATATGGGTCATGTTTTCTTATCCATTCAGCTACCCTATGTCTTTTGATTAGAGCATTTAACCCATTTATATTTAAGGTTGTTATTGATAGGTACTATTTGTTGTCATTTTTATTCTTTATTCCTGTGTTCCTTCTTCCCTTTCTATTTCTTCTTTTTACACCAGTCTCTTTAGCATTTCTTGCATTGCTGGATTGGTGGTAATGAACTCCCTTAGCCTTTTTTTTTTCTGTGAAGCTCCTTATTTCACCTTCAGTTTTGAATGATAACCTTGCTGGGTATAGTATTCTTGGATTCAGTCCTTGCTTTGCTCTGTATATTTCATTCCATTCCCTTCTGTCCTGATGTGTTTCTATTGAGAGATCAGTTGTTAGTCTAATTAGAGATCCCTTATAGGTAACTTTATGTCTCTCTCTGGCAGTCTTTGAGATTCTTACTTTGTCAATGATGTTTGCCAATTTAATTATGATGTGTCTTGATGTGGGCCTTTTTGGGTTCATCTTTTTTGGAACTCTGTGTGCTTCTTGTACTTGTGTGCCTTTTTTCTTCCCCAAATCAGGGAAGTGTTCTGTCATTTTTTCTTCAAACAGGTTTTCTGGTCCTTGCTAAGCTTCCTCTCCTACTGGTACCCCTATTATTGATTCTTCTTTATTTCCTGTTGATTCTTACATGTTGTTGAATTTGTCTTCCATCCTTTTCAGCATCCTTATAACCAGTGCTCTTTCTCTGATAAATTGCTTGCCTCCATTTCATTTATTTCCTTTTCTGGTGCTTCCTCCTTTTCTTTCATATGGGGGTTGTTTCTTTGTTTCCCCATTTTTGCTGTTCCTTTGTGATTGTTTCTATGTATTAGATCATACTGCTATGCCACCCCGATTTTTTGAGTTTGTCTTATATAGTTCATGTTTTGGGTGACCCAGTAGAGCAATCTCTCAGGTCTTCTGGGCTGGGTATTCTAGGGACGCCCCCTACTTGGGATATTTGGGTTCTTTTGGTATAATTGGGTCTTGAGTGTTGCTGTCCAGTTCGTGGATAGAGTCTCCTCTCATGGTGTCTGGTTATGTGGCTCACTCTCTACCACCTTGACCAAACAACACAAAATACAACTTGACAAGACACAACACAAAAGGAACAAAACCCGAATGTACTCATGACACCAATAACCCCAATAAAAGTGACCACCAGAGAAAAGAGAATTAGGAGAGAGAAAAGAGAGGAAAGATGATGTCAAGGAAAGAAAATAAAAGGTATGAGAGAAAATAAAGATAAGAAAACACCACAAAACAAACAGATAAACCAAAAAATGCAAACAACATACACCTGTTATGCCCAGAATTCAAGATCCCCAAGAAACCACGCCAGGGAGCCAGTCCGATGCAAAAGCAGAAGGTCCTTTATTGTGTTAGCTAACCCGACCCGGGCCTCCAGTCGACGCAGCGACCGGAAACCGAGTCCCACTCATGAGATAATCAGGGCTTTAATAGTGAGGGGAGGGGAGCTGACTGTAGGCCCTCCAATTGGCCAGGCGCCAAGTTGGGTCTTGTTCCCGGGCGTGGCCAGCAGGGGCCTGGACCTCCGGGAAGAAGGCACTCCTCTGCCTCTGCCCCAACATGGAGGATCCAGGGCAAGATAGAGGGCATAGCCCTCGCCCTTTCAACACCCACAAAACGGGTGGGAGGGAGGACAGAATCAGTAGAAGCAGAGCTTATATACAGAAAGTAAGGTTAAGGAATTGAATGAATAGGGGAAGGACCACGGTTCAGTATAGAGGAGGTAGAAAGAGAATGAGTGGATAAGAAGAAAAGAAAAAAATAAAATAAAATAATTACAAAATAAATAATAAAAAGATAAAACAGCCCTAACCAGTTTGGGTCAGTGGATAGAGCGTCGGCCTGGGGACTGACGGGTCCCAGGTTCGATTCCAGTCAAGGGCATGTACCTTGGTTGCGGGCACATCCCAAGTCGGGGGTGTGCAGGAGGCAGCTGGTTGATGTTTCTCTCTCATTGATGTTTCTAGCTCTCTATCCCTCTCCTTTCCTCTCTGTAAATAATCAATAAAATATATTTTTTTTAAAAAAGATAAAACAAAATATATGTATATTTTTTAATTTATTCATTCATTTTTGGAAAAGGAGAATAGAGGAGAGAGCAGGTAGGCTTGAGTTTATTGAGTGAAACTAATTAAACAATTAGGAGAAGAAGAGAGCATGAGAGGAGAGGAAAAGCAAGCATACATTTTTTAAAAATGACTATTAGAGAAAGAGAAAGGAGAAGGATTCATGGAATTGGAGCAGGGGAGAGGAAGTTAGATATATGAATAAGCCAACAGAGACTACAATAATAATAATAATAATAATAATAATACATCAGTAAAGCAGATAAAGAAGATCAGTTTTTAACCAGGGGTAAAAAGAAAGGAAAGAGAAAAACTGAAGTGGGGACAGGAAAGTGGAAAATATGATGGAAGAAGGAGAAGTGGGGAAGAAAAGGGTGGAAAAAATAAGATAAAATAATAAAATATTTTATTTTTAAAAACAAAAGATAAAGAAGTGAAGTGTCATTCACTTCAGCTGAGTTTTAATGCCCCATGGGGGCTGGTTTAAGACCCCACTCTTCTGTCTGCCACTTCTCAGTTTCCTGTAAGGTAGTTAGCACCTTGTTGAAGTTCCAGGTGATCCACAGCTCCTCTGTTTGTATGCAAGCAGGCGGGACCAATCTGCCTGCTGTCAGTCTTAATCTCTCAAGCTTCTGTTTCCGACAGGGCTTTAGGTGCTGTATTGCTTTCCTTTTCCGGGACTGAGCCCCCCTTTTCAACTCAGTCCCTGAGGGCTCTTTAGGGCTATTCAAGTCTGTTTCCTTTGTACAGCTCAGGTTGTAGTCTGGGTCTGGCTGTATTGGCTGTCTTGAGGCTGCTGGGAGGGGCTGGCTCTTCAGGAGTAAAAGGGCTGCTTAGATGTCTCAGTGCCGGGCTCCCAGTCACCTCTCCCCCATCCACTCTCCTCCACAGCCTCTCCCATGACTCCACAAACCCACACCTCCACCACAGTGAGTACTTGTATTTGAAACTTCTTATGAACTGGTTTTATCGAATAAAGACAAAGACAAAACAGCGTCTAAACAACTGTGAGTTTCTCCCTGCCCGCCCCCCCTGCATCGCATGGCTCGGGCAACTCTTCAGGCCTCCTTTCTGGGCTCAGCCTCTTGCAGCTGTGGACTTAGATCTAGAACCTTCTGCTGCCAGCAACCCTGTGGACCTCTCTTCCATAGTCGGATGTTATGCCTGTCTCCAAGGGACGCGGACTTGGTGCCATGCAGCTTCCTTCTGACCTTGTCCCGGTGGTCACACACGTCTCTCTCTCCCGCCCAGATCCCCGATTCTACCATTCTCCAGGTGTGCTGTGCCCCTCCCGGCTGTGAATGGTCTCACCAGCTGTGTCTACTTAACCAATTCCAGATGGATGTTACTCAATTTAGGTGCCCCGTTTATCTGCTCTGGGATAAGGCTCAGTACATGTCTACCTATTCAGCCACCATTTTTTCCTTCCGCCAGGTTTTTGAACACTTTATGTAGCTTTATTTTTTTAATTAGCATTTGAGTGAGGCTTATTGCATTAGCCTGTTTTCCCATATTGACCAAAAGTGTTTTTTGGGGAATATAGAAAACTCTTCCAATTGTTTCCTAAAATGTATTTTTGATGACCGACATGGAAGTGTTATCCATGGGGAGAGATCCTCATCTCTACCAGTTCCTTGTAGGGGTGGTCTTCTTACAATATCCCAAGAAAATGAATTTTCAGAGACTCACACGAGTGGATGAGGTGTTGTAGAAAGCTTTATTTCTGTTGAAATACACCCCTGTTTCCAAGGTCCCACTTCCCCTTGTCCTGCCAAGGAAGAAGTGTAGCTTCTGCTTCAGCAGAGCTAGAATCAGAGATAATTTCCAGAGTTTCCTCTCCATGTTGGAGCAGTCTAGTTCAGATCAGGCTAGCTTAGCTTGTGTTCCTTGCTGCAGTCCATCAGTCCGTTTTGTGTGGGGTCAGCAGGACCACATGGCTATGGAGGAAACACAGGCAAATGCAGAAGAGCAAATTCCTTTAGTTAGGGGATTACCTATTCCCAAATTTTTGCAGGTTTGCAGTGACCCTGCCTACCTTGGGCAATGATCTGTTTCCAGGTTTTGACTGAAGGCATCTTCCCTATGCTGTGCCAGTTTTACTGTGCATGCATCCATTCCCCTTTGTTGCAGTGGTATGCAGGGAATGGGCCAGTGGTTCCCTGGGAGTGCAAAGTTGCAGCTTCCTGGTGAAGCTGCCCAAATGACATCCATAATATCTGGCTTTCTCTTTGCTCCTTTCCTATTATTAGTAACTAGCTAATTACAGAAGCTAGTATATATTAGAAATGCGAAACTATCAAATTTGGAATATGCATTTGTACAAATTTGAAGTCATACTCTGATACTAGAAATACAGATTCTTATGACACAATGACATAAAAATTTACATTTTTTAAGAATCATAAATGAAAAGAATTCTGTAACATTTATGTCTGTATATTTAGAGTAGCTTTCATGTGCCATTCCTTAATTACTGCTATTTTCTGATAACTTTAATAGCTAAATTTTTTCCATAACTAGCATGGACTTTGTATCAAATATAGAAGGAGTTCTTATCATTTGCAACAGCATGGATGGAACTGGAGAGCATTATGCTAAGTGAAATAAGCCAGTCAGAGAAAGATAAATATCACACGATCTCACTCTTTTATGGAATATAATGAACAACATAAACTGATGAACAAAGACAGATCCAGAGACAGAGAAACATCGATCAGACCGTCAGTTTATGTGAAGAGGTTAAAAGATATAATGAAAAAATGAGGGAGGGAAGAATTTGTTCTAGGAATGAATCATAGTCCACAAAGTCAGGTATTCAAGAAATGTAATTTTCAGTATTTTTAACTAAATGTTATTTGTACTTAACAAATATGTAATGGATATTTGCTGAATGAATGAATGAATAAGTGATTGAGTAAATTTAATTTTTTTGAGCCCTCTTTCTGTTGGAGACTAGAAACTAAATCTTAATCAATACACAACTTTTTCTCTCCTTTCCCCCTAGGTATGCGTCCTCAGTTTCTAGGTCAGCATAATGAAAGGTGTAATGAATATTTGGCGTGGTTGACACCTACTAAGCTGTCTGCATGGTTACTTTACTTTCTTTCTTGTATTGAGTGATTGATTGACAGTACTTTAACTGTCCACTCAGTGCTAAGTCAGTGCTATCTTTTGCTGCTCCTTCTGTGCTAAGCATGAGAGAATTCTGAGACCTTGCTTCCTCCTTGGACTATATTCTAGAGATTGGAGGTTGTGGGCTTCCTATCAAAACCCAAAATCTGATGGAATTTCTTATCCTGTCCATTATTCTCCGATTTAGGTGAATATGTTGCATAGTGTTCTCTCAGAGATCCCCCAGATTTCTGCCCAAATCCCAAAGAATCTTTATCTAGTATATGTTGAGCATAGGAGATGGGGAAAGCAGAAGCAGGAAAAAAAAAAAAAAAACTCTTCATTTCTACCATTTATACTCAGAATCCTGGCTTTTGAAAATCAAATGCCAAAAATTTAATAATTTCTTTGTTATTTACATACTGCTATGCCATCCATTCCTTGAGGCAATCAAACATTATCTATTTCTGCCTGAGTGGAGAAGGGTCATGGATAACAAGGTCCTGGAACAGAAAACACACTGGTTAATATATAAATGGAGGAGCTTTTTTTGCTACAAAGATACAAAGAAAATAAAGAAGTAAGTAATAAGGCAGGAAAAGAGGCCCAAGAGCTTTAGTAAAGAAGAGAGAAGACTGAAAGAACTCTTTACTCTCTAGTAATGAGTGACAGGCTGTGGTTTTGAGCAGCTGCATTTAGTGGATCTGGAACTGATTGACAGCTGTAAGGATTGGCACTGGAGGCTGAGAAATGGCTTTTATTATAGATGTGTTCACTCTCCATGGTAGCTCATAGCCCAGTGGGACTTCTCACCTGCCTGGAGGCCAGAAACACGGATCTTTGACTTCTTTTTTAAAAACTTCAAAAGAAGTTGCGAAATGCAAATAAGAATAAAAATGTGAACTCAAAGGATATGATTATTTTAAGACTTAAGAGGGGAAAAATCAAATTTTTCATCATAAAACCAGTGCCTCCTCCTTAACCAAAATGAAAATTAGCTGTTGCTGATTTTGGTTTCAAAATATCTTAAATTTTCAAGGCAACCACTCTGGTTCAGGTCCTTGGTACCCATTCCTTAATTACGGCCTCTTTCTGCCACTTAAGACTCACATTCTTATAAATATACTAGAGGCCCTGTGCACTCACCTGGCCTGTGGGGATCAGGCTAAAACCAGCTCTCCGACATCTCCTAAGGAGTCCCGGATTGTGAGAGGGCGCAGGCCAGGCCGAGGGACCCCACCAGTGCAGGATCGGGGCCAGGGAGGGATCGTGGGAGGGCTCCAGGGCATGTCTGGCCTGTCTCACCCAGTCCTGATCGGCCAGACCCCAACAGCAAGCTAACCTACCGGTTGGAGCATCTGCCCCCTGGTGGTCAGTGAGCATCATAGCGACTTGTCAAACAGTCAGAGGGACAGTTAGCATATTATATATAGAGAGATTTTTCTTCTATATATATAGATCTTTCATATATATATGTGTAGTTCTTTTTAAAGAACTAGTTCTTAGGCCTTACTAGCTTGATATGTTCACTGCAGTATTCCTAGTGCCTTGTGTATCTGTGCTATGTACTGAGTTGTGTCCTCCCAAAATTCATCTGTTGAAGCTCTAACGCCCAACAAGATAGGGATTTTAGGAGATAATAAAGATTAAACGTGGCCATACCATAGGGGTGGAGGGGGTGGTCACATAGGATTGCTGGCCTTGTAAGAAAAGGAAGAAAGATCTCTGCATGCACAGAGGAAAGGCCGTGAGCGCAAAGAGAGAAGGTGGCCATCTGCAAGCCGGGAAGGGAGCTTTCCTCAGAACTCACCATATTTGGCACCCTGATCTTGGACTCCCAGCTTGAAGACAAAAATAAATGTTTGCTGTTTAAGCTACCCCGTCTGTGGTATTTTGTTATTGCAACCTGAGCAGACTAAGAAAGCCTGAAATAATGCTTATTAACTCACTCAATAAATATTTATTGATTGAGGGGGAAATTAGCAGTGCTGTGTTCAGGAACATAATGAAACTTCTCAGGCTAGCAAGGAATGGTCTCTACTGTAGGCTTTGCCGATCATAGTCTCTGTCACGACTGCTTAGTTCTGCCATGGTAGCACAAAGCAGCCATCCACAGTGCAGAGGCAAAGGAGCATGGCTGTGTTCCAGTGAAGTTTTAGTTACAGAAACAGGCAGCAGCCTGTCTTTGGCCCATAGTCTATCACTTGCCCAGTCCTGATCAATAGCACCTGACACACCTTATCTCTCCAAGGAATATTTCCTATTCCTTATTGGAAAAACCCTGTGTAGTCAGACTGACAGGTGCCTCATCCTCACTCTCCATGGTTTCCCCATCCTTTCCTCTTAACTCAAATTTCCTTTCCACTTTTACCCTTCATTCCAATTTCTATTCTTCCCTCCAGGTCCAGGAGTTAAGAAAAAGTAAATAAAGCATAATCCATGCCCACAAGGGTCATATAAATGTAATAGAGGAGGACATATGTAGAACAAGTGTGCTTGATGTAGAAGTATTGTGGAAGGTATCAGAAGAATAGTAGGGGCCTAACAGAGGGTGGAACACTTTTATAGGGGCCAGAGTAATAGAAGGAGAGTGATCAGGCGTCAGAGAGGAATCAGACTGAGGGGAGGAGCAAGTCCACAAAGACAGGAAGGGGGAAGGCAAGCAAGGAGGGGGGGGGGGGGGGGAGGGAGAGAGAAGCTGAAACATGAGAAGATGAGATGAGATAATTTTATTTATGTAAAATACGTGTGTACCTAGGTTAAAAATAAGAGGAAAAGATAGATCAGTATCTACTGATACAGGTACTCATGATATGTTGATAAGTGAAAAGGTAGCAGCGTGTTTATGTGCACATGTGCTTTTATATTTTGTGTGAGCCAAGATAAGGTATGAAAGGTCTTAACCACTGTTGTCTCAGGGATGGTTGCTTGTGAAAAGTAGGGAGTTAGCAGGCAAGTGGAGATGGTTATTGTGAGTTTAGCTCTAAATATCAGAACCTTGTCTGACAGGAGCAGCAGCCCACACAGACTAAGACAATCATTATACTTAGCAGGAAATTGAGAATCAGAGTGATTGAATAAGGTTAAGGTCACAATAACTTATTTAAGCCACAGGTCTGTTTGACTTTACAGCCCAAATTCTGAACCACTTCTCTATACTGCATCCATAAAATTTCATACGGCGGTGGGGGTAGGACAAATGGAGAATCTTTAATCCTGGGTCTGGTATACCTAACACTTACTAATTAGTGCTGGTTACTTAGAGATACAGGTGTGCGTAGTATGCTTAGGTGTATGCTAGCATTTAGCGTTCTAGAAAAAGAATAATGGAGATTGTGAGTTTTCTCGTGTGTTTTCAGTTTCTTCTTTACAAGGTAGTATTTCTGTCCGTTTGAATGTCACAGAAGCAAATGTTATATGCTTTTATAAATATTTTCATTCATTTTAACAAAATATAAAGTCAGTCTCTCTTTTTTCAAGGAAACTAATCTCATGCTGAACTAAGAAAAATTGGTTTTGCTTATGTTTTGCAGACTTTGACTAATGACATGAATACAGATGATGAAAATGAATATGTAGAAGAAAAGGAAAGCTACATCTGTGCAGTGTGTCTGGATGTTTATTTCAACCCATACATGTGTTACCCTTGCCACCACATCTTCTGTGAGCCCTGCTTACGGACTCTTGCCAAAGACAATCCTGCAAGCACTCCCTGCCCACTATGTCGGACAATTATTTCCAGAGTCTTTTTCCAGACAGGTAACTGTTCCCTTTCATTAACATGATTGCCTCTGTATTCTCTTTGTTCCAGATCTTAATGTATTTTATAAACTACTAGAGGCCCGGTGCACAAAATTTGTGTGTGTGTGGCGGGGGGGAGGGGGGGGCAGTTGTCCCTCAGCCCGGCCTGCACCCTCTCACAATCAAGGACCCCTCAGGTAGGGTCCCTAGGCCTGGCCGGTGATCAGGGCCTATCGAGGCTTTCCTTCCCCCTGCTGCCAGCAGTTGGCCCTGCCCCCGCCACTGCCACTGCTTGCCATCTGTGCAGCTCTTCCCCCCTCCCCCACCACCGGTCGCCTCCCTCTGCAGGCGACAGGTGTGGGGTGCAATTGCTTGGCTGGCCCGGGCCTCCCTCTGCGGGGTGATTGCTGGCTGTCCCCACACACCCACCACAGCATCGCTAGCTGGTGGCCTGGGCCTCCCTCTGTGGAGCGATTGATCATGGGGCCCCCAGAACGATCACCCTGTAGAGGGGGGCCCCGCCCACCCGCCACAGCACCACCAGCCAGGTGTCCTGGGCCTCCCTCTTTGGCCACTAGCCGGGTGGCCTGGGCCTCCTTCTGTGGTGCGATCATTGGGCGTTGGGGGGCCCCCCAACCAATCACATTGCACCCGCCTTGGCAGGCCTGGCGCCAGTGGGTGTCATAGCGTGGTCATCTGGAAGGTCATCTGGACGGTCGTTCTGCTGTTCGGTCATTCGGTTGATTTGCATATTCTTTTATTATAGATCATGAGAAAATTATTGAAAATCATATACAGTGTAACATAATTTGTTACTCTCCCTCGTTTATAAAACAGTGTTTGCCCAACTCATAGAACTCTGTTAGAATCATAGGATCATAGGTAAGAATAGTTTCTCATCTTTTTAATCCCTTACTCTATGCTGAGGTCTTTTCTAGATCATCCTAAGTAGCTATTTTTTAGTCTTTACGTGGACTTCTCCAGTGTCAAGGATATTCCATTAAAACTTGAAGCAGCCCTATTGATTGTTTATTCCTCATATCTACCTTCCACTATTACTTATTCTTTGGCCCTTGTTATTATCTCTGGAGTATCAGGATATACCTTTAAATGTCCGAGAAAAACTATTATGCCTTCCCCCACACTCCAGATCATCTCAACCTTCTTATTGTTCTTAAGGTCTTTCTTCTTAAATGAGAAGAAAGTAAAATTGGAGCAAGGATTTGTTTATTTTATTATCATACAAAGATGGAATATAAAACAGTATTTAAAACACACTATAGATACAGAGACAAAGAAGTATTAAACAGATTGTCAAACTTCAGTGGGAAAGCAGGGGAGGGTGGGGGGGGGGGACTGGTAAGAGATCAACCAAAGAATTTGATGCATGCATATAAGCATAACTAATGGACACAGACACTAAGGGGGTGGGGGCATGTGCCGGGGAGGCCAGGGGGAGGTCAGTGGGGAGAAAGGAGACATATGTACTACTATTTGTAATACTTTAAACAATAATAAATAAATAAATAATATAAAATAAAACTTACTAATGAAGAGAGAAAAAGCTAATGAATGTGGATCATAGAGAACTGCCAAGAAAAGAGGGAAGAATGATAGAGGTGAGCAGAGCTAATATTTACTGAGTGCTGCACTACAGTGTGCTAAATGTTAAAGGAAAGAATGTCTATCTCCACATTCTTGCCTCAACCACAGAGGATTTGATGGGGATCACAGTAAGTACAGTAAATTGGAGAAAACACATGGTACATTTTTCTCCCTGAAAAGAAAATCCAAGGACCCACCTGCAAGGGGGAATCAGATTTCGAAGATAAGCTTTGCCTGGCCTAACCCAGCCAGCTGCATGACAACTAGCAAACCTGGTTTTAGGCTTAGTAATCAAATCATGAAGAGAAAATAAAGCTTCACCTCTTTGGTCTGCCCAGTGCATGTAGACTGGAGCACAAAATCCCTGAACTGAGCTTGGGCAGACCTGGGGATGAAAGGAGACAAAAGGGCATGTCAAGCATAGTGACTTTACCCAATAGAGAAATGTGATTGGGACATTAAGCTGTCATCAGTCTCACTACGCAAATATCTCTCTCTCTCCCTCTCTCTCTCTCTCTCTCTCTCTCTCTCTCTCTCTCTCTCTCTCTCTCTCTCTCTCTCTCTCATTCTTTGTTGTTTCAAGTATTACATATGTCTCCATTTCCCCCCATTGCCTTCTCCCCCGCTCCCAAGCCTTCAACACCCATTGTCTGTGTCCTTGGGTTGTGCATATGAGTTCACTGGTTGATCTCTTACCACCCCCCACCAGCCCCCCAGCCTCCCCTATCTTCCCTCTAAGGTTTGATGGTCTGTTCAATGCTTCTCTGTCTCTGAATCTATTTTTGTTCATCAGTTTATGCTGTTGATTATATTCCACAAATGAGTGAGATCATGTGATATTTATCTTTCTCTAACTGGCTTATTTCGCTTAACATAATGCTCTCCATGTCCATCCATGCTATTGCAAATGGTAAGTTCTTTTTTACAGCAGCATAGTATTCCATTTGTAGATGTACTACTGTTTTTTAATCCACTCACCTGCTAATGGGGCATTTAGGCTGTTTCCAAATCTTAGCTATTGTAAATTGTGCTGCTATGAACATAGGGGTGAATATATCCTTTCTGATTGGTATTTCTGATTCCTTGTGATATATTCCTAGAAGTGGGATCACTGGGTCAAATGAGAGTTCCATTTTTAATTTTTTGAGGAAACTCCATACTGTCTTCCACAGTGGCTGCACCAGTCTGCATTCCCACCAGCAATGCATGAGGGTTACTTTTTCTCCACATCCTCGCCAGCACTTGTCATTTGTTAATGATAGCCATTCTGACAGGTGTGAGATGGTACCTCATTACTGTTTTGATTTGCATCTCTCAGATTAGTGACTTTAAGCATGTTTTCATATGTCTCTTGGCCTTTTGTATGTCCATTTTCGAAAAGTGTCTGTTTAGTTCCTTTGCCCATTTTTTGATTGGACTGTTTATCTTCCTTTTGTTAAGATGTCTGAATTCCCTATAAACTTTGGAGATTAAACCCTTATTGGAGATAACATTAGCAAATATGTTCTCCCATGCCATGGGCTTTCTTGTTGTTTTGTTTATTGTTTCTTTTGCTGTGCAGAATGGGCAGATTACTCTTTCTTTCCTTGGGAAGAACAAGTAAAGGATGGAGACAGTGAAGAAAGCAGTTCCATGAGAGGGCAGGAGCTCACTGGAGGCTCCTCATTTCTGGCTTATATTGATGTGGGGAAAGCGGTTCTTTCTAATACCAGATCCCTTGGGGTCTTTGGAGTGAAAAAAGTGGAGGTACCAATGACATCCTTTCTCAATATTATCTCTGGCTATTTGTATGAGAAAGCATTTACTAGAAGCCTGTTTCAATAAGAAGCATTTAGACCATGTACACAGCGATTTAGACAGATGTTGTCCCTGCCTTTCATGATCTAATTTAACACTGATAATTATTTTAAAATTGCTTTCCCTAACATCTTAAAGCAATGATGATTCAAGTGTTCTTTTGATTCATTTATCAAAACAACAAAGATATAATTTCCTTTATTTTCAAAATCAGTTTTTTCTAACATAAATCATATTGAGAATACATATTCCACTGGAATAAGTATTTGGTTGTGTACTATAATATAGAAGCTGTCAGTAATAAAGGGACTATTCCTACTTAATTATTTATACCCTACCTCAAAAGAATTGAGGTGCTTTAAAGATATAATTAATGAAGTAGCAGCACAAGGGGATGTATTAATTGAAATAGAATATAAAGACCAGGTGAGAATGGATGGGCTGATAAATAAGCCATATGGCCCTACATTATAACTACAATTAGATATGAACTACCTGGTTTTAAATAATCTGGCTGCCTAGGGAAAATTAAAACTATGTACACAATTAAATGATTCTCATGATTCATGAAAAGAAACATAGCATTTCCTAAAGGTGAGCAAAGATTTTTCTGGCACTTTAAAGGGAATTTTTCATGTGATTTCTCCTAGAGGATATATTAGAAAAGCTGATACTGCATTTGCTCTGAGGATTTTTTAAGGTCGTCACCTACTTGGTATCCTCAGGTTTTGCATCTGCGGATTCAACCAACCATGATCACTCCTGAGCCTCCCATGATTTTACTCTAACTATTCTGTTGCTACATCCCTAACACACTATTATTCCCCATTTTTTTAATGTGCCTTCTATTTCCATCTTTTAGTCTGCAATCTTCTTAAGGGCAGGAGATATGTCTTATCCACCGCTGCATCCTCCACGTCTGGCAGAGTATCTGACGTATAAGCTTCACAGTAGATGCATGTCCTATGTTGACATAATCAAAGTTGCCTCAAATATGAATTTGGGAGAATTTCATTTGGCTTGACTTACAAAGAAAATTGACTCTAGTTTCGTCTTCACTGTCTTAAAGAGATCTGACTATATTACCAAAATATTACAACAATTATTTTTTGTGTTCTTGCCATTTTACTCAAATTAATGTTTTAAAATAGTTTGCTTTTGCTTTCTTCTAGAACTGAACAATGCCACAAAAACATTCTTCACTAAAGAATATTTGAAAATAAAACAAAGCTTTCAGAAATCCAGCTCTGCTAAGTGGCCCCTACCGAGCTGCAGAAAGAAAGCATTCCATCTTTTTGGAGGTAAGGAAACTAATTAAAAATAATAAAAATAAAAAAGGTCTGCTAGCTTTGTACAAGCTTTCTTTTTAAAGCTGTTTCCTTCCTGCCTTAACAGTGTTACCAGAAACATATTTCTGAATTGATCAATTTTAAGTAAGGATTTTGCTGAAAGCTACATGTGTACACATGAAGAAAATGGAGACTATGCAATACAAGCAATAATTGGGAGAAACTCATTAAATTTACTTTGCCTTGTGGTCAGTAATGTTTAATTGGGTAGGTAATGAAATGTGTCTCAAAAGTAAGAGATTTGTCTACTTAGGTTTAGTATTTTGCAGTTGTCTCACAAGATGAGGACAAGTAGTTCGTGGCAGAGCCTTGTCTCAGAGGCGTCTAGTGGACCAGGAAGACCAGCCTCTGTTCAGGTCTAACTGGCTCTTTGACCTCAGGGATATCATCGAAACCTCTTCTTTGTTTCTGTCTTCTGATCTGTTAGATGGGAATAATTATATCGGCCCTGTCTCATTAATGGAGTTGTTATAAGGATCAAATGAGCTAATGTGAAAGCACTTCCTAAATTATAACAAATTGCACTACATAGAAGGAATTATCAAAATACGGGCAAGGCAATCTATAATACCTTTTCCACCTTTGAGAATTTCTTACTGTTTATACAGTAACAAATGATCACACAATATGAGTTTAAAATATAATTTCACCTTTTATAAAACCATGGTATGTCAGAGAATGATCCATTGTGCAGTTTTAGTACTTGCCCTTGATGATATTACGGGGTCTGGGAGGGAAGGGTTAGATGTGGGATATGGGGAACTGTGATCTTCAGGGAACAGGAGGGACTTTTGTAAAGAAGATGGATAATAGCACAGCAAGGACATCAACCAAAAGGAGAAAGAAACAGAGCCTGCATGCTTGAGGTAAAAAAATTAACTGATTTACAAACTCCCTAAGGTTTGAAGAAAGTAGTTTAAGGATCAAATATAACTTTATACAGTGGTTTGAATGAAGAAAGTAGTTTAAAGCCATTATATAAGCACATATATTTTAAAGTGATTAGTATCTGCAGAAACTCATTATCCAAAGAATTGGGGTAAAAATATTTAAAATGTATCACATTTTGCCCCAAATATGAAATAAAATCTAAGAAAATCAGTCTTACTTAAGGGATTTTATTCTAAAGAGAGAATTTATAATATGAATTATGTGTTTTAAAATATTCCTTTGTATCCTGCCTTCTACGATACACCCAAATTTTAAAAAGAATGAAGCACTTTGTGATCACCCCATAATCTCCTTCATTTTTTGTATTCGTGGGTGCTGATGCTATAATTTAAACAGTTACTTCTTTGTGGTTTCATCTTATTTGTCCTCCACACAGAGCTCAAGTTTTTATGGAGGAGTTCAAAGTAGCTTTATTACACAACCTAACTTAAGCAGTAGGTTACTGTTAGGGGCTCAGGAAGAGCCCAGCTGTCAGGCTCAGTCAAAACTGAAAGAGTTAAGCCTTTAACCACTTGGTGCAATGCTATAAGCAAGAGTCTGAAACCGAAGGAAATGCCAAATCCCCCTCCCAACAGCCCCCTCCCTCCGTTCCATTTCCCCCTGAACCACACCCTGGTCCAGAGTCAGGCGGGTCAGCAGAGGTGGGGATCACCTCACTGCTGAGGGAGTTCCGATCAAAAGGCACCGGCAGTCTAATGGACCCTGAGGTTTGTAAGGGCTTTTGGTTGTTGTTTTTAGGGGATATTTTTAGTGGGGGGGAGGGGGTAGCAAATGAGAAGGGCTAGGAGTGGAAAAGTCCTGGGTACTAACTCAGTCAGAAAAAATGTCTTGAAGGTTTCCCCCTTCTCGCAAAGAGAGTTCAGCAGAGGTGCCTGGAGAAGCCCTCTCTGCCAGGGCTTCACGTGAAGGACCTGGGGAGGAATGAGGCGCTGGGCTAGGATGTCAGTATGTGAACCAGCATCACTGGCGAGGGGGCCTGAGGCCTTGACTGCAACTCCTTCAGAGACGATAAGCCCTGGCCTGGCCGCACACCAAGACTGGTGTGGGAGGCCCCTCTCCCTGCGAGGCCTGCCAGGGAAAGCCTCTGTAATTGCCACACACAGGATTTTCATCCCACACTGGACTCCTCAGTTATCAGGGTTACTGTGCCCCTTCTGTATTTCTTTGTTTGCTTTCCGTTCCCTGAATTTTGTGTCTATCATTTCTTTATATAAGTATACATGTGTATACTTACCTTCATTTAATTTTGGTTGTCTTTGAACATTTGCAATGTTAATGTATATATTCTTCTACATACGCGTTGTCACTCAGCATTATGTTTCTTGGATGCATCCATTTCAGGAAGTGTAACCACATTCATTTATGTTTACTGCTATACTGTTGTTCCTCGTGTGGACATGGCACCATTTACTAGGCATCCATTCTTCCTGATGATGAGCAGCTGAGCTGTCCAGGTTTTTGTTGTTATAAACAATGCTGCTATAAACATTGTCTCTCTTCTCCTGGAGCATAAGAGTTCCTCAGAATATATTCCAGTAGAAAACTGCTGGGTCATTAAAAAAAAAAAAAAATCTTTAACTTAATTACCTAAACCAAACCATTTTCCTAAATGACTCTATTGATTTATCACCAGCTTTGTCTACCACATTTGATATTTTCAGTCCTTTAGCTTTTGATGGTCTGATAGGTATAAAATGAGATCTCATCAGCATTTTAATTTCTCTAATTATTAATAGGAATTGAACATACTTTTATATGTATATTGGGCAATTGAGTTTCTTCAGCTGTGATATTCATTTCTGAATTTTGTCCATTTTCCTATTGTGTTTTTCTTGTTGATTATTGAGAGTTTTTAAAATATTTTTGGTGACTCCTTTTTCTGTTAATTATAAGAATGGCAGCTGTGGTCTTTTCACTTTATGATATCTTCCAATGAATTATAGTTCTTCATCATCTTTCTGGTGTGTATTATCTCCTTAAGATATTCTTTATCCATTCCCTGAGTGTTTCTTAAATAGCTTTAAAGGTCTTTGGAATTGATTTGTGGTGGTGTTTTGTGGGATTAGGGGAGGGGGAGCTGCTGTGTTGTAAGTGGGGATCCAACTGCTTGGGGGATTTTTCTGTTTAGTTTTTTTCTAACTATTTATTGAAAATAATTTATTTCCCTACTGATCCTCAATGCTAATATGTCATATTTTAAATTTCCATTGTGTGGGTCTATTTCTGAGATACCCTTTTGTCTTAATTGCTAAAGTTTTATGTCCTGACATCACCTTTTAAAAACTTGTTTTTCTGTAAGAGAGCCTTGGCTTTTTTCTTTTTGGGTTTTAAAACCAGCTTGTCAGGTTCAATGGAAAACTATGTTGGCTTGAGTGAGGGAGGACCTATTCAATGTATTAGTCAACTGGGGGGAAAATGGACACCTTTTAGTAATAGCTTTCCCTATCCACTCATTGGTTTTTCTCCTTTTATTGAGATCCTCTAAATCTTTTCATCTTATAGTAAAATCTTACAATTTTCTTTACAAATGTCATACACATTTTTAGGTTAGAGATATTCCCATGTACTTGCTGTGTTGTTGTTCTCCTTGTTTTCTGAACATTGGTTACGGGGGAGAGTTGTGCCTGTCCTGCTTCTTCACTTACGGCATACCATCCTCACTAGACTGCCCCCAGTCCTACTTTCCATGAGGTTGGGTTTATTTATCGTCTGTTTGTATTCTTATATAATGTGTACTATTGGTTTTTGTGCATATATTTTTAATTTATGGAAATGGGAGGTTTGGTTTGTTTTTGCTTGAGCCTGCCTTTGTATCCTTTTTAAAGAACAGAGCCACACTGGTATTTTTTTTTTTTTTTGCACTTAATTTATTTATTTTTTTATTTATTTTTTTATATCTACCATATGTATCACACTGGTATTATAGTATATAGTTATATTGTGTTTGCAGATTAAATTGTCATGCTGTGAAAGTTTGTGTTTTTAATTTTCTTCCCTTTTTATTATTTTATTATATTTTAAAATTCTTTTTTTCTTTTTGGTTTTGTATGAAAGGGAGATTTAAAAGGTTTGATTCCCAACCTGTTTCTTATCTTTTTCACTTAGCACTAGACTTTTAGATCTATCCAGGTGGCTATGTGTACCTCTAATCTGTGGGTTCTAATTAATGCTCTTCTGAGGTGTGTATCTACCTCATTTTTCCTCTCTATTCACTGACTGGAATCCAAAATACCTCCAACTCCCTGCAACTAAAATAACACTAATGATACTGTAGTGTGGACCGTGTGAATATTTATTTGGTGTATAGACTTAGGAGCAGAATGTCTGGGTCATAGAATCCTATATAATAAAAGGGTAATATGCAAATTGACCCTAACAGTGGACTGATCGGGACTACCGTTCACTATGACATGTATTGACCACGAGGGGGCAGATGCTCAATGCAGGAGCTGCCCCCTGGTGGTCAGTGAGCTCCCACAGGGGGAGCTCTGCTTAGCCACAAGCCAGGCTAAGGGCTGCGAGCTCTGTGGTGGTGGCAGAAGCCTCTCCTGCCTCCTCAGCAGCACTAAAGATGTCTGACTGACGGCTTAGGCCCGCTCCTTCCAGGAGCCTGAGCCGTCAGTCAGACATCCCCCAAGGGCTCCTGGGCTGCCAGAAGGATACCAGCTTAGGCCTGATCCCCTGGGGAGTGGGCCTAAGACGGCAGGTGGACATGCCCCAAGGGGTCCCAGACTGTGAGAGGGCACAGGCCAGGCTGAGGGACCCCCTGAGTGCACGAATTTTTGTGCACTGGGCCTCTAGTATGAATATAATTAACTTCACTACATAGTGCCAAGAGTTCTCCCAAATAACCAGTATAATTAACAGTGTGTGAAAGTCGGGAAGAAATTAGAACTATGGAAAATGACAAATTTGGCAGAAAATGGGAATTAAGAACATCATTACTGTTTTATTTTGCATTTTTTTCTGATCTCTATGAATTTGAAACCCCTTTAAATGCATGTCAGCTTTTTGGATGCCTCTTTTGTAACTGCTTTCTTGATCTTCTTTACCCCTTCATCTGTGGATGTTCACCTGGGTTGCTTCCATATCTTGGGTGTTGTAAATAATGCTGCAATGAACATAGAAGTGCATATATCTTTTCAAATTAGTGTTCTAATTTTCTTTTGATAAATGCCCAGAAGTGGAATTGTTGGGTCATATCTTATATCTATCTTTAGTTTTTTGAGGACTCTCCATACTGTTTTCCATAGTGGCCACACCAGTTTTCAGTCAGACCAATAGTGCATAAGGGATTCTATTTCTCCACATCCTCACCAACACATTTTATTTGTTCATATTATGATAACCATTCTGACTGGTGTTAGGTGGTATGTAATTGTGGTTTTGATATGCATGATGATTAGTGATGTTATCTATAGGGTTTAGCAGGCTTTCAACGAAGACAATCATATCTGTAAATAAAGACAATTTTAGTATATTTCAATCTAATATGCATACTTTTTCCTCTTTTTTCTTGCTATACTTTCTAAGCAAGGACTTTTGTTTGATTTTCCATAAAAACAGTGATGGTGGCATCCCTGACTTGAAAAGGAATGCTTTTACTTATCATTTAGTAGAACTGTTGCTGTGTGTTTTGGAGGTTTTAAGAAAGCTCCATTTATTCCCAGTTTGCTAATAGTTTTTGT
This sequence comes from Myotis nattereri, assembly GCF_964212035.1. Lineage (NCBI taxonomy): Eukaryota > Metazoa > Chordata > Mammalia > Chiroptera > Vespertilionidae > Myotis > Myotis nattereri. The sequence goes on from NC_138079.1 coordinate 33,347,910, forward strand.
TGAATGAATTTTTTTAATTTTTTGAAATAGTTTTAGCATTTCATGGTTATAATCAGTTTTCTAATGTTACAGTGCTGTTGTATTTCTGGAATAAACTCAATGTAATCATTTTTGAGACTTTTACATCTGTATTTATTAGTAAGATTGTCTCTTTTTTCATATTCTGCTTTGTCAACATCTTGAGTCAGTTTATATAATTTATCTTTTTGTTAGGAATTTGTTCATATTTATTTTTTGTTTTAAAATTTGTTAAAATTTTTTATAATGTATATTTTTATCTCTCCTCTTATTTATAATTATATTCTCTTTGTAGTTTTATTTACTCGTGCCCTGTTTTTTTTCCTGATCCTGCTAGATACTTGTCAATATTATTTTTAAATAACCAACTTTTTAAATTAACTGAATTGTATCTTTTTCTCCTATTTCATAACTTCTGCTCTTCATTAAATCCTTTCTGCTATTCTCCTTGGATTTATTCTGTCCTTTTTATACCATATTAAAGTGGCATTCTAGATTAATTTTTATCTCTTTTTAAAAAATTATTTAAAACCATATATTTTCCTCAGTGATTTTATACATTCCATGTAGTATTTTTGTTATTCTTTATTTCTAATTATTTTTCATAAGAAATTAACTGTATTTAATTGGATATTGATTGAATCATCTTCTTTAAAAATGATATAAAATTGGGATCATATTTGAAAACTGGGATTGTGACTTTCATAGTTATACCACACTGCTCCACATACCATGCCATGTTCATTGTGTCCCTAAGAGAGCTTCTGTTCAGCTTAGTATTCTAAGGTTGGTAGACGGAAGAAGTGCATAGGGGGATCTTATAGGAAAGAATAGACATCTCCATAGATGCCTTTGTCTCTACAAAATTAGTGTTCTTTTCACAAAAACAAAACATTTTGACATTGTTTTAGATTTTCTAGCCAAAGCAGCTCATATAAACTCTTCCTGAATTCATTCAGCTATTGAGCTCGCTCACCTCACATGGACTCATTCCTTCTCACCCTACCAAGTAGTGTCTCATATTGATGAGTATGCAGATGTGTTTTAAATTTTTTCTTCTTAAAATACATATTTATCTATTTCTACATAAAATGGGTAATGTGAAAAGTAATGGAAATACTCTAGGTAAATGTGAGCTAGCCCTTTACATCTCTTCTCAGGTACTAGTTGCACTGATGGCTCTGTGAATCTTAGTTCTTTCCCCTGAAGTGTCTAACATTTCCAGGAATTGCATCTCAGTAACCAGTATCAAGTTGATGTATTTCCAGCCATGTTAGTTGGTTCCCTAAAGAAAAATGACATAAGTATATAAAGATAAATATACCTATAATATTAAAATATTATATATAAAGCAAACAAGCTAGCAGATTTTACTAAGATCTTTTTGCCAAAAACAAACAAACATGAAAAAGAAAACTTCCATGCTGTTGAATTCTTTTCTAAATATACTCAAGTCAAAGAAATGGGGGGAGGGTCATGATTTAATATTCCATGCACTAAAACATGCGTGTTAAAATGCTGGCGTCTGATATATATATTTAGGACAAATCCATCCATTTCTTGTAAAAGCCTAGGGAATTGTTTTTATTTCATCATTAATTTGCCTGAAGGTGTTAGATTGATTCTGCAAGTTTAAACATGCCCAGTATAAACGAAGGAATATCCACATGGAAAAGAAAACAAAACAGTACATGCTCAACCAGAAGGAGTTTGAATATAACCCAGAAATCTGTCTTCCCAGAAAGTTTGAGGTAAGTCAGTGAGATTTTTACTAGTTGTACCAGTTAATAATGCGAATTTTTTTCAAAAGTGGAGTTACACATATGTTGATATATATGCGATTTGATATGTATGCTGTTTTGTTGTATTGACAGCAAGCTTCAAAACTTCATGTGCCAAATTTGCTGAAGGTGTTAATATCATAGATATTTTTATGCTTAAAAATGTCGAATTGCGTGCCCCAAAAAAGAGCATTTGTGGGAAGCTTATGGTGAACATGCTCCATCTCAAGATACTTGTGAACGCTGGTTTAAACGCTTTAAAAGTGATGATTTCGATGTGAAAGACAAAGAGCGTCCAGGTCAACCGAAAAAGTTTGAAGCCCAACAATTACAAGCATTATTGGGTGAAGATGAATGACAAACTCAAAACAACTTGCAGAAAGATTAAATGTTGCTCAGCAAACAATTTCCGATAGTTTACAAGCAATGGGAAAGATTTTAAAGGAAGAAAAATGGGTGCCACATCAACTGAACGAAAGACAAATGGAAAACCGAAGTCATCAGTAAAATGTTGCTTCAATGGCACGACAGAAAGTCTTTTTTGCATCCAATTGTGACTAGTGATGAAAAGTGGATTTATTTTGAAAATCCCCAACGCACAAAGTCATGGGTTGATCCAGGTCAACCATCAACATTGACTGCAAGGCCAAATCACTTCGGAAAGAAGACAATGCTCTGCATTTGATGGGATCAGAAAGGTGTGGTGTATTATGAGCTTCTAAAACCAGGTGAAACCATGAATACTGATCACTACCGACAACAAATAATCAATTTGAACCACGCTGTGATCATGAAACGACCAGAATGTTCCAGAAGACACGGCAAAGTAGTTTTGCTTCATGATAACGCACCATCACACACTTCAAAACCAGTTAAAAACATGTTAAAAGATCTTGCCTGCGGAAGTATTAACCCACCTGCCGTATTCACCAGACATTGCTCCTTCAGATTACCACTTGTTCCGATTGATGGCACACGCACTTTCTGAGCAGCACTTCAAAATGTACGAAGAAGTGGGAAATTGGGTCTCTGAATGGTTTGCCTCAAAACAAGAAAAGTTCTATTGGGACAGAATCCACAAATTACCTGAAAGATGGAGGAAATGTGTAGCTAGCAATGGACATTACTTTGAATAAAGCACTTTTGATGTTTCTCTTGAAATTATCGTGTTTTCTTTGATTACAAAATCTGCCATTATTAACTGGTACACCTAGTAAATGTACCCTAGACTTGGTGTGCTGCATTTTAGCAGAAAGTGCATTAAACCTCCTCTGAAATAAACAATTTTGTTCACAGATAATTTTATTTTTTTCATGAGGGAAGAGCTAAGGTTTTGTTTTGGTTTGGGAAGCCACACTGTTCTGGCTATTAGTTTCTGTTGTTTCACACTTATGACCTCGAATGAATCCCAAAGGCCCTGGTCATATCCCAGGCCTCTCAAATCAGAACCTCAGGAGATGAGCTCCAAATACGAGCAGGATGTAAAGCTCCGCAGGAGATTCCACTATGTAGGCAAAGTACCAAGATTCATTGAGAAGTGGCTGGGAGTTGACTAAGTAACAGAAGTGTGGACTCTGGATGTAAAGGTACAGGTCTCTTATTTGTTCTCTGACTCCAGGCAGTAACCTATCTTAATTACTACAAAGAATGAATGAATCAGATAGAATACAGTGTTATAAGTAAAGGAGATGAATGGTGTTTATGTTACACTGAAATGTACAGTGATGGTTTAATAGTGCATAGCAGTTATCCATTTGGCTTAGATAGCAAATACAAGTGTAATTGAAACTGCAGTGCAAATATTAGAAATCTGCACAAATTAGAGTTTAGCCAATATGCTGAGAACACCACCTCTCCAAGAAAAATGTCATGGGATTTGGGAGACCACAAAGTGTTTAGCACTTTAATATTAGATCTAAAGCACTAAATCCATTGTCTGTTAAAAAAAAAGTCATACTTAAAAAATCTGTTAAATGAGGGTTATCAAGGAAGTATTGAGAGAGGAAGAGAAGTTCCAGGAAGAGGAAGTCCCAACTTCTCTCCCTTGGGGACATGACAAGTACACTCACAATCTAAGGATATGCTTGAAAGTTCCAGGTCTTTTTTGGCAACTGGTGGAGCTACTGCTGTAATTTACATACCAAAGCTTGCCCGCATCTTTCATTTTTACAATGTACATGAAGTAGACTTATTTATTATTGCTTAAGACAGGTGAATATTAAATGAGAGGTATGACCACAAATTCCAACAGTTATTAGAGTATCGGCTCACTAAATTAATAGGATAATATGAAAATATTTACTTGCACCAGCAGTATCAGACTTGTGTTATAATTAACCAAAACAGTTTAGGATATTTCAAACAAACTTCACAACGATGCTGGCAATGAAGTGGCTTTTATTAGCAAAGTTGTACTCTACGTTCATGTTTTAACTTCTCTAAAATTGTATTGTAGTAATTCAAGTTTTGTTGAGAAATTTTAGATACTACTGTTTTGTGAACAATTCTATATTGCATTATCACTTAAAATCTATACTGTAGTTCTAAAATATTTTATAGGTAAATTGCAAATAATGTAAGGTTATATATAAATTAAAGATTTTATGGTATAATCTGAAAATATATCTGAAAACATTTAGTTTATATCCCATTAATTTTCCTTTATTACTGCATTTAAATATCCTTTTCCTAAAATAGCAAAGAGAGAACACAATAACATATGGCACAGGGGTGGTTTTTTTTGTTACTTTTTTACTGATCTGAGAAAATGGAAGGCCATAAGGATAATTTCTCAAAATATTCCAAAGAGAATTTAAAAGATGTCTCTTTAAAATGACTAGAAATTTTGAGTTCACTCTGATATATATGTACATATTATGCTTTCAAGTCATTTTATTCTACATTACTTATGTGATAAGATTTACTAAGATTTCACACAGAACAAAAAATAAAGTTACTAGTTTACTTTAAAAGAGGTTATACAAACCCACACCTGAAACCTATATGTTCATGTTGACTAATGTTACTCCAATTTAATAAATATAAAAAGGAGATTATACAAATAACTGGTAACCAAATATGAGGCTTTTCAAGCTGATTTGTCCTGATAACAAGGCCAGATATGGACATTACAAGAAAATTAAACTACTGGCCAATATCCCTGATAAATATAGATTCAAAAATTCTCAACAAAATACTAGCATACCAAATTCAGTGGCTCATTAAAAGGCTCATTCACCCTAATCAAGTCAGATTTTTCTGGGGTACGTAGATGGTTCAACATGTGCAAATCATTCAGTGTGATAAATCACAATAATGAGAATGATAAGATCATCTCAATGACTCAGGAAAAGCACTTGTCAGTATTCAACATTTGTTCATGATAAAAACGAAGCAGGTATAGGAGAAATATGCTTCAACATAATGAAGGCCATATATGACAAGTCAACAGCTAATAATAGACGGTGGGGCAAAAGTAGGTTCACAGTGATTTGTAGGGAATAAACTGTATTTTGCATACTCACACTGTAAACCTACTTTTTCCCCACCCTGTATCCTCAGTAATGAATGCTTTTCTTCTAAGATCAAGAATAGGACAAGGGTGCCCACTTGCCACTCTTACTCAACATATATTGGAAGTCCTAACCAGAGTGAAGTCTGAGAAAAAAATAAAAGGCATCAGAATGGGAAAGGAAAAAGTAAAATTGTCTCTATTTACGAAAGCATGTTTTTTTTTTAATGTAGAAAATCCTAAAGAATCAACCAAAAACAATTTTTGAACTAATCAATATAGCAAAGTTGGAAGATACAAAATGAACATGCAAAAATCATAGTGTTTCTATACACTAACAACAAATTTTCTGAAAATACAGAGATAACAAATGCTGGTGAGGATGCGGAAAAAAGGAAACCTGTGTATACTTTTGGTGGGAATGTAAACTGGTACACCCACTAGGGCAGTGACGGCAAACCTATGACACACGTGTCAGAGGTGACACACGAACTCATTTTTTGGTTGATTTTTCTTTGTTAAATGGCATTTAAATATATAAAATAAATATCAAAAATATAAGTCTTTGTTTTACTATGGTTGCAAATATCAAAAAATTTCTATATGTGACACGGCACCAGAGTTAAGTTAGGGTTTTTCAAAATGCTGACACGCCGAGCTCAAAAGGTTCGCCATCACTGCACTAGGGGGAACAGTAAGGAGGCTCCCAAAGCAATTCTACTTCTGGGCATATGTAGCTGAAGGAAACAAAAATTATCTTGAAGAGATATCTGTGTTTTCATGTTCATTGCAGCATTATTTACAATAGCCAAGGTATGAAACAACCGAAGTGTCCATTGGTGGATAAATGGAAGCCTCGTCATTTCTGGTTAGGATGTAAAATGATGCATCCCACTCTGAAAACAGTGTGTAGTTTCCTCAAAAAGCTAAACATAAAATCACCATATGATCAACAGCTATACTCATGAGGATATGCCCAAAAGAATTGAAAACTGGGACTCAGGCAAATACTTGTATGCCAATGTTCTTTGCAGCATTACTCACCACAGCCAACAGATGGAAACAACCCAAATATCTGTAACAAAGTAATGGATAAACAAATGTGGTACATATATACAATGGAATATACTCAACCATAAAAAGGAATGAAGTTCTGATACGTGCAGCAATATCAGTGACTCTTGAAAACATTAAGTGAAATAAGCCAGACACAAAGGATGAATATTGTCTGATCCACTTATATGAGATATCTAGAATAGTCAAAGTCATAGAAACGGAGAGTAGATTAGAGGGTACCAGAGACTAGAGAGAGTAGAGAATTGGGCCATTATCCCTTAATGGCTAGAGAGTTTCTCTTCGCGGTAATGAAAAAAATTTTTTTGAAATAGTAATGATTGTGGCACAACTTCGTAAATGTAATTAATGCCGCTAAATTGTATACTGAAAATGGTTAAAATGGTAAATTCTGTTATATATATTTTACTACAATAAAAATGTTTTTTAATAATGATTTTTCTGCCTGTTTACAGAAACAAAACATTTAAAATTTTTATAATTTAGCCTGATAATTTTATAAACTATATTAAAAATTAAGTGTTATAGAATTATAAATAATCTGCAACATATTTAACTTATTCAATATAAAATTTAATTCTGTAGAATTTATATATATTTGACTCTGCAATCCTAAAGTTATAGGAGATAAAGATGAAATTTAAAATCCATTTTGCATTGTTTTCAAGCATATTAACAAAGTAACTCTATACTTACCTGGGATTACAAAAATATCACTCCACCTCTGCTAAGGCCTACTTATATCAATCAACTTTTGGCACCAAAATTCTTATGTAATTGAAGAATACAGAGCAGTATAACACCGTATTTCAACCTTTGTTTCATTGCATGAAGGATAGGACATACCTCCTTTTCAATACTGATGTCAGGGCTCTAAATTATATATAGTATCTCAAATATTTTTATAATATTCAGTTCCTACTGAAAATGCACGTGAGAGGCTTGATTTCTGACAGTCTCAGATAATATGATAATTATTCCCTTAAGTACATCCTTTTATATACAGGTACCCTTTCAACAAACACATGTTGAATACCCACTATAAGCTCTGTGCAAGTTGCTAAAATTGCAAAAATGAATATCTCAAGATAGCTGTTGACAATCTGTCTTTGAAAAAATCAAAATAATGTAGGTTATTTTATGGATTTTGATAGCAAATATAAATTTGGACCATATTCTCTGGGGAAAATAAATCATAGCCTTGTTTTTTCTCAGATATGAAAGAAATTGTGAAATAAATTATTTTTACAAAGTAAAATTTATGGAGAGGCAGCGGTACCTGTTTGAGATTCTGGAAGGCTGGTTCTTTAATTCTTCCAATTGCATGGATGCTTGCAGAAGACCCGAGATGAGACTTGTGGGTCAGAGACAGGATGGTTTATTACTCACAGCAGTAGCCAGAGCAGCAGCATTTGTGATGTGCACCCCTCCTCTTATAGAGTCTTACCAATAGGGCCAGATGCTGTCTACACATGTGGTAGAGTGCATTACCATGGAGAGCGCTTAGCTTACAAAACTCAAATATTTTCTAACAGGCATTTACTGTGCTGTTCTAAAGCTATAAACCAAACCTTCACAGAGGGATATACTATCTCCCAAGACTATTTATTATAGAAATAATTCTCAAAAACAATACAGAACAAAGGCAGTCAGTATCTCTGCTTGCAAGATATGGAGATATCCATGGAGAATTGTCACCTCATTGCCAACATGTTTTATGAAGCCAATAAAATCATGACATACAAACCAGGCAAAAATAGCATAAAACAAATTATAGACTAATCTTCCTTACAGAAATAGGCATAAAGATGTCATAAAAATATAGAAAACTGAATTCACTGGTGCATAAAAACCAGTATCACAAGCACATGGAGTTTATCCTAGGTATGAAGGAATAAGTGATTAGCATATTATCTGAGACTGTCCTAGATCAAGCATCTCAAATGATAAAATGTTGGAAAATCTATCACTGTATTCATAACTTTAATAGATCTTTTAAAATGTGTTCAACATTTTTTTAAAAAATCCTATTTGAATTCATCACATTAACAGATTAAATGGGGGAAGCCGTATGAACAGCTCATTAGATACAGAGACACCATTTTGACTTGACCAGATAATGAGTATGGATAATATTGGCACAAGAATCCAAATTTCCTGATTGCTTGAAGAGTTTGATTTTCACTGCACTATTATGTAGCCAGAAAAGTATGAATTATGTGTCTTTATTGTGTAATTTACTTTAAAGTAGCATAGTTAAAATGTACTAATAATAGTGAATACTCTTTAAACCATGACAATACCAAACTAATTATTATCAGTTTGTCACCGATAGTAGGATGTAGTTAAATCTGTGTAAAAGTGAATTCCTAGTAAAGAAGCTTCTCCATTAACTCCAATAGAAATCTATTGTTGGAATGATATATTAAAATATCTACTTATTGCCCAGGCAGGTGGTTCAGTTGGTTGAAGCATCATCCCATACACCAAAAAGGTTTGCAGGCTTGATTCCTGGTCAGGGCACATCATATAAGTAGATATATAATTAGAAATTTATAAAAAATTAAAGTTCATTTTATTTTAGCTTTCCTAATTTTATTTAATTAATTAGCTAATTTAGCTTTGCTCATAATTTATTGTCCCTACCCTTAAAACCCTTAACTAAAAGAGACTTCTCATAGTTACTTACCACTAAAAAAAACTGTCTGGGATAGTGCTGGGGTCCAACCCCAGCAGGTCCAGGGGTCCCCAAAGGTGTGGACGGAGTCGGCGAAGAAGGAAGGACATGGAGACAGTGTTCAGTTGATCAGCAGCCTAGCCAGGATCTCCAGCCAGGATCTCCAGCCAAGTTCTTGTCTGGATCTCCAGAGAGGTTCTGCTTAGGATCTCCAGCCAGGTTCTGTGTCCATGTTCTCTTGCTAGGTTCTCCAGGTTCTCCAGCCAGGTTCTGTAGCCATGTTCCCTCTCTAGGTTCTCCAGCCAGGTTCTGTCCAGGTTTTCCAGCCAGGTTCAGTCACCAGGTTCTAGTCAGGTTCTCTTGCCAATTTCTGTAGTCAGGTTCAGTCCAGGATCTTTTGCCATGTTCTCTCCAGCGAAGTTCTTCTGTCTGTAGGTTCTGTGTAGGTTCTGTGCCTAGGTTCTGTCTCTCTCTCTGTCTCTTGCTGTCTTGTTACATCTGTATTTATACCAGTTGATTCAATCCTATCAATCTCTATTACAAAGGTTAGGGCGTTTCTTATCTCCATTCCAGGGAGTAAAGATTATGTAGCTTAAGCATGATTGTTCGTAGTTAAAGTGATTAATTACCCGCCTGGCACTTAGTTAAGAGGTTTTATTCCCTCCCTAACTTCAGGGGAAAATCCCTACCTGGGGAAACAACCTTTCTCAGAGACCTTGGTTAAAACACATAGTGCCAAGAAGGTGAGCAAACATATTAAGAACAGTATGCCATATATGCCAGGTCCCTTGAAACAGCAAGCATGGACTGGCTCCCAGCAGGATAGGAAAACCACTCAGTGAAATTTCAGTATGCTCAGTTCATGGTACCTGTGTTCATAATGCAGCATCCTTTCCGATCACATACCTGAATTTAATGAACTTTAACATGTTCATACATCTTCTAGGTTTCCACAGACGTGCAGCTCCAGTTACAAGAAGGCAGTTCCCACACGGTGCACACAGAATGGATTACCTGCATTTTGAGGATGATAGCCGCGGTTGGTGGTTTGACATGGATATGGTGATCATCTATATTTATTCAGTGAATTGGATCATTGGATTCATCGTTTTCTGCTTTCTTTGCTATTTTTTCTTTCCGTTTTAGGAATTTTCACATCTTACCACAATTGAACAATCACAGATGATGTAGACAACAATTACTTAAACATTTTTTAAGTGTGCTTTGAAATTTTATAATGTTGTATTATATAAAATGTGAGTGTTTATAGAAAGTCTGAGAATAAGTAACTTATTAATGTTTTTCATGTAACAAACTAAACTTTTATCTGTCTAGCTCTTAGCAACAATGCACTATGAATGTAATAGTTCTTCATTTAGGATTTGTGGGCTCTAATTTTACAGTGTCTCTTTTATACTTATCTTCATTGTAAAGACTGAGGTTTTCCTCCACTTATAACTAGTAAAAATACAAAATGAAATGATAATGTGGATAGATATCAGAAAAAATATTTAGTCATTCACCACTTATTCCCAGGAATATTATATGCATTAAAAATAAACCATAGTCTCTGGAACTAAATCTAACAGGGTATATTCCGTTTTGGTTTCCAGTCATCCCAAATAAAGTCCCTTTCTATTACTGAGAAAGCTGACTATACCTTTTTCACAGACTGAAGAGTAGCTTTAGTGCAACATTTTAAATTATTATAAGAAGAGAATAGTAAATATTAAAAGAGACTAATTCACACCAATAGAAACTTGGAGATATATATATTAACACTTTTTGAATTACAAGATTACTCACCCAAAGAAATTTAAAAATTTTTTTGACTGATTTTCAATAGTCTAAAACAGCAATGCATGTCCAAAATATAATCAACTTAATGGTTCATTTACTATAAGGTTGTCAAATATATAGTAAATGTGCAATAAAGAGTGTTTTTTACATTTTATTGTTATGTGATTTAATGTCTGGAATAAAGAATTGTGGAAATAGATTTATAGAAGAAAACCTGAAATTTATTTTTATTTCCTATTACAGTAACCCTTGGAATTAGTTTTTCCCTTATTAAAAACAAATAGGAGATCTTTACTGTCCCCATGTGGGAAGGTAGTGGCACAAGTATCCCAATTTTAAGAGTGTGAAACCTGGAGCACAGAGAAGTAAGCTTATTTATCACAGTCACTCAGGGGGTCTTTGTGTAACCTCGGACAAAAGATTTTATTAGGAACCACTAACCCAGCATTCCTACACGATAATGTCATACATCTGTTAATGCAATATATGACATTAACAGACATACTCAATAGGTGAATCTCTCAGGGCGCTAAAAATACTACCATCATCCAAGCAAATTGGGATGCATCAGGCTTCAATAGTTCAGTCTATGAAAATTCTGGCCTGATGACTTACTACTGGCTGTATTTTTTTTCTACTGATTGTATTTGAATAAAAGCACTTACATGACAGTATGTGATGTTCTAATATAAAAGCATGGCACATATTTTTATTCTAAAACTGTTAGTATTGTGTTTAATATTATATCTGTGAAAGAAAACAGTGTGTATAAGACATCATAAAATTCACAAAGCAGAAAACTACAATTTAAAACATCAATTTTGCTCTTATGTCATAATAAAATATGTAAATTATGCTTGCAGTCTAGTGACAGGTTACTAATATTAAAACAGTGTTGTCAACAAAGCTCAGTATTACCTTAAAAATGAATATATAGAATCTCTATTACTCAATGTAAAGATAGTATGATAAAAGGGAAAATATTGTCTTCCTAAAATATATCTTAGGGCTGAAAATTTAAAACACATAGGGAGAGCAATATTTAAAGAATTTTAAAATAAAGTTTGTTGCAGCTAGTTCCCATGCAATTCCTGGTTTCTACGCTCTAGCAAATGTGCCTTCATTAATTTCTTAATTACTTAAAAAGTTCATTTTAATTGTACATGAAGTAAAATAAAATAAGTAGTATTACATATGCATATTTCTCTGAATAACAATGTTGATTCCTAATATTAGGTGAGTAATCCATATTTGTTTATAGATCTGTATCTATAAACTAAATACAAATCCTATATAATAAAAGCCTAATATGCTAAGTGTCTGGTCATCAGTTCAACCAATCAAAGCATGCTAATGATATGCTAAGGCTGCTCAACTGCTCGCTATGACATGCACTGACTACCAGGGGGCAGTTGACTGGTCAACGAGTCACTATGACATGCACTATCAACTATGGGGCAGATGCTCCAACTGGTAGGTTAGTTTGCTGCTGGGGTCTGGCTGATCGGGACTAAGCGAGATGGACAGGACACGCCCTGGAGCCCTCCCACGGCCCATCCCCAGGTAGTCAACCTCCCGTGTCCCTCCCTGCCCTCAATTGTGCACCTGTGTGGTCCTTTGGCCTAGCCTGTGCCCTCTTGCAATCCAGGACCCCTTGGGGGATGCCAGAGAACCGGTTTCGGCCTGATCCTGCAGGCCAGGCCAAGGGACCCCACTGGTGCATGAATTCGTGCACTGGGCCTCTAGTATATAATACATACACATATATATTATATTAAATAACTTATTTAATATATATTAACTAATGGTATTATATATAATACCCTTAAAAATAAAGCATAGTCTGAAGGGACATTTTAAATGGATTGATTATATGCATATTGATTAATTACTTGATCTGAGAATTAGATCATTTGGCATATTAAAATTAAAAGTAAATGTGGAAAATTATAAACTCATTTTACTTTAAAATATTTTAAATTCTTATGCAAATGGAATTCACAGCTGTGAAATATTAAGTACAACATGTCCTAGAGCTACCGGCTTATGAGAAGCCAGACAGAACTGGAATTGAAAAGGAACCATTTTCCTGGTATGTATCACACAGTAGCCATTCAATAGATGATTGATAAATGTATAAATAAAATACATGAATGAGCTTCACAGTGAAACAGAAAATTACATATTCTTACTGTCCTTTCTGCACCCTTATCCAAGAATGGCAAATATCTGACATGAGTTGATTTTTCCACATCAATTACATAAAACTCACTTTCCAATAAAGAACAAAAGAAAGGAAGAAAAGGAAAATCCTAAAACCAATCAAGGACTACAATATTTGCCTTAATGCTATTTAACAATTTTCATTTTTTGAGCTATCACTATCAATAATTTTTTTTTTTTACTGCACTTAATTATGGTGAAGGTTAATTTTAAACTTTTTCACACATTCATAAAAAATACCCAGATTGAAGTACATTTCTGAGTATTTTAAACAGGTGATTTATTTTTTTCATTTTAAAAAAGCAATTTCAGCCCAGCTCATATGCGCAGTGGTTGAGCATTGACCTATGAACCAGGAGATCATGGTTAGATTCCCGGTTAGGGCACATGCCTGGGTTTCGGGCTCAGTCCCCAGTAGGGGGTGTGCAGGAGGCAGCCAATCAATGATTGTTATCATTGATGTTTCTATCCCTCCCTCTCCCTTCCTCTCTGATATTAATAAAAATATATTTAAAAAAAACAAATTCACAAACCAACACCAATTCACTTTATATTTAGCCGAACCTAGGTAAATTTAAATTAGAGAAAATATAAAAGGAATCAGAATTTGCTCTTACAAACTATTGTGGGAAACAAGCATTTCTACCTTTGACAAAGAAGGTTCTTATGGAGATTCCTAGGCACTTCACCCTAAACTGTACAAATAGGAAGTTAGTTGTTTCTTGAGTTTATTTTCTACATTAACATCAGATTAGTTTGACGTTAAAACATAATTTACCCAATATACAAAAATACCATTTGTATTTCTATACACTATCAATGAGCAGTACAAAATTGAAATTAAGAAAAAAATTCCATTATAGTAGTATCCAAAAGAATAAAATACTTAGGAACAAATTTAACAAAAGAAATGTTAACAGTTACAATCTGCAACTACACAACATTGTATGGAGAACTAAATAAATGTTAAGAAATCCTGTGTTGGTGGATTGAAAGACTTAAGATGACAATACTCCCCAAATTGATCTACAGATTCAACACAATCCACATCAAATTCCAGATGCCATTTTTGAAAAAAATTGACAAGCTGATTCTAAAACTCATGGAAATACAGAGGACCCAGAATAGCCAAAATAAACTTGAAAGAAAAGAATAAAGTAGAAGACTCACATTTCCCAATTTCAAAGCTTACTACAAAGCTACAGTAATCAAGACAGTGTGGTATTGCTGATAAGGACAGAATTATAGATCAATGAAACACAATTGAGAATCTAGAAATAAGCCCTTAGATTTATGGTAAATTAATACCAGGCAAGGATGCCAAGACAATTTAATGGAAAAATGGTTCTGAAACAAATGAATATCCATAGAGAAAAGAATCACGTTAGACCCCTATATTACACCTTACATACACAGAAACTAACCCAACAGGAATCAAAGGCCCATAGGTAAGAGCTGAAACTATTTTTAGACCTTCTTGGGAGAAACATGGGCATCTTACCTAATAATAGACAAACATGTAAATTGACCATACCTTTGCTATGCTAACCAGACAATCAGGAGAGTATGCAAATTAACCTAACAAAGATGGCGGTTAATTTGCATATGTAGGCTCCAAGCGGTGGAGCAAAGCCTGATAGCCCGGGGGCCGGGGCCGGCAGAGCAGCGAAGCCTCATGGCTCCGGGGCCAGCTCCAGCTGGAGCCTGGCCAGAGCAAAGGCCTGGGTGCCAGGTGCCAGAGTAAAACTGGTGCCAGCAGCCAGGGGAAAGGAAGGCCTATTGTATGAATCTCTTCATGCAACAGGCCTCTAGTAACTCTATAATCCTGAATTAGGCAATGGTTTCTTAGATAGGACAACAAAAGCACAAGCAACAACAAATTAAAAATTGGACTTCTTAAAAATGAAAAGTCTTTGTGTTTAAAATAACACCATAAAGAAAGCAAAAAGACAAACGACAAAATACAAGAAAATGTGTACCAATAATGTATCTAATAAAAGATTTGAATCTAAAAGAGATACAGAACTCAATAACTAAATTTTTCAAAGGGCAGAGGATGTGATTAGACACTTCTCCAAAAGAGAAATACAAATGGTGAATAACTACATGAAAAGATGTGCAACATGAATAGCCATTAAGGAAATGCAAATCAAAACTACAATGAGATATCACTTCACACCCACTAGGATGGCTATTATATTAAAAAAATAATAACAGTAAGTGTTGCAAGGAAGTGGAGAAATTAAAACCTCAAACACTGCAGGTGGGAATGTGAAATGATACAAGTCACTTTGGAAAATAGCCTGGTAGGTTTTCAAAAAAAGTAGAATTACCATCTGACCCAGCAATCCTATGCCTAAGTATATACCCAAGATGAATGAAAAAACATCCACACAAACACTGGTACACACATTTTTTTTTTTTGCTTAATCCCTCCACTCCCACAACACCCCCATACCCCCCCCCCCAACACACACACACCAGAGCTGCCTGCTCTCTACAAGTCTGTCTCTATTTTGCTTGATAGTTCAGTTTGTTCATTAAATTCCATATATGAGTGAAATCATATGATGCTTGTCTTTCTCTGACCAGTTTATTCCATCAGTAGATAAGTGGATGAAACAAACAAACAAAAAAAAAACCTGTGGTTGCCCAGCTGGTGTGGCTCATTAGTTGAGCATCAACCCATTCACCAAGAGGTTACCATTTCAACTCCTGTTCAGGGAACATGCCCTGGTTGCAGGCTCGATCCCCAGTAGGGGGCGTGCAGGAGGCAGCCAATCAGTGTTTCTCACTCACTGATGTTTCTCTTCTTTTCTCTCTAAAATCAATAAAAAACGTTTTTTAAAAAGCTGTGGTACATTTACACAATGGAACACTGCCATGAAAAGGAAGAAAATGTTACCCTTTTTAACAGCATGGATGGACCTGGTGAACATTATGCTAAGTGAAATAAAGCATTTTAATGGGTGGTATGCTGGATATCTTCAGAAGGCTCTTCCACATTCACTCTCACTTTCTACCCTGCTTTGGGCTCAAGTAAGCCACCTCTATGAACTGCATCAGCTGACGACTCTACCTACTGGCTTCATGTTGGATTAAACCAATGGTAGACACAGGCAGGATTCTGAGAGGAAAGGATTGGGGAAAAGAATATGGACAGGTATTTCCCAGATTCTCTCCTTTCTAGGACGCTGTATGGTAGAATAAATGCAACCTTCTGCTGAAGGTCATAGTTTCTATGAGCTCATCTTTCCATGGACACCTCCCTTTCCCTTTTAGGCTTAGAAATGCCTCTATATATACATCATACTAGTATTCTCTAATAAAAATATAATGTAAGCAATGTATATAATTTTAATTTTGGGGGTAGCCACATTTTTAAAAGGAATATAATTAATTTTAATATAATTCATTTAACAATACTGTTTCAACATGAAATCAATAGAAATAATGACTAATGAGATATTTTTAATTCCTCTGTTTTTGTAGTAAGTCATAGAAATCTAGTGTATATATTAAATTTATGGCACACCTGAAGTTAGACTAGTTACATTTCAAGTGCTCAATATTATCCTTTCCTGAGAGTTTCCCTTCCTCCCTCTCCCCATACCTTTACAAATAGTTCTTTTATTTAATTATCCTCAAATTACCCATGTGGGTGTGTCAGCTATTTTCTGCCAGGATGAAACTGACACACATGGGGAAATGCTTAATTTAATGTTCAAGAAAGGCAGTATGTAAAATTATACAATTACAGTACAGTCTCAACTACATGATAAGTGCACATAAAAGAAACTTCAAGGAAATATAACACAATGGTAACCAAAAATAATGGAATTATGAATGATTATTTTCTATTTCTTGGTACTTTTCTATACTCTTCAAACTGCATTAAATATGTTTAAGAAAGAATTTAAAGGGTCAAAACAAAAGTCCAATATAATTCTTAAGAAAATCGATAAACTGAATAAAACCAACAGGAGTTGACTATTTGTTCTAACCTTTTTATAACAAGGATGCCTATAAACCCACCCAAAAATGTCTATAAAAAGAAAATGAAATTAATCAAATATAGACTTTGGTATAAATAGAATGTTAAACAAACTGAAACTAATATCACTTTGAGCAAATCTATACATTCCTTAGAAAGGGGAGTCAAAGACTAAAGGGCTCAGACAATGCTGCTAGCATCTGGAGTTTTCAGCATCAGCTCCCTTCTTTCATATACAGGTAAGTATAAGTCAGCACACATGGCCCAATTCAATGTTCAGACTAAAAATTGAGACCAAATATATACTGGATTTATATGTGGAACATTTCTAGATTCTAAATTCTAATGGTAATGAGTTCAGAACAGTCCCTGGCAAATAAAACAAAGAATAGGGCAAGGAGATAAAGGGGGGAAAGGGCAATTAAAGCCCAGGACTGATTCTTACCTCTTTTCCTTCGTTCATTATCTTCTCTGTCATCATTTAGAGTTGGGAAGGATGGAACAAATGATAGAATTATATGTAATCATTTCCTTCTTGAACTATTTGGCCTTACCATATTGCCTACTCTTACAATAGACAATCCCTAACACCTGGCCAAGTGTTTCAACATCCGTGTGTCCCCCAGATCAGCCTCCAAACCTCCTTCAATGTACAGTTTTCTTGTAATAACAAAAAAATCAGAAACAACTTAAATGCCTAATAATAGATTCATTAAGTAATAAAACATCAACCATTGAGTGGAATACTATACAACCATTAAAATCTTACCTAATAATAGACAAACATGTAAATTAACCATCCCTCCACTATGCTCACCAGCCAATCAGGAGAGTATGCAAATTAACCCAACAAAGATGGAGGTTAATTTGCATACGTAGGGGCAAAGTGGCGGAATGAAGACTGAAGGCTCTGGCCAGAGCGAAGGCCTGGGTCCCGGGTGCCAGAGGAAAACCGGTGCCGGCAGCCAAGGGAAGGGAAGGCCTATTGCATGAATCTCTTTGTGCACCAGGCCTCTAGTTAATGTTATAAAAGACTAGAGGCCAATCGGGGCTGTTGGTGGTGGGGAGGACGGGCTGCGGAAGGTTGGCTGGCTATGGGGAGAGACCCCGGGAGGTTAACTGCTGGCCCCAAGGAGGGAGCCGGCCCTTAGCCCTCCTGGGAAAGGGGTTGTGCCCACCGCCACCCACCCCCAGTTCCCCAGCAGGGTCAGGAGAGGAGGCCACGATTGCCGGACCAGGCATGGAAGGAATGGCCGCGGCCTCCACGGTCAGTGCCCTGCCACTGTGCAGTTCCCCACCTCCCCCTTCTCCTTCTCTCACTGCCATGCCGTGACTGCAGCGGGTGGGCGGATGGCCCCCAGGGATGGAAGAGGACAGGAGTGAGACAAACCTTTGTGTTGAGGGCTGACTTTCAATAGATTGCAGCAAGGGAGTTGCTCTGCTACTTAGGAAACCCTGACCCAGAAACAGGCCTTCTACAAATGGTTTAGCACCAGGGGCTGATGGGGGCTGGCTGTCCGGGGGGAGGGACCACAGGCAGTTGGCCAGTCAAGGAGGTTGGCTGTGGGAGTGCACTGACCAGCAGGGGACAGCTCCTACATTGAGCGTCTGCCCCCGGTGGTCAGTGCACATCATAGTGACTGGTCATTCTGGATGTTTGGTCGTATGTTCGCTTAGGCTTTTATATATATATATCTCCTATCTAATAAGAGAAACATGGTAATAAGCGTATGTCCGCTACCCTTCCCATTGGCTAATCAGCAAGATATGCAAAGTAACTGCCAGCCAAGATGGCGGCTGGCAGCCAGGCAGCTTGAAACTAACAAGAGGCTTGCTTACTTCAGTGAGGGAGGAAACCAACGTTCCCCGCCTGCCTTGCCGGCCTCTGAGCTTGCAGTTTGAAACATTGTTACAAATATAGAAGCTAAACAAAACCCCAGAAACCTGCTTTCAGCCTGCCGGGATCTCAGAGCTGGAGTTGATACAGTGTTTTGATTATAGAACCCAAACAAACCAGATACCTGCTTTCAGCAGCAGAGGCCTAAGAGCTGGAGCCAGAACTAAACCTGGTCCAGAATAAAAAGAAAAAGAAAAAAAGGAGCAGTTGGGAGCTTCAGTCACACGCCAGCCTGAAAACAGCCCTCAGCCCCTCACCCAGACTGGCCAGGCACCCCAGTGGGGACCCCCACCCTGAAGGGGGTGTGACCAGCTGCAAACAGCCATCATCCCCTCACACAGGCTGGCCAGGCACCCCAGTGGAGACCCCCACCCTGATCCAGGACACCCTTCAGGGCAAACCAGCCAGCCCCACCCATGCACCAGGCCTCTATCCTATATAGTAAAAGGGTAATATGCCTCCCAGCACCGGGATCAGTGTGATGGGGCAGCGCTCAAACCCCCTGATCGCCCTGCGGCTCTGTGTATGACGGGGCGGGGCCACAACCTCCCTATCCACCCTGCTCTGTTTGTGACAGGGGAAGGCGCCCCAACCCCCTGATCAGCCCTGCTCTGTGCCTGACAGGGGGAGCTCCCCAACCCCCTGATCGGCCCTGCTCTATGTGTGACAGGGGGCAGCGCCCCAACCCCCTGATCGGCCCTGCTCTGTGTGTGATGGAGTAGAGCCATAACCTCCCCATCGGCCCTGCCCTGAGTGTGACAGTGGCGGCGCCCCAACCCCCTGATCCACCATGTTCTGTGTGTGATAGAGGGCGGTGCCCCAACCCCCTGATCGGCCCTGCTCTGTGCCTGATATGGGGGAGCTCCGCAACCCCCTGATCGGCCCTGCTCTGTGGGTGACAGGGTACGGAGCCCCAACCCCCCACCCCACGGGCCCTGCTCTGTGTGTGCCCCAACCCCCTGATTGGCCCTGCCTTGAGTCTGACAGGGGGTGGTGCCCCAACCCCCCAATCGGCCCTACCCTGAGCATGACTGAGGGTGGCATTGCAACCTCCCGATCCGCCCTGCTCTGTGCATGACAGGGGGCGGCGCCCCAATTCCTCAATCGGCCCTGCTCTGAGCCCGACCAGGGGCTGCACCTAGAGATTGGGCCTGCCCTCTGCCACCCGGGAGCAGGCCTAATCCAGCAGGTCGTTATCTCCCAAGGGGTCCCAGACTGCGAGAGGGCACAGGCCGGGCTGAGGGACCACCCCCTCCTCCCCGAGTGCACAAATTTTTGTGCACTGGGCCTCTAGTGTATATATATATATATATATATATATGTAATTTCCTTTTTTAATAGCTAAAGGAAGTTTTTATTTATTTATTTTTATTTTTTTAATTTTTCATTGTTTTATTGCTTAAAGTATTACAAAGGGTATATATGTAATTTCATGTGCTATAATGTGAATGTACTTAATGCCACTGAACTGTACATTTTTTTTTTCTTTTTTTTTTTTAATATTTTTTATTGATTAAGATATTACATATGTGTACCCTCTACCCCCCCCTCTCCCCGCTCACCCCCTCACCCCCCCGTTGTCCGTGTCCATTGGTTAGGCCTATATGCTTGCATATAAGTCCTTTGGTTGATCTTTCCCCCTTGCCCCCACCCTCCCCTACCTTCCCTCCAAGGCCCGACAGTCCAATCAATGCCTCTCCGTCTCTGGATCAGTCCTTGTTCATCAGTTTATGTTGTTCATTATATTCCACAAATAAGTGAGATCTTGTGGTATTTATCCGCTCTCCAGTTCCATCCATGCTGTGGCAAATGGTAAGAGTTCCTTTTTCTTCTTCCTCTTCTTAAAGAATACCTTTCAGCATTTCATATAATGCTGGTTTGGTGGTGATGAACTCCTTTAGCTTTTTCTTATCCGTGAAGCTCTTTATCTGACCTTCCATTCTGAATGATAGCTTTGCTGGATAAAGTAATCTTGGTTGCAGGTTCTTGCTATTCATCTCTTTGAATATTTCTTGCCACTCTCTTCTGGCCTGCATGGTTTCTGTTGAGAAATCAGCTGACAGTCGGATGGGTACTCCCTTGTAGGTAACTGACTGTCTTTCTCTTGCTGCTTTTAAGATTCTCTCTTTATCTTTTGCTCTTGGCATTTTAATTATGATGTGTCTTGGTGTGGTCCTCTTTGGATTCCTTTTGTTTGGGGTTCTCTGCGCTTCCTGGACTTGTAAGTCCATTTCTTTCACCAGGTGGGGGAAGTTTTCTGTCATTATTTCTTCAAAAAGGTTTTCAATATCTTGCCCTCTCTCTCCTTCTGGTACCCCTATAATTCTGATGTTGGTACGCTTGAAGTTGTCCCAGAGGTTCCTTACACTATCTTCATATTTTTTGAATCTCTTTTCTTTTTTCTTTTTCGGTTGGGTATTTTTTGTTTCTTTGCATTTCAAATCTTTGACTTGATTCTTGGGATCCTCTTGTCTGCTGTTGGAGCTCTGTAAAGTATTCTTTATTTCAGTCAGTGTATGCATAATTTCTAATTGGTCCTTTTTCATGACCTCCATGGTCTCACCATACTCCTTGAGGGATTCATTAAATTTATCGGCGGTTTCCATAAAATTCTTGACAAACCTTATAAACGTGGCCTTGAACTCTATATCCAGTCGTCTGGCCTCCTCCGTTTCTGCCAATTGTGACCTGTTTCTTTGTCTCCGCATTTTGGCTGCTTCCCTGTGTTGATAGAGTGGCCTGCGCGCCAGGTGTCCTGTAGGGCCCAGTGGCTCAGCCTCCCCAGTTACCTGGGGTGGACACTCTTGGTGCACTCTTGGTGCCTCGCTTGTTGTAGGATCACTGGGAGGAATTGACCTCCAGGCCAATTGGCTGTGGGAAGCAGCTGTGTCTGACGTGGGAGAATGGACCCCCTCTGACCACTGGGTACAGTGGCTCCTGGATCTAAGGAGGTGCTAATTCAGCCCCTGCCTGAGGCCACACAGCAGGAACTACGAAGAGGCTCAGCTGTGAAGCAATGCAAGCCGCTGCGGGGCCTTGGGCCTTCTCTTGGAAGTTCCGGGTCTGGCAGGCCCGGCTGCAGTTAGGTAATTATCAGGTTGCAAAGTTCTGGGGCATTCACATGCAAAAGCCTCTGCCGCAGCCCGGGTGGGGCGGGGTCTCAGGGAGTCAAAAGGGCGGGGAAAGAAGCTATGGCTGATTCTCTGCGCCCAGAGTCGCGCGTCTCAGTGTCCCGGCAATGGCTGCAAGCACCTCCGAGGGAAATCTGCCCCCAAGTTCGCCCGCTGCCGCCTGAGAGAGCAGCCTCTGCCCGTATGAGTCCTGGGTCCCCAGAGACTTCCCAGAACCGGAGGTCAGAGCAGTCGGGAGCTAGTGATTCAAAAAGACAGCCGTGTCCTCAGGTGCCACCCCCTTTCCGCGCGCGCGAGCCGCCGCGTACCTCTGCACTCAGCCTCCGCAGCTCCTCTGGCTCTCAGCGTGCTTTTCTTTTCTTCTAGTTGTAGAAATTACACTCAGCCAGCCTTCCTGTTGTTTTGGACGATGTTTGCTCCGTCCTTTGGGCTAATTTTCAATTGTTGTGTGGGGCGACTATTTCCCGGTGTTTATCTATGCCGCCATCTTAGTTTCTCCTACATTTTTAAATTATTAAAATGATGCTTTATGTTACTTATCTTTTTACCAAAATAAAAAAAAAGATTATTTCATAACATGGAAAAATACCACAATGTATTGTTTTTTTAATGCAAATAGTATATATAGTATGATGAACCAGTGGGAACCAATCATTAAACAAGGAGACTCAATGATTCCATTAGTTCATTGAATAAAATTTAGAAAAGCTCATGGAAAAAAAAAAACAAAAAAAACCCCCTTCTGTACCATGCAGCTATAACCACTATTAACCGCTATATAGTTATATGTATATCATATATATACATATGTATATACATATATATGTATATACATATATACATATGTATATATACATATATATACATATATGTATATGTATATACATATATATATATGGAAAAATACAATAATTACCAACACAAGAATAAACTTTGTGTTTTGCATTCTCACAACTGTAAACCTACTTCTGCCTACTCCTGTAAATCCCTAAAATGGGATGGGTGGATAGATATAGATCTCTATTAATATCACCCTCTAAATTCCCTAATGATTTTAATGTAGGCAAATAATGTCCAGACCATTGTCTTCTGATCAAAATCCCACACATTTCACTCATGTAATTCAAATATCCTTTTTCTTTATCTGTTACCTGCTCATCTTAATAAAAACAGGTAAAATGAAGTTGAGTGCTTACTCTTATACCACTCACTTTATATGTTTTCTTGTTTCATCCTTGCAAATACTCTGTGAAGTAGGAACCATTATTTTTCTTATTTTACATCTGATAATACTGAAGCTTTGACAGATTAGCCATGTTTTTCAAGATCACTTAACTAGAGCATAGTGAAACCAGGGTTCAGATCCAGGTCCAGCTAACTTCAAAGCCCATGATCTTAACTACTGATAATATTTCTCAAGGAAAGGCACAAATAAAAATCTTACCACACAGCCCTAACCGGTTTGGCTCAGTGGATGGAGCATCTGCCTGCGGACTGAAGGGTCCCAGGTTCAATTCCGGTCAAGGGCATGTACCTGGGTTGTGGGCACATCCCCAGTAGCGGGTGTGCAGGAGGCAGCTGATCAATGTTTCTCTCTCATTGATGTTTCTAACTCTCTATCCTTCTCCCTTCCTCTCTGTAAAAAATCAATAAAATATATTTTTTTAAATGAAAAAAAAATCTTACCACACAAATCCAATCCTAGGTTTGATGAAAAATGTTCAGATTCATTGAACAATCCTGTTTGCTCCTAAATACTCTCTCAGTGCCTATAAACCAATGAAACAGGTTTATTCAATTCCTCTGTTTAGGTCAACTGACACTATCTTCCTAGGCACTTATTTCTCTAACCCCAGCTTTCATTTTATCTTAGTATTTCTCTCAGCATTCTGTTGTTTCATGCTTCCAAGTGTTTACTCTTACGAGGGCCATCTGCTGAGAATACTACTTCTACTTCTTCCCAAACTCCTACTCTTCTACTAAAATTCAGCTAAAGCTTCACTTCTTTCAAAGCAGTAACTCTACCATCACTCCAGGCAATTTGATTCCAGATTTGATGTCCCTGCCCCATGCTCATATAATGTCAAGGGCATATCTCTATTCCATCACTTTCCATATTCATTCTAATTATATGTTGAATTAAATACCCTCTCCTTCACTCCTCTGTGAACCCCTTGAAGTGACTTTCTTACTCATTTTTTTTGTATCTCACCTTTTAGTATAGTATCTGGCTATGGCTAAATGTTTTATGGATTAATAGATTTACTATATTCTCCAAACACCATGATTTCTCTTTTTCATTCTCAGATGACCTTCCCTGTGGAAAAAGTAGAATAAAAAGAATTCCCCAGTTTTATATCCACACCCACCTTATCTTTCTCATCATACTTCTTCCCTGAGTACCTATATCAGCCTTCTATCTACAACTAATTCCTTCAACCATGAACATGATAGAAGCAATTATTTAAGAAATAAGTCTAACATGCAAGTAATTGGAATCCCAGAAAGAAAGGGGATCAGAATCAAGATTTGAAGAGATATGACCAATAATTTCTCAAAGCTGATTAAAGATATTCACTCACATATCAAGAGTCTCAGTGAACTGCAAGGAAGGATAAATACACACACACACACACACACACACACACACACACACACACACACCTTGGCACATCATAGTCAACCTGTTAAAAACATGAAGAAAACATTTAAAGTGGGGGAGGAGTATTGGTGGCAGGAAACATAGATTGTTGACATGGCAACACTAGCTCCAGGTTTTCCCCTTAGTAAGTCCTGCCTCTAACACCTGGCCTCCAAAACCATTGCACTTACTCACTAGGACATGCAGGGAGCTGCAACAGAGGCCCAAGGGCTATGTGGGGGAGTCCTCACAGCTTCCAGACCTTCCTCTGCAGAGTCACCATCCCCATCTCCCCGCTGGGACTAGAAGGTGGCAGTCCCACCGACACCGCCATTGGCTCCTGCGATCTTGGCTCTACATCGTAAACTTCATTGAAATAAAGGGTGGTCAAGTCATAGGGCCCAATGTCTCCTGACCTGTCCCCAGGTCAGTCTCCAGCTCTGAGGGCTGAGGCCGTGCTACTGCGGGGCCCCCCTCCCTGGCATCCCTTTCCCAAGAAGCACTGGCCTTAGTGCTGGGGAGTCTGGGCACCGCTGGAACGGGCGTGGCACGTGGCTCATGGTGCCAACCGCACGAGCTGCTTCCAGCTTGCCCTACCAGTAGCCCGCCACCTCCAGGTGCCCCAGACTAGGCCAGGGCTGGAGAGGTCTGGCCAAGGGCTGGGGGCCATTGAGAGCCTAACATTAAACATGATGCCTCTAATCTCTAAACTTCTTAGGACCCAAGAAGCAGATCTCAAACCAGCAGAGCACATGGTTAAGGGAAAGAAGTCAAAGCACATTGTTTTAAAATCTTGCTGGGAAAACATTTTAGTCTATGCACCTCACACTCTTCTCTGTAAGGATTTTGCCCTTATAGAAAAACAGGCTATTAGTCAAGAACTCTTTACAGAAATTCTATTCTGTACCCACTTCTGTGGTTCTGCCTCCATCTCTTCCTCTCTGAAGGATCCTTCAATTTATCCATTAATTCAAGATAAACACCCTTCTTTCAGGCTTCTGTGTGTGGAGCTGGAAGTGAAAAGAGCAGAATAAACACAGCCCTGGCCCTCATCCTGGTCCCGTGCTTTCCAGTCTTTGCCACAACCCCGGAGGCCCTTTTATGCCTCTACTAGAATTCTAGTATGTCTTTCCTTTTACCTTTATTTATAATCTGAGCACTTGATCTTTTTTTCTGATTTAGAACATGATTCTTCAATTGTAATTTTCTATCGTCTAACATTAGGACACTAGTGAAAATAAAGGGAATCCTCACGAAAATGGACTGGGAGGCCAGCAGGGGGAGCCCTCAGACAGTACCACTCCATGTCAACTTCAGGGATATCTGTCAATTAAGATGCCAACAGAAGAATCATCAACAATTATGGGCCCCAACAGAAACAGACTCTACAAAAAGTTGACTGACTACCCCAGCAACTCAGCCCATGAGAAACCGCCATTTCCCTGAACTCATTTTTAGCCAATGGAATTTCATTCAAACAACCTTTGCCAACCTCCTCGTTTTTCTCCATAAAATAACTGTTCCTCTCCTTTTTTGATTTGCCTATGACCTTTGTCATAGTTTGTTCGACCCAAATTGCAATTATTTACTGTTCTGGAATAAACCCATTTTTGCTGGTAAAATAACTGACTTTTATTTTTAAGTTCAACACACTAAAATGCTGACTTCTGTGTTACCTGTGATAATATAGTAAGGGAGAGACTAATGCTTATTTTTAATTACATTTTACACTAGTTATTATGAATAATGGAATCCAAGTTAATCAATAAAATGTCTCATAGTGCTGCAACCTCTTGGAATATACCCAACTGGTCATTTGCTCAATTGATCCTGGATTGAATGTCTACATTTAAGAGAATAAAAAGTAACAGATTTGATAAAAATAGAAAAAGCAAAACTTGAACAAGCAAGTGGACATTACAGAAATTGAAATGGTGGCCAAAGATCTCTCCTTCCAAAAAAAGCTACAGGCCAAGCATGTTTAATAGATGTTTGTACAAAGCTGACCAGCTTGTTGCTAGAGTAATCACAATTCCAAAATCAGATAACAACAGCAGAAAAGAAAAAAAAGTATACTCATTTTACTTATGAATTTGAGTATAAAAGTTTTTAAAATGCCTGAATCCAATAGCACATTTCAAAATGATATTCGTTTTGGACTTCATCCCAAGAATGTAAGCATGGTTTAGCATCAGAAAAATCTATCAATGTAATTCACCATATTGAAACATTGATATATAAAACTGAGGCAAGGCAAATGATGCAAAAAAAAGTCTTGGATAAAGGTTAGTTTTGTTTAAAATGCATAAAAATTTTAAAAATAAAGGGAACTTACAACAGCTTGGCAAACGAACAGCATAATTTATACATAATAAGCTAATTGCAAATATGTCCCTTCTAATACCAGAAATAAGACAACGATGACCTCTGTTACCACCACTGGAAACTCTCTGAACATTTAGAAAAAGAATAAATAATCATAGTCAACCATATAACAGAATATTATAAGTCAATAAAATGATTTTTAAAATAATTTTTAAAAGCAAGGAAAATGCAAGGCTAAAATGAAAAGCAAGGCTACAAAACTGTATAAATGTAATATAATGTTAAGTGTATAAAAAATAAAAAAATTTAATTGTAGATTATTTTAGGTTTTCTCTATAAAAGATAGAATAATTCCTTTCCAATCCTTATTTTTTAAAATTTCTTCTGATATTACCATGTTGGCTAGCACTCTAATGCAGTGTTGAATTCAAGTAATGATGGCAGATACTTTTGTAGTTTCTCTGATTTTATAGGCCATGTTTTCAGGATTTCAGTAACTTTTATTTCCTAAATTGCTTGCACACTATTTATGTTGAATAGCTGTCAAATAATTTTATCTGTTAAAAATCATCATATAATTTTTCTCCTTTAAGCTGATAATATGAAAAATTATATTTACTGGTTTTCTTATATAAAGTCAACCTTTCATAGAAGTTATAAACCCAACTAGATATAGTAACATTTTCTTAAATAGTTCGATTTTTTTGAAGGCATTATTTGAGTTTATTGTGTTGATTGCATATTATATAGACTAGCAATTGGTTCAATTTAAAGGATAAGAAAATGCCATGATATTATTGAAAATGTTCTTTGATTTGAACTCCAATAATATTCTTTTTTAAAATATCATTTCACAATAGAATATGGACCATATGGATCATTTGTGTTGGTATTGAAATATGTAAATATGTTGTGTTTCTTAAATACAAGCAGCACATCAAGCTTCCATGTCTTTTCCCATATGGTAACTGAAGGGAAACAGTTCATACATAGTTAGGTCTTAATTGCTAATGTTTTAGGGTTTTGCATATATGCTAATACATGAGATTAACCTATAATTTTCCTTTCCTGTCCTTGTCAAAATTATGCTAGTGTCATTAAGTTAAATCAGGAATGCTCCCTCCTTATCTATATTCAGGAATAGTTTGCTTAAGATTAGAATTATATTTAAATTATAATTAAATATTCTATGAAACTTACCTCAAAAGCCATCTGGGGGTGGCATTTTTTCTTTGCGAAAAAATTTTATCTTAATTTCTTAACATAAGTTTTTCTAAGAATTTTCCTATGTCATCTAATTTTGCAGTGTTTTGCCACAAAGTTGTTCCTAATAGCCTCTTACTGTCTTATGTCTACAACATCTGTAGAAATGATCTCTTTATTAGTTCGCTAATATTGTTTATGTATGCCTTAGCTGTTATTCAAGTTTGCCAAAGGTTTTTAAAGTGTATCTTTCAAAAAGACAACTTTAGACTTGACAATCTTTTCTATTGTCAGTTTGTTTACCATTTCATTAATTACTATTCTTATCTTTATTATTTTCTTCCTAATATATTCTTTGAGGGGTTTTTTTCTGCTTTTCTTTTTCTAACATCTTGACTTGGATACTTAGCTCAATAATTTAGCCCTTCTTCTGTTCTTATATAAATAATTAGGCTGAAATTACCCTCTTGATACTATTTCAGATCCATCAAACAACTTTAGGTACAGAATGCTTTTATATCATGCAATATAAATATTTTAAAATTTATAGTATGAGTTATTTGACACATTAGCAATTAGCAGTATGCTTTTTTATTGATTTTCAAACATCTGGAATTTTCTAGATATCTATTGTTTGTAATTTCTAATCTAGTTAAAGAATGATGTCTGAACATTTCTAGTCTTGAAAATTGTTGAAGCTTGCTTTATGGCCCAGATGGAGTTGATTTTCCTAAATTTATACATTCTGTAGTTGTAGAATACTGGGCAATTTATTGTTCTATATCGATCTACATTATTATTGAAATTTTAACAGTTTGATCTATTAATTATTGAGAAAAGATATATTAAATTCTCCCATTAAGAGTGAGTTTGTCGGTTTCTTCTTTAGTCAATTTTTATTTTCTATATTTTGATTTTGAGGTTATCAGATAACATCCTCGTAAATTAAAGTTTTTACCACTATTCCATCATCATAAAGATCTAAACAGGCTAATGTACGAGATGACTTAGCCACCTGAAGTTAGGCAGCCTTTGTCAGCGCTCTCCCACACTCACCCCAGTGTGGCACAATGGCTTAGAAATGAAGTGGCCACTTTGGCAGACATGCACTGGGACCTCATCCAGGAATGTCTGGTTCCGGGGATGCAGTCGGACCCTGTCTCTGCCTCCCATTGTGGTGGTGTCATTGTCAGGCAGGCTTTCTTTATGTGGTAGAAAAGAGGACCACAGGCTGCTTCTGGTTGCATCACCCACAGTTAGTACGTCCAGAGAAAAGAGGTAGGCCCTCTTTAGCTTGGTCTCCAGACTAAATACTAAAAACCACTGAGTCATATCCCCACCAGGCACTATATCTAAGGGATGGCTTCTTTGATGGTCCAGATTGGGTTGCAGGCCAGCCTATATGGTACGGGAAGTGGGACCCCGTAATTGTAGGTCCCTCCCCTTGGCCACCAGAATCACACTGTACTAGTGGTCAGTGAGTTTGCTGCGTGGCCTGGGTGGTGAGTCGCTGCTCTACAGTCTCCTGGAGAAGCAACTGTTCTCAGGGCTTAACCTTTCACTTCTACCAGGATTCTCACACATGCATCTTGAGCCCTAATCTCTTCACTGAATTTCAGATGTGGCATTTTTCATTATCTGTAGGACTTCTTCCCTAAGAAGTTGCTTTATCATCTTGATTTAACACATCTAAATCCAAGCTAATTATTTTTCCCACCAAACCAGCTTCTCCTGTGGATTTTGATATTTCAGCAATGGTCCCACATTATTCAGCCTCCTAAACATAAAACTCTAGAGACAGCTTGTCCTTTCCTACCCCACTGCTGCTTCTGATTTCCAGGCTCTTATGGCAACAATCTCTCTCATTCCACCCTCTACCTATCCATCTATATTCTGATATCAGATTACTCTCCTCAAGACATTGCTAGACTTTCACTTCCAAAATTAAAAACAAAATCAATTTTCTCTATTGTTCATAGGACACAGTCCAATGCTTAGCCTGGTATTTCAATATCTATTATAATTTGGCTTCCACCCATCTTTCCAATCTACTTGATTATTATTTGCTTATACAAACTCTCTGATTCAGCCAAGCTGATGTACTTAAGATGCCCCATAAATACTATGTCCATTTGAACTACCCTCTTGTGCTTTGTTCATACTGATTTCCTGCCTCAAACGCTTTGCCATTCTTTTCTCCATATCTAAGTCCCACTTCATTTCTTTACAACCGACCTAGAATTTCACTTCTCCCTGAAAACTTTCTTTACAACTTCAGCAGTGTGCTGGCTCCTCCTATATGGCACCCTGGCCACTACTTATTGAGTAATGAAATGTGAGGCCCTCCCCTCTGTAGTCAAATACATGGCTGAGTGAACACAGAGCCTGCTCAGCTCTAAAGCCAGATCCCAAGACACTCCTCTCACAGGCAGGTAGCACATTAAAAATCTGCCAATCTAAAATCAGTCTTGTTGCCAAAGGCCAGCTGCCTGGTGAGGGCAAGTGTGTATACCAGTGATGGCGAACCTATGACACGCGTGTCAGAGGTGACACGCGAACTCATTTTTTTTGGTTGATTTTTCTTTGTTAAATGGCATTTAAATATATAAAATAAATATCAAAAATATAAGTCTTTGTTTTACTATGGTTTCAAATATCAAAAAATTTCTATATGTGACACGGCACATATAGAGTTAAGTTAGGGTTTTTCAAAATGCTGACATGCCGAGCTCAAAAGGTTCGCCATCACTGGTGTATACCAATGTAGTCATTGAATTGCAGCATTTCTCTGCTCCTAAGAGTGTTGGCATGGTCCTTATCACTGAATTTCTGCTTCAAATTTTTCTTCAGATTTCCAGTTCTGGAAAATGGAGCCAAGCTCTGTATCTCAACCCAGAATCTTGTTAAGCTCTTGTCAGCCTGTTTCTCTGTTCCCCTGTCTGCTGGGAGACTCACTCATAACAGACTTCACTCACAGATGACACTGCCACCCTATATATAGCTTCCCTTTCCGCTTCTGTTACTGTGAGTTCCTCTTAGACAGGGATTTACCTTATTTGACTTATCCTCAGCAAGTAACATATAGTAGGTATGAGTCATGTTGTTTTGAACCCCTAGCCCCCCCCCCCCCAAATATGCTAATTAAATTAGACCTCCATGAATATTTGAGCTAATCTGAATCATGCCAGTTGTGTCCTATCTCTTTGGACATGACATAATGGACAGTTAGTTCCCCATCAAGGAGCAGTTCTCCTTGTTCAAGACTCTCTTTTTTCTCCTCCTTCTCACCCCCTACTACTAACTTCCCAGAATGCCTCACAATCAAGCATGAGTCATGACATTCAGCATTTGCCATCTTAGATTGACATTTGTTTGGATGGCTCTAAGAGCGAAAACTGCCATCTGATTTCTTGGACCTCTATTACATGGCCTAGTGCCTTAAAAAACCCGGAGAGTCAATCAAGTTTTGCTGATGACGATGTGGGTTTACTGTATAAAACTGAAATGCTCCACTGTCTTTTAGTCTTGCAATGAGAAATTATCCATCAATCATTCAATGTAAGTTTCTTAGTCCTCAATATATCCCTGGATTGTGCCAGATTCCGATACTGCCTCCAGATGTGGAGTACTTCTCAGTTTACTTACCTAAGGACTTTTCAATAATTTTCATAGAAATTATAACTATGGAGTAACAAGAAAGAATGGATTTTTTAAAAGGAGGTGATTAATAGTTCCTTTAATGTGCAAAACACAGTCAATAATAATATAGGCCTTTTCTTTTGAAATTTCGGAATAAATCAACATTTCTTTCTGTCTTATCTATTTTATATGTTTTTCAGACCTGGTCTAAAAGCCTATTGTTATGCCTTTTTTCTGAATAATATTATCATATAAGGTAAGAATTAACTTCTATCTATCATTTGGGCCACAAAGTCAACATAGATTATTAAAGTAGTCCTTTAATTTTAAAAGTACTAGTTAGAGCCTCAATGAATTATTTAGATATAATATGAAGGTATAATAAAATTGCTTTGACTTTAACTAGGTTATTATTAGATACCTTAGAGTTTAGTTTCCATTATCTTAAAATGGCAAAAATGATGGTGCATATTTCTGGGGAAAGGATGAAGGAACTAAAGCAATTTTGCCTGGAAGTAAAATTAAAATAAAATAAAATACAAAACAAAAAACAGATGTAAGGGTTACTGTAAAGAAGACAGCAGCCTCACATTAGCTATGGTCATGCACAAATCAGTAGAACTGACGATGGACTCAGCGCTGGCAGTTTTGAAAAAGCCAGAGGTATTGCGGCTGCATTTGTAGCCAAACTGGAAGTCAGATGCCTTCTCCTTCTACCAGAACAGAGACATCGCTAAGTCCTTCCAGCTTCTGCAGCAATGGGGAGAGGACAGAATGAGCCAGAATGAAGGGGCCAGCCTGCATCCTGGTATGATGCTGAAACCTCCCCTGCAAGGACCCTCTTATTCCCCAGCTCCCTGGAGGAGGAAAACCTTAGAGATTTTACAGTTAAGAGACACTCTCCCAACCTAATCCTCTCCCCATTTCTGTACAATCTTAAAAGGCTTACCATCATATTGAAAAGACAGTTTTTATTTTAAATCATCTATCTTACTTTAAGTCTGGCAACAAATGCTATTTATTTTCCATATTCACTGAGGAAATGGAATTAAATTGCTCCGGGGAGGAATTTAGAATATACATAAAGAACAATGCCCTGACTGCAAAGTTTGTTGGATGCTAGATGAAGTTGTTGAGAAGAATTATAGAATCTTTTTCCAGAGCCAGCTTGAGGGGAAAATACAGGCCAGGCCCTGAGCTGGCCTTCTGAGTGGGAGATTGGAGGTCCCTTTCCACTCTCTGATGCCGCAGAATCTCAATAATTAGGTAAAAAACTCAAGAATTTAAATGCCTCACTCCCCAAACCAGCTAATGGTTCTATATTGTAGCCTTTTATTCAACAGATTATTTTGTTAACATATTCTAAGGACCTAGGTACTTTAAACCTGGATTTCATTTTCAGTATGAACTGCGCTCAGCAATCCTGAGTTCCTATTAAAGACTCTTGGAAAGATTTTCTAGACTCTTCGCATTTGCAAAAAAATCAGATTTCCATTCATTTCCATTTTGGACCACAGTCTTTCTCCTCCCATGCTTTCTCTCTATAATTATGTCTTTTTGTGAAAGCAACATCTCTTTGCTTATCCACTGGTTTTCCCTTCCTTTTTCGAACATGTCCTTTTAAAGGCAAACACACACTTACCAGACCTGCCATTCTGTAGCAACTGACCTACCTCTATCCTTGGCCTCATACTGGTGGCCCATGTCTTCCGTGTCTTATCCCCATTGCTCGATTACAATGTAGGGTTTACTGCTTCCATTCATTAGATCTACAACTTTCCACAATGACTTCTGCTCACCAAAAGGTTTTTTTCTAAGCCCTTTCCTGCCTTTTTACCTCAGGGACAACATATGTCTCAATCCTTGAAAGTGACTCTGCCTTGTACTCAGTGGGTCCTTCCTCTATCTTCCTGGCTGTTCCTACTCTGCCCCTCCTGCTGACTCTTTGCCTCCTCCCACCTCCTATCTGTTGACTCGCCTGGGGCTTATCTACACCCCTCTGCCATTTTTCCTTCCTACACTTAATCCTTCCTAGAAACACATCCATTCTCTAGGTTTAATTGACCACTGTTCGCTTCTGACTTCTAAGTTTATATCTCCAGCCTTAACCTGTTCCTAGTTTAATATTTTGAATTGTCCAGTTCTATCAGGGAAAGCTCCATCTTCTAATTTCTCAGAGAAGGAAATTCAAATGCATCTTTTACTCTTTTTTCTCACCCCCTACGCTGCCTATTTTTCCAAAGAGTAAGCAATTTAAAAGCCCACTCTTTCAGAGATGGGCCACACCCACTCAGGGCTACTCCTAGAAGCAGAAGATCTGGACTCATAGGGTGTGAGCATATGGAAGGAACCATTACCGGTCTATAGAGTATCATTCTGCAGAGATTCTTTGCTGAGACTGAATTATTGGAAGTCTCGGCAGTAAGAATATAGCATCAAGAGAAAAAGTCAAGTTGCACAAATTTAAAAGTTTATCAATATCAGACTGGCCAGTATGTGGAAAAACGGGTACTTTTGTAAAATTCAGCATGCATATTTAATTTGACATAGCCACTTTGGAAAGAAATTTCGGAGTGTCTCCTACAAATGTAAATGTGTATACTCTATGACCCAGCACAGTTAAAAAGTTCATGGCAGCATCATTAACAATATTAAAAACTGGAAACAATCTAGATGTCCCAACTAGTAGATATATGATAGCTTATTAACTATCATATATCTACTATTCTAGAACACTATGCAGAAGTACAGGATTGAGGTAGATTACCCTAATATAGAAGCCTCTCCAAAGACATGAGTGTGGCTGGAAAGAAGAAAGGCATATGGCAAAAGGACACAGATATCATTTCTATAAATGCATTCACATACATGAACAGCACTGAAAAGCTCGGTCCTTACAGGAAGAAGTAAACACACAATTGTGTACTAGATCTACAAAGCAAACAGATAAGAAGGATTATTTCTGGAGAAGCAGGAGAGGACTGAGGCTGGGATGGTGGTCAAAGAGGACTTTATCCTTATCTGCAATGTAATTTTTTTAGAATAAGAAAAATATATGTTTGTATTAATTGTGTGATTATTAGAAAGAGAGGGAGAAAGGGAAGGGGAGAAAAGGAGAGGGGGAGAAAAGGAGAGAGAGAGAGAGAAAGAGAGAGAGAGAGAGAGAGAGGAGAGAGAATATAAATGAGTGAATGAGACAGAGAGAGAGAAAAAAATGAGAGGGGAGGGAGGGAGAGAAAAAGAGAGAGGGAAGCAGAGAGAGAGAGAGCCACCAGAGGAACCAGAGAATAAAGCAAAGGTAGGAAATGGAATGGCCAGAAATGAGACAGGGTGCAGATGGGTCAAAGGGCAGTTAAGGAACTGGTTCTGCAGACACCACTGCAGTTTTCCTCCAGCATGTTTTGCAGCATACTTGGCAAGCCCAGAAGTGTCCTTAAAGGACCAAGTTGTATTGGAAGGAGTGGCCACTGCAGACATGGTTGGTGGGACCAGTAGAAAGAAATCAGACCAGCAAAGCGGTGGCTGACTAGTGTCTGGCTCTGGTGTGGTGCAGATTAGGTTTAGATCAGCGCCATGGTTGGCTAGAAAGAAGTCTAATCAATGGGCAGGAGACTCAGCAGAATTCACAGGCAAGAAAGGCTGGAGTATGGCCCATGGGTACATCCCCCTGTATGTAGAAGGCAGGAACTACTGTATAGAGCAGGGGTCCTCAAACTTTTTAAACAGGGGCCCAGTTCACTGTCCCTCAGACCGTTGGAGGGCCGGACTATAGTTTAAAAAAAACTATGAACAAATTCCTATGCACACTGCACATATCTTATTTTGAAGTAAAAAAACAAAACGGGAACAAATACAATATTTGTATTTGCATGTGGCCCGTAGTTTGAGGACCCCTGGTATAGAGCCAGTGTGAGATGCAAATTTCAGGGATACTAGTCAATAGTTTATTTCCATGGGAGATTGAAATGCCTGTTGCTTTTACCTTGCTTTTATCTTGAATCATTTATATTGTTTCCTAATCAGTTCTGTCATGAGGTAATGTTTTGACCTTAAAACCCTCTTAAATCTCTCCCTGATTCTTACCAGCAGTCAGGTTCCTCCTCCACTTGGATTATTACAATATCCTAAGAAATGGCTTCACTACCTCTTCATTCCAATGCATGCTACATATCACTGCCAAATTAATTTCTTAAAACATCACTTGCCTCTTATTAATTCACTTAAGAAATGGCAGTGGTCTTCTTTTGCCCACAGTCTATCTCAACCCAGCATCAGGATCAAACTCCTCTGTTTCGCTCTAAAACAGTGGTTCTCAACCTGTGGGTCGCGACCCCTTTGAGGGTCAAATGACCCTTTCACAGGGGTCGCCTAAGACCCTCGGAAAACACATATATAATTACATACTGTTTTGGGGATTAATCACTATGCTTTCATTATGTTCAATTTGTAACAATGAAAATACATCCTGCATATCAGATACTTACATTATGATTCATAACAGTAGCAAAATTACAGTTATGAAGTAGCAATGAAATAATTTTATGATTGGGGGTCACCACAACATGAGGACCTCTATTAAAGGGTTGCGGCATTAGGAAGGTTGAGAACCACTGCATCTAAAAGGTCTAGATAATGGGAACCCTGACACTCTTAGCTAACATTAACTCTTAGGCTACCCAAGACTTGCATCACTGATTCCTCTAATCACTGGAGTCGGACTCCAAGTTCATGCCTTCAAAAATACAGAACATCGGTGGTAAACATCAGATTAGTCCCTCAGTGGATCCGCAGCCCAATGTGGCCTCAAATCATGTACATGACTCTCATCCAAAGAGAATGGTCAGGTTTTTCCGTTTCTCACCTACTACCTCGTTCCTGTCCTAAACCAAAGGCATCAGTCCATTAACCCTACCTCCATGACCTCACCCAAATCTGTCTTTCTTCCCTTCGATGCATGTCAGTCTCTGTGTCTTTGCTCCTGCTATTAACCGACTCCACAAAATCTCCCCACTCCTCCATCTAACCAGATGCTATGTGTACTTACTTCAGGTTGCATTTCTCTCATGTAGCCTTTTCAAATAACTTCAGCCTACCGAGGTTGATCCTGTCACTCAATTCTTCCAGTATGTACATATTTCAGAAAATAATGCTAACACATATTTTACCATTCTTCATTACCTCATTTGTGCATATGTTCATTTCCCAAGTGTAAGTACCTTAGAAGGAAAAATCGTATCTTTAATTTTATTGTATTCTTTCCAGTTTTTAACACAGATCCTTGTTTATAGTGAACACTGAATACGCACTAGACCAGTGATGGCGAACCTTTTGAGCTCGGCGTGTCAGCATTTTGAAAAACCCTAACTTAACTCTGGCGCCGTGTCACATATAGAAATTTTTTGATATTTGCAACCATAGTAAAACAAAGACATATTTTTGATATTTATTTTATATATTTAAATGCCATTTAACAAAGAAAAATCAACCAAAAAAAATGAGTTCGCATGTCACCTCTGACACGCGTGTCATAGGTTCGCCATCACTGCACTAGATGATGGATTGATTTGATGTATACCATACATGGACACAATTATTCTTTACAGAGAACAAACTGATGGTTACCAGATAGGAGGAGGCTGGAGGGGCTGGGTAAAAAAGGTGAAGGAATTAAGATAAATGTTGCTACAGGGATGTAGCAGTACAGCAGAGGGAATATAGTCAATAATATTGTAATAACTATATATGGTGTCAGGTGGGTACTAGACTTATTGGGGGATTACTTCATAAATTATATACATTTCTAATCACTATGCTGTACAATTGACACTAATATAAAATAATATTGAATGTCAACTGTAATTGGAAAATAGAAGAAATAAAATAAAAGGGATGTCGTTCACCTAACTGAAATTGTAGGTGTAGTTTGACTTAAGGCAAAGCTGGATCCACATGTTTAAATAATATCATTAAGAATCAGTCTTTCCACAATTGGGTCAAAACAATAAAATACCTAGGAATAAATTTAACCAAGGAGGTGAAAGACCTGTATAATGAAAAATATAAGACATTGATGAAAGAAATTGAAGAAGACAAAAATAAATGAAAGATTTTGTGCTCATTTATTAGAAGAATATTGTTAAAATGTCAATACTACCCAAAGCAATATACAGATTCAGTGCAATCTCTAATAAACTCCAATGGCATTTTTCACAAAAATAGAACAAACAATCCTATATTTTGTAAGTACCACAAAAAATCATGAGTAATCAAAACAATCTTAAGAAGAACAAAGTTGGAGGCATCACCCTCCCCAATTTCAAGCTATATGACCATACTATAGTAATCAAAACATATTGTCATCAAAACAGGCACATAGATCAATGGAACAGAATAAGAACCCAGAAATAAACCTATACA
Source organism: Myotis nattereri (assembly GCF_964212035.1). Classification (NCBI taxonomy): domain Eukaryota; kingdom Metazoa; phylum Chordata; class Mammalia; order Chiroptera; family Vespertilionidae; genus Myotis; species Myotis nattereri. Next base: position 33,386,241 of record NC_138079.1, read on the forward strand.
TAATGATGAGTTAATTTATGACAAAGTAGCCAAGAACATACAATGGGGAAAGGACAGTTTCTTTATTAAATGGTGCTGGGAAAACTGGACAGCCACATGAAAAAGAATGAAATTGAACCACTATCTTAAACCATATACACACAAAAAAATCTCAAAATGAGATTAAAGACTTGAATGTAAGACCTGAAACCATAAACTCCTAGAAAGAAACATAGGTGGTAAACTCTTTGACATTGGTCTTGGTGATGATGTTTTGAATCTGACACCAGAAGCAAAAACAACAAAACAAAAATGAACAAGTGGGATGATAAACTAAAAAGCTTCTGCACAGCAAAGGAAACCATCAACAAAATGAAAAGGCAACCTAGGGAACAGGAGAAAACATTTTCAAATCATATACCTGATAAGGGGTTAAAATCCAAAAATATATATTAAAAAAACTCTTACAACTCAATAGCAAAAAAACAAACAATCCAATTACAAAATGGGCAGAAGATCTGAATAGACATTTTCACAAAGAAGACATGCAGATGGCCACAATGTACTTGAAAAGATGCTCAACCTTAATCATCAGGGAAATGCAAATCAAAGCCACAGTGTGATATCACCTCACACCTTTTACAATGGCTATTATCAAAAAAACTAGAAATAACAAGTATTGGTGAGAAAGGGATCTCTTATGCAGTGTGGGCAGGATTGAAAATTGGTGCAGCCACTATAGAAAACAGTAAGGAGTTTCCTCAAAAATAAAAAAATAGAACTACCATATGATCTAGCAACTCAACTTGCGGGTATTTATTTGAAGACAATGAATATATATATATATATATATATATATATATATATATATATATCCCTATGTTTATTGCAACATTACTTACAGTAGCCAAAATATTGAAGCAAGCTATGTGTCCATTGATGAATGAATGGACAAAAAAAAACTGTAGTAGATATACAATGGAATATTATTCAGCCACAAAAAAAATGAAATCTTGCCCTTTGCAACAACATGGATGGAACTTAAGGACATTGTGCTAAGTGAAATAAATAAGTCAGACAGAAAAAGACAAATATTATGTGACCTCACTTATATGTGGAATCTTAAAAAAATCTAAGCTCATAGATTCAGAAAACAGATCGTTAGTTGCTAGAGATTTGGGTGGGGGGGGGGGTGAAATGAGTGAAGACAACCAAAAGGTGCAAATATATAGTTAAAAATTAAATAAGTCATGGGGATGTAATGTACAGTATGACAATCATAGTTAATAAGTCTGTATTATATATTTGAAAGTTGCTAAGAAAATAAGTCTTAAAAGTTCTTATCACAAGCCTTGGCCCATGTGGTTCAGTAGGTTGGAGTGTCACGCCATACACTGAAAGGTTGTGGGTTTGATTCCTGGTTAAGCCACATACCTAGGTTTTGGATTTGATCTCTTGCTGGGGGCACATACCTGAGGCAACGAATAGATCTCTCTCTCTCTCTCTCTCTCTCTCTCTCTCTCTCTCTCCCCCCCCTTCTCTCTAAATAATCAATAAACAAACCACACAGACAAAAAAGTATCTTCAGTTGAGAATTTAAAAAAAAAAGTTCTCATCACATGAAAAATGTCTATAACTATGCATGGTAACATGTTAGCTTGACTTAGTGTGATGATCATTTTGCAATATATACAAATATTGGATCAGTATATTGTACACCTGAAACTAATATAATGTTGATGTCAATAAAACTAAAAATAAAATTTAAAACATCAATCTTTCTCCATCTCTCCATTCTGATTTCCTCTGGGTTGACTCTCAGGCAGTCTGTTGACCATGAATAGCAAAGGCAGCCACCAAAAACTCCAGGCTTTCATGTCATCACTCTAGAAACCCAATGGAAATGTTTAATCGTGGCTGAAATATATAAAATTGAATTTAAATAGGTCAAGAATTATTGAATAATGGCACCTTCATATGTTTCAACCTAATCGTTGCAGAGAAAGCCCCGAGGCCTAAAGTTTATTGGGTCAGTTTAGATTTCATACCCATTATTAAACCAATCACTGTGGCCACCAGAATGTAATAATCTTATTGGCCAGGTCTGAGTCATATGCCCAACCCATGAGCCATGTGACAAAAGGTGAGAGAAAGCTGATTTCTCAAAGGAAATTTAAAGTGCCATCTTCAGAAAAGGGAGAATAAAAACAAAGAAGGCAAAACGCCAGATGCCCACTGGGCATATAATAGACACCAACTGTGAAAATTTACCATGAATGTAATGAAGCCTAAACTTCAGGAACCTCACTTTGCATGAGCTCCTTCTAAGACCATATATCTAATTTTGTTTTTAATTTTTTGGATTATTTATCTTAAAGAAGGCCCCCCCAAAAAAAAAAAATTATATAAGCTTTAGGACCAACAAAACCTGGAACTGCACCTAAAGAACACTCAAAAATATCTGAAAAATTAATAAGTAAATGTTCCCAATAAATTGTACTTCCTCTTGTTTTTAGTGGGAATAAACCATTTACTAGTTTATTCACTAAATTTTTCACAATAACTTAATCTCCTTGGACACTAACAGAAAATAACTTGATTATGCCCTTCAGCTCTCCCCAATGGCTCAGAACTCAGCATCTTAATGTGTTTTTCTTTGCTGCTGTCACAGACTCACACAGGTTAAGGTCTTTTTTCATCTTTGCCCTTCCTTGAACTTTACTCCCAGCTGAAACCCGCCTCCCTGTATCTCCTTTCATGAGAGACCAGTCCAGGTTGAGATGTGCATGTCTGGTCCTACTGTGATTTCTTACCGAACCAATTTGAAGAAACCTACCAAGTTGCTCACATTCACTCTAAACTAGTATTCATTTTGGTAAAATTCCAAATCAAAATGAAGTCCCTAAAATTGCCATAGAGAAAACATGAACCATCAGGTGGATCTTATATTGGAGTGAATCTAGGATGTGACTCGGGTCAAAGCCATATATCTATAGAGGACCCATTGTTGGGGTTGGCCAACATTGGGTCTGGGTAACCAGAAAACATGCTCTCGTTGGAATTAACTGCATTTACCCCTCTCTTTGGCAGTCAGACAGCACTAGGAATGTAAATTCATGCTGTTCTGAATGTGGGGGAAGGTGAGGGAACTGAGCTTGCCTGCTGCTATTCTGATTACAGCATTTGTCCCTGAGAGAGACAGCTCTGGGATGGATGCTATTTTTCTCCCTTCTCAAGAAAATGGCTTGGGCTGCACATTGGGGAAGGCCAAGGTGGACACATACAAACAATCTTTCTGCTTAATCCCCTGCAGGTTTCCAAATCTGTAGTCCTGCAGATGTGGCACCGAGTTTGACCCATTTATCCCCTCCCTCCACCTCCTGTAAGAAATATGGCACAGAAACAGGGCGGTGCAATTGTGTTTTGGGATTTTTTTTTCCTTTTCTTTTTTCTTTTCTTTTATTTTTTTAAAAATATATTTTATTGATTTTTACAGAGAGGAAGGGAGAGGGACAGAGAGTTAGAAACATCGATGAGAGAGAAACATCGATCAGCTGCCTCTTGCACACCCCCTACTGGGAATGTGCCCGCAACCAAGGTACATGCCCTTGACTGGAATCGAACCTGGGACCCTTCAGTCTGCAGGCTGATGCTCTATCCATTGAGCCAAACTGGTTAGGGCTCTTTTTTCTTTTAATCTGTTGAAACTGTCTCTAGGCAGAAGGGGCCCGGGGAGGGGAGGTAGAAACCAGATGGTTGTAGCTAGAGTAGAAACCTACTACTGAGGAGCTTTGAGATGCTCAAATCTAGTGACAGTCACTATTTCCCTGTAGGGAAAGGGGATGAAATAGAGTGATGCCAAAAGAGGTCTAGAAGCTTGACCTCAAGTGTTCTGTTTTCTCTACCCCATGTCTACACACCTGAAAAATGCAGCCCCTTTTCCTTTACCTCTCCGAAGTGTCACCAACCTTGGGCTAAGCAGACTTTACTTTTTGTGGGGGGCAGGGCGGGGGGAAGTTAGTAGTAAAAAAGAGGGTTTATGCCACAGGACTTAAATAATTTACAAATGATTATTATCCCTTCTTCCTTAAAGTCTCTTAGCTTCCCTATACCTTTTTCCTCAGCATCCCAAGCACTCACTAAACTCCAGCAAATCCCACCAGATCACCTAATGTGTTCCTCAGCCTCTCCTCTCTGTACACAGGAAGTACAAATAAAATTGAGACCAAGGGGAAGAGGAACAGAGAGCTGACTAAGAGTTAACCTCTTTTATCTTCCCATACTTGGGGAGATTCAGCCAGCTGAAGAGCCCTTCATCCTGGTCCACCTAAAACACCTGGAGGACTGCATGCAGCACAACAAGGTCTGGGGTGGGAGGTGATACCACCCTCCCCAACTCTGTGTTAGGGAAAACTGACTCGATCTTTTGTGAAATAATGTACGAACACATCTGAGGACCCATCAGATTTCTACCTACCAGGTTTCTTCCTCCCAAGCAAACATATGGTATCTTTTTCAACACTACTTCAATTTCCAACACCAATGAGGTGCCCTACAATTCAATTCAATTCAATTCAGGCACTAACGCTCCAGACTCCACAGGTTTAAGGGCTCAGTCCCACAAGACTGTTTTCACTTCACAGACCAATTACAAGTATCCCGTCCCCAGGTTACCCACACTTGTATCCGACTTGGCTGAAAATTCAGGGATTCCCGCATACCCTCCTCATATATTTGATAATTTGCTAGAATGACTCACAGAACTTGGGAAAGTGCTTTCTTTGCCTATTATTATAAAGAATACAACTCAGGAATAGCCAAAGGGAAGAGATGCAGAGCACAAGGTATGGGAAGGGAGACGCAGTTTCCATGCGCTGTCTGAGCAAGCCAACCTCCTAGCAACTCCATGTCTTCAATGCAGAAGCTCCCCAAACCCCATCCATTAGGTTTTATGAAGATTTCATTATGGCTTTTCATGATTAAATCAATCCCCAGCCCCTCTGACCTCCCCAGAAGTTTGGGGGTTGAGCTGAAAGTTCTAGACCTCAAATCAAGGCTTGGTCTTTCTGGGGACCAGAGGCTTACCACCCTGGTCACTCCTGAAAGTCCAAAGGTTTTAGGAGCTCTGTGCCAGGAGCTGGGGACAAAGACCAAGTATTTTTCTTATTATACCACGCCACCCCCATTATGTTTACGTGGCTTGGAAAACAAACAAACAAAACACCACACACAAAAATTCTAACACCTCCTTAGGGTGCTAGCTTCCTAGCTACCTCTGGCTCTCCCTAGCTGTGTCCTCTCCATATCCCCCTATGAGATGAGACTGACCAGGAACCTTGATTAGTTCTTCATTAGGCTGTTCTACACATAATTAGTTCCCCTGTGGCAAACCTCTTTATTTGTCCCCTCCAAATAAGCCATTCACAGCAGTCAGCATTCTCAGAACACTGGCACCAAATGCCCACGTCCCCTCTCTTGCTGCTGAAGAACCTTAGGCTGTGCGTGGTAAGGGTTGACTTAAATGGTCCCGGAACTCACTCCCACCTTCTCTCAGACAGGCATTTTGGGCCAACTCCATAGCCCCTGGGTCACCGATGTCCCATAAAGGAGAAGAGGGTCCCCCTGAGTGGCCAGGGAGACCTGCTTGCTCAAGTCTCTATTGGGAAACTCTCAGAGCTGGGGATCTGGAGACTCTGAAAAAGCAAAGCCAAAAAATTTTCTAATTAAAACGGGGTGGGATGAGGACCAATGCGACTGATGGCCTCAGTGCATTCTGCCCTGCTGGCTTCCTGACCCCCCTCCTCGGAGGAAAAGCAAAAACACCACCTCAATAGAACTCAGGGAAACAAGGCTTTCCTCTTGGGTTACCCAGACATCTTCCTTTTGAAGCAAAAGCCTCCCTCCCTCCTAGGTTTGGGCTTCGGTAATCTTTGGCCCTCAGGCAGCCTCAGCTAGTGAGGCCTCAAGCCCACACTAGTTGATTTGAAATCCCTGTTTAGGTCCCAGCATGTGACAACGTGCTCCACTCTGATGACACGTTTGGTTTCTAATAATAGAGCAGATGAAGTAATATTGCAATTGATGTTCCCGGGGATTTGATTGGATAAGTGCATAAACTGTGGAGGGGGAAGAGGGTTGTGTGGACGGATCACATTCGTATTCCGGCCCTATCAATGTGCGGGGCCGAGAAGGACGTCAGCGGGCCTGTTCCCTGCGTCCGCCAGTCCCGCCACAGATTCACTTGGGATCCTCAAACAGATGAGCCGGTGGAGACGAGGGATCAAGGCGGCCGGTTAGAGCCAATTGCCTGCTTCAGGGACTGCCAGCCCTTCCAGGCCTAGCAACAGGGGAGGGAGGGGCAAGAGGAACCCAGCTTCTCTGCGGGAAGACACTGAAGCCAGAGCGACACCCCCCCCCCACCCACCCTCCCCACCTTGCAGCACAAGCTTTGAAAAGCTGCTCCCGCATCTGAATGGAAACTCAGCACCGCCGGGAGGCGCGTTCCTTCTCGCCCAGCCGTGCATCCTATGCCGAGGGGAAGGTGGTGCGAGCCAGCGCCCAGCTCCCGGGACGGGGCCAGCAATGCTGCTGAGCAGAACTTGACTGAGCCTCTTCCTCGCTGCTAGTGGAAGCGATGCTGCAGGGCACAGCCAGCGCTCCCCCGGCTCTCCTTCAGGCTGAAGGTTACCCACCCGCGCAGCCAGCCCCAGCCCTGTGAGCGCCGCGCTTCGGTCCTCGCTCCGGCTGCTCGGCGCAGGGCAACGACTGGGCCGCCCGCGCAGGGGCGCACTGCACCAGAGGCTTCGGCTTGGTGGATGTGTATGCATGAGTTCTGCACCGAATGGGCGCAAAAAGCGCCCCAGCCGGTCCACCCGCTCCTCGATCTTTCAGATCAGCAAGCCCCAGCTGCAGAGCGGGGAGTGGGAACGCAGGGGCAGCGGCTCCGAGAGCGCCAGCAAAACCCAGCGAACCCTGGACGACTGCAAGATGGTAGGTGAAAACTGCGCTTTATTTTTTTTTTTTAGAAGAGATGGGGGAATCGTGTCTGTGTGTGTTAATCGTTTGCTTGAGTACCAGCCACTCCCCCACCCTCAGGCCTCCATGCCGATCACGTGCACATGCACTATTTTTAAATCTGAAGTCCCCTAGATCCGGGGTGACACCCAGGTGGTGATGGCCCCTCCAAGAAGTGCCAGGGCAAGAGTCTTGAGGTCATGCCTCTTCCCCTCCGAGAGTGGTGGAAGTGAAGACGCTGTGAAAGGGCTTGCTCCCCAGGGAGGGAAAGGACAGGGCGGTGGAGGGGCTGCTTTGTGGGGAGACAGCGAACAAACCCAAACGGAGTGCCCGGGGGCCTTGCCGAGGGGCCAGGAGGGGACGAACGGTCCCGTCAGAGGCTGTGCCCCGTTTTCCCATCAGGCTCTGGAGCCTGGGCAGTTCACTGGTCCCGCAGGAGGTGGATGGTGTGCCTCTTACCACCGCTCTGGCCTTTATCAACTTCAACTTCATACCCTTGCTGTAATCCACGGAGCATTCTGGAGGAGAGCGCCCAGCCTCGCAGTCTAACAGGCTGAGAGTGGCAATGGCAGTGCTCAACTATGCTACCTTCAGAAACGGAGTCTGAATGGGCGGGGGCCAACAGGTCCGGAAGCAGAGCCTCCACCACCGGACTTCCCCATAAAAAAATAAACACTTGCCCAAGACAAAGAGAATGTACCATCTTTGTGTTTTAATCTTTAAATAATTTGTAGGCTTTTAAACCAGAAAGATTGGGCAGTATGTGTGTGTGTGTGGGTGGGGGGAGGTTGGGGGGCTAGGGGGGGAGGCTCCAGGGTCAGTGAAACCCATTTATGTACACCAAAATAGGAAATTTTCTGATAAGTGTTTCTTGAAAGAAACTCACTTCTTTTCCAGCTTGTCCAAGAGTTCAACACGCAAGTGGCCCTGTACCGAGAGTTGGTCATTTCTATCGGGGACGTCTCTGTCAGTTGCCCCTCACTCCGGGCGGAAATGCACAAGACAAGAACCAAAGGCTGTGAAATGGCCCGTCAGGCGCACCAAAAACTTGCTGCCATCTCAGGGTAGGAGACTTGGCATTATGTGGTAATTCATATAGAGGATGCATGCACATTGGCATACTTATGGTGGCCAAGGGCTCAGAGATGAACTCTGCAAATTTGGGGTTTTAGCTAATCACCCTGAGATCGGGATTCTCTAAACGAGCTATAGTCCAAATAATAATCAAAGGAAGTATAATCATCAAGATTATTTTGTCATCTGTTGCTAAACATCTGCACAAAGACCTGTGCAGTAGAGAAAATCTTTGCTAAGTCCCAGGTACGCTAAACTATTTATACCATGACATAAATTCCTATGATACCATTTAAAATAAAATCCCTAAAATAAAGTCGTGGATCTGATTTACTCTCTTCACTGTAGAATACAAAAGGAAAGGTAATTTATGCCTTTGGTGGCATTGTAATTGACATATAGCATTATATTAGTTTCAGGTATATAACAATGATTTGATATTAGTATACACTGTGAAATCATTACTACAATAAGTCGACTTTAACACTGTCACCATACAAAGTTAATTTTTTTTCTTGTGATGAGAATGTTTAAGATTTACTCTAACTTTCAAATATGCAATACAATGTTATTAATTATGGTTGTCATACTGTACATCTGAAAGGGAAGTTTTAACATAAGAAAACTTTTTGAAGATTGGGATAATTCACAAATCTAACTAAACCTAAGTTGCTTATGCCCCCCAATTATTTTCACGTATTTGTATCACATTTTTGGATTCCCACGCTTATTTTAGGTGATAATATAGTGAGTAAAAACTCTTTTGGGACTCTATCCACTTCTTCCTGATCTCTCAACATGGGGCAAATAGTGATGGATTTTATTAACAGTTCCTATTTCCACATAAGGAAATATAGAAAGGAAAGAATTTTTATACAAATATATTAATTGTTTGGTTCAGCTTGGATATAGCCTTTTATCTGTTTATCTGTGTGGATGTGGCTTTATCAGAATACACATGCAAATTAGATCACTTGATAATGTTGCAGAATGATCACTTATAGGAATTATATCTAATTTTCCTTGAAAGAATCATTCTTTGCCATTTTTAATGCCAATATTGTGCATAGTGACTATGATTGAGATATAAAGATCAGAAAGCCATATGTCGCCTCTCTTAATTACTAGTTTGCATTTGATACATTTAAAAACAAGCATTTTCTATCATGAAAATAGATAGAAAATCCATTACATGAATAATAGAGTATACCAATCTACTTGAAGTGAAAGAAATAAAATGTTACAAACCTGTTTTATTCAGTAAAAGTATAGAGAAGCCTTCTCCTTTTCTGTTTTAACTGTTATACTGTACTTAGCAGGAAGTGAATCTGGGAGTGAATCGAGACAGTGGGAGGAAATTAAGTGTCTCAGAAATTGGGGAAAGAAATGCAACTGTGATACATACCAGACAAGAATGGTTTTCCCTCATTTTTAATCGATAGAGAACTAATGATTCAGAAGTAAAAACAGGTTTAGAACAGATCTTTTTATACTCAGGGCTAAGGAGTAGCATCTTTGTAAACTTTTTGCCCAAGAGTGTATCATGGGGTTATATCAGGATTCCTTTTAGTTGGAACTCAAATTGATAACATGTTCTCATCAGAGAAGGTGGACTGGTTCAATTTAGTTTATTTTGTTATATATGAAATTCAGGTTCTCCTAAGGTTTAGAAAAGGAAGATCCTGAAACGAATGGCTAAAAGTGGCGTTTTGAGGATTTGAGATGGATTTTATTTACTCAGGTTTGTAGCCCTTTGCTCCTTGCTTACATGTTATCTGAGGGTTGATGTTACAGGGGCAGTTTTATAAGAATATGCTGTTCTTAGAGCCTTACCAAGGTCAGGCCAACTCTATAAAATATTCTAAAAAATTTGAAATGTTTTTCTCCTTAAAATAATAATTAAATACAGTTTAACCTTCTTTTTAAAAAATGACAGCAATCTAATTGAAGGAAATCCCTTTAGCTCCTCACCATCTGGGCTCCTTTAATGAAGGAAGTAATTCCCTGAGTGAATTCCATTCCTCATGCTGCTAGTTATGTGGGCTCTCATTTCAAACCTGGAAGGGGGCTATAGGATTCATTTTATATTAATTTTATGGAGCAGGTTGGGTAAGTAAAGCAAAGGTTTTTGGGTAACTGTAGAGAGGAAGTCTGGATTTTTTGAGAGCCCATTATTTGCCGGCACACCCCAGCTAACTCATGGAGGGATTATTATCTTTATCCTACACATCGGTCTCAAAGAGGTTAAGGAACTTGCCTAATGGCCACATGCCTAAGAAGTGGCACACCTTTGCTCCAGCCCTACGTTTGCATGCTTCTGAAATCCACTCTTTCCTCTACATAATGCTGCCGTTCAAAAAAGTGGTAAAAAGGAACGAAGCGCTGAGACATGCTAATATATGGATGAACCTCAGAAAGAAATGTATGCTAAATGAAAGAAGCCAGTCACAAAATACCACATATTATATGATTCCATTTATATGAGGCACTCAGGGAAAGCAAATCTGTCAGAAACAGAAGTAGATTAGTGGTTGCCTAGGGCTGGGGGTGGGAACAGGGAGTGACTGCAAATGAGCTTGAGGGATCTTTTGGGGATGGAAATGTTCCAAATTGAATGATGGTAATGATTATGCAACTGTGTATTTACTAAAAATCACTAAATTGCACGCTTAAATACATGAATTTTAAGGTATGTAAAGTATACCTTAATGTGTGTTTTTTTAAAGATGTGATCACCATCACCACGATTAACATTTGCCTTTCCTTGGCTTTATTCTTCGCTACATATGTAGTTTTTAGTGAAAGGTATATGAGCTATGAGGGATGGGGGAAAAGAAAAGTTGGCTCTCCAAGCATTCATCAAGATGCCGGCCTGAGAGCTAACATCTAAGCACCAATGTTTGCTCTGTGTAGGATTACAAGTGAGGGAAAGGAGTACATGAATTCACTCATTTCTTACCAACAAAGACCAATCCCTTCCTGTCTATCACCTGATTTGGGCCAGAGGAGAGAGACAAGATTGAAGGAGGACAGGGGGAAAAAAAAAAAAAAAAAAGCATGAAGCAAGATAAATAGAAAGAGAGAAAAAAAGCAATGCATTTGATTTAAACAAACTACAAATGCTTCATCCCTCTTATTCCTGACCAATTGAAAACCCCTAGGACTGGTGACCGTGAAAGAAGAAAACTCAGATTGTATTTCTCACTAACTGGCATGAGTATGAAAACCATTTGAACACACACAATTGAAACACTTCTTCACAGACCCATTACAAGTATCAAGTCCCCAGGTTACCCACGCTTGTATTTGTGTCTAGATCTGCAGAAGTTTGGGTATTTGTGTCTAGATCTGTCAGAAGCCTTTTCTTTCAAAGGCATCTGACGTTTTCTGGACTGAGGCATCCAGGTGAATCAGAAGTCTCCTCTGACTGGCTTGATTTACTGCAATTATTGTACCTTTGCAAAGCTGATCCTCTCCCAGGTACTAAAGCTAAGAGAGGGGCCTTCACAATTAATTGGCAAAAATGATCCCACACTCTTTTAGCAGCAGAATCCCCCCTTCAGTCGTAACGTGGAAAGCCAGAATTATAAGGCCAAAGTGATGCTGCACTGCTGTGTGAGTGAGTGTGTGTGTGAGTATATGTGTATTAGTGCCTGTCTTGGCCCTGTCTCCTTGGACTTCCTTCCCCAAATGACTTCTGAGACACCTTCAAAGAATCCCTGGGGCTCCATGGCACAGAGAGAACTAATTTAGCACCATTACCTTGTTTTATATTTGAGGAGTCAGATTTAGAGGAATGAAGTGACTTTAGAGGCAATGTGGTCAAGTAGACATGAGGATTTTGCAGTCAGGCAGACCTGGGCAACATAATATCTTTTGTGACCTTGATGGAATTTTCCTCAACTCTAAATCTCACTTCTCTCTCTGTAAACCAGGTGTCATGCTCACTCATGTGGTTGAGAGGATTAAGGGAGCCGGTATGCGGTGCCCAACCTGTCCATGGCACTCCGCCAGTCCCAGGCTGCTCTGAGACTGGAACCCAGGTCTCTCACTCCCCGCTCTAGTGCCTGTTCCATCAACCACATCACTTCCTGAGAAGGAAGAGAGAGGAGCACAGCGCACCAGCCAGGAGTGACCTGGAGGAGCCAATCTCCTCCAGCAAACCCAAGCGCTTGTGCTATGGCTGGTGAGCTGGTGGCTTGGATTCCTTTTCCTGCACTGCTTCTGTGATGGCTACTGCACTGTACTTTCTCCACTGCCTTCTGCTTGTGTCTGCTGATGAGAGTGAACAGTGAAGCTGAAGTCTGATAATGTGAGAGGCAGTACATTGTGTGATGGGAAAGAGCACTGACCCTAAACCAGAGCAGACCTGGTTAAAATTAGGGACCTAGACCTACTGATATGCAAGTTGCTTCACAGGGTGGTCATTGGTAACCTGGTACCTTGGCTAAGTGCATAGACTTCAGAGCTAACCTGCTGGTGGTCACATGTTAGCTGCACCATTTACAAATAGTGTGATCGTGGACAAAGATATTGTTTCTCCTTGCCTCAGTTTTCTAGTCAGCAAAATGGGCTTAATACGTAACAGGACCAAAGCGTATGATATTATGATGATTAAATTAACATCCATCAAGCACTAAAAGACAGTAAATGCTATTATTAAGCGTCAGTGTAATTACGAATACGATTTAAAATTTAAGTGGTCAAGATGCATTTATATAAAAGTATATTTATCCATCAAATATTTTTCAAATAAATACTTGTATTTGTGTCTAGATCTGCAGAAGTTTGGGCATTTGTGTCAGAATAAATTTTTGCTTACCTTAGTTTCTTACATTGTCTTCTGACAAATTTTCCAAGTTGATATTTTCCAGATGGTTATCAAAAGGCCTCTTCTTTAAAATCTTAAAAACAATACGGAGATGTGAGGGTTCAAAAGTACTTAAGTTTAGAAATATTTTCTTTGTATAAATTGGCCTAGAGGCTTCATAAATCATATAATATTTATAAAATCTACTCACCTCCTTCTAGTATGGCTGCGTGACAGTGGACACGTCTGTTAAGCTTTATACATCTCAGTGAGAGGGTTGAACTTGAATGACTTGTGAGTCTTGTGGCTCCAGCGTTCTAAGTTAATTCATGTAGAATCACATTTGTTTACAGAACAGAGCTATGAAAACATGAGCACTATGGAGGAAGTTTGAAGACTGCCTGCCAGAAATAATTTGTCAAGCTGTGAACATAGTATGATCACAGAAAGCATCTTAATTTCCTAATGGCTTTCTGGAACAATAGAACGAATATCCTAGAGACCCAGGCCCACAAATTTCAGGTTTTTTCCCTCCAGCAGTTATTTTCCTGGCCGGCCATGCCTATGTCCCCCTACTTTTCAACATCTCTCTTCTCATTCTTCCTTCTGTTTTATTTATTGGAGGGGGTCTGTTTTAGTTTTATTGGATTCCTACTTGACTTTTCTGCTCTATTTTTTCCAGGCCCACTTCTAGCTGGTTCTTGTCCATTCCCTATTCTGTTTCCTGGGAAGTTAGGAGGCGGGAAAAGGAGAATAGAGCGCTGGCCAGTCAGTAATGCTCCCTTTCGACACGTGGGCTGAGACAGCGGCCGGCGTGTGGGCTGGTGGAGTACGCAGAAGTGCTTGGTGCCATGGAGGCAGCTCGCTCAGCTTTCCTTGCTCCACATGCTGGAGGAGGCCTGGGGTGTTAGTAACAGAGGCCTGGCTGGCAGGCATGCCAAGCCACCCACTCTGTCCTTTAGCTCCCCTTCCTATTACAGGTGTTTTTGCTTTCAAATGTTTAACTCTCATTGATCAAACAGTGAAAGGTGAGTTACATCTGCACCAGCAGAACATGCTGACCATCAGCCATAATGCTGGGAGACAATTCTGTATCAGATTGCCAGAGCTGCAGTCACAGAATATCACAAACTGGGCTTACCCAGCAGAAATGTCTGGTACCTCAGTTCTGGAGGCTAAAGGTCCAAGACCAAGGTGTGGGCAGGGCTGGCTCCTTCTGAGGGCTGGAAGGAAGAATCTGTTCCTCTTCTGTGTGTGTGTGTGTGTGTGTGTGTGTGTGTCCAAATTTTCTCTTTTTATATGGACACCAGTTATATTGGATTAGAGGCCCACCCTACTGTAGCAGGACCCAATGCTACCTTAGCTTATTACACCTACAATGACCTATTTCCAAATAAGGTCACAGTATGAGGTACTGGGGGTTAGGACTTTAACATATGAATTCGGGGCAGGGAAGGCAGACATAATTCAACCTGTAACAAATTCACGTCTGCAGTAGAATGCACACTTTGGCCTGTTTTGCCCAATGGGGATGGAGCTTTGCCCAGATCTACCTACATACGCTCTCAACACCTTCACACAAAAACTCCCAGTGCCCAGTGTTTTCTCGTTTGCGAGACCGCAGCTCGTATCGGGGGTGGGGGTCGTGACCCTGGAATAGAAGGCTTTCTGTGTGAAATGGATGTGCTCACAAAGGTGCTAAATCCCCATTATGGTTAGCACTTTGCTCTCACCAATGTAATTACTGGTTTCTGAAGGTGGAGCCAAGATCCTGCCACAGAAGAGAAGGTGTGGGGAGTGAGAGAGGCACCTGACAGCCCACATTGAGGGCTTCACCTTCTCAGGTGTTTGTGGGAGAGCTGAGCAGGTCGTGGTCACCTGGGGGTGCTGCTACTGCTACTTAAGGACCATAAGCACACTCTGGAGCCAGCGACAAAGCACAGACTCGCCGTTAAAGCGGAGTGCTATTATTAGCAACGAAACTGAATGTGACAGGGAATCCAGACAAGCGCTCTCTCGTTGCTTGTTGAAGTTTAGCCTTTTCATGTTTTAATAATCTAATGGCTTTCACCTTGTTAGAGCCTTCTTGATAGATTTCCAATTACAGGGAAAATTAGATTCTAAACCAAACTTTAGGAAAATTTGTCACTTTGCTATTTATACTGTGAAGTCCAAGAGGGCAAGGCTGTGTTCATTCGCATTGGCACCTGGGTGTCAAGCTCGGTGAGGATGTGTCTTGTTCGTTCATTCGGGGGACTTAGTATTTTAGTCTATTCTTCAAAGAAACTGTGTCTTTGACATAGACTTTAGTAAGAACTGAGAAATTAGATTAGGTTACAGTTTATGACATTTCTACTGCATTTGACTGGTTTTTTTCTGGTTTGTAACTATAGAGTCATTATGTTCATTTTTAAACAATGGAGGGCTTGAGGAGCTCCCTTCAGATGGATTTCTGAGGCATGGGAGCTCATTATTACAACAAATCGGGGGGCAGTGTGTACTACAGAATTACTCATGAAGTAATTATGTCTCATTGAGGTTAGCTGACAAAATATTTCCCTCACCTCTGTCTGCTGGGTGGTGTTATACTGAATAATTAAATAACCATTTTCCATTGAGATTACCTTTTCAATCCATTCTGTAAACTTTTAGCCCTTAAATGTTTAGTTGTGCCTCATCCAAAAGGATAGCCGCATAAATCGTAGCTCCAGAGCAGTAACTGTACCCCCAGTTATTTCCTCTGCTCTACAAACATGACTTAAAATAAAAATAAAAAAAACTCATGGAAAATATTTAATTGCTTGTCTAAATGCATATATATGTAAACAAATGCTAAAATTGGTGAACAGACTCTTGTTGGGATAAAGTGTCTGAGCCTTTAACTAGAAGAGCTGATTTAGCAAATAAAGCCTTTCCATCTAATGGGAAACTCTAGACACCACCAGGTTAGCAAAAATCAGCTTAACATTTGCAGCTGTAGATATATGGTGAACTAGTTTAACTGAGTTGGAGTGAAGGAGGGAAATACACTAACAGGAAGAAGCCAAACCCCTAGCACATTCTTAAGTTCCCCTCCCCCCACTCCGTCAGTTACAAAGTCCTGTAGTGTTTTATCTTTTTTAGTGTCTAATGTCTCTCTCCTTCATTCCCATTTCTCTGGTCACGTTCCTAGTTCAGAATCCTGTCCCCTCAGGCCATCAACTATTGTAGTGCCTCCCAGTTGGTCTCTTTAGTGTCATTCTCTCACCTCTTCTTTTCCATTGATTCACTAGATCCAAACTAAACCTTAAATTCTTCTCTGATCTCATCACTTATTTGCTTTAAAACGTCCAAAGATTCCCATTGTCTAAAGCAATGTTTCTTCAAGTGTGATCCCTGGGTTGCTTGTCTCAGAATCACCTGGGGCACCCTCAGACAAAGAAATGAAATCTCGGAGGAGTGAGGCCTGGAAATCCAAATTTTTAACAAGCAACACTCCATCCCCCAGGAGGTTCCTGAACATGCTAAAGATGAGGCCTGTTGGCCTGAAGCAGTGATTCTCAACCTGAGCCGCACACTAGAGTCACTAGGGAAGCTTTAAATAATTGCTGATGCCTGAACTCCATCCCTAGAGTTTCTGATTTAAATGATCTGGGATGCACCCTGGGTATCGGGGTATTTTTAAAGCTCCCCAGTGAGCATCTTCATCAAAATGGATTATATTGGGCTTCATTTAACTAAAACTTCAAAAGAGCAGTTGCTCAAAGGCACCAGGGTTATCCTCTCACAGCAGAGCAGCCCTGGAATGGGCAATGCAGAAGTTGTCTATCCTCTTTCTGTTGCCCATTCTTCGTTTTCCCCCATCCATCTCACTTTAGGATACAAGATGCTACAGGAGCCCCATCCATCAGCCCAAGTTCCAGACTAGAAGAAAAGTGAAGCGCAAAGGCCCCACTTCCCAGCGAGGTCAGCCCTCTTGCTGCAGCCCCAAACAAACCTTCCTCCCAAGCTGTGTGGCAGGGCGCCCCTACCCACAGAGAGACTGGGAAACGCATTCATTGTCGTTGCCGAAGGAGGACTTTATAACTAAGGAAAAGGGAGAGGATGGGTACTGAGAAACTACTAACACAGCCTGTCACAGCCCCCAACCTGTATTCCTGGACTTACCTTTTACCATTGAACTTGTAAATTCTTTACCTACTCAAACTGTCTGCGTTTTATTCCTCAAGTGTGTGTAACAGGATGGCCCTACCCTATTAGTCTACAACATCTATGGTTTCTCTCTGTAAAGGCATACTCTTTAGCTATTCAAAGCAATAATTTACTCTCCTTAATGTCAAGGTTGTACTTGCCATCTCATCATAGTCCACCATGCTCCCCACACAGAAAACCATAACAGAGGGTAGGGTCTCAAATGGAATAAGATTGTACTGCTTTTAAATGGACTCGCGAAAAAGATAAGTGGTTTAGAAAAGCATGTGGGAGAGCAGGAAGTTAGGGAAGATGCCTTTGAAAGGGTTCGAATAGAATTTTCAGAAGGCCGGATGTGAAATGGGAGAGGGCCTGCAAGGATATAAGGAGTGGCACTCAAGAAATCAATTTTAGAAAATCTACCTGAGATTGACAGGGACTCTCTAACCCATAATTCCATAAATTATAAACCTATTCAACATCTATGACAGTATTTCTATGGGGAAATATATTCATTTCCAACTCTGGAAGTCATCTCCTTTTCTGGGAACCTATTCGCAGAACACTCTTCTAGGTGCTAGAAATACAACAGTTCTGAACAAAATAGGCAAGGCTCCTGCACTGATGGTGTAGGACAGTGATGGCGAACCTTTTGAGCTCGGCGTGTCAGCATTTTGAAAACCCTAACTTAACTCTGGTGCCGTGTCACATATAGAAATTTTTGATATTTGCAACCATAGTAAAACAAAGATTTATATTTTTGATATTTATTTTATATATTTAAATGCCATTTAACAAAGAAAAATCAACCAAAAAAATGAGTTCGCGTGTCACCTCTGACACGCATGTCATAGGTTCATCATCACTGGTGTAGGAGGATTGAAAAAATTGCTATCGTCTGAATATTTTGTGTCCCCACCAAATTCATATGTAGAAACCCTAATGCCCAATATGATAATATTGGGAGGTGCGGCCTTTGGGAAGTGCTTAAACCCTGAGGGTGGAGCCCTCATGAATGGGATTAGTGCCCTTATATAAGGGCCTCCAGAGGGCTCTCTGGCCCCTTCCACCATGTGAGGAAGCAGCAAGAAGGCACCACCTATGAGCCACAAAGAGGGTCCTCACCAAACACAACCATGCTGGTGCCTGATCTTAGATTGCCCAGACTCTGGCTGTGAGCAATCCATTTCCATAATTTACAAGCCACCCACCCAGTGTATGGCATTTTGTTGTAATGCTCAAATGGACTAAGACAAAAAGAAACAAGCCAGAGAGAGAATGTTTCAAATAGTGATAAATGCAGTGAAGACAATTAAAAATAGGATGATATTATTAAAGAATGATGGATGCAGGGCAGGAAGTTATTTTCAGATAGAGTATTCCGAAAGGCCCCTCTGAGAAAGTGACATTCTAACTTGATGATCTGGGAGGGAAGCATTTCAGGCACAGGGACTAGCAGGTGTAAAAATCCTAGGATGAACCAACCCTGCCATGTCTGGGGAAAAGAGAAAGACTGGATTACCAGTTTGGAATCATCTTCATCTGCAAGTAACACAGGCCAGATTTTGGTGACTTAATTAAACACATAAGGGTTTATTTTTCTCACATATTTAAAAACCCAGTGTAGGGGACAGCAAGCATTGGTTCATGATTCAAGGATATCAGGACTGAGATTTCTATAGTGCTCCCTGCCTTTTCCTCAAGGCCCCAAGAAATTGTGTCCCTGTGCAAGGCAAGTAGGAAAGACAGAGAGCAAAAGGCAAAGATGTAGCCAATTAAGCGTGCCCCCTTTTAAAAGGGCTTTCTCAGAAGGCATATTTCCATAAACATCTAGTTGGCCAGGGCAGTCATGTGGCTGTGCTGGCTACAGGTTATTTGATCTGATTTACATACATCTCTCTCCAAATTTGCTGTCCAGGGAGAACAAAAATACTTTCGTCTGTAAGCCAAAGTGATGCTTCCTGAGGCATCCTTCGCAAGCCGGGGGAGACAATCAGGGTAGGGCGCTTGGATGTGAGAAGTGGGGAAAAGGGTGCTGGAATGGAGAGAAAGAAGTGCCAGGAGATCCCTCAGCACCTCCCTCTCCTTTCTGCCCATCTCCGTGTTAGTTTGTAGCTCACTCATATATCCATTTAACATTGAACCACCCATTATGGGCCAGACTGCATGCTAGGCTTTGGAAGTATAAAGATAAATAAAACACAGCCCCTGCCCTTGGGGACCATATCACCTAGAATCTGTGTAAGGACAGACCTATAAATAAATCATTGCAAAACAGTGTGGTCCGTGTGGTTATAGAGATACACAGATGATAGCGTAGAGGCATAAAGGAGGCAGCCATCAGCTCCGCTTGAGTGGGTGTAGCTAGGAAAGACACTTCATAAAGGGCATACCGCCGCTTAGACTGGCTCTGAAGAGCAAGTAGCAGTGTCCTTTCTCTTATATTTGTGTGGCCCTAGGCTTCCTACAGTGAGTAAACCTCAGGGGACACTATTTGTCTGTCTTGAACCAAGGGAAACAGAAATAGGAGTTCAAATGTGTAGAGAAGCAACTCATGTGCTGTACCCTTTGAACCTATGACTCCACAAGTAAATGAGTTCATCTGAAATATTCACTTAGAATCCAGTGGGATAATGTGTTCCCAACGTGCCCCTGTCCTTCTTGGAGGGGCCCCAGGATTGACCAACGTGCCCCCCTTCCCTTCCACTGCCATGGGCTGTTATTTCCACTCAGAGTCTCTCCTCCCCTGGACATACTGCAGGACAAGGGTCTCTTTAGCCGGCAAATAGCTGATTTGAGGGTTTTAAGTTTCCTCAGTTCGAAAGGAAAGAAAGGGAAATAACACAGGATGGCCCCACTGAAGCCGCCCCAGAGAATGTGAACTGATCCTGGCTCTGCATTCCAAACACCTCAAGCACTTCTCTCTGGGCCCCGAAACTTTCAGACTTTCTTCCTCCATATGCCTACTCAAGTTGCTCCATCCTTGACACCTCCTCGTGTGTTTGTCTGAGCCAAGACTAGAACTGACCACGTTGGGTTAGACATGGCCTCAGGTCTCGGGAGACTGAATTCTGGGTCTCAACACCGACCTGCTTCTCCCCAGGAGAGGACATTTGCAGGGACACTGTCCTCCCAGGGCCACTCCAGGACACCAGTGAGTACTGGGGTGAAAAAAAAATGGAGAGAAGGGTGAGGAGTGATACTAAGTGTTGGAGGGGCTCAAAGGAAAGACAGCTTCCCACTAGGGAGAGGGGGACATTCAAGAAAGTTGCATTGAGGCTGGATGAAAAGAAAGCTTCAGAGGAAATGAGACTGGGAAGAGATTCCCAGACCGATCTCAAAACACCATTTGTTCATATACCCAAAACCCTTGTTAGTAAATCCATAGGAACTCCTGTTCCTCAGCAAATGGAGTTTGAAATCATACCAGGATTCATCTAAATTGCCCCCCTCGTGGGATTTTCAGTCTTTGGCCAAAATTATGGCATGTTAGAGCTTCAGGCTCAGAGTTTTAGACTCTTATTCCCTTTAGTGGGACTAATTTTGAAGCAGTCCAATTTGGCTTAGAATTCTTATTTCCATTCTTGCCATCTACTCACTGAGCTGAGGAATTATGTAAAGTGTTTTGTTTTGTTTTTTTTCAGTATCAAGAAACAGATAATTTCTGATTTTTCATCTTTTAATATCATTCCATCACTGTGGAAATGCCTTATTTGTCTTAGAATTAAAGAATAAACCATTCCCCCTCACCTGCACCCAAATATTTCTGAAGATGAAATACATTTTCAGCTACCACATCTGTTCAGACTGAGTGTGGCTTTAAATTATTTCTCTAAAATTTAGTATTAGGTTATTATTGTACAGGCACCAGTGTAGCTCTGATGTGGAAATGTGAAATGAGTTCAGATATCTATTTAGGTGTAATCTTTGCAAAAGAAATATCATCAGTATTCATTCTGGGAAAATCGTGCTTCATACTTCAATATTCCAAAGGCATTCTCCCACTTCTGAGAAGGCAATTCTGTGGGATGTGAGGGGGAAAGAGGCAGGAAAGGAGGATGAATCAGCTGGAAAGGAAAAAAGAAATTGGAGAAGGAGGAACTAATTTGTTCTTTGGGAACTATGTTGATTAAGGAGTCAGTACTTCCAAAGGAATGAGTTGAAGGGGAAATAAAGGAGAATGAAGCCGTGGGGTTCATGGTTGGAGGCAATATGTAATTCAAGGCCTCCAAATTCAGGTCCACTGGGGCCCAGGTAGGCGATGTCAAAACAGTGAAGAGGCCCAGGTTGGGCCATGGTGAGCTGGAGAGCACACACCTGCAGATACGAAGCAGGCAGCTGCCACGCAGGTTGCTGTTTACCAGGTGGAAATGTGGGCCAAATGTGCCATATTTTTGCTTTCTTTTTTTCTTCTTAAAGGAATCCATGAATTCATGCGTGTGTGTGAAATATCACAATTTTTAAATGTTGACTGATAGAAAATATTTGCCAACCACAAGGGGACCCCAGCCATTAGTGTCTGCCTTTTTAATGATCATCTGCTTGCTTGTGCTGGATGCTTGCAGATTGTTAGATGTGCACAATAAGAAAAATGCCAGGATGTCTCATCATTTCTGTTTGTATTAGTATCTTTGACCTGTATTACCTTCTTAATTTCTTTGTTGCTTTCAGAATGGCACAGAGAGTGTTAAAATGTCATCACCTGTCACTCATTTTAAAAAAAGAAACACCTACCAAATACAGAAAAAGAGGGGAAATATATTCTGACCTTGAATTGTCAGTTAATTAAGGCAAACATATTTAATGAGCTTTATGAATATATTAAACATTTCTGGAATTAAAACTAAGGCTAGAAATTCCTTCCCAGTATTCGGTGTGTCCCTAGTCCAAACTCAAGATTCAGTGTAGCCCAGTGGATCATCCATTTTTCTCTTGCCCTTCCCCCTGCCTCCCCCTCCCTCCCTCCAACAATTGGAATAATAGCTACTAGGACCCATATGCCTTCCCAGGTGGTCTCATGATGACCCTCATGCTCCCTACCATGGCAAGGATTCCTTGGGCCTATAACTTTAGAGCTAATGGGGGTATTGTATACAATTCCTTGACTTCCCAGAGCCTTAGAAACTCCCAAGAGGTATGCTTACCTTAAACTGAATAAATAGAACTCACTATCACTATGGATAACTAGTGCTTTACAGGATGCAAAGTACAAATATCATGTCACTGAATCCTTTCTATACCATTATGAGCTGGGAATTATTTCCCCCGTTTTATAAATGAGGAAACTGAAGTTCTGAGAGGCGAAGTATCTTGACTTTGGCCACATAGCCTGGAAGGGACTAAATTGGAACGAGAAGCTAGGTCTTCTGGTTCCAGGCCACAGCCAGCCCTGTCCACTGCCCCACAGGGACCACTCTCCCCCATCCTCTGTTATTTGCCTTTAAGGAATTTCTGTAGAACCAGAGCAGACACCATGCAGATGGACAAGCATCTCCTCTGCTTGTATTCCCTCCTTTACCATCAGTGCATGTTCTGATGCAGACCTGAGGCTCCAGATCACAGGAGGGACAGCAGGGAGTTCCCAGGAGCAAATCCCCCAGAAGGAAGAAGGAATCAGCACTTTGCTGTAATGTCTACGGGACTGGTGTTCTGGGTATAGCAAGGCCCCTAAACTCTTCCCAGCCCAGGCCCTGGGATGGAACCTGTGTGCATGCACTAAAAACGGAATCACTCAATGCTAGAGCTTTGCAGTCCAATTAACTTTGCTTCCAGATGCTTCTCTAAATAAATGGAAGGCAGAGCAAGCTGTCCTTTTCTAATTCTCAGCCTCTGACCTGGAGAAGTGGCGGGTAAGCTCTGTGTTCCCAGCCTCAGGGTACAATTTCCAGCTCCACTGTACCAGGAAGGGGAAATGACAGGATGGCCAAGTTCTAGTCTGACTGGCACCTCTGTGGCTCAGGCCAGCTTACTGTGGCAGTGAGCAACAAGGGACTGTTTAGATACCTACCAGTGTATTGCATAAAGACAGCCCCAGGGTTCTTGGAGATACCTGGGGAGGCTGGCTGCCACCAAGCGGGTGGGGGCTCAGGGCTGAGAGCTGAGGGCTCATGCCAAAGGGCTGTGTAGCTGTGAGTTCAGGTGGTGAGAGGCTCAAGCTGTAGCACCTCATCTGCCCCAGCTCTTCCCCTGGGCCAGTTCTAAAGCAAACATTCGGAACTCTCAATCTGACGGTTACAGTCGAATAAGAAATTTTATTTCAACTTTCAAGAAAAATACCCCATGAAAATTGGCTAAGATGTCACCAGAGTAACATACATGGATGCCGTTAGCACAAGAAAGAATAGTTGTCGGATGGTTCGAGTTCCCTCTTTAACTCATAGTAGTGATGCTAATAGGATCCTAGGAGACCTCTCTGTGTGGTCTTGATTCCAGAAGCCATGGTGCAGAGCAGTGATCCTAACCCTGCGGCACATTTGAACCCTAGAGGAGCTTTGGGAAATACTGATACTCAGCTCCCCTCCAGGTCCATTAAATCAGAATGTCTGTGTTGAGGCCTAGACATGATTTTTAAAAAATCTCTGTCAGTGATTTAAGACCCTGCAGTAGGGGTTGAGAACCACTGGTGTAGAAGAAAGAGGCCCACACTGGTAATCAGTTTAAAGTTTTAGCCAGGCTTTCAACTGGGTCATTTTGATCAATTCTCTTCACTACTCTGAGCTGTAGTTTTCACATAATTTCTAAGTATTCTGTAAGCTGCAATGGTGTATGTACAGTACAGCATCACTTGCAACAGTGAAAGATAAGAAATGTTCTATTTATCCAAATGGGGTTAAACAGATAACAATATACCCGGGTGCTAGAATACTATGCACACATTTAAAATGACATTAAGTGGGGGGAAAAGCAGATTATAAAACACTTTTACAGTATGACTCCATTTTTTAAAACCAAATGAAGATTACATAACTAGATATAATTGCAAGAATGTACACCAAAATCTTTACAGTTTTTCCTTTCTGAATAAGTGACTTTCATTTTCTTCTTTTTACAGATCTGTTTTCTATATCCTCAGTACCACCTAAATAACGTGTACTAAATATTAAGGGGGAAAAGTCGACTCACACGTCAAGCCTTGACTATCTAGAAAATCTCAAATATAATTATCCTTGTGTATGCAGAGTTCTAGGTCTTCTCTTCCTTTACCTGCAAAAGCCTGATGCTTTGCTTTTCCTCTAGGTTACCTACAAAATGCGCTACCCTTAGACTTGTTCTTCTTCCTGATTTGGAACTACCGTTCTAAAATATATATATGAAAGTATTTCTCCTGAAGCATTTGTTCTGGGTCCTGGTGGGGCTGCCCCATTTCACTGGTGAGAATAATTAGAGAGGAAACAGAAGTGCGAGGGTCAGGAGGACAGAGAGCCAGGAGAGAAGGCTTTTGATCCGTTTTTCTTCCCCAGAGCATTCTGTCATATTTTTGCCTGGTGTGGTGATGGTGATGAAGATAAAATGAGAGGCAGCAGTGAAAAGACGTAGCACACATTTAGGCACACATTTAGGAACAAATGTTGGTTCCTTTGTGCATGCCTCTGAAGGGAATAACTTAGCTACTTACCGAATGTGGGACCTCAGAGCGTTCTCATCCCCAGCAAGCTTCAGTTTCCACTCCTGAAAAGTAAGGATAATAATAGTGTTAACCTCACTGGATTGCTGTGATGTGATGTAGGTAAAGCATTAAGCAAACATCAAATACATCCATGATGAATACATTCAGTTGTTATTATTACGCCTTATTCAAGTATTCCTTAACCAAAATACCTCACAATATTGATAAGACTTTCATTGTAATCCAGAAAAGGAGAATTGTTAAAGCTTATGGCTTTAACAGTTTGGGGTAGGAATAATAAAAAAAGATTGGAAGATTATATTTTGATTAGAAATGTATTTTTTGTCATCTCAGTCCTAAAAAAGAAGAGTATTATTTCAAGTGTTGAATCCTCTGTGGTTTGACACCAAGAATAGAGTATTTCATTTCAGAAAGAATGCCTTAGAGAGATGATGAGCCACTGATAAAGGCGGTTACACTAGAAAATGACTTTGAGTTTAAGGCAAGTATTTTTCTGTTATAAAAGTGATTAGAACTTTAAAAACATTTTCAAAGCAACACAGAATATGCACATAATACAATGAATGTATCTTGACTTTTCTTGTCAAGGTTAAGATTCAAAAGAACCAGGACTAGGTAGAGAAATGTGTGTGTGTGTGTGTGTGTGTGTGTGTGGTGATGGGGGGCACTTTATCAATTCACAAGCTTTGTTGATATGGAGTATGAGAACAACATTGATCAGTGGTCCCCAATTTGTGATGCCCATTGGAATCACCCGGGGAGCTTCAGAAAGTACTAGTGCCTTGGTCCTGCTCTTGGAGACTCTGATTGATGTGATAAGGGTGTGGCCTGGGCACCAGAATTTATTAACTATGCTAGGTGATTCAGCTGCATAGACAAAGGATCCACCTGAGCAAATGTGCCCCACCCTGGGCCTCCCTTCCTCTTTGCTCAAAGGGATGTTCCCAGGGTGTGGCAATGAAGAGTAGCCCCCACATGGGACTCTCTTTCCTTCTCCCCCTTTTTCCTGCCCTCTGAAGAGCTACACCAACTACCCCCAGAAATTTATGTTACATCATCTAAGACCAATGACCAGATGTCAGACTTAGCCCTTGCTGTGCCAGCCCGATGCCACCTCCCCTTGTCTGCATCTCCACCTCAGTTTCCACAGCCTTCCTCCAGTGGTGCCTGCGTCACATGACCAGAAAACTTCCATTTACGTCCACTAAGAGCTTCCTTGGGTAGGACCTCACTTTATACTAAATGACGTCGGTAAACCAGAAAAACATGTTTTAACCACTAATTTTAGTTAGAAGCCAAAGTTCTTTGATGGTGGCCTCAAAGGACCTGGTGATCAATAAGCAAATGAGCTGTGGTTTGAGCTCTGCTCATTGTGTGTGTGTGTGTGTGTGTGTGTGTAAGAGAAACAGGTTCTGAATGGAGAACAAGGAAGTTATCTACTCATCTTTTCAACATAGTTTAAGTTTTCTACTGCTTACATTGGAATAAGGTATTTTTTAAAACTAGAATTTGAAGTCACCTCCCATGCTATATCCAAAAAAGAAAAACAGGAGATATACTATAACAAATGTGGATTATGTGCAAAATGAGATTACACAGAGGAGATTTTGTTGGCCTGGAATAATAAAAATAGATTTAAGATTTAAAAGTATCTTCATGATGAAAAATAATCTCATATTGTCCATAAAACATATGTACCTCTGTGATATTTTTATTCGTGTGCTGTAAGTGAAGAAATGGAGGTTCGTAGAGATTAACTCTCTTGGCCAATGTCACACAATCAGTAAATGGTAGGGTCAGTATTTGATTCAAAGGCCACTAGACTTGCACTGTGCCAGGACTGAAAGAATACAAATAGTGTCTGCAGATAGCTTAACTTTATTAGATAAATAAATTTATCTTCATTTTATTCATTATTGCCAGGAATAGGCTTATCTCTGTTACTGATCAGTAATTGAGGAGATGTACTAGTATTAATTACATTGGGGGTTTTTTTTTGTTCTTGTTTTTGTAAGCAAGAGTAGCTAGCTCTAAATATTTTAAACAAATAGGAGGAGTTATTGGAAGGTTCTGGGGGGGAGGGGCAGATCGTACAATCAAATGGGGAAATTTGAGGGAGGGCTTAGAAAACTGACATGAACCAAGAAGACCATATAGACTGCATAGCAGAAATAGGCTAGCTTAGACCTTAGCCAATGCTGATGGACACTGCTGCCCAAACCAGTCCTAGCCATCCCTTCCTCTTAGATCACACCCTGCAGCTTCAAGCGCTGGTAGGATTGCCCAGTTGGTCCCTAAGCATCCTGTCTGCAGGCAGGGGAGAGAGGCTCTCTTCCCTTCACCTTCCAGAGTGGAAAGCAGGACACTGTGACTCCTCAGTGCCACCGATGTGGGGACTGTCCCAACAGAGAGAAGGGTTGAATATGGGCTGGCCAAAGAAATGACAAATGTCCCCTACAGAACAGCACTAGTTTTAAAAAATCTCTCTTTTTTTTGCAGTCTTAGAAAATCTTATAAGGGAGGTTTCTAAGGAAAATCACAAGCTACTGTAAAAACAAGAATATCTTTATTCTTTTAACTTTAAAAATCTGTTTAATCACTCAAAGTCATTGGCGACATCAGACAATTTGCACATAGAGTAAACTTGTGCAGCTGGGGAGTTTGTTAGGCAGTCTGTGGGGGCATACTCCCTCTGGTTAGCTTTCTAACCCAGCTGCAGTGCATGCAGAAGTCCCCGTGCAGTAGGGTTAGAGCGGCTCTCAGCCAGAGTCTGGAAATACCCTCCTAGCTCGGCCCTTAACTCAGCTGACATTTATAACACACTTTTCTATGTACCAAGCACTGAGGTTTTTTGGTACCTGGTTCTGGGAATACAAAGATAAAACATTCATAGGTCCTGGAAGCAAATCTAGTTTATGCATGTGTGTGTTGGGTGTGTCCTTGCATGTATGATTTTGAATGTGTGTAGGTTGCAATGCAAGAATTACAGAGAACCCAATTTTCAAATCACCTAGGGCAGTGGTCGGCAAACCCATTAGTCAACAGAGCCAAATATCAACAGTACAACGATTGAAATTTCTCTTGAGAGCCAAATTTTTTAAACTTAAACTATATAGGTAGGTACATTGTTATTAACTTAATTAGGGTACTCCTAAGGCTTAGGAAGAGCCACACTCAAGGGGCCAAAGAGCCGCATGTGGCTCGAGAGCCGCGGTTTGCCGACCACGGACCTAGGGGATTTTGGTAGTTTATAGAATCCCTTTATCAATAACACTGAGTACCAGAGAGACTAATATGTTGAGGCAGCATTAAATTTTTTCATCATCTTTAAAGTTCACCTCCTGCTCCATTTTTTTATGTCCTCTTTGCTATATGCATACACACACAACTAAAAAATAAAAACTCCTTATTGGTAGGTAAGTACTATTTTTAGAGAAAAATCTCAGGTCTTGAAAGATTTTGTTTCATAAATATTTCCGGCATGCTTACTGTCTTTCAAAAAAATAAAGAGGAGAGAACTCACAAAAGACACATTTACTTAAAGTCAGGCTAATTCAGGTGATAAAACCTGAGCCAGAGCCATTTATAGAAGAGCCGAACAATGACTTAATGTTATCATTGTTTAAATCTTTTTCTAGACAACGCAAACACCACCACAATTTGTTGTAATATCCTCTTTCCTGAAGTTGTACCGGGCTTGTATCCGCTCAGTGTCTGTTTTCATAAACCAAAACAGAAGGAGCTGCCCAGAACAATGAGGCTTCATCTGCAAAAGCTTTATAAAGATGGGCTTTAGAAAGAGCCTTTACTCTCAGGAGAAATTGTGTAAATACCTCTTCAAGTGTCAAAATATTAACCCTTTGTTTCTGGAAGTTAAATGATGGAGCATCAATGTTTGCTTTTCTAGGCATTTAGAAGGCCATTTCCATTTAAAAACAATACGTCTAGTGATCTAGTCTCCCACTTCACAGAGAAAATGAAAGCATCAGTCTGCTCAAATACCTCTGTGAAGAATGAAAGTTTCTCCAAGTTCCTCATCCCTGGGGGCCTCCTCTTACCTTCAGTCCCCATCAGATCTTCTCTGGGGAGCCTGGAGCTCTCCAGGTCCCCACACCCCCTTGCCAGGCCATTCTGCTCTGGCAAGAGTGGGGAGCAGGGGGCCTTGTCTGCTGTTGGGTCAGCCCGTGCTGCAGCCTGAATCACTGATGTTACCAGTCTGCTCCCTTCAGCACTGCTCTTGCTTCTTGAGACTCTGGAACTTCCTCAGAGCTTCATTGCCTACACAGGCTGATTGAAATCTGGTCTGCCTCCCTCGTGCCTTCACTTCCCAGAGCACTGCTAACTTAAACCTCTGTTACCAGGTCATCTTCCCTGCTGACCAGCCAGCCCCTGCCTGGCTGCCCAGAGAACTCTTCCATAGTGGTATACGGTCCACGTGATAACCATACCACTTTCCTGATTGGGCCCACATGTAGCCTCTTGGTTTCTGTTCTCTTGAGTGGAACATCCCCCCACATACTCCCTCCACACACCTACATTCAATTCTCTTCTCATTGCTCTGAAACCTCATCAACCTTTTGTTGCTTTAGAGAGGCTGATGTGGATGATGATACTGAAACTCAGCCAGGATGAATAGGCCTTTCTATCACCGGTTGTACTAATGAACGAGAAGCTATGGAAACCTCTAATACTAGGTTCTAAAGCAATGGCTCTATTGTCCAGATTTCATGGACTTTGGAAAGCATATTTCATGAGGTCCACGAATATCCCCTAGAACAGGTGTTCTCAACTGTGGCTGCATATTAGAAATACCTGGGAAGCATTTACAGCTTGTGATGCTCAGGCCAGAGCCCACATCAATTACATCAGCACCCCTGGAGTGGACCCACGCTCCCCAGGTGATTCCAAAATTAAGAACCACTGCCTTTGCCCCGCTAGCATGGCTCAGTGGTTGAGTGTCGACCTATGAACCAGGAGACTGTGGTTCAATTCCCACTCAGGGCACATGCCCAGGTTGCAGGCTCAATCCCCAGTGTGGGGCGTGCAGGAGGCAGCCAATCAATGATTCTCTCTCTCTCCCTCACCCTTCCTAAAAAATAAAAGAAAATAAAAGAACCACTGCCCTGGAAAATGGCAGGATTGGAAATTAAACATAAAGATCAACACCTGATATGTTTTCTTCCCTATGAACTTGATTACCTAGAGGAGACCTGGATTTAAGAACAATTTCACACACATTCAAAGCTTTATGCTTCTTTGTACTTAGACACATTGAAGTAACACTGTATTATCAGTAAAGGTTGGAGGTTACTTCAGTCTTTTTTCCTCATGGCTATTTCTGAGCTACAGTTACTCTTTCAACAAAGATTTATGGAGCACCAGCTATGTACCAGATACAGGGTACCCCAGAAACTAAAGCAGGTGTGACATGCCCTCATGGAATTTATATTTTTAGAAAACATATATGATAACATAAACAAGATAATTACAAAAGTGGTATGTGTACAAAGACAATAATGTATGAAAGGGTAATGTGACAGCAAGTATGTCCCATCCAGGGGCAGGGAAAGGGCAGCTATCTAAGGAAGTCTTTAGATTAGGTGTCCAAAGACATCGTTTCTGAGGGGTGAAATATGAGATATTTGAGTTATAACCAGAATGGTTAAAGGAGCTGGTCATGTGAAGATCTGGGGCAGAGCATTTCAGGCAGAAGGGGAGCAAGTGCCAAGGCCCTGAGGCAGGAACAGAGTTGGCGAGTTCCAAAACCTGCCAGATCGTAGTGCGGTGAGAGGGTGGGGGAGCAGGACAAGACAAGGTCAAGGATGGGGTTAAGTGGTTCTTAACTTTAGAATCACCTGCCCTTGTTAGGTCACAGAGAAGAGTAGATTTGATTTTTTAAAAAATGCAGTTAAAAAGCAATTGGAGGATGAGATTTGTGATTGTAAAATGTGTGAGGGAAAGAGGGAGCTCAGTTGCTGGGGTGATAGTGGCTTATTTTAGAGGTATTGTTTTAGAGGTAAGGCCAGAAGGACCTCCAGATGGATGGAGGGTTGGAGGGGGTGGGGTGAGAGAATGAGGGAAGGGTAGAATCAAACAGGAATCCTTCACTTTTGGCCTGAGCAACTGACTGGATGTCAGTGCCACATGACGGAGCAGGAAGGTCTGGGGGAGGCGCCCTGTGAGGGATGAGAGAGCAAAAATCCAAAGCTCGGTTGGCACATCATAACTTTGAAATTCCTTTAGGCGTCCATTAATGCCCATTAGAGCAGTGGCTCTCAGCCGTGGCTGCACATTAGAATCACCTGGGAATCTTTTTAAAATCCCGATTTTAAATCCAGAGTCCCAGAAATCAGGATTTTAAAAAGATTCCCAGGTGATTCTCATGTGCAGCCACGGTTGAGAACCACTGCATTAGAAGCTAATGTCCATTAGGGCAAGTCTGGAGCTCAGAGGAAAGGTCAGGGCAGTAAATTTAAATTTGGAAGTCATGGGTATGGAGGTGGTATTTAACCTTTGGGCCTGGGTGAGTTCACGTAGGGAGATGATGTAGATAGAAAACAGAATACAGTGAAGGACTGAGCATTAAGGTACTCTGAAAGTTTTGCAAGAAAAAGAGAGCAGTAAAGGAGATGGAGGAGAGGCCAGGGACCTGGGGTTATAGGGCTCTGGGAGTCAAGAGAAAAGGTGTCTCAAAGTGGAGGGTGTGATAGTTGTGCCAAGTGCTGCTGATGTATGAGAGGACAGGGGACTCCATGGATTTTGTGGGAGACAGGTTTTTGGTGACTGACACAAGCAGTGGGGTCAGGAGTTCAGACTGAAAGTCAAGGAGACAATGAGAGGTGAGGAAGTGGAGACTGTGGCTATTGACTTGAGTACAAGAAGTTTTGCTGTGCCCGTTCTTGAGTGAGATCTTTGGACAGGCTCATGGCAATGTACACATTTCTCTTGTCAAGGGCACAAGTGGATGCATTCGATGCCTGATCCCAGGTGAACGTCATATATTCAGAGAATCCCCTGGTTGGGATAATGGCCTTCAGAAACCTGCATCAGTGCTTGGGGTGGAACTGGTTCTGTGCTCACCCTATGCAATAACTTCTCAAAAGATGCTTCTTACCAGGCCTGCCTCTCCAGCTAACCATCATAACAAAAGAGCAAAATATATGGTTCGCTTCAAAGCTGTAAATAAAGATGGGTCATTAAGTGACAGGAAAGGCTACCTGACATAGAGAGACTTGATATTAAAGAGGATAATAAGGCTTCCTCACATTCCTATCTCCACTTAAAACTCGAATAAATTCATATGGCTTTTTGGGTGAACTAGATTCTCACCTTCCCTACATAGCTCGTAGGATTCTCCTTTTTGGAGATTAAACAGTTTTGCTAGCACCTTTGAAGTG
Organism: Myotis nattereri; assembly: GCF_964212035.1. Classification (NCBI taxonomy): domain Eukaryota; kingdom Metazoa; phylum Chordata; class Mammalia; order Chiroptera; family Vespertilionidae; genus Myotis; species Myotis nattereri. Next base: position 33,418,312 of record NC_138079.1, read on the forward strand.
TGGCTTCAAGAAGCAAGTGAGTGTGTTTGGCCAGTTACTGTCAGTTACTGTTTTAAAAAGCAAAAATCTAGTCTTTTGGGAAAGAATCTTGGGGATCAAAATGGGTAACAGTAAAAAATGCTCAGAGACTTAGATGTCTGGGTGTCCATATGGACAAGCCCTTTGGGGTACAGTCACTACTGAAGTAAGTTACTATAGAGGTACCTATGTAAGTCTCTGTTTTACAGAGGCGGATCATTTGTAACTCTCAAAGTCAAAATAGTCTTGCCCTGGATAGCCGCCCTTTTAGAACCGGAGCCCAGAAGTTTCTTCAGGAGGTAACATCCTAATTAGACAGTAAGCAATAGCCAAAAAAGTAGCTCATGATCTTGGAGCAGGGCCAAGTCTGAAAACCAAAGCCTGTGGCCATAGCAGTATAAGGAAAATCGTTCTGATTTCTGTGAGCAAACCTCAGATGGGAGCAAGAAGTAGTGCACATGGGGAGGAAATAGAGAAGTGTAGGAAATTCTTACAGGGACTATGTGAGGAATCTAGTGGGAATCCGATACCTGGAGTGGGGGGAGCCTGGAGAAAAAGAGATTGTGTTAACCAGGGTGATTATGTCCCTTATGGTGTATTGCCATGTACAGTCACAACAAAAAATCCAAATATGTTGAGTAGCAGCAGCAGCCGGAGTGGTAGTAGTTGTAGGATGAAAATCTTGGTCCTATTTGCCCTTATGGCTGCAACTCTTCTTTGTGCAGAGGACTGATTTCTCATCGAGACAAGGAGCGCATATCACACATATTACTTTTCAAAACAATGTATAAAAGCATACCTGTAGTCTGTCAGTCAGCCTACATTTCAAGTCCTATAGATATTCTTTTTAACTGACGTTCACTTCCTCGAGTCACTGAATTAAAGGAAGCTCTCCATTCTCTCTGTGAATCCTTCTGACTAACGCCCATGTTAGCAAGCATCTTCTAATCCCCACCATGGACCTCTGTCCCTCCAGTTGGGTTGTATGCTTATCAAGAATCAGTTATATTGGCTTATGTTTCTGCTGTAATTCTGATTAGTTATAATCTGATAAAACAGGAGGGCCAAAAGAGAACTGTTAGTATAAAAATTAAGTAGTCGAATACTTTAGAAAGTGACCATAAAAGTGAGCATGTAAGAAAATAATTGCTATCAAATTAGGTGTGAACAAGATAACTGTAAAAGGCTATGAACAATAATGATGAAATTCTAGGAGGATTCTGTACTTGGGGTACCTCACAAAATATCTTTAAGTTATGGCTGTACCTCAAAGAAACTGAAAATGGAAATTGGAGATGATATGAGATGGGTATGGTTTTTGCCAGATGAGAACTCCAATCAATAGATCCATACTCAAAGGCCAGACTTTCATCAGAAGATTGGTGGATGAGTGTATAGTTATCAAATAACAGTTTAAGATAGAGTTATAGCTGACATTAATCCCCAATTGTCAGCCTCAATGACACTGGGTAAGAGAGTTTCTACTGTACCTGCTAGGGATGTTCATTTTGGAGTCTCAGCTTTACTTCTCACTAGAACCTCAGCTACAATCATTTATGTTCAAGAGAAATATCCTAGGTATATGTTAGCCACAAGTTTCTCTAAGTTCTATCCCCGGCTCAGTTAGATCTCCAGAAAGCTACATCATAGGACTATTTTGCTCTAGATTATTATGGAAATTCCTTTGCAGAAATGTGATTTTAGTGTTAACTCTTGACTTTTATTGAGGTTCCATAAAAGAGATTATTGTATGAAGAATACCTCTATCAAACTGCTGTATAAGCTTTCTAATATATATGGTAAGCCTCATACTTGAAGAACCACATGATAAACTTCACTCAGTGTTAAATGCCTAAAGGCAGCCACATGGGAAGAGTGGGAAAGACAGGAAAGGAAGAGGAGAGAAATCATAGCCTTAGACATAACCATCTCAGCCAACCTATAATAATAAAAGGGTAATATGCTAATTAGACCAGACATCATTCTGAACGTCCTTCCTGATGAAGCCGGGGTCAGATTGAAGCCAGCCCGGGTCCCGGGTGCCTGCCGGAGGGAAGCCGGTGCCGGCAGCTGGGAGAAGGAAGGCCTACTCTTGCACGAATTTTCATGCATCGGGCCTCTAGTTAAATATAAAACTCCTTTCCTCCTCTGCTTTAACATGTTTTCTTGTGGATTTATGAATTTTAATTAAAAGTTGGTAAACCTAATCAATATGCATTACTTTATCCACACAACCTAAACATATATATATATATATAACCAATTTCAATTAATATTATATCAAAATTTTGAATGCACTTAAAAAACTTAATTTTTCAGCTTCAAAAATCAACATTTCCCCAATTTTCCCTTTTAGTCCCCCTACTTTATTTTTTTTACCTTTTAAAATTCGATTTAACTCACATATACTAAAATTCAATTTTTTGTTGCACATTTCTATGAGGTTTGGTAAATGCATAGAGTTGTATAAGCACTACCAACATCACAATACAGAAGAATTTTATCCCCTCAAAACATTCTCTCATGCTGTCCCTTTGTAGTCAATCCCTCATCGCCATCCCCAGCTCTTGGAAAAGGCAGATCTGTTCTTTATCCCTCTAATGTTACCTTTGTCAAAATGCCAAAGAGCATGTAGCTTAGCTGTAGCACAGAGCATCTGGCTTCTTTCACTTCTTTTACTCATCCAAGATTCTACTTGAGATTCGTCCAGGTTGTTGAATGTCCACTCCTCTTTATTACTCAGGAGGAATCCATTGTACAGTTTGTTTATCCACCCACCAAATGAAGGGCATTTGTGTTATTTCCAGTTTGGGTGATTATGAATAAAACTGCTGCAAACATTCACATATGGGTTTTTGTGTGAGCATAAATTTTTGTTTATTTGGGGCAATACCTAGGTATGGAATTTCTGGATCCTATGGCGATTATGTGTTTAACTTCATAGGAAATGGCCAAACTGATGTACCATTTTGCATTCCAATCAGCAATGAACAGAATTAAAATATCTCTGCATCCTTGCCAGCACTTAATATTGTTAGCTTTTGTTTGTTTAGTCATTCTAAAAGAATAGAGGTGTCTCCTTGTGTTTTTAATTTGAATTTGCCTAATGTTTAGCACGTTTTAATGTGCTTATTTGCCATCCATATATCTTTTTTGGTGAAGTGTCTATATAAGTCTTTTGCTTATCTTTTATTGGGTTGTTTGTTTTCTTTTTTAAAAAAATATACTTTTATTGATTTCAGAGAGGAAGGGAGTGGAAGAGAGAGTAGAAACATCAATGATGAGAGAGAATCACTGATTGGCTGCCTCCTGCACACCCCACACTGGGGATTGAGCCTGCAACTTGGGCAAGTGCCCTGTCTGGGAATCAAACAGTGAGTGACTTCCTAGTTCATAGGTTGATGCTCAACCATTGAGCCATGTGGGCCTGGCAGTTTGTTTTCTTGAATTTTGAGAGTTCTTTATATATGCTGAATATGAGTCCTTTGTCAGACATGTGATTTGAAAATATTCTTCCCAGTCTGAATTTTTCAATCTTTAAGTGTCTTTCACAAAACAAATTTTAAATTTTTTAACAGTGTCTTTCACAGAACAAATCTTAAAAAAAATTTTGATGAAGCCCTAACTGGTTTGGCTTGGTGGATAGAACGTCGGCCTGCGGACTGAAAGGTCCCAGGTTCGATTCTGGTCAAGGGCATGTACCTTGGTTGCGGGCACATCCCCAGTAGGAGGTGTGTAGGAGGCAGCTGATCGATGTTTCTCTCTCATCAGTGTTTCTAACTCTCTATCCCTCTCCCTTCCTCTCTGTAAAAAATCAATAAAATATATTTTTTAAAAAATTAAAAAAAAACATTTTTTTATGAACTCTAATTTTCAATTATCTTTTATAAATCGTGTTTCTGGTGTCTAATTTAAGACCTCTTTGTCTAACCTAAGACAACAAGGATTATCTCCTATTTTCTTTTAAAAGTTTTACCTTTATGTTTTACATTTGGATCTCTGATCCATTTTGAGCTAATTTTTATATAAAGTATGATAAGTAGGATGAGTTCATATTTTTTAATACAAATGTCTAATTGCTCAAGCACCATTATAAATTGATTTGCATTTTCAAAAATAGTAAAATCTAATTGTATTGAAGATTACTTTTAAAAAATTTAAAAAATTCAGGAGAGTAAAGAATAATATTACTCATAATATCTTCACCCCCAAAATAACCAGTGATCATATTTTAATATTTTTCTTACTTATTTTATAAATATGTCTATAGGTATAAGTTAAATAGCATGTATTTTTGGCATAGATAATGTGTTTATTATAGAAAATTTAGAAATTATAATACAAAGCACAAAGGAGAAAATTAAAATTACATCCTTGACTAATATTGTAGTTCATCACCTTTGGTATAATTAATTTTTTCAGTCATTTAAAAACTCCTAATATACTAAATCTACCTTTGTCAAAAGGGATGTAAATACATTTTTTCTTTTTTTTTTTTTTTGTCTATCAATCCTTTCTCCACCAGTTCATCTCTTGATTATTTACTTATGTAGGAAGAGCTTTCCTAATTCAAAATCAGAATTATTTTCAGACATTTTTCTATTTTATTCTAGTTTTTTAAGATTTTCTCTTCTTTTTATTTTTGTAGTATACAATCTAAGGACGGATTTCATTTATTTCTAAATATTTACCAATTTTCACAGCACTATTTTTGTAAATAACCTAGCCTCGCTCTCTATTCTGAAATGCCACCTTTATCCTGCTTCTTATTCCTTATATATACATGGTGTGCTAACCAAAGAGTTGAAAGGTCAAAGTAGATGCATGAGTATCGTACATCTTATCCAACACAAAACTGTTCTACGGATCCAAGGGTACTGGCAAGAACCCAAGATAAGGCACTTCTTTCAGAGGCGCCCGAGCCCATCACACACAGATTCCCCAAACTTGTCCCTTTCTCCTGTGTTCGGATATGTTTTGATTTCACATTAACAGCTGAGTTCTGAACAATTTATGTGAACATGTTGTTCTCAAAAAATAAATAAATAAAGTCATTTTGGTTTTGGGGTTTTCAGTTTTATGCTCCTTTAGTTAGACAGAAAATGCTTACGAGTACTTCTCAATCTCTAGCCAGCCATACCCCATAAATCCATAAACTGCAGATTTATTTACAATACACAGTCTAGACAGACCAGGTCTATGCTGCCAAAAAGTGTTATTTTAGATAAGGACTCTCTGGTATCTTTCCACTAATAAATACCATTAGCGTGTTTATAAAGAGCTCTGGTTAAGGTCACTCGCTTTCCCTGAGTAGGAGAGAGGGTGTTTCAGGCTGTTAACTCTTTGCTTCCCATGTGGGCATTGCTTGATTTTCCAATAAAAGGAAACATATGCAAGCAATTTCTTTTGTATCCTTTTACATGTCTCCTCCAGCACCATGAATTGAATAACCTCAGCTCTGTGTCTAAAATTCATCAACATTTGCCGAAACCGGTTTGGCTCAGTGGATAGAGCGTCGGCCTGTGGACTGAAAGGTCCCAGGTTCGATTCCGGTCAAGGGCATGTACCTGGGTTGCGGGCACATCCCCAGTAGGGGGTGTGCAGGAGGCAGCTGATCGATGTTTCTCTCTCATCGATGTTTCTAACTCTTTATCTCTCTCCCTTCCTCTCTGTAAAAAAAATCAATAAAATATATTTTTAAAAAAATTCATCAACATTTTATGGTACCACATTTTCATCACAGGAATGAATGAATGAATGAATGAATGAATACAAAGTTATTAATCCCATGATGCTTGTCTCTTGCACATGCATCAGCCCCTTCGGCCTCATAAAACTCTGTGATTTTGATGTTGGGGGAGAACTCCTCTACCTCATTCCAGATATTTTCCTTCATGTGTAAGTAGCTTCATTAATGTCATGGTTTTGGTCTTTTGATCCAAATCAGGAGGCATATCACCATTTTATAAATGATACAACATTGCTATTTCATAATAGTTCAATGGAGATGCTCAGAGTACACATGACACATGCAGGAAAATATATAACTTAATAGTGCCAGTAAATATAGGAAGACTACTTAAGTGTGAAGAAATACTCAAAAAACCTTTAGAATTCTAAATTAAGCAAATGATTCTCTGTCCCATTCACTTTTCATGAGATTAGCATCAAAATACTAGACTACTGAAGAGAGTCAACATATATCCAAAAAATGCATAGAAAATAGTCATCCTTTTAGAGCCATAAATAGGGTGATGTCAAGAAATATTTTACAAAGAGTTGCCCTCTGAACAAGTAAAATGGTGGAGTCCATCTGTGGACACATACACAAAGTTGATGCTGAGAAAGACTTCTGCTGGTAGAACATAACCATGCTATCTATAGTTAGTGTACTGATTATTAGCCAGATTATTGGATGTTTGGGAACCTTCTTAGGGTAATGTTGGCCAAGACAGAAACAGATCTAGAGCATTTCACTCTAAAGTAGTCAAGGTTCTTTTAGCTGCAAGAGGTGGAAACCAACACAGAATAGCTTAAACTGAAAAGAGAACTCTATCAAAGTTCTGAAACCAGATGTGGGAATAATCGGGTTTGGGGTGGCTTTCAGGAATAACTAAATGCAGAACTTTAACACCAGGAGGAACATTTATCTGTCATTTCTGTGACAGTTCATCCCCTTGGCACTCAAAACCAGCTCCCTCTACCTAGAAAAAAAAAAAGTGGGAAAAAAATCCCAGAGAAGGAACAGACTTGCTCCCATCTCTAGAGTAATCAGTTGGGGATAACAGGTGGGTACTGTGATGATATAGCTTAGGTCTGGTGTTCTCTCTAACCAACCCCCTGTGGCTAGGGCAGCAGGGTCATGAAAGAAAATGATGGATCTGAAGGAGATACATTAGTGGAGCAGGCAAAATAGTTGTTCCAGGGGGATCTGTGCTCAGACACAAGGAAGGTGTGTGGGGCAGCTGCACAGGGTATCCACTGAATTCTCCCTGGAGGACAAAAAGGAAGTGGGAGGGCAGAGGCCTTTAAGACATGGTCTTTAATCACTAACTGAAGTCCTGAGTTCTATTTCTGTGGCAAAATAAAGTCCCTGCTATCTTTGTACAATAGGTAAACTTTGAGTATTAAAAAATAATAATTCTTTAATAGGGCTCCCTTGCCGGGAATGCCAAAAAATATGATGATGATGATTTAGACATCCCTGATTCATTACTTTCTGTTAATAGTACAATTATACATATAAATACACTAATGATGTTTAATATTTAGTACTTTAGAAACAGTTGGCTTGTTCTTCATTTAACAACTACTGAGTCAATATGTCAGGCACTGTACTAGGCACTGGACAAAAGTGAGTAAGGCACAGGCCCTGCCTTCATCAAGCTGATAGTGCAGTGGGGTAGAGAGAGAAGCAAGCAGGTCATGATAGTTCAGTATGAGACATGGCATTCCAGGGTTAGGTAGAGAGTGCACTGGTATCTCACCAGGATAGTACTTCATGCCAATTAGGGATTTTAGGGAGAATTTTCCAAAGAAAGTGATATTGATATCTAAGGTGGGACTTTAAGGATGTATAGGAGTTGAAGAGGACAAAGTTGTTGAGAAAAGTGTAACAGCCAGAGGAAGAGATGTGCAAAGGCCCTGCCTGGGCTGCCAAAAACTGTGGCACATTTTAGAACTGAAACTGGTTTTAACATAAGGCTGTAGTGTGGCAATCGATAAGCAGAAGAGAGAGATTAGGTAGAGGGGTAACCAAAAGCCATGTTCTTGGCCACATCAAACAGTTGGCTTATATCCTGAGGACAATGGGAGCCATTGAAGAGTTTTAAACAAAGCAATAACATGATCAAATTTGCATTTTATAAAATTGACTCTGGCTTTACTGTGAAGGATGTGTTGGAAGGGTCAAAACTTAGGAGGATGTTTGGGTAATTGATTTGGGCAGTGATGTTAACCTGAATTTAGTTAGTGTAATGAGAATGGAAAGAAGCAGAAGGAATTAAGCATAATTCAAAAGTTAGAATCAAAAGGGCTAATTGCAACCGAAGAAAGAAAGAAGGGAATAAATTAAGGCTAACCCATAACATTCTGGCTTGGTCATCTGAATGAATGGGGGTGCCATTCATTGAGATGGGGAATACAAAGGGAGAAGATTTGGGGGCAGGATAATAATATTGATTTGGGGTACCTGTGGGAAATCAAAATGGAAATGAATAATAGGCTTTTATATAAGTGGATCTGGACGTCAGTAAAGTGGTCTGGGCTGGAAGTAAATGTTACAAGTGTTAATGGAAGTAACGGGAATGGATAAGGTGGGTGGGAGAGTGAGTAATGTGAGATGAAGAGTGCCAGGCAGAACCCTGAGGAAACCAACAGTAAGAAGAGAGATAATGGAGCCGGCCCAGGAGACCAAGAAGCAGCACCCTGGGAGGCAGGAGTAAAACCAAGAAAGAGCATCACAGAAACAAAAAAAGAGACACTTTCAAAGAGGAAAGACAATTCAAGAGTGTCAAATGCTACAGAGAGGTCACACAATAACTGCAAATTGTCCTTTAGACTGAATAGCAGGAATATGGGTGACCTTGGGAAGGACTATTCATGGAGGGAGAAGGACAGTGGTTGAAGCAAGTTTGGAAGATAAGACATAAAGAAAGTGAATGCAGGCATTTTTGAAATAACTTTATAAACAGAAAGAGGCAGGTATGGGAGGGGACACAGGAGTGAGGTATTTTTTAAGATGGGAGAAATTTGAATATATTTATTCTAGCTATCATATAGCTAAAACCATCAAGGATAGAATGTTTTTCCCAAATAAAGCAGAACACACATAGAACACAGTGGGTTCATGCACTGATCTTAAGTATACAGTTCATTTAATCCTACATGTGTGCACGCCTGTGTACTCGTAAAAACCACCTAGATCAAGATGTAGAACACTCCCTGTATCCCAAAAGCTCCCGTCATGCCTCTCCCCACTCAACCTCACCTCGAGATAAATAAGCACTGTTGTAATTTCTATCACCATAGATTAGTTCTGCCAGTTTTAAACGTCACGTAAATGAATTGATACAGTATATCTGAGATTCATCCATGTGATGCATGTAGCAATTTTTAAAATCTACTGCAATTTATCTGTTTTCCTATTGAACTACTTTGAGTTGTTTCTGACTTACGACTATTATGCACAAAGCTGATATAAATATTTTTGTATATGATCTTTTGGTGGACAGAGATTTTCAATTCTCTTGGAGTAAAATGCTGGCTCATAGAACAGGTGAATATTCAGTATAAGTAGGTAAAAACTACTGGGGCAAAAGTAGGTTTACAGTTGTGAGTACACAAAACACAAGTTTATTCTTATATTATTACTTATATACTTTTGCTCATCCCTGTATAAACACAGATTTTTTAAAAAGGGGTAGTACCAATTACACTCCCAGTATCAAGATATAGAAATTCTTCTCACCTAAGTTTGGTATTGTCTGTCTTTTTTATTTTAGCTTTCTGGTGAGCAGATGCTTTGAAAGTCAGGCTATTTGAGATTATACAGGCCACAGCTTCTCGGTTGATATTTATAAACATTTCAAAGCTTTCTACCTTAAGCATTTTCCATTATTGGCTACTGCCGTTAAGTTGGCCAAATCTAATATTAAGAACATGTAAACAGAATTCAGATGTTTCATAAGAAAGAGGTAATTTAATTCCCCTTTAAAGTTAGCTAAATTATAACATAGTGATCAGGAAAATCCTGTCAGAAAGGATCTCACTCCTAATTATGAAGATGTAGGAAATATTACCATCAATGTCTTGGTAAGAATTGAGTGGCTTATATTATGATGAAATCCTTCCTTGATACATCTATTCCAATTTACATTCTGTGTAAGTAGTGAGTTTGAAGATGATGGCTGTTTCCTCTTCTCATTTTCATTTTAATGAACTATACTTAAAATCATCATTAACTATGATCAGAATTATAGACTCCACTGTTTTGAAGAATGCTCATGAGTCTTTTGGGAGAAAATAATAAAATAGAATAAACTATTGACATGAAATTGAATACTGGCTATTCTATAATTTGATGCATAAGCTTCCCCTCTCTTTGATGCAGTTTCTATTTGATGCAATATCTAAAACCTGACAAAGAAAGTAAATATATGACACTCAAATAACATTTTCTGTATGATTTATTCACGTTAATATTACACATGAAGGTGGTTAACATCATCACCTAATAATTTAAATGTCATGGGAAATCTACTGAAAAATCTGCTCATATATTTTACTAAAATAAGATGACTTACAGATTTAAGTGTAAAACCTGAGGTGATGAAAGTACTGAAAAATAAGAGATACATGTTTATATAATTGAGTTGGGAAAGGCCTTTCTAAAAATGACACCAAAACTAGTGACCAAAATTTAAAGTATTTGATACATTTGACTGCAAATTTTTAAATTTCTTTACTCAAATAAAATAATACCACATAAAAACAGATCAGTTCAGAAATGTGAAACATTTTATTGGACAACTGATCAGGTCTCTTAAAAGTCAATTTCATAGGGAAAAAAAAGCAAGGGACTTCTGTAGATGGGAAAAAAAAAAGGAAAAAGACTTAACAACCTTGTGTGAGCCTTGATTGATTCCTGGTTTTAAAAATTAAAAAAACAAAAAACAAAAGATATTTAGGGACCATTGAGAAAACTTGAAAACACATTAGATAGTATTAAGGATGTTTTCTGTATTTATTAATTGTATAATTAATTAATTTCTATAGTTACTTAGTTGCAATTGAAGGACAAAGAAAAAGATTTTCAACAAATGTTTCATAAAGAAATGAACACACTTTAAAAGCAATTAAAAATTAATAAAAAGACAAATACTTTATAAATAAAATAAGCAAAGGATATGAAATCTGAAGTAATGAAAGAAGAAATAAAATGATCAGAAGATATATGGCAAATTTTTCTAGCTTGCTGGTAATCAAAGAAATGTCAATTAGATTGCCAAAGATTGAAAAAAGTTATGAAATCTACTATTATCTCAGAAGTGGCTGGTAGAGGACATAAATTAGTTTAAAGTTGATGGATGATTTTTTAGCAACATTTATCAAAACCCTTAAAAATATTTCCATTTTTCATAAACCTGTTGGCCATGTTTATGTCCTCTTTTGAAAAATGTCTCAGCATCACTAGGGGTCAAGGAAATGCAAATCAAAACCACATGAGATGCCACTTCACACCAGTAGGGAAGGCTATTATAAAAGGACAAAAGATAAGTGGTGGCAAGACTGTGGAAAAGGACTCTTATATACTGTTGATGGGGATGTAAATTGGTATAGCATTATAGGAAGCACTATGGAGATTTCTCAAAAAAATAAAAATTAAACTACCATTTGATTCAGCGATCCCACTTCTGGGTATATATCCACAAGAAATGAAATTGGTATTTTCAAGAGATATCTGGACTCCCATGTTCACTGTGGCATTATTCACAATAGCCAAGATAGGGAAACAATCTAACTGTCTACAAATGAATGAATGGATAAGTACAATGTGGTATCTATACATATAAAAGCCTACGCGACTGGCCTACCGGCCCATCAGCCAGTAGCTATGATATCCACTGACCACCAGGGGCAGACGCTCAACGCATGGGCATGGAAACATGAAACAGACTGATAAATCTAGGAGAGAAGGGGGATGGGAAGGGCGGGAAGAGATTAACCAAAGATCTTATACACATACTAGAGGCCTGGTGCATGGACTTGTATACCAGTGGGGTCCCTCAGCCTGGCCTGTGAGGATTGATCCAAAACCAGTAGTCCAACATCCGCTGAGGGGTCCCAAATTGCGAGAGGGTGCAGGCCAGGCCAAGGGACCCTACCGGTGCACAAATGCCTCACTTACCTATTATAATAAAAGCGTAATATGTTAATTAGACCAGACATCCTTCTGGATGACCTTCCGGAAGAAGCCAGGGCTGTAAGGGAAGCTCGGTCCCAGGTGCCTGCCGGTGGCTGAAGGAAAGCCTGGGTCCCAGGTGCCAGAGGGAAGCCGGTGCCAGCAGCCAGGGGAAGGAAAGCCCACTCTTGCACAAATTTCGTGCATCGGGCCTCTAGTAGTTAATAATACTGTATTGTATACTTGAAATTAGCTAAAAGAATAGGTCTTAAGTATTTCTACCATATGCACAAAAATAGTAATGATGTGAAGTGATATATATGCTAATTAGTAGTAACCATTTCACAAATGTATACAATATCAAAACATCATATTGTCTACTTTAAATGTGTATAATTATTGTCAATTATACCTCAATAAAGCTGTAAGAAATATTTCCACCTTTAATTCCATAGCGATTTATGCTAAAGATATAATCATGCATTTTATAAGGATATGTGGGTAAATTTTTCTTAAAATGAAAATTTGTAGGTATACTTACATGGAAAAGCATTATTGTGTACCATTATTCTAAAAGCAGATTATAAAACACTATTTATATAATCTCATTCATTCTAAACTTGTGAATTTTATATCTTATATATTCACTTAAGAATTACCACATACACTCAATCCAATATGTCTTTGGATGATCACAAGATGGTGGTAATGTGTTCTAAGGAAACAGTCTAGAGAAGTTTACCCCTAAACAACAGTTCCCAAAATAATGTTTTAAAATGTACACATTAGAAAAATTCTTAATTTTCTTATTTTTTTACTCCTTTATTGTCTACCAATTCTGATTATTTCTTCCAAAGTCAATGATATTTTCTAAATAGCTTCCCAAAATATATCTAGTTTTTAGACTCTATCAGCAACTTTTCTTGATTATTTAGCCTTTCAAGTGGGATGTGTGTTACTGCATTCTATGGGTTTCTTTTTTGTTTTTGTTCTAATTTCTCAACAAAGCAGAATTTTCCTTTGCTTTTGCAAAACAAAAGTTTTAGAATATAATTGACCTCATATACCTAATATATCTTCATTTTTAATTTTTCTACATGTGTAGCAGTTATTTGACCTGATTTAACATAATCTGGAATTAGAATTTCTTCTCTGTGTTCTACATCTGGGTCTGAATTTAAATTGAGGGTTTTCTAGACTTTTAAATGTTGCTTTTTTTTCCATCCATGGTGTCTGTTGACCGATTTATCTCTTCGGAGGCTTTTGATTCTGTTTTAAAGTCATGTGGTCATGGTACAGTTGTAGATGCTCAGATAATCTGAGATCAGGACATTTTTATTTGTATTTTCCAAAGGAAAAGAGATGATTAGGATTTACCTTTTTCCTCCCATAACAATGGCTTCTGTGGAAGGATCAATGTCAGTGTGAATTCACACCTGCAACCTATAATACTTACATGCTAGTTCTATATTAGTGACTCTCTGGTATTCTTCCTTTTACGCCCACATATCTTTCTTTTGGGGGGCTTTACACTTAATCTTGGAGCTCCCTTCTCCCTCCCTTCCTCTTAAAGAGTCAGCCACACAGCATGCCTGCATTCAATGTTTAGTGCAATAGACAAAGCCTGGACTTAGGACTCAGTGTTCCAATCCCAGACTTAATATATATGTGACCCAACCTCTGCTTCTTCATCTTTAAAAATGTGAATAATATCTACATCCAAGAGTCTTGTGTCTTCTATTTCTGGCAATACACTCAGTTAGATAACTCTAAAACATACAAGACAGATAAGTTGTATAAAATATGACAAACACTTTTAAAAATATATAACTGATATAGAAAAGAGATACTCACATAAAGTCGTGCCTGCCCTTGCTGCTCAGATCCGGTCTTTGTCTTTCTCCACCCTGTATCACCAGGCTCCCTGGTCCTCTAGCTTCCTGTTGAGCTTAGTCAACTGGGAACCCTGGCCAAAGTTTGTAGGGATGGGGAATGGTGAGGTCAAGGCATTTATTCTTCTATATCCCTCCTTATAAGGTCCCTTTGAACTGGCTGTGTCCCATAACCACTCGTAACTGTTCTACCCAAGGAGGCCTGCACTATACAACTCTCTCTCCGCTCATCATTTAGTGCCTAGAAGTGTGACAATGCCATGATGCCAGTCTCAAATTCCTTATGGTCCCTGCTTGCCATGCATACCTTTGTCATCAATCCCTAGGTCAGTGGTTCTCAACCTTCCTAATGCCGCGACCTTTTAATTACAGTTCCTTATGTTGTGGTGACCCCCAATTTCATTGTTATAAATTGAACATAATTAAAGCATAGTGATTAATCACAAAGCAATATGTAATTATATATGTGTTTTCCGATGGTCTTAGGCGACCCCTGTGAAAGGGTCGTTCGATCGCCAAAGGGGTCGCGACCCACAGGTTGAGAACCGCTGCCCTAGGTAAATAAATGCTTTTTGAATCTTTCATTTGTTTCCTGTTGGGATTCTGATACAAACCACAACACTCAAAAGGCTACATGTTTCAAAAAGGTAGTCTGGGGAAAATATACCTCCAGCACAAGAAGATAACTAGGATGTTTACTTGACTCAACCTCCTAAGAAATAATAACTATGCTTCTCACTGCCATTGTAGTCCAAAAGCAATACTTCTCAGGAATCTACAAAGTCCTGTTGAATATGTGACTTCAAGCTTAAGTCGTAAAACACATAGAGAAGAAGCTAGAATGAGAACATCCAACATATTTCTAATAAGAGTTTCAGAAAGGAAAAATAGAGAGAATACAATGATGACACAGGGCACCAAGGAAAAAGGAAGATCTTAAAAACTGCCAGAGAGAAAAGACATTGCCCACAGAGGAACTACAATGAAACTGAAAGCAGGTTTCTCCACAGCAAATATAGAGACCAGATGACAATGGAATAAAATGTGTAGCAGATCACAGTAAATGAACCAATTCAGTAAATGAGCAATACAGTTGCCTCCACCTCTTAGTTGACTGTTTCCTATGAACCAAATGAGTTCTTTATACTTTATGCATATTTGTCTGTTTTACTCAGTGTAATTCAGTATTTGCATCTTTCTCTTGTTTTAATAGTAGTTTAGTTTTTCCGTACTTGTACCTGTTAATCTTTTTAGAAAAAAAATTTTTTTTTTATTTCAGAGAGGAAGTTTACAAGAGAGGGAGAGAGAGAGAGAGAGAAACATCAATGATGAGAGAGAATCATTGATTGATCAGCTGCCTACTGCATGCCCCCTACTGGGGGATTGAGCCCACAACCCAGGCATGTGCCCTGACTGGGAATCGAACAGTGACCTCCTGGTTCATAGGTCAGTGCTCAACCACTGAGCCACAGTGGCTGGGCTGTACCTGTTAATCTTAACTAAAGTTGTTTTAACCTTTAAATGAGAAACTGTTAGTAAAAATGCAGAAATATTTTAACACTTATTAAAAAACAAAATGGAAAAATTATACTAAAGTTCTAGGAGATATAAATTAGAAAGAAATTAAGGAGTCTATAAAATTGGTTAGTAACTATTGCCAGAAAATATATATATTCCTGGGATTTATAGCAAAGACTTTAGCTGAAAAATGACAAAGCTTATGGATACACAATTGGAATAAACAAACATGAGGAAAAAAGGCAATTCTGTTAATAGTTGAAAAACCATATGGTAAGCTAATATATAGTATTTTACACATTGCATATTAGCAAAATGTCAAACATGATTACAACAGCCCTGGTAATTCTGTGGTAAAATTGGTATACTTATATGTTGCCAAAGGCAGAGACATTTACATTTGCAGAACTGAAATTAGAAATTCAATTTTTCAGTCACATTAGCCTATTTCAAATGCTCAAAAGCTACAGGCAGCTATTGGCTACCATTCTGCTCTGCACAGAAGACTATTTCCATCACCACAAGGAGCTCTGTGCTGCTCTAGAGGACAGACACAGAGCAGAATTGATGCTGGCTGAATATGCACAACTTCCATTGGACTTGATGCTTCAAATTGTTCTCCATTGGTCGTATTAATTGACCTTTCCATTGGCACATTGCTCCAGCTCCTCTTAAACACTTGGTATTTTCAGACTTTTATTTTTCTAATCTAGTGGGTATGAAATGCTATATTTTGCTGATTTAAATATGTATGTCCCTGATTACTAATGAGGTTGAGTGCTTATTTATTTATGTATTTATTATCCTTTCATATTTCCTTTTCTGTGAGTTCCCTGTTTGTTTTTTTCCACATTACTATGCTAAAATTATTTAAAATGGGAAAATGTCTATGATAAAGGGATAAGTTAGAAAAGAAGAGGAAGAATACAAAATTGGCCTAAAATAATTTCAATTGGATGAAAATAAATATCCGGATGATCAAAGTTTGGAAAATATGTCACAAAAGTTAACTTAGAAATATTAAAAAGTAGGATTTGGGGGTAACTTACTTTTCATCTAAAAATTATTTTACTATTGTCATCATACTATTTTATCATTTCCAAAAAACAAACAAATTTAATATTGCTTGATGTTTGGGAAAATTGCCCTAAAGCTTCTTACTCTTTGTTTTCTAAGTCTTCTTCCTGGCTCCATGTAGACTGGTGATTATTTTTCTTTATTCCTGCTATTATTGTTATTTGACATTATTCCTTTCTGGTAGAACACTGTGTGCTTGACCTAAAAAAATAAAAGTATGTGTGTGTGTGTGTGTGTGTGTGTAAAATAGAGTGGTGAGAGAAGAAAAACATTTCAAGATTTGTATCTTTAATTAGACGACATGTTTAAATTGCGGTGGAAACTGCATTTCATAATTCATAGAAGATGGAAATGGGTTTCTGCGCCTATCTCTTGGAGACATCGCATATTCATGTTTGGAAATGTAACTTAAGCACACAGTAGTTAAGTAAGTAGTCCACTTAGGGAATGAATGAGGTTGTTTAAAATGTGGAACTGCACCGTTTAAAACAAAAATAAAACCGAGACAGAGAGAAATGGTTGTGTAAAAATTAAATACAAATTATTTCCCGTCTACCTAAATTTTTGAGAAAGAATGGGCTGTCTTCGTGTTTCACAGCCACATTAGCAACCAGCATGTGTAACCTCCCACTAGTGAAATGTGCTTGAGTTCCCACGCATACCCAAACAGACTTGTCCCCCATTGGCCCCTTCCCTCTGTCTTACTAGTACCGTCAGCCAGGCGTCTTTCTATTATTTTTCCATTTCCTGCCTGGATCAACTCTTGCAGTCTTCCTGTTACACTCCGCTGAGTGATGACTTCTGCCTCTGGTGCGAGCATTCTCTGCAGCAGTTCCTGAGAGCACAGCCTGGACCTTTACCTTTAACAAGGCCAGACTGGAGCTGTCTTTGTAGTTTGTCTCTGAAACTGCAGGCTGCAGTCTTACATCCTTCAAGCAGACTGAGTATCTCCTGTGGATCCCTGGGATTTTAGCAGTGTGAGCTGGAACGTGCCTTCGTGCATTTTCATCTTCCCCACTTGCTTCCCAACAAGCATTTCTTAGATGACTTGTTCAGAGCAGAAGGCAGAGAGCCTCTGAGTTCCTTGCTCTCGCCCTTGCCCTTGCCCTTGTCAGGGACTGTGCCACTTTCCAGTCGTCTCTCCATGTGGGGCTGTTTGTTAATGCCTGTTCTCATTTGTAAAGTAGGTGTTGCTGTGTTTCCTTTGATTTGCAATGAGATGTCAGATCATATTTGAGTGCTGGCAACATGCGTTCAAGGACAGGAAATAAAAGAAGGCCAAAACGAAGAAAAACTTTTAAAACAAGACGTGGAGTGCAAATGAGGATGAAACCTTGCCCAGTAAAACCTGGAGTGCGAACCAAATAGGATTTGCAACTTGAACGCACACCCTCCAGGAGGCCTCTCAGAAGAATCTGGCAGGCAGTGCTTGGCTCCTGGGGGCGCCTGTCACTGGGATGCCATGTCACTGCTGGCCTGGAGCCTGCCTCCCATGGTCTCTTCCATCTGCCTAAGTTGAGCTAAGGTGTGAGTTGGAATCTGTTTACTAAGCTTTCCCTAATGTGTATCCTGAATGTCATCTGAAAACATTTTTTTCTCCATGTGCCTGGAATGTACTTGGATGTTTACTGAAGCTACTCTTTTGCTTAATGGAATGAGCCTGTGGCCTTGTGTTGTGATTTGGGGGCACTCCATAGGGTCATCTGCCTTAAAGATCAGCCTTACCACTGGCATGCCAACATCACTGCTTCTTTCCTTTGGATGCTAGATGGCTTCCCTGAGGGATATGGCTGTAATAGGCTCACCCACTGCTTCTCAAAGAATGGTTCCTGGATCTGCTGGGAACTTATTAGAAATCAGATGATCAGACCCCAGCCCAGACCCACTGATTTAGAGACTCGGGGGAGGCAGTGCAGCATTGTGGCCCACATGCCTTCCAAGTGACTCTAATGCACGTTAAAGTTTGAGAACCTCCCACCTGAGCCTGTGGGCTTCCAAGTGATGTGTGCAAGGTGATCTGAAAGAAAATATAACCTTGAATTTTAGAGTCTCCTTTTCATATTCCTTTTTTTGTACATTTTAATATACTCAAGATGTTAGTATCGTTGTATATGAAAAAAACTTATCAACAAATACAGGCTGTATCTAAGGAGTGCTGCATGTTTATTTTATTGATGGGGGTGCATAGTATATATACAAAGTTTGAAGCCTACCTGTCTAACATGTAAAAATTCTTATGCTCTATATCCAACTGAGCCATTAGCCATCAAAAATGTCATTTTTTTTTTTTTTTGCATTAACACAGGGGTGGGCAAAAGTAGGCTTACAGTTGTGAATATGTGAAACACAGAGTTTAGTCTTGTATTGTTACTTATTAATTACTGTATTATTTTCCATACAAATAACTGTAAACCTACTTTTGCCCGCCCCTGTATATTTACTTCACTACTCACTTCTGAAACGCTTTGCAAATAATTTATAGTGTTTGTGACTTCATTTGTATAGGGAACTCTCCCATTCCTAGTTAAGTGGTAAAAAAAAAAAAAAAAAAAAAAAAAAAAAAAAAAAATCCTCTGCATTGCATCCTGGATGCTTTGGCCTCTTCTTGGGCAAAGACAGAACAATAATGTCTCACAAACAGCATCAATGCCACCTTCCCCCTTCCCCTCAGGGCACTCATTGTTGTGCATGCAGAGAGAGACAGCGAGCAAGAAAGAGGATTCCGTATCCAATCCTTACCTTGCCCTTTCCCATTCTCATTGCTCTGCTTAGATGAAGGATCCCCAGCAATTTCCCCCAGTTCCCCCGCACATACCAGCCTGTGCTAGCCCGGTGTGCCTCCTGTGTTACGCGCTTATGCTCCCCTGGTTCTAGGCGTGCCCCTGAGTTAGGCAGAAAATATTGTACACCTATAAATAGAAAAATGAATGGAACTAAGAGTAGGGCCGATTTTTAAGCCACAATAATTTAAGGGCTCAACAAAGAAAAAGTAGGACATTTTAATTTAATTCCTGGCACCATATTTTACAGAAAGTCTGCTCTCAATATCTGTGCATTGGATGCATGAACTAACAGATGAACATTCCTAAGCACATTGTGGCAACTTCACGTAGTAGTTGGAAGCATAAATGTAGGTTTGAGTCTTATCATTCCGTTTACTATTTGTTGATTGAGGAAGCTCCATAACCTCTCTTAAGCCTCATTTCCTTCCATCTGTAAATTAAGGATAAAGACAGCAACGACTTCATGGGCTCATTGTGAGAATTAAATGAGATGTAAGTGCTTACTTAGCGTGGTGTCTGGCACATAGTAAACTCTCAGTAAACGTTTGTTATACTGCGTTTGGCTACTGCTGAGTCAAATGCCAAGAAATAATAAAGCAGGTTTCTACCCTCAAGTCCTTTGTCAGTGAGTTCATTAATCTTTTTTTCCCTGTAGCAAAGGACTAATGATCTTACATAATTTATGCTAGCTTGAAAATCAAAAGGAATGCTTCTAGGGGAGGGACTGACCTAAACGTGTGTTCGTCATTATCTCCTCCTGCCCAGATGTCCGTCTGCCTGGAAGAGCTGTTTCTGCTCTTGAGCCAACCATTGGCAGAGGCGCAGAGCCCTGTCATTCCGTTTCACCTAATGGTGCATTATACTTCATTATCAGAGAAAGAAGAAATTAGAGGCAGGTCTCCACAGTGGAGCCATTTACTTGAAAACTTGATGGCAGTAAAATGATACCACACCAAGGAAGGAATAAAAGACTGCAAGTTTTCTATCACTGTGGAGAAAAAATTAATTTGTCTTAAAGGAGACTTTACAATATGTTATGATCAAAACACCATGGGATAATCCTGGGAGTTTCAATGCACTCTCACAAAAGGATTCCAGGAAAAGTAACACTTTCTTCTCTTTTCCAAATTCACCCTTTGTGGGCAGCAGGAAATCACAGTAAATACTATGTGAATGTGAATTAATAATTAAGTAAGAAGAAAGCCTGTGACAAAGATAGAAAGATGTCTAGACATCATATATACAATTGCCTCCCTGGGGCACTTTGCCATTCATTTGTGCTGGTTATGACCATATAGCTCCTATGTATTATTTCACGTAAATCTTTACATAATGCCAGTGGAGCAGCTATTCTTATTTTAGTTCATTATTTGAGACCCTTCGCGGTTAAGGAATCTGCCCAAGGCCACACCTTATAAGTCACGGCATCAGGAAATAATAAACCCAGACTGTTGGGCACTGGACCACTTAGGCTTCACTGTAGAGCTTGTGGGGTGGTCTTTATGTTAATATTTATTCCTTCTTAGAGAAAATGTGAACAACTGCGGTCAGATCCACAGCTGCTGAAATTACCAGCCTGGCCTCTTTGAGAAGAGTGCTGGTGCCACACGGTCAGCCTTGAATGTTCCATTGGATTCATTTCCACAACCATGGATTGAGAGCCTTCAGTGAGTCAGACACTGTGACTGCGATAAGTGCTTAGAAAACAGAAATAATGAATAAAACGTCCTGCTCTTGAGGATATTGATCTGGAAAGAAATGTACCAAAAGCTTAACAATGGATACTTCTGGTATTTGTGTGTCATCTTTTCTCTTTTTACTTTTCTGAATAAAATGTCTGTTCACATGCATTACTTGAAGAATGCATTTTTAAAAGGGGTCTGCAAGAAAAGAAACTCTTAAGAAACCTAGCTGTGATGGTGAAATGTAACCCCAGCCTTCCAACTCCTCACATCTCATAGGCTCTACTCTTTAAAGTCTACCCTGAGGACCAATTAATTGAACACCTACTGTGTACTAGACAATCTGCTAAGTGTTGCAAGTTACAGATAAACAAGATAAACCTGCTGGCTTTGAGGAATTTATAGTCCTGTGGGGAAAGCTCCTGGTGGAATACGATATTTTCGTACACAGACACTGGTTCTGTTTGCATAAGGCTTTTGCCTTTTTGTAAAAAAATAGCTCTTACATCTGTCTAGAAATGCACATTTCCATATTGGCATGAAGTGTCATCTTTTCAGTTATGCAAAAAAATACAGAGTTTCATTGCATGCTAATAAAAAGGCAGAATAACACCACAGAATCCTATCAATACTAATAAAAGGGTAATATGCTAATTAGACTGGATCAACCAGACATCTTCTAGATCAGCTGTGGGCAAACTACGGCCCGCGGGCCGGATCTTGCCCGTTTGAAATGAATAAAACTAAAAAAAAAAAAAGACCGTACCCTTTTATGTAATGATGTTTACTTTGAATTTATATTAGTTTACACAAACACTCCATCCATGCTTTTGTTCCAGCCCTCCGGTCCAGTTTAAGAACCCATTGTGGCCCTCGAGTCAAAAAGTTTGCCCACCCCTGTTCTAGATGTATGACATTCTTCCGGACAAAGCCATGGTGGTGGGGGCCGAGGCAGTTACGGGAGATCAGGCCGGCAGGGGAGAGCAGTTAGGGGCGAGATCAGGCCTGCGCAGGGGAGCAAGCAGTTAGGGGCGCGATCAGGCAGTCAGGCAGAGGCAGTTAGAAGCGATTAGGTCGGCAGGGGAGCAGTTAGAGGCATCAGGCTGGCAGGCAGAGGCAGTTAGGGGTGATCAGGCAGGCAAGCAGGCAAGCGGTTAGGAGCCAGTGATCCCAGATTGTGAGAGAGATGTCCCCTAAGGGGTCCCGGATTAGAGAGAGTGCAGGCTGGGTTGAGGGACCCGCCCCAGCCCCCCCGCACGAATTTCATGCACCAGGCCTCTAGTTAGATATAATAGTTAAAGAGCTTCTAGTGCTGGGTAGAAGTCTGAAGTTGAAACAGTAAGCTGCAAATGCTAAAAAAAGTTCTAACTCTTTTCTAAATCCTCCTTATAAGCTAAAGAATGAACGAAAGGGCTAACCTGAAGGCACTGAAGCTCTATATTTACAGTTGCTATTAGTATGATAAACAGAGGCCATTGTCTGCCCTAACCCCTAAACCCTGCCCAAAGAGCCTTTCTGCCTAAATCTTCTGTGAGTCTAAAAAATAGAATTTCAGGCCTGTGTTGGCCATATTTTGGACTCTCCTGGTCTTTTGTCACTGCTGTAAACAGTCTCACATGTAAGAGGAGGTGATTGGCATTGCAACTATGATGGATTTGAAAATTAGTTATTCTATACCTACACAATTCACATGTCACAATTCATTTTTAAAGTATTGACTGGCATTTTGTGCTGTTATAGTTAAAGGAGATGAGGAAATTTCTTTTTTTTTTTTTATCAAAAACTCTCTTTTATATTAACTGAATAACTTCCATTTGCCCAGCTCTCTTGGGTTGTTTTAAAACTGGCATTGTGTCAGCAATATTGATGAAGCCTGCAGCTTCAGCTAAAGAGAAATAGAGCAGCACCTGACTTAATGACATAATTAAGAATGAAGGGCTCAATACCATTTAGCTAAACTAACAATTCAATATGTTGAGGCCTAAAATCCCAGTGGATAAAAGCAGGAATGAACTGCATGCTGCAATTAATGACCCAGACTTTGAATATAATGAAAATAAATGAGTTGAATTCTTTGCAGTGTATCACATGATAATTGAATGATAATTGACCTTTAAAGATCATTGACATCAGTACAAATAATAAGCATCCGAGATTGAAAATCTTGATTTTAGATGCAAAAAAAATATTTTTCAGAATAAAATTGAAAACAGATAGTTATATGTTTCTGTAAAATAAATACACTCACACATACACACACATACACACACACATACACATACACATACACATACACATACACATACACATACACATATATATTTAAACACAGACTGATCCTAGCTATAGTCAGCGGGGAAGAGCTGTGTTCTACCCATGTAACCTAATGTGCCAATTGTCATTCCAGCAGAGACTTAAGAATTCAAGACTCAGACTCTCTCAGGCACAGGCCTCTGTCTGCCAGCTGTGAGAATCCCAACCCCTGTAACCAGGGCCTAATGAGCTGTTTGCAGACTCCATAAGACCCCAAACAGGAGATCATAAAGAGAAAACCACTGAGGGAATCAGGGGGAGAAAGAAATGGAAGGGCCAATGCACTGGCCAGTGTGCTATGTAGTTAGAGCATCGGCCCGCACTCTAAAGGGTCTTGGGTTCAACTCCAGGTCAAGGGCACTGAGTTGCAGGTTCTGTCCCTGGCCAGGTTGGGGTGCATATGGGAGGTAACCAATCCATATGTCTCTCTCACATCGATGTTTCTCTCCCCTTTCTCTCTCTCTCCCTGTCTCCCTTCACTCTCTATAAAAATCGATGGGAAAAATATCCTCAGGTGAGGATTAACAAACAAACAAACAAAAAATGGAAGGCTCAGGAAACCCTCAAGCCCAAAGGATAGAAAGATGAGGGAAGAGGCTAAAACAGAGTAAGAAAGCTATTTTATTTTGGAGATTGAAAAGATCGGGCCTTATATATAAAGGTTCATTTTCTACTGATCAATAGGCATGAGATTCAAGTATCACGAAAAAGAATTTATGATATGTAGCCTATTAACTCTGTCAGCCTCTGATGCCCTGAGAAATTCCCAGAAAGTCTCAGAATCGCCAACAAAGTCACCACCCAGTCCCAATTCTCTCCAGCAATGCCTTAATCAGTAACTTCTAAGATAAATAAGGTGATTTACAATTCAATAGCCATAGTTTTAGTCTTATTTCATTGTAAGTAGCATAATGTCAGGAAACTGATGGCTATTGATTTTTTTAAGTGTTTAAAATCTGTTTAAATATAGTTTTTAATCTTTAAATGGAAAATAAATAAGCTGCTTGGTAATACTACCCAGTATTTATCAACTCTCTCCCAACGGGGTCAGGGGGAAATGTCAGAGGTCATGTCAGAGATCCTGCCAGAGGACAAAACAAAAGTAACAGGGAAATGAGGGCCATAAATAATATGGCCCTAAACCAGCGGTTCTCAATCTGTGGGTTGCGACCCCTTTGGCGGTCGAACGACCCTTTCACAGGGGTCGCCTAAGACCATCCTGCCTATCAGATATTTACATTATGATTCATAACAGTAGCAACATTAAAGTTATGAAGTAGCAACGAAAATAATTTTATGGTTGGGTCACAACATGAGGAACTGTATTTAAAGGGCTAGAAGGGCCCTGACTGGTTTGGCTCAGTGGATAGAGTGTTGGCCTGCGACTGAAGGGTCCCGGGTTCTATTCCGGTCAAGGGCATGTACCTTGGTTGCGGGCACATACCCAGTAGGGAGTGTGCAGGAGGCAGCTGATCAATATTTCTCTCTCATCGATGTTTCTAACTCTCTATCTCTCTCCCTTACTCTCTGTAAAAAATCAATAAAATATATTTTAAAAAAAACAAAACCTTAAAAAAATAAATAAAATAAAATAAAATAAAATAAAATAAAATAAAATAAAATAAAATAAAATAAATAAAGGGCCAGAAGGTTGAGAACCACTGCCATGAACTGTGCTAGCCCCTTGAACCTAGTTGCTTTGCATAAAGGTGCTCAAGGTAGCGACCAAAAGGTAATTCAGTTGCACTTCAGTTTCTCCTTCCTGTGAAAATCCTTTCATTTCTGACTCAACCCGAATAGCTCCAGGGTAGAGTTTGATCCCCACTGGTGTTCAGTGGTGAGGACATCACAGAGCCATATGTTACCATGAAAGGAGGTGCTGTGAAGTGAGGGGATTTACTGCAATTATTTCTCCAATGGTCCTGGGAGGACCAAACTTGCTATGACTCTCTATGAAGAAACTACAGGTCTCTGCCTAAAACACAACTTTCATTAAAAAAAAACTCACTAGAAGAAGATTATGAGGAAAATGAAGACATAGGGAGAAAAATGTCTTCTTTTCATTTCTTCTCATTAACTAGGCTTCT
This sequence comes from Myotis nattereri, assembly GCF_964212035.1. NCBI lineage: Eukaryota > Metazoa > Chordata > Mammalia > Chiroptera > Vespertilionidae > Myotis > Myotis nattereri. The sequence continues at coordinate 33,443,584 of NC_138079.1, forward strand.
CTTTTAATTGCACTGCTTATTTTGGTATACAATAGTAGAGTCATTTAGTGAGTATCTGGCATATGTTCTGGGTTTATGAACTTGGATAGACCCTATAATTGCCTGTAAGAGTGAGTCTGAACCTAAAATAACAACTGGGTCACGTATCCACACACATGTGTGCCCTCTTTGACTTGTGACTCTCCATGGGTTATATACACTCAGGGGACTACCTGAGTGTCTACTTCAAGGAAACCTTGAAGGCTAGAATCTGAGGCTGTCCTTAAATTTGGCACAGAATTAGGGTTAAATGGAATCCATGTGGGAAGAAACCACAGGCGGTATTAGAAGAGATAGCCTGGAGATAAAAATCCTTGGGTAAACCATTAAATCCCTTTCCTCCCTGGCTATTTTCTCTGAAAAATAAAGCAAAGGGTATGATCCCTTCCCTCATCCCGTTTGGCTTCCTGAATCTTTCCTTACCTTTTGGCTCAATAGCCAACAACAGGACTGATTGGGAAATGACAAACTTGGTTACATTGGCTGCAACAGGAGTTCTGGTTCCCATCTCTGCTATAGCAACAAACCCCACATGTTTACTAACATCTGTGAAATGCTGATGCTTGTCAACGGGGTCACACCTATTTTCCTCAGCCTAACGGCATGTTTATTTAACCAAAGTTCATATGTGGGAGCAGTAAGCACATAAGACATGTAATAGGATAGCAGATAATTTTAAAACTAGAGACTCTACGCAAGCATGAGGCTAAGTAAACACAACTTTCATGAGCTAAGATGGATTGCAGCCAACCTCTAACAGTCCTTCACAATTTGTACTCGTTTTCCCACACATGGTCCCATTTGATCCTTGAAATAACCTTGAGGGACTTCAGCCCAAATGGTTGTTATCCCTACCTCACAGCTTGGGAAACTGAGTCCCAGAGAAGTTAAGGTGGCTTTTCTAAGATCACAATTCTAACCAGCCAGGTCTATATTTAGCGCTAAGTTTTCTGACTCCTGAACCCATTTTCCTTTTATTATGTTTTTCTGCCTTCAACTAAATATATAAACCACTACATTAGGGACAGACTTTCAAAACAACAAACATTTGCTGGTTTTCAAAAAGCTTTTAGTAGCTGCTCAGAACACCAAAGTCTGGCAAATTCGGCAAAAAAGCAGACACAGGGCCAAGGCATTTTGTAACTGAAATCCCCAGTGTGTTCTCTCCTAAACTTGACCTCACTAGCCATAAAGCTTCTCAGTTGTTTTGTTCAATTTATGCCATGAAAATAGTTGGGGAAATGAAAATCCTTGGACATCAAGAAAATACCCATCACCTAGATTCTACAATTAACATTTTTTTTTTTTAATTAAATCTTTATTGTTCAGATTATTACATTTGTTCCTCTTTTTTCCCCCCATAACTCCCCTCCTCCCAGTTCCCGCCCCACCATCCGCCCTCACTCCCCACCCACTGTCCTCATCCATAGGTGCACGATTTTAGTCCAGTCTCTTCCCGCATCCCCCACACCCCTTTCCCCCCCAAGAATAGTCAGTCCATTCCCTTTCTATGTCCCTGATTCTATTATAATCAACAGTTCATTCTGTTTATCGGATTATTTATTCACTTGATTCTTAGATTCACTTGTTGATAGATGCATGTTTGTTGTTCATAATTTGTATCTTTACCCTTTTCTTCCTCTTCCTCTTCTTAAAGGATACCTTTCAGCATTTCATATAATCCTGGTTTGGTGGTGATGAACTCCTTCAGCTTTTCCTTATCTGTGAAGCTCTTTATCTGACCTTCAATTCTGAATGATAGCTTTGCTGGATAAAGTAATCTTGGTTGTAGGTTCTTGGTATTCATCACTTTGAATATTTCTTGCCACTCCCTTCTGGCCTGCAAAGTTTCTGTTGAGAAATCAGCTGACAGTCGTATGGGTATTCCCTTGTAGGTAACTGAGTTTCTTTCTCTTGCTGTTTTTAAGATTCTCTCTTTATCTTTTGCTCTTGGCATTTTAATTATGATGTGTCTTGGTGTGGTCCTCTTTGGATTCCTTTTGTTTGGGGTTCTCCGAGCTTCTTGGACCTGTAAGTCCATTTCTTTCACCAGGTGGGGGAAGTTTTCTGTCATTATTTCTTCAAATAGGTTTTCAATATCTTGCTCTCTCTCATCTTCTGGCACCCCTATAATTCTGATGTTGGTACGCCTGAAGCTGTCCCAGAGGCTCCTTACACTATCCTCGCATTTTTGGATTCTTTTTTCATTTTGCTTTTCCGGTTGGGTGTTTTTTGCTTCCTCGCATTTCAAATCATTGACTTGATTCTTGCGCTCCTCTGTTCTGCTGTCGGGAGTCTGTATAATATTCTTTATTTCAGTCAGTGTATGCTTAATTTCTAGTTGGTTCCCCAATATAACATCGAGGGTCTCATTAGTTTTCTTGTAGATCTCATTAAGTTTATCGGCGGCTTCTAAACAGTTCTTGAGAGACCTTAAAAGTGTGGTTCTGAACTCTATATCTTCCATTGACAATTTTGTCCTGTTTCTTTGTCTCCGCATTTTGTTATGCTTCCTTGGTGCACCCCCTAGTGGTCTTTGTGCGCAGTCTTATAAACCTTGATTGTTGTAGCTAATTCCAGGGAGGGTTTGACCTCCAGGCCAAGTGGCTATGAGAATCAGCTGTGTCAGCAGTGAGAGAACTTCTGCCCTCTAGAGAGGTGCTAATCTGGCATTTGCCTGAGGCTATCGGGCAAATGCCTCTGTGCAGGGCTTGGGCGGGGCGGGTCGCACAGGATCAACAGGGTGGGCCTGAGAGAGCAGTTATGGCCGCTCTCAGTCCTGTCCCCAGGGGCTCTGCCTCTCTGAGTCCCAGCACCCGCTGCAAAGCTCGGAGAGAAAGCTGCACTCGCTCTGACCGAAGCTAGGCAGTCCCGCTTCTCCCGTTTGAGTCTGGGTCCCTAAAGACTCGCCCGGATCTGGAGCTCAGAGTCTGCGACTCCCTCCCGATTGAAAACGCCAACCGCGCCCTCCGCCGCCAGCCCGCTCCGCGCGCGCACTCCGCACCTCAGAATTTGACTTCAGCACTGCGCCTCCTCTGAGTGTCCGTATGCGTTTCTCTTTCCTCCTAGTTGTAGGACTTCCACTCAGCCAGCGTCCCAGTGGTTTTGGGTGATGTCCGTTCCGTCTTTTAGTTTCACTTTTGAAATAGTTGTTCAAAGCAGCAAACTCCGGCGTTAACCTATGCCGCCATCTTGGTTCTCCTACAATTAACATTTTATTACACTTGCTTTACCACATATCTACCTGTCTTTTCATCCCTCTATCCAACCAGAAATTCACATTATGTTTCCGAAGTTGCAGACATCAGTAAACTTTACTCCTGAACAGTTCAGCATGCATATTATTAACTAGAGGTCAATACTTGCTTATGGTTCTCTTTTTAGGTACAATTTTCTTATAAGCAAATACATAAATCTTAAGTGTACCATTCAGAAAGTTTTGCCAAATGAATACACTCATGTATCTCAAATCTCTATCTATCCTCAGCCCAGAAAGTTCCCTCCCCTCATGCCCCTTCCCATCACTATTCTAATATTTGTCACTATTAATTAGTTTTATCTGTTCTTCAACTTCATATAAATGGTGTTATGATTTATTTACTCTTTTGTGTTATGGGATTTTTCTTGCTGAAGATCATGTTCTTGAGATGCATCTGTGTTGTTTCATGTGTCAGGAGTTCATTCCTTTTAATTCTTCAGTATTACTCTATTGTGGAAATATACTGAATTCTTTATCCACTTTCCTCTTGACAGACACCTGGCCTATTTCCAATTTTGGGTTATTCTAAATAAAACTACTGTGAATACTCCTATAGAGATCTTTTTGTGAATGTTTTCATTTATCTTGGGTAATTACCTAGCAATGGAATTGCCAGGTCATAGGACAGGTGTATGTTTAATTTTATAAGAAACTTTCAGAACTATTTTCAAAGGAATTGTACCATTTTAACCCCCACCAACAATGCATGAGAGTCTCTGTTGCTGCACATCACCACTGATAGTTGGCTTGGTCAGTCTTTTTTGAATTACGAAATAAGAATATCCACAATAGAAAGTGTTTCTATCATCAAGTGATTGAGGTGATATCCACACACATGTACCCTTGTTACTATATCAGTTCAGATTTCTTAAGTCGGATAATTAAAGACATTAAATCCTAATTCTCATCTTTAAGGAATTATGTGAAAGATACATTATTTGGCAGTTATTTTAAATGTTTTTGCATTCAACTTGAGCTCTAAATCACTGAACTATTGTTGACGTTCATTCCTAGGGTGTTTTCCTATTAATACTGAGGCTTTCAACATAATCAAAATGATCAGTTTAGCTTTTGACTTATGCTCATAAGAAAATAAATAATCACAACCTAGTGGCTAACTGATAAAATTTCTTTTGTCTGAATTGAATGAGCATCAGTCACCTCAGGAATGTCTCATAGACCTAAACTTTAAGAAGAATGAATCATTGTAGACTAAGTCTAAGTGATAGTCTAAGTTAGCTCTGAGTTAAGTTGCTGCCATTTCCTTTTTAAATCATTATTTAAAAAATATGATTTCAGAGTGAGGAAGAGAGGGAGAGAAAGATAGAAACATCAGTGATGAGAGAGAATCATTGATTGACTGCCTTCTGCATGCCCCCTCCTGGGGATAGGGCCTACAACCCAGCCATGTGCCCTTGACTGGAATCCAACCATGACCTCCTGGTTCAAGGGTCGACGCTCATCCACTGAGCACACCAGGCGGGTACATTAATGTAAATGTTTCCTTAGTTTTTACCATTTATCCCTGGGAAGTTTCACACTTTCAAATTGCTGTTTTCTTGGCTTTCCTTCCATTCCCCATGCTCTGACTCTTGCTCATTTGTTATGAAAATAACCTAAATGATCTTAACGCTTCTCAAAACTGTGTTTCAGTTCACTGCTTATAACATTAAACATAGTCTAACCCATTTGACAATTTGCCTTTTAATGAACCTTTAGTAATTAGCAATACAGCTGAGTGCTCTAACGTGGGAAAAATACAATATACAAGTCTCGAGGCTAATGTAACCCGGTCAAGGGATCATGAATCACTGACATGAAAGATAACGTTTCCACTGCTCTTTAACTAGTTCCTCTCTTTCTCAATTTTTCCAAGCTCTCAAAGGATAATCCATGCGTATATGTATGAAGTTTCTAACTAGGAAATGTGTAATTCAACTTTAGCAGAAATTAATTTTAGTTTGGCAGATTCCACTTCCAGAGGCACTTATTTAGTTCCTTCCCATAACAGCTACAAAGGGCAAAATGGTTCCACAGTTCCTGGAATCGCCATTGGTTACAAAGGCATTAGGGAGATGGCACCCAAGGAAATGCTATGAATTAGGCATTTTAATCTCCATTTCGATTTGCCTTTTTACAGAAGCACTTAATACATTGCTTTAGCTCTCTCTGTCTAGCTACAAAATAATAAACAAAACATACTGGCTCTGAAGTTATGACTAGAATATTAACTCTAGTCATTTCTTTAAATTACTTTAAATGTCATCTATCTATGAGGTTTGCATATTTTTGGAACTAAGCCACTAAGCACATATTTTATATCTTTGAAAATAAGAATACTCCATGGCTTGGAATGATACTGTCCTCGCTAATTGTCCCATTCATCAAATGTACAATACATACAACAGATTTACTATAGGTGGCTTTTTAAATCTGCATGTGAGCCACCAGGGCCAATGTTATGCGTAGGTGAAAATAGGCAGCTAGGATTGGGACGATGAAGCAGCACAGAAAAGACCTGCCTGCCTTAAAGTATTTTCCCTCTAACTTGCCTTAGGGGTGAGACACTATCTTCACATTTTTCTATCGGAGTCAATGTATTAGCAGGTAACATACAGCACGACTTTTGATTACACCAACTAGTAATGCACAATATCCCTTCAGAGTCTAGTGGGGCCATCCCGGGATGGGCCACAGACAGGGACTTTTTGAAAGGCTCAGATGCTATGAAATCATGAGACCTTATGTGTGTGGTGGAGGAGTATGGGGTCCAGCCTGAGGGTGGGAGGCACCCACGGGAGGAAGCTCTGAAAGAAAATCTGGAAACTTCTACTAGAGATAAGCTTGATCCCAATGTTGGCCTCGGGCTAGAACCCTGAGACACAAATGAGAGAGTATTGCGGTCTTTTATTTTTCTGCTAAAGCTGCGTTTTGCATAGAAGCTCTTTTGAGACACTTTGTTCTTTCTGACACAGGAAAGACACAGGATGAGTGTGCCCCTCACTGGCGCTGAAGCAAAGAATGTTGCATTTTGGGGGGTTATGTAAGCCACAAAGTTAGGCACACCCTGGCTCCGCCACTAAATAAGTACTGAAAGTGAAAACTGTCTTTGTAAAGTGCGGCATAAATACAAATTCCTTTTACATCCAGAATTTAAAAATTGAAGCCTCAATTTTTCTCCTAGTAATTACCCCAGACATTTTGCCACTGACCCACTTTCCAAAGGAATCAAATCCAAACACTGCATTATTTCATCAGATTTCACTGCATTTTAAATGAACGGGGATAGAAATAAAAATAACGCATTAGGACAATTGACAGAGTTCACTTGTAAGCTCCTTCCATTTTAAATCTCGCTCTAAACTTTATCCCTTTTATTTAGTTTGCTTTATCCAACACACGCTAATTTACTTGTATATAAAAGAAGGAGTTCTGCCCTGGTCGGCCTGAGCACCAAGGGTCTCGGTTTCCATTCTGGCCTAGGGCACCACTTGGGTTGCAGGTTCACTCCAGCCTAGTCAGATGCTTGTGGGAAGCAAGCAATGGATGTGTCTCTCTCACATCGATATTTCTCTCTCTCCCTTCGATCTCTGTCTTTCTCCTACTCCTCACCCCCATTTCCACTCTCTCTGAAATTCAATGGAGAAAATATCCTTGGGTGAGGATTTAAAAAAAAAGAGTTTTATTGCCAACTAACTCCTCTTTTCTTAATCAAAAAATAAAAGTGATCATTTGTGTTTTATCATATTCACATTTATTTTTTTTAAATATATTTTTAGTGATTTCAGAGAGGAAGGGAGAGGGAGAGAGAGATAGAAACATCAATGATGAGAGAGAATCATTGATTGGCTGCCTCCTGCATGTTCCCCAGTGGATAGAGTATCGGCATCCACAGGCCAAACCAGCTAGGGCTGTCATATTCACATTTATATTTTTATTGTAGTTAATAGAGAAAGGCTCAAGTACTGTAGAATAAATTTTAAAACATAAGTTCAGTATTTAGCACTAGATTGTTAGGTGTAATTATTAGAATTTTATAACTTTTCTCTTTTTTCATAAAAATTTTATTTTTTCATTAAAAACTTTTGGCCTCTCATAAATTAACCATAGCAAACAATAAAGGAACATCCTGTAGACAGAAACAAAAGCCTTCAATAAAAATAATCTGTATCTGGCTCTCTAATCATATGCTAGGGTCTTAACTATTAAAGAACAATCTCACCACTGGCAATTGACTAGCTCTTCATTTGTCTCTCTGAAAATAAGAGGTTTTAATCTCTTCTTGCAAGCTAGGATATTTTTATGGTTTAAATATATTTTGGAATTTGTTCCAATAGTTAAAGTTGAAAATATCTGATATTTTCAATTACTTAAAACATTTATGATTTTCAGCTCCCAGCAGAAATCTGCTGCTGAAGGGGGGAAAAAATTAAGAGCTGTTAGTCAGAAAGACACTTACGTAAGAACTATGAAATTGGTCATTGGTTTGAAAGCAGGAAGTCCTAAATTTTAGACTCAAAGATTTAAGGAAGCATTATTGAGCACCTTTTCCTCTCAGAGCTAAGGCAAATGGCTGATGAGTGAAATCCTGAGAATGTTCACAGCTTTTCTCTTTCATTGTGTTGCAGCCCGGAAGGTGGTGAGATTCATCCAGAAATCTGTCGGCTTTATATCCAGTTGCAGTGCTGCTTAGAAATGTACACAACAGAGATGCTAAAATCCATATGTCTGCTGGGGTCTCTTCAGTTTCATCGAAAAGGTAGCTACATTTAATATATTGCCATAAACCCTGAGGAATATTAAGCAGAAGTTCATCTTTCGCAAAGTACCTACACGCAATGTATGTCTATCCACATACGATTAGAATGGATGTAAATGTTCAGGAAATATTTGATATTAATTAATAAAATAAATCAATATCAATTCTAAATGCCTAAGAACACTGATCGCCTTGAGCAGAAATTGTGATAGAAACAGTTCTCAATTTATTATTTTACCACTTGTGAGCATGACTTTGGTTAGAATCGACATAGGCATCAAAAATATATAATGATCTTACTAGGCTAGTGAATGTTATCCAAGATTGCTGCTATGTATTTCCCTAAATGAATTAGGTTGCAAGAAGACAAATTACATACTGTATCTCAAAGATTTAAAAATAGGAGAAACTCAACAAACAATAGGGAGGCATATTAGTTATAGAAAATCTCATTATCAGGCTTAAACTATAAAGGGAGTCTATTGGTTGAAATGACTAAAGCCTCCAGCAGTGGTAGTGGCTTCCGCATGGTTTGGCCAGACTACTGACTCCCATTCTCAGTGATGCTCTGTCTTCTCCTGGCTTTCCCTTCAGGCTGCCTTCCCCCACATTAGCAAACTGATTGCAACAGTTCCAGTAATAACATCTGCACATCACAAGATCCATAAAGAGCCAGAACTTCTCCCTACTACAGACTAGCAACCATCCTAAGCTTCATTCTGATTGGGCCAGGTCAGATCATGGGTCTACACTTGAACAAATCACTGTTGCCAGAGGGATGGAATTATGCGGACTGGTTTAGGCAACCAAGGCCCATTCCTGGAACTAGCAGAGGGTCAACCCCACCCAAACAGTGGCTCTTATATGATGTGAGAGGGTGGAATGGAGTGAATGCTGGGAGGAAGCCAAAAGTTCCATTACTGGAGGAGTGAACCCGTATTTTCTTCACTAATTCACCAAACAGTAATTTATTGGGAACCTCCCGAATGCAAACATTTTGTGCTTGAGCTCAGGAGAATAGAGGGTACATAGAATTAAATACTTGTCTATGATTTAAATTCAGAGATAGAAGAAGTCAATAAACTAATACTCAAGGAAAATCTTATTGAAAGGCTTTGGCTTGAGTTGGGTTGTGAAGAAGACGGGGTTCAGGTAGGAAAGGAAAAAGACACTTCAGGGGAAGAAACAAAGTAGAGATTTGAAATCAAACGAGCATGTAATTTGAGGGGAGCTAAATAACATGATAAAGTATTTGTAAAAATTATATCTGTGTATATACAGACATATGCACATAGCAGGACTAAAAACAGGGTCATACTATGCTCCAAAAAGAGAACATTTTCTCCATGTACAGATACCATTTATTTTTATTGGCATCCCAAAAGCTTACCTTTTAATGATTTCTATCTTTACTTCTGTTACTAATACAAGTGAACTTGTTTGGAGAGATTATCTCGACACTCCTGAAACCTGATCAGAAAAAAGGAGTATCTTACACACTGATGAACTGGTGACATCCAAACAGGTTGTCATGGCCCAATGTATTTATTTGTTCTCTCTCTCTCTCTCTCTCTCTCTCTCTCTCTCTCTCTCTCTCTCTCTCACACACACACACACACACACACACACACACACACCTACCAGCTCTGTTTAAAAGTAAAAGAGGTTCCCTCACCCAGATTTCTTCCTTATTGTATTTGGTTTTGAGCATACAAATAAAAAACACATCACCTTTGAACTGATCAGCTCATTTGGTCTTCACTGTCCTCTGTCTCCATTGTCAGGGTTTGACCTACTTCCTTCCCTTCCTCTTCTTTTAAAAATAATAAACCCTGCTTCTTGCTCTAGTGCCTAACTTACATACAACTCTGAAAATAATATAGCTGATACAGTGGTATCTTTAATGTGGCCTTGGGCTAGGGAAGGGACCTATCTAGATGAACTCACTAAGTTCTTTAAGAAATCAATGCACCACCAGTCACCCAATCCCCAAGCCAGAAACCTTTCTTTTCTCATTTATTGATTTAACAAATATTTCTAAGTCAACCTCTATATACTACTAAATTCTACTACTTAACATCAAATTTAATAATTTATAATTCATGTTGATTGTTAGCTTTCCTGAACATCTCTTTAATCTTCTGTCCAGGTCTACTCGTAGGCCACCATCAATTCTAACCTATGTTACTATGGATCCATCTGTCTGCCTTCCATATTCAGAGAAATAGAGATAGATTAATGGAGAGAGAAAGAGAGAGAGAGAGAGAGAGAGAGAGAGAGAGAGAGAGAGAGAGAGGTCAAATAGTCCTTAGAGTCTTAGGGGAACAGTGACTCCCATTCTAGCCTGTAACACTCGAAATTTCTTTATACTTAGAACCCCTTCTGCCTTCTGGTATGCTCCTTTTAATGCTATTATGAAAATGTGGTGTTTTGATAACTTTTAGGTTACCTAATTTCTTCTTCCTTTGTGTGAGTGTTACAGGTTGGCCATTCCCCTCTTCTTTACTATTTCTTTTCCATCAAAGAAAGAAAAGGAATTGTAATTGAGTCATTAAGTTTGGCTCAATAAGAGTCTCTGGTCAATTTTTCTTTGAGATTAAATACTGAAACCAAATTGCTTCACAGTTATTTTTATTTCTAATCACCCCCCTGGCTGCCACCAGAGGTCCAGAAAGTATTGTATATCACACTTAGTTTTACTATTGTATTGAGTAGTCATGAGTTTACTCTTTGGAGGCCACATAAGGTCACTGCAGGTGCAAAGGGTATGGTTTCTTCATGGGGAGAAAAGAAGCCTCAAATCATTTTAACGTTTCTGCAGTGTGCATGAATTTAGTAACAAAGATTGTCATTTTCTCTCATTTAAGAAAATCATAATTATCCTTAGTCCTTAGCAATAGCTTTAGCAGATCTTTATATTTTTTGCATATACAATGCTTCTGAATTGTTGCTATCTCATAAGTTTGATTGATACAATCTATTATTTGGAAATCTTTTATACTTTACATCAAGCTATCACCAAAGAAATGAAGAATAACAGTACTAAAATGATGTTTTTTTATTTTTTCATAGCCAACAAAATTAAATTAAATTACCGAAATGTGAGGTAAAATCCACATTTAATAAAGGCTATTGGTTATCCCATGCAGAGTGTGGTTCTGAAAAGCTATGTTTGTTTTAAGAAGATGACAGATGGGAATAATTTTAGACATCTTGTAGTTTCATATTCCAGCATGTTAAATTATAGATTGGACCATTACTTGACAAAGTCTAATTTCCATGTTTATAGTAAAAAATAGTTGCTCTCACTTCTTCACACTTTGGTTGGTAGGAAATCTTTTCCCATAACAGAGTCCATGTATCACATTGACCGTTAATGCCATTTCCTGCCACCAGATGAAATGAGATTGCAGGTTTCATTCACTCTAAGGGAACTGAATGATCCTGCTCTCGGGGCCATGGCTTTCCTCTCTCTCTCTCATTCTCGTCCCAGTCAATCAGTTTTGGCAACAGTCCCATTCTGAAGGAGCAGAGATGACAGAGCACTCCATGCGACTCCCCTTCACACATGACCTTGCTTGCTCTGTCTTTTTTCTCATCTCACCTCACTTGTCAGTAGCCGTCTCTGGCTCTGCTCTGCCTCTGCTCTGCCTCTCTGCCACAGCGTACAGCAAATCTGTGCCCAGGTCCTCTGAGCATATACCATTTTCCCATTCAGCCCCCAAAATAAGGGGTTCTCTCCCGGAATGTATCACCATGATTAACACAGAGATAAAAATATGCAGAGGAAAAGTAATCACAAGAGGGAAAGAATAGAAAAATGTTAAAACTGAAAAATCTTAATTCAAAATCTAGTGGGAGCTGAGGCCTCAAGAGGCTCTAATGAGAAATTAATGAACTGTTATCTAGCAAAATTCAGGATGAATTCAAGACAAAGGACAGACTATGAACAGTAAAGACTCTAGTGTATTCAGCCTCGCATTAAGAAAAGGAAATGACCCACACCAATAAAAGAAACCAGCGACATAAAGACAGAAAAGGAATATAGTCAGAAGTAAAGGCCTTATCCTTTTCTAATGCAACGAGGCAGATGATACTAAAATAGAACAGTAGGTCAGAAGAAACGAAGCAGAATAAACCTTAAAATAGTCTATGATTCCAATTCTGAGTGGAAACGTGCATTCATTGTTTGAACAAGTATATATTGAGCACCTAGCACATGTAAGGGATCATTGTAGGAGCAGTGATCAGGCTGAAGAGATCCCTGTTCTTATGAACTATATAGTCCAGTGCAAAGAAATAGTTTTTTTTAAAAATGTTGTAAACATCCCAAATACCAATAAGTGAGATGTCAGTAATGAAAATAGAACGGGTGATGTCATCATGACTGGGTGTTTTAGAAGAGATGGTCAAACTCTGTAAGGAGATAGAATTTAGCCTAGATTTGAATGACAAGAGGAAACAACCTCATAAACATTGGTATCTAATGCAAAGGACCCAAGATCAGAACACATGTACACTGTTTGAAGAATATAAACATGACCAACTTCTGAACTCTAAGGGTGATCTAAAACCATCTGTTATTATTCTATCTTCATGTCTTCACATACCGAACAGTTACTAGGACACCATAGTCATCACCTTTTGTCAAAGTAGATATGAGCTGAGCAGTAGGATTAAAGGAATGATAACAGCCTCCACTCATCAGGTACCTTCCACTTGCCATGTGCTTTATACATGTTATTTTATCCTTAAGTATCATTTCCCCCTTTTCACATTTGAAGAACCTGAGGCTGAAAGAGGGGACTTGTCCAAGGCCACAGAGCACATCGGTCCCATTGCAAAGTTTGTAATTGTTCCTCTAATTGTCCCATTTTCCACTCAGCTCTATTGGAGAAGGACAAAGAGAGCATATTAAATGGAGAAATGGAAAATAATAGCACTATGGTTAAATTTTACCCACAGATTTGGCTTATTTAATTATTAGTGGGCATACTTCAAAATACCATGTTTAATGTAGAAAATCCATTGTGTTTAATTTCTTACCAAAATAACATGAAGTTCAGAGAGTTATGTTTTTAAGATGGGAGAGAAAGTTAACTCCATAAATCATTTAATGATTTATAAAATATTTTACTTTGAGTTAGGATACTTAATGTTAAGAAATGATGATACTTGGTAAAGTAAAATAAAATAAATGCATTCAATTGGTTAGAGCTGTGGTTGGCAAACCACGGCTCACGAGCCACATGCAGCTCTTTGGCCCCTTGAGTGTGGCTCTTCCACAAAATACCACGTGCAGGCGCGCAAGTACAGTGCGATTGAAACTTCGTGGCCCATGCGCAGAAGTCGGTATTTTGTGGAAGAGCCACACTCAAGGGCCAAAGAGCCGCATGTAGCTCACGAGCCGTGATTTGCCGAGCAGCAGTTTGCCAACCACTGGGTTAGAGCATTGGCCCTATACACAAAGATTTCAGATTCAATCCCCGATCAGAGCACATAAAAGAATCAACCAATGGATGCATAAAGAAGTGGAACAACAAATTGATGTTTTCCCTTCTCTCTCTCTCTCTCTCTCTCTCTCTCTCTCTCTCTCTCTCTCTCTCTCACCAATAAATAAAAATTTAGCCTTAGCCGGTTTGGTTCAGTGGATAGAGCATTGGCCTGCAGACCAAAAGGATCCCAGGTTTGAGGGCACATACCTTGGTTGCAAGCTCCTCCTGGGCCTGGGCCCTGGTTGGGGCTCATGCAGGAGGCAACCAGTTGATGTTTCTCTCTGTCTTTCCCTCTTTTTTCCAGTCTCCCTAAAAATCAATGGAAAAATATCCTCGGGTGAGGATTAACAAAAAATAATAAATAAATTAATTAATTAATTAATAATAAAAATTTAAAATCTACCACTTGTGTGCTCCAAAAGGAGCATGGAACAGACTGTGGAATCTCAGAGGGAAGGCAGGGGTGGGTGGGAAAAGAGTAGCCAAAGAACTTGTATGCATATATGCATAACCCATGGACACGGACAATAGGGTGGTGAAGGCCTGGAGGGGGGCAGGGCAGGTACCGCCTAGAAGGGGTGAATGGGGGACACAGAGAGACATCTGTAGTATTTTCAACAATAAAGTTTGTGTGTGTTTTTTTTAAAAAAGGACCATGATTTAGCCTTAGATACCCACAGTGGGAGAGCTGAAATTAATTAACTGCACAATAAATCCATCTTGTCCATTGTTCTGCTCTACTTTAAAGGCCAGAAATGAGCAGTAAAAGTCTCAGAGGGGCCTCTTTTAAAGTATCTTCTATTGTCTGCCCCTTTCCTGTGCTGCCAGGGGACCTCACCTCCATGAAGCCACCTCAGGGGCTGCCACTCTAGGAGCAGTGATGGCACTACAGTGCCTAGGGATCACAGAGTAGCACTGAGGGGAAGTGAGGGGAAAGGGGATGGTTCTGCATCTCTTCTGAATTGGCAAATGTTTATTTCTCAGTGTATGGGGAAGAACGGAGCTCTGTGTGTGATATAATTGTTGTTTTCCACTATGTGTTTTATGGCACTCTGAATAACTTCTCACCATGGTATAGAAAAGCATTTGAAACCATTTGAAGCCAGGTAAACAACTGAATTAATGTAACTTATTTCTATTTAAATTACATGCTTTTTAGGAAGGAGAGAGTCAAAGTGGATTACTTAACAAGCAGCCTATATTTTCCCATGTTTCTTTTCACCGTGCATGGAACTAAAAGGTACCTACCAGTTCTGAAAATGCATGAGAGTGAGAATAACTATTTGGAGAAGCTTCCGTGCATCTCATGCCAACCATGTTCATTTTGTTTTCACAGTCAGTATGACAACTGTCCGAAAACCTTCCCTGGGCATAGTCTCATAGCAGATAATGTGTCAGAGCACAAAGGGCATAGGGAGTTTGCCCCTGCCACCAACGAAATCATAGTACACAGTTACATTATTAGCTCAGAGACGATGGGTTTGTTTTGTTTTGATTCTGGGGGAAATTTACGTAAATGAGTAAAATTGACTTTGCTGAACATTAGAGGCTACACTCAGGACCTCAGAAAAAGGCACTGTTTCTGTCAGTGCTTCTCATTGTCACTGGTTGGCTGAAGACAGGCAGGAAAGCAAGAAGGAATGGAAGTAAAAAGGAGAAAAGAGGAGAAAGAGGACAGGAGAAATAAGAGATCAGGAGAAGGGACGTGGTCTCTAGAGTGGAGTGTAAAAAAAGACCCCCACTCTAAATAAATGACCCCTCCCAATCCCTCGGGCCAATGGCTAGGACCTCTGAGGGTGAGGGTGCTCTGTGCTACTCTGGAGGCTGCCCCACAATCAGATGTAGTTTTGTTCCCCTAAAAGGGCTGACGATTTCTCACGAATATAAGAATAACCAGCCTTCCAAACTGGTATGTGCTTCATGGGTGGTTTCCCTTAACATTTCCTCAAACACGCCTATTATATTATCCATAAACAGGCTAAAAATACATGGAAGTCCCCAAGGAGCTGGAGGCAGAAAGCTTTGCAAGGCCCTGAGAAAAGTGGCCAACTTTTTGATATGCTAGTTCTAAACAGTGATGAAGCCAGCTTAATGATTTCAAGGTGCTCTAAAAGCTCTCCTTCTCCCCTACCTCCATCCCTTATCTGAGCAAATATTTGTTCAGTGAAGCCTGAAATTGATTTTTCAGGGGACAGAGTTTTTTTTATTTTATTTCATAATAAGAAGTGAAATGATATTCAATGCATATTCACTTTGTTGGGTGAAGTAACACATTGACTTGAAGATGCCATTTGGAAGCAGGTTGACTCCTTTCCTGAGAACCCAGCTGATGTTAGAGAAAAGGGCTCCATTCTAAGAACAACTTAGAACGATAATTCTAATGGTCAAAGGGGGAAGCTGTGGAAGAACTCGAGTTGGCCACTGTCCAGATTTGTGGGGTGTTTCTCTGCTGACTCCTTAATGTGGCTTAGCAGAGCATCTATGAACTCTGATCCTTTATCCTCTCCAGCCTCATTGCTCACCAGCAAGCCCCTCACCTGTGCCCCACCCCATACTCTGCCCTACCACACTCAAGGCATCTTGAACTACTTGGAGGAACCTGAACTTCCAAGTTCTTCCAAGTTGCTCCCTCTGCCTGAAATCCACACTACCACACCCAACACCCATCCCTTTCACCTGGTCTACCTCTATACTTTCCTTGGGTCATAACTCAGATGGGACTTCTTATAGGAAGAAGTTTTTCCTAGCTTTTCAAGGCTGGGATGATGCCCACCAAGTGTGTCTCCCAGGCATTTCCATGGCACAGATTGCAGCACGTTACATTGAGGGATAGTTGCATGGTTTCTTGTCTGTTGTCCTCTCTAGATTTGATCGCCTTGAGTGTGCTCACCATTGTATCCCCAGCGTTTAGCACAGTGCCTGGAGCAGAGTAAATTTTCAATTAATAATTACTGAACAAGTTAGTGAATTGCTTTCATTCTGTATCTGTTGTCAAAAGAGAGGGAGTATGATTGGAGGAAAAGCTTGTTCAGAGATGTTGAACTAAACTCATGCATGTAGTATTTTCCCTCCTGAGAATCTATTGAAATAACAGAAAAAGATATAATGAAAAAAAATAAATCCATATTAGTTCTTATATCTATCAGGGTAGAGTAACTGCTACATGAAATACCAAATCTCAGTGGGTTAGAATAATAAGAGTTCATTATTTATCCATCTCATAGTCCAATGCCAGAGCTGGGTGGGGTTGGCAGTGTCTCTCTTTCTGTTCTCCACATCCAGTCAGTCACCAGGGAGAGGAAAGAAAGCATAGGGGATCATATGGGAGGATTTCTAGGAGCCAGTCTGGAAAAGGTATAAATCACTCCTGCTCAGAATTCATTGGTCATACCTGTCACATGACCCCTCCTGTTTGTAAGAGGAAAAGAATATAGAGGTTGTCTCTCATGCCCCTGAAAAACAAGAAAGGATGACTTCAACAAACTAGAACTTTTAAGGAATTTCTAAAAACTAGGGAATTTCTCAAAACTAGAAAGTACTTGGGATTAGATTGGTGAATATAACTAAATAGAGGAAACCATAGTTGGATAAGAAATTCATGAAGAAACAAAACAAATTCATGCAGTAGAAAATTACTGCAAAAGTGAAATCAGTTCTGGAGATACTTCAAACTTGGAATCAACAATTGCAAATCTCAGACAGTTGGAACTATTGTCAGGGAAATTAATGTTTGAAGTTGTAGTGGAAAAGCTGGGCTGCCCCATGCTGAGCAGAGGGCATCAATGCTTGCTCCAGGAAAGTGCCTGGTCTGAGTGTGAGGACTGCAGCACAGCAGAGCACGGTGTAAAATAACTCTGAGCTTCTAAAAGGACAGCTGTTGAAATAAGAAAGTAAGCACAGGACTCCAGTGTTTTTTCCCAGGGTAAGTTGCTCAGTATATTTCATTAGAATAGGAGTGGTAAACAGGAAACTCAGCAAGCATGGAACCCCCAGAACAGGCTGATGAGAAGCACCCAGAGAAAGACAAATATGATAGGATTTCACTTACATGTGGAATCTAAAGAACAAAATAAACAAAGTTGAAACAGACTTATAGACCCAGAGAACAGACGGATGGTTGCCAGAGGGGTGGGAGTTGGATGAAAAGGTGAAGGGATTAAGAAGTACAAATTGGTAGTTACAAAATAGTCACAGGATGTAAAGTACAACATAGGGAATATCAGCAATAATCCCATATAATAGAGAGCTAATATGCAAATGGTCTTCATACTCTCGTGCCCTCGCGCCCTCACGCCCTCACGCCCTCACGCCCTCACGTCCTTGCTGGGGGCTGGGGGACCTAAGGCTGGGCCTGAGGCCACACCCCCCACCTGGCGGGGCTTGACAGGGGACCTGAGACTGTGCCCCCTGCCCAGTGGGGCTTGATGGGGGACTTGAGGGTGCGCCCCCTGCCCTGTGGGGCTTGACCAGGGTGGGGCCAGCCGGGTCTGGGTCTTGCGTGATTTCGAGGGGCGTGGGTTGGTGGGGACTTGATTCTGGGTCCCGCAGAGCACCCCAGACACTGACAGGAGGGATAATTTCATAGACATTTTACTAATTTTCTTTCATCTCTGTCACTTCTATTATAGAGAAAGGGCAAGTAGCAATATTAAAATATTTACTCTAATCCCTTTATTGTGCACAAATTTCATGCACTGGGCCACTAGTCTATATATATAAAAGCCTAAGGACCTTTATGACTGTTACGACCGAAGAACTGGAATGACTGGCTGACCAGTTGCTATGGTGCGCACTGACCACCAGGTGCAGACACTCAATGCAGGAGCCACCCCCTGGTGGTCAGTGTGCTCCCACAGCCAACCTCTGTGGCCCCTCCGCCCCACCAGTCCCTCTCTCCAATTGACCCCAATTGGGGCGGTGGCAGCCCCCAATCTCCCACGGCTCCTCTACCCAGTAAGCCTACCTCCTGCGGTCCCTCCCCTCTGCCAGCCATCCCCCCTGATGGCCCTAATTGGGGGGGGGGGAAGCTGGCCAACCTCCCACGGTCCCTCCCCCATGCCTCCCCCCGCACCCCACTGGCCATAGGCCCCAATCGCTGGCCCAGCCAAGGGAACCCACCCATGCATGATTTCATGCACTGGGCCTCTAGTATTGTAATAACTATGTATGGTGCCAGGTGGGTACTGGAAATACTGGGGAATACTCTGTAAAGTATATGATGATCTAACCACTATGCTGTACACCTGAGACTAATGCAAAATAATACTAAATATAAACCATAATTGAAAAATAAAATTTAAACCTCCTTTCAAAAATAAAAAAATAAAAGCACCCTTTATAAGCTTTAGACACACCTTATCCAGCCACACATCCTGCCCCTCTCCTACAATAACCAGAAAGAGGATATTGTAATCAGAATGATAGGCAAACAAACAGATGTCCTCAAAGACTAATCTGAACATGCTATCAAAGAAATGTGTGGGTGGTCTTTCTCCTTTGCTAGTGGAAGTGGGGTCCTTATGATATCTCAAGAAAAAGAATTTTCTGAGACTCGCACTGGAGGATGAGTGATATTTATTTGTGTGGAATTGCATGCCTCCATTTCTAAAGTCCCATTTCCCTTAATCCAGTCCTGGAAGATGTGCAGCTGGAGCTTCAGCAGAGCTAAAAGCAAAGCCCATGTCCAGAGTAGAGCTGGGTCCAGTTTGGCATTAGGCTAGCTACAGTCCATCAGTCCATTGTGTGGGGTCCACATGGCTGTGGGAATTATGGGTGAATGCAGGAGTGTGAGGCAAGAGGCAAGAGGAAGAGAGAGCAAACTCCTTTGTTTAGGAGTTAAAGTATCTCAAATCTTCCTATGCTTGCAGTGGCCATGCTATTCCGGCCACTGACCTGCTCCCAGGTGTGAGCCATAGACAAGTACCTTCCCTGTGTTACCTAGACTTTACTGGGCATGCGCCTATTTTTCCCCTGTCTAGTCCATTTTCCCAGTGGGGGACAGGCTGGTGGCTTCATGGGGAGTATTCAACTGCAGTTTCCTGGCAAAACTGCATAAATGACTATACTATTTGGCCTTTCCTTTGCTCCTTTTATCTTATGAATAACCAGGTTATTTACAATGGTATCAAATAGACATCAGGAATGACTAGATTTTTAAGAAAAACCAATACCCTGACAGGAAAATGCCAAATTCAAAAAACAAACAACTGATACTTGAAGAACAAATTTTAAAGTGGAAACAGATGAAGAATTCAAAATATATGTAATCAGTATTCTCAGAAAGTTTTATTAGTGTGTCATATCCATAAAGCAATAATTGTTTGCAAACAGAAGGAAGCAGCCACATTCACTGGAAACAAAAATGGTATCAACCAATAAAAATGCAATAGCTGGATTAATTACTGTTGGAAGACAATTCTCCTTTAGTCTCTTGCATTTCTGTACATCTTGCAAAGTGAGGCACTGACTGTCCCTTGTTTTACACTATCTTTTCAAGGATGTTTATTTAGTAAATACTTTGGGAAATAGAGACAGTGTCTCCTTCTGGAGCAAAACATGCTTACTATTCAGTATAATGAAAATGTTTCCCTCTGGAGCAAAAGGCAGACATGCTTATAAAAAGACTCAAAATCCCTAAGCTCAGCATTCCTGTTCTGTCACACAGGCTCCTGGATGTATGGATAAGATCTGGCCTTTTTTGTATCTCCCTGTGGGAATTAGGACTCAAGAAACCAATGCTGATACTCTGGCTACTGCCATTGTGTGAGTAATAAGCTGTCTCCGACCCAGGAGTCTCATGTCTTCTTTCAGTATCTATTAAACTATAGCAGGCTAACTCACAGATAGAGGAAAATCTCAAACCCTTCACAGTTCTTAATTATTTTAATAGACATACTGAGAGCCTAAAACAGCCATGGGAAAACTACGGCCCGCGGGCCGGATCCGGCCCGTTTGAAATGAATAAAACTAAAAAAAAAAAAAGACCATACCCTTTTATGTAATGATGTTTACTTTGAATTTATATTCGTTCACACAAACACTCCATCCATGGTTTTGTTCCGGCCCTCTGGTCCAGTTTAAGAACCCCTTGTGGCCCTCGAGTCAAAAAGTTTGCCCACCCCTGGCCTAAAATAATGAAATGAAAAATCAAGTCATGGTATTATCCCAGAATTTACCTCAAAAATAATTATGGAGTATGGGGGGTAGTTAAGAAAAATAGATGAAATTCTGAAAGAACAGAGAGAATAGAAAGAAGTAATCAACAAAAATAGATAAAAAATTTCTAAAGCCTAAACAAAGATTTAAATGGAAAGGCCATAACATAACAACAAATTTCTCCATAGATATTTCATTACAAAGAGAAAATGCTACATCTACAATGGTAAAAAGCTGGCAGAAACCACCTTAACCAAGCAATCAATAACACTTAACTAACATCATTAATAATGGAACAAACTGATTCATGTGCTTTCTGACACAACGTAAGAAGGTCAAAATATCACTTCCATAATAGTCTTGCCAAAAGGTTTACTCATAATCTAGACATACGAAATAATCAGACAAATCCAATATGAAAGACACTCTATAAAACAACTGGCCTGGACTCAAAAATATCAATAACATGAAAGACCAAAAAAAGATAAGGGTGCTGTTCTAAATAAAAGGAAAATGAAGAAACAGAACAACTAAATGCAGTCCATAATCCTTAATTGGATCCCTTGATAAAAAAAAAAAAACTATAAAGGATATTATTGGAACAATTATGGAAATTTTAATATAGACTATTAAATAATGGCACTGTACCAAATTGCCTTGACTCATATTTAACCAACGATTTTTTGGGATACAATAATTATTTAGAGGTTATATAGGAAAACATCCTTGTTCCTTATGAAATATATGCTGAAGTAATAAGGATAAAGTATCATTAATGTCTGCAACTTACTTCTAAATTTTTTATATAGAAAAAATATATATGATCAATATAATATATATGAAACCTATGTACAGTACATACACATATAGATGAGAGAGACAGAAGCAGAGAGAATGAAATATAAAAGAAAATATGGCTAATTATTAATAATTGGTGAAACTAGAATACCTGGGTGTCCATTGTATCATTCTTGAAAGTTTGCTGTAGGTTTGCTAATTTTCAAAATAAGAAATAGAAGGAAATTGGCCTAGCTGGTTTAGCTCAGTGGATAGAGCAGCAGCCTACAGATTGATTTCGGTCAAGGGCACATACCTAGGCTGCAGGCTCATTCTGGCCCGGGTCAGGGTGCCTGTGGGAGGCAACCAATCAATGTGTCTTTCTCACATCAATGTTTCTCTATGTCTCTCCCTGTTTCTTCCCCTCTAAAAAAAAAAAAAACAATGGAAAAATATCCTTGGGTGAGGATTAACAAAAAAAAGGGAGGAAATTGATTGCAAATGCTAATCAAATGCCAAAAAAAAATCTATAATAATAAAAGCATAATATGCTAATTAGACCGGACATCCTTCCAGACAATCTTCCCAATGAAGGCAAGGCTGCAAGGGAAGCCTGGGTCCCGGGTGCCAGAAGGAAGCCAGTGCCGGCAGCCAGGGGAAGGAAGGCCTACTCTTGCATGAATTTCGTGCATAGGGCCTCTAGTTAATATAATAAGAATCCATCCCTAGATATATTTCGGAGTCCTTTCATAACTCAAAAATTTAAAGATAACATTCTGAAATTTTTTCAGAGAGTTTGTGAGCTGACACAAGTACTAAACTTCAAGTCCAACGTTCAAGAGCTATTCTTGTTCATCCACATTATAGAGCTAGTTCTGGAAAATGAGGAAAAGGAGGCTATTGCTTGCCATTACAATCTCATAGGCGTTTCAGGAATACATGAACAGTTATTTTACTTTGACAAAGCTATAGAATGGTATTTGTCTTATAAAAGTAGAATTATTGCAGGCAGTAAGTGCAAACAAAGTGGTCATGAATTGGATTCTATTGATGCTTGTGTTGTAAAAGGTGTACCTATGAGGAAGGTAGAGAGAGGACTCCAAGAAGGAACATTATATTACCAGTTCTCTAAAGCTAATATGCCTGAAACTAATTAGTATACCTGAAACTAATATAATATAATATACCTGATATATTTCATTTTGAAATAAGGTGAATTCATTTTGAAATAAGGAATAAAACCTTTGGGCACCATAGTCCTGATGGCAGGACAGGGGCCACTGTGGCCCCTAAGCCAGGCAGAGCCCACAGAGCAAGGAATTCCATCTGTTTGTATCTTCTTTGCTGCCCAAACCATACCCCATTCCCCAAGGCATTTCAACCTCACAGACTAGCATCCTACGCTGACCTGCCCAGAGATGGGGAGCAAATGGACTGCATTTGCTGCACTCTCCCAGGAAGCACACTGCAAAAGCTTTTAAGAGGTCAGTGCCCTCCCACTGTGAAGTGGTAATATGCTAAATTATGTGCTTAATTAATTTCCACCCAACAGCATGCCATAAAATTGGAAAAGCAATTCCATTACCCAGGATCAATGTGCATAAAGTCCATGCAAAATGATCAAAAGTTCTCTTCGGTGAATTTGTGTTTGTGCTTTGGCTGCATATTCAGAGGCTCATTTCTACTCTAGGCTGATGAATGGTATATAGTTCATCACCAATTAATTGCTTATCTCCTTCTCCTGATCTAACTCCCTAAGAATGGGTTACAGAGCACCAACACTGCATCCAAGACAGGACCTTTACTTTTGATCTTCAAATTGCATCGACCCCAAGCTATCTTTCCCAGAATGTTGTGCAAAACATGCTACACACATACACACACACACACATTTATTTTTACACATCAATTATTTTAGTATTCAGAAATTAGTGTTAATGGAGCATTTGGTCCAAAGCATAGCCAACCTTTGTAATGACGTCTTGGGCCTACAGCTGCACTTATGATTTCTTGTCTGTCTCCTCTTTACCAACACCCCCTCCCCCCGGCCCCACCTCCCTGCCCCATAGGAAAGGAGCCTGGGGGGGGAACCAAGAGTTTGGATTGCAAAATTGAAGAGAGCACTGAACCACCTGCTCTAGAGGACTCCGCTTCATCCCCCGTCGATACGCAGCAGCATGCCTGGCAGGTTTCCACAGACATTGAGAACACTGAAAGGTAAGTGGGAAGTTACCCTAAATAGACCGCCAATCCTCCTCCACTCCTCTGGGCTGCAGAGAGTCAAGATTTTGTGTTTCAGAGTCAGAAACAGACAGAGCGCTCAGAAAGCTGGATTGAGAAGTGAAGGGGTCCAGACTGCCATGGAACCGCAGCAGAACCTCCTGCAGAGGCAGGCTTGCTCACCCCACTCTACCACAACCGCGTCTCCATGGAAATAAAACAGTGTGCTTCCTTGGCAAGGGAGAAAGTTGGATCTACGTACTGTCACAGCTTATCTAGTGGGTGGGTCCCCAGATTGTGCCAAGATGCCTCTGGGAGGTTCTCGGATTTCAGATGCTTGGAATGGCCTGCTTAGCTGCCACGCAGGGGCTGAGCATGCTGTCGAGTTCACAAACAGCTTTTTGCTGGGCTCCCTTCTCTTATTCTCCCAGAATGTAGCCGATGGCCCCTTAGTGGTCAAAGCGAGTTAATGCATCTGTCTTAGCCAGCAGTTGCTCACTGCTAGACAGGGAGTTTCTTTCTTGGGAAGAAGAGATTCTACAGTGATCCTGTTTCACTTGAGGGAAGGGTGCAATGATAAGTGCCATGTCTCATCTAGATGCTAAAAATGTTATTCTGTGAGGCAGAAGGACAAGGTGCTTGTTTATTGTCCTTCAAGCTAATATCTTGTCCTTTGCTACTGATGTCCCCAGCGTCTGCGCAAAGCAGCTGAATGAATGCTGGGCATTTCCACCCAGCGCTCTGTGTTGGGTGTGAGGGTGTGTGTATTTTGGGGGGTTGGGGAGGTCATTGACAAGATAAGAAACATTTTCTTTTTTAATTTTTGGAAATGTAACACACGAGGGCATTTATAGCCATTGTGGTTCTACTTTCAGATCATAATATAATTCTAAAGCTAATTGCCAAATTTCTGTGTTTTATAGAAAACTGAAGCATGTGGTAATTATGTACTATTAATAAAACTTGGATTTTGTATAAGCTTGTAAATCCAACAATTCAAACAATAAAGCTGTTTGGCACAGTTTGCTAGAACTATAGACAAATGATGAGGGAGTGATTTATCTTAATTTATAAAATGGAAAATGTTTTGCTCTATGCCCAGGAAGAAATATCTGCCAGAGGGCTGTGGTCAGGGCATAAGCCATCAGCAAAGCCTTTTTCCTTTTTTGAAGCTTTGCAGAGAAGCCACATCCAAGCCCTTATGCTTGCAGAAGCAAGCTATAGCTAGCCGTAACAACAGGGGCATCTAGCCCAAGGAGCTGGCCATGTTTCAGTTCATCCTAAAGCCTGGATTCAGGTTGAAGGAGATGGGAATGACTGAGAGAAGCAGGAATATAGACCTGTCTGGGAAGGTAGCTTCCACAGCTCCTGCTTTTCAGCCCTAGGATCTCACACTGGACTGCACATCACAATCACCAGGAGGACTTTTTAAAAACGTTGATGACTGAACCCCACCATAAACCAACCAAATCAGGCTCTCAGGGAGTAGGGCTCAGCAAAAGGTGATTCTCCCATGAAGCGTCCAAGGCTGAGAAAGGGTGCTCTCCAAGGAGACCTTGCCTCCCATACTGCATTACTAGCCCTTTCCCACCTTGTGCCTGCCCACCACCCACCATCCCATCTACCCTTGGGAATGTCACAGGAAAACATAGGGTGCCCTTGTGTTCCTGGATGCAGGGCCCTGTCCTCCTTCTCCCTCTCCTCAACTTCTCTTTCTAGAAATACTCTTTGGGGCTTAGCAACATGCAGTACCGCACAGACAATCCTTACACCTGTGGAAAGTGTTCTGCGTGTTTATACAGGTGTATTTCCACAGATCCACAGGCTGCTTTCCGCTCCTTTTCCAACAGCTCCTCCCGAGTTTCTTCTCACATACCAGTCAATATTTGAGGAGGAGAGCCCATAGGGATCGCCCTAAGGCAGCGGTTCTCAACCTGTGGGTCGCGACCCCTTTGGGGGTCGAATGACCCTTTCACAGGGGTCACCTAAGACCATCGGAAAACACATATATAATTACATATTGTTTTTGTGATTAATCACTATGCTTTAATTATGTTCAATTTGTAACAATGAAATTGGGGGTCACCACAACATGAGGAACTGTATTAAAAGGTCGCGGCATTAGGAAGGTTGAGAACCACTGCCCTAGGACAAGTGGTTCTCAAACTATACTCAACAGAACAGTTGTGTTTCATGACATGGACTGAGGGATTTCAAGCCTAAAATTAAAATATGGCTCTATTTCCTCAAATGGCAGGAAAAAAATTGATTAATAGATAGTATATCCTTCATTTTAAGATTATTCCCCACCCCCCCCAGAAAAAACTTTTTTTTTCTTAAATCCTGGGTGCCAGCTATTGCTTGCCTAACAAAAAAGATGTATCTGATATTTGCTCTTTCAAATGAAATCCACCACTATGTCTTGGGATTTCAAGAGTGCTGACTCCAGTGGATAACCATTGCTGAACATATGGGGAACCACTATCCCAAAGATTTGAAAAGTCCATCTTGCCTCCTCCTACTAGGAAGATGGCTTCTGACTCTCCGGCTCTGTGGTCTCATGCTCATAGGTAGTCTGGGATGAGGAAGGATGTTGGAAGTATGCAGTGTCAGACATATAGGCCAGTGTCTAGAAGAAGGCCCAGCTGTCCCACACCACCACCACCCCCTCCACCAATCCCTGTCACATCTCTCTCTTTCTCTCCCTCTCTCTCTCTGTTTCATCCACTATGAAGAGCTCTTCTCTGACAGTGTTAGAACTTGTCATATTCTCTCCCATCATTCCAAGTCAGTTTAATAACTATTGGCCCTGTGAATCCTTAACACCTGTGTTACACCAAATTCCAATCCCAACAACAGGGAGTGAACCTACACAACCACAATAGCCATCTGACCAGCACCCAGCCTCAGCTTTACCCAGGGTAACCCCATTATTCTAGTTGTGTGTCCTCCGCCTCCCCCTGGAAATCTGAAGTACTATCCTTGTGACCAGAGGCTCTTCCCTGATCTTGGCCAGGTCCAACCTGTGGCAGAGATGAGGGCTCCTGCAGCAGAATGTCCAAGAGAAATCTTGGCCAGGCTAGTTCTCTTTCCTCCGAGAGTCACTCATCTTGGGTTGTTTTTTTTTTTTTCTTAAAAAAGCAAAATAGATTCAATATTTGCTTGTTGCAACTAGAGCTTGTACAATTAAGCACAGACTCTTGTCCTTCCGTTGAATCACAGAACAGACTGAGATTGCATTTCCAGAATTTACAGCTGACAATTTTTTCTTTCTATCACTTTTACAGAGACATGCGAGAAATGAAAAACCTTTTAAGCAAACTCAGGGAAACTATGCCTTTACCATTGAAAAATCAAGGTGAGTCATGTCATTTCCTTTTGAGGCAGAGGATGTTTTCTAACATGAGAACCTTGGGACATGTTTCAAGAGAAATTAAAGCAAGTTCTCTTACACAAACAACAGAAAGCACTTGGTGTACCTTTGTCTTTTCTCAAAAAATGTGATAATAAGAATGGAATCCCTCTGGTGAACACAGTTTTGCCCGAAGATAGCCCAGATTTATCCTGACCTCAAAGCAGGCGTGTCCTCCGCTGGCCCTGTCAGTCAAGAGCAGTTACCTGTTGCCCGAGCTGTGGAAGCACTATAATACCAGGTGTGGCAAACACAAAAGAACTGAAGTCTTGGCCTTTGCCTTTAAGAAGTTTACAGCCTAGTGGAGAATACTACCAAAGGAATATCTCTTCCATCTGCACATTTAATTATCTAAATAAAGTAACAGTAATAGTTAACATACATTGGGAACTTCAAGTGTGCCACTACGATTCAGCACCCAACTAGGACGTGCTATCTATACCACCTAGCAATTCTGAAGCTACCTGGATATAATATCAGATCCCACAAGTCAAGGGCTCTGTCCTAAAGATTGGCCCTCTCCCCCCGCCCCCCCCCCCTCCACACACACACACACACACTTCAGATATCAATGGCAATTTAAGGGTTGTCACCTGTGCTTCTGACCAACTGGCTATGGACTGAAGGTCCCAACAAACCCCTTCATGGGTTTAATTTGCTAGAGTGGCTCACAGAACTCAGAGAAAACTTTCACTTACTAGATCACCAGTTTATTATAAAAGAACATATCTTAGGAATAGCCAGATAGACTAGATACATAGGACAAGGTATGGGGAAAGTATGCAGATCGTCCTAGGTCCCCACATGTCCACCAACCTGGAAGCTCTCAGAGCCCTATCCTTTTGGGCTTATATGGAGGCTTCAGTACAGGAATGATTAACTAAATCATTGGTCATTGGTTATTGAAATCAATCCCCAGCCTCTCTCTTCTTCTCAGAGGTCAGGGTTGGGACTAAAAGTTACAACCTTGTAATCTCACGGTTGTTTCCCCTGGGAACCCGCCTCCAATTCTTAGGTGGTTTCAAACGTTTCCTCATTAACATAACAATAGACATCTCTATAGCTCTCATCACTTAAGAAATTCCAAGGGTTTTAGGAGGAAGACCAAATATATATTTATTATAAGTCACAATATTACAGCTACTGTCCTAAATACATTACTGTAGATTATTAACTATTTTAACTTATTTAATTCTAACGACATCATTGAGAGGAATGCTATGAATGTTTCCAATTTATAGGAAACTGAGACACAGAGAGGTTAACTGACTGAATCAAAGTCACACAGACTATAAGTAGAAAGGCTGGGAGATGACTCCAGGCAGTACTTCTCCAGAACTATTCTATGGGAGTATGCACCTTAACCCAGAAAGGGAAAAGGGATATTCCATGAGGGAGGGGCTGCTGTAAGCTTTTGTTAACTATTGTATCTCCAGTACCTAAAGCAACCCTGGAACATAGTAGAATAACATTGGCCATGAACAAGAAATGTTTGTTAAATCTGCACCCAGCTTTGCAGCCCCAGGTCTGCAGCTGCGTACCAGGGACTAATAACAATGGTAAGCACTTTCTCTAAGCACACATGGCCGGAGCAGCCTTACGTGAAGCATCAGCTTCAGAGGCTGGTACATAGAGGGCGGGAGAGGATTTTTAGAGGTAAGAAACTCCTGTGTTTCTGTTCCCTGTGGGGAGATCTCCGTGTCTCAATGGGTTGCTATGGGAGTGGGCTTCTTGAGATATCCCAAGAAAAGAATTTTCTGAGACTCACAGGGGAGGATGAGATATTGTAAAAAAAAAAAAAAAAAAAAAAGCTTTATATCTCTGGAATTACACACCTGCATTTCCAAGGTCCCATTTCCCTTTGTCCCACTAAGGAAGAAGTCCCATTTTGCCTTCAGCGGGGCTAAGATCAAAGCAAGGGCCCAGAGTTTCCATTCCACGTCCGCACCGTCCAGTACAGCAGCAGGCTAGCTTAATTGGTGTTCACAGTTGCAGTCTATCAGTCCACCATGTGTGGGTCCCCAGGGCCCTGGGCCATGCAGCTATGGAGGGAACACGGGCAGGAGCAA
The DNA here is from genome assembly GCF_964212035.1 of Myotis nattereri. Lineage (NCBI taxonomy): Eukaryota > Metazoa > Chordata > Mammalia > Chiroptera > Vespertilionidae > Myotis > Myotis nattereri. The sequence continues at coordinate 33,472,769 of NC_138079.1, forward strand.
ATCAAAGGAACCAGAGCCAAGGGAGAGCTCCAGGAGTCACACAAGAGCACTAGCTCCTTTGTCTAGGGGATTATGCATTCCCACATTTTTGCAGGTTTGCAGTGGCCCTGCCCACTCTGGCCAACGATCTCTGTTCCCAAGTTTGACTGCCAGGCACCTTCCCTACGTCACCCCAACTTTCCTGTATAGGCACCCATTTTCCCCTTAGTCTGGTCCCTTCCCCCAGTAATCTGTGGGGAATGGGCCGGTGGTTCTCTGGGGAGTGTGAAATTGTAGCCTCCTGGTGAAGCTGCCCAAATGACACGCCTATAATGTCTGCCCCCCCCTTTGCTCATTTCCTATTATTAATAACTAGCTAATTAAACAGTGTCATTCCCACTGAGCAAAGCCTAGGCAGGAGGGAGCCCCGGGTGCTGCCTGCCCCTGAGCAAGGAGGGAGAGGACTTGGCAGCAGAGATGGAGCGCCGCTGTGCTGGGAAGCAGCGTGGCAGCGGGCGGAGAGGTGGAAGTGAGAACACCAGACGAGGAGGCCAGGGCGTAATGGGGCCTTAGCCCCATGGGCTGGAGGCAGGTGTCAGAAAACAAGAGGCTGGGGATGTGGTGAATCAGATAACTGAAGAGCCTGGTGACCACGGCTAACTGGCTTGAGCCGTGGGTGCAGTGTTTTGGTGACCTGGTGTCAGTTCTAGGGAGGCAGTGTTTTACCACAACATGTGACCACACCATGCGAGTCTGTTGCTAGAAATAAGCCCGGTGGTTGGGAACAGGGACTTTGGATTTGAATGCTGGCTCTGCCACTTACCAACTTTATGACCTGGAACAAGTTGTTTAACTTCTGGAGAGTTCCATGTCCTCATCCCTGAAAAAGAGATAGCAGTATCACTTGGTTCAGAGATTGTTGTGGGGATTAAATGATGCAATGCATGTCACATACCTATTACCACCCTTACAGAGAGCAAACACTCGCAAATGCTTTACCATATTGTTGTTGCTATTGTTGATATAACTATTGTTACTGTTATTTACTGGCTGCCCCGGCAATTCAGCTCAGGAAAACTCGAAGTCATCATCAAAGACAGCAGCCCCTGTTACCACTGATGATATGTAGCATCCATGAAAGGTTGAGCCTGCAGTTCAGAACACTGATTCTCAAGACTTTGGATGTGGGGTTCATGTCTGAAGCTATCCTCAGCTTCCTAATGTGTTTGGCAAATCTACTCCCATCAACAGCACACAGGCCTCTCGCTGTACCTCACGTCCAGCTGCCCAGGAGGATGACGGCCCAGAGTGCCCCGTCTGAATCCCATGTATGCCATGTAGCCTCTTTTCTAAACCAGGCCATCCCAAACATCCCTTCTACATTTGGTGAAAATTCATCCAACGGTTTTTGAACCATGCATTAATGGAAAAACAAAATTTCATTTTACTTACTTAGAATGTTTTTAGAATCATAAAAAGTATAATATAAATATTTTTGTGTAACTTTATATCACTTTTATAAACAGAAAGATAATTTGATTTTAAATATCATAATAGTAGTTAAAGATTGATACTGTAAGGAAAAACGTAAATGAGGCCTGGCCGGTGTGGCTCAATGGTTGAACATCAACCGATGAACCAGGAGATCACAGTTCAGTTCCCAGTCAGGGCACATGCCTGAATTTCCGGCTTGACCCCCAGTAGGGGGCATGCTGGAGGCAGACAATCAATGAGTCTCTCTCTCATCATGGATGTTTCTCTCTCCCTCTCCCTTCCTCTCTCTGAGATCAATAAAATTAAATAAACATGAATAAAAAGAAAATAGTCATTCAAATAAATGATACCCAGGACTTGAACCTTGAATCAATTTGGGGAATTCCAGTAAAAGGAAAAAGCTAGGAGAGTCAAGGACTTCTCATGGAGAGAGTGGTGCAATAGGATTTTAAAATATTTTTTTAAATGAGGGAAGTCCTGTGGGTAATTCAGTTTTCTTCATTTGCGGGAGAAATGGGAACCCTTAGCATATGAAGATACATCTCTGTTCTCTACATGTTTAATGGGCGCTTGCAGCATGATGCCACTGTGAGCTGACCAGTAGAGAAAGGGGTGTGAGTCTGGGCCAGGGTCTGAGAAGGCCCCAGGGAAGGGGAACAAGTCTCTGGAGCTGGAAACGCTTTTTAGCAGATGCATATGGCACCATTTTAATGAACAAATCAGCCAGATTCCTTTCTCTGACTTCTTATTGCTGAACTGCACCTCAGGGACTTCCCCATCACCTTCCAGGTGATTTGTTTCTTAAGCAGGTCTAGGTTAATATATGCAGGAAATGGTCTGGGGTGAAATGTAGACAGTTTTATTCCATTTCTATGGGACCTTATGGTCAAAACAATACTAACTGGATGGAAACTATTATAGAAAGACATCTATTTTCTTTTTGGCTTTTTATTTTCTTTCTCTTTTTATTCCATTTATGTGTGTTTGAAGCAGAGGGAAAAAGGGAAAAGATTCTACTCCTTGTCCCTCTTTTTCCTTCCTCAAAACCTGACCATGTGAAAATCCTGCCAGGCGAGTGCTGGGGGAACCCACACTGGAAATGCTCAGCTCCCCTGGTCCTCAGGCTCCATCCCCATCCTCAAATCAGAAACTGTTCTGCATTTATCACGGCACTTAAAGATTTAATCAGATCCCCCCTCCCCTTCCTGCCACAAGCAAAACTTGACTTAACAACAGTGTACTCAAAATTGACTTTCACTTGCAAATAACGGAAGGTGGCCAAGAGCAGAGATTTTAATGGTTCATGATTATGCCTTCATTTTAGACAGGGCCTTTCAGGTTAAGGCTGGAGACAAAGAGGTTCATGAAGAAAGAGTGAGCCACCCTGTTCCTCCAGACAGTGTCCAGATCTCCTGGCTCTCAGCCCGCGTTCTTTCCACTGCTTCAGTGACTCTCCTGTCCTACATTCTGGGTCACTGGCAGTGCTGTAGGGAGCTTCATTAATTATGATTGTCTTGCTGTGTCAAATGGATTACAAATGGAGACACCTGTGGAGAGCCCACAAGGTCACTGACAAAGGCTGCAAGGAGATTGGAAAGTGAAGGACAAGTATCTTCTGAATGCACGCTGTAATCAGACAAAACAAATCGGTGGGAATAAATTTAGCCTGAAAGACAGTTTCACCTTTTCTAAAATTCTGACTGAATAAATGCGGTGGGGGTGTGTTAGTACATTCACTCTTGCCTGGAATTTGGTTGTTAATACCGTGCATGTGAATAAGTCTGACGCAAATTCGTCAGTAATGGTATCTGCTCTAGAATGGGCCTCCTCCTGTGGACAGTCCTACTCCAGACTAAACTGGGTCTAGGAACAATTCCCCAGATCCATACCCCTGATGCACTCTCATGTGGACCCCCATACACAGAACCAGCCGTACTGTGTCAGACAGAAGAGTCTGACATCTGGCAGAGGGACACTGGACAGTTATGCCATCTTCGAGCCTGGAAGTGACCTTGTGGGTCCTTCCCCCAGGGCCTGCCATAAAAATTTTCTGTGCTTCAAGTTGGTGCCTGAATGTTACTCTGGGCCATTTTACTGGTAGCCCCATACCCTTTGTAGTGTCTACAACCTTTTATGTAGAATTCAGTGTGACATGTAATCTCTCTCTTTCCTCCAGTCTGACGCACACATCACTGATCACGCATGAGTTTCTTAATGGGTTACTCTGATTACGTTGAGCCCCTACTCACAACCTTAACTGCCTGCTCATTGTCTACTGAAGGAAGAGCAAGCTTCTTTCCCTGCCATCCTTTTTCAACACGTGATGGGCACAGATGATGTGTCCAATGCTGGGCGAGGTGATGGGGATGTCTCTCTCCTTAGAGGCTCTCCGTCTCAACAGAACAGATAAGAATCACCTTAGAAGTTTTTTCAAATGACATATGCCTCCCATCACAGAAATTGTGATGGAATCTGCAGGGTAGAACATGTAAATTTTGCAAACAACACACACACACACACAGACACACACAGACACACACAACTGGAAAGACGAAGGAAGTGGTGCTTAGAATATAATGATGCCATAGACACAGGTTGCTACAAGTGCATATTGTATTCTCACCTAGCCAGATTTGGGAATAGGGGGGATATTGATAATTACTTTTTAAAAAGTATCTGAACTGAGATTTCTTAGGATGAATCAGAGTTAGCCAAAGAAAGAGATAGAAAAAAAGATAGTCTAGGCTAGTGATGGCAAACCTATGACATGCATGTCAGAGGTGACACGCGAACTCATTTTTTTGGTTGATTTTTGTTAAATGGCATTTAAATATATAAAATAAATATCAAAAATTTAAGTCTTTGTTTTACTATGGTTGCAAATATCAAAAAATTTCTATATGTGACACGGCACCAGAATTAAGTTAGGGTTTTTCAAAATGCTGACACGCCGACCTCAATAGGTTCACCATCACTGGTCTAGGCAGTCTTCCTGGATATGTGAAGGCATTTCGGGAGATGAAAGAGTGGGTCATTTTGATGAACTACAAGAACTTCATTAGTTGGGAAAGTAGTTAGAAAAGAGGCTTTAGAGAGATAGGTGGGCCTATATCTTTCAGATCCTTGTAAGCTATAGTAAGAGGTTTGGACTTTACCCTGAAGCCATTGAAGGGATTTATTTAGGATAAAGCCAGGGGGCTGGAGAAAATGATATGACCAATTGGATGGGCCGCATAGGGAAGAAGGCAAAATCAACAATGAAACCTTAGCTCAGCATTGGAAAACAGAGTGAATGATGGTGTCATTCACTAAGTTAGAGGGAACAGAGGAGGAGCAGTAGAGATAGAAGACAATTGAAGTTTTGGACAAAGGCGGAACTCCAAGAGCAATTCCCAGTGGTGAAGAGTGGATATACATACAAGTCTTATGCTGAGGTGAGACATGTAAAACTGGAGCACTGAGAATACAGATTTAAGCATCAGCAGCATAATGGTAACTGAAGCTCTAAGAATGCTTGAGACCACCCAAGGATAATGTGCATAGAGAAGAGTCCTGGAAGGCATTTCCCTGAGGGGAGAGGACCAGTTTACCAGGGGGACTGAGAAGAAAATCTGAAGAGCTTTATGACATCATGTTGGCAGAAGCAGCTTACTTGGAACTTGGAGACTGGAAGCCTAATTAAGGAGGTTTGAGGAGTGTGTGGGAGATGAAGAGCTGGTGTAGCAAGGGTAAATTTATGAAGGCTTCTATGAAGAGTTGCTTATAGGAGGCTAGGAAAGATGGTTGGAAGCAGATAATGTGCAAAGGGCTGTGGCATTTGTTTACAGAAGGAATGCAGAAGCATGGAGCAATCAGAAAAGACTTTGCAGGGGGAAAATGCTTAAGCTAATGAAGAAAGGGGTTGGCATTTCCTTGGAAAAAGAAACGGCATATATGAAGGCAGAGTGGCAGGGGGAGGTTGGCCATATTTAGGGAATTCTTAGTAGTTCTGTTTTGTACTATCCCCTCCTTCATATACCCTTCATTGCAGCCAGGCTGGTCTGTTTATTTGGGCCCAAATTCAGGCTACCTTTGTTCACGTTACTCTCTCCATCTAGAATGCCTACCCCCTACTTCACCAAATGTCCAAGTTCTCCTAATCCCTGTGGCCCACCATGAATACCAAGGCCTCTGGATTCACGAATGTCTTCTTCCTTTTTCCTTCTTCCTCCAATTGGGAGTAACTTCCCCACTTGGAATTCTCATAACATTGTATTTGTATCTCTCTTGCAGCATTACTGTTGAAGCCTCATAGTTACTCAAAGGAAGATCCCTGAGGCCAAGGACCATCTTTCTGTTAGGATCCATCTATACCTGATACAAGCATGCACTTTGGCTAATTCAATGGCTCTCCAAGTGTGGTCTCAAGACCAACAGCATCGGCAGGTCTGGGAACTTGTAAGACATGCAAATTCTCAGGTCCACCACACACCTACTAATTCAGAAACTCTGGAGGTAGGGCCAGCCATCTGTGCTTTAATAAGCTCCCCAGACGATGCTGAGGAAGCTAATGTTTGAGAACCACTGGGTTAACTGAAGGTCTTTTACTGGCCATTATAAGTACTTTTTTTTACTTTACCTAAGAACATAGCTTTAAACTCAGATTATTATTTGAAAACTTCTCTATATTTTTAAATCTTTACCAGAGGATATGTTTATTGATTTTAGAGAGAGAGGAAGGGAGAGAGAGAGAACATGAAACATCGATCAGTTGCCTCCCATCCTCACCCAGGCTAGGTATGTGCCCTGATAGGGAATTGAACCTGCAACCTTTTGGTATGCTTGGCCATGGCTGAAAACTTCTCATTCATTTTTATGTCTTCCTATTTCTTGTCATATCATTTATATAAGAAATCCTTTATTAGCTAAGGAAATTTGAGCAATCGAAACATGATATCATTGTGCCTTAGAGAACTCCAGTGGATCAAGTAGCATCCAAGAATTAAACATTGAATGATTGAGATCTGAAATAACTGATGGTTGAATTTCCTAGTCCGTTTTTTTTTCACATTCTCCTATGCATTCCTTCCTTCCCTTTCCTTTCTCACTTTTTATTTTCACATTTACAATTCTCTTAGGTTACAGTTCTCTGAGAGTATGTACTTTGGAGGAAAGATGCTACAAAAATTTCAAACATTTTTAATAAAAATCAAAGATGTCTCAACAAGCTCAAGTGGAGTAGCCCAGAAAGTTTAGAATGAGTGGGGAAACGATCCATTTTGCTCACATTCTTTTGGTCACCCATTACTTCAGAGACAGGATTTTAATCAATGTGGAAAGACATCTTTCCTTGGACTTTAATTCACTTCACACTGTTGCAGGCATACTTACTGCTCTGTGAATTTCAGCATTTACTGCAGGGGTCAGCTTCCTATGGTGTAGAAAGCTGCTCTGAACGTCTGCCAACAACTTTTGAGCTTTTGCGTCACCTCAGCTCTGGGTGATAATCAGACAAGCTCTGGGCTAGGCTAAGGTGTCACCAACGCTCAACAAAGATGCCCCAAACCAGCAGTCATCCTTAATAGGCAGCCTGTTCTTTGCTTAACATCCTAACACTTTCTTACCATTCCTAACACTTCCTATTCATGTGTGAGTACTACTATACATGCTTGTGTGTGTGTATAGCACTCACACAAGTGAAATCTAGATATAAAGACTGAGTGAAGAGAATTTCAGTAGCACAAAATGTTTCTCATTCACTGTAATGAATGCACAGATACAAGGGTCAGTCCTTTTTCTTCAATTACAGTTTACATTCAATATTATTCCGTGTTAGTTTCAGATGAACAGCATAGTGGTTAGACAATCATGTACTTTACAGAGTGGCCCCCCCTCTGCCTCAAACACCCACCTGGCCCCATGCTTATTTTTCACGATATATTCCCTATGCTGTAATCTACATCTCTGTGACTATTCTGTAACTACCAATTTGTACTGCTTAATCCTTTCACCTTTTTCACATAGCCCCTCAATCCTCCTCCCCTCTGACAACTGTCAGTCTTGATACACATCCTATATAATAAAAAGCTAATATGCAAATCGACCAAATGGCAGAATGACCGGTTGCTATGACGCACACTGACCACCAGGGGCAGATGCTCAACACAGGAGCACCCCCCTGGTAGTCAGAGAAGCCAGGCTCACAGCTGATGAGCGCAGCTGCAGTGGTGGGAGCCTCTCCCACCTCTGTGGCAGTGCTAAGGATGCCCGACTGACAGTTTAGGCTTGCTCCCTGCAGGGAGCAGCCCTAAACCGTCAGTCGGACATTCCCTGAGGGCTCCTGGACTGTGAGAGGGCACAGGCCAGGCTGAGGGACCCCCCTGAGTGCACAAATCTCGTGCACTGAACCTCTAGTCTCTTAATATCTGTGTATAACAAAAAGGAGAGAATGGGAGAAAATGTACAGCATCCACATACCCCAGCATCTACATGCATACTTTCTTTTTTTTTTTTTTTAAATATATTTTATTGATTTTTTACAGAGAGGAAGGGAGAGAGATAGAGAGCTAGAAACATCGATGAGAGGGAAACATCGATCAGCTACCTCCTGCACATCTCCTACTGGGGATATGCCCGCAACCCAGGTACATGCCCTTGACCGGAATCGAACCTGGGACCTTTCAATCCGCAGGCCGACGCTCTATCCACTGAGCCAAACCGGTTTCGGCAACATGCACACTTTCTTTGTAAATACAACATTGTAGTAGACATTTCCTCATGTAGTGAGAACTGTACATATCAGAATTGCATTTTATAATATATAAATACCAATTAGGTCACTCCCCAAATCTCTTAAATGTTTGGAGAAAGGATATATGGAAATTCAGGAAATAGGTCTTCCAAGTCTTAAAGAAATAAAGTACAAAGATTTTCTTTCCTATAAATATCTTCATAGTTCTGGTGATTCTGTTCCAAGGAAGCATTGAATTGCAGATGAACTTGAGTTTCAGGAAATGTAGTCAGTATCCAAATAGATATCGAAAGATAAAATTCTTTACTCTTAAGAATCTGCTATATCTTTGCCATATCCAATTAGGTTACCAGTAAGTCATTGCTCATTTGGTGGTTAAAGAAGTAAGAGTCCGAAAAATGGTGAGAAAGTGAGCTATCTTTCTGTTCCAAATATATCATGATTCATCTCTGAGATACTATCTTGAGAAATCTGGCTCATATAGACTCTCTGACATTGCTTTCATTGTCTTAACTATTTAGGGTAAGGTTTGTTTTTGCTTTTGTATGCGTATGTGTTTTTACTTTTTATTGAATTTATTGGGGTAACATTGGTTAATAAAATTATATAGGTTTTAAACTATTTTTTATTGATTTGAGAGAGGGAGCTAAACATCAATGTGAGAGAGGAACATCGATCAGTTGCCTCCCATACACACCCCAACCAGGGATTGAACCTGCAACCTGGGTGCATGCCCTAACCAGGAATAGAACCCACACCTTTTAGTGTATAAGACGATGCTCTAGCCAACTGAGCCACACTGGCCAGGGCTAAAATTATGTAGGTTTTAGGTGTATAAGCCTATAACACATCATCTATACATTGTATTGTGTATTTATCACCCCAAGTCAAGTCTCCTTCTACCACCTTTATTCCCCCTTTACTCTCTTCTACCTACACAGCGCAAGTTTAATTATAAAAGAAGGACATCCTGGTTTTAGCTTTCAAAATATTGGCATCCAGATAATAGTGAATTATTTTTCACCATGGAAAGGACAAAGAGAGTCTTTTTTCCCCTCCATGTTAGCATAATGTGAGTTTTAAGAAAGGATTTTAATCTGTGGAGACTGGGAAAGTGCACTGTGTTTGACTGATTTGCTGGCCCAGCGGAAGCGCCTGTTTTCTTCCCTGGCTCCAACTGGCTATTCAGTTTCATCTAAATGTATAACATAGTACGTACCATTCCAAGGAACACTGTCAACTTGGTGGGTGATGCTAATTTGCTTACATGAACCTTTGGGAAAGGGGAAGAAAGGCCTGGGCATTGGGATGACACAATTTACATAAGAGGACCCAAAAGCCAGGACTCTTTGTTCTTGACAGTTTCCTGAGCATCTAGGCTCAGTCATCAACAAAAACCAACCAGCCATGGGGTTGCCCATAGCTCCAGTCTCACTATGTTCTAGCACCATCCCAGCTGGCAATGAAAAGCATACTTGTTCATGGTCCTTCTCGAGCCTCTGGGACCCACACTGGCCAGTTCTGCCTAGCAGGATATTTCTACTCACCCTCTCTTTGGACTGCACTATTTCCTAAAACCCAGCCCCTTAAACAAGACTTGGTTTTCAGGCTTATTTCTTCCTCTATTTGTCATCATGGGGAAAAATTTCAAATAAAACATTATGAATTCAACAGCTGGCCAGCTTCTCTTGCCCTTGTTATGGATATCTATAGAAAGTTGGAAGGGAAGACTGAACGGGGAATAGTTGACACTTCTTCCTGAGACATGAAGTAGGTGAATGGAGGCAAGGCGACCTTCCTACATAAAGAAGAATAGTTAATAGTATCTCTATTTACTAAGTGCTTCCTCTCTGCTAGGCACCAAGGTATCCACCTAAGCTAAATGTTTTTCATAGATTATTTCACTTAATCCTCATCTAAGCAATATTAAACCCTATTTGACAGATGGGGAAACTGAAGCTGAGTGAGTTTAAGTTGCATGTTCAAATCACAGAGCTGGTAAATAGCAGAGGCAAGTTTAGAAAAGAAGCCTACTTTCCCCAAAGTGTGGGCTCTTCCCAAGAATCTATACTTTTCCCAACTGAAAGATGGCAGCTAAGTAGTTCACATTTAATTCCAAGCCCTGGTTCTCAACTGTGTGCTCTCTGTCCCTCCCCCAGGGAACGTTTGGCCATATCATTGTCACAACTGGTGGGGGAGTTGCTACTGGCATCTAGTGAGTGGAGGCCATGATGCTATTAAACAGGCTACCACGCCCAGGACAGCCCCCAATAACAAAGAATTATCTGGTCCAAAATGTCCATCATGATAAGGTTAAGAAACCTGGATTCAAAAGATGGTGGATTTTTAAAGCCAATTCATAAGAAGAAGGTTTTGTCTGTACCTCACTCATATGTACTTTGTCCCATCACAGATGACAGCAGTCTTCTAAATCTAACTTCCTACCCTCTGGTTAGAAGACGGAAGAGAAGGTTCTTTGGGCTATGTTGTCTCGTCTCCAGCTAGACAACTCCTCCTGGAAACCCACCCCAAGGGAGACCTGAAAAAAAAACCACAGACGCCGAGGACTCCAGACAGCTCGACCACAGTTATTGGTTTCTGACTATGTTTTCTATGCTTCCTTATTACTTCTATCCGCCTCTCTCTACCCTTTTAAATGATTTTACATTTGAAAGTAGCTGCTGTCAAGGGGAAAAAAACAACAACACAGATTCAAAAAGCAGGCTGTTTTTAAAAGGATTTTTAAAGTCGACATTATTCATGTCTGCTCCAAACCATACCATGACAGATGCAAGAATTATGATTTTTAAATTATTTAAAGGTCTTTTAAAATGGATTATACAGAGAAAAATCATTTCACATACACTAGTAACCCTATAGCTCTTGCTGATCTCATGTTAACAATTTATCTTATGTGGAAGAAGTCTTTAAACATAGAAATCCATTTAAAACTGCAAAACTGTGTTAAAATCCAATCTATCAATATCATTAGAAACAATATAAGCAAACACACCACCTCACCTATTGCTTTCTCTGCTTTCATTTACATTTAGTCTTCCATTCCGTCAGAATCTAAGAGCTTCAACAGAAAAATATCTTAATTTATAATGCAGCAAAGACCATATATGAAAAGTGTTTAAATTTTGTAAATACACAATAATCCTAATACCTTCGTACAATGCATATGGGCAACTAATTTCCTTTCGATCCAATGGTGTCTTTTTCAGCTTCTTGGAGAATGAAGTAATCCAGTTAGGAAATGGTGTAGTAACATATACAATTACCCTCAAATGTAAAATTTGAATATTATGACATTTTGTTCTAATTGAACTCTGAAGCATGAAGTCTGCGCATCAGCATAGTGTTAACGCTTTAGGGCATGCTGGAATTAGCTCAGATCGTAAAAATATTTAACATTTTACATTGTTAATAAAATCTTTTCAGTTCAGCTAAGCTTGTCTCATTTTAGATGACTATGCAGATATGACTTTTCCAATGTGTACTCGGTGTCTTATCTTATGCAGATTTCTGAAAGCAGGTACATGAAGCAATACTACATTTTAGAAAGGAGGAAGCCACGTGCTGTTTTTCTGCTCACAGCTGTGTTGTGATCTTCCTCCACTAAACTTGTAACATGGTACCCATGTTGTTGTATTCCCCACTGTTCTTTCTTTGGCCCATTTCTCAGACAGAATTTCCCATAGGTTGGCAGATCAGGCCTTTGGGCTTCTTTCCTTTTTACTGAAGTCAGACAAGAGGCACCAGTGTCTGGTATAATAAAAGGATGAGCAAGATGCCTCTAAGCGGTTTATTAAAAGCGCATCTTTAATCCCAACCCTATAATTTCTTCCTCCTTATGAACACAGGCATTTACATGTCCACCAATATTTTGACCTGAAAACTCTCATAAGTATACTAAAGCCTTTAGCTTTCGTGAAGATGAAGACCAGGTACAGACAAATTACTGGAATAATTAGTGTCTTAGGCTGAATTATATGAAGTAGCTGATATTTGACTGTTTTGACCTGAGAAATGGCAGTTTCATATAGTTCAACATAATATCTAGTGTTGTGGAGATAATCTTTGGAATTGTCTTCTAGGTTTTTCAGGATGAAAGGATTAAAGGGTTGAAAGAGATCTCAAAGGCTATGCAGGTCGCGGTGTGGATCACACCAGCTGGCTGTTGGCCTTATTTGTGGAGTCAGAGTTGTGTTCCAATGAACTGGTAGTGGATGCATGATTATAGGTATGCTTGACTTCATATAAAGAAGTACCTTAAAAAATTACCCAAGAAAATCACAATTTTCTAAATCAAATACTTGTAAAACAAAACAGTTGTGGGAATATGCTATTTAAAAGACACCTCGGGTGAGTGCTCCCCTGCAAAGCAGGTCACCATTCCCAGATTCACCTGGTCTGCAAACCCTGGTTTTCATAAACGAGGTTTGATTAAAGCTTAATGTCCTTTCCTGAATGTGGTTCATTTTTATCCCCTGGTCCATTGTTTTAGAGATTATGAAGTAGCCTAATTTGGCACGTTCTCTCTCCCCCGTCTCTGTCCTCTCCCATCTTTTTACTATATTAAACCCTTAGCTTCATTCTAGTTCCTACTAATCCATGCGCAGTTATTAACGGATAACTCTAACCTTGGTGTTCAGCACGTTCTTCTAAATGCCTGGCCTAAATCACTTCTGCTTGGTTAATTTGTGCTCACTCTAGCCTTAGTCTCTTAGTCTCAGCGTAAAAGTACCACTTAACTTCTGTGCAATTGTGCTTTGTACAACTGAAGACTGTTAATAAATTCAGGTCTCACCTCCATGATTGGGAGGACCATAGTAGCATTTCATGGAGATGGGAATTTGTCTAATTCCCTAGCTAGGCTTTTCATACCTAAGGTAAATAAATGCAACCACTTTCTCTTCTATTCATAGTGCCTGTTTCCCAGCCTTTGATCAGTTTTGTAGTTCCCTTAGACACACTCCAAGATTTATAGATCTTTTTTCAGTGGCAGGTCCTAAAAATTAAATTCAGTCCTCAAAGTCCTGATCACCTACACTGGCTCATAGTTGCAACAGGTAATTCACCGTCTCCCATTAGATATGCCAATGCGTCTCTTTAGGAGCCTGACCCCCTATCCTCTCCCCACCAAAGGACTTTCTCAGGTGTAGTTCCATGAGATAGAGTTCTAATGTCTCAGCTTCCTGCTGGCATCTGCTTCCAGATTAGCAATAACACTGAGCTGATCTCTAGGGATAAGGAGAGAACCTTGAATCCATTTTGTTGCATGTACTCACGTGCTTGAAAAAGAAAAGGATGTGAGCGTCTTCTGGCACACCATCTTCCATTTTACCGCCATATTTTTAATGCCCCATGCTGCCTTCTCTTTTTAATTTTATGATTATGAGGCATGTTCTTTGCAGGAAATCTAAAAAAATGCCACTAAGTATAAAGAAAATAAAAATCACCCAGATCCCGCCACAGTCACATTGTTTAAATCCACAATTCTAGGCGTTGCATCAGTCAGTGGAGGGGCCCACAGGCACTTTTGGATAAGGTTTATAAAGAAATGCCCGAAGGCCAAGGTGTCACTTTAAAATAGGGGTCCACTAATGTTTTGCACACATCGAGGACTTCTGGGTGTGCCATTGTTCTGGAGTACAAAGAAGACTTTAGAAGTAGCACAGCCCTGCTGCCTCCTCTAATGAAAGCTCGTGGGGAGATTCTAAAATCCTGCCAGATCCTTTGGCTCCTTGGTGCTCCATGTAACATTTGATGCTTACTGTTTGGCAATACTGCCACCTTCTGAAAGCTGAGCTTTAGAGTGAGAGGGGGAAACCAATATAAAAGCATCTGATTTATCTTAGACAGCAAACAAATGGGCCATATTAACAATGATCCCATATGAATTTCAGACTCTGGAAGTCTCAGAGTTGAAAGGATCAGGGATATCACCCAGACTAATTTCCCACCCCACACACATCCCTAGGCAATGTCTATCATTTCTTTGTATTCTAGAATGTCACCAAATGCAAAATGTTCAAGTTTCAAGTAACTATCGATAGCATGAAAAAGAGTAGTGATGGTATTGGCTCAAAATAAATCATTAGCATTAAATATAAAGTCCAGAAATAAACCCAAGAACATAGACGAATGAAGTACATTATAAAAATGACATTTCAAATCCCTGAGGAAAGATTAGATTATTAAGTAAATTATATTGGTACTAGAGGCTCAATGCATGGATTCATGTACCAGTGGGGTACCTTGGCCTGGCCTTTTGGGGATCAGGCCGAAACCGGCTCTCTGACATCCCCCAAGGGGTCCCGGATTGAGAAAGGGCAGTTCTCAGGTGACACACCCCAGAATCGGGTTCCCTCCTCTGTGGTTCCAGGTGCATCACCTGAGAACCACAGCTGCCAAGTCACTGCAGCTCAGCAGCTCCTTCATTGAGCGACTGCCCCCTGGTGGTCAGTGCATGTCATAGATACCGGTTGGACGGTTGCTTAGGCTTTTATATATAGATAACTGGTTAGCCATTTTGAGGAAATTATTATATCTATGCCTCATAACTTTTATCAAAATCAATTCTGACTGCAGTAAAGATTAAAATGCTAAAGCAAATAAATAAACATATAAAAGGACTAGCAGGCAATACTAATGAACATTTATATAATTTTCATGTGGAAAACAGCCTTTCTAAGCATGACACAAGAGGAAGAAACAACAAAGGAAAAGATGGACCAATTAAAAATCCAAAACTCCTATACAATGAAAAATAAACCAGATAAAGAGAAGACAAAAGTTGAAATATATGCAACAAAAAGTGTAGACCTGTAATATATATCAGGAGTTTAAATCCCACTACTTTGAGAAGTTACCATGGTTTACAATACCGTATCCTTCCAAATGTTGCCATTTCATTCTTTTCTTTTCTACTGCATTTTTTCATTATTGCTTATTTAATTGTCTATATCCACTAAACTGGAAGTTCAAGAAGGCAGCAACCATGTCTCTTTTGCTTACTGCTATATCTTCTACACCTAACACAGTGCTAGACACAAAGCAAATACTAAAAACATTTATTGGATGAGTGAGTAATGAATTCATGAATAAATGACATTTTATGACTCAAAAAAATATCAAACTTTCCAATAGAAAATTGAGCCAAGACACGAACTGACAATGTACCATAAATTTAAATACCAAATTTATGTACCATAAATTTAAATAATGCACTAATGATAAATATGAAACTATTTGAATATACTGGTAATCAAAAATGTAAATTATTGTAATATATTCCTTTTTGTGTATCAGAAAGGTATAAAGAATTAAAGTGCCCAGGGACAGAAGGAAGTGTGGAAATGAATATTCTCTTACAGAGTCAACGTGAGTGTAAATTGAGTCAATCTTTCTGGAAAATATTTTGGCAATGTATTTTACATGTATGCCAGGTAATTCCACTTTAGGGAAATTCTCCTCGAAAAGGTCAGAAAAAAATGAACTAAGTTACATTCATTCATCATTCAAAAAATATATGCAAGAAAGGATGCTTATAGCAGCAATATTTGGAGGAATAGAAAAATGTAAATACGTCTACAGTAAAGGGCTGGTTAAATATGGTATATCCTTTCAATGGAATACTGTGCACCAATTAAGAATAAGAATCATATGTACATGTAGGGAAATGAAGAAGCTATATTGTTAAATGAAAAAAAGGAAGTTACAGAAGAAATCCATTTAAAAAAATATACATATTCATGTGTGCATTAGAGTCTGAAAGGCTATTTGCTAAAATTTTAACAGTAACTATCTCTGAGAGGTGAGATTTGGAGCAATTATATTTTCTTTTTGCATATCTGTAATTTCTGAATTTTCGACAATGAGCATGTAGTATCTGTATAATTTTTCAGGGAATAAACAGCAATGTTCACAAATATATATTAAATATAAAACACATGTTATAAAACAGTATGGATAGTATGATACAATATTTGTAAAAAAGAAAATTATATATAAATCTATCTATGTATGTATATATATGCATAAGAAAGCTAGAAGGACATACATTAAATGTTAATAGTAGCTATTTATGGGTAGTGGGATTATGGGTGATTATTATTTCTTTTTGCTTTTCTGTGTTTTCTAATTTTTCTACAATGAATATGTATTACTTGTGTAATAAAAACTATTAATAAAAGTTAAAAAAAGAATTAAAAAGTGAAATAGACATTGTTACCACTTTCCTTCATCCTCCCCATACCCAGAAAGGCAGAGAGGAGAGGAGAAGAGAGGGAGGGGAGGGGAGGGGTGAGGAGAGGTGGGACTCAGAGGTAAGGAGAGAAGGGAGAGAGGGAAAAGGTATAGAAAGAAGTCAAAGTCAAGTCAGTGGAGGAAAGATTAAAATAGGCTTTGGAAACTATTTTACTCACGATAGCACTGTATCTAAATTTAGTTCCATTTTTCAGAAAGCTACAACAACAACAAAATACATTGAGTTAAATAATTATATTTTCTAATAAAAGAAAATTATACACATGTGTGGGGAGACATCTAGGAATTAAGCTCTGACAGGAATGTCTCCCAAGAATTTTCTCCAAAGGCAAGCTTTGCGGTCCAGCTAGTTGTCATGAGTTGTGCAGTACAGCCTAGAGCAGGGGTGGGCAAACTTTTTGACTCGAGGGCCACAATGGGTTCTTAAACTGGACCGGAGGGCCGGAACAAAAGCATGGATGGAGTGTTTGTGTGAACTAATATAAATTCAAAGTAAACATCATTACATAAAAGGGTACGGTCTTTTTTTTTTTTTAATTTTATTCATTTCAAACGGGCCGTAGTTTGCCCACGGCTGGAGAGTCACACAGACTTTTGTCTGAATCTTGGCTATTCTGCAAATAAGTATACGACTATGGCTAGCAGTTCCAATATCCATTCTCTCCTTTTTTCCTGTAGTAACAGAGACCCAAAATTTCAGCGAGACACTAGCCACCTAAAGTAAAGACTCCATTTCCCAGGCTCCCTGTGGCTATACTGTATATCTGAATTTTGGACTACAGGATCTGAGTGGAATTGTGTGATTTCCGGTAACATTCCTAAAATAAGGGGCATGCATTTCTATGTTCTTCCTCTTTTCCTACTAGGCTGCAATGAAAACATAACGATGGGGCTGAAACAACTATTTTGGAGTCAGAAATGGACACTACATGAAGTTAACAGAAGTGCCTTAGCAGACCTGACTCCCCTTTCTTCTTCTTGTTATCTGCTAAATGATGAATCCATTTATAATTTATATCTCATTTAAGGCATTAATAAGATGAATCTTTGTACAGAAGAACCTGCTCACTAAACTAATTAACATCTGTGAGCCTCAATTGCCTCAGAGTA
This sequence comes from Myotis nattereri, assembly GCF_964212035.1. Classification (NCBI taxonomy): domain Eukaryota; kingdom Metazoa; phylum Chordata; class Mammalia; order Chiroptera; family Vespertilionidae; genus Myotis; species Myotis nattereri. The sequence goes on from NC_138079.1 coordinate 33,490,356, forward strand.
AAATGAAGATAATATTAATATCACAAAAGGTTCAACCCAATAACTGTCCACTTGTTGGCTTAGTACGAAAGCTCATTTATGAGAACAATCCAAAAAATGAATCATTGCATGAGACTGCACAGAACAGTGGACAAAGGGAAATCTTTTAAATAAAGTGTTTTTAAATCAAATGGTCAATTGGTTTGCATATGAAAAAAATTAAACTTCTATTTTGCCTCATTCTAAGTTGATTTTTGACCTTAAGGTAAATGGTAATAAAACAATAAAGCTTCCAGAAGATGATATAGGAGAATATCTTCATACCCGTAGAGCTGTGAAATTGTTTCTAACAGGACTCAAACCACTTTGGAAAACTGTTTAACACTATTTACTATTGTAGAATACATGTATACCCTGTGATCCAATAGTTTCACTCCTAGATAGAGACCTAACAAAATTGTGTGTGTGTGTGTATGTGTGTGTGTGTGTGTGTGTACACTCAAAGACAGGTAAAAGAATGTTCATATTGGCATTATTTTTAATAACCAAAGCCATAAACTTTTCAAAGATCTATCAACAGAAGAATGGCAAAGTAAATTGTGTTATAGTGATATAATTGAATACTATAGGGCAGTAAAAAGAAATGAACTCCATTACAGCCATATACAACCTCATGAAAGAATGAAACCATAATAATGTTGAATGCAAGAAAGCGAGATGTGAAAGAATATACACACTGCCATTAGCAGCCAACGTTCACAGCCGCTGAGAGATGGATGCCCTGGCTCAGTGAAACAGACACCATGGCACATAGGACAGCTCACGCCTAGCACTGCGCAGATCCACTAGCTTCTCACATTGATTTGCTCCATCCAGATCAAGCTTCAGGATTCTGGGATCACAGTTCATATACAAGATGAGGGATAATGAGACAAACCACAGCCCCACTTTGTAGTTGGTCCCAAGACTATATAGGTGATATTCATCGTGTTCCTCCTCTAATCGCCCATTCTAGACCCCCTCATTCTACTTGGGCACTCCTGAGTTTGGTGACCCAGACCCTCACCCCTGAGTGGTCAGACACCCTGGTTACCATGTCTTTAGTAGATTGTGGTTGCTGCACTTGCCCATTTACAGTTAAACTTGGGCATGAGCATACCAAGAGTTGACCTGATGGGTCATCTGAGTGCCAAACACACTCCTCTGGGCCCTCATTATGTTGCAGTTACTCTGCTTCCTCATGGTAATCAGGGTCCATAACCTCGGTCAGTTTGGTAACTCCTATTTTCTGGCATGAGGAACCTAAAGTGACCAGGTAGCAGTGGTAGCTTAAGTTTAATGGGACTCTTATTTCCTACACCCCAGGACTAGGGACTCCAGACACACACGCAGTAGATCCTCAGATAAAAAGCACAAATTCCTCAGTAGATCACTGGGGCCACACCTACTTTCACCCCTTAACTTTTTTACCCATATATTCTGTGTATTAGTTACTCAGAACTATATAGTGGCCATTGACTAATTTAAGGAGTATAGTGAATTCTGAAGGTTAGTACCAAATGTTGCAAGGTGTCCTCTCCTTTCTGCCACCACTCTCTTGGGATGGCAGCTTCTGCTTGGTGGAGTATGTGTAGGAAGAGTGGATCCCACAGTTGTGTTTTTACTAATGCACATCCTTTGCTGTAAATGTTAAGTAAGTCCTTGGTCTTAGGTAATGTTATGTGGTCCCATGTCAGTAGATCAAACACTCTGTAAGTTCGTGGATACTGGTGCTGGCTGAAGCCCTGTAGGTGGTTGATAATGGCAAACCCATATCAAGGAAGCAGGTTTACCCTAGCCAGGGTGGAAATGGTCAACTTGTCACCAAGAAGCAGGTTGTTCTCCCCAAGGAATGGTGTTGAATCAAGGGCACAGTGTCAATCTCTGTTGCCAACAAAATGGACATTCAACAATGGCTGTAAATGAATTAATCTTGGTGATAAAAGCCTTTTTTATTGCTGCTGTAACAAATTACCACAAACTTAATGGCTTAAAACAGCATAAATTAATCATTTACATTTCTAGAGGTCAAAAAATAAGTTCCACTGGCCTAAAATCAAGGGGTCAGCAGGCCGGCATTGCTTCTGGATGCTCTAGGGGTGAATCTATTTCCTTTCCTTCTGCAGCTTCAGAGGCCTCCTGCATTCCTAGACTCATGACACCTTTTTCCATCTTCAAGCCAGCAGCATAGTGTCTTTAGTTCTCTCTCTCTGATTCCTACTTCCATCATCACATATCCTTCCTTGACTCTGCGTCCTCTGCCCCCCTCATATAGAGACCCGGTCATTGCATGGGGCTCACCCAGATAATCCAGGATTTTTCCATCTCAAGATCCTTAATATTTACAGATTCCAGGAATTAGGATGGGAACATCATTAGGGGATCATTATTCCCAAAGCCAATGCTGTTGGACCCATTCATAGCCTGCATCTCTGCCAAGGGCAGCTTTTCAAATGGGATATTATTCTCTGCTAAAGAGGGCATGCGTTAGAATTCTACGGGTCTGTACCGTGACTCTCTTATTGGAGTGTGCCAGAATCTCCATTGCATCCTTTTAGACCCATACACCTCTGGTACCATGGCCTCTGCCAGAAGATATGGCCCAAGTAACAGAGCTGCTTATGCTGCAGAGCCTCTTCTTGCTCTGGGAACCACTTAAAACTAGCACCCTTAGTTACCCAATAAATAAGGCAGAGCAGTACCCCAACTGTGAAATATGCTGCCTCCAAAACCTGAGAGGCTGACCTCTCAAGTGGTAGGAGATGCAAGGGATGGTACCTTGCTTTTGCTTTGAAGGGATGACCCAGCATCCTCCTGACCCCTGGACCCCTATAAACTTCACTGATGTAGCAGGCCTCTTAATCTTTGTAAGGTTTATCTCCCATCCTCTGTGGTCCTTATGTCTTACCAGGCAATGTGGAGTGCTCACCACTTAGCCAACTCCAGGTAACATGATGGCATTAACATAGTGGACAAATGTGATGTCCTCTAGAAAGAATGCTGAGATCAATAGGATCTGACTATTCTGCTATGAGGCATGGTGAGGTCTTCTAGGGACAGAGAAGTCTAGTTCCAAAAGGTCATCTGAGGACATGGAGTTATGCTAAACACCAGATACCCAACCACTCAATGATTAAAATAAACATTATACAGCGAGAACAGAGTGCTATAGACATGTGAGGTCTGCTAGTGGTAGAAAAGGCTGGTTCCGAAAGGTCATCTGAGGACATGGAGTTGGGCTATACCCCAGGCACATAGCTGCTAAGTAATAATATTATACCATGAACACATAAAGTTCCATTCTCTATATTCTCATCTAATCTAATAAAAGACAAATAGGGTAATTAACTGTACCTCCGACACGCTTCCCATTGGCTAGTCAGGGTGATATGCAAATTAACTGCCAACCAAGATGGTGGTTAATTTGCATATGTAGGCGCCAAGCCACGGACTGAGGCTTTAGGCCTGGGTCAGGGAGGAGCCAGCCAGTGATCCTTGATGGCGGCAGCGGCAGGGAGCTGGGGATGCACCCGCCCAGGCCTAAAACCTCGGCCAGAGGCTTTAGGCCTGGGCGGGGCAGAGCCATCCAGTGATCATTGAGCCAGCGATCGTTGATGGCGGCAGCGGGGAGCTAGGGGTGCCCCAGCCCAGGCCTAACACCTTGGCCTGAGGCTTTAGGCCTGGGTCAGGGAGGAGCCAGCCAGCAATCGTTGATAGCGGCGACGGCAGGGAGCTGGGGGTGCCGCAACCCAGGCCTAAAGCCTCGGCCAGAGGCTTTAAGCTTGGGCCGGGGAGGAGCCAGCCAGCGATCCTTGATGGTGGTGGTGGCTGGGAACCGGGGTGGAGCCAGCCAGCGATCCTTAATGGCCATGGCGGCAGGGAGCTGGGGGTGCCCCTGCCCAGGACTAATGACTCGCCAGAAGCGTTAGGCCTGGGCAGGGGCCAAACCAGCAATTGGTGTGAACTACAGAGGAAACACCTTTCTGACTGCTGATTGGTTAAGCTCCCTGTATGCCACTGGTAATATTCTTAGTAACTTGGGTAATAAGAGTCCAAATAGGTGATCTAGGGTTTTTTTTACCACACTCCTGGAGAAAAAAAGGAAGGTCTGCTGTTGGAGGGCTAAGAAATGTCATATCCTGCCCTAGCTGATTTTGCTCAGTGGATAATGCCTCTGCCTGCCCAACGCAGATTCTGGGTTCAATTCTGACCAAGGGCATGTGCCTAGGTTGCAGGCTCCTCCCTGGCCTGGACCCAGGTCAGGGCTCATGATGGAGGCAACCAATCAAAGTGTTCCTCTCACTTTGATGTTTCTCTCTGTCTTTCCCTTTCTCTTCCACATTCTCTAAAAATCAATGGAAACATACCCTCAGGTGAGGAGAAGAAAGAAAGAAAGAAAGAAAGAAAGAAAGAAAGAAAGAAAGAAAGAAAGAAAGAAAGAAAGGGAGGTCATATCCTATGAAAGACACTTCTTGAAAATGCCTAAAGAAAGCTGTCATTTTTTCATGGTAAAGGGACTGGAGTCCATGCTGATGAAAACACCTTGGTGGCTGTGGTGACTGGCAGTGGCTGCAACAGTGTGGTGATGGGGCTGGTGCCTTCCCCTGATCAGCCTGGTCGACTCCCACAAAGGGAGGCCAGGCTGTGGCTTAGGCCCGCTCCCCAAGGCAAGCAGGGAGCAGGTAGTAGGACATCCCCTAGGGCTCCCAGTATGTGATAGGGGGCAAGCTGGGCTGAGGAAACCCGCCCCCCTCCAGTGTACAAATTTTTGTGCATAGGGCCTCTCTTTGTTAGATAAAAGCCCACCACAATCTGGTATAATTTGTAACAGTGCCCATGCACTTGCTGGTTGATAAAAACTCATCCTGGGCTTTTAGGGATTTCCTCTCCACCTGCCCCCAGTAAAACCTCTGCTGGGAACACTGAAGGATGGAGAATTTGTTGCAGGGAAGCTAAAAGTAGCAACTCATTCAGGACTCACAGATCTCTAAATCTTGATCCTCTTCAAACTTCTTGCATCTTTTTTCCGTCTAATACAGCACAATTAGTAGAGACCTTTGAAACTGTGTTGAAGTCTCATGACACGTACCCGAGGCTGCATTAATCTGGTAGAGTAAAGATACCGCATTCGGCAAGGCAGCTATTATTGGGGTTTCTTGGATAAGCTGTGGCAGTGCATTTCATCTGCCATGACCCATCCAGTTTTTGAAGGAGCCAAACTGGTGAATTAAATGAGAGATACAATAAGACTCACCACTACTGAATATCTTTCATTATTCTTGATTTGTAAAAATGTTTTTCATTAACTGTCTTGGTGAGGATGGAAGAGTTTCAGGAACTTTCCCTTAGCCCAGTGGTCAGCAAACTGCGGCCCCTTGAGTGTGGCTCTTCCACAAAATACCACGTGCGGGCGCGCACATACAGAGCAATTGAAACTTCGTGGCTACACTCAAGGGGCCAAAGAGCTGCATGTGGCTCTCGAGCCGCAGTTTGCCGACCACTGACTTAGCCGTTCCTACAACAATCGCTCCTCCCTTACATGTCAAGAAATCAATGTGAAAGTACTGCCACCTGCTAAGTGTGTCTATGAAATTACGTTCCGGAACTAGAGAAATGATTACCCAGTGGGTCCGTGGACACAGCTGGCGCACTATGAGGCAGATCTGGATGAGGACTCCATCTACGATCTGAGGGGATTTGTTCTTCCCCTAATAGATGTTGGGTCCCTGAGTATCAGTGTCAGCTCAGATCCTTAATCCGAATCCCTTGATGGGTCTCAATATTCTCCTTTGCCCATTGTTTGGATACCTGGATAAATGGTAATAGGGCCCTTTGTGAAATCACTACTGTATACAGTTTGTAATCTTGCAGGGACCATCTTAAAGTCCATGCAGACTCTTCTTTGGTGACAGGTTAAGGTTTAGATCACTGTTTCAGGTCTGGAACTGGATAAGAGAATGTCACTTTCCTTTGGGGAAGCAGATGCCAGGCTCCTGCTCATCCATTTTTGATCTCTTCAAATTCTATATATAAAGTAATACCCTACCCACATGTCTTACCCTTAGGAATACCATGATCATTATTATTAGCCATCTCCAAAGATACATGCTGGTCATCCTCTCCTGCTACCATTCTGATCTTCCTGCCTATTACAGGAATTAGGCCCACCATGCCACAAAATTCTAATGATAGACCTATGCTGTGTGCACCATATATTTACCCTAGGATGAAACCATTAGTCAACAACTACTACTCACAATCACCTTTAACTACTAATTCTTAATCATAAACAGACACGCAAGGCTCGTAGAATAGTGTACAACTTGAAACAGAAAGATGATCATCAAACAAATGATTCCAAAACACTAAAAACCCCCGAGATAGTTCTAAATACACTTATTAGAGAAAACAGAGATGGTTCTAAATATACTCAAATAAATTTAAAAATTTCTTTGAAATACCCAAAAGGAAGTGTTGAGGAGGCAATTGAGTGTGAGCCTGCCTCTTATGAAAGAGATGAGACTTCAAGACACAGATGTGTGAGCCAACAACATATGGTCTGGATGAGATTACCTTGAGAAACAGCATGGCTGAAGATTAGTAACAGAGACTGAGCTGGGAAAAGAGGAGGAGCTGGCAAAGAAGTCTGAGAAAAAGCACCAATAAGGAAGAAGGAAGATGATAGTAATGGGTGCTCAAGACTGAAAGTTCCCCTCCATGTAAGACTGAAAGCTCTCTCACCTAGTCAAGAAAAATCAGTTGTGCTAAATATTGCTGAAAAGTAGAATAAGACAAAGCTGGTAATCATTGGGCTTGCCAACTTGTAGGACGTTGATAATTTCAATGTTGAATGATAGAGACAAAAGGAGGTTCATGAAAAGTTGAAGGTTATAGAATGGAGACAGCCTATTGCGTTTTGCTGTAAGGTGGCAGCTAGAAGGTGGGGTTAAGGAACGGTTGTTCCTAAGACAGAAGATATTAAAGCATGTTTGTATGCTGATGGGAATGATCTAGCAGAGAGAGAGAAAAAATTATCATGCAGGAAAATGGGGGAGATAAGTAGAGGAACAAGGTTTTGAGGAGATGAAAGGGAGTAAGATCCACTCTATAAGCAGAGGAGTTGTTGCCTTATAGGAGCGTAGGCATTCTAAATTATTGGTTCTAAATTATAGCCATATATTATAATCCCTTGAGAATTAAAAAAAAAAAGTCCATACCAGATTAAAAAATATTCCCTAGGAGTGGGGCTTGGGCATCAGGATTAAAAGAATTCTAGGTATAGCCCTAACTGGTTTGGCTCGGTGGATAGAGCGTCGGCCTGCGGACTGAAGGGTCCCAGGTTCGATTCTGGTCAAGGGCATGTACCTGGGTTGCAGGCACATACCCAATAGGGAGTGTGCAGGAGGCAGCTGATCGATGTTTCTCTCTCATCGATGTTTCTAACACTCTATCCCTCTCCCTTCCTTTCTGTAAAAAATCAATAAAATATATTTTTTTTAAAAAAAGAATTCTAGGTATAGCTCCCATTTATAACCACCGATGAGACAGGAACCCAAAGCGTGAGTACAAATGCAGGTAGTCTAATTGACTTGGTGGCTGGAAGATAAGGCAGTTTTCCTCTGATTGCATCTGTTTTCTCAGTGAAATATGAAACAAAGCCTGAGAGGGTCTTGTTGGTTTCAAGCAGTGGTTCTCAACCTTGGCTGCACATTAGAATCACCTGGGAATCTTTTTAAAATCCTGATTTCTGGGCCTCATCCTCCAGAAATTCTGTTTCTTTGTTATGGGGTGGGGCCACAACATTAGTAACAAAGAAACAGAATTTCCGGAGGATGAGGCCCAGAAATCAGGATTTTAAAAAGATTCCCAGGTGATTCTAATGTGCAGCCAAGGTTGAGAACCACTGGTTTAAAGAGAGATGGGGTTAGGTATGAAATAATTTTAGGAAGTAGGAAAGCAACGACTCACGCAATATAATAGGATTGCAAGGATTTGCGGAGAGCCTACTTGAGATATGTGGTGATAAATGTAACGTGAGACTAAATGAGCACAGCTGTGTTTCTTCTCCAGCTCCATCCACCCGGGTAAGCAAGGAGTAGATGGGGGATGTTCTTTTGTGACATTTGAAACAGTTGCTACTACTTGACTCCTGAGTAAAGCTGCAGGGTGGAGGCAAGTCATCTTTGGAAATTCTCTACCTCCTTCCTGCTTCCTATAATGAAGATACCTCAGGAAGACCTAACCCCTACCATGACCACACCAGAATGCTGTAAAAGAGGAACCAGGAAACCAGAATGGAATTCTAGTTGGTGGAAAGGGTGAAGGAGAGGAAAGGAGATTTTAACAGTACCTTACTGAGCCACAATTCACAGGACGTAAAAATGTATGAACCTTATGTGTACTGCTTGACAACTTTACCTACTTATATGCACCAGAATTGGCTCACCACTACATCAAGATAAAACGAAACAAAAAACACAAAAAAACATTCCCATCACCCCTCCCCCTCAAAGTTCCCCTCCAGCCAGAGCTCACATTGGCAGATCAGAGGCTCTAAGGCTGAGTTTCTGATTTCCACTCTCAACCCAGACAGGGCCCAGGGTCAGAAACAAATAGCTCTGCCACCAGAGTTTCACTTATTCATTCATTCTTTCTTTCATATATACTAGTAGATACGTAGAAAATACATACGTGTAGAGCCTGATGGCTGTTGTCTCTCCCTTGTGCCAGAGATTGACTTTCTCCTCTTCAGGGCGCCTCCCAGACCTGAAACCTACTACTCTTCCTGTTACTAAATCCCTGAGTTGAGCTCGGGGGCAGCAGACAGGAAGCCATCTGCAAGGATTGGTTTCTAATGTTCCTTCCAGTTTTAACAGCTAATCATTCCAGGAGACCAGCCTCATCCCTTTGCATAGCTCTGTGACAGGTGTTAGTCATTGTTGACTCAATTCCTTATGATTGATCTCTAGAAGCTAAAAAGCCTTCAGGCTCTACATTGGTGATCATAATCACTGTTGCTGATACGTTTAAAACATAGCTACATTGCTTTTGGAAAACAACTGCACATGAGTGTAGTTCCAAATGTGTCCCAAAGAGGGCACTAAAATAATACTTTGTGTTCTGCGGTATCTTCAAATATTTTTAACTGGTGAATTATAAAGCATGCTAAGGGGAAAACATCATGAGAATGCAGAAAAACAGAATTTTTGTTTTCTATTATTCTATTATTGCTGAAGGAATATGACTGCAAATAAATAATATTGTAAATAATGCAAAACACCATCGCATACATGATTTTATTTAATCCTCACAATAAACCTTTATGATGGTTATTTCCATTTATATCATGTAACATGACTAATTCAGGTCAGTCAGCTAGTAAAGCAGCAGAACCAGTTTCCCAAAGACCAGAGAACTCTTTCCTGCACACCTCCGCTTATTTCTACAGATCCATAAATTACTTCAAATATCAAGGGTTATCATTTTTTTAACTTAAAAAATTTTTAATTATAGTTTACATTCATTATTATTTTATATTTAGTATCAGGTGTACAGTATAGTGGTTAGATAATCATATACTTTACAAAGTGTTCCCCTTGATATTTCCAGTATCCACCTGGCACCATACAGAGTTATTGCAATATTATTGACAATACTAGAGGCCCAGTGCACGAATTGATGTGCCAGTAGGGTCCCTCAGCCTGGCCTGCAGAATCGGGCCAAAACTGGCTCTCCAACATCCCCTGAGGGGTTCTGGATTGCAAGAGGGCACAGGCCAGGCCAAGGGACTCCATCAGTGCACAATCGAGGCCGGGGAGGGACGCAGGAGGGCTCCAGGGCATGTCCATCCTGTCTCACTCAGCCCCAATCAGCTGGACCCCAGCAGCAAGCTAACCTACCCGTTGGAGTGTCTGCCCCCTGGTGGTCAGTGCATGTCATAGCAAGTAGTTGAGCGTCCTTAGCATATCATTAGCATATTATGCTTTGATTGGTTGAATGGACAACCGGACGACCAGACGACCAAGACACTTAGCATATTAAGCTTTTATTATATAGGACTAGAGGCCCAGTGCACAAAAATTTGTGCACTCGGGGGGTATGCGGGTCCCTTAGCCAGGCCTGTGCCCTCTCGCAGTCTGGGACCCCTCGGGAGATAACGACCTGCTGGCTTAGGCCTGCTCCTGGGTGGCAGAGGGCAGGCCCAATCCCTAGCTGCAGCCCCTGGTCGGGCTCAGAGCAGGGCCGATTGGGGAGTTGGGGTGCCGCCCCCTGTCATGCACAGAGCAGGGCAATCGGGAGGTTGTGATGCCACCCTCAGTCACACTCAGGGTAGGGCCGATTGGGGGGTTGGGGCACCATCCCCTGTCACACCCAAGGCAGGGTCGATGGGGAGGTTGCGGTACCACCTCCTGTCACACACAGAGCAGGGCTAATCAGGGGGTTGGGGCGCTGCCCCCTGTCATGCACAGAGCAGGGCCAATCAGGGGGTTGGGGCGCTGCCCCCTGTTACTCACAGAGCAGGGCCCATCAGGGGGTTGGGCGCCACCCTCTATCACCCACAGAGCAGGGTCGATCAGGGGGTTGGGGCGCCGCCACTCTCACACTCAGGGCAGGGCCGATCAGGGGGTTGGGGAGCTCCCCGCTATCAGGAACAGAGCAGGGCTGATCAGGGGGTTGGGACGCCTTCCTCTGTCATGAACAGAGCAGGGTGGATAGGGAGGTTGTGGCCCCGCCCCCTGTCACACACAGAGCCGCAGGGAGATCAGGGGGTTTGGGCGCTGCCCCCTGTCACACTGATCCCGGTGCCGGGAGGCCTTGAGGCTCCACTGATCCCGGTGCTGGGAGGCATATTACCCTTTTACTATATAGGGTAGAGGCCTGGTGCACGGGTGGGTGCCGGCTGGTTTGCCCTGAAGGGTGTCCTGGATCAGGGTGGGGGTCCCCACTGGGGTGCCTGGCCAGCCTGGGTGAGGGGCTGAGGGCTGATTTCAGGCTGGCAGGTGATGGAAGCTCCCAACCCCTCCTTTTTTTCTTTTCTTTTTTTTTTTATTCTGGGCCAGCTTTAGCTTTGAGGTTTGGCTCCAGCTCTTAGGACTCCGCTGCTGAAAGTAGGTTGCTCTCTCTCTTTTTCTGGCACCCCCATAATGCAGATGTTGGTACGCTTGAAGTTGTCCCGGAGGCTCCTTACACTATCTTTGCTTACAATGTTGCGATCTGGCTTGCTGAAGCCCAGTGACTAAAGCAGGTTTTTGGGGTTTTGTTTAGCTTCTATATTTGTTACATAGTTGCTTAGAGTTGCAGCTCAGATACCTGCAGCGGCAGGCGGGGAACGTTGGAGTCCTCCGTCACTGAAGCAAGCAAGCCTCATGTTAGTTTCAAGCTGGCAGTTAATTGGCATATTGCCCTGATTAGCCAATGGGAAGGGTAGCGATCGTACGCCAATTACCATGTTTCTCTTTTATTAGATAGGATTCCCTATGCTGTACTTTACATTCCCATAACTATTTTGTAACTATGAATCTGTACTTCTTAATTTGTTCACCTTTTTCACCCAGTGCCCCAACTCCCCTCCCCTCTGCCAACCATTAGTCTGTTCTCTGTATCTATGAATCTGTTTCTGTTTTGTTTGTTCCTTTATACTGTTCTTGAAATTCAACATAAAAGTATAATCCTATGGTAATTCTCTTTCTCTGACTGACTTATTTTGTTTAGCATAAAACCCTTTAGGTCCATCCCTGCTGTCACGAAAGGTGAGATTTCATTGTATTTATGAAAAATTTATTCTTCAAATTTTTATCTTTCTTATTCTTCTTAAAGAAGACCCTTTTTTTTCATTTCTTGTAATACTGGTTTGGTGGTGCTGAACTCTTTTAACTTTTCTTGTCTGGGAAGCTCTTTATATGTCTTTCCATTATAAATGAGAGCTTGGGTGGGTAAAGTAATCTTGGTTGTAGGTCCTTGCTTTTCATCACTCTGAATATTTTGTGCCAATCCCTTTCTGGCCTGCAAGGTTTCTGTTGAGAAATCAGTTGTCAGTCTTTTTTTTCTTCAAATTAAATCTTTATTGTTCAGATTATTACAGTTGTTCCTCTTTTTTCCCCCCATAGCACCCCTCCACCTGGTTCCCACCCCACCTTCTGCTCTTACCCCGCCCCCCCACACACACTGTCCTCATCCATAGGTGTACAATTTTTGTCCAGTCTCTTCCTACAACCCCACACCCCTTTCCCCCCCTGAGAATAGTCAGTCCATTCCCTTTCTATGCCCCTGATTCTATTATATTCACCAGTTTATTCTGTTCATCAGATTATTTATTCACTTGATTTTTAGATTCACTTGTTGATAGATGTGTATTTGTTGTTCATAATTTGTATCTTTACCTTTTTCTTCTTCTTTCTCTTCTTAAAGGATACCTTTCAACATTTCATATAATACTGGTTTGGTGGTGATGAACTCCTTTAGCTTTTTCTTATCCGTGAAGCTCTTTATCTGACCTTCAATTCTGAATGATAGCTTTGCTGGGTAGAGTAATCCTGGTTGTAGGTTCTTGCTATTCATCACTTTGAATATTTCTTGCCACTCCCTTCTGGCCTACATAGTTTCTGTTGAGAAATCAGCTGACAGTCGTATGGGTATGCCCTTGTAGGAAACTGACTTTCTTTCTCTTGCTGCTTTTAAGATTCTCTCTTTGCCTTTTGCTCTTGGCATTTTAATTATGATGTGTCTTGGTGTGGTCCTCTTTGGATTCCTTTTGTGTGGGGTTCTCTGCGCTTCGTGGACTTGTAAGTCTATTTCTTTCACCAGGTAGGGGAAGTTTTCTGTCATTATTTCTTCAAATAGGTTTCAATATCTTGCTCGCTCTCTCCTTCTGGCACCCCCATAATGCAGATGTTGGTACGCTTGAAGTTGTCCCGGAGGCTCCTACACTATCTTCATATTTTTTATTTGTTTTTCTTTTTGTTTTTCTGGTTGGGTGTGTTTTGCTTCTTTGTATTTCAAATCTTTGACTTGATTCTTGTGATCCTCTAGTCTGCTGTTGGAACTCTGTATAATATTCTTTATTTCAGTCAGTGTATGCTTAATTTCTAGTTTGCCCTTTTTCATATCCTCGAGAGTCTCACTAGATTTCTTGAGGGTCTCACTAAGTTTATCGGCAGTTTCTAGAAAATTCTTGAAAAACCTTAAAAGTGTGGTTTTGAATTCTATATCCTGTAGTTTGCTTTCCTCCGTTTCTGTCATTTGTGACCTGTTTCTTTGTCTCTGCATTTTGGCTGCTCCCCTGTGTTGATAGAGTGGCTTTCTGTGCTAGGTGTCCTATAGGGCCCAGTGGCTCAGCCTCCCCAGTTACCTGAGATGGACACTCTTGGTGCACCCCTTTATGGGCTTTGTGCACAGTCTTGTTGTAGTTAAGCCTTGATTGTTGTAGGTATCACTGGGAGGAATTGACCTCCAGGCCAATTGGCTGTGAGAATCAGCTGTGTCTGCAGTGCAAGAACTTCTGTGCTGGAGACACCCTTATGGGGCAAGACTTGCTTCAGTGGGGCTTTGGTGCTCACTGAGTCTGCCCCCTGAGTGTGTCCCTTATGGATCTGAGAAGCTGTAATCTGGATGGTCTCACTCTGACCACTGGGTACACTGGCTCTTGGATCTCTAAGGAGGTGCTAATTAAGCCTCTGCCTGAGGCTACCCAGCAGGAGCTATGGAGAGATCTGCAGATTCCTCTTCTTTGTTTGGGGTTTGGAGGTGCCCAGATGAGGCCCAACTGTGAAGCAATGCGAGCTGCTGTGGTGCCTTGGGCCTTTTCTTGGAAGTTCTGGGTCTGTCTGGCCCAGCTGCAATTTGTTAGGTAATTTTCAGATTGCAAAGGGCCAGGCCTTTCATATGCAAAAGCCTCTGCGCACAGCTTGGGTGGGGTGGGGTCTCAAGGGATCAACAGGGAGGAGCAAACAGCTATGGCTGATCCTCAGTCCTACCCTAAGAGGTCCCGTGTCTCAGTGTCACGGTAATCACTGCAAGCACCTCTGAGAGAAAGTCGCCCTTGAGTTCTGACTGATGCCAGACAGTCCAGTTTCTCCCCGTATGAGTCTCGGTCCCCAGAGACTCGCCCGGAACTGGAGTTCAGAGCAGTCAGGAGCTTGAGACTCCCTCCCGATTGAAAAAGACAACCTTGTCCTCAGTTTCCAGCCCTTTCAACGTGTGCCTCCATACCTCTGCACTTTACTTCCGCACCTCCTTTGAGTCTCAGTGTGCTTTTCTCTTTCCTTCTAGTTGTAGAATTTCCACTCAGCCAACCTTCCTGTGGTTCTGGATGATATTCGTTTTGTCTTTTAGTTGTATTTTTGAAGTGGTTGTGCGAGGCAGCAATTTCTGGTGTTTACCTATGCTGCCATCTTGGTTTCTCTCTCAATTGACAGTTTTATGGGAGATCCCTTGTAGGTAACTAACTGCTTTTCACCTGCTGCTTTTAAGATTCTCCCTTTGTCTTTAATCTTTGGCATTTTAATTATGATGTGTCTTGATGTAGGCCTCTTTGGATTCATCTTGTTTGGGACTGTCTGTACTTCCTGGACTTGTATGTTTATTTCCTTCATCAGGTTAGGGAAGTTTTCCATCATTATTTTTCAAATAGGTTTCAATTTCTTGCTCTTTCTCTTTTCCTTCTAGCACCACCATGATGTGAATGCTGATACTCTTAAAGTTGTCTCAGAGGCTCCTTACACTATCCTCAATTTTTTTTTATTCTTTTTTGCTGTTCTGATAGGGTGTTTTCCAAATAACCAATTCAATCCCCTGCTTTATTTAATCTGTTGTTGATTCCTTTAGTGTATTCCTTATTTCAGTTATTGCATTCTTCATTTCTGACTGGTTCTTTTTTTAAAATATATTTTATTGATTTTTACAGAAAGGAAGGGAGAGGGATAGAGAGTTAGAAACATCGATGAGAGACAAACATCGATCAGCTGCCTCCTGCACACCTCCCACTGGGTATATGCTCGCAACCAAGATACATGCCCTTGACTGGAATCGAACTTGGGACCCTTCAGTCCACAGGCCGACGCTCTATCCACTGAGCCAAACCGGTCAGGACCTGACTGGTTCTTTTTGTGGTTACTATGTTGTTGTTTTTTATGCTTTTGAAGTTCTCACTGACTTCCTTGAGCATCCTTATAACCATTGTTTTGAATTCTGTATCTGGTAGTTTGCTTGCCTCCATTTCATTTTTGGAGATTTCTCCTGGTCTTTCATTTGGGACCTGTTTTTTTGTCTCATTTTGGTTTCTTCCTTATATTAGTTTCTGTGTATGAGGTAGAGCTGCTACGTCTCCTGGATGTGGTAGAGCGGCCTTATGTAGTGTCCTGTAGGTCCCAGTGGCACAATGGGTGCCCAGTGTCCTATGCTGAGAGCTCTGGGTGCAACCTTTTGTGGGCTGTGTGCACTGTCCTGTTGTAGTTGAGCCTTGATAGCATATCACTCAGAGGGATTGAGCCCCAGCTAATTGGCTGCAAGGAGTGGCTGTAACTACAGAGGAGGAGCTCGTGTGTAGGGGCTGACCCCACAGAGCAGGATTTGCTTTAGTATGGCTTTGGTGCTCACTGAGTTCTCTCCTTGAATGTGTAGCTTGTGGATATGATAGGGTGGTAATCTGGCATGGTCTACAGCTGTCCACTAGGTGCATTAACTCTCGGGCCTCCTAGGAAGTGCAAGGTCAGCTATTGCTTGTGCCCTGCCTGGGGCCACCTGGCAAGAACTATAGAGCAGTCTGCAGATGACTGCTGGGCTTGGAGGTGCCCAGGAGAGGCCATGCTGTTAACCAAGGCTAGCTACTGCTAGTGCCAGGCGTGGGGCCAATTAACCAGAGGTACAAGGTAAGAAGAAGCCAGATCCTGCTTCTTTTCTGAAGCCTGAACCAAGAGTGGCCATTTGTGTAGAAAAGCCACTGGAAATGTCTTGGGTTGGGCCCACAAGTTGGGTAGGGTGGGGTCTCATGGAATCACCAGGGTAGGGCCAACAGTCTTAGTGAGATTGATAGAAATTCAAATATGGCGCCCACCTGGAGTTCTGTGAGGGAGGGCTCAGAAAAGGAACAATGGCCTCTGCCAAAACTTCTGTCTGGGAGAAAACTATCCCCCTAGCCTTCACCCTGAAGCCAAACAATTCAGTTCCCTACCTATGTCTCTGGTGCCTTTTGAGCTGCTGCCCTAGCATTGAAGCTCAAAGCAAGAAAATCTGAGTAAGTTCCTGTGTGGGCCCTTTAAGAGGAACACCTGGGACTCCAGCAGCCCTCCATCTCACTCAGCCACAATCCAAGCTGGCTTTCACAGTTAGAAGTTATGGGGACTTCTCTTTCTGGCACTGGAACTATGGGCTTAGGATACTGGTGTGGGACTGAGACCCCCTAGCTCCTCAGGGGGCTTCTCTGTAGCCAAGATATCCCTCCCAATTTTTATCCACCATACGTGGGTGTGGAACCAGACCATTCCTGTCTCCGTTCCTCCTCCCAGTCTCGATGTGGCTTTTTCTTTATATCCTTAGTTGTAGGACTTGTGTTCAGCAAGATTTCAAGCAGTTATGAATAATGGTGGTTCTGTAATTTTGATGTGGTTGTAGTAGGTCCCCAATATTGCATTTACCTACTCCACCATCTTAACTGAAACATCCAGGGGATATTATAATCCAGCAGAAATTTGGGATTAAAATCATAAAATTTGGTGCTGAGGTTGTCTCAGTAAGATGAACAATTCATCTTGGTTTGCTTGGGGCTTTACCAGTTTTAGCACTGAAAGTCCCACATCCTGGGAACCCCCCTGAGTCCCAAACAAAACAGGACAGTTGGTAATGAGCATCCTGAATCACCTTGTCCATTGGTTACCTAGTGGCTCTGTGGAAGTTCTGTGAAGTGCTGCCCAGCACATTGCCTTACCCTTAATACTATTTAGGAAATATCTATGAAATTATAATTCAGTGTTAAGTTTTGTTTGGGGAAAAATATTTTCTTCTACTTCCTAGATAGGACATAATCTTTGGAGTTACTCTTGTTGATTCGAGACTTACTGGCTCAACACATTTGGCATCATTATCTACTCTGGTCTCAGCTTGGTTCAAATTTCCTTGAAGTTTTAATATGCTATTCAGAGGCAGCTTTTTGTGAGAGGGCAGCAAAATGCAATAGCTGAAAGATATTGTGAATATAAGAGGACATTTCTCTACTTGCCTCTAGTCCAACACATCATAAAATAAAACCAAGTTATTTCCCCCCAGTTCAGATATTTTAGCACTTTGTCAGTGTTGAATGTGTGATACACAAATGGTCAGTCTTTCATTACCCTTTAAATTAAGGATATATGAAAATTAACATGCCCTGAGAACATAAACAAAGTCAGATCTCTCAGAAATTCAAGTTGTCTTTCTTCTCCCCAGTAAATTAAGTTCTCAGGCAGGGAGACATTCTGTGCTAGCCCCAAAGAAGGGAGGAGCAGAGTGACAAAGCCCCCCTCCCAGGAAGAAAGATATGGTGGAAGGCAAGAGGTGGCAGTTGGGACCGTCTCAGGCGCTAGGAGATTATGGAGAAGAGAAAAGGACAGAAGTAGAGACAAAGCAAGATTTGTGATGTTTGCTGTCTAATTTGTTATTTCAGGGCTGGTATCCCAGTGAAGACAGGCTGAGAGAAAGATGCAAACTTCAAGGAGGTACCTGGGATCCTTGCATCACACAATGTCAGAAGGCACGACTTTGGGAGCAGCCCTTCAACAGCTCGAGGCAGCTGCTTTAGAGTAAAATTGCAAGAGCTATGAGATTGCATGGTCTTGGCGGCTGCCTAATCTTCCTCGGCTTCTGGTGATATGGAAAATTACTCGTAGCTCCCATGTGGCACTGGTAGAGCACACAGGAGTCACTATTGCTGGCGATAAGCTTTTCAGGGTCATCCTGCAGTGAGAGCCATGTCTCCAGGGCAAGAACCAAATAGGATTCACAGCCAGATCTTAGGGGAAATATACAGCATCACCAACAGCTGAGGGGAGTCTGAGTTAACAAACTAGACTAGTCTGAGAGAAACTAGAGCACAAGCTGTCCGGTAACCTTACCAGACTTCAGCAACGTGAGCTAGCAGGGAGAGCAGGGACAAGATGGACAGGTGACATTCTTGCCACAGAAGCACAAGGATCCACTCACAGATAGGAGTACTCCCCCTCCCCACCATCACTGCCACAGGACACATAAGACCATGATCCCAGAAGCCAGTCTTTGTCAGGGACAAGGCGGAAAGTGAAAAACTGGGAAAGAATAAGCATTTAAAAGGCATAGACTAAAAGAAGACATTTGAAAGCAGAATATGATAAACCCTTAATTTAAGTTTCCCTGGCCCACACTAACAAGTAGGGTAGGAGTTTGGGGACTGAAGGGAGTGCTCATAAGGGAGATTGAATTAATTGTTGAAAAATAAAATAGCCACATTTTCTTTGCATTTTTATGGATAGAATGAGTAAATATGCCATTCTGCTATAGTAGCTAATGGAATGAAGTTTTAAGTGTATTGATAATTCAGCAAGCAGGTCTTTTGATGAAGCAATCAATCAGCTAATCACTGTATCATAAATCATGAACTGGTACTCAGCAAATTGGTGTTTTAGAAAACTGATCTTTTGATAAACTGCTATTCAGTGAATTGATCTGTTTTGCACTCGTGGTAAGAAAATGCAAAGAATCCCTACTTCCATGATATTTATTTTGACTCTACTGTTTTAGCCACTCAAATTTTGCACTAGTTGAAAACACTTTAAGATACATTTATATTGCTTCCATATTAGCACCCAAAGCTTCACTGTTTTGGCATAAATGTAAAATCTAATGAACCATGCATGACTAGTCATGAATCTGGTGTAAGTGGCTCTCTTAATACAGGTCCAGCCTTAGCAGAATCCTCCCAGGCATGATCAGAATGCAAAAGAGGAAAGGGGGGGGCGGAGAGGAGGTGGAATAATACAAATAACCCTGAAGCAACCCGCACTAATGCCCTGAAAATGTACGTCTTGTGCCGCTTGGAGATAATCTTCCCCACTTCAACCCACTTTGTAGTTTCATACCACACAGAATTCTTTCTTATGGCAAACCTTTGTTGGTGCATAGTATGCAACGTTTTTTTCTAAGGTCTGCTTTGCGTAAGTTGAGACTCGAGTGTCCCCAGCACATCTGTAATAAGACATCCTTACAATAAAAATTATCCCGATGTCATACTCGACAATGTGGAAGGAAGCCCTTGCTGTCAGATAGGTTCCATTTTAGCTCTCAGCTTCAGCTCAGTGCAAGCAAGTCAGGGCCTTCCGTATCTCCCAGAAACCACAGGTCACTTCTGCCACAGCACTGTCTCTTGTTCTCCACCGTCCCCCCTGCCTGTGCCCTGCTCCATTTTTAAAGCTTTCTGATCTCAAGAACCACACAAAACCTTCCATCGACGGCCAAGGCCCCCACAGTGATCTCCTCATTTCCTGGAGACCCTATAAGCACAGTTTACCTGCATCGTTCGCTTTTGGCTTTCAAACTCCATACATGTTAAGTTTTATTTCTTTCATGTATGCATCACTCCAAACACCGAAACTTCCTGAATTCAGGTGTTGTATCTGATATTTCCGCACCTTGTTCTGTGATGAGGACATCCACATCCACTCTGATAAAGCTTCCAGAACTGAATGAAACTTTCAGCTGTAGGTTAAACCCTTTGCTACGATTTAGAAATAAGTCTGCTTGCTCATATGTTCAAAATAGACACCATATCAAATCACTTAGGAGAAAGAATGCTTTTGGAAAGATTTTTATAACGATGGGAAATGATGGTATTCAGAAATAGAACTGAACTGGTTCTTTGAAAAACAACTTTGGAACATAATAATCTTCTTAAAAATTTGTTGAACAAAGCATACAGATCCAGCATATACAGATATGTCGGGGGAGGGGGGGGGCAAATTAATTTAGGATCCAAATGAAATAATAGAGACTGAGCAATTCACTTAATAGAGAAAAACCTTACGAAGTGCAAGACAAGGAAATAGAGAAAGAATTTATCTTCATGTCACAATAGGTCATAAATTGAATGTAAGGATATTTTTAGAGTAAATATGACATTAAAGATGATGAATAAGGCATATAATACTAATGAACAGGGATTGAAAAACAAACTACTTTTTGACAAAGGGCTCATACACAGGTCTATCTTTAAATAGCAAGTTTCTTAAAGTTTCCTTAAATAAACTTAAAGTCATTTATTAGTGCAGTTCATGCATATCTCAAGAATAAATGTATTAAGTACTTGTGGGCATTAAAATATATTCTTCATGTTCCATTGCAATTGTGTAATCTTTAAGGTATAAAATTCTCAGTTGGAAATCTCATCTAGAGATGTGGAGAAATTGGAATAAAAAGCAAATGAAATAGAGACCCCCCAAAAAGCGGAGGTTAAAGACTTTGTAAGCATGATGTTACCTATATAACTACTGTGAATATTTTTGATGTGTATAAAAGTAAAAATATTACCATTATATTTGTAGAAATATAGAGAAAAATACCAGAAGAAACAACTAAAAGATTTGAAAATAGTTCCTCTGTGGAAAGAAAAATGGAGACAGAATAGGATAGGGAACAGGGCCTAGGTTTTTTTCATTATAAGTTTTGTAATACTAATGGGTTTTTTAAAAAGTGATTCATGTATTACTTTGAAAAAACTAAAGTTAAAATTGTAAAAAAAAAAAAAAAAAAAAAAAGTGTGAGATGCCCAGGAGCCAACTGGAGACTCTGCAGACCTGGGTGGAGCTGGGCAGCTGTTGACCTTCACTCTGGGTGATGGGTAGATCATGGGGACCAGTCATCTGTGATTGTAATTAAACGAAGGTCTTTTCTCTGCGGCTATTTTCCTGAAGTCAGTTAATAGTGTCCACAGTTGACCAATCAAGATTTCAGTATAAGCGTATTTTTAGAGATTGTCACCAGAATTAAACAGATTTTTTTCTCTAAGGAGTGATGGTGAGGAGTTGAGAAGAGCAAATTGTCACTTTGCATTCAAGCCCACTGGGAGCACTTAAACATTCAAAGCGTGGTGTGTGCCACAAGGGGAGAGAGGAAGGCAGTGGGATGGTGGCCCTCCTAGCCTTTGGTCCCAGCACCCCCTCGGCTCCTCTGGTGTGAATGACTCCCACCCGCACTGCGCTCTTCAGGTTTTAAACAGGTAAAAGCTTTTTTGGTGCAATCCATTATGAATCATTTTCAAAATGTAAATAGCAATTGTGCCATTTTTTATATTTGTTTCTTTCACGTTACTGAGTCCCATGCTTTGCACATACTAAGTAATCAACAGGTATTGAATGAATAAATGAACCTTGCCCTATACCGATCTGACTGTACCCACACTGTCTGTTGGCTTCCAGTTGACTGGGCCATTGGGAGGCTCCTCCAGGGGCTCTGATTATGGGAAGAGATAGAGGTCCAGGTATTTGCTCCATCACCTCTTCCTCTTTCCCCCTCTCTCTGTCTCTGCTAGGTCACACTTTAGCAGTGTCTGTGTGTCCCCCCACCCCCCCTCCCCAAGTTGACAGCTCTTGCTAGACAGCCTTTCTCCTACAGCTTCAGTTCTTGCCAGATTCCAGCAGCCACACCCTCTACTTGTCCCTTCAGACCCCGAGAAGGAGAAAGCTCTCTGCTCTTTCTAGCCCCTATATGTGTTATAGTAATCATTACGGTACTTAATGTTAGGACCTTAGAATGTAAGACTTAAAGCATGTAACCCTGTGTGGACTGTTATAGTAATTATTATAGTGCCTAATGTTAGATATAGGAATACTGTGTGAGACCCAAGAATGCACCCTTGTAACCCAACTAGTACTGGTAAACAACCTATCTGATGGGAACGCCCAAAGCCTGTACACACCCATAGATTAACAGACCCCGGGTGGATCCACACATGGCAGCCGCTGATAATACACACACCAACGAAGACCACGCCTACAGAGGGATATATAACCAGACAGTCTGATCAACTCAGCAGCGCATAGCTCTCCTGTCGCCAGAGCGTGAGGACCTGTGTGTGCTCACATTTCGGTTCCCAGCATGAAACTCTGCCCAATTAACTGTCGATTGAAGAAAGAGCCAGCAGCCAACGGCATCATCTACCCCTTTGTGTGTATCAGTGAGCATCGCCGGGTGGATCCTTCCCGGTGCCTGAGACCCATCAGGAACTGGTAAATAAACCCCCTGTGTGCTTGCATCTAACCTGTTTGTCTGTGTGTAATTTCTCCCGCTCGGCTCAGATCTCGGTGCTGTCTCTGTGAAAGTGTCTGACCAGAAGGTATTGGCACAAGCCTCAAGCAGATGGTCCAGACCACCTGTGCATGTCCCACTTAGGAGCAGCACCTATATGGGAACCCCCCGCACCTCGACATAGGTGACAGGCCTTAAATATATAAGAAATAGAAGCTATTTGGGAAAATATGCTTCTCCACCTACCCTCAACCCACATCTTTGTAAAGAGTTCCTTCTTTAAACTTCTTCCTATTTCTTTTTTGGTTCTTTGTCTTCTTGATTTCTCTCCTTTTCCTGCCCAAACCTTGTCAGATTCAACACATACATATATACTTAGTCCAATTCAATGAGTTTTTAGGGTGCAAGGCATTGTACAAGGTAATACAGAGGACACAAAGATTCTGTCTTGCCTTTTAGTTCTTCAATACAGTGAGGAAAAATGAGAAGATATACAAATAATTACATAGTAGCCCAGCTGACATGGCTCAGTGGTTGAGCATTGACCTATGAACCAGGAGGTCATGGTTTGATTCCCAGTCAGTGCACATGCCCAGGTTGTGAACTTGATTCTAAGTGGGGCGTGTGCAGGAGGCAGCCGATCAATGATGTTTCTCTCTCTCTCTCTCTCTCTCTCTCTCTCTCTCTCTCTCTCTCTCTCCCTCCCTCTATGAGGTCAATAAAATATATATTTTGGAAAAAACAAATAATTACATAATCAACATACAGATCAATTCTATTCATTATAAATATTAAAATAGAATAATTGAGAAGGCAGACAATGTTCAAATTTGCTCTGTTCCCTATTGTTTAAAAAGAATCTCTTTAACAGCTAGTGACTGAGTGGGGACATATCTGCCTTATCTTGTGTAAGAACAAGGCAGAATAGTTACCTTAATATACATGTTTCTGGACCTGGGACTCACTCCAGCACCTATCTGATGTATGTTTATGACCTTTGAAGGCTGACATGGGGCAACAAGATATATAGCAAAGGCCCAGATCCACTAATATTTATGATGCATAATCTTTTTGGTAAAAAGTGAAGAATACCAAGAGCTCAGGATTTACGGTTGGTGATTTCCCAGAACAGAGGGGGAAAATAATCTGTTTTCCTGATCCTGTTCACTTTCGTCTGCCCTCCTGAGCTTTGTCATGGGAGCTGTTACAGTGTTTTGTTGGGAGAAGAATAGAATTTGTGAGCCAGGATTTTAAAATTTATACAACAGGCACTATGGCTTACCAGTTTAGGGCAGACTGCTTGGGTTCAATCTTAGCTTTGCTATTTCCTTAGAGAAGCCAGTTAGCATTTCTGCTTTTCATTTATCTTACCTATTAAATGAGAATAAGAGCTGTACTTATCTCATAGGATCACAATGAGAATTAGATGAGTCAGTATGAGCAAAGTATTTATACACAGCACATGCTATATACCCATTAACTGTTGTTCTTGTATTTTTAGAGTTTATAAAGATACTAGAGGCCCGGTGCACGAAAATTTGTGCACTGGGGCGGGGCAGGGGGGTCCCTCAGCCCAGCCTGCCCCCTCTCACAGTCTGGGAGTCCTCAGGGGATGCACTACTGATGGCTTAGGTCGCTTCTCTGCAGGAGGTGACCGGGTGATCAGGGGAAGGCACCACCACCATCACCTTGCTGCTGCTACAACTGCTGGCCACAGGCCCTCCTCGGCCCTTACAGCTGTTGCGGCTGCCTGCCCTCCTCGGCCCTCGCAGCCACTGTGGCCTTGTCCATAAAGACGTCCAGAAGGACATCCAGAAGGACATCCAGTCTATTTGGTCTAATTAGCATATTACCCTTTTATTAGTAATTATTTTATAGATTCTAAAACCCTGTCTCTGAATTAGACATGGCCTGTCACATGAATTGACTTTCTTGGTGTGAAGAATTCCATGTGGCCAGTAAAACTCTTGATGTTCTGTCGGGTAAATGTTTTGTAAGAACTCTTCAAACTCTAAGCTTCAGAGGACTCAAAGCAGGAAGAGGTCATTGCTGATTGAGAATAGGTCAGCAGGCCCTTTACAAAGGTGGATGCTTGAGACAGGACATAAAATAGTCAGTAGGACTTAGAGAGGAGGAAAGAAAGGTACTCTTTCCTCTTAGGAAATTATTTTTAGTTCCCAAATTGTGCTTATCTTTTGTTTATTCCAGGGTACACTTTCCAAAAGCACTTCATCCTCCCAAGGACAACAGTAATAGTCTCTGATGTTGTCTATTGTGTGGGGTTGGGGAGAAAGACAAGTAAAGGTTACGTAACACATTTAAAGTCTTTGTGTTTCTCTGTGGCAGAATTTCAGTAAAGTCTGTGAGTTTACAATAGTTAGGAGGTACTGACTGCGTGTGTGTGTGTGTGTGTGTGTGTGTGTGTGATCCAGATTCCAGCCTTCTCTCCCTGTTCTGTCTTTTCTTCAGGGGAAAGGAGGATTTGTTTCATACCTTTCCTAAGTCAGTTTCATGTCACAGCTGCACTCTCTGTCTCTGTTAGGATTCCCAGGGCCATCATTCACTTTACTGCTAGTTGCTGCCAGGACACTTGGCCCATTGTCCCAGTGAAGGTATGTTGTTACTACTAGTTGTAGGTGTCAGCAAAGGTCTGGCATTTTTACTGCCCTGACTTTTTCTTTACCCCATCACAAGGTTGTTACATTTACACTGAAGATTTAGTTATAGGAAGTTTGCTTCATAACAACACAACTTACAATGAACTATTAGATGTCCTTAGTTTTAAATGTCTTCCAGCTACTATTGGGAATTTACTTCCTCTGTCCTATTGCCAAATCTCTTTCTCCTCTCTGAATCCTCTGTCCTTTTAGATTCACCCCAGTATAAACTCTGTTTATTCTCATGCAAATAACTTACCTACCTTTTAGTTTTATCATTCTCTTTAAATACATGCCCTCGGGGTCTTTCCCTTCATCCTCATACAACTCATCAAGGCATTTTCCAAATAAAGACATGAAGACAACTCTGAAGAGAGTTCTGGCACCAGGTGCTAAATGGTAAACATATGTGACGAGATGAAGAATTCTCACAGAGGAAAACTGTACAATCATACCTCCGAGATACTGTGGGTTCCAGACTGTGGCAGTAAAGCCAGTGTCACAGTAAAGCAAATCATAATCATTTTGCTGGTGGAAGGTCTTGCCTTCAATTCATAAAAAAAAACCTCAATATCTGTGAAGTGCAATAAAGAACATGCAATCATACAAAATGTGCCTGTAACTGAATATGAAAGGATCAGCCTGGATAGTTATCCCTCCTCTGATGTGCTAACAAATCCACAGACAACAGCAAAGTGGAAGACCATCTTTGCTTAGTCAGGTCAAATGTGAGATGTCTGTCTTAAGCTGGATTCCCTAGAAATGGAACTGAGATGCAAATTACTGTGCAAGTTGTTTCATTGAGAAAATGCCTGCAGGGAAAGCCTGTAGGGATGGGGAAAGCAGGATGAGGTCAGGGGAAAAGCCAGGTAAAGATGTGGGCTCAATCAGTATGATCCCAGCTTGATCCCACAGGAAACTCTGGAGCAAGAATGATACCAGGGGGCCAGGCCTGGAGCCAGTTAGGCAGCTCTGGAACTGGCCAGACCCTGGAGATCAAATATACACCAAACTGCATTCCGCCAGTCACTTTTGTTGCATTTTTATCTTCTCCAATTTAAAATTTCTACCCCTTTTATATCTTTATATTTTATATTTTTATATTCTTGACTCACTAACCATAAACATTTATGTTCTGATGAATATTGATTGGCTCCACAATGGGCACCACTACAGTTGAGCTACCAATTCTGTTAGATAGCATAGCTGGACACACATATGAGGCCTATAAAGGATTGAGGTATTACTGCCTTCTGATTGGTTGGATTACTGTTGACCCTTGAACAATGTTGGAGTTAAGGGTGCCAACTCTTGTGCAGCCAAAAACCCATGTATAACTTTTAAACTTAACTACTAATAGCCTACTATTGACTGGAAGCCTTACCAATAACATAAAGTTGATTAATACATATTTTGCATATGTTTCATATACTATAGTCTTACAATAAAGTAAACTAGAGAAAATAAAATGTTATTAAGAAAATTGAAAAGAAGAGAAAATACATTTACAGTACTATACTATATTTATCAATGCTGTAAGTTTACACAGTTTATTTACAAGATGGAAAAAATCCACAGCTAAGTGGACCCATGCAGTTCAAACCCATGTTATTCAGGGTCAACTGTAGATTGATTGATCCAAATCTTAGCTAGAGTGGCAAAGATTCACAAATATTTGATTGCTCTTGCAAAACAAGATGTCATATTTAGTTAATATTTTATAGAGCAGTTTTTTCTAAGCAAATATTTGACAATGTCTTTTTATCTGATAACTACAGATAAAAATAACCCAAAACACAAAGGTATCTTATATCAAAAAAGAATTGAAATAAAGCATGCACCATTATCTATAATAATAAAAGCGTAATATGCTAATTAAACCAGACAGACGAACAACCCTCTGGACATCCGAATCCAGACATAGCCAGGGGGCAGGCGGGGCTGAAGCAGAGGTGGTTAGGGGCAATCAGGCAGTCAGGCAGAGTGGTTAGGGGTGGTCAGGCAGGCAGGCGAGCGCTTAGAAGCCAGTGGTCCCAGATTGCAAGAAGGATGTTGGACTGCCGGTTTAGTCTCAATCCCGCGTGGGATCGGGCCTAAACCAGCAGTCAGACATCCCTCGAGGGGTCCCAGATTGCGAGAGGGTGCAGGCTGAGCTGAAAGACCCCCCCAATGCATGAATTGTGTGCAGCAGGCCTCTAGTATAGTATAATATTAAGCCAAGATTTGTCAGTGTCAAAGAGCAATCAAACTAATCCTACTAAAGAAAGAAGTTAATTTCAAGGCTACATAAACTTCACAGATTCCAAGACAATGAGACAGAGGGTGGGATTATTGGAAGCTCTCTGTCTTAGTGATGGTGTGGTCTCCTTCTTCTCTGATTCTTTCTACAGTCTACTCCAACTGTCATCACCTCAGTCATTTTTCTTTATCCCCTCATCTTATATTGGGCCATTGGCCCAACTTCACATTAGACCACCAATGACTGGACCCTCCCTCTAGGGTCTCTTGATTCAAATACTTGAGAAAAGAAATCTGATAGAGTGAGGTGACTATCTCTGGACAGGATCACCTATGTCCACTCAGCATGGCTGGAGTAAGAGAGTTTAAAACTAGAAAATTAAATTGGGTATGAAAGATACATTGGTATTTTTGCTAAAAATAAATTTTTAAATTATATTTTTATTGATTTCAGAGAGGAAGGGAGAGGGGAAAAGGGATAGAAACACCAATGATGAGAGAGAATCATTGATCAGCTGCCTCCTGCATGCCCCCTACTGGGGATCGAGCCTGCAACCTGGGCATGTTCCCATGACTGGGAATTGAACAGTGACCTCCTGGTTCATAGATTGATGCTCAACCACTGAGCCACACTAACTGGGCTATGCTACAAAGAATTTACACAGACCACACATGTTCACATTCAGTAACTGGGTATTCCACATTCTCCTGTTAAGGCCAGAAGTAAGTTTATTCTCAGGCCTAAGGCCTAGAGACAAATAAAGCCTTAGAATAGACTATAGTCACCTTAGAATAGACTGAATTCTGTGGGTGGAATAAATGAGGGCATAAAGAATACATCTGGAAGAAGTTTTAGCTTTGGATTATGTCTGTCTATTCAATGACCCAAACGAAGTAGAAATGTCAGTGGGGAAAAAAAACATATTTTTTTCCTAAAGTTATTTTTGTTCTATGACACTGAGGTTGAAACTAAGATGTAGATTCTGCTCTAATCGCCCCTTCTCAGTCTTATTCAGCTTTCTGAAGCTCCAGGAATGTGTCTGACTCACAGGCCAGCCTTGTGCGTTCGAGTGACAAATGTTATACATAGTATTATACACAGTGTGCTTGGAGAAGCTTCCAGAAGGCCATGACTACTCCAACAGGACCCTGGCAAAAAAAAAAATAAAAAAATAATAATGATAGCGATGCCAGAAATCTCATCATTAAAGATTCATCTAAGCCAGTGGTTCTCAACCTTCTCGCCCTTTAAATACAGCTCCTCATGTTGTGACCCAACCATAAAATTATTTTCGTTGCTACTTCATAACTGTAATGTTGCTACTGTTATGAATCGTAATGTAAATATCTGATATGCAGGATGGTCTTAGGCGACCCCTGTGAAAGGGTCGTTCCACCGCCAAAGGGGTCGCGACCCACAGGTTGAGAACCGCTGACCCAGATGAGTTTCTAAATACCATTCCCCACTAAAAGGAATAGCACATCTTGGAAATGGCTGATTCCAGGTCAAGGGCAGAAAAAGTTCAATGTGAGCCCTGAACATCTTGTCTCACAAACCAAAGAAATGCTCAACTGGGTTGGGGGATGCAGGGGAGGGGGCTATAAGGGGTCAATGGGAGGAAAAAGGGGACATAGGTAATACTTTCAACAATAAAGATTTTCAAAAAAAAAGAAGTGCTCAAAAACTAATTGGGTCATATCAAATGGACATAGAGACTTCCACTGGTTAAATGTGGAATAATGATGACAGTGAATTATAACCTCCAAAAGTCCATAGTTATATTTAAAAGAAAAAAAAGGCAAGTTCCTTTTTATAAAAGAATGCAGCTAATAAATGTAGATGAAATGGTAGAAGGAGGAAATGAACATTTTGCAACTCTCAACATAATAGTTAATCAAAGCAAGGATCCTCAGTGGATTTTTCAATGATTACTATTGTTGGTGATGTTGGTTCCTGGGATCCATGCCATCCTCTCACTTCTATAGTTACAGTTACAACAGAGCTTTGAGTGTTGGCGACTGGCACCCAGGCTAGTCTGTCACTTTGGCAGAGAGCAGATACTTCGACATTTTTATAGCTCTTGAACTATAGTAGATCCAACATGTTGGACACAACATTGGGTCCAAACATTTTGAAGCAATTTGTACAGCCACTATTTTGTACCTTCACAAGAAATGTGTGTAATTATATGATTTTCTAATTAAGTGGGTGGGGGGAGAAGTACACCTCATTGATTGGTTTTCATTTCTTTGTTCACCAGTGAATTTGAACTTTTTTCTAATATGTTTATTGAGTCCATGGATTTCTTCTTGTGAGAATTTGACTATTTGTAGAATTTGCTCATTTATGTTTTTAAGGCGTAGTGTTCTTTTCTCATTTGTTCAGTCTTCTATGGTCTATGATGTATTATGATTTATTTTTACTGACATTGAGGATTTTTAAAAGTATATTATAAAAGGCCTTTGTTATAGGAAAAGCAATAATAGAAGAGCTGATGACACTGCAGAGATGAATTCATTCTTCTTCAAGAGGTCATAACATAAATACTGTAACTTCTTTTTGTTTTTTATGTGCAAAGGCTGTTCTTTGTATGCACTCAAATTTGTCAGTATTTTCTTTACTATTATATCTATTGTTTCTAAGCTTATAATTATAAAGATATCCCTTCACAATTTTCATAGCTGTTAATTATATTTTATTCTGATTTCTAAATGTTAGTATTTTATTAGTCTAACTTTTAAATGTATCTGAAATGGATTTTGAGACTGAACAAAAATAGTTTAAAATGCAAAAAATGACAAATTGACTTCCAAAATAGACTTGCTCTTTACCTTTTATCCAGCTAAATTATGACTACAGTGGATGGAAGAAGACCATGAATCCAGGCATTGCAAAGAAGATAAATAGGCATGTCAAAAAAAGGAGATCTCAGCCAAAGAGAATAATGATAGAGAAGAAACTCATAAAATGTTCTTACTGAGAGACTGTTTTGGTTTTATTTTGTTGTTCTGATAGCTTGATTGTTGGGGGAGGGCTGCAAAAAGAAATGCAAAAAACTAGCTGATTTTAACTCGGTCTTATTGCAAAAATGCCTGAACAATACAAGAACAAGCTTGAATGGCTACAGCTGGTGCAGCCTCGCCTGGCCCACCTCCAGAATGAGGCCCAGAAATCAGGATTTTAAAAAGATTCCCAGGTGATTCTAATGTGCAGCCAAGGTTGAGAACCACTGGATTAGCCAAACCATGACTATTATACTTTCCCGAGCAGATAATCCTTCTATTTCCTGAATAAGCTCAGCAGTTAGGATTTACTTCTTCATCTTTTTCAGTATTCCTTTGATTAAAATCTAATGAATTTATGATGTATGCACTTATGTTCTTTAATGGCCAAATCGTTTACAGTTTGCACTCAGATCCTTTCACTTTCCTGAGGCCTGTCTGTTCACCCCAGATGCTAACCTTTGGCTTCCAGGCAGTCTTTGTAAACAAGGAAAAATCATGGTCACTTTTTGCTGATTGCCTGGAAATATAAGAGACCCAGATGACAGAAATGTTCTCGGTGCCCTTCCTGTGGCTTTCTCCCTGCAGAAATAATTTGGTTTATTGAATTCATACCATTCTTACCTTCAAGCTGGTGGACGGTATTTATCAAGCTGCTTTCAGACTTCACACCTGGGTAATTCTGTTGCTTGAATTTTCTCATTGGGTGTTAAATAATTGAACTACGTTCATTTTTTTCTTTGTACCATAATGTTTTTGTTTCCAATAGCAAACAGCTTCTATCTGTTGAGGATTCAGTTGTTCAAAATATACTTTTAACTGTTTGAGGCTCATAGTTGAATTGTGTATCATAATTGCAAAGGAGAGGATAGAAAGGGAACAGGAAAATTTCTAGTTTTAGCCTATCAACCCTAATGGGCAACAGTGGCTTCTAATTCTTAAACTGATATTATCTGGCCTTTGCTTTAAATGCATTTTTATTGTTGTTGTTGTTGAACCACAGTGTCTAACAGATATAAATATCCCTTAAGTAAATGAATGAATGAAATCCAGAAATTTAAATACTATACTCCAGAATTAATTAAAGACTATATAGCAGCCTAAAACCAACCCATTACAGTGATGAATTTGAAGAAAGTACATTAAATCATTAGACAGATGGGCCCATGCCTCATTTTAAAAATGTAATTCTCTTTTACAACTTTAAAAGCTAATACCATGAGAAGGCAATTAGGTCTGTTTTCTGACTCTATTAGAAACAGCTGATTAACATTCCTGTTAGCTGCGTGTAATTCATATTAAAGGAAGGGGAAAAACTACACTTTCATATTTTAAGCTCTTTTTCTTGTATTGTGAGATCTGGTTCCTTTACCACCCAGCCTTAGAATACATTTCTTAGGTGGATTTTACCCATTACAAGCCCCTATGAAATGCTAGATTCCCAGGTTGGCTTCCTTTATTAGATTAGCTATCTTGTTTTTACCCTCTTGGCCTTCCTGAGGGACTAGGTTCAATGTGGCTAAATTGTCAAGTCCAGGGGTCCTCAAACTACGGCCCGCGGGCCACATGCAAATACAAATATTGTATTTGTTCCCGTTTTATTTTTTTTTACTTCACAATAAGATATGTGCAGTGTGCAGAGGAATTTGTTCATAGTTTTTTTTTAAACTATAGTCCGGCCCTCCAATGGTCTGAGGGACAGTGAACTGGCCCCCTGTTTAAAAAGTTTGAGGACCCCTGGTCAAGTAGATGAGGGGTGCAGGGAGGATGGGAAAAGTTGGGGCAGGAGTACACTGGGCATCTGTCTAGATGGGAGAGGAGAAGGGAAGGAAAATTATAAAGGAAACAGGAGAAGGCAAAAAGGATAAGAAATAAGGATAATTTCACCCTTAATGTTCATGCAGCCCATCAGTCAGTCAACCAACATTTATTGCGTGCCTGCTGTATGCTGGTGCTGTGCCACTTCCATGCTATGCAGGTGTCAAAGACACCGCTTCTTCCTGTCTTCAAGGATTGTATAACCTAGAAGAGGAGAAAAGGTGAAGACAATGATGTTAACAGAAGGTAGAATGAGATCAAGGCTGTGCATTCATTCATCCTTGAATTCCTCTCCTCCATTTTCTCTTAAGTCCACTCTACAAAGGTTCTTACCCCCACTACTCCTCCAAAACCACTTTCAGAAAGGTCACTCATGATCAAATGCTAAATGTAATGGCCAGTTCTCAGTCCTTATCTGACTTATTTTTTTTTTAATATATTTTATTGATTTTTTACAGAGAGGAAGGGAGAGAGATAGAGAGTTAGAAACATCGATGAGAGAGAAACATCGATCAGCTGCCTCCTGCACATCTCCCACTGGGGATGTGCCCGCAACCCAGGCACATGCCCCCGACCGGAATCGAACCTGGGACCCCTCAGTCCGCAGGCCAACGCTCCATCCGCTGAGCCAAACCGGTTTCGGCCTTATCTGACTTATTAGCAGTATTTGTCACAACCCAGCATTCTCCCTGAAATACAGTCTTCTCTTGGCTTCCAGAACATGCACTCTTGGTTTCATCCTCTCTCTTCTGTCTCTTTTTGAATCCTTTATTAGTTCTTCAGCTTCTCTCATATTTCTTTATGCTGACATGTGCCAGAACTTGATTGTCATCCTCTTCTGCTCTCTGTCTACAGTCACCCCCTTGATGATTTCATCTAGGTTTATGACTCTAAATACCACCTTCTTGCTGATAACTCCCAAATTAATAGCTCCAACCTAGACCTTCTTTCTGAACTTGAGATTCATATATCCAACTGGGTTCTTGATACCCAAACTTGAACATCTAATAAACATCTCATGTCCAACCTATCCAAAACTGAACTTCTAATCTCTACCGCCCACCCACCCCCCATTCCATCAAATCTACTTAACCTACAACTTTCCCTTTCTCAGTTTATGGCAACTCTATTCTTCTATTAACTCAGGCTTAAAACCTTGGAGTCATCTGTGGTTCCACTCTCTCTCTCACATCTCATATGCAAACATTTTTGGAACTCTTGTTGGCTCTACCTTTTTTAAAAAACTTAAAACTTTATCATTTCTCACCATCTTCAAGGCTACACTGTGATCTAAGTAACCTGGTCCTGTCAGGTTTTCTTACATTCTAACTGATCTCTCTACTTCAACTTTTGCCCTCCTACCTTAGACTATTATCAACCTCACTGCCAGAGTAATTCTTGTAAAACTTAAGTCAGATAACTCAGATCATGTCCAAAACCCCACAATAGCTTATCTTTTCAACTTATCATGAAAGCCAGAGTCTTTACAAATGGCCAAAAGTCCTCTGAGATGATGTTACTCTTCTCCTTCTCCTTGCTCACTTGCTCTAGACCAAGGGTGGGCAACCCCTGGCACTCGTGTCAAACATGGCATGCCAGTAACTTTTGCTGGCACATGAAACCCTCTCTTATAATCTTTCATTTACAATTTTTTTCTTAATATCGACTTTTTTATTTTTCAGATAAATTCAGTGTAGGTGCATCTTAGATAAATAAATAATTTTACATAACAAGTTATCTTAAAGACCATACACATGGATTGACAAGAGAGGGGAAGAGCAATTTCTATGCCTCTGCCTTAACTCTCCCTGCCTTCCTAGATCTGACCAGTGTTTTGGTTTCATCCACATATGCTTGTGAATCTTTGTTCTCAAGTGATGAATTTTATTAAGTCTCCTAATAGGAGTAGCCTGACGGATGAAAGTAGTAGCTCGTGCATATCTCTGAAGGTCACGAAATATAAACCTGATGTAAAATCTCTGTCATCAGTGATGCAGCAGCAAAAGTCCCATTGATAATATCAAACGGAGTCATAAAGTTTTCTGTCAGACTATCAGTGTACATGTATACATTAAAAAATAAATGTATTTTTCATCATCATATACTGTGTTTTTGTCGCTTGAATGAATTTTATTATTTCTTCAAGGTTCTTCACATACGTACACCTTAAGAGATATCAAGTAGGCGTAACATGTTCTCAAAAAATTAGGGTTGACATGCAGAAGAATTTTGAGTTAGAGATTTTGCTGGGTTTGGCACGCACTCACAAAAAGGTTGCCCACCCCTGCTCTAGACACACTGCTTCCTGCTATTTCCCCAACACACCAGGAATTCTCAGGGCCTTTGCACGGGTCATCCCTCCTAACCACTCTACCCCTAGCCCAGATGCCTGCATGATTAACCCCTTCCGCTCCTTTAAGCCTTGGCTCAAAAGCCACCATTGCAATTGGACCCCCCGATCACCTTATTTAATGCTGCAGATTATGCGCCTCCATTTTTTCTTTATACTTTAGTTTTTCATTTTCATTTTACTTTACCTTGTCATTTTCCCATAGCAGTTATCACTTTCTAACATATGTAATTTCCTTACTATCATCTGTATTGTTTGTCTCTCCCTGCTAGAAGCTGAGCTCCATGAAGGAAGGGATCTTTATTTTATGTGGGGTTTTTTTTTCCAATTAAATTTATTAGAGTTACATTGGTTAATAAGATTATATAGTTTCAAGTGTACATTTCAATAATACACGATCTGTATATTGCACTGTGTGCCCACCACAAAGTCAAATCATCTTTTGTCACCATATATTTGGCCCTCTTTACCCTTTACTACTCCCCATACCCTCCCCTCTGGTAACCACCAAACTACTGTTCATGTCTATGAGTTTCAGTTTTATATCCCACATATGGGTGAAATCGGATGATCCTTAGCTTATTCTGAATGACTTATTTCACTTAGCATAATATCCTCAAGGCCTATCCATGTTGTTGCAAATGGCAGTATTTTGTCTTCTCTTTATTCACTGATAAAACTCAAACACCTAGAACACTGTCTGGAATGTTGAAGGTGCTTAATGAAATTTTTTGAATTGAAATTGAATTCATTCAACATCCATTTGACAAATACATATTTAGTACCTACTATGTGCCAGGCACGGTGCTAGAGGCTTGATATTCAGCAATGAATAAAATAGACTTGTCCTTATGTTCATGAAACTCACAGACCATCAGGGATCACAGATTCTGGGCAAGTAATTGCAATGTGATGATTGTCACAATGGACAAGTAAAGAGCATTATGGGACATATATTAGGAAGCTCACTGATGCTTAGGAGTCACAAAAAGCCTCCACAAGTTCAGATATGAATAAAATGTAGAGGGGGGCCAACTAGTAGGAGGGCGTGGAGAGAGGTCTACACTGAGAAAACCTATTGGGTTGGTATTGCTAAAGGAACGCCTACAAGGAATAGTTCGCTTATGGCTAGCAG
The DNA here is from genome assembly GCF_964212035.1 of Myotis nattereri. Lineage (NCBI taxonomy): Eukaryota > Metazoa > Chordata > Mammalia > Chiroptera > Vespertilionidae > Myotis > Myotis nattereri. The sequence continues at coordinate 33,525,817 of NC_138079.1, forward strand.
CGGTTCTCAACCTGTGGGTCGCGACCCCATCGGCGGTCGAACGATCCTTTCACAGAGGTCGCCTAAGACCATCCTGCATATCAGATATTTACATTATGATTCATAACAGTAACAACATTACAGTTATAAAGTAGCAACGAAAATAATTTTATGGTTGGGGGTCATAACATGAGGAACTGTTTTAAAGGGCCAGAAGGTTGAGAACCACTGGCTAGGGTGATGGAGGAAGGCAGCATGACTGAGATCACATGTAAAGGTAAATTGAATTAGCCAGGTAATACAGAAAGGATTGATAAGAGGGTGGAAGTGAGAGTGTGTCAGATGAAAAACCCAGTTTCAGCTTAAAATTAATAGGCAGGAACATGTGGAGCTTACATACTTCAGTTTGCCTGGAGCATAGGAGTGGGTTCTCAAGGAAAGCACCGAGTGAAGAAAAGTAGGTTGGGGCCAGAGGCGATGAGGAGGTCCTGATAGATATTTTTAAAAAATATATTTTTATTGATTTCAGAGAGGAAGGGAGAGAGATAGAGATAGAAACAGCAATGATGAGAGAGAATCATTGATCAGCTGCCTCCTGCACACCCCACACTGGTGATCGAGCCCACATCCCAGGCATGTGCCCTGACCGGGATTCAAACTGAGACCTCCTGGTTCGTAGGTCGATGCTCAACCATTGAGCCATGCCAGCCAGGCCTGAAAGATTTTTAAGCAGAATTGTAACAGGACCAAAACTGCACTTTAGAGAGATGTAATTGAGCTGCAGGATGTAGACACTAGGAGCAGGCAAAAGCAGGGTAGGTGGGCCTGTAGGGAAAGCCTGCTAAATCTCGCCTTCTACTTTGAAGTCCCCAGGCAAGGAACTTGTTTGCACTAAGGAGTGAAAGACAGACTATGATAATTAAAATCCACAGGAGACTAGAATGAGCACAGGAATTCCAATTCATTTATTTACTGTGAGAAGTATAACGTCCCACAGACTGGAAATTCTCATGTCAAAAAATTGAACGTATTCTTTCCATCATAAATTGGAAAATCATGACAAGAAGCTCTTTTAGAATCTGCAAGAGAATCATCACAAGAAGTTGATGAGTGTGAACTCCTTCTCTGGCCAAACTCCAGTGAGCAGGGAATTGCTCAGTAAACATGGAATCAGAATGAAATGCTAGCTGGCTTGGGGCTAATGGAAGGTATGATCCAGGTAGACCTCTGAGCCTGTCTTATAATTGGAATTTAGAGTTCACCAGAGGATTGCAAATGTAGAGTTTACCTGGATTACAATCTCCTGGAGAGCATTTAAAAAATACCAAGGCTAACACACACACACACACACACACACACACACACACGCACACACACACACACACACGCACACACACACACACGATATTCCAGAATAACCCAAATACTATATCAAGATAATTTCTGATCCTCATAGCATTAAACAATTTTTCAACCTTGGCTTTTCTTTGACTATGCAGGCAAAGGATTAAGAAACAAATAAATTAAACAAAAATGTTTAAAAAATTAAACTCTGTAATGAGTGTCTCCCACATTGTTCAGTGTTTTGTTTTGCTTTGCTCTTTTTGAGATAAGAAATATAATTGCTTCATTTACATCAGTGTTCCCAGAGATGTTGAGAGGCAATATGTTGTTTGCCACTTCCCTTTCAGGTTTTTCCTCTGTGTTCAGAGACATAGCACAATCACATAGCCATCTAAATAGCTATCCTACTGAGTTAATAATAGTCAGCCCACTCACTATTTCATTTTAGGAGTTTCCTTTTCCACTATTTGGATTCAATGGCAATTATCTCAGTTAAAAAGTAAACCAAATTGAAAAGTTTTGGACAGAGGTAAAATACGATATCTGAAATTTTAGAAACTGAACATTTCCTAAGTTTTAAAGACAATAGCTTGTCATCAGTGGTTTAAAAAAAAAAATCCTTTCTTGCGAAAGTCTTTACTGAAGGCACTGAGAACTTTTTAAATGAAATTTTTTATTGATTTCAGAGAGGAAGAGAGAGGTACAGGGAGATAGAAACATCAAGATGAGAGAGAATCATTGATTGGCTGCCTCCTGCACGCTCCACACTGGGGATAAAGCCCGCAACCCAGGCATGTGCCCTGACCAGAAATCGCACCATGACTTACTAGTTCATAGGTCGATGTGAGCCACACCGGCCAGGCAGCACTGAGAATTTTTCTAGAGTCATACAGTCGGCCTTGGGGACCAATGCTCCTGAAACACAGTATCCTCTGGGCTCCATCAGTCTCAGTGGGATTTGGAAGCAGTATTAATACTGACAGAACTAGGTACTCTTTGGGAAGTTGGCTCTATCCGCGCTGTCCCCAGTCAACTTTTGCCACAGCATTAATACACCACAGACTGTCAAGGCTGACCACAGCAAGGACACGCTGCTTGCTTGCAGGTCTGCAGCTCACGGTGGCTCAGCTGGCTTAGACTTGACTCTGGGTGGGGTCTGTGTCCTGTGCCTCTCATTCTGTGTGTTTTCATTCTGGCAGGCAGGAGGGCAAGAGGGTAAGGGGGAACACACAATGCCTCTTAAAGTTCCACTCAGAACTGGCACTGTGTTCCTTCACCTCACGTCCCACTGGTCAGAGCAAGTCAGATGGCCAAGCCTAAGGCGAGTGAGGAGGCAACATATAAGCATGACAAGAGTAGGCAGAGGACAAATGAGAAAAGGTGCATGTTCCACCATTCCATTTCTCTGAAAGCTAACACCCTTTTCTCCTCGGGGCGTGGGCTCTGGCAGGAATGTTTATCAGTGCTATTGGAACATAAAACCCAACTTTAAAAACCATTGTCACAATGTGATACGGTATGGTCTTTCCTTACCATTTGAAAACATGAATAGTAAAGCTGACTTACTTTAGCATAGATGGTCCCCCTCTAAAATGGCCCCAGTGATCCCTGCCTCCAGGTTCTTACACCCTGTGTAATCCCCTTTCCTTGAGTGTGGGCTCAATCTGATAACTCTGTTTAGAAAAAATACCCCTGTGTTTTTCTTTACTCACAATACCTCTGGCACCAGATGTGTGGGTTTTACATACATGGCACAGTTCTCTGCAGCACCGGGGGTAGAGGGAGTGACCTGTAATTCAATTAAATTCTGACACTATCTATCTAGAGTTAGTGCTTCCCACACAGGTTCAGTGCCTTAGCTGCCCCATTTCAGATGCCAACCACAAGTCCCAGGTTGTCACCTGTTCTTCCGACCAATCAGCCATAGGTTGGGGTTCCCTCATCCTCTCCTTGAGTTCGATAATTTACTAGGATGGCTCACAGAACTCAGGGAAACACACAGATCTATTGTAAAGAATATAACGAAGGATACAGATGAACAGCCAGATGAGGAGACACACAGGGCAAGGTGTGTGGGAAGGGCATGGAGCTGCCATGTCCCCTCCAGGGACACTGTTCTCCCAGGCCCTTCACATGTTTACCAACCTGAAAGCTCTCTGATCCCAAATATTGGGGATTTTTATGGAGGTTGCATCATCTAGTTGTGACTTATCAATAACTCATTCACCATTCCCTCTCTCCTTCCCAGAGTGGTCTTTGGTCTTTCTGTTGACCAACTCCCATCCTGACCTGTTAGCTCACCAAGAGTTGTCTATTAGAACAGAAGACACTCCCATCACCCAGGAAATCCAATGGGAGGAAGGGGTGAAAAAAAGAGGGCTGCAAGTATTTATTCCCAAACTCTTCTCTGAGGGTGTGTCCGTGCAGGTCTTCAGGAAGCACACTGAGGCAGTTAGGAGTGTAACAGGTAAGAGGTGGGGGAGGGGCAGTGCAACACCCTGAAGAGAAACAGGAGAAGGAAACAGGAATGGGCAGGAAGAGTTTTTGGACCACGATTCTGTGAAAACAAAGAAGTGGGGGAGAATCAGAATTGTTAGGAAGACTCTCGGATTGCAATGCAGATCCAATCGTCTCAGCTGAACCAATGGGGAGCTCTGAAGCAAAGATCACTGTGATGGTTAATTTGAAGTGTCAATTTAGCGAGACCACAGTACCCAGATATTTGGCCAAATATTATTCTGGATGTTCTGTGAAGGTATTTTTTAGATGAGATCAATATTCAAATCAGCGGACTTTGAGTAAAATGACTATCCTCCATAATGTGGGTGGGCTTCACTTAATCAGCCTTAATAGAAGACTGACCTCCCCAGCAAAATGACTTTTGACTTGAAACTTGTTTTGGTATATGTGAAATACTATGAAATTTATATATTGGTCCCGCCCCAGCTCCACACAGAGCTCTTAAAATCCTTTCAATTTCCTTGCCTGACTAGTGTGGCTCAGTGGTTGAGCATTGACCTATAAATTAGGAGGTCACGGTTCCATTCCCGGTCAGAGCATATGCCCAGGTTTCAGGCTCAATCCCCAGTGAGGGATGTGCAGGAGGCAGCCAATCAATAATTCTCTCTCATCACTGATGCTTCTCTCTCTCCCTTTCCCTTCCTCTCTGAAATCAATAAAAATACATTTTTAAAAAATCCTTACAATTTCCTAAATGATAAGAACACTAGGGGCAACTCCTGTTCTAATATTTGGTCTGCTGGCGCCTTGAATTCAGCCTACTGTGAGAGATAAACTTCTGTTCATTAAGATGTCCACTTGTGGTCATTTGTTACAGCACCCACAGGAAACTGACATAGCTCTCCATCATTTCCTCAAAACTAAAAGAGCAGAGCTGTGAGTAGTTTGATTGGGGCACCTCATCTGCCTGTATCTAAATAATTTGCGTAAAGTATTCTGGAAGGAGATAAAGTCATTACCTCTGAAAAAGCAAAGATAAGAAAAGCAGAGGTTTCCATCTGCCTATTTCTCTTTATTTAGAAAGTCACAGAAGCAGGAAAAGTGAGCCAGTTGGGCATGGGCTCAGGAAAGGAGTGATGGGCAAAAGAAGGGCGCTGGAAGTTTAAGAGAAAACGAAGTACACTCCGAAAGAAGATTCAGGCGGGCGTGCTCTACAGAGCAGGGGTGCGCCCCATCTGCCCATTTTTAAAATTGTAAGATTTACCATTTCGACCTTCAGTACCTAAGATCAGCCTTTAACAGCAAACAAGTCCTTAATGTATAATATAGGTATTAGGGTTATTATTTCACAAAAGAAATCTTGTGGTTTTGTCCATTAAGATGTATGAGTTCCTCTTATTTTAGTATCCTTTAGCTACTTATCTTCTTTGACCCATCTGTTCTCCTAAGTAATGTTATTGAGGATTTAAAAAGCCCCTGTTGATTTTCTAGGTTTACTTGTAGGATAGGATCGAAGACGCTTCTAAACTTTATTTTCATCATACACGTTGGAGAGATAGATAGACTTTTTTCAAACCATGTTCCTCGGCTTACAATTTTCATTATACTGCATCCAAAATTTCATTTCTTATTACATCTTTATATGAATGATTTCTCTGTACAGTGTGTTTTCTATGATTATTTATTAAATTGGAAATGTAAATGTGGCAGTGTTGTTTATTTCAGTGTGTATGCATGCCACAAACACCATTTATTATAGAAGTTGCCTTTTATGTTTTTCTATTTTGGGGGTGTTTTGTTTTTTTGTTTGTTATAACCCTTAATTTCTTTGGGAATTATTCCTACGAGAGTAACTTCTATAGAAAATGGAACATTTACAGAGAATTGTTTTCATTGCTGCACATGTCCATATTATTTCTCAGATTTTCCTATAATTTACATAACAATTAGGAAGTTAGTTCAAATTTGAAAGTTTCGATTATTTACATTACTTTATTTATTGCTACCAAGTTGAATGTTCTCCGTAGCCTTTTTAACTATTTATTTTTCATCTCCAATATGAAAAGTAAATTTGAATTATTTTATGGACACACATAGACCTATCCAGTTTATTTCATTAGAAAAGTAGTGTTCACTGGTTTGCACACTGCTTTGATGTGAGGATAATTTTTTTACAGCTTCATTGAGATACAATTCACATACCATGCAATTTACTCACTAAAGTGTATATTTTAATGGTTTTGGATTGTGTTTGTCATTCATGATTAATTTCTTAAGTAAGACTCCCCATGAAACATGGTCATTGCAATGGAAGTTGCGTGGAGGGTTGGAGATGAATCTAAAGAATCTAGAACCTAGGGTTTGCAGAGGGGTCACCAACCAGAGGTGAGGGGACACTCTCCTCTCAGACTACACAGCACTCACTGCAGGCGCCGGCACCCGGAGCCTGACACAGGCTGACTCAACACTCACGCAGCCAGCACCAGAAGGAGACACATGGGTCTAAAAACAATTAAGTGACGATCTGTACACTGAATAGTGGGATAGGCAGCCTCCTTCACCCAACCCACTCCCGGCAATACCAGCAGCCAAGATCACACACACACCCAGACACACACACACCGGATACACACACACACACACACACACACACACACAGAGGAAATCAGCAATTGCTTTTCCAGAAAAAAACTGAATGCTCCAGAAAAAAAGAGCTTCCACAAATTATTCTTAGCGGTTTCCCAATACAAATCTGGCAAGCCCACACAACTCACAGAGCTTCAGTTCAGATTTTCAGTACTTCACATTTCAACACGAATGGACTCAAAGATCACTAGACATTTAAGGAATGTTCTAATACGAGAGACTAAGGGATACATGTGTACTAGTATGCACACATACATACACACATCACACACATATGGCAACTGCAGAAAATGAGACCAATGAGGGACAAAAGAAATTCAAGAAGAACGAAACATTGTACAAGAAAGAAGCATAATCATATCAGATGATTTGCCTCCATAGTGAACAATTATAATAATAATGATTAATTATGATATAATTATATGTAGTATTATTATTACAGTATCAAGGCAGACTAAGGTGCTATAACTATATTGGGAGGGAAGAAAGGAATACAGGAATATATATGAAAAAAGCTAAACATCTATACCATAAAGTAAATTGATAATGTCTAAAATGAATAAATCAATAAATAGCAAACATTATTTTAAAATATGGAGAAAAGTATCAAAAAGTAGCAAAATTAACAGCTAAGTCACTGCCTCCAGGAAGTGAGACTGCATTAGGGAGAGTATGCGGGGCAGATAGGGAGGAAACCCATTAAAGGACTACTGCTTTCCCTGATAAGCCTTTTAGTACTATTTGAATTTTTAATTATCCACATGTATTACTTTGATACAGAGGAAAAATTAATTTAAAATAAATTATCCAAATATTGTTTGGTGTGCTTTCTGATTTTTTGAAGGGAGAGGGCAGAAACTTTTGCACTGATAGCTATGTAAATTACCCAATGTTTCTAATATTTTAAAGTAAACTGGTCACATCCTTAGATGATCTGGGGGGCGGGGGGATTGTAGTAATTTCTTGAGAAAATAAACTTGGACGTCTTAAAAGGAAACCAAGCAATAATTTCTACTGCAAAAATGAAATAAAACTTCAAGGGGTGATAATAATAATAATTTTATCAACTATACAACTGTGGCCTTGATGGCCTAGAGGCGTGGTCGGCAAACCGCAGCTCGCGAGCCACATGCGGCTCTTTGGCCCCTTCAGTGTGGCTCTTCCTCAAAATACCACGTGCAGGCGCTCGTACAGTGCGATTGAAACTTCGTGGCCCATGCACAGAAGTCAGTATTTTGTGGAAGAGCCACACTGTAGGGGCCAAAGAGCCGCATGTGGCTCGCGAGCCACGGTTTGCCGAGCCGCAGTTTGCTGACCACTGGCCTAGAGCATGTGGCCGGGTACCTCTACCCCTCTCAGTCCTAGCTCCTTACCCCCTTCCACCTTTTCTACCTTCCTTCCCGCCCCCTTTCTCCCGCCTGTCCCCTCTCTCCTACTACAATTTTTACCAGCACTGACCAGAATACGGCCTGAAAGATTTCTCTTTTTAGGCATACCTCATTGAATAAATAAGTGGTGAGTGAAATGGCAAAAAGTTCTGTTTAAACAAAAACGATTTTTTTAAGTCCACAAAGACTGAAAGAACTCTGTGCATTTTTTAACTTGCTTGAGAATGTTGATTCGGGTGGGAGTGTCAGCGATACCTAATCGTAATAGAATATTCTACATCCCTAATTTTAAAGAAGAGACATGCACAGACGTGTTTTCCATCAGCTATGGCTGATAGATACATAGCTTAAGGCTTTAACGGACAGACACAGAGACTCTCAACTTGCTGCTCTTCTCCTAAGCACAGTGCCTCCAGATTCAAATGTGATCCATGGAGGTAGAATGTTTTCCATCTGATGATCTTCCAGGTGGGCATAGAGCCTTCAGATGTCTACCCCTGACTTTTCAAAACTGTCTGTGGCATTATGTCATCTCCTTGATGACTCGGTCCTTGTTCTACCTTGCAGAGAACAGGATTTCCCAACAATTTAACATGTCAGCATTTCATTTCTGCAATTCCTGAGGAATGTTTATGACCATTTTAATCTGGGAAGTTTGAAGCTCTTTGAATGTCAAGGTACTTGCTTTTCTTCGTGTTTGGCAGAATTAATTAATCTCTATACTAGAAAGAGAATGATGAAGAAATTTGATTTTTTTAAAATATATTTTATTGATTTTTTTACAGAGAGAAAGGGAGAGAGATAGAGAGCTAGAAACATCTATGAGAGAGAAACATCGATCAGCTGCCTCCTGCACACCCCCCACCAGGGATGTGCCCGCAACCCAGGTACATGCCCTTGACCAGAATCGAACCTGGGACCTCTCAGTCTGCAGGCCGACGCTCTATCCACTGAGCCAAACCGGTTTCGGCAGAAATTTGATTTTAATATACATTTAAAACATATCTAATATTTAAAATAACAGCGTCTGACATTTTATTTACTTACCTCTCTCTCTCTCTCTCTCTCTCTCTCTCTCTCTCTCTCTCCATTTCTGATAATTCCAGGATTTACAGAACATTAGGATTCCCTCTCCCTCCCATCCCCACTCCCCTCCCATCTATATTTGGGTTCAGCATGACATCAGTCTGTTGCTCCCACTCAGAGCTTGTACTGGTGTACTGGGAATGCACTTGCTGGTACTTTCAAGTGAACTTGTATTTTATTGAACTAGCAGGCCTTTGCCTTCTTCCTTGTAGCCCCATGTACCCAGTTTCCGAGTAGATAGCTCAGAAAAACTCTGGTAATCAAGGAGGAGGTTGTTGCTAAGCAACAGAAAGGCAAGCAGGATGCCTTGTGTTTGGGTCTTGGCAGTGTACTAGGAATAGAGAAGACCTGCCAATCATTTCTTGTCCTCAGGGGACCATTTAAAGTGCGGGTGCAGGGTAAGTCGAAAATGTGGCGATTCAGCACTAGCATCTGGGCTTCTCTCTGAGGCCCTTGATCGTCACCATTCATTCCCTCCCCTGATGCCTCATTCTGATAATGGAGCTGCCGTGCCCAGTAGACATACATACTCCTTTCTTCTCCTGATACATTTTAGTTCCAACTGTTCCCAGTTGGAGATCCTGTTTCATTCTTGAGACCCTGCTTAGGGTCTTCAATCTTAGCCCCAGCCTGGGACAGATGCCTTGATAATAACAATTGTACCATCTAGCTATTATCACCTGTCCCAGCTCCAACACAACTGGGTCCAACATCTGTTGGGGGCTTCCTATATTCTCCATGGCTGGCAATAACCATTTCCCAGCTCCTTCCTGGGTCCCATCCCAGTTTTTGCTCTGCCTGGCTAGAAGAGTCTAATATTGGGCCCTTATTCCCCCTTCTAACTATAATCCTTTCCCACATACACCCCAAGTTCAGGCGTCCATGCCTCTCTGATAAATCCTGAGGTAAGACGTGACTATCCACTTGTGCCTTGCTTTGATGCCCTTCGTCTGAACCTTTGTTCTGAACATTGAGGCCCACACTGTGCTTTAGGCACAGGCTCGAGTACGTGGCCCAGACTGTTTGTGAGGTATCAGGGGGTTTCTAATTTACAAATGGATTTTGTTCCCCGGAAAAATCTATTCCTTCGACAACAATTGAGTTACAGGAACAAACATTTCAGAATTGACATTTAATTGTAGCTGGGCTCTCACGTCAGCCTATAAAAAGCCTACTTGATATGAAAGGCACCAGCCATGAGAGGCACTGCCCCCAAGCATTAGTTCAGCTCTGACGAAAACTGCTTCTGTGGAGAAATGGAATCTGGGTTCTAACGAGCACTTCCAGGCCCAAGTCCCTGAGCTGCAGCAGGAACTTCATTGCCTTCTACTGAGAGCAGGTGGAGTCAGAAGGGCACTGGAATACAGAGTTTATTACAGCTGGAGAAGGACTAAAAGGGCTAGAAGCACACTGACCTCAGCTATTGGTACAGAAGCTGGGGAGTGGGGAGCTCAGCTGAGGGAGAAGGAGGGAGAGAGAAACTGTGTGTTGAGAACCCTCATCTCTGGGCTGTCAATGCCATTGGTAGAGAGACGGGGAACTAGCATGGCCCAAGATATTGACAGGGGGATTTGTATCAAATCCGGGACAGGACAAATCTGAGACTGAACCAACATTATGCAGAAAAGAGATACAAAGAGTGCTAAAAACCTATGCGGATTGTGCCCAGAATCTCCTTTGAAGAAATAGTCCCCTACTCCCCACCCGTATCCATAGGCATGTCATTCCAGTCAAATGAAGGGCCTTTCTTCCTCACAGGAATTGGATTGTAAGATGGGAGATTTGGGGCACTCTCAGTATACCTGGATGTAAAATACAAAACTTCAGGGACTACGTGTTGGCATGTTCTGCCATGTGGCCACGGATCAGAGAAAACTGGCATGCAGCAGAGAAGTCATGGCTTCAATCATTCAGTGAAGGGGAAAAGGGAAGGCAGAAGAAGGGAACTAATGTTTCACCAGAGTGTACGTGCTAAACAGGAGATTACACAGAGGCTGCAGAGAAACCCAGACAGATGATGGCTCAGGAACCGGTGATAATAGTCAGTAGGAGGAATAATTTGGTTGTGATGATTAATGAGGAGCCAGGCTCAAAGGACATACCTTGGCTGTTTGGGATGCCTATCCAGGGACCCCAGGGACCCCAGTCCTACCACCACTAAAGAGAGTTTTTCTTCTCTTTCTGAGTGCAGCAGACCTAAGAGAACCTCGGTGGTGACCTCTGAGGATTAGTAATTTATTGTTTTCTATATGCATATAAGAAATACTAACCACCCAGTTTAAATAGCCATAGTGCTGCAAAGCAAACCAGCGGTCAGTGCTAAGGAAGACAGCACCTGAGACAGACCCCCAACAGTCCTCAGGGTCCATGAAGCACCTGGCATAACATTATGCACAATTGAGTGCTCAGTTAATACTTCATGGTTTAATTGATGAACCGTCTCTTACACAACTAGGATCTTCTGTCAGCTTCAAAGACACACCATCATCCCTGTGATACACAATAACACATTATACTAACAAGACTACAGAACAATAATATAATCAATGATGGACACTGCCATGTCTCACAAAAATGAAGCCAAATTGTAATTAACAAACTCAGTGACTCAAGTGGAATATAATATTTCTAAGCATGTGTGATTTAAGAGCACTACAAATGCAATTGTTTTTACGTCTCTAAATTGATAGTACTCACAACAATGTCGGCTTCAGTAAAATTTCATGGTGAAGGGAGAAGGATAGAGAGTTAGAAACATCAATGAGAGAGAAACATCAATCAGCTGCCCCCTGCACAACAAGGTACATGCCCCCGACTGGAATCAAACCTGGGACCCTTCAGTCCACAGGCCAACGCTCTATCCACTGAGCCAAACCGGTTAGGCAAATTTCATGGTACTCTTGACTAATGTGGCAAGATAACCCAAGAGAAAATTTGACTGTGTTTCATGTTTCTCCAGTCTCAAGACAAAACAACGAGATAGATTACCCCAAATTCCCCGTCCCCATCCTGACCTATCTCATTTTAATAATATACACAATGAGGAAAGTTGAGCTCTCTCTGCAGGAGAGCTATGTTAGGAGAATTTGGTTTCTGAAAACCTTAGCAACAAGCATAATTATCCAGGAAGGGTAAGGTACTAAGCGTGGAGAGGAAAAGGATGGCCTGACCCAACACCAGACTAAGGAACGAATGACAGTTACCAATGGCCTCACATTGCCTACAACAAGGCAGGAAGTGGCTATTTTGTTGATGGGTAGTACATGAACACCCAGGAGCCATTGAGACTGCCCCAGTAACTGGGCGGGCAGATCTGCCACCTTTAAATAGACCTACTGCCCAGAACAGTGGCACCTACATTGGAGTGAACACCAGAGCAGGGGCATCGCTAGCACCTTGGACGCCAGTAGCAATCATTAATTTCACATCCTTTTCTCCATTGGCCAGACTTTTAAAAAAAATTAACCACATAATAATAACTTTTTTCTTGATTTATTTCTTAGTTGTAAAAGAGTTAATAATATAAAATATAAATTTCTAACTTACTAGTAAAACGTATGCAAACTCAGTAGGATATTTCATTTAGGAACTAAAAGGCACTAACCAAACAAAAATATTATCTGCAATTTTCATTCTAATTCACTGCTTTAAATTTTAAATACAAAATTACGAGTTGTCATATAAGGAGAACTGAAATAACTGAAGTTCTATTGTTTCATCTTTATAATGAGTGTTTTATCTTTACTTGTTTTGAGTTGAATCTACTGTTTACATGCAGGAATAGGTAGCACACAGGGCTTCCTTCAAATGATTCCTAATCTTCAGGAACTCATAGCTAAACAAATGTGTATGATGATGGGTCCCTGGCAGAGGTGGGGGTGATGGGCAGGGAAGAACTGAATAACTAATGGTTTTCTAACTGAAGTCCATGTAGAATAAAGTATTTTTAAAGGATATTTAAGAAAAAGTTCCAATTTGTAGTTTACATATATTATTAAAACTCAATAGTATTCACAGCAAATGTTGAATATTTATACCCATAAAAATTTGTTTTTCACAGTGAAATATCTATCACTGTTTAAAATTGCCAGTGTGTGGTGATAATAAAAAGCAGAGCAACTTTTTTAATCAGCATTATTTTTGTACGTAATTACTTACAAAATGCACCCCCTTATTGCCTGTCCCTGAGCAGACTGTTCCTACCATCCCACTCGTAGTACTTACAAATTATTTGAAATTGCACAATATTTCCAGGACACTTGCTGTGCTGGGGGAATAGCAAAAGGCCTCCCAAAGTACAACTGAGATTAAATTCCCCACCAGTTACACTGGTGCTTGTATCAGATTTCATTTGATTTTAAGGAATGATTTTCACCTGTGTGCTGTAAGGTAAATTTGTATCAGTTACAATACTATAATAAATATGGCCATAGCATAATTCATATAAGTAATATAGTACATGATTAAACATTTGATTTTTCTAAATAAAAATATCTAAGCAGCCCTACCTGGTTTTGCTCAGTGGATAGAGCATCGGCCTGTGGACTAAAGGGTCCTGGGTTCGATTCCGGTCAAGGGCACATGCGCAGGTTGTGGGCTCGATCCCTAGTAGGAGGTGTGCAGGAGGCAGCCAATCAATGATTCTCTCTCATCATTGATGTTTCTATCTCTCTCTCCCTTCCTCTCTGAAATCAATAAAAATATATTTTTTAAAAAATCTAAGCATCCTCAGGTGTATTTTTTCCTGGCAAAATATGGGAAGAGGTGGTCAAATTTTCAAAAATTTATAAACTTAGTAACAATGTTTTTCTAGATAATTCTATTACCAGAAAATCTTATATAGGTATGGTAAAAAAACAAAACAAAACACAAAAAACAAAGAAAACACAAACTTTTATATTTTCCCTCTCCAAGTTGGTAGTCATTAAAAGTGTTCCAGGCTTGAAAATTGTTCAGACTGTGTTTTCCCAGGCTGCACCATTCTAGAAGTAAAGAGATGTCATATAAATAGTAACTAAAAGCATTTCTTTGACTCAGATCCACCCACTGTCTCAGCACTTCCAGTCACTTTCTGTCTCCCAATTACCTGCATTTATTTATAGGTGAATTCAGGGGGTAAGTAATTTTTGCAGATAAGCTTCTTGGCTTTCATCAACTCAGAGATCCCTACTGCCTCTCCCCTCCACAAAAGCTTTAGAGCCTTCTAAGGCCACCTATGCTGCCACAATGGCCCTTTGCTTCCACTGAGCACACCCATGTCGCCTCCACAAAGCTGTTGCTGTCACTGCTGTTGCCATAGCCAGTACTGGTGCAGTGTCTGGTTTAGACTTGACTCTACACTCATTTGAATATTGGTAGCAGCACTTGAAATTACAACCAAAGCTAAGAGGATGGGCAGGAAGAAAACAAGGAAAGAATGTTCCCCAGGAAGCATGATGAATCTGAGATGGCCAAGAGGCAGCCTGAGATCCCAGAGTATAGGAACCAAGATCATTTCTCCTGGTAGGAACATCCCTGCCCCCCAGGGTACCCAAACTTTCAGACCAGCAGAGCCCATCCCCAGTCCTTGATTCTCAGACCTTCATAATCTAGCAGAGAGAGAGAGAGAGGCAGAATCTTTGAGTAAATGCTGGTTCAGACTGGTTTCTCCAGCCATACATGTCAAACAGAACCTTGGTAAATTGACTAGCAATTTTGTCCTTGGGGACTACTGGTTCCATGGACCACAGCTAAAGATCTAGATGTATTAGGCTACCCCACTTGTACCACTCTATGGGACTCATTGCTGTGGACCACCCATTCTCACCATATTTAACAGCCTCAATCAGAGCAGTACCTCTGCCATCCTTATACTAAACTCCAAGAACACAAGCAAGTTTCACTTTAATCTGAGAAAAGAAGGAAAGATGAGTTACTCTTTATAACTATACCTGATTCGTAGTGAATGCTAAATGAAGGAGAGCATTTTCAGTTTCTTGGGAGTGGAAAGGGTAGCTTAAACAGTGACTATAAAAGTAGGTTAATAATGACGAAGTGTAGGTTACTGCAGTGAGAGAAAACGCTTTAGAAAGTAGTACACTGACAAATGGAACGCTAATTAAACTGCCTCCTCAAATGATGAAGAGACTCTTTCCCCTCTCCCCACATCCTGAGATGTCCAGGGAAAGAGGAGGGTCGGAAATCAGTCGCTTGGTTGTGTTATAATAGAGTAACCTTGTCGCATTTCTGCCCCAACCCAGGTACTAAAGGAAGAATGAGGCCCTTAAGAGTTGGGAAAGACCCTTCTCTCAGCTCAAGTCATGAGTGTTACTTAGTGTGATGTGCTTTCCATGGAGCATTTGCATCATTTGTTGGTAGGTGATAGCCACCACTTTCCAGTAAAGTGCTATTTGTCTTCACAGTCACTGGCTAGGTCCCTCAACTCTCCCATGTTCAGCCATGTCCTCATAGGAGAGCACCAACTCTCCCAACATCTAGACACAGTGATACTCATCCAAAGGAGAAGGGTGTAATCAGCTGTGTCTGCTGGGCCATGAGTCCTGAGCCCTTTTAGCTTATTCCTGGGCCAGAATGCTCACCAGGTACAATCAGGTCTTGGATGAAATCTGACACCTCTTTCTACACCAGACTGTGAACTCTGAGTTTGCCAGCTGGTTCTACCCTGCAGCTTTTCCAGGAGGGAGCCTACTCTTGGGCTAGGCACCCTTCCTCCATCAGGATGCTGAAGGTCCCAGGGTGGATCCCAGACTCTTAGGGAAGGGGGCACTCTGGGGATTTTGACAAAAAGCAACAATAATATATATAAATATAAAAAGTAAATAATGTGTAATTTTATACATATAAAATATACATGGACAGTATATGTGTGCATACAAAATACATAATTTAAAACTATAAAGATGAATATCCTTCCACAAATTACTGGAGGAGTCTGGGAGCAGAAAAGAAAATGTGGTGTGTAGTATACGGGTTGAGAAACCAGAATTACATTGCAGTGGTGCAATTCCTACTCTGCCTCTTACGTAGGTTAAGAGGTTTAAACTATTGGACCTTAACCTCTCTGTGCCTCAGTTTCCTAACCTCTGAAGAAGAGATACCCATAGTTTCTGCTTCCAAGTACAGCATGAGAATCAAGTGAGACAATATATGTGAAGTGTGCATGGCAGCACTTGGTGGTACGTAAAGAATGATCAATAAATGATAGCTGTTAGCATTCAGTTCGTCTGTATGTGGTTGGGATCCTTTGGTGGGAGGGAAGAGGGAGCCACTCTGCTTTACCTGGTAATGAGGGGGTGTTGTAAGGCCACACCTGGAAATAGGTACAATAAGTGTTGGATACTTCCCTAGCCACATTGCTGATCTCCCCCCAGCACATTTGGGGTGTGCAGGCGTCCCCATTGCCACTGTGCATATGAATGAGGCTCCATAGCCTGCAGTCTGACAACGCTGCTGTCGCTGATTCTGTGTGCCAGCTATCAAGGTAGTCACATGGCTTTAATCGAATGTGTGGTTTAGTAACGACACTGCTGTTCACTGTAGCCATTTGCAGTAGAAGCTGCTCTGGAATTTATAGCACAGGAATCAGCCTCTAAACCGCTCTCTGGCCAGAGAGCAGGGTACTTACACACCAACTGCCCCAAATGGTGTCATGTTTCTCCTCTTCCTGTGGCTTATCCAAGAAGGAATGTCAAAGTGGGCACAGTGTTTGTTAGGCTCCTTCTGGTTATAACAGAAAACCAACTCAAAGAGGTTTAAACAATAAAGGCAATGAATGGCCTCATGTAACAACAACCTGATGGGGTTGGCTGGTCCCGTGACTCAGTGTGGAGAAAAGACTCAGTTTCCTTCTGCCTCTCTGCCTGGCACCTTCAGTGCCCTCTTCCCCCAAAGGCAGATTCCCATCGTGGTTCTGGATGGCTGACCGCCAGCTGCGCTTTCCTACTGCCAGGAGGAGACAGACAGCTTGTTCTAGCATTCAAGCAGGAGTTTGAAACTCACCCAGGTTTGACATACTTAGGGCCTATCCTTAACCCTCAAACCAATGATTGCAGCCAATCAGCTGGAGGCTGTCCCTGGTGCTGGGAGGAGGACCACCACTTCTGAGAAACTAATATAGGGATAACCTTAGAAAGAAGGGAGGAATGGGTGGATGCAGCAACAAATACCCATTATAGGCATGATGTGGTTTGGAAATTGTGAAGGGTTATCCATCTGGAGGTTCTCTGACCTTAGCTATGTGTTCCCAAAGAGTAAGTGACAGCTGCCATGTGGAATATGTTAAGGACTTTGATCCCAGCAATGGGGCACTCAGAGAACTCCAGGAATATCCAGCTCTCCTGGAGACTGCTACCTGAAGAATACAGCACCGCTCTAGGGACAGGGTTTTTATCAGCCCTTCGGCAGCGAGAGCTCATTAACACCCAACCACCACCTTTAGATTCACTCAGTAAGTCTCCTCTCTGCTTCTCACCTCTTTTTATTGTCAACAAGTCATTTCACTCCTTTTGGTCTTTCATATGTTTATGCATATGTTCTGCTGCCTTATAGCTTGTAAACCATGATTTTAGCTTCCTCATGACCCCTGCTTCCTTGTGGTGTCACTGTGTGTGTCCTTTCAAATTCTCCTCTAACCCAGTAATTGCTCAGTTCTATCAGTTTCAGGGAGCTACATGGTGAGAAAATCCTATGGCTGGGCTTTGAAAACTGACAAAGGCTTGGAGAGAAAAAAGAAAATCATGATACTTTTTGGATAGAAAAACATAACATGAAGATGTTTCTGGGGCAGGAAGAAGACTGATTAGCCAGAGCAGGAGAGTGTGCTAGAGATGATCAAGAGAGCAATAACGTTGGAAAGTCGAGTGGCACTGATTATAGAAGTTTTGGAAAATAAGGGTCTATTGAAGGCTTTTGAGCAGATCACTCATCCGTCCTCTTCATTATTTCTATATCCACGTCAACTTTGTTTGAACTCTTATTTTGCTTCTACCCAATAGCAGATATTTCTTGTTGCTAATTGCTCCCCATTTGTTCTATCATGCCAGTTTTGGGTGAACCTGGTGAGCTAGTGATGAGAAGGAAGGAACAGCACTCACCTTTGAGACACAACACTGGCCATTGTCCTATGGTTAAGTTAGATCAGCAATTCTCAAACCCAACAGACTCAATGTTCATTTTATAAGAACTATTTCTGTAATTCTTCTTTTACTATCTTGAATAAAATTTGCCTGTAATATGATGGATCTACATACATAATTATAATAGACTAGAGGCCCGGTGCACAAAAATTTGTGCACTCAGGTAGGGTCCCTCAGCCCGGCCTGTGCCCTTTCATGGTCTGGGACCCCTCAGGGGATGACCACCTGCTGGTTTAGGCAGCTCCTCTGGCAGCCTGGGAGCCCTCGGGGGATTTGCATGTTTCTCTTTTATTAGATTAGATCATGATGTGTTTTTTCTTGCCATCATTAACCATTGTAACTGTTGCTTATGTATTAAAGTTCTATTCCTGCTAAGTCTAGAAGCAGCCTCAGAATCCTTCTCACCATTCATCTTAAGTGTGATGCTTAGTTGATCAGAATTAATACCTGAGATGAAGCCTCTTACTGCAGATGTATCCCAGAATGTATGGCATCCTCTTTGCTTTATGATCCAGCTAATAATACATTGCCTCAATCATGTTGATTGAGGTCATTTTTCCCCTTGCAGTTTCTAGTAGTAGATTACCATCTACTGCCTAGGAAGAAAAATTGACTGTCTCCATGTAGATCGCAAAATAAGGCATTTTTCTCATCAATAAAATTTCATTCTTTCAGCATGAGTAATTTCGTCGACAACGTTTTGAGGCAGTAACAGTTTATAACAAATTGAGTGAATTATTTCTCCAGGTACTGTGCTGTGTCATACACAGATTTCATTTTATCTTTGCAACAACTCTATACAGTAGGTACTATAATGACACAGATGAGCACACTGAGGTATAGAGAGATCAGGTAACTTGACCAGTAAAACCCCAAAGTGGCTGAGTCTCATTTCGAATCCATGAGCCTTGGCATTTAACCATTACACTTCATTCAATGTTGTGCTCAAGCCTGCTCTTACTGGCTCACAAATTTTCAGGAATTTTTTAAGGTGGTTGTTAAACATGTTCATTATTAAAAATTAAGTTATATAATCTTAAAAGTGAATACATTACATTAAAACCAAAGGAAATACATACTCTAAATTCATCACTCCTCAATTATTTACTACACTTTACTGTTCTGACTCTTGACATTATTTATATCTTTTGGGTCTTTCTGGTAGAATATAATAGTGTATTACTGCATGTTTCTCCTCAGCTCTGCATTTAGTGGCATCATATTAGCAGCTGAAATCAGCCTTGGATGGAGAATTTATGCCACAGAAATTGGCCGACAGTATAAATCAGAGTTTTGTTTTCTTTGATTGAGAGCCAGTTGTTAAACATTTATCAGCACAACACTGACCACATTGGTGATGGTGGTCTTGTCAGAATGTGTTAGATTATGCAGGTGAAAACCTATTTAAACAGACTTGATGTAGATATTTTCAAAGATGGGAGAATTGTCCCTTTCAACTATGTAAGTTGATTCATATCTTCAGTAATTGTCATCATTGCAAAGTTTTCAGTCCCCATATGGATTGCTGGATATAATAGGTCCCTGTCCTTTGTAGCCTTTGTTACCTTAAGGACTCTAGTTTTCCATTTATATGTTTAAGCACCAGCCTTACCGGCTTAAAAATGTAAGCTTTTAACACTGCTCTGTTCCGTATCCTTCTGGTGAAAAGTGGAGTTGGTTTGAGGCACAGGAGAGAAATTCAGAAGGGGAATATTGAAGTAATGACTGCAGTGGGAGAAGAGGGAACCTATTTCCCAGGCCACAAGCGCTGGTGCCCTGGACCACAGGGCTGGCAGCTTCTCTGGGTGGCTGCAGCCTGGGACCTCCAGGCGGGTGACTTGTCTGTCTCCTGGGCCGCAGCCAGCCGCAGGCGCTGGCGCCTGGACCACAGGTGGGCGGCTTCTCCATGTCCCCTGTGATGCAGTGTGGGCAGCTTCTCTGGCTGGCTACAGCCTGGGATCATGGGGCAGATGGCTTTTTCGTCTCCTAGGCTGCAGCCAGCTTCAGGCACTGGGGCCCGGCTTCTCAGTCTTCCTGGGGACATAGGGCGGGCAGATGTGGGGCAGGTGGCTTCTCCGGCCTGCTGCAGCCTGGGATCACAGGGCAGGCAGCTTCTCTGGCCGGTTGCGGCCTGAGATCACGGGCAGGCAAATTTTCTGGCCTGCTGAGGCCTGGGATCACGGGGCAGGAGGCTTCTTCGTCTCCCAGGCCGCAGCCAGCCTCAGGCGCTGGAGCCTGACTTCTCTGTCTCCTCTGACTTCTGCGTCTCTAATAGGCCTGGAGTGGCCAGAGCCGGGATGCTTGCATGGTAGCTGTGGTTGCAACGCAAGTATCCCGGCTCTGGCCTCTGCCATCTTTGTTGGGTTAATGTGCATATCTCTGGATTGGTTGGTGGGCGTGGCTGGTGGGCATGGCTGGTGGATGTGGCTTGGGTGTAGCGAAGGCACGGTCAATTTGCATGTTTGTCTATTATTAAGTAAGATGAACCATGTTCCTTCAAATCCATATGATGAAGTCTTTGCCTCAGTACCTTAGAATATATCTGTATTTGGAGATAAGATGTTTACAGAGGTAATTAAGTCAAAATGGGTGGGCCCTTGAACCATTATAACTGTCCCTCACAAGAAGAGGAAATTTGGGAACAAACTCAAAGGGAGGAAAGACAATGTGAAGACCCAGGGAGAAGACAGCCCTCTATAAGACATGAAGAAAGGCCTGGAGCAGATTCGTCCTTTACAGCCCTCAGAAAGAAACAGCCCTGAACACCTTGATCTCAGACTCGTAGCTTACATTACTATGAGAAAATAAATCTCTGTTGTTTAAGCCTCCCAGCCTGTGGTTATGGCAGCCCTCGCAAAGTAGTACACTAATGATAAATACGAATGACTTTTCTATAATGTAAAGAAGAAATAAATGGAATATGATTTACAATAAAATATGTATTTCTATTTGTGAGTGCTCAAGCACATCTATACCAAACATCTACACCACTATTGTGCATGCAACCAGCTATAAATCACTGTGGAGTGACAGTTCAAATGCAGGCTGACACAGATGGCTTGCAGTATTGGCAACTCAAGTACAAAATCTCGAGCAGCATTACTATTGGTACATCATTTTCTGAAAGAATGAAAAACACTTGGTAAAATGCCAAATGAAACAAGCAACAATCTTCCTGCAATTTAAATGGTAGTTACATTCCTGGAAAATTCAAGAACTACGTTGTATTTATTGTAACACAGGAACAGGTGCTAGGGGCAGATAATTATAAATAGGTTTTTCAACTACATAAATGTCCCATGGAACATTTGAAAGTCACAGCAGTTCTTCATTTTTTTCTGTACATGTTGCAGGATGTCAGGATGTTTAGCATCCCTGGCCCACACCCATCTCAATCATCGTGACAACCAATAATGTCCCCCAGCTTCCAAAATATTCCCTAAGTGTTCCCTAAAGGGGAGTACCACTTTTGTTGAGAATCAGTGAGATAGAAGAAAATAAAAGATGCAATTTGTGGTTAACTTTTGGGTTATGGGTGTTGGTCCAGCCCTCCCCCCACTCCCTGACAGAACCACTCCTGCCTGGAGGCAAAGGCCTGGGGACTAGGTGACGTGGGACCACACAGCAGGCAAATCAAGCAAGTGGTATACATCTTCTGAACTGGTATTGTTGAAAGCCAGCCTTGACCTTGACCTTGGTGCAGAAAAAGGCTCCTTTGCTTAGACTTCAGAGGCCTGAAGGTATTTGAAGCTTGGTACTGGCTAGCAGTGGGCCTGCCCTTCTCTCTGTGTGTTGCTAAGAGTGCTGCTGTAATTACAGAGACAAGTGTGAGCCAGTGCACAGCCACATAGAAGCATCCTGACTAATCCTATTGTTCATTTCCCTGCCCTTGTTCCTGGACTATTGACCATTCATTGTGGGAGAAAATCACATGAACCAACAAGTTGGTTCCACCAGAAAGCCATGATCTCTAACTATAACTGGAACAGCGCACTCAAACCTTTGCTCCACTCTGCTTCACCCAGGCATGCTCCCTGCTGTGCTTGCCCTCAGCCTTCCCATTCTCTTCAAGTGGTCAAATTCCACCTTGTTGTTATGCTCTCTCGAAGACTTTTGCACCTTTTACCACCATCATCGTCCTGAAGGGCTTCCCTCCTTCTCACCTCAAAATTTATTTTCCTCTTGTGTAAGAGGAAGCAAAGTCCTTTGTTGCCTAAACTGCCTGTTCCACCCTCCCACCCACGCCCCTGCCTTCCAAGGGAACCTGCTCCATTGATTAAAGAGCTTCAGTTTTTCCCTTTCAACTGCCTTCTCCCCTCACCTTTGCCTGAAGATGTGCTCGATGAGTCAGAACCCTTCCGTGGCAAGCTGTAGAATACAACTTCAATGCACTTTAGCCAGAAAGGGGATGTTATTCCAAGGAATCCAGGATGTCTCAAGAAACCCAATGGTAGGAATGCCATGGTGTCAGGAAAGGACTTGAACATGAACTGTGCAGCCATCAGCAGTCTTTCCACCGGACTTTTCTGCTCCTCTTAGTTTGCTCCATTTTGTACACTCACTTCTTGTGGCTTCATATCCTCAAGGCAGAATCCCAGTTCCAGGAGCAAGAACCGTACTTGACTAGTTTGGATCAGGTTCAGTTTGCTGCCAAGTCCAGCTAAAATAGCTTAACAGGGACCAGATGTACCCTGCTGCCTGAAACAAGTGAATCCATAAAATATAGGAGCACTGGGTTTTGAACATGGATACCAGGAGGTGGAGGACAGTGATCCCCAAAAGTGGAAACAGGAGGTGAGCCTTATGGTTGCCTCAACTTGCTGCCTGGAGAGTTTCCAGGCTGCAGCACAGGTGGGGGAACCCGAGAGGAGCCCTGTAGTCTCCCTGAGTTGAGAAAACAGACCTGGGAGTCTGAGCAAGACAGGGTGGCTAGAAGTAGCAGGACAGAACACCAGAGAGAAGAGAACTGGAGAGGAGAGTGGGGGTTGGGGGGGTGGGGAGGATCTCACTGAGCCTTAAGCTGAGTACTGACCAGTACATCCATGTAAAGAAACCTCTGGAAGGCAGGAAAAGGGCCACCTAAAAGGAGTTGTCACGGGGCCTGACATCGTTTGTTTCCACCAGTCAGACCATGGGGGGGGGGGGGGCGGGGGGGGGGCGGGGGAGTAAGTCTTGTAATTGACAAGGTATCCAGTGGAATTCTCAGAGGTTTTAAAACCGGCCAAGGCCTCTTTCTCTGTTTCCCTGGCTGCCCAGCTCTCCAGAGAACCCTCCCTCTCTTAATTGAGTCTCTTGGCTTTCCTACTCTTTCCAGGATGTTAATTGAACACAACGCATGGCTGGCTTTCGGAGAAAATTTTGTTTTTTTTCTGATTTTTACATGGGCAGATTTTATTTTATTTCTTAATATTTTCCCCCTTTTATTAAATTTATTGGGGTGACATTGGTTAATATGGTCATATAGGTTTCAGGTGTGGGTTTCTATGTTACAAAATCTGTCTATTGCACCGTGTGCCCACCACCCAAACTCAAATCTTCTCCTGTTCACCTTATATTCGGTCCCCCTCTACCCTCCACCTCCTTCCCTCTGGCAACCACCACATACTGTTTGTGTTGGTGAGTTTCAGTTTTATATCCCACATATGAGTGAAACCATGGGACGAGCAGATTTTAATGTTTCACATGTACTCCTCAAAGAAGGGGTACTTCTCGACACCCCCTCGCTGGCAGGTAGTTCAGCGCCTTTTGTTCTGCCCACTCCCCCACTCCTCGGGGCGCTGGCCTGTGGTGGGCGAAGGCTCCCCCAGCCCTGCTCGGCTTGTCTGGGGCCCACCTGCCCTGTGCTTGGGCAAACGGAACTGCAACTTGGGCGCATCTGTGTACGGGGCCAACGTGTGGAACTCAGGTGAAGTCTTCCCGGCATGGAGTGGGGCCAGGCTGTTGACAAGTGAGGGCAAGTGAAGGGGTGTCTGGAGGGCGCGGGACAGGAGGCACAGGGCTGGTACCTCGCGTGGAAGGACCGACCGCTCAGTCGTGAGAGGGAGCAGCGCGAGGCCAGCGACCAGACACCATGTGCGCAGGGGGAGGAGAGAGAGCAGAGGAGGCGCGCGAAGGCTGAACCGCGGCAGCCAGACACCAGATCCGAAGCGGGGAGCCGGCGGAAGGGGTCCGCGGGCGCTGGCGGCGCGGAGCGCGTGCGGTCCGAGCGCTGATCGGGGGACCAGGCGTGGCCCTGCCCGCAGCCCGCGGCGATGGGCGAGGCGAGCCGGGTGTGCTCCGGCTACTACAGCCTCAACCGCAGCTTCGTGGAGCCCTTCCCGTGTCCCCGGCGCGGAGAGGCGGCCGCCCTCCGCTACTGCTGCGGCTTCGCAGACCTCAAGTACTGCTGCAGCGAGCCGGGCAGCTACTTCCCCTACAAGCACAGCTACATGTGGAGCCTCAGGTGGGCAGGGCAGGTGGCTGGCGGGCCGGGGCCGGGAGGCGACGGCGAAGGGCAGCGCCACCTCGGGAGGAGGGAAGGCGCCCGCGTCCCCACCACCCGCTCAGGGCGGTCCCTCCGGAAGGACACGGAGCCTCCTAGACCGGAGGGGGCTCCGCAGAGAGACCCCCCTGCCGGCTCGGAGATGCCCCGGGAGCGGCACTCCTCGGGCGAGGGTCGGGCTATGGCCGCCAGAGGTGGGAATCCGCCCTGGGACCCCAGGCGGGCGACTCGACTGGCTGGCAGAGACAAGACACGCAGATAACTTAAGGAGGTTTTAATTCTTTTTAATTTGGTGCACTTAAACAGAAAGGGGCTCCTATGGAGACAATTTTAAGGCTTTACCTAAGGATCAGAGTATTTCAAGTCTCTTTGGAGGTAAGAAAGAATTGGCTGTATTCTTTAAACTATCAAAAAGGTAGGGGCGTACGTGCGCGCGCGCGCGAGCAAGCAACTGGGCTTTAATCTGACACACCCCAAACCGAACTGGACACCCACAGAGGTACAGTTTGAGGTGCTATGATCTCACACTCTGTAGAACCTTCCCAGGACACCCTCTTTCTAAACGGGGTGGCCATTGCTGAAGAGGCTTTCTCAGGTGGGGCCTTTCCTGCCTCTTTTTACTATGATGGGAATTTTACTCATTCCAACTAGTATTTACGGGGATATTTTAAATTATGAAGCGCTTTTCCTCCCCTTCCACTCCAAAGGTTGCACACTTTGAACTTGGTTCCTTCCTTTGGCCTGGAGAATGAATGGGGTGTCAGGATTATAGGAAAGAACTCCCACCCACCTTAAATTGCTAAGAGAGAGGAGGGAGGGAGGGAGGGAGGGAGGGAGAGAGAGAGAGAGAGAGAGAGAGAGAGAGAGAGAGAGAGAGAGAGAGAGAAAGAGAATGGGGGGGGGGGGGTACAGCCAGGGATGGATTGGAGGAGAGGACACCCTTGTGGTCACTGCAGAAGCTTCTGGGCCTGCAGCTTCCTCACAAAATAATTGATGGCATTTGTGGCCCAACTTAATCCTCTCCAGCAGGATTATCAGAGTGTTTGGGATTCCACAGCACAGATGCATGTTCTATATTATCAAGTTTTTCAAATCTGTAGTTGGGTGAGAGGCCTGGGAGACTTCAGATGACTATCTTCTAGCTTTTGTATCACCTGACCAGCAGAACCGCTAAGTTTTAGGGCTAAGAGTTGGCCTGTGTATCTTTCCACAGGGATTCACTGAAATATTTTGTTTGCACTCCTTGTCCGATGTCTATTGGCTACCTGGGAGGCACAGTATCCAACTCTGTGTCATGTCACGGGTCATGTGTCTAAGCATTTGGAACTTTTGTAGAAAATGTGTACCATTACCGCTGCACATTTACTAACTTCTTTTACAAAACAGAAGTAGAACTGCATGTATATCTTGGTAGCCAGTTAAGCATAGTTTATGTATGTATTTCAATAGTTTTAGTAAATAATCTCAGTCTAGCCAAAAAAAAAAAAGAAAAAAAAAAGAAGAAGCTGTAGTTGATAAAAGTTTATCTGATAAAAAATCTCAGCAATTGAATAAGTTGGATTCATTTCATCAAGAAGCGATCATAAAATGCTTGAAAAGCGTGAAAGATGAAATGAAGCACTCCCCGTCAGGGGAAATAGTTGGTATTTCCTCTGCACAGCTACCGGATTTTGATTGGCAGTTAAAGCTTGCACTTTCCATAGACAAAATTGCTACATTATGAATGCCACTTTTCAACCTTCATCTACATGTAAAAGAAAACGGGGAAGTCAAATCATATTCAGTTGGAAGGAGTAAAGAAGAGCTGCAGAATCTGGAAATTTCTTGGAAGCAACTAATAAGGTCATCCTCAATTGAAATAACTGGAAATGATGACTATCACCAGCATTATCAGATTCCACGGCTATAGCTGCTATCACACAGTAAATATTGTGTGTTCAGAAAATCTGTGACACGCTATTATGCCAAGCTGGGAAAGCAGCAGTGTTGAGATTACAAAGATAAAAATTTGTCAACTTCTATAAAGAACAGGAAATTACATGGTTCACAGAAAACACATAAACATAAAAGATAAAAAGTTATAATAGCAGTTTATATTTTCATAATGACTGTTCTGCTTCATTTATTAAATATCTTAGAAATCTTTATATAGAGTTTTACTGAAAATTAACCATAGGCACTAAAGTAATGTAAACATACAAAGCACAAGTAAATTGGAATCTTGCTTTAAGAAGTATGTGGCTCTGGCCAGGGGGTTCAGTTGGTTGGAGCATCATCTTGTAAACCAGGAGGTTGTGGATGCGATCCCTGCTAGGGGAGTATATGGGAGGCAACCCATCAATGTTTCTCTCTTACATCTCTCTCTCTCCTTTTCTCTAAAATCAATGAAAACATATCCTCAGGTGAGGATTAAGAAAAAAAAAAAGGATGTGAATACCAAGGATGTGTGCTATGGTTATATGTATATGACTGATTTATGACATTTTAAAATAACTTTCAAAGAATGTATAAGATGCATATATAACTCAGGAAATTCCATTTCAAGGGAAAGATTATAAAATGTAAACTTTTTTAGAAAAAGAAGCTCTTCAGACATGAACAAGAAAAAAACCCTAAATCTGTGTAAATAATTTTGAGTTTATGAATTCTAGAAACTGAAATCTTGTACTGGAACATAGGAAAAAATGCAATGGCTACTTTTGTATTTCAAGGTCTTGGGAGAGAATGAACTGATAAAAATAATATATGCCGATGCATAGTGTATATAGTACTATTCAAACATCAGCTAAGACCACATATATCTCCATTTTTTTTTTAAAAGTTTCAGTTAGTCTTTATCACTGGATACAAGAATAATACAAGTAAAGAACTGAAGTTTTGGGTGGGGGTGATCATATATCTCCATTTTTGTTATAAACTCTTAATATTGAATTTAACAGTTTTGGATGTTAACTTTATTGGCAAACAGATAATTTTAATTTCAGTTGTTTAAAGATAAGCATTTTGAACATAAAAGTACAATTTTATTTCATTAAACATATGTTTACAGTTTTGAATATTCTTGTATTATTATTTATTAATTGTATTATTTTCCATACAAACAACTGTAAACCTACTTTTGCCCCATCCTGTATTATTTCTCTCAGTCTCCTAGGATGATCCAGAATTTGGCAGGCATGCCAAATCTACAACAAATGACTTTAAGTGTTATTTCCTGAAGCAGTAAGATAATTTTTTAATGTATTGCAAGCTTCAAAAAATATGCAAAGGAGTGCCCACTTACCAATGAGTTCAACTAACAAAATTGTGATGTATCAGAGTGGGGAAAAATCTCAAAAATATAATGAAAGCTTATCCTTAATATTTGGAGAAGCATTGTATATGGTACTGGCATATTATTTGGCCTTTTGGAAAATAATGTAATAACCCAGCTCTGAGACTTTGGAGATGTTAATAATGGTAGCAGTAGAGACTGACAAGTCATAAGGCAAACTCAGTTGTTTGACTTAAATCCCCAAAGTGCCTGCAAAGTGCCTGGCTCACTGCAAAGTGACAAGCAGCAGAGGTTGAAACCTGTCCTAAGGTTTCTGAGGGCACAAAGGATTGAACAGTTTGCTGGGGTCTTCGTTCAGCACTGACAAAGTGGACAGTGCACCTCAGTTCCTGGGAATTATAAAAATGTTTCCAGCTGATGGCCTCAGTTGGCAATGTTAAACCTGGGGGGGTCTTGTTAGTTATTGAGCTCTGAGGACACACTGGAGAACTCAACCCCTAATTTAACATAGTTCAGTTGTGAAAAATATTCCAGAAGTCACTACCATTTGTTCTGAGATTCTGCAGCTACTGGAGAAAGGCACAGGTATAGCTACTACCAGGTAAGTAAAGTTGCTGAGTAGGAGAATTGCTCATTACCATGATGACAGCTGCAGACCTTCTCTCAGGGACTGCCAGATGGTGCTGTAAGGAAGAATAAGTCTCCCTTTTCTGTGTCTAGCCCACTTCCATCTTTTCTCCTCTTATAGATCCCTAACCTCTTTGGTAGTCTTCTTCAGGACCTAGGAAAATAATGCCTATTACATAGGGCTATATGCATGAGTTCAATAAGTATGTGTTGAAATGAGTATCTTAGGAGATTCCCAGAGCTCCATCTAGGTTAGCATACATAGAGCAATATTTCTGTAAAGTAGAGCTGTGACATTGAAATAGTGTGTCAAGATTGGGAAGACCTCTTTTAAAAACAAAAATAGAGACCTAACAGGTTTGGTTCAGTGGCTAGAGGGACAGCCTGCGGACTCGAAGGTCCCAGGTTCAATTCCAGTCAAGAGCACGTGTCGTGTTTCCCTCCACATCCTGCATGGTTCAGGGTTCGGGTTTGGAAGAGGAGCCGCACAACAAATGAAAAAGAAAAGACAGGAGATAATTTGGGAATATTGGGGGACCAGGCGAGCAAGTCCAACTCAAGAGGAAGGACTTCCACTGTGCTCAGGCCTCCCCAAGCTTTTTATAGTGAGGGGTAAACAAGGTAGTGGCTACCAAAGTTACACTTTTCTTGTGAGTTTCACTTGTTTACACCATGGTTACACTTCCTGCACTTCCTCAGCCCATTAGATTCCCAGATAAGATCTAGGGAGTGTTATAAGGTCAAGCCTAATTATGCTAAGAGGACTGTGCCCTCTAGGCTAGGACTTGTTTGTGACTTTGCCAGCAGGTCAGTCCGAGGCTTAACCCTATATCAGTTTCCCACAAGCATGTACCTTGGTTATGGGCACATCCCCAGTAGGGAGTGTGCAGGAGGCAGCTGATCAATGTTTCCCTCTCATCAATGGATCTAACTCTCTATCACTCACCCTTCCTCTCTGTAAAAAATCAATAAAATATATTTTTTAAAAAAACAAACAAAAAATGGAAAATAGAGCTCAGTCGGCCTGGCTCAGTGGTTGAGCACTGACCTATGAACCAGGAGGTCACGGTTCAATTCCTGGTCAGGGCATATGCCAGGATTGTGGGCTTGATCCCCAGTGTGGGGCATGCAGGAGGCAGCCAATCAATGATTCTCTCTCATCATTGATGTTTCTATCTCTCCCTCTTCCTTCCTCTCTGAAATCAATAAAAATATATTTTAAAAAACAAAACAGAAAGCAGAAACAGCATACTCTGTTTTTGTTTTCCTTCATGTGGACTGGTTTTTTAAATTGTGTACATTAAAAGCCCACTATATGAACGCTGAATTCAACTAAGTTGCCAATTTTACTTTTAAATTGACTAAATTATGTGGGTGTTTTTTTTTTATG
Organism: Myotis nattereri; assembly: GCF_964212035.1. NCBI lineage: Eukaryota > Metazoa > Chordata > Mammalia > Chiroptera > Vespertilionidae > Myotis > Myotis nattereri. The sequence continues at coordinate 33,555,626 of NC_138079.1, forward strand.
AGATTGTATTTTTTTTAATAACCAGGCTCTCACTTCAGAAATCTTGCCAGATGTCTGGCCTCCCAGCTGCCTTGAGCAACAGATAATATTAATGAAATGGGTTATGCTCCCATGTACCTGTGTAGAGTCCTCACCCTCCTTGACCTGTATAATCTACAAAAGTCATCTTTGGGGCAAACAAGCAGGAAAGAGGAGTTGCCAAAGCCAGGAGTCTACCCCTTGGAGTGCACCAAGTGAGTGAAAACTCCAATGTAACTATAGAACTATAATTCTTGCCACAGAATTACTCACTCTTCACTTGTGTGCAAGGCTAGGGGAAGTGGGCTGACGTGAATAAATCAAGCATAAGAATTTCCATGCCTGTGGCTCAGGAGGCAGCCTCTAACTTGCAGGGGTGATTTATCTCCTAAAAACAAGGTTAAATTAGATGAGCTTAGCCCCTTACTTTTAATTCTGTTCTCCTTACTTCCAAGGCAGTGACATACCTAGCATCGCTATTCAGATTCTCCCTTCCCTCCCTTGTGGTACATGTCAAACTTGTCAAGGCCCTAATCTCTGGGAAATAGCAGAAGCCTGAGGCAGGGGGTCCCGCGGGGGTGAGGCCTACGGAGTCCTAAAGAAGCATGCCCGACTCCGGAGACCGGTTCAAGACGCAGATCTGATTTTATTGTTTAAGAGCAGCAACATATATAACATTCCAGACCAATCAGAAGTTTACACCATCCTTAGGGCAACCAATGGTAAGAAAGATAGGGTACTATGTAGGGGCTCTAGGGGGCTTACTCAGGCGGGCGCTGCCACTTCCCAGTGTGCCGAGGAAGCTTGTATAGGCGGAGTGCGCTCACGCCATTGCATCTGCCACTGCACTGAGATAAATCTCCTGAGCTCTTCCCACAGAAACCTACAGGCAAGCCAGGAAGACAATGAAGGAAAAGGTTATTACTTTTCAATAGTGATGAATTTTTAATTACTACAAGTAGACCCATCACCCGTAAATTATTATTTACTTCCACTTATGGAACATTTATTACAAGCTAAGGATTATGTAAACACTTTTAATAATTGTGCAAAACACCATAGGAAAGTCAACAGAAGTATCTGCCCTTGAGAAGCTTAAAACCTAATTACGTATTTACACACCCACACATACATATGGTTCATGAAGGTACATATATTTGCATTAGTCTTTCAGTCCTTTTTCTTCAAGCTCCATCTCCCATTTAAAAGCATTAAGTTCACAGGTTTATGTAAACTATGTTAGTTCTCATCTGATTAGTCTTATAGATAATTGTGTCAGAAGGAATTATTACAAATTTAGTGTAGAGCAAATATTATCAGATATACACTTTATTTTTACAGGAAAGTGCAAGGGTTTCTTCCTTAATGCTAGAAGCCATTGGTATTATGCTCTTTTAGAAAGGAAAAACTCATACTGAACAGGAACTTTATGTAAATTTCATAACTATTGCTTTCCTTTATTTAAACCTTCTCCTCTTTTGTGATAGTTGTGGTTTGGTATAATAGTAAACAATATCTCCCACACATATCTCCAAAAGAAAAGTTCTGCATTTCTGGTAAACATTTGTTTCAGTACTTCTGTGGAGGCAAATGTTTGTTTGTTTGTTTGTTTGTTTGAGATATATATATATATATATATATATATATATATATATTGACTTTTTTACAGAGAGGAAGGGAGAGGGATAGAGAGCCAGAAACATCAATGAGAGAGAAACATAGATCAGCTGCCTCCTGCACACCCCATACTGGGGATGGGCCCACAACCAAGGTACATGCCCTTGACCGGAATCGAACCTGAGACCCTTCAGTCCGCAGGCCAACGCTCCATCCACTGAGCCAAACCGGTCAGGGGGCGGCAAATGTTTTTATAGTCATCTTTTATTGGTAAACCTGATCTTTGCTTCTGGAATATATTAATAACAGAGTCACGATTGAGATGTTTTTGAACTATCTCTAGGGAATCATGTAACCTTTTACCTATAATATGAATTCACATGATATTCTATACTAATATTAACAGACTAGTGGCCCGGTGCATGAAATTTGTGCATGGGGGAGGGGGTGTTCCTCAACCCTCTCCAATCTGGGACCCCTGGAAGGATGTCCTACTGCCAGTTTACAGGGATTGGGCCTAAACTGGCAGTCGGACATCCCTCTCGCAATCCGGGACTGCTGGCTCCTAACCACTCACCTGCCTGCTTGCCTGCCTGATTGCCCCTAACCACTCTGCCTGCTGGCCTGCTTGCCCTCATCTTCCCTCCCCACTGGCCTGATCACCTCCAACTGACCCCCACTGATGGCCTGCTTGCCCTCAACTGGCCCCCCTGCTGGTCTGCTTACCCCCAATGGCTCCATCCCTGACCAGCCTGATCACACACAACTGCCCTCCCCTCTTGGCCTCTAACCGCCTCTGCCTCGGCCCCGCTACCATGGCTTTGTCCAGAAGAACATCTGGAAGGTCTCCTAGAAGGTCTCCCAGTCTAATTAGCATATTGCCCTTTTATTAGTATAGAGGCCTGGTGCACGGGTGGGGACAGGCTGGTTTGCCCTGAAGGGTGTCCCGGATCAGGGTGGGGGCTCCCTTGGGGCGTGGGGCAGCCTGGACGAAGGGCCTGTGGTGGTTTGCAGGCCGGCCATGCTGCAATGGGGTGAGGGTCCCCGCTGGGGGGGCATGGCCAGCCTGGGTGAGGGGCTGATGGCTGTTTGCAGGCTGGCCATGGCCCTGGGCAACCCAGGCTCCCAGACCCTCCTTGAGCGGAGGCCACAGTGGCTGGAAGCAGGTATCTGGGTTTAATTTATTTTCTATAATTGAAACTTTGTAGCCTTGAGCAGAGTCCACAGCCGGCCAGGGCAGGTGGGAAGCTTGGCTTCCTCCATCGCCAGGGGCAACCCAAGCCTCCTGTTTGCTCCAGCTCTGTGGCTGCTGCCATCTAGGTTGGGTTTATTTGCATACTCGCTCCTGATTGGCTGGTGGGCATGGCTTACGGGCATGGCTTGTGCATGTGGTGGAAGTATGGTCAATTTGCATGTTTCTCTTTTATTAGATAAGATATATGTATAGAGAAAATATGGTAAGAATTTCATGGTAGAGAAAGGAGAGCTGTAGATTGCAATCATATACTACTATTATTTATCCTAAAATATAATTTGATTATGAGTAACTGAAGCAAGAACTAACAGTATTTAAACCTCCTCTTTAGTTCCTGTGCAAACTGGTCTGTGTGACACTCACAATGTTTTCTCTGTTTTCCTCAGCATCGGTGCCCTGATTGGATTGGGAATTGCTGCCCTTGTTTTACTTGCCTTTGTCATCAGTGTCTGTGTCCTTTGCTATCTATTTCTGCATACAAAGCCTCAAAGGTTAGACACTGGCCTTAAACTTCAACACCTAGAGACTTCTTCCACTCAAGAAGGTAATTAGTACCCATTATTTGTAGCCAATTACCTGTACTCTGTTGAAAAGAATAACCTGTACCTGGGTAAGAGATCATACTGCTAATGAGTGCTTTTTAAAAATTCAATTCATTATGTTTCTTTGTATAAATACATGCTAAATTAGGCCTCAATGATGAAATACCTTAGAGAAATTGTGCCTGAGGGAAAATAGCAGCAGGATGTAGATGTTCTTGTGAAAAATAATACATTGATCCAATAAATCCACTTTAAGATATGTATGACTCATTACAAAGTTTTATCTTCTTGGAATTTTTAAATTTTGTTTTTGATGGAGCCACAGAAGTCACATAAAGAGAGAAACGACTACCTGATAATGAATTCTCGGTGTTGCATTACTCTAGATTGGTTAGTCAATGGCCAGCTAAGCATTTACCTTGTGCACCTATGGTGTACAGACTTCGGAGGAGGTGTGTAAAATAATTCAGAGGCATGTAAAAGAAACAGAAAAATAGACAGAAGATAGTCCTGTTTTTGAGTAGATTATGAACTAGTTACATATAGTGATGTGTTTAGTGTGACTATAAAGTAGGAAGACATTTTTATGTGTCGTTCATGGAACTGGGTTTCATTGTTATTTCAGTTATGATGTGCTACACATCAATTGGTTGCCTCCTGTATGCTAATTGTTATCGTTAAGAAACTCAGAATTATTAATATTTTGTGAATATAAATTTCTGCAAGTGTATTTAAAAAGTAGTAATTATGGTCCAGAGTTGCTCAGTAGGTTAGAGCATTGTCCTGTGCACCGCAGGATCACAGGCTCGATTCCCAATGAGGGCATATACCCAGGTTGCGGGTTTGATCCTGCTTGGGGTGCATACAGGAGGCAACCAATTGATGTGTCTCTCTCATATCGATGTTTCTCCTTCTCTCTCTCCCTTCCTCTCTCTCTAAATCAATAAAAACATATCCTTGGGTGAGGATTTAAAAAAAAAAGTAGTAATCATAAATTGTATTTCGACATATATTTAGAATGTATTTTAACAAAAATTTAGAATATACGTATATATATATTTAAAACATGACACATGCTGACTACCATTTAAAAAGAAAATTTAGAGAGTTGTTTTAAAAAATTAGAAAATTCTCTGCTCATATGCTCTATTTTAGCTGGATCCTGAAGCTTGTAAGTGTGGAGCACGTGCTCTGTGACCTTTCAGTCCACTGCTGCTGCCTGATTGCATAAGCTCTCCTTGCCTTCTCTGTGGGGAGCTCTCTCAGGGGTATCTCTTTGCAGTCCTCTTTCTGAAGCCATTTCTGAAGTTTGGAGATTGCATGGCAGACTTGACAGGTTTTTATGGGTTAAACCCTTGTTTCTCCACAGGCAAAATGAAGCAGTGGGTTAGTGATTATGAAATAACCAGATCACATAATCAATTTTTGTCTCAACTGCTTAGATAATGTAAGGTACCAGTTCTTAAGTTTTACTACGCATGAGAATCACATAGGGAGCTTGTAAAAACTGCAAACTTTAAAACAAATAGCTCCCTTTCCTATCCTCGTTCCCCTGTTGTCTACTGCCCACGCTGGCCAGGCATAACTGGTCCTTTTTAATGCTGTTGAGCATCCTTATAATCATTACTCTGAACTCTATAGCTGATAGATTGCTTATATTCACTTTATTTAGTTCTTCATCTGGAGAATTCTCTTGTTCCTGCATTTGGGGCCTGTTTCTTTGCCTCCTCATTTTGGCTGCCTCTGTTTGTTTGTTTCTTTGTATTAGGTAGGTCTGCTGTGGCTCTCAGTTTGGGTAGGGTGGCCCTGTGGGTGGCCCTGTATAATAGGTGACCTGTGGGACCCAGTGGTGTAGTCACCCTAATCACCTGAGCTCAGGGCTTTAAGAATGTCCCTTGAATGCATTATGTGGGCTTTCCTGTTGTAATTGAGTCGTGATTGCTATTGGCCCATTTGTGCATGGGACCAACCCTCAGCCTGGCTGACAGTGAGACTCAACCCCCAACACAACATGCAAGCTGCTGTGCAGGAGTTGATCACATGAAGTGACATTTGCCTCAGCATGGTCTAGTGCCTGCCGAGAACTCCCTGTGGAAATGCTTCTTGTGAAGCTTATTGGATCCTGCTCTGCTGTTTTCCAGAGCTGACCACTGGGTGTATTGGTTTGGGGACTCTTTGGAGAGACTCTGGAGCAGACCAATGTCAGACCCTGTTTGTGACTGACCCTGGGCAACGTGTTTGGAGCTGTTAGCAATCCACAGCTGTGGCTCCTTCTACTGGGCCTGGTGCATGTGGAAAGGGACAAGCTGTGCACCAAGGCCTGCTTTAACTAGCACCAGAGCCCAGGGGAAGGTCAGGAAATATTTCAAAACACCCAGAGATCTGCCTCTGCCTGCAGGCTGTCTCTTAGGTTCTGTCACATAAAGATCCTTTGGCTGCACTCCTCAGCAGGACTTAAGCTCCACAAGGTGGGACAACTTGGATTCCCAGTGGGTGGGACTATTTGCCCCCCCCCCCCCCCCCCCCCGCCCAGGCTGATGCGGCATAGAGGGGAATGCTCTGCCTGAGAAAGATGGCTTCTGCAGGATAAGGGAATGAATGACTCAGCACAGGGATACTGGTGACTGACCTCACAGCTCTCACCCCAGAGCCACCAACCCCAGACTCTCTTCATGTAGCTCTAGTCCTGAAGCCCAGTGTGAACGGCTGCAAACAAAATGTTGTATATTGGCCCTTTGAGAGGCAGACAGAAATCTCTCTGCTTTTCACAGTCAGATTTTATGCAGTCACCTTTTCCAGTTCTGGTGCTTTGGACTAGGGAAACCACCTTGGGGTCTAGACCCCAGGCTTCTCAGGGGGAAACCCCACAGCTGAGCTATTCCTCCAGAACTTCAGTTGCCATCCCTGGGAGTCTGGCCAGCCTTCTTGTGCCTCCACACTTCCTACTAGCCTTGATGAGGCCTCCTCTGCAAGTCCTTGGTTATAGATTTCTCTCCAGCTAGTCTTCACTTGGTTATTCAGGATGATCTTTCTATACTTTAGTTGTAATTCCAGTTTGGTCCTGGGAGGTGAGTGTAACTTCCACCTGATTCATCACCATCTTGGATCTCCAGCCTCCATTTATTTATTCATTCATTCATTCACTCATTCATGTATTTATTTGTTGAGAGTACAGATAGATGTCCCCCATACTCATTCCTTTAGCCCCCACTACCCAACCCCCACTGCACCCTAGGCCTTCCTCACATTATTATCTGTGTCCATAGGTTACGCATTTATGCATATATGTTCTTTGGTTACTTTCTCCCATTACTTTAAATTAATTTTTATAATTGAAACTGTTTTCATTACAAGCAATTTGCATGGCCTTAAGGGAAATGTACTTTTGTGTACACACTAAAACTGACTTAGGGCACTGCACTGGATTTTTTTTTTTTTTTTTTGTCTCTCTAAATGACAGCAAGTTTAAAATAGTTTAATCTTAAATAATTTTGCCAAGATTTTTTCTTTCTGTATCTTTATTCTATTGGGTTTCATTTTTTTTTCAATGTATATAGTTCAAGGCTTTATACATTTTGAATTGATCCTGAAAGAAGCTGGTCTCTGGCAGTGACCATAGCATTTAATTGGGCTACCTCCAGGGCTCACTTTGTGTAGAGATCCTATTTCTAAGCAATTGATTAGCCTTTAAATTGTGGCCATAACCATTTCTTCCTTTTTAACTTTTGTATTTTGAGTTATGCATGTTTCAAATGCCAACATTTAAAAAGAATAGCACAGCTTGTAAATCATACTGTATAAGATGTACAGCTCTGAGCAGAAGATGGCTGTGTGAAGGGCATTTTTCTGAGTAGACACTCCTGAGGGTGAAGCCTCATTTGAAAACATATGAATTAGTAGCTAGTAGAGGAGCAACGAAAGGGGCGAGAGTCTTAGATCCCTGCTTCTCAAACTTTTCCATTGGTGAATCCTTGAAGGTCAATAAGAGAGGAACTTATGCTTCCAGAAAAGCAAGAGCTAGAGTGGAAAGGCCTGCCTTAAGCCTTATGAGCTTTTAATTGTTTGAAGTTACCCACTTTAGTTTTTAGTTTATGGGAATTTTCTCTTTGACTGTATAATGTAAGGGCTGGCTTTACTCTAATAATATCTTATTTTCAGATATGAGTGAAATTGATGCTCCAGGACTGACAGTGTATTCACCCTGTGATTTTTGAGTGCCCATCGACACCCTGCAGCTGTGGAGTGGGGTGGAGAATAGAGGAGAAGCGTTCTGAGAAACAGAGTTTTTGATGAAAATTAGAAGGCAGATATCAGCAGGGGTGCCTGGTACACATAAATAATATAGCTGTATGGGAATAATAGACAACTCCAAGCCTGTATTTGGTGATTTCTTTTGTCAAGGCAGGTGATGTAAATGAAAAGGACAAACAAATCAGCAGTAAGACACAGTTGTCTAGGAGAAAAACGTAAATTACATCTGGAGTACTGAGAAAGAAAGCAAATTGAAGATCATATAATCATTTATTCTGCCTGTGAGCAAAATAGGACTTAGACTGGCTCAGAATGATCTATTTCTTCTTTTTAGAGGACACCCTTACTCCTGAGTTAAAAACAAAAACAACAACTCACTTCTCTTTAATTGTAAGAAAATTAGAAAATATAGAGAAACAAACAAATAAATGACATCCATGATCCCACCATATAAAGATAATAGATATTAAACCATAGTGAATATCCATGGATTTTTTTTTTTCTTTGCATCTATAGATATATATAACAAAATGGGGAGGGGGTGAGTCTTATAATAACGTGCTTTTTTTTTTTTTCACGGAATAATATCAATATCTTTGTTTGCCAATAAATAAATACCTTTGCCATAATTTTTAATTTTTAATGGTTACATTTTATTACCATGATGGAGTACTATGAATATTTATTTATTTATTTTTTCTATTGATTTCAGAGAGGAAGGGAGAGGGAGAAAGATAAAACATCAATGGTGAGAGAGAATCACTGATCAGCTGCCTCCTGCATGCCCCCTACTGGGGATCAAGCCCATAACCCAGGCATGTGCCCTGACCAGGAATCGAACCAGTGAACTCTTGGTTCTTGGGTCGATGCTCAATCATTGAGCCATACCAGCCAGGCTATTTTTTTATTTTGATATAATTTCACATTCCAGAAAAGTTACCAAAAAATTATAGAGAAAGTTATATACCTTTTCTCAGCTTTACTAACTTAATATTTTGCCTCATTGTTTTCATTCTTGACTTTCTCTTGATATACATTTTCTGAACAATTTGAAAATAATTTTCAGATATCCTATCTTTTAACCATAAATATTTCACTGTGCATTTCCTAAGAACAAGAATAGTTTTTACATAATTACAGTAAATTTATCAAAGCCAGGAAATATAACATTAATACAGGAATATTATCAAATCTGTAGTTCATATTCAAAATTTGCCAATATCCTTAATAGCTATTTTTCTTGTCTCAGAATTACATCTTGTAATTAGTTGTCATATTTCTTTAGTCTCCTTCAATCTTCAGTCTTTCTTTATCTTTCATGACCTTGACATTTTTGAAAAGTAAAAGCCAATTATTTTGTACAGTGTCCCTCAGTTTTAATTTGTCTGATGTTTTCTCATGATTGGAGAGAGATTATACATTTTTGACAAGAATACCATAGATGTTATATGCTCAGGGCACCATAACAGGAAGCACACACTATATTGGTTTGTTCCATTACTGGTGCTGTTACCTTGGATTCTTTGGTTAATGCTGTATTTGCTAGATTAATCCATTGTAAAGTCACTATTTTTGCCTTTATCATTACTAAGTAGTTGGTTGGCAGGTACTTTGAAATAATGAAAATATCCTGTTCCTCCTCAAACTGACAACCCACCCATTAATTGCTATTAATTATAATTTTTTTCATTCAGAATTTCAGAATAATTTCAGGATTATTATTATAATGGGTGTAAAATGGTGATTTTCTAACTTCATCATTCCTTCTACATCTATTAGTTGTTATTTAATTACAGGAATTCTACTTTCCATTCTTCCCTATTTATTTACCTGTTCATTTATTAAGATCAGTATGAACTCAGAGTCCTTATCATAAAATATCCTACTACTACAGTTATTTATTTTGATCCTCGAATTGTTTCAGATTTGACCCATGGGAGTCACTTTATACATGGTCCGGTGTCCTTTTTGAAAAGTGTTCATTATTTTTAAAGCGCTTTTTTGCCTTCCATCACAAGATGTTCCAGGGTGTTCTGTACTTTCCCTGTTCCATCCCAGGAACCTGACATTTCTCCAAAACCCTGGTGCATTTTAGTTGTGAATGGTGTTTAGAAACCGAAGTCTGGGTATGCCATATTTTATTAAATTACTGACTTTGAACTAGCTTCCATCGCCCGCCCCCCACCCCTACCCCACCCCCACCCCCATTACATACATACAATGAACATTTAAGTGTTTTCTTAGCACAGATCCCTTGGAGTGAAGTTGTTGAGCAAAAGGATGGGCACATATTAAAGGCTCTGGATACAAGCTGCTAATGGCCCACCAGAAAAATACTATTTCATGGGTATTATTTCAAAAGATATGTTCTACTAATTTCATTGAGAGAAATAATGTAGTGTTTTGATTTTATCTAATTAGGAGACTGGATATTTTAATGTTTATTTGTCATTATTTTTTTGTGGCATGTCGTTGCTCATATCTAATACACATTTTTCCATGGCAGTATTCTTTTTTCATTGTTTTATAAGAATTTTCCTTACAATAACTAAACTCTTTTTCATATATATTGCAAATATTTTTATAGTTATTTCCTTTTTAATTTTGTAAATGACAATTTTTTAATTTGTTTCACCTTTTGTGATTTCTCCCTTTAGTTTCATATAATACATTGATTCATTTGTTTTTAACATTTAAATCTTCAACAAGCCAGGAATTTTTAACTTTGGTTTAAAGTGTGAGGTAGGGATCTGCTTTCATTTTTATTTTGCAAATAATGAGCCAATGTATTGAAAAACCCATATTTCTTTTGCCAATATAAAATATCATCTTTGTCATAAACTAAATTTTTATATAAACAGGGATTTGTTTTTAGATTTTCTGTTCTGTCAAATTTATCAGTCTGTTTATTCTTAAACCAGCAATATACTTTTAAAATTATTATAGCTCTATAGTTTAATATTTGATTAGGCAAGACTTTCTCTTCTCTCCATTATGCTTCTTTTTCAAAATTTCCTGGCTACTCTTGTAAGGGTCAGATTTCCAAATAAATTTATAAATCACACAGTCAAGATTTTAAAAATCAAGTGGTATTTTTTCCCTCAATTTACAGATAATTTGGGGAGCTATTTTTCTTAGTAGGTTTAACACCACTCCAACAAAGCACTGCTTAGAACTCATTAATTAGGCTGCCAGATTACTTCGTAATACTATTCTATTTAGAAGGGCTTTAAGAATTCACTGAGATCTTAGTAGAGGATGGACTAATTTGAACTTAATGACAGAAGAGGCCACTTGTGTCTCCTAAAGAGAATTTTCTACTTAAAATAATGAGTCTGGAATTTCCTATGGCTGTTTTTGTTCCTAGAATGCAGAAAACCAAATTGCTCAGCAGTCTATGGCTACATTTAGCATCTCTGAGTCCTCCTCAGGGCACAGTGTTAAACAATCCTGGTTGATGTTGGAAACAATAAGCAAAATAGAAGCCAGTCTCTCAGTGTGAAAATTCATTGAAAGGACTTAAAGTATCAGTTAAATTCCTTTGTTAGTTATATTAACCATCAATGGATGGGAAAGATTAACAATGCACAAAATGTAAAGAAAAGAAAAACCAATTGTGGAAAAAATAGGGTAGGAAAACATTTCTGGATATAATTGCCTTTACTCATTGACAAATGGACAAAGCAAAAATGCAAGCTTAGGATTTAAACTTTCACAATGAATTTTTAACTATGGCTCATCAGAGATAACCCTATATATCCTTAAGGGAAGGCAGGGCAGTAAGAGGGGAGAGGTCTATAGTTTTGCTCTTCACCATTTACTTCAGATCCAGCCCTGTGCCTCATATTAAACTTGAGAGGAAAATGTCTTCTTGCAAAAAAACCCCTTTTAGGTGAAAATCTAAGATTGCTTGTTTCCACTAGAAGTTACAGTGGGATGAGTGGGATATGTAGATTTTCTACTAAATGATAAAGTGAGCCAGCTGATTAGTAGTTAGAAGCTGTTGTAGGCCTGCCGAATGGTACACAGAAGGTAGGAGCTAGGCAGACAATGGCAGAAAAGTTTAATTATAATTCTGCCAGAGAGATAGGAGATGAAGACTGGCAGAGGTCCCAGCATTTTTTTTAAAAAAAATGGCAGGCAAGAGTATTGTACATAAATAATAAAATACATAGGAGAGTCCTGGCCATGTTCTCAGTGGTTAGAGCATCAGCCTGAAACTGGAGGGTCATGGTACGAATCCCCATCAAGTGCACATACCTGGGTTGCAAGTTTGATCCCCAGCCCTGGCTGTGGTGCGTGCAAGAGGCAACCAATTGATGTGCTTCTCTCACATCAATATTTCTCTTTCTTTCTCTCTACCCCTCCCTCAGTCCCTCCCTTCCACTCTCTCTAAAAACCAAAGGAAAAAATATCCTTGTGTGAGGATTAATAGAAAAAGGAAAAAATACATACAGGAAAACATAGGTACTAAGCTTATGGACCTTGGTCTCAGAGAGGTTTATGTGAACTTGCTCCTAAAGGCAAAAATAAATGAATGGGACTACATCAAACTAAGAAGCTTCTGCACAGCAAAAGAAATCATCAATGAAACATAAAGGCAACCAACTGAATGGGAGAAGATATTTGCAAACGATACCTCCAATAAAGGTCTAATATCCAAAATATATAAAGAACTCATACAACTCAACAACAACACCAAAAAACAAACCAATTAAAAAATGGGCAGAGAACCAGAAAGACACTTTTCCCATAAAGACATACAGATGACCAACAGATATATTTTAAAATGCTCAACCTCACTACCTATAAGGGAAACCACGAGATATTAACTCACACTTATTGGAATGGCTATTATCAATAAGACAAGAAATAAATGTTGGAGAGGCTGTAGAGAAAAAGGAACCTTATACACAGCTGGTGGCAATGTAAATTGGTACAGCCATTATGGAAAACAGTATGGAAGTTCCTCAAAAAAAAAAATTAAGAATAAAGTTACCATATGACTCAGCAACCCCTCTTCTGAATATCTACCCTCAAAATTTGAAAATATTTATTTGTAAAGCTATACACTGAGTGGCCAGATTATTATGACCACCCCATCAGTACAACGAAGTGAGTTAGTTATGCAAATAATAATAATAAAACCTTGAGAGTATTTTCTTAGGAAGTTTTCAATATTCAGTATTTTTGGAAGTGTCAATGAAGTACTGATGGGGTGGTCATAATAATCTGGCTGGTCATAATAATCTGGCCACTCAGTGTAGGATATGTACCCCTATGTTCACTGCAGCATTATTCATGGTAGGCAATACATGGAAACAACCTAATCAACCAATCCTCGATGGATAATGGATACGAAGCTGTGGTACATATATAAAATGGAAAACTACTCAGCCATAAGAAAGGATGAAGCACTGCCACTTGGGATAACATAGATGGATCATAAACTCTCAAGTACTAGTATCATGTTAAGTGAAATAAGTCACATTGAAAAGGATAAGAACAATGTGATTTCACTCATAGGTGGGATATAAAACAGAAAGCAATAAACTCATAGACACAGACAACAGTACGGTGTTACCAGAGGGGAAGGTGGGAAGAGGAAAGATGGTCAAATATAAGGTGACAGAAAAGACTAGACTTTGGGTGGTGAGCACACAATGCAATGTATAGAAGGTGTATTATAGAATTGTATACCTAAAAATTTATATGATGTATTGACCAATGGTTACCCCAATAAATTTAATTTTAGTAAGCAGTGTTCACAGAAGAGTTTATAGGATAAGTGGGTCCCTGAGGAATGGTTCTGAAAATGAATACAAAATTTAAATCTTATCAGCAAAAATATATTGGCCTAGAGACTGTGAATGAGGATAGGTAGATTGATGAATTTGATTTAAATGAATTCTATTCGTTTGATTAAATGAATTTAAATGTTGGTAAAGATTAAAATTTTAATTTAAATGCCAGTCTGAGAAGTATAGGATTAAAGGAAGATTGAGATTTATATATGATGACCAGATTAAAAAAAAAAAAGGGAAGCCAGCAGCAGAAAGCAACTAATGTCAACCAGGGAAAGCACATGGATCTTTTTTTTACAATCTGTACTCAGGTTAAAAAAAAAAAAGAGGCATTAGATAAGAAAAACTGCTTTATGTGTAACAAATCCTTTGAAAGCTCAATGGAATTATAGATTTCTTACTTTAAATCGAATCCATATTGTAATTTTTTGACCCAAAAGAGGCAGCTGGTTTTACCCCTATTTTATTGGTTAAAAAATTAGCTTTTGTTTCTTAAAGCAAAAAAAGGAACTGTCTCAACCACATTAGGAAAAGCTGAGGTGGTTGAGACAGTTCCTTCTTTCTCTTTTAAAATTCTCCTAAAGGGCCAGAGTGGCTCATTGGTTGAACTTCAAAGTATGAACCAGGAGGTTGAAGTTCTATCCTGTTCGGGGCATATGCCTGGGTTGGAGGCTCGATCCCCAGTGTGGGGAGTGCAGGAGGCAGCCAATCAATGATCCTCTCTCACCATTGATGTTTCTGTCTCTCCTTCTCCTTTCCTCTCTGAAATCAATAAAAATATATTTTAAAAAAATTCTTCCAAAGGGATGCAGTCAGCTGCAGGAAGAGAACATTGGGGATGGTAACATGCTCATCAAAGCTCCTGTTTCAAATAGCGTCAGTATGATATTTACAACAAATCTTTTCTTGTTCGTGGAGCAAATTGCTTGTTGGGGAAACTGCCTTACCTTAAGAGGCCAATCTAAGAAAAGATCTCTGTACCTACACTGGTTAGAGGAATCCAGGCAGTAGCCAAGGAAATAATGAGTCAGGGCTGAAGGAAGGGGACTGCACAAGTCCTTGGTGAGAAAAATCTATAGTAACTGAAAGGTACTTTGTGAGCCTCTAGGTCTCAGAGGGCTGTAGACAGGTTAGATAAACCCCTTGAGTTGTTGACAGAAAAAACGCATAATGGAAACTAGAGATGTCAGAATGTTGAAGACTTAGAGAGAACCTCAAACTAAGTTGGGAAATAACTTCCTGAGTTTATTCATCATAAAAAGAGAACAAAAACGGTGACAAGGTAGACAAAAACACCTTGCAACCCTGATTAAAATGTTATGAATTTAATTAAGTGAAAAGCTTCGGAAACATGAAGGACTTGAATTACACATTAGTTTTCAGATTTCCTGGAATTCCAATAAAATATTCAAATTTTAGATGTTTAAAGGACATGCTTACATGAGATACAAATGCTACACAGATAATATGAAACTTGGATCTTTTACTTTTATCTGCTATGATACAGGAGAGTAAAAATAATACTAAACAAATGAAAAATAAACCACAAACATTGTTTTTCAGATATTATAGGAGGAAAATAATTTCAAGGGCCCTCATTTAGAATATATTCTACTAAAGTATTTAATTGTATTTAAATTTGAAGCAAATATATTTTAAAAGTCTACTTTGCAAATAACAATCAAGAAGTTATCATTTCACCCAATTTTCATGCCAGCTTTCCCTCCTATGTTTACTTTAAATAGCTTTACTTGCTTATTTGGGCAGAGGGCTACTTGCCAAGTCAGAAAATGTGCCTTCCGCAAATTAGCTTTTACAAATCAAATGGTTGAAACATTATGCCTGGATGTTTAGAGGTAGAACATTATTTTGCCACCAAAAAGTTCTCTATCCTTGTACATTCTGGACTCATATTTACATGAGTGAATGAGATTGTGGCACAAGTGTGTTCTTTTTTAAAATTACATCTAAATCGACTTTGATGGCAAAGCCTTAAAGTGCTGCAAATTATGATGATTGGCCTCAGTATAGTTTTGTTCACTTCAAGAATAGGGACAGCCACACTTTTGTTCAACAATTCAGAAATCGTTACCTTCTCTTCAAACGTGTAGTTATCTCCAAAGAAGCGTGGAGAAAGGTAAGCATGGAAATAAAACCCGACTTTTGTTACTGAACATTTCCCTTATGTGACTTTCAGGAGAAAACGCTCAAAAACAACTTTGAAGGGATTCAGTTCTCACGTATCCACATAGTGTTTTCAGGACACCGTATTTTCAATATTTTCAATATTGCTACAAAATATATGTTGTTAAGCAAACCTGTTACAAAGTCAAGTTTCATGACATAATTTCTCATTAATTCATTTTGTTTTGTGTATTTGCAGGCAACTCAAATAGGAAAATCAAAACCCCCAATTCAAACGCAGCATCAAATTCAACAAATGAAACAATCTATGAAGCTGATGATGTAATTGAGGAAAAAACAATGGATACAACACAAATCAACATCGTGTATTATTAAAAATTCTGTGTTATAAAAGCTCACAGGAGAGATGGAACAGTAAAAATAAAGTGCATTTTAAATAGTTCGTAATAATACTTTTAAAAAATTCACCACTCACAAAGCAAAACATAGCTGCATTTTTAATCAATCTTTTTATTAAACACCCACTAAGGATTTAATAGATTTTCATGTACATAAGTTTACTTTTACTTGCTAATTAAAATGTACATTATACAAAATTATGCTAATACTTTAGGCAAAGTTAAATAATTTATCAATTAACAGATAAGCAAGCCTATCTCTGTGAGAAACGATGAGACATATTACCAGAATTTCACGACTTTTTGGTACTTAGAGGCAGTTATTTTTTTAAAGCGATGGCGCAGATAGGTAGATTTTGGGAGAATGGTCTTATAAACTAGAGGTGGAATGCTCCTAAGTCTCTTAAAAGTCAACCCATGCCTTTTTTTTAGAGGATTTGCTGGCACACTCACCATATATTTATTGCCTTTATAAAAGCTAACATTCAAAACCAAAATACATTATAATGTATAATCTGCATAATACATGTTTTCTGCATACTGAAGGATAACCATGACAAAAGTCCTTCACTGAGAAAGTTCCTGGATCTACCTAATGCCACTGAGACAGCTACAAATAAACTACAGTTTCTGCAAATTATAATTGTCTTAAAAGATTTTTTCCCCCCTTAAGTGGTATTTTTATTACAAGAACACAGACTTGGTTTTATAATAGAATTCAAAGGGAAAAAGGAATCATTTTAAGCTGGCTCTGCCGAACACATACATCTCTGTGTTGCATAAAGTCTGCAGTTGGGAGACTAGTCTTCTTCAAAAGTGGTGACTATAGCTTCTGTGTTCTGATAGGAAAAAGAAAAAATGCTTTATTTCTCTCAGGGATAGAACTTTTGATCATTAGGTGGCCAAAATTTCTACCAAGAACTGGGGGTATCTTCTAAACGAGTGCTGTGAAGTGGAAGTTTCTGAGAAGATGGGAATGTCCTTTCTCTATGTGCATGGTCTGGCAGGGTAGCCACTCCACACTGTGGCTACTGAGCACTTGAAATGTGACCAGTGCAATGGAATACATTTTTATATTTTTAGTTAATTTAAATTTAAATAGCCACATGTGGTTATACTGACATCATAGTTCCAGATGTAACGTCTACTGCCTGTTATATTTTACGTTTCAAAAAAGGGCAATTTGGTCAGTGTTTAGATATTAAGATTGCTTAGGGTGCATGGGAAGTCTAGAAGTTAAAACACTACATTACAAAAATTTTCATGTGGTCACAAAAGCCAAGAATTTTCATTTCTTTTTGTGAAAGCATGTATAGCATTTGTAGTACTTCTTGATCTTTTAGCTAGCTTGATTTAAAAAAATTCCAGAAAGTCAGCTATCTTAATGCACACGTTAATAATTATATTACTAATTAGATGTTGCCTCTGGTGAAAATAAATGTAGGTTTAGTTAAGGCACTGGTACAGTTCTACTTTTCTGCTCAAGGGGAAGGACACAGGCCATAAATGACATAAGAAGTAGGAAACTTAAGATTCAGGGTCTGCAAAATGCTCATGGTCCCGACTCCTGACCTGTGGGACAGGCATGGGCTGGGCGTGACTGGATGCCTCATGGGTGTGCTCTGGGAGACACATCCCAGTCTCGGGCACTGCGTATTTTTTTAAAAATATATTTTATTGATTTTTTACAGAGAGGAAGGGAGAGGGATAGAGAGTTAGAAACATCGATGAGAGAGAAACATTGATCAGCTGCCTCCTGCACACTCCCAACTGGGATTGTGCTTGCAACCAAGATACATGCCCGCAACCAAGGTACATGCCCTTGACCGGAATAGAACCTGGGACCTCTGAGTCCACAGGCTGATACTCTATCCACTGAGCCAAACAGGTTAGGGCAACACTGCATATTTTTAGAGGAGTTGGGAGAAGACAAAATGAGATCAGAAGACCCTGAGCTTCACAAGTGGGATTAGCGTTATTCAGGCCTAAGAAACCAGTTCTTGAATGCTGGCTGCCCAAGAGTCTTGAATCCCAGCACTAGGACCAGGTGGAGTTCTTGAAGCACTCCCTGTCTAGCCAGGTAACCTGAGGGGGCGCCACAGGGCTCATCCAGTGAAACAACAGGTTGTCTCTGTCACTTGGAAGCAGTTGTGCTTCATAGATTGAGACAAAATATTAAAAACAAGAAGCCTTACAGACAACAGTGTGGTGATGGCCAGAGGGAAAGGTTGGAGGTATCTGGAGGTGGAAAAAGGGGGAGAATGGGAACAGAGAGACTTTGCTTGGGGTGAAGGCCATTTGTTGCAGTGTGATGACGTTTCGTTGTGCTGTACACTTGAAACATATATGGTTTTGTGAAACAATGTCACATCAATAACTTTTTTTTTAAAAAAGCAAGAAGGCTTATCAAATTACAGCACAGCCTGTACATTTTAAATGATTTATTTGGACATAACAAATACTAACATAGTAACAGAATTTGTCAGTCAAAAATAATCTAAAATAAAATTAAAAACAAAACACATTTCATAGTATGTACATATGCATAAAATTCTGGGGACAGGTCTGATAAAGAATACTGCAACTTTATGTGTGTTTAGGAGACAAGTCACTGTATGATTTTCGGTAATAAGCAGATCTTAGAAAAGTGGGACTAGAAGAGTACAAATAACAGGACATAAAGATTCTAATCCTTTTTATGTGGCCTTCTAATGAGAGCAATTTTATCTTTTAAAACTGGTGGAATTATGAAATAAACGAAACCAAACCCCAATAAGTCATTTCTTTCCTTAAAATTCTGTCATGGTGCCTCAGTGCTTACACTAAATTAGAGTCCAAACTCCCTAAACATGGAACCTAAGACCTCCTCCTTTTGTTCCCGAGAACCTAGATGGGAGTCTGAAATCTTACTTCTTCGGCCTCACAAATTGCTTGTTAATTCTGACACACATACCCCCCAGCCTCCACTGTGGTCTTTGTTCAGTGCCCACTGGTCAGGAACTACCATAACTGCCACCCTCATCCTCAACCAAAATGCACTTCAAGCACAACTTTCCCTAAGGAGCCTCTTCCAACTTCTCCAGAGCTGGTGAAGTACCCCTATGTGTTTCTCTAAACCCACGTTCCGGTCAATTACTGCACTAAAGTGCTGTGTTTCTCCTACCAACTGAATGACGAACGTCTTCAGGGAAGCCAATTAGTCTTTTTAATCTGTGTATTCCCAGTGCTTAGTAGAGTGTTTGCCGCGCCAGGCGATGCAATAAATGTTTGTTGAAGAAAGGCCACGATGGAATTTTTATGAACACTATTAATAACTCTTCAACCTAGTTTAACTGAAGGTGACCTAGGGTTCTATAATTTGAGAGTGGTAAGTATAGATACATACAGTCATTTTGCTCATTTACTGATGTTTTGGCCTCGAAGGTCAAAAAGCAGGTGAGTATTAAACGTGAAGCACTGGAGAGTCCTCTGAGAGATGTTAGTCAACAGATGATCCGGAGAAAATAGGGAATTGTGTGGGGAGTGGGTCCATCACCCCAGAAGCAGTAGCCTCAAGGTGTTCAGATAATGTGATTATTGATACAGGTCTAAACAAAAATTCTGTCTGCATCTAGCAAAAATGGTGCACGTTGGATGGTGAGGATGTGAACCAAATATCAATTATCTGCTTGCAAAAGCTGAATGTGCTTAACAGCAGTATTAATAAATTTGACCTTTATCATTGCAGACTGCTACCTGCTCATCTGTAATAATTTCTAAAATGAACAATATCACCTGAATTTTACTAAAATATCAATACTCATACATTAAGGACTGGGAGGGATCTTAGAGATAACTTGGTACAATATTTTATAGATGAAAAACACCAAGGCCCAGAGAAACTAAATGACTCTGCTGAAGGTCACATAGGTAGTTAGAAGTCCAGGACTTTTTGGATTTTTACTACAAAATTGACTTTTCTGCCTGCTAATACTGCCAGAGAGGAAATTTCACTATTTTCCCCCCTAAAATATACTACTGAGATTTGCATTGAAGACCAATAATAATAGTATCACTTTAGAAGAAAATCACTTTAGTAAAAATAAATTTATTTAATTCAGAGGAGGCGTTTCATAAACTATTCTCATATGATAGAAAATTTACCTAAGAATAATTCTAAGATTGTTTCTGGGAGAAAATAATTACCAAGCATTAAAATCTTTCAATTTGCATACCACAGAGTTAATGAGAGCTGAATTTTATGTAACTCTCTGAACCATTATTAATCATGTCACCATGCAGAAACAAATTTAATGAGCCAAATTATAATCTTTACAATTAACAGAATTAAACTTACAAATAACTAAATTAACTCTATTCACTAAAATTATAATATTAACCACGTTACACACTCAATAGGATGAGACCATTCTTTTGCATATGGCACTTTCCAATAATTTAAATAAGACCTTTTTTACTTATTTGGTCATTTTGATGCCAAAGAACTATATTTTCAGAAAATATAGATTTCAAAAATACATAAAATACAGCAAAGGCAAAACAAGCCCTTAAAAACCTAATAACTCTGTGTTTCTCTCCAAACAACTGACTGAACTTAATTTAAACAAGGTAATTTCTTTTCATGGCCATATGACTAAATTAGGTATGGAAAAGCTGTAAGTGTGAGAGCTTCCGTGGCTGTAATGCGATAGGACAGGGATGTGGGTGCAGCCTCCCTAGAAGCTGAGCATGGTAAGCATACGTTAACAGGGGTTGTGAGGCTCCCCAGGCTTACTGAGGTCATGCCAGGTGGGGGTGTTGGGTAAAGAAAGAATCAGTACACCTCTCCGGCCTGTGAGGATACGTGTACTTACCTGATTTCCCCATAAAGAGTTCGTCTGTAGCCATGTCTGTAGGTTACCAATTTGAAAACTTACAACTGCACCGCAGTGAGGTACCTGCAATCTTTGGTGCTGTGCATTGGTAATGGATTGACTCCTGATGCTGCTACAATAAAAGTATTTAAGTTATTGGGCGTAAGGGATACCCAAATGTTAAGTAAAGTAACTAACACTGATCACTGTGACATATAAAATGTAAGAAACACTTATATCTACTAATATTGTTTGAAAATGCTTACCCATATAAAATTTCTATTGTTATATAAAGACTTTCATGATGCAACTCCCTGGCTCTTAAATTTTAAAAAGTACAGAATAAAATTCTTAATCCTAAATTTTTATCACTGCTCCTGAGGTTTATGACTGAAGTAAAAGAAAGAAACACCCCAAACGGGTCATTTATGAAAGCATTAATTCGGTGTGAAACCTGCTTCAAAACTACAAATTATTTCAGACAAATAAATATATATGTTCACATTTATAAAAATTTTCCACATTACCCATAGAAACAAGTTTCATAAAATTTACATACAGAATACAATAAAAATCAGTTCTAATGAAGATTTCGCTGTCATCTCCTAAAGAGTTCTGTTCTTGAGGTATCACTCTGAGAGATGCCAATATGGCACATTTGTAAAACAAACCAGGAGTCTATTCTAAAAATACTGCCCAACACAACATTATCTCTATGAGACTAATAGGCTGAACTAGGCTTGTGTTTTTAAACAGGAAGAAATATTTTAATAGTTATAAAAATAAGGAGGCACGTACTAGAAATGCTGCATGTCATAACACAATGAAACTTTGTTATAAATATTTTCATTATCCTCTTCCATTCATTTAAAAAGTTCTAGTCACGACCAATAAATCAGCTTCATCTTCTATGACATCCAAAAAAACCAGAGATTAAAAAACAACAGTGAAGAATATTACTATCTTCATACATTATCATAGGATATAAAAAGCTATTAAATTCATCAGTGTCAAGAGCAAAGCATTATCCCCTATCTCACTGTATCACTGGAAGGTAGACACTTGATTCGGCAATACTCATTAACTGCCAGGTAGATTACCTGTGTTGACCATAGTACAATCAACTTATGAAGTAAAAATACTAGTCAAACATACAGAGACACGGATACCAAAAATGATGTGTTTGTATGTACAGATATCCATATTGGGGCACACCTATCAAGTAATAAGACTGATTCATACTTTATAATCATAGTACATTAAAAATATATTGCCAGAGGTTAATGGTCTCATATGTGGAAAATATGTCCATATGAACAAGCCCGTGATTTATTGCAAAGCATAATTATATAGCAAATTCCAAGGAAGGTGAAATGATTTTCAAAACCAAAATTTTAAAGTTAGTGGCTTAAAGCCACAGTCTGTTATTTTTTGGAGATTTCAGAAATAGTAGGGGTGGAAGAATGCTTTTCCTTTTTTCTCTTCTTTTTTTCCTTTTTGTGATGTTTCCCCTTTTTTGACTTATTCTTTTTTTCTTTTTTCTTTTCTTTCTTCTGATATTTTTGTTTCTTTGGTTTTGAGGTGTCCTCTTCAGCGGAACTGGATGAATAAGACCTATGGGCAATAATGTATACTGACGGATAACTGCATTTATAGCTGATAGGTAAATTTAAATGGGATTTTATTTGCCTTAAATCCTTCTTGGAGCAAGGAGGGAGTATAAACAATGAACTCAAAATGTGCTGTATATATTTGGATTCTCTTAAAATGCTGAATTTGGAAATTTTACTATTTTGTCAATGAAACTGACAAAACAAATATCTCTATTCTGCTCAACTCCAGTTATATAAGTTTCATATCCTATATAATAAGAGCCTAATATGCTAAGTGTCTGGTCGCCTGGCCGTTCAACCAAAGTGTAATATGCTAATGATATGCTAAGGTCGCTCAACCACTCGCTATGACATGCCCTGACCATCAGGGGGCACACAGTCAACTGGTCGACCAGTCGCTATGATGTGCGCGGACCACCAGGGGGCAGACAGTTGACCGGTCGACTAGTCGCTATGATGTTCTCTGACCACGAAGGGGCAGATGCTCTGACTGGTAGGTTAGCTTGCTGCTGGGGTCTGGCTGATCGGGACTGAGCGAGATGGGCTGGACATGCCCTGGAGCCCTCCATGGTCACTCCCTGGCTGGCCAACCTCCTGCATCCCTCCCTGGCCCAGATGTGTTTTACTAGTGGGGTCCCTCGGCCTGGCTTGTGCCTTCTTGCAATCTGGGACTCCTTGGGGGATGTCAGAGAGCCGGTTTTGGCCCGATCTCGCAGGCCAGGCCAAGGGACCCCACTGGTGCATGAATTTGTGCACCAGACCTTTAGTAGTTATATATAGTTTTATATAGTTACAGAGTTACAGTTTTATACAGTTATAAAAATTATAAATTTGGTGAGGATGAAAACTATTTTTCTGATTTTCAGTTTTCATCCTATCGTACCCTTCAAAATCTTATAAGGCAAAGTTGCGTTTACCAAGCCTTATTATATACACTAGAAGCTCAGTGCACAAAACTTGTGCACAGCTGCGATCCCTAGGCCTGGCCAGTGATAGAAGCGCAAGCGTCTGGTGTGGAAGGGCAGGTCCCAGCTGACCTCTGGGCTGTGGGCAGCACCTGGGCCCCCACACTCCCATGCATCCCCCCTCTGCCTGAGTCATTGGACCCCCGCCACTGCCTCTGGCTGCTGCCTGCGGGGCAATTGGTGAGGTGATCGGGCCCCCGCCTGGCTCCCTCAATGCCTGGGAGCTGGGCGGCGGCCCTGACCCCCACCCCTACTGCTGCCACTGGTCGCCGTCTGCGGGGTGAATGGCGGGGCAATTGGGCCCTGCTCGCACCTGCTTTGGCCTGGCACTGCCCACTCACCTGCTCCACCATCCCGCCACAGTCCTGCTCTCGTTGGGGCCCATTGGGGCTGGCAGCGCCTCCACTGCTGGCCGCTGCCAGTGCTGCATTGCTGATGCCCACCATATTCCACACCGCCCCCTGGTAGTCAGCACATGTCATAGCAAGTGGTCAAACTCCCGGTCGAGGGGACAATTTGCATATTAGGCTTTTATTATGTAGGATAACTCACTTGTATTGCAATAACTTGTTAGCATATTCCATCAATCTTCAACCTTTTTCATCTCATGGTAAAAATACTAATTAGTAAAATTCTGCAGCACACCAAAAATATATATTACTTTTGCTGATCTGACAAAAAAAAAAAAAAGGTATAATTTTGATTCATTCACACCGGATGGCTGTTGTTGTGTTGACTGTTGTCATTTTTTTAATTGACAATCTAAGGAAAAAAAGGTCAGTGCCTCTGATTATATAGTCAGGTGTTGCATGTTTTAAAAATACTGTGGCACTCCAGTTGAAAATTGCTGGCATATTCTTTTAAAAGAGCCACAAAGGAATGCGATTATATAAAAAGGGTTATAATTACATAACTCAGTATAAATGGATAAAAGCTCAAAATTAGCAAAATAAAAGCACTTTTGTTCTTTCTCTTTTTTCTCCCTTTATTTTATTTTTTTCCATTACCCTTTATCCCCCATATACCCTCCTCCACTTCCACCCACTCACATCCCCCTAGCAGTCACTGCACTGTTGTCCATGTTCATGAGTTCTTTCTTTTTCTTTTTGCTCAATCCCTTCAGTGCTAATTCTTTTGATTTTTTTCAAGTTAAAGTACTTGATTTCTCTAGATGCAGAGTGATAACAGATACATATTTTTATTTAAAAATAATTTTCACTAGTTACAGAAAAGATGCTTTTAAATGAATATTCTATATAAATTAATTATAATGATTTATTATTATACTTTATTTTTCTTATATTACTGTAATACTAAATTGGGGAAAAAAACTATAGAAGTCCTTCCTCTAATATTAAAAAATAAAAAGAAAACAAAAAGTGGAGAAGCCATCTCTTAAGACCTTCTATGAAGTGTGCAACAACCTACCCTTACCCAAACCCCAAATATGTATGACTATACAGGAACTGCATCAATTTAAAATAGGCATCTCAAGAGACAGTTCAGGGATCTAGACATTAGAAGCTAAAACCCAAACTAAAAAAAACTCCAGAGATTCAAAGAGGAGAAAAGTAAAGACATGAGACTACAGGCTGTCTCTGCAGATTGACTTGTGCGAACTCCCTGACTGCCTGCCTTGATTAGGGACCAGAAGCTCCCCTGGTTCTGTGAGGTTGTATTCCTTTCTCCTCCTTGTCTACTTACTTAAGACTTCTGGCCATTTCCTGAGCTTATTTACCTGCATTCTCTTATTTCCTCTTCAACTCTATCATTCTCAACTCTTCCCTGCTTCCTGTTTTAAAGAGCCTGCTTGGCCTTTGGATTCTGCTGAGAGCTTCTTCTCCACCTGCACAGTTTTTGTCTTTTTTGTTCTGGAATCTCATTTTATTATTTTATTTTATTTTATTTATTTTATTATTTTATTTTATTTTATTGTTGACACTATTACAGATGTCCCCCTTCTTGGTACAGCAACTCTATTAGGTGGCATTATCTCTGCTAAGGGTGCCTAGAAAAGTTCATATGATTTCAGCTCTGTCTGAGGTTTGTGAGGCCCAAGATAGAAAAGCCTGAATAAATAATCTGTTACAATAAAACAAGTTTATTAGATTTGGAAGAAAATAATCTAACTTTCCCTATAAGCAAACCACATTGCTGTGGCAATGCAATAATTCAACAATATACTAGTCAGACTACACAATACACTTGAGGTCTATCTTTCTATTAGTTTTTATATTAAATATTATTTTAAATCCTAATAATTATTCCAATTTATAAAATAGCTGAGGTGTTAAAATGTATATATTAAATGCTCTATAAAAACTACAAAATGACAACACCTGATTTGCAGAATCTGCTGTCAAAGCCAAATTATTATTGCCGAGTGCTTTAAAAAATGTCTGTATGCATATCTTTGTTCTAGTATAAATGAAACTGTACTCATTAACCATGGAAAAAGTTGCCACTTAATTCTTTTAATCTATTTCTTTAACCAGTTAATTGTTAAAAAAATTGCTATAAAAATTCATAGGTGGCTGATGAAGGTTTTGAAAGACTTGAAGGAATTTTTAGCATGACAAGTGAGTATATAAATCCTATTAATAAATTAATATCTAGGCATGGCAATGATATTTTGAAAATACAAATATTTAAGCTCCCACCTCATACAAATGAGGAGAAAATATATATGTGAAGAAGTTAGACTTATATTCCTTTAAAAGATTAGCTGATGTTCTAAAACTCAAAATTCTATAATATATAAAAGAAGGGGAGGGGTGTTCCTTATTTATATCTTGATTTGCTCCAAGAAGAATATTTAAGGTGGCTAAATGCTGACGTTATTTTTGATTCCTGAAATGAATGACTTTTAATATTTCACTAAGACAATTGAGTATCTAACTTCTACTAAGAAAAAAATGTTAAATAAACTGGACTATACAGGAAAAAAAATTGTAATCCATCCTGGATTCACAGTCCTACTTTAAAAAAATGATGTTAAAAAATACCTTTTCCTTTTTTTTTTCAACTTGATTTTCTCTTTGCTTTTTGCTTTTTTCTTCTCCTCTTCTTCATTTATTCCTGTGTGTTGAGGGGAAAGAATCAGGTCACTATGGGTCCAAATAATATAGTATGTACACATTTTTATAAGAGTTTGTTTTTTTAAAAAATATATTTTATTGATTTTTTACAGAGAGGAAGGGAGAGAGATAGAGAGTTAGAAACATCGATGAGAGAGAATCATCGATCAGCTGCCTCCTGCACATCTCCTACTGGGGATATGCCCACAACCCAGGTACATGCCCTTGACCGGAATCGAACCTGGGACCTTTCAGTCCGCAGGCCGACGCTCTACATTTTTAAATTTTGGTTGTTGGTTGATGATTTCACTCGTTAGGATATTGCACTTTTCTTGTAACAATTTCCCCTTTCTTAAATTTTTTAAATTGAAGTATAATTGACATAACACTATATTACCTTCAGGTGTACAACATACTGATTCAATAATTTAATATATTGCAAATCAATCACCACAATAAATGTAGCTTACATCTGTCACCATATATAATTACAAAAATATTGTTTTTCTTTTGATGAAAACATTTAAGATCTAATCCCTTACCAATTCTCAAATGTACCATACAGTAATAAACTAGAGTCACTGTGCTGTAAATTACATCCCCATGATTTACTTATTCTATAACTGGAAATTGGTACCTTTTGACCTCCTTCACCTATTTTGCCCCCACCCCCAGCCCTGCCTCTGGCAATCATCAATCTGTTCTCTGTATCTATGACTTTAGCTTTTTTTCTTTATATCACACATACAAGTGAGATTATACTGTATTTGTATTTCTCTCTCTGACTTATTTTGCTTATCATAATGCATTATTTTTATTATATGCTTTTAATAAAAATTTCAAATACTATTAAGTATATTGAGTAAAAGTATTTTAATGTTAATTCCTATAGCAAATCAATTTTTGATGGGCACCATTCCAGGCCTTAAAAAACAAAATGATACAATCAAGTATAGTATTAAAATTTTCTTTTACAAACAAAATTGGGATTGTGGGATCCTAGGATCATGGGACAATAACAATAGACTTAATATTTATGCCATTGGTGTTCTAGAAGGAGAGAATACATACTGTTAGGAGAGGATATAGGGAAAGAAAGGAAAGTAAGGTTTCCACATTTTACTTAAACTGGTAAAGTGACAATACAAGTAGACTGATAAATTATGTATATCCAATACCTGGAGTAACCACTAAAAATACTATACAAAATACCACAGAAAAATTTAAAAACACCATGATATATTCAAGGACACTAGATGAATCAACATGGAATTCTGTAAGTGTTCAAGTGACACTAGATAAATCAAATCAAATTTTTTTAGAATTATAGATAATTATAATTATATAGAATTATATAATATATAGAATTATGTAGAGAATTACAGATAATTCTAAAAAAATGTTCAGGTAACCCTCAGGAAGGCAGGGAAAATAAAACAAAAAATACAAAACAGGGAGAAGAAATAATAAAATGACAATTATTCTTAACATATAAATAATTACATTAACTTTTAAAAAGGATACCAATTAAAAGAAATTGACAGAGTTGATTGAAAAATATGACCCATATGCATAACATCTATAAGATTTTCACCTACAATTATAATAACACTAGTGGCCTGGTGCATGAAATTCGTGCACATTGAAAGTAAATTAATTAGAAGAAATATTTTAATATCGCTATTCGCCCTTTCTCTATAATAGAAGTGTCAACCAAATTCATGATCGACAATCACAGATGGAAACACATGCATGCGACTGGCGCCAGCGAGAGCTTTATATGTACTGAGCATGCACGAGTCACCTTAGCCCTTTATAGATATAGAATAAACTGGCTTAATTAGACCTGCTTTCTGATGTAGCTAAACTTTCTTCAGCCCAGTGAAGCACCCCAACTTCTCTTTCAGGTAATTTTCAGCAATGTAGCAGTAAATATCAACACAAAGATTATTATTATAGATTACGCAGGGAGAACAAAGGGTAAAATATTTAACTGCAGCAGTGTTTGTGTTTGACAAAATTCTGTGCCGTTAGAAAACCTGAAGTCATTTTCAAGGTCCACCATTTCTTACTTCTTTTCAGTCAGGTCAAGTTTCTAAACTTTCTAAATCTCCATTTTCTGGCTAATGAAAAGAAAATAGGATTCCACCGAGTCTCCTATCTACCTACTCCAGGACTTCTATGAGGATCAAATGAGATGAGGCACGTGAAAACGCTTCACAGATATTTGGTTACAGTGTGAAATGTTTGCACCTGGCTATAAAGCAAGTTGTGTTCCTGGGCTGAAGAAAATGCAAGGAGGCTAGTCGTCACTAGGGAGAGGAAGCCGGGTGTTGCTAGGTGATATCATTACCTGGATGGACACTTAGCATATTAGTCTTTTATATATAACTAGAGGCCCGGTGCACGAAAATTTGTGTACTGGGAGGGTGGGTCCCTCAGCCCTGCCTGCCCCTTCAACCAGCCGATCAGGGGAAGGCACCACCCCCATCACCCTCTCACTGCTGCTGCCTCTGACCTCCCTCTGTGGGAGGCAACTGGACCGATCAGGGAAAGGTGACACCCCCATGACGCTGCTGCTGTTGCCACTGCCAGCTGCTGAGGTTGCTTGAGCCTCAACCCGGCCCTCGCAGCAGCAGCTGTTGCAGCTTTGTCTGGAAGGACGTCTGGTCCAATTAGCATATTACCCTTTTATTAGTATAGATAACATAAGTACATTGAAAGTGAAAGAATAGAAATGTATATGCCACACAAACATTCCCAAAGGAAAGCTAAAGTGGTTATATTAATATCAGATAAAAATTGACTTCAGAGCAAAGAAAATCACCACTGTGAGAGAGAGACATTACATAATGATAAAAGTTTCAACTCACCTATAAGCAATTCTAAATGTGTACGGGCCAAACAACAGAGTTGAAAAATACATGAAGCAAATCTGATAGATGTGAAAGGAGAAACAGAGAAATCCACATTGGTAGTTAGAGGCTTCAACACCCCTGTCTCAACAATTGATAGGAACTCTACAAAAAGTCAAAGATAGAGAAGAACTCAACACCACCATCCATTAACAGAATCTAAATCACCTTCAAAAAACATTCCACCTGGCAAGAGTAAAATACACATTTTTTTCCAAGTGCCTACAGAAAATAGACCAAGACAGAATACATCCGGGGCCACAAAGCAAACCTCACCAAACTTAAAGGAACTGAAATCACACAGAATATGTCTTGCACAGTGGATTCAAATGAGAAATCAGTAACAAAGATAACAGGAAAATCTCCAAATACTTGGAAACAAAAGAACATACATAATCCATTGGGCAAAGAGAAAATCTCAAGAAAATTAAGAAAATACATTGAACCAAATTAAACTGAAATATAATATATCAAAATTTGTGCAATCCAGTGCTGAGAGGGAAAGTTATACCACTAAATGCTTACAAAAGAAAAGGAGAAAAGTCTCAAATTGATATTCTAAGTTTCCATCTCAAAAACCTAGGGGGAAAAACTAAATAAACCCAAAGCCAGTAGAAGAAAATAATAAAGAACAGGAATTAAAAACAAGAAAAAATGAGCAGACACAAATTACCAATATCAGGAATAAAACAGGGGACATCACTAGACACTACAGAAACCAAAAGCATAAGTGAATACTGTTAACAACTCTATAAACATAAATTTAACAACTTAGACAAAATAAACTCCTTTTAAAAAAGACACAAATTGCCACTAGTCTAAGATGAAGTAGGTCATTTCAATAACCCTTTAACTATTAAGGAACTTGAAATTGTAACAAAAAACTCCCAAAAAGGAAATCTCCAGGCTTAGATAACTTCACTAAAGAAGTCTACCAAACATTTAAAAAAGAAATAACACCAATTTTACACAATCTTATCCAAAATATAAAAGAGAAGAAAACTCTTCTTACTATTTTAAGAAACAAATGTTCTGAGGGAGTTTTAATAAGTCAATTCAACAACTTAGGTAAAACGGACATGTGAAAGATACAAAGCACCAAAACTTTCAAAGAAAAGAAACTGAGCGGCTGCATTTATTCAAGTAGTTAAATGTTCAGTGTTAGGACTTTCAGCAAAGAAATCCCAGCTGCTTTCATGAATTTACCAAAATTGGCTGCCTCCTGCACGTCCCTCTGATACCATAATCAGACTAAAATAGCATATAATAAGAAAACTACAGACCAACATACCCCATGAATATAAATGCAAACATTCTTAAGAAAATATCAGCAAGTAAAATTCATGTATGTATCTCCTTATTGCATGGCTAGAATTTCCACTACAATGTTGAATAGAAGTGGTAGGAGTGATATCTTTGGTTTGTTCCTTACATTATGGAAACATTCAGTCTTTTATCATTAAGTATGATATAATCTTTCAGTGTTTTTAAAAGACATTCTTTATTAGGATGATGAAATTCCCTAGTTTGCTAAGAATTATTTTTATCAGAAATGTACAATGGACTTCCTCAAATAATTTCTGAAAATATTGTAATTATCATGTAATTGTTCTTTTTTCCATCTGTTAAAAATGGCAAATTACATTGACTGATTTTTATGTGACTAAATCTCATATTCCTGGGATACACTATACTTGGTCGTAACATTATTTTTACATATTGTTGAATTCAATTTGTTAAAATTCTTTTAATTGCTTAAAATTCTGTGTGTCTATATTTATGAGAGCCTACTTTTCTTGTAGTGCCTTTATCTGGGTTTGCTATCAGGGTAATGCTTGTCTTAAAAACTGAGTTAGAAAGTATTCCCTTCTCTTTAATTTTTAAAATATTTGACGTAAAAATTGTATTATTTTTCCTTTAAATGTTTGGTAAATTCATGAAAGCAGCTGGGATTTCTTTGCTGAAAGTCCTAACACTGAACATTTAACTACTTGAATAAATGCAGCCGCTCAGTTTCTTTTCTTTTGAAAGTTTTGGTGCTTTGTATCTTTCACATGTCCGTTTTACCTAAGTTGTTGAATTTACTTATTAAAACTCCCTCAGTATCTGTATAATCTGTAGTATTGTCATTCCTTTAATTACTGATATTCGTAATTTATGACTTTTTAAAAATATATTTTTATTGATTTCAGAGAGGAAGAGAGAGGGAGAGATAGAAACATCAATGATAAAAGGGAATCTTTGATTGGCTGCCTCCTGCACGTCCCCCATTGGGGACCCAGCCTGCAATGCTGCCATGTGCCCTGACCAGGAATCAAACTGTGACCTCCTGGTTCATAGGTTGACACTTAACCACTGAGTCACGCCAGTAGGGCATATGACTTTTTTTAATCTGATCTGTTTGGATAATAATTTTTCAATTTTACAAATCTTCTCAAAGAACCAGCTTTTTAATTCACTGATTTTCTCTACTGTTTTTCTACGTTCCATTTCCTTATATTATCTCTCTTATTCCATTTCCTCTGCCTGTTTCTGGGTTCCATTGACTCTTCTTTTCTTGTGCATTACAGTAGAAGCTGAAAGTCATAACTTTGAGGGCTTTTCTTCTTTGCTATCACAGGCAATTAGTGCTAAAATGTGCCTCTAAATACAGCTTTAGGGGCATCCCATAAATTGTATATTGTATTTATATTTTCATTAATTTCAAAATATTTTCTAACTAGAGGTCCGGTGCATGAAATTCGTGCATGTGGGGGGGGGGGGGATATCCCTCAACCCAGCCTGCACCCTCTCCAATCTGGGACCCCTCAGGAAACCTCTCAGGGGTTGGCAGTTGGACATCCCTCTCACAATCCGGGACTGCTGGCTCCTAACTGCTCACCTGCCTGCCTGCCTGATTACCCTTAACCGCTTCTGCCTGCTGGCCTGATCGCCCTCTAACCGCTCCCCTGCCGGCCTGATTGATGACTAACTGCTCCCCTGCTGGCCTGATTGCTCCCAATTGCACCCCCCCCTGCTGACCTGATGGCCCCCAACTGCCTTCCCCTGCCAGGAACTGATTGCCCCCAACAGCCCTCCCCTGCCGACCCGAATGCCCCCAGCTGCCCTCCCCTGCCAGCCTGATGGCCCACAACTGCCCTCCCTTGCCGTGACCCGCCTCCTCTACTGGGACCCGCCACCTCCGCGCGAGGTGGCAGAGACTATGGGACCAGCCTCCTCGGCGCAGTGCAGAGCCGCGGGACCCCCAGCCCTCACCACGTGGAGTGGCTGCTGGACCCTGCCTCCACTGTGCATGTGGCCATTTTGTGGCAGCCATCTTGTGGCAACATCGTGCAAGGGTGTCACATGAGGGCATATGCCACCTAGGCTTTTATTATAGAGGATTTCCTTTTGCTTTTTTGCTTTGACCTGTGGGTTACTTAGAAGCATATTAAATTACAAATATTTGGAAAATTTCCAGGAAGCTATCTGTTACTGATTTCTAATTTAATTTTCTTGTGGTTAGAGAATATGCTTTGCATAACTTGAATTGTCTAAAATTATTGATACTTGATTTATAGCACAGAAAAAGGTCCACCTGGGTAGATGTTCTGCATGCACTTAAAGAAAAGGACATTCTGCTGTTGTTTGGTAAGGTTAAACAGGTCAAGCTGGTTGACAGTGTTATTTGTCTTCTATATATTTTCTGATTTAATGTCTACTTGTTCCATCAATTATTGAGAAAGGTGTGTTGAAATCTCCAACTATAATTGTGGATTTGTGTACCCACAAAAATTTTCCCTGGGAATTCTATCAGTGGTTTGCTTCATATATTTTAAATTTTGTTATTAGGTGCATAAACAGTATTTTTATGTTTTCTTGATTAACTAAGCCTTTTATCATTAGGGAAAAAAACTATCTTTATCCATAGTAATATTCTTTTTTTGAAATCTGCTTGATCTGACATTTAATAGTCACTTTAGCTGTTTCTTGAATAGCTGTCTTTTTTTTTTGTAGTTACAATAAGTTCGGAATGATTAATTGTAAAAATGCCCCAACACTCCCCCCCCCCCCAAAAAAAAAGGTTGAGTAACTAAGCAAATAAAACAATTGGTATGGGAATAATTACCTCATCCACTTAGGAATGATGGATAACTAGCCCACTGACTAGATTATATAGAGAAATTAGTTCTAATAGAAACAAAACAATCCTAGAATTCAATAAGTACTTATACAGAGCCATTTACCCTTAGGAACAACCAGTACTGACAGTACGATATGAGAATCCAAGCACTGAAGACAAAAGTTTATTTTAGAGAATTCAGTGTTTCTGTACTACCACTCTTAAAACTATTCCACGTCTATTTATTGAGGTTCTTTCTGAGACAGAATGTCGAAATGTACACAAGCGTAGCAGGGGGAAAAATTTAAGGTTTTGCATAATAATAATTTCTTAGAAAATTATCAACCAACCTTTGGAATACAAAATAGAAGGCAAGAAGATCCTGTGTACTTTACCACTTAAATTTTGTAATGATCAACAACAGTGGGGTTCTCTTATGTAACATACAGGAGTCGGAGGTTAGGATCCAGTGCTTACACATATATTTGGGATAGAATGCAAGATCCATCCTAGAAGTACAAGCTGGCTCAGCGACTAGATCTTTGTTTGTATATCCATCACCAGCTACTTTTAAATACCTGAGTAGGCAGTTCCAAACCTAGACCCATTAATCTAAATTTCTCATTCCCTCTTGTATCTTCCAACTACTTAACAAATATCTTTTAGAGCTGAACCAAATATAGGCTTTACTCCAATTATTGTGTGAATTCATTTAAGCCCTATCTTTACAAAGCTTGAAGCCACTGTTGTAAGTCATTCATCTGAATCTGATTTCAGCAGGAAAAGGAGAGAGACAATTATGGCAAAATGCAAATACTTATGTAGTTTTCAGTGTCAACCATCTTTAAATAAAATCAAGTATAAATTTAACATAAAACTCTCTTAAACAAACAAACCAAACCAAAAAAGGCCCCAAAACCAAAATTTGTTAAAATACATTACTTTTCTGTACTAAACAAAAGAATATAAAAAATATTAAGGGATGAAATATGAGAGAACTATTTCCTAATACCAGGCAAACTGCTGATTAATATTAAATAACACTAGATTAAACAGAGTATGGAAAATCCATACACTTGAATTTCTTGGATCCTTTGTAAATACTGAAATTCTTTTACCTTGACTTTATATATACTGTAACATAAATAGGTTTTTAGATATTTCTACTATATACAATTCCAAAGTTTCTTCAGGAAGTTCAAAACACACTGTAAAGTTTTCACAAGCTTCCTGAAGAACTGTAGTGCTACTAGACAACAAGCATGCTCACACTTTGATCCTTGCTATATATTGGTTGAGCTTTCCCTGTTCATAACACCAGTAATATAATTTTCTATGGGGGCACAGGTCCCAGGTTGTTATTGTATAATAGGTAACAATGCTTGTTCCTGTCCATGCTAAGTCCTCCTCTCACATTCTTTAATTGCATCAAAAATTATATTTGTCATTTAAATTATATTTGTTTTAAATGAAAGATATTAAGATATTAAATGCATTGGAAAATATGCACTATAATAGAAGCAAATATCTACAATAATAAAAGTTTAATATGCTAATTAGACTGGACAGCCAGACGACATTCCGGACGAAGCCGGGGCTGCGAGGGCCAAGGCAGCCACTGCAGCTGCGAGGGCCAAGCCCCTGGCACAAATTTCGTGCATCAGGCCTCTAGTATATATCTATAGAGGCAAAATAGAAAACAGAACTTACATAAAAATAAGTTCTGAGTCTGTTTTTTAGCTGACATTTCTCTCTCTATTCCCTTTCATGACTATTTCATAAAAGCAGAACAACTAAGTACACTAAGAATTCTTTGCTTTCTCCTGGTTCACTATTTTTATTGTTATTAAAACAAACAAACACACAAAAACCTTACCATATTCAAGATAATTGGTACAAGAGCTCTCTACCTCCAAGGACCAAAGGAAGGGTGATGTGGGATGAGCACTCACACTCAACAAGTCAGTGTTTCATCCTCACCCCTTTAGAGATCTGAGCCATATCAGAAAGTTATCAATGGAACTAAGCACCATGACCTGTACACCCTCTTCCTCCGTGTACTCAGGAACCAACCTATTGTTTATTTGGGTAGGGTTGGGTCACTGGGTAGTAATAGGTGACCATGAAATAAATATGGATCCTTTTTATAATACTTTATTATTGGAATCTGCATGATATACTGAAATGAGCACTGTTCTGAGCGGAAGTCACGACACTTGGAAACAAGTTCTGAGCCTTTAACCAACCATGGGCAAACATCTTAGAAGTATAAAAAAAAAAACTAGATGGAGTCCATCATTCTCAATGTGAGGTTGGAGGAAAGCTGATTGTAAAAAGGAAAGTTTACCGACTACTTCTTATCCTGGAGGTAGTATGTTAATCTCTTCCCCTTCCTCCGAGGGTGGATTTGTCCCAGGCCTACTGATTAAACAATCACCTCTAGAATAAACCACCCCACTATTTATGTTCTTTATCCTTCCAGACTGATGTGATGAGGGAAAAAATGGTCAAGAAGCAAGAGCCTAGATCAGGGGTCCTCAAACTACGGCCCGCAAGCAACATGCAAATACAAATATTGTATTTGTTCCCGTTTTGTTTTTTTACTTCAAAATAAGATATGTGCAGTGTGCATAGGAATTTCTTCATAGTTTTTTTTTTAAACTATAGTCCGGCCCTCCAACGGTCTGAGGGACAGTGAACTGGCCCCTGTTTAAAAAGTTTGAGGACCCCTGGCCTAGATGATCATTAAGTTTGGAGAGCAGCATGTTAGAATGAAAAGAGTGTCAGGAAACCTGGACCATGATTCTGGCTTTACTGTGACCAGTTAGTGATTTGGCGAAGTTACTTGTTCTTAATTTATTTTTCTTTAAAACTAGGTGTTTAAACTATGTGTTCTCTAAGATCCTTCTTAATTCTAAAATTTTATGCATTTATTTTTTTAAAAAATAGGGCAGTGAAGATCAAGCATGTCAAACTTGAAGGCTAACACGGGCCAAATAAACTAGGCATGGGGTCCGAGGGCTGCAAGTTTGACATGCTTGGTGTAGATGGATGGGGTAGAAACTGCCCTTGTGGAATGGACAAGCTTAAGCTTTCTCTCCTAGAAACTTCTGTTCCGCTCCAAGGTGATTTGGCTGCTCTGTGTCTGGGATCTCCCTGTTCCAACATCCCAGGCATTCCCTTCTTCTCTCTTCTGTTTCCCTTGTTCCATGTCTTCCTTTTTGGGGGTCTACCCCCTTATTTTGACAGATAACAGCTTACAAGTATTGCTTTAGAGAAGTACAAAGCTATTCTGACTCCTGATCCTTTACCTATGACCTGTTTTGGCCCTGGCTCCAAAAAGTTTGAGTTATATTCTCCTTGTTTCCTATGGTATAAGTTTCACAATGGTGTGCCTCTGTATGGGTCTATTTTTAATACTGTGTTTGGTACTTATTGAATCTTTTCATCTGAAAACTAATGTCCTTCAGTTCTTAGAAATATTTTTTGTTTTCTCTTTCTGGGACTCATTGAATAAAGTATTTCCTAGACATATCCTTCAGTTGTCTTATTTTTTTTCTCATTTTGCTCTTTCTAAGATTACATCATCTTTATCTTTCTGCTTTATCACATTTTATGCCTGCTTCTTTTTTAATTTCTAAAAGTTCTTTTGTTGTTTTTGTCCATGAAACTGGATATTAATTATTTCTCTTAGGTTTTCTTATCCCTTCACAGACTGGATTCTTCAAGTTGATGTTTTTGTTTGTTGGATTTGGTATTTTTATTTTATGCTGGAGTCTTTCCTCAGAAATGTAGTGCTCCTTGGTTGTCTAAAAAGCTGAGTGGAAGCTTTCAGCAAGCAAAGCTTGGAAACCTGGATTTCCTGGGAATCTGGCTCGGGCCACGTCCTTGAAGAATCCTAGATGTCAGTATCTTTATTACTTTCCCCTTAGAGTAGGCAGAGTTCCCAGGGAAGAATCTTCAAATCCTACACTTAGGTGATATACTAGTATATCTGGGAACCAAACAGGTGAAGATGGCTGAAAGGTTCTCACCACTCAGTACCTATGCTTAGCTTATGTTTCCCTCTGTGGTTGGGCTACCCCTGTTTAAGGACCCTTTGTCTTACGCTGTCTAGAAAATGGCCCTAGAATAGTCTGTGAGGTGATGGAGGAAAGCAAGCCATCCAGCTTCACAGAGCAGGGAAGGGAACTGAGTATCTAACTGCTTCGGCTTTTTACCAGCCCTGCTTTTAGCCTTATATAATTCCTCAGTTACAAAGGTACCTCATTAGCAAGTCTTTGGAGGGATTTGGAGTGTGTGTCAGGTTACTTTTCAGCTTTCCACACTGTTAAGGACATTTCTTTCTCAAGTATACAGTCTGTCAACACTAATACACCTGCTTTTCAGCAAAATTTTGTTACTACTGCTTCCTATCCCATTTTCTTTGCCCTTGTCGATTTATGTCTTTTAAAAAAATTCTTTTACTGTCATTTCAGTGATGCTACAGTAGGGAACAAATGTAAGCGTGTGCATTCAAGGGCTGTCTTTACCCTGCAGCTGTACGTACTCCTATGTAATGTCCCTCTCATTTGCCCTCTTTGCCTTCTCACTTGCTCCACTACCCCGGCGCATTTGATCTCTTCAGTTACTTTCATTGGCTATAATATGGAAAGCTGAAAAAATTTTAAAGTGTTTATTGTTATCTGGTGATCTAAAACGAGCTTCACTTTTTGTATTTCTCTTATCCCATGCCTAAATCCATAGTCAAATAAATTGTATTTTGCTAATGTAGTTCACAAAGCATTTTCACATACATTTTATTTCTAAAAACCTCACTGCAAGGAGAGGCCATTTTATAGATGGGAGAGAAATGCTTAAACAGTAGGTCTGTAATCTCTCTTCTCTTTGAGGGGGAAGAAGAGGATGCCTCCAGGAAAGAAATTTCTTTACACACATGCTAATTACAGACCTTCTGGGAACAAATGAATGGTACTCGCTAGCAAGAGAACCCTTTTAGGAAGAAGGGAGTGACTTAAATAACAGAAACTTATTTTCTCACAGTCTGAAAGCTAGAAGTCCATGCTCAAGCTGTTGGCAAGAGAATCCTTATTTACAGACAGCTTATAGCAGGATGCACTGGCTTTGCTAGGATTGCTTATGATTAATAATCCTGGAACCTATGGATTTAGAGGGCCTGGTTCCCTGAAAAATGCAGGTGTTTCATGATAAAATGACTTCCTTTTGTGTAAGTACTTAAAAACATCTTATGTTAATCCCAGCTAGAGTGGGTTCTGAAGTAGAAATAAATACCTGGGAGCTGATTTGGCCAGCCCAGAGCTCTGGCTGCTTCGCCTCTGCCTCAGGGTCATTTATATACTTCCATCATTAGCAAAGCTTGATGTTGGCTAAAATCACTGATTTGAAAAAGCGCAATTTGATAACCCAATCTTTTGTGCTTTCCACAAGGAACCTGAGGTTCAGAGCGGTTAACTGACTTGCTGAAAGTCACGTGCTAAAAAATGGCCCAATAGGGCCAGAAACCAAGTCTTAAATCAGACACTCTGTCCCACTGACACATGCTAGGGTGATGGAACAACATCAATAACAATAAAATCTGGGTTCTAGAATCAAAAACAGACTTGCCTTCTGGTTCTGCAACTGATGAGCTGTTTGATTTTGGGAGAATTATTTACAACATTCAAAGCCTATTTCCTTACCTATGCAGTATCTCTTACATAAAACAGGAAAGATATCTTAGTGATAAACGCAATAGAACAATAGATAAGCATGACACAATACACACATTTCCAAACATTTGTAAAGAATGAAGAGAAAAAAGGCATCACTTACTTTTTTCTTGTAGTGCCTGCAATTTATTCAGTTCCTCATTCTCTTCATCACTCTCTTCACTGCTTGTGCTGCTCACATCCAAGACTATGTCCCTCTTGGGGTCTACTCGGAGGAAATTGCGGCATTCAAAAGTCAGGTGACCAGCTAAGTAAAAGGAAAAAACATGAATGACAAAATGATATGTTACATAATTATTGTTGGTTGTCTCCTGGTGAGCAACAAGCTGCAATTTTAATAATATAATGTTTAGTTTTAACGTTTACTAGTGGGTGGTGGTATGCTTTCCCTGAATGTAATGCTAAGAAAAAGAACTTTTCCTTTCTTCATCAGGGCTTCTAATTCAATAAGCATTATTTTTGGGTACTGAATTACTATAGTTTTCCATTTTATGTAATACTAGAGGCCCGATGCACGAAGTTCATGCAGGGGGGTTGGGGGAGTGTGGCCCTCAGCCCGGCTTGAACCCTCTCGCCATCCGGGACCCCTCGGAGGATGTCCAACTGCCACTTTAGGCCCAATCCCTGCAGTCGAACATCCGGCAGTCGGAAATCCCTCTCGCAATACGGTACTGCTTGCATCTAACTGCTCACCTGCTTACCTGCTTGTCTGCTTGCTCCTAACCACTCGCCTGCCTGCCTGCTCAGTGAGCGTCATAGCGAGTGGCCGTTCCAGTCATTCTGCCATAACAGTCACTTAGGCTTTTATATATATAGAAGACTAGAGGCCTGGTGCATGGATTCGTGCATATTGAAAGGAAATTAATTAGAAGAAATATTTTAGAGGCCAGGGAGGGGCCACGGGAGATTGGCTGGCCAGGGAGGGACTGCGGGATTGGGTGTGTCTGGCCCTTCTTGCCCAGTCCTGATCAGCCGGACCCCAGCAGCAAACTAAACTACTGGTTGGAACGTCTGCCCCCTGGTGGTCAGTGCATGTCATAGCGACTGGTCGAACAACAATCAGACTGTGAGCATATTAGGCTTTTATTATATAGGATTATAAGAAAATACTCTCATATTAAGATTTTATATTTAACTAGTGGTCCGGTGCACGAAATTTGTTCTGGGGGGGAGGTGAGGGGGGGAGAGGGTGTCCTTCAGCCCAGCCTGCACCCTCTCCAATCTGGGACCCCTTGAAGGATGTCCTACTGCCGGTTTAAAGGGATCAGGCCTAAACCAGCAGTCGGACATCCCTCTCGCAATCTGGGACTGCTGGCTCCTAACCGCTCACCTACCTGCCTGCCTGATTGCCCCTAACCATTCTGCCTGCTGGCCTGCTTGGCCCCAACTGCCCCCCGCTGCCGGCCTGCTCGCCCCCAAATGCTCCCCCCCCCCGCCAGCCTGCTCACCCCCAACTAACCCCCGTGCCAGTGTGGTCGCCCCCAACTGCACCCCCTGTTGGTCTGCTTGCCCCCATCTGTCCCCCCCCCCGCTAGTCTGCTCGCCCCCACCTTCCCTCCCCACTGTCCTGCTCACCCCCAATTGCCCCCCTGCTGGCCTGCTCACTCCAAACTGTACCCCCCCCCCCGCAGTCCTGATCACCCCCAACTGACCCCCACTGATGGCCTGCTTGCCCTAACTGGCCTCCCTGCTGGTCTGCTCATCCCCAACTGCCCCCCCCCCCCACCGCCAGCCTGATCACCCCCAACAGCACCCCCCACTGGCCTGATCACCCACAACTGCCCTCCACTATTGGCCTCTAACCACCTCTACCTTGGCCCTGCCACCATGGCTTTGTCCAGAACGTCCAGAAGGCCTCCTGGAAGGTCTCCCAGTCTAATCAGCATATTACCCTTTTATTAGTATTGAGGCCTGGTGCACAGGTGGGGGCCAGCTGGTTTGCCCTGAAGGGTGTCCTGGATCAGGGTGGGGTCCCGCTGGGGTGCCTGGCCAGCCTGGGTGAGGGGTTGAGGGCCATTTTCAAGCTGGCCACACCCCCTTCAGGGTGGGGGTCCCCACTGGGGTGCCTGGCCAGCCTGGATGAGGGGCTGATGGCTGTTTGCAGGCTGGCCACAGCCCCTTCAGGGTGGGAGGGTCCCGCTGGGGTGCCTGGGCAACCTGGGTGAGGGGTTGAGGGCTGTTTTCAGGGTGGCCATGCCCCCTTCAGGGTGGGGGTCCCCACTGGGGTGCCTGGCCAGCCTGGGTGAGAGGCTGATGGCTGTTTGCAGGCTGGTCAAGCCCTCCAGTGAGGACCCTCACCCCATGGGGGTGTGGCCAGCCTGGGTGAGGGGCTGAGGGCCGTTTTCAGGCTGACCATGCCCCCCAGCGACCCAAGCTCCCAGCCTCTCCTTTTTTTTCTGGGATTTATCTTCTATAATTGAAACTTTGTAGCCTTGAGCAGAGCCCCTCCTTTAGCGGAGGCCACGGCCAGCTGGAAGCAGGTATCTGGGATTTATTTATCTTCTATAATTGAAACTTTGTAGCCTTGAGCAGAGCTGAGGGCCAGGCAGGGCAGGTGGGAAGCCTGGCTTCCTCCATTGCCAGGGGCAACCCAAGCCTCCTGTTCGCTCTAGCTCCGTGGCCGACGCCATCTTAGTTGGGTTGATTTGCATACTCTCTCCTGATTGGCTGATGGGAGTGCCTTGTGGGTGTAGCGGAGTGGCAGAGTGATGGAGTGATGGTTAATTTGCATCTTTCTCTTTTATTAGTGTAGATGAAGTCTGTATGATATCAGTTCTTTGGTATTTGCTGAGATTTCTTTTGTGTTCTTCCATATTGTACATTTATATATTTTATCGTTCAAATCTTCTCTACCTTATATTTTTATCTAATAACTTCTGAAAGTAGTTAAATTTTTAAGTACCTTTATCATAGATTTATTCATTTCTTCTTGTGAAAGCTTTTGCTACACATATTTTGAGATTATATTAGTAAGCAAATCTAAGAACATTATTAATTTATCTTCTTGGTTGACTGTTCTTGAATCTCTCTTTATCCCTAGTACTACTCTTGCTTCAAAAGTCTGATATTAAAATTGCTCCACTAATGTTTTTTGGTTATTATTAGTTGAATCATATGAAGTAACAATTTTTATGAGTGAAACAGCTGAATCTCAACAAGATTCAACCTAATATCTGTTCTCCCCACCCCTTTATTTTAAAATTTTCTAAGCAGTTTTTAGTTTTCTACATAGTTTTAATAATGACATGTAAATAGAATTAAGTTTTTTAATGTAATGTGATACCAGTCCAATATTTAATGTTAATTTTTTTAGCTTGGGAAAACAGTTTCTGCCTCACTGGGTGGTACCTTCATAAAGGGGATCAATGCCTTCCTTATAAAAGGGACTCCAAAGTGATCTTGGCCCCATCCCCTATGTGAGGATAAAACAAAAAGCTGGTGACTTGGAGAGGGCCTTCACCAGACCATGCTGGCACCCTGATCTCGGACTTGCAGCCTCTGGATCTGTGAGCAATACATTTATTTGTTTATAAGCTGCCTGGCCTGTGATATCCTATATAATAAAAGCCTAATATGCTAAGTGTCAGATTGTCCGGTTGTCTGTTCAACCAATCAAAGCTAATATGCTAATGATATGCTAAGACCACTGAACTGCTCACTATGACGTGTACTGACCACCAGGGGGCAGACAATCAGTCGACCAGTCACTATGACATGCATTGACCACCAGGGGGCAGACACTTTGACTGGTAGGGTCTGGCCAATCAGGACTGAGTGAGATGGCCAGACATGCCCTGGAGCCCTCCTGTGGTCCTTCTCCAGCTGGCTAACCTCCAACGTCCCTCCCTGGCCTGGCGATTGTGCACCAGTGGGGTCCCTTGGCCTGGCCTGTGCCCTCTCGCAATCTGGGACCCTTCAGGGGATGTCGGAGAGCCACTTTCAGCCCGGAGGTGGAACAACTGGTCGCTATGATGCACACTGACCACCAGAGGGCAGACACTCAACCCAGGAGCTGCCCCCTGGTGTAAGTGTGCTCCCACAGGGGGAGCGCCACTCAGCCAGAAGCCGGGCTCACAGCTGGCTAACGCAGCAGCAGTGGTGGGAGCCTCTCCTGCCTTTGCGGGCCTACGCTATCAGTTGGACATCCCCCGAGGGCTCCTGGACTGCAAGAGGGCGCAAGCTGGGCTGAGGGACACCCCCTCAACTGCACGAATTTCGTGCACCGGGCCTCTAGTTCTGTATAACAGCCCACGTGCACTGAGGCAGTTCCATACTTTCCTCATGTAAATTTCTGGAAAACAGAGACATCACAGACTCTCTGCACTTTTCTTATTCCTCACCATTCAGGCCTGAATCTACATAGTTTGTTCTATAACCTACAAATCAACTTAAGCTAATCTTACTAAGGTCAGCAAGCATCCTACCTGGCAAATCCAATGAACATTTCAAAGTCCACTTCTTACTGATCTTATCTGTCACACCTGACAATGGCCC
This sequence comes from Myotis nattereri, assembly GCF_964212035.1. Classification (NCBI taxonomy): domain Eukaryota; kingdom Metazoa; phylum Chordata; class Mammalia; order Chiroptera; family Vespertilionidae; genus Myotis; species Myotis nattereri. Next base: position 33,599,404 of record NC_138079.1, read on the forward strand.
TCAATTTCAAAAAGTTCTGTGCTTCTTTGACTGATGTGCGGCTGCCCTCTCCTGCTCCCCCCTGGCATGTACGTCCCTTGTCACCTTTTCCTCAGCTCATGCCTATACATTTTACTCCATATGCTGCTATTGTACTCCCCTAAGAGTTGGTTACTATTTCAAAATGTGCTTATATAACATCATGCAGGCCAAAAAATGTAAGTGTGGAAAAGATAATGAGTGGTAATTTCTATGAAACAAAGCTGTACTTTCTCTTTAGAAAGAGTTGATTTAGATGAATTGCTTTTAAAAAGCAGTTTTCAAAATAGGCTTTGGCAAGAAGATTGTACAAGATGGGGACTGGGGGGAACTAAAACAATGAAAAAATGGCCTGTTTCTCAAAGGGGATACCATTAGTATTTTAGGCCAAGCAATTCTTCATTGTTTAGGAATGTCCTATACATTGCAGGTCGTTTATAGTCCCTGGGCCCTACATACTAAAAATGTCATATTGCTCCCCACCGCTATGGACAACAACAAAAACACCAAAAACTCCAGATTTCTGGAAGGCTTTATCACCCCGAGTTGAGAACTAATGATAGAAGAATTTTGCACTCAGATTTCTTTACAAGTATATTAATTGTTTCTCTACCTTTGAAGAAACAACAAAGTGGAAAATGCATTTCAGACATGATTTGCACTCAAAAGACTGTGTAACACCAATTAGCAGAGCCACAGACAAAAGGTCATGACTATGTATCAGTAGATTAGGATTTTAAATTACATAAAATGTTAGGGTATTCAGGTATGTTTTTATTTCTTGCTTCTGTAATCAAATGCTCAGCTAGAGTTTACAAGAACACTAAGCCGTTGTCCATAGAATACATGTCTCAAATAATGTCTTCCATGGACAAAGGATAGTGTCCTTGTAGCTTTTCAATTTTCAGAAATTGCCAATTAAAAATAAATAAATAAAACTCATTATAGAAATAACCATTCTTCTAATGTTGCTGAAGAAATTCTGCCATGAAAAAAGTGAGATCCACGTTATTTAGTAGCACATTCATCCTTAACTTGAAAGTTTTAAAAACAGTATTAACTACTATTGAAGTATTGACAAAATATTTTTCTATTTTTCTTTTTCATTGAACTTAGAGACAGAGAGAAGAAGGGAGGGAGGGAGAGAGTGAAGGGAGAGAGAGGAACAGAGGGAGGGGAAAGAGAGCAAGAGAAAAAAAACCAATTTGTTGTTCCACTCATTTATGCATTCACTGGTTGTTTCTTGTATGTGCCCTAACTGGGTATCAAACCTTCAACCATGGTGTGTATGGGATGACACTCCAACCAATTGAGCTACCCAGATGGGGCTGAAATTTTTTTAAATCAAGTATTAACATTTTTAAAAATTATAAAATCAAACCCGTTTTCACAACAATAAAAAGAGATAATATTCTTTTGTAACTGACTGATGAAAATCTACATTTTCAGCCATTAAAAACATTCAAAGGGTTTTGTTAACTTTTCTCTTACCTCCATAAGCAATACAAAGGTTCTGGCCTCCATGTAACAGAAAATTTTAAAAATTTAGTTTCTACCAGAAAGATCTGTAAATGAAGAAGACCCTCAACCTCTAACAGCTGTAAGATGTAAGTTTAACCCAGAGGAAAATACTACTAAACTTTTCCACAGCAGACAAATTAGAAGTTGTTTAATAACTTAATTACTAAAATCAACGATCTGAAAAACCAAGCTTGGAATACTGTCAACACTATTTCCTTACTAGGCTTCTCTAAAAAAATTCTGCCCTGGCCAGTGCTGTTCAGTTGATTGAGCATCACCCCACGCACCAACAGGGTGCTGGATGGATTCCCAGTAAGGGCGCATGCCCAGGTTGTGTGCTCAATCCCCGGTAGGGGGCATGCAGGAAGCAGAAGATCAATGTTTCTCATCTCTTTCTCCCTCTCCCTCTGTCTCTGAAAATGAATAAAAATATTTTTAACAATGTCTAATTACTACAGATGCTTCTGTTAATGTCTAAAATAAAATAGCAATGCAGAGACTAGATCAACAAATATTCTATTTCAAAAAAAATTTTTTTTAATTGTTTTCCTACAGGTTTTAAGTTAAAAGAAGTCCAAGTAGATAAACTGATAGTAGACAGACTGGCTATCCTGGATTTAAAGTAAATACAATAAATATAGTAGGTTCTTAAGTCTTGAATAAAGAAATGAGACATGGAAATTAGCAAGGATTGGAAGAAAGTAAACAAAATAGAAATAAATATAAACAAATTTAAACAGAAAAGACTTCATTGCACTCATTCTTTACATGCAAGTACATTCTTCAGAAGTTTTTATTTATATGAAGAATACGTGTACTTAAGTACCCACTTTATTAATTGAGCAAGCTTCCCTTGATCCAGGTTCCAACCTTTGATTGGAGGCATGTGAGTTGGTTCTCCCAGTGTGTTTTTATTCTAAATCCTTCTGATGAGTAATATTAATGACTAGATTGCTTTTTTATCATGTGTTCTTGCGTGGAAATCTTTTTTTAAATCATCTTTATTTTGTTAAAAAATAATTTATGACATTAACAACAATGTAGGCTCATTTGCATGGTCTCCAAACAACTTGAAAAAACAGAAAATATTATTATAGCTTTATCAGAGCCTTAGGGATTGCTACATTTAACTAGACAAATAGCTGCTTATAGTCCATAATGATAAATTCTGAGTATATAATTACACTTGTTAAAGTTTATTTTTCCATTCCATTAATCATAAAAGAGATTAATGGACCATTTAAACCAAATTTTGTCAGTGAGTAGAAATTCTGGGTCCAATTTCACCTTTATAAAGGAGAGTAAGTTCAACAAATAGGAAATGTTTCATAAATAGTTTTCATTTAGTGCTGATCGATACATTTCTAAATCATCTGCAAATGTGCACTAAATAACAGGACTAAAGGACTGTATGCGCAGGGCCCAGAAAGCTGGATGCTAAGTCACACTGCCCAATGAAATAATGATTCACCATACACACAGTGCTATTTTTTAATGTACTTACGGTAACCACATTTTTTACACCCTGCTCGAACACTATCCTTGTTGCAACCTAAAATACAAATGGATAACATTTTAGGAGACATATTAAGTAAAAACACAAAAATTTTATCACTTAAGAAACCTAAAAAACCACTTGAAGAAATTATTTCGAAAAAAACATCATCTCAACCTAGCTTAGTAACATTACTCCATTATTATGTTTATTAGAAATTATTGAAAAAGTCAGTTTACTCAAGTTATTTCTTTTTTGTTTTTTTAAATACTTCAAAATTTTACTTATTTAAATCATTTAAAAAATGTCCATTATAGTTGACATACAAGATTACATTAATTTCTGACAGGTCCTTTTTCATGTCTTTGACATTCTTATTTTATTACTTAAAGTATTACAAAGAGTAGTACATAATGTTCCTTTTTTTCCCCATTGACCTTCCCCCGGCCTCCCCTACCCGCCAGTATCTTGCGTCCATTGGTTATGCTTATATGCATGCATACAAGTCCTTCCGTCATCAAATTATTTCTTTTAACAAATACTTTAAGAACATATTTTTCTCTAATTCAACAAATGCAGTATCAACATATGCTGCACTGTGTGTGTTGTGAGCAGTGCCCATACACATCAGGTGTGACAACTTTCCATCTGATTTCATATCATGACCTTCCTACCATTACTTCAAAACAACGCACAAGCTGCAAACTTCAGGTCTTTTAAAGGTATAGTGCCCTATTTATTGCAGTTTTTATGTATCTTTTAACCAATTAACACGTGCAAAATTATACTACTATTTTCATCAGGTTCCTATTATTTTTATTTATTTATCACGGATGAAGTTTTTGAGTACTGTGCCCAATCTCATTTTTCTCTCATAAATGTTATGGTTCTTATTGCATAGGGTAGGAACACATATGCTGTGCTTTTAGCAGAACTGTGGAATAAAACTGGATTAATAATAATAAAATCTGAGGCTCCTTCAATATGAAATAATTGCACATTGAAAAAAAATCTCAGAGAATCCAGGTCAATATTAAGTCTGTTTCCATAGAAACCATAGATACTGAATAATACTGAATAAAACTGTGCTAAATGCACATTACCATTCCTACAAAAAACTAAAAATGTTGTAATGACAGATCCGAAATGACCTCTCTGAGGCAGTATTAGAAATTAACTAAAAAAAAGAAGAAATTAACTCATTCATGACTTAAAGACATTGATAAAACTCCTATCATCCAAGTATCTCATATTTGTCGAATAAATGAAATATAAAACTTTTTCAGAGGTCATTTTTAACAAAGTTGTAAATTTTACAAGAAAGGAAAATATAACAAGAACTCTAAATAAAGTAACTCCAGAGCTCTATTTCCTCATCAAATGTTGATAATTAAGATTTCAACCTTCATTTGTCTATAATTTGCATGAATGCCTGGTCAATGAAATGCTTCTTCTACCTGAAACTTAGAATCTGATGTAACTGATACAATACATGTGAGACAAATAAAGTGGGGGCAGCTCCTAATGGCAGTGACGATACTGGCTGCAGCAGCCCTAACCTGGCGTAGGCCTGTGAAAGATCCTGGCTCTGGGTTCCCTTGGTCTTATGAATTTTCTGAGCCTTATTTTCCAGCCTTTGTGTAGACCCTGTGAGCCATACAATTGTACATACTCGAAATCCACCTCAAATTGAGTAGCAAGACTACAGTGTGAGGCCCCTACTGCTCAAAATGTTCCTTTATAATCATGACCCTTAATCCCCAAAAAGCCTTTGAATAAAAACTTATAAATATGACTGCATAAAAAACCTGAATGACAAAGACCACCAAAAATAAACTCAAAAGACACATGAACACTTGTAAAAAAATATTTGCAAATCATAGAGCCAACAAAGGATATTATCCCTACTATATAAATCCCATCAAATCATTAAGAAAAAGACCAATAACCAAAAGGGGAAAAATGGACAAAGAAACTGAACAGAAAGTTCACAGAAAAGGAAACAGAAACAACTTTGAAATATATGAAGAGATGCTCAGCCTTATTCTTACCAATAAAGCGTACATTAAAGTCTATACTGGGATTCTATTTTCACTTACCAGAATAGGAAAGATGGAAAGGGTGGAAGAGGGTTTGGGGGAACATACTCCTGAACACTGCTGGTAGAGAGTAAATCAGTACCATCTCTATGGAAAGCAAGCTATCAAAATCTGCCAGAACTCTCCACGTGCATACTCCTTAACCCAGCACTTCCACATCCAGAATTCATCCTCACAACTTATGTGCACACACGCTATACTGACTTATGTATAAAGTTATTCACCACACCATTTTTTGTAACAGTAAAAGAATAGAAATAATCTAGACAAATTATGGTATGAAAGAATAAGGATGGTTTTTAATAATGGGCAATAATTTCTAAAATATAAAGAGAAAAGAGCAACATGTAGAACAGTGCTTATAGTATATTGCCATTTATACAAAAGAAGATGTAATATATATAATATAGATTATATAAGATTATATTTAAGGAGAAAGTTATAAAAAAATCTTTATAAGGATATACACTGGTTACCTGAAGAACGGAGAACTGGGTCGTGGGGTAGAAAAGGTGGGAGACATCACTATACACATTTTGGATCCTTTAAAATTTGAAACGTGTGAATAAACTGCCTTCTCAAAGACCCAACCAAAAAACCTGACTCAAACCAAATCCCTACACAAAAAGAGGTGGTGTCATGCAAGCATTCTGTGACCAAAGGCAATGATGGCAGCTGTAAATATCTCAGAGAAGCTACACTGCAGATTTTCAATACAATTTTATTAACTGACTAGAGGCCTGGTGCCTCAGCCCGGCCTGTGCCCTCTCACAGTCTGGGGCCCTTTGGGAGATAACGACCTGCTGGCTTAGGCCCTCTCCCGGGTGGCAGAGGGCAGGCCCAATCCCTAGGTGCAGCCCCTAGTCAGGCTCAGAGCAGGGCCGATTGGGGGGTTGGGGCTCTGTACCCTGTCATGCACAGAGCAGGGCGGATTGGGAGGTTGCGATGCCACCCTCAGTCACGCTCAGGGTAGGGCCGACTGGGGGGTTGGGGCACCGTCCCCTGTCACACTCAAGGCAGGGTCGATGGGGAGGTTGCGGCGCCACCCCGTCACGCACAGAGCAGGGCCAATCAGGGGGTTGGGGCGCTGCCCCCTGTCACGCACAGAGCAGGGCCCATCAGGGGGTTGGGGAGCTCCCCCCTGTCACGCACAGAGCAGGGCCGATCAGGGGGTTGAGGAGCTCCCCCCTGTCACTAACAGAGTAGGGCCAATAGGGGAGTTGGGGCACCGCCCCCTGTCACACACAGAGCAGTGCGGATCAGGGGGTTGGGGCGCCTCCACTGTCACACTCAGGGCAGGGCTGATGGGGAGGTTATGGCTCTACCCCATCACACACAGAGCAGGGCCCGTGTGGGGGGGGGGGGCGGGTTGGGGCACCGCCCTCTATCACCCACAGAGCAGGGCCGATCTGGGGGTTGGGGAGCTCCCCACTATCAGGCACAGAGCAGGGCTGATCAGGGGGTTGGGGAGCCTTCCCCCTGTCCTGAACAGAGGAGGGTGGATAGGGAGGTTGTGGCCCCGCCCCCTGTCACACACAGAGCCACAGGGCCATCAGGAGGTTTGGGTGCTGCCCGCTGTCACGCTCATCCAGGTGCCGGGAGGCCTCTCGGCCCCGCTGATCCTGGTGCTGGGAGGCCTTGCTGCTCCGCTGATCCCAGTGCTGGGAGGCATATTACCCTTTTACTATATACGATAGAGGCCTGGTGCATGGGTCGGGGCTGGCTGGTTTGCCCTGAAGGGTGTCCTGGATCAGGGTGGGGGTCCCCACTGGGGTGCCTGGCCAGCCTGGGTGAGGGGATGATGGCTGTTTGCAGCTGGTCACACACCCTTCAGGGTTGGGGTCCCCACTGGGGTGCCTGGCCAGTCTGGGTGAGGGGCTGAGGGCTGTTTTCAGGCTGGCAGGTGACTGAAGCTCCCAACTGCTCCTTTTTTTCTTTTTTCTTTTTTATTCTGGGCCAGCTTTAGCTCTGAGGCTCCAGCTCTGAGGCCTCTGCTGCTAAAAGCAGGTATCTGGTTTGTTTGGGTTCTATAATCGAGACACTGTATCAACTCCAGCTCTGAGATCCCAGCCGGCTGAAAGCAGGTTTCTGGGGTTTTATTTAGCTTCTATATTTGTAACAATGTTTCAAACTGCAAGCTCAGAGGCCGGCAAGGCAGGAGGGGAACGTTGGTTTCCTCCGTCACTGAAGCAAGCAAGCCTCAGGTTAACTTCAAGCTGCCTGGCTGACGGCCGCCATCTTGGCTGGCAGTTAATTTGCATATCGCCCTGCGAAGGGTAGCAGACGTATGGCTAATTACCATGTTTCTCTTTTATTAGATAGGATGGTTTCAGAAACAAATTTTAGAGGCTTTTATTTCTTGTATTTGTTAAGTGTAGAAAAGGCTTACTTTGAATCTAGAAATCTATTAAACAACTTGAATGGTAGGGAAGGTCACAGGTAATGGGGATAGTCCTTTACCTACCAGTAACTTAAAGGGAAAAGATCAGTTTCTCGAAATTCTGGACCATGCTAGATAATTTTGTATACAACTCAGTACTTAGCATAGTGTAGAGTTCTTATGAAGTCTTCAACAAATATTTGAGGTTTGAGGTAAAATTAAGAATATACTTCAGCACTGGGGAACAGGTAACTTCTGTAGGTCCCAGTTGACATGAAACTAGATAGTGTCTGCAGTGTCACTGGCCTATCTGAGGCATAATAGGCAGAGGAAAAGGAATAAAAGAAAGAAGGATAATAGAAATCAAAATAACAATTGCTGGGCAGGGGAAGGGGAAAAGACAGAGGTAGGTACATGGCAACTTTCTGAGGTGATAGAAATAGTCAAAATCTTGATCTGGGTGATAGGTAGAAAAAAAATATATACATATACATATATATATGTATATATATACATATATATTTATATATAATTCTTCAAGCTGTACATTTGTGATTTGTGCCTTTAAACATGTAAATTATACCTCAGTAAAGTAGTTAGCATAAAAGGGAAAAAATAAGTTGGGCAAAGAAGGAGGAAGAGAAGAGATAAAGGTCAGAGAAGACCAAGAAGGAGGAACAATGAGTAAAGGAATGAGCAAATGCGAGAGAAAGGGAGAGAATACCCCTCACAGTTGCCTCAGGTTGTTCAGTGGTTCCCAAAGGTATGGCAAGCCATCATATTGACCTAAATTTATTTTCTTGAAATTTCCTATCACCTAATGTTTCCAAAGTCAACAATTTAGTCATTGGAAAGTAAACAGTGACACTTGAAACTGAATATTTCTCTCTTATTATTTCTGACTTTGGGAAAGGCTGTCAAAGTTTTCTTTATATGAAAATATCTTCTGTAATCATTTAAATTTAACATTAAACAGCTTAAGTAACTAAGTTTTCTTTCTATTAAGCAGTTGGTAATTGCAATCACCTCTGTCCATTCTTTACCTTTTTAATTTGATTCGATTTGATTCTTTTTCTGTTTGTAACACTTGAAGTTTTATACTTGGCTACTCCATTATAGTTTCAGTTATCATAATTTAGGGACCCTTAAAGAAAATTAAATGTATAACAATGCTTTCATTCACTTGCCTCAGAAAATACAAATAACTTGTGAAACAAAAAGCTACAGGTAGTCCTACTTTAGATTAAGAAGAGACATGGAGATGTTTAATTATTATCTAATGAAACAGAATCAAAATCGCTGTCAAGTTTAGTGTGTTTATTTGAGTACTAGATTCCACTCAGCAGCAATTCTAATGATTAACCCACTAAACATTATTTACCTACTATGGATAGAATCTGAAATGATGTTAGAGAAACCATAAAGATGAGTAAAGTTCCTACAGTAAAGGAAACGATATTATACTAGGTTAGGATAATGTACCCACAGCTGTACTACATGCTAGAATGTGCCAGTGTAAGACACATAGTTCTATTAACAAGCAGGAAGACTGGCAGGCAAGACTCTCAGCTGAGGGATCAGCAAAGTTTCCCACAGGTAGAGAGCACGGTAGAGGAGGAACAGTGAGAACAAAGTTTGTCCGTAGAAGAGCACAGGAGAGGTTCTGGGCATGGCTGGCCATGTCTCTAGACTGTAGAATGCGCGAGAGGGGAGATGGGGGGACAGGGAAGCAGGAGCAAGCACTTCATTCTCCCAGAGATGGGAGCTTTGGCATTACAAGAATTTATTACAACTCCTTCATTACAGAGACAAGGAAATGGAGCCTCAGAAAGGGTAAGTCACATGAAGAGACACTAAATTCACAAGTACGAGTCAATGACAGGATCAGGTATATGATTTAGGAAAATTATTTCAGCAGCAATGTGCAGCATAGACTAGAGAGAAAAGAAATGACTTCTGAGTGAGAAGACTGGATGTAGTGTGATTCAGGATTCTTCTATGACTAAGATGCTATAGTAATGTGTTTTAAGAATTTTACTCACTTTGATATATCAGATGTAACGTTAATTTGGCTACAGAAAACCCTACCTTGGCTATATAGATTTCTCTGAAGAAGAGAAACAAATAGAGTTTTTGTGCCAACCACGTCAGTAACATAGATGCCAATTGTGCGAGGTCAACTCTTCATGGGGAATGGAGACTCATTAAAATGAGTGTCAGAACTAATTTCAAGCAGTTTCTAGAAGAAAGTAAACTTCACTGAAGCCTGTGTTTAAATGTAATTTCGTTAATAACAGCTAAGAGCCTATGATTTCCCTTGCCAAGAGAGTACGTACTTCATTGTTAGTTACATAATGGTGTAAGCTTATACACAATGCTGTGGAAAAACAGCTGAAGCAGGTGACCACAAAATAGGCGAGGCTGATTTTCATTGTACTTTATAGCAGCCTCACTACTTTATAGTCATGCCTTGTAATAATCACTAGTACAACCACGTAGGGCATGCCATGCTGAATCCATATGGTCATTACACCTACAAATAAAAGGCATAACAATACTTGTCCTTCTTGATGATTATCTCAAAATGTTTCTGATGGAGCCCCATTTCTGTTAATACACTATCTGGATCAATCAAGAAATTATCTTACCATTTTCTGTGTCTATATTTTCTAATGGCACTTGCATTATATTTCTGCAGTGCTATCATCCTTTTTTTTTTTTTTTTCTGGGTTTAAACCAAGCATGTCAAGCTCAAAGGCTAACAAGGGCCAAATAAACAAGGTTTAAGTGTATGTGGCTGCAAAAAACCCAAAAGCTTCAATTTTCATAGAAATGTAGGTTTATTTCCATAGAGACATGCTGAATACAAAGGGCTGAAATATATGAGTAATAGACATGTTAACTTTCTTTCAATTCAAAATAATAGGTTAAAGTGTAACAATTACTTCTAACTGGTAACTTTGCCTTCAAAGTAGCTCCCTTCCAATCCAATATGCAGTCAGAATGATCTTTCCAAAATGTGCATCTGTTTTAAAACCTTTAAAAGGCTTCCTATCCTCCTCAGGAAAACATTCAAACTCTGTCACGCTTACAAGATCCTTTAAGAGCTGGAAACTACCTTGTAATTTATACTGTAACATGGCAGAATGTATAAAGCACTCAGGGTCTCAGGCGCAGACTGACCTGTCCCTTACTAGCTGCCTCATAATAGGCAAGTTCCTTGATTTCTCTGCCCCTCAGCGTCCTCCTATGTAAAGTGGAAATGCTAATAGCTGTTTCACGGTGTGACTGTTAAAACCCGACATGTGCCACAGTGTCTGACACGCAGCAAAAGACATGTGCCACAGTGTCTGACACGTAGCAAAAGCGTCGTGAATACTAGCTGCTGTTATCTCTCTAGCTAATTTCTCACTTCTCTTCCATTTATATTCTGAGTCCCATCCACAGTGAACGTCTCTCGTTTCCTCCTCTCACACATTTGCACCTGCCCCTCCCACCACTCCCCCTGTCCTGCACCTCTCCAGGTCTCATCCCAGGTGCCACTTCCCCTGGAGAGTCCTTCCGGCTCCCCCCGGCTCCCCCCGGCTCCCCCGGCTCCCCCGGCTCCCGTTAGGGGGCCTTACTGTGCGCTCCTGGAGGTTCCGTACACTCCCTGCCATACACTGGCCTGGGTTTCTGGTACCTGTTCACTCTTTACTGCTCTTTAGTAAGTTCAGTTTGAAGAATAGCCGTCTTGCTCACCACTGTATTCCCAATCAATGCTTGGCACAGGCAGCGCCTAGCACGCAGCAGGCACTTCAGAAAGTTATGTGTGAATGAGTGTATTTCCCCCCAAACTACAGTGGGTGCACGAGCACAGCCTTCCCACAGCGGCGCTATGTGCAATCAGGTGCAGAACAGACGTGCTCACATAATACGGGGAGGGGTGGGTTGAAACAGGTAGAACTTCTGAACCACAGCATTTCCCAGTCTTTTCTATGCTAACGTGCACTGCCGATCTCCAAGGTCCCCGTGTGTGTGTGTGTGTGTGTGTGTGTGTGTGTGTGTCGGGGGGGGGTGGTGGTGGTGGTGGGAGGGGCAGAGAGAGAGGGGAGTACATTTCTCAATCATCAGTGTCCCCTGCCAGCAGGGTTCCGTACGCACATCCTGGCAAAACGGGGTTCAGGAGACGCCCCCCCCGCCCCCACTGGAACTTCCGAGTAAGGGGGTGGTTGCGGGCGGGAAATCTCTGAAGCACTGACTTGGCGGGGTTCACTGTTTTGGGGTCGGCACCCACTGGACGCAGAATCTGAGGGCTGTTGGCAACCACAGACATAAATGAACAAATCTACAGCAAATGCAGAAGCGGAGGCCCACGAGGGCAAAGCGACCGGCGCGCGGCCACGGAGCAGCTAGTGCAACAGGAAGCGCGGAACCCGGACGCCGTTCCGGCCGGCGGCCCCAACCACAGACAATGCCCCCGGCCGGCTGGGCACGCCTGGCGCCCCCCCCCCCCCAAATGTCTTATTTTCAAACCCTATCGGAGGAAGGTCGGCTCTTCTCGGCCACCGGCCAGCCAGGCCTCTGACTGCCCCCCCACCCCCACCCCCGGCTTCTCTGGGACCATCCAATGCACTGGAAGCCTGGCGGGGGCGGCGTAGACAGTTTCTTTCTTTCCTACTTTCCATCTGAGTTTATTTTTGGAGTGTAAACTTGTCCACGTAAACCAAACGATCCTGCGCATTTTAAAGCCTCCGCCTACAGCCCCACGGGCGCTACTGCCCACCCTGCGCACCCCAACCTCCCCTCCCCGCTTCCTTCCCCGCTCAAACCCAGGGGGCCTGCTGTCCGCACTTCACCTGGGACTGCCATGGCGCTGGGGACGGGATCGCAGGAGCCCTGGGCTTCGAGGGCACGCTCGCTTCCCGCCGCCGGCTGCGAGGCCGACGCGCTGCGAGGGTGGCGTCTCCTCTGCCCCGCGCCGCGGCACCTCGGCGGCAGTCGGGGAGGCCCTCCGAGGCGCCCGGAGAGAGGAACCCAGGAGCCGCCGCTGCGGTTTCCGGGGGAGCCCTATTGCCGAGCACGCGGGCCGAACCATTCCTGCCAGTTTCGGGGGAGCAGGGATGCCTGCAGACGCATGTAGAGAAGGAAACAACACCAAGACTTACGAATCGTTATTTGAAAAGTTGTCATAGAAATTAAAGTTATCTATGCAGGATCTTAATGCTTTTTCTCGTTCCCTGGAGGACATTGGGATCCCCCTGCTCGGGATTAGCGGTGCTCGAACCCCGGAGCAACATGGCGGCGTCCGTGAGGGGCTAGCTATGGGCAAAGATAGTGTTGGGTGTCGTTTTCTCAGGGGTTATTGACGGACTGGAGCTTTCCGCGACCGAACGACGAGAGGAAGTGTGATAAGTGGGTAACTTTAGCGACCGGCCGCCCGCGTTCCTCCTCAATTAGGAGCCGAGTCCTGGGCACTGACCAGCATGAGCAATATCTACATTCAGGAGCCTCCCACGAACGGGAAGGTGAGAGCCCCGCCTAGGATACCTGGGTCCCCCAAAGGGACACCTCACCGAGTAAGGGAGTCCTAGGGGTGGGCGGGACCACCAGGAGGCTTGTCTGTCCCCCGGCCTCCGACCAGGATGGCAGCGAAAGCCATCTGTTGGCACTTGTCAGCACAGGCACACTTAGAAAAAGTCCTCGAGTGGGGATGTCTCCATCGACCCGCCTGCGGCCCTGTTTCTAGCCTCAGCCCAACTCCTGCAGGCGGGGGTCTTAGGTAGAAACCTAAACACACGAGCAGATCTGACTTAATTCTGCAACCATTGAACGAGGCGCCTGACACTGTACTAGGTGCTGGGGATACACAGACGGATGGATGCGGTCTAGCTGTTGCCCCGGACGAGCTTATGGTTTAGTTTGGAGGCTGACAGGTAAAGGAACATCTCATGCCATGTCTAGTAGGCGTGCTCCCGAGAGAGGGGCACGGTGCTAATGGGAGAACTGCGAAGCGCGCAACTGGGCAAGTAGGGGAGAGCTTCGTGGAGGAGGTATGGCTGGTCTTAGAACGCGAGATCGTTGTCAGCCATAGAAAGTGGGGCCTGGGAAATGTTCCCACATTGGACCGGGAGAATAATGTTCTGGTTGATTTGATCGTCAAGGTGTGTCAGTTCTCCTCCAAGGTGTTCACATGCGGTATGAAGTAGAGGAGTCGGTAAGGTAATAAGTATCACCTGAATTAATCTAAGACCTAGTCTGTGTCATCACGTATGAAACATGATGAACTAGCAAAATGTAGACAATAGTGGGGCTGAATTAGGGTGAACTAAATTTATATCAGGTATAATTCTGTTGCATGACTAGATCATGTTACTTATGCAATCTTTTGTTGATTGACATCTGGTAATATAATGAGGGCAATTTGAAAATAATAACAGAAGTTTCGTAATTGATAGTCCCAGCAAAAATTTTAGTAGGTATTTTGGGCAAAGCAATTATTTTAATTCTTGGTTGTTTGAACTTTTCTTTACTCTTCACCCTTACCCTGCATCATTGTAAAAACTCAGAATAGCTACCTTCTTTAATTTCCAAATGTTTATTTTTTAGGGTGATAATCATCCCCAGTTGATAAATACTGGTAGGGATTGGATACATTGCCTATCCTGCTAGGCAGGGTCTTCATACTTGTGGTTCCTTTCTCTAATATACTCTTTAGCCTGCACAAATGTCACTTTAACAGAGGCCTTTCCTATCTACTCTTTTATAAAATAACAAACCTCATTTATGTTCTGCATCCCAGCATTCCCTGGTCCCCTTAACCTCTTTAGTTTTTTCTATTGTTTACTAGAGGCCTGGTGCACTGATCTGTGCACCGGTGGGGTCCCTCGGCCTGGCCTGTGGGGATTGGGCCAAAACCAGCTCTCTGACATCCACCGGGAGGTCCCGGATTGCGAGAGGGCGCAGGCCAGGCCAAAGGACCCCACCGGCGCACGAATCTGTGCACTGAGCCTCTAATATGCATTTAAGATCTTTGGTTAATCTCTTCCTACCCTCCCCTTCCCTCTGAGATTCGTCAGTCTGTTCCATGTTTTCATGCCTGTGGTTTCTGCTCCTACATTGAGCATCTGCCCCCTGGTGATCAGTGCTCATCATAGCTGTTGGCTGGGCTGGTTACTTAGGCTTTTATATATAGAGATTGTCTCCTCCCCTTATCTTTCTCCTCCCATCTCGCCTCCCCTTCCCCAGGATGCAAGCACTACAAAAGCAGAGATAAACATCTAAGAATGGTACTTGACACATGGTAGGAAATGTTCAAATATGTACTGAATGAATGAATTAATTAATACTATTTCTCTCTTCTGAGAAATATCAAGCATCAGTGAGTTTGTGGTTATAATGCTGCTTGTCAAGGGCAGATTTAGTTGCTTTACTCTGAAGGAAGATTTTACATGGTCATAAAGATGAAAACCTTTAACAAAGGTACTGCCTGAACAGGAGATCTTTCATTCTACAAATATTTATTGAGCATCTAGCAGGTGCCTGGCTCTATGTTCTGTTTCAGATACCAATGAAAAGAAAAACCACCATTGTCCCTAATATAATGGAGTCAGTTGAATGAAATGTATATTGACCAAATAATCAAGCAAATAAGTGTCTGAAAACTGATAAATATTGTCCTGAACAGAATTGGGTTGAGGGAGAATATCAGGCATGACTCAAGTCTTACTTCAAAAACAGTTTTGGAGAAACCAAGATGGCGGCATAGGTAAACACCGGAGTTTGCTGCCTCGACCAACCACTTCAAAAATACAACTAAAAGACGGAATGGACATCACCCAGAACCACAGGAAGGCTGGCTGAGTCTCGGAAAAGCATACCGAGACTCAGAGGAGGCACAGTGCAGAAGTAAAATACTAAGGTGCAGAGGTGCATGTGGAGCGGGCTGGTGGCTGAGGGCGCGGTTGTCGTTTTCAATTGGGAGGGAGTCTCAGGCTCTGAGCTCCAGTTCCGGGGGAGTCTCTAGGGACTGTCTGGCATCAGTCAGAACTCGAGGGCAGCTTTCTCTCGTAGGGGCTTGCAGCGATTACCGGGACATTGAGAAGTAGAGCCTCTGACAGCAGGACTGAGAGCAGCCATAGCTGCTAGCCCCGCCCTGTTGATCCTGTGGGACCCGCCCCGCCCAAGCCCTGCAGGGAGGCCTTTGCTGGATAGCCTCAGGCAAAGGCTAGATTAGCACCTCCCTAGAGATCCAGGAGCCAGAAACCCAGAGGTCAGAGTGGGATCATCCAGTTTGCAGCTCCATGGAACCATAAAGGACACACTCAGGGGGCAGACTCAGTGAGCACCAAAGCCCCATTGAAGCAAGTCTTGCCCCAGAGGGGTATCTCCAGCACAGAAGTTCTCCCACTGTAGACACAGTTGATTCTCACAGCCAATTGGCCTGGAGGTCAACTCCTCCCAGTGATACCTACAACAATCAAGGCTTAATTACAACAAGACTGTGCACAAAGACCACAAGGGGGTGCACCAAGAGTGTCCTCCTCAGGTAATTGGGGAGGCTGAACCACTGGGCCCTAGAGGACACTTAGCACAGAAAACCACTTTATCAACACAGGGAAGCATAAATAATGTGAAGACAAAGAAAAAGGACACAAATGACAGAAATGGAGGAAAGCAAACTACTGGATATAGAGTTCAAAACCAGGTTTGAGGTTTAAGGTTTAAGGTTTTTCAAGAATTTTCTAGAAACTGCTGATAAACTTAATAAGATCTATAAGAAATCTAATGAGACCCTCGAGGTTGTCATAAAGGACCAACTAGAAATTAAGCATACAATGACGAAATAAAGAATATTATACAGAGGTCCAACAGCAGACTAGAGGATTTCAAGAATCAAGTCAAAGATTTGAAATACGAAGAAGCAAAAACCACCCAACCAGAAAAGCAAAATGAAAAAAGAATCCAAAAATACGAAGATAGTGTAAGGAGCCTCTGGGACAGCTTCGAGCGTACCAACATCCAAATTAAAGGGGTGCCAGAAGAAGAGAGCGAGCAAGATATTGAAAACCTATTTGAAGAAATAATGACAGAAAACGTCCCCTACCTGGTGAAAGAAATAGACTTACAAGTCCAGGAAGCACAGAGAACCCCACACAAAAGGAATCCAAAGAGGACCACACCAAGACACATCATAATTAAAATGCCAAGAGCAAAAGACAAAGAGAGAATCTTAAAAGCAGCAAGAGAAAGAAAGTCAGTTACCTACAAGGGAGTACCCATCCGACTGTCAGCTGATTTCTCAACAGAAACTTTGCAGGCCAGAAGGGAGTGGCAAGAAATATTCAAAGGGATGAATGCCAAGAACCTACAACCAAGACTACTTTATCCAGCAAAGCTATCATTCAGAATTGCAGGTCAGATAAAGAGCTTCACAGGTAATAAAAAGCTAAAGGAGTTCATCACCACCAAACCAGTATTATATGAAATGCTGAAAGGTATCCTTTAAGAAGAGGAAGAAGAAGGTAAAGATACAAATTATGAACAACAAATACACATCTATCAACAAGTGAACCTGAAAATCAAGTGAATAATCTGATGAACATAATGAACTGGTGAATATAATAGAATCAGGGGCATAGAAAGGGAGTGGACTGGCTATTCTTAGGGGTGGGGGGAAGGGGTGAAGGGGTGAAGGGGATGCGGGAAGAGACTGGACAAAAATCGTGCACCTATGGATGAGGACAGTGGGTGGGGAGTGAGGAAGGAGGGTGGGGTGGGAACTGGGTGGAGGGGAGTTAATGGGGGGAAAAAAGAGGAACAAATGTAATCTGAACAATAAAGATTTAATTAATAAAACAAACAAACAAACAAAAAAACCCCAATTTTGGACTTTTTTCCAGCCTAATGCTGATTGAAGACATTGAAGTTACAAAGTTCTGTACCAGAGTTCGTAGAGAGCATGGCAAAAATTTTGGCTTGTAGCCGTGGCCAGTGTGGCTCAATTGATTGGACTTTGTCCCATGCACCAAAAAGTTGTTTCACTCTCACATCAGTGTTTCTCTTTTTCTCCCCCTTCCTCTTCCTCTAAAAATCAATAAAAAAATCTTAAAAATATTTTCGGTTTGGAAAGAATTCAGAGCAGATGTAATAAGTTTTCTTAATGAATGTTTAGTGTTTACACTCTAATGTTACATTAAGTACTGAAAGGATATAGAGATAGTATTCAGAAAAAGTGAGACAAAATTCCTCTCTTCAAAGAGTATAATATCACCCTGAGAAGTAATTAATGCATGATGACACTGGTTGACCCCCTCAGTTGTTCATAAATATGCTGTGTTTTGCTGTTGTGCTATAATTCTGGCTTCTGAAGATGAGGCACAGAAATGAACTACTTGATAGAAATTTCCTTATCCACTGAAGATTAAATTTCCACATATAATAATTTAATCTAAATTATATATTAACATTTATTCTTAAGTAACATTTTACTATCAAAGTATTGTTTTATTTGGAAGCTTTCAGAAAAGGAGCCACTGCCCTGGCCAGTGGCCTCCACACTGAATGGTTGCAAGTTGGATTCCCAGTCAGGGGCACATACCTGGGTTTCGGGTTTGTTCCCCACCCCTGGTTGGGGCACATGGGAGAGGAAACCATTAAGGTGTCCCTCTCACATCGATGTTTCTGTCCTTCCCCTCCCCTTTCATTCTCTCTAAAAAAACAATGGAAAAGTATTCTCATGTGAAGATTAAAAAAAAAGAAGCTACTGATGCCTGACAAAATGTAATGGCCAATAGGAATGTATGCATGGCCAAAGGAGGAGGGAGCCATGTGTCTTTTTCTTTTTTTTAATTCAGTAGCTTATCAGTGAAGATTAAGAAACCCTGGTAAGCAAGGTGACCCAACCTTACTTTTATGCATTCTTTTGCATACCACAAGATGTAAGTGGTACGTGTCCAAAAAAATTGTATGAAAACAATGACAACAATAACAGCTACCATTTTTTGAACATTTACTATTTTGTCAAGTGCTGTTCTAAGTAGTCTATGTACCTAGTGTAATAACTCATTTCATCATCACAACAAAGCTATGAGATTATTCTTATTCTTGGTTTTAGATAAGGAAATTGAGCCACAGGAATGTTAGACATCATGCCCAAGGTAAGGAAGCTACCTTACCCTTCTTAAGCAGATGGGTCAGTATTTGAATTTGAGCAGCCTGACTCAAGCCTGTAAAGGGATGGGGATGATGTGCCTTTGATTGTTTTTTAGAGCAGTGGTTTCTAAACCAGTGAGCACACACTCTAGGGGTGTGGAAAATCATCCATGAGATACAGGGAGAAAATCTGCATACAGGCAGTCCTCAGGTTACGTCGGACTCGAAGTACATCGTTTCGTGGTTACACCATCTCCCATTTATTTATATACAAAAAGTTCCGTCATTTTGACATACGTACATATGTGCTTTATGTTTTTTATTATTTATTTACCACAAGTAAAGGTCAGGAATTGTTATCTTTCTTTTAATTTTTTTTTTTTACTGTTTCACTTCATTACTGCTGTGTATGTGCTCCATGTGAGTGATGTAGGTGCTTATGTAGGTGGGTTCCGACTTACAGTGAAAATCGTGTATGTGGCGCAGTAGGAACGGATCTCCGACGTAACCTGAAGACCTACTATACTTCTCTTTGTATTTATTTTGTCCTTTACTTGTTTAAATGCAGTATTTAATATATAAAAAGGAACATAAGTTCACTTACTCACCCTGGCCAGTGTGGCTCAGTTTTTGAGCATTGACCTGTGCACCAAAAGGTTGTGGGTTCTCTTCCCAATTGGGGTGTGTATGGGAGGCAACTGATTGATAATTCTCTCTCATCATTGATGTTTCTATCTCTCTCCCTCTCCTTCCCTCTCTGAAATCAATAATATAATAATACGAGTGGCCTGGTGCACGGATTCATGCACATTGAAAGGAAAATAATTAGAAGAAATACTTTAATATTGCTATTTGCCCTTTCTTTGTAATGGAAGTGTAAGCACCTCCCCCTCACCTCCACCATCCCGCCTACGGGGTGATCGATCAGGGCCGGGCCCCCCGCCCCCCGCCTGGCTCCCTCAGCACCTGGGAGTCGGGTGGCAGCTCCGCCCCCCACCACTGCTGCTGGTCGCTGTCTGCAGGGCGATCGGGCCACTGCTCGCACCCACTTTGGCTTGGTGCCACCCGCTTACCTGCTCCACCATCCTGCTGTGGTCCCGCTCTCGTCAGGGCCCATTGGGTCCGGCAGTGCCCCCACTGCCGCCTGCTACCAGCACCGCATCACCGATGCCTGCCATATTCCGTGCCACCCCTGGTGGTCAGTGCACGTTATAGCGAGGAGTCAAACTCCAGGTTGAATTCCTGGTTGAGACAATTTGCATATTAGGCTTTTATTATATAAGATATTAACTTTTTTTAAAATAAAAACTACCATTATATAGATATTTCCACCTCTCCACCCCCATGGTCATTAAAGAATATCTATGAAAGAACTATGAAGCTAGTAAAGGCCCAAAAGCATGTAATAAATTCACCAATGTTATATAAATTATGGTATTATCTGGGCCTTTGAAACAAACTGAAAGGCAACTGAGCAAAAATACAGTGAGAGAAATGCTATTCCTGCTTTGCTATTAACAAGCTCTCAGACTCAGGGCAATTTACAATTTCTTTGAGGCATCTGTATAATGGATTGGGTGATGGGGCTTAGCTGAATGACTTTTAAATTCTTTCCAGTTTTAAAAAATTTGTGGTAATCAGGTAAAGGAGTTTTAGAAAATAAAAAGTGTGACTTATTGATACTGACATCCTGTGAGAATCAGTTTCATGTTTTTAAATACATAGTCACACTGCATACACTTTATTTGTAAAAACATTCTAAATGATGGTGATGGTCATAAATTATTGTCCATTGGGGGAGAAAAAATAATCCTAGAGAAGTTGGACTCCCACTGTGCAACAATAGTCAAATTTAGAGTCTAACATTCTTTTTGGTTATCCTCTACAATAATCCTATATAAAAAAAGCCTAATATGCTAAGTGTTCAGTCACCCATTCAACCAATCAAAACGTAATATGCTAATGATATGCTAAGGCCATTCAACTGCTCGCTATGACGCGCACTGACCACCAGTGGGCAGACGCTCTGACCGGTAGGTTAGCCTGCTGCTGGGATCCAGCCTATCGGGACTGAGTGAGACAGGCCCAACATGCCCTGGAGCCTTCCCGTGACTCCTACCCACAGTGGGCTGGCTGGACCTCACCGTGCACAAATTCGTAAAAGCATAATATACTGATTAGGCTGGACAGCCAGATGTCCTTCCAGACGTCCTTCTGAACAAAGCCGTAGCAGCTATGAGGGCTGAGAGCAGGCAGCCGCAGTGGCCGGCAGTGACAGCAGCGGCGGGGTGAAGGGGACAGCACCTTCCCCTGATCGCCTGGTCATCTCCTGCAGAGGAAGGGGAGGGAGTGGGCCTAAGCAGTCAGTAGGACATCCCCTGAGGGCTCCCGGACTATGTGAGGGGGCAGGCCAGGCTGAGGGACATCTCCCCCACCAGTGCACGAATTTTGTGCACCAGTCCTCTAGTTTATTAATAAGATGGTTAAAAGCTGTTTCCTCCTGTGGGGTCAGTAGGGGTTTTGGTTTTAAAAGATGGCTGGTTGCACCAAGGAATAACTGCCTTTATGAGCTAGTAGAAAGGAGGTTATCAAAAGAGTCCATTTACATTAAATGGTGATTTTCAGGCATAGCATTTTAATAATATACAACCCAGAATTCGATTAAGACTATTCCTTTATAAACTTTCTCATTCATGAGTTTGAATGAGAAAGTAGAGTGTTTATATGTAAAAGAGGAATTGTAAAATTGGCTTATAGTTTCACAATTTCATGTGTTCATTGTTCTTTAATTTCTTAATTTGCTACACCAATTTTATTAGAAGAAATGCTGTGGCAAACTGTCTTAATGAAAATAAGTTTAAATTATTGATTTTTAAATGAATGAGCTTTTTTCTTTGATTAAACAAGGTGTATGCTATTTTTCTTAAATCCTAAACTATTTCTGAAAATGGTATTTGAAAGGTACAAATGTACAGTGACTTGTATGAATAGTTGAAATTTTTATGAGCCAAGCACAGTTTCTAATTTTTACTTTAAAATTGAAAACTCATTAGAGAATGCTTCAAAGTTGATAGGTCATTCAACTGATTATCAAGCAAAACGATAATTTGATATAATGAGGTTATATTCTTTCTACAGGTTTTATTGAAAACTACAGCTGGAGATATCGATATAGAGTTGTGGTCAAAAGAAGCACCTAAAGCTTGCAGAAATTTCATTCAGCTTTGTTTGGAAGGTAATCATAATTGCTGAGCTGTATTCTACAGGATAAATTTTGTTAATTTACAAATAAAGTGCAGTGTATTTTTCTGCAACATTGAAGACTGGTATTAAATAGTGGTAATGAATGATAGGAGTTAATAGGAGTGATATGGTGTTGAGCTATGTTTCAGGAAATAGAGAGAGGAGATAAAAAATTAATAAATAAATCTATATACCTTTAACAGAGAAATTTACTCACCAAATGATACTTTGATCCTTTCTGGTGTCCTTGGCTATTTTCCACTTCTTTCTTTCATCCTCTAAACGGGTATTCCCTAAGATTGCCTCTAGTTCTCTATTGCCTCACTCCTGAGTTGTTACTTCATTCAAATGACTATTAAATTTATAATTCCAGCCATTTCTTCTCATCTTAGCTCTAATTTACATATCAAATTGCCTAGTGGACTTTCCTCTTCAATCTTCCAGTGTCAGTTATAACTAAAACCAGTGTAAAACCAAATTTACTAGGTTCTTCCCCAGTCTGCCTTGACTTTCACCTACATGATTGTAATTGCCTTTTACCTGGTCTTCCTCCCACTCATCTTTAATATCTTTACCTTCTTCTTTATTCATCTGGTAGTTGAATCTTCAGGCAGCATGGCTTCCTAGCTTTCCAACTTTATTTTTATTGCACTCAATAACCCCATGGTATTAGTTGATCATCTTTACCTCCTGAGCAGTTCATCCTCATTCCCACTTTCACACATATCCTCAGACCTCCTTCAGACAAGATGAGATCGGGCACATTCAGGGTGGTATGACCATAGATGCATACCTGCTTCAAATCCTCAGTTTCTTCATATCTTCAGTTTCCTTTTTGAAATACTTTCTCTTCCTTTTTTTCTGCTTAAGTCTACCTACTTTTTTTTTTAATATATTTTATTGATTTTTCACAGAGAGGAAGGGAGAGAGATAGAGAGAGTTAGAAACATCGATGAGAGAGAAACATTGACCAGCCGCCTCCTGCACATCCCCCACCGGGGATGTGCCCGCAACCCAGGTACATGCCCTTGACCGGAATCGAACCCGGGACCTCTCAGTCCGCAGGCCGACGCTCTATCCACTGAGCCAAACCGGTCTCGGCAAGTCTACCTACTTTTTAATGTCTGTTCAAAATTCCACTTTCTCTGTGAAGCCTTCCATTTAGCATTCAGTGATGCTATCAATGGCTCTAGTATTGTTTTAGATTTGAGTCATAAAGTGACTGTTTTTCTTTTCTTTTTAATCCTCACCCAAGGATATGTTTATTGATTTGAGAGAGAGAGAAACATTGATATGAGAAACATCAATCAGTTGCCTCCCGTACTCGCCCCAACTGGTGATCAAACTTGCAACCTTTTTAGTGCAGGGATGAAACTCCAACCACCTGAGCGCCAGGCAGTATTTTTCTTTTTAACAAACTTCACAGAATTATACATTCACTTGAGTGTTCTCCCCTTCAGAATATTTCCTTACAGAACTAAACATTTCATGCATTTTGGTAACTTGTTGGCATTTAGAATACATTACATATGGATTTGAATATCTCCAGTCATGGTAAGTCATTGTCCTAAGTTATATCAGATTTTTAGAGACAGACAAGGTTAATCAGGGTTCAGAAAATAGCATTTTGGGTCCAGAGCAAGGTGTGAAAGAGAATCAAAAATATCCAACAGGAAGGCACAGAGCTCTTTCAGTAGATAATTGGAACAATAGATAATTACCAGGGAAGATCTAAGGAGTAAATATACGCAGACCAAAAAAGAAAAAAAGATAGATAGAAAAAAAGAAGCCTGCAAAGGCCATTATTAATAATTGCTATGGCAGGCAGGAAGGAAATTGAGTCAGGTAGTTCAGTCAGAGAAGCATCAAATAACTGTCAACATAGTCAACACAGTAGAAAAGTCAGACTTGTTTCTGGAAAGAAGTTTGAAGAATTGAAAGCTCAAATTTTACAGTAGAAGAGGGCAAGTAGAAAAACATTAGAAAGAATGAATGGTAGATTACAGTCTATGACCAGGCAAATGGAAGAAGCAGGAAACATCTGGATATAATATGACAATGAAGAAGAAAGAAGTTTCCTAAGTTAGATAATGATGAAACTTAATTGCAACAATAAGAAATTATTCCTCTGTTTCTAAAAATATAAGAAGAAAGAAAGCATAGAACAATAACTAGAGCAGTTATCTTAATTGGACAGGTGAGAGAGAGAATTATCATTGCCAAGGATAACAAGAAGCCCGAGCAGACTAATTTAAATGAAGATACTTGTAAATGAATAAAGTCAGTGTTTTAAAAAATATGATTCAGAGAACCCCATTTAAAAAAAAAAATTTTTAAATATATTTTTATTGATTTCAGAGAGGAAGGGAAGAAAGATAGATAGAAACATCAATGAGAGAATCATTGATTGGCTGCCTTCTGCACACTGCCTACTGGGGAACAAGCCCGCAACCCAGGCAATCGAACCCTAACCTCCTGGTTCTTAGGTCGACGCTCAACCACTGAGCCATGCCAGCTGGGCGAGAACCCCATTTTATTTCTCTTGCCATGATTTATTTACTTATGATTTTTAACAAGTCATTATATTTCTAGATCTTGTAATATTCTTGTATATATACTTTAAAACATAGTTTCCATAATTAAAAGTAAATGAATGAAAATGAGGAAGGGGAAGCACAGCCTCAGCTATGGCTCTCAAATAAAAGTTTTCACAATTAAAGGGAAGTTTTGAGCTTTTTATTTTTCAACTTTATTGAGGTGCAGTTGATGAAATTGTATATATTTAGGTTGTATGACATGACTCTTTAAGGGCGTGCAATGTGATGATTTAATATACATATACATTGTGAAATGATTTCTACAGTCAATTTTAGTAACATATCCATCACCTCTCATAGTTATCTTTTTTCTTATATTTTTGTGATGAGAACACTTGAATCTACTCTCTTAGCAAATTTTAAGTATTCAGTACAGTATTATTAACTGTGTTCACCATGCTGTACATTGGATCCCCCAAGCTTATTCATCATACAACTGAAAATTTGTACCTTTTGACCAACATCCTTCGAGTTTCTTCACCCCCCACGCCCTCAATTCCCTGGCAACCACCATTCTACTTTCTGGTTCTGTCAGTTCAACTGTTTTAGATACTACATATAAGTGAGAGCATACAATATTTGTCTTTCTGTGTCTGGGGGGAATTGTTTTAGTTTTTATGAAATCAAAAGATCTATAATTACACAGACTTAATCTTGGATTATAGGTCTTTGCAGGATAGTTGAACATTTAAAAATGAGTGAAAATTTTAACTAATTCTAACTTTTAGAAGTAGGTGAAAAAGATAGATGGAAAGGGAAGCTTGCCAGCTTTGATAATTTTATTAGTTCCTTAGAAGTATAAGGAAGGAATACACTTTTAGGGCTGCAGTGCAGAAGGGAGAGCAGAAAGAGAAGCCGATAAGAAAACCATTTTTTTAAAACTTTATGCAATTATTAATCTCTTTACTTCTATTTACCTCAGTCTTTTTTCTCCAAGATCCATGCTTCATCATTTGCCTTTTATCCCCTTACCTCCTTTAATAGTAATTTAATAACTCTTTAGAAGTGACAAACATAAGTATATATTGAGATATTAAAAGACAAAACTAAAATATTTGTTAAAAAAAAACAGGCTAAAATAAATGGGGTAGACATCACAAAAGGAGTTTTTAAAGACTTCTTTGTAGTAATTTCTACAAAATTAAACACAAGATTCTAGAAGACACACATATAAGTGCTTTAAAAATGCAAATCTAAATGTCTATATGTACTAAGGAAATATAATTTGTCAAAATACATCATTTATTGCACAGCTAGAAACAAAAACTATAATGATTAATATCAGAGGCAGAACTGCCAATTTAGAACTTCATTTTATATTTGAGATATATGTAAATTTCTTTTTTCAGTAATGGAGAAAATTATGGAGGATATGATGAACAGGCATAATGAAATAATAAAGCCTCTTTCTTTAAAATACTTATGGGAATGCTACATGCAATTTAAGAAGACAGTCAACTTTATTGCAAGCAGCAAAATCTATTAAAGCCCATGGTAATCCAGCTAATCGGGACTGAGTGAGATAAGCCAGACACACCCTGGAGCCCTCCCACGCTCCCTCCCTGTCTGGCCAACCTCCCGTGTCCCTCCCCAGCCCTGATTGTGCACTGGTGGGGTTCCTCGGCCTGGCCTGCGTCCTCTCGCAATCTGGGACCCCTCAGGGGATGTTGGAGAGCCAGTATTGGTCTGATCCTGTAGGCCAGGCCAAGGGTCCCCACTGGTGCATGAATTCATGCACCAGGCCTCTAGTTATTAATAAATTGCAAGGAAGTAAAAATGGTGGATATGAAAATTTTGTGGAAATTTGAAATTCTAGCCATGAATACAAAATTATGGTGTAGATAAACTGTAGAAAATTCCTACTCAATGTGTGTGTAGTTTTAGTCATTCAACAAGAATATCATTAGGAAAGTAAAAAAGAAAAGCATAAAGTAAAAAGCCATTATCTCTGAAAGGCTTTGTAAGAAATAGCAGAAAAGAAAAGGATAGGTAATTTTAAAATTTGAAAGCACAAGTAACAAAGACCTCTTTCATGTCCTGCTTCCCTTACATCTAATAGATCTCTGAGTCTTAATCTGCTTCCCAGAGAATTCTTGGGTCTGTTCATTTCAAGAATGTTTTGACTCTTAGGACAACAATAGTTTGTTTTCTCTCCCTCTCTCTCTTTCTCCCTTCCCTTCCCCCACCCTGAGGGATTATTTTCATTTTCTGATATAGACTAGGTTATGTTTTATATTCAGATTTGAAAAGGAATTTATAGAATATTTTTGTAAAAATATTAAAGTTTGACATCATATTTATGTTGAACTTGAAAGCTTGTAGGTTGCATCTACATTATCTTATTTAATCTTTAGAGCAACTCTGTGAGTTCACCTATATTATTAGTTTTATAATGAGAATATTACATGTACTATAGTTAATACTATATTGTGACTATAGTTAATACTATAGTTAATATTATATTGAATTTTTGGAAGCTGCTAAAGAATAGATCTTAAAAGTTCTCATCACAAGAAAAAAAATTGTAACTGTGGTGACAAATGTTAACTAGATATTGTCATTAATGATCATTTCACAATGTTGAATAAGTTTCCAATTATTATGTTGTATACTTGAAACTAATATAATATTATATGTCAATTGTATTTGAATAAAAATATTAAAAAAATTGAATTTAAGGTTGCACAGTGAATAGGAAGCAAAACTCAAGAATTCCTGACTTCTGCATACAGTGTTAATCCAAGTAAATGGTTACTTAGGGATACAGGAGAGATACTTTTACCCCTTTTGGTTTTTACAGTTCCCATTTATAACTAGGGAGAACTTGTCTACACTGGGGAGCTCTTGTGAATATAGCCCAACGGCTCTTCACTGGGAGAAGTGATTGAAAAAAATTAGTGGTTTTCCTTTCAACTTCTTCCAATCCATCCTATGTACTGGATAAAGTTGTTAGAGTACAGAATACATATTTTGAAATACGGATTTTATATCCATCTGTAAAGTTATAAATGTAAGCCAGCAAGCCAGCCACTATATCATAGTACTTTATGAATTACTAGAGGCCCGATGCATGAAATTTGTGCACTTGGGGGGGGGGGGTGTTGTCCCTCAGCCCAGCCTGCACCCTCTTCAATCTGGGACCCCTCGAGGGATGTCTGACTGCCGGTTTAGGCTTGATCCGATCGGATCAAGCCTAAACCAGCAGTCGGACATTTCTCTCACAATCTGGGACTGCTGGCTCCCAACCGTTCACCCGCCTGCCTGCCTGATTGCCCCTAACTCTTTCTGCCTGCCAGCCTGATCAACACCTAACTGCTCCCTTCCTGGCCCAGTCGCCTCCAACTGCCCTCCCCTGCTGGCCCAGTCACCCCTAACTACCCTCCCCTGCTGGCCTGGTCGCCCCTAACTGCCCTCCCCTGCAGGCCTGGTCTCCCCTAACTGCCCTCCCTTGCTGGCCTGATCACCCACAACTGCCTTCCCTTGCCGGCCATCTTGTAGCTGTGGGTGCCACCATCTTTGAGGGCGTGAAAGTCAGTTAGCATATTCCCTCCTTATTGGCTGTGGGCACCGCATTCTTTGCAATGGTGTGAGGGTCAATTAGCATATTCCCTCTTTATTAGATAGGATGATAGACCATAGTCATGTTTTGACCCTTAAAGTACACAAAGTACCTATTATATATGTCAGTAATTACATCTGTGTAATTATGTCAGTTCAATTCTTACATAGTAACTATACCATTTTACAACCCAACTTGCAATGTAAGAGGGTTCCAGTTTCTCTATCTCTTCACTAACACTTGTTTTCCCTTTTTTTATTGATAGCCATTCTAATGGGTATAAAGTAGTATTTCATTGTAGTTTTGCTATTCATTTCCCTAATGATTAAAGATGTTGAGAATTTTTTCTTATGCATATTGGCCCTTGTTGCTACTTATTAATATAAATTCTATGATTCAGTCAAGCCCTAATTCTTTCCCTTTCACCCCCAACCAAATTCTTTGCTTATGCTTTACCCTCATTTAGCTATCATGATTCTGCCATATTCTTTCTCCTCTGTGAAGTAAGTTTCCAGAATGATTCTAGGTTCTAGATAGTAACTATTAGGAGATCATATATGATCGTCTTTTATGTTGCTGGCTTCCAGATAATATATTTACATATATATATATTAATAATTTCTTTTAATCATTTAGCGAGCTTATTGAGAGTTTAATTGGATTCAGTTATATAGTATGTTGATTATTGAAAGCTTCTCTGGGGGGTGGTGCATTGATAGTAGACCTATAATCAATGAGTACTTTTGATATATTTTGGGTTTGTATATTGTTTGTGTAAATTAATTTTCTAGGAGGAAAATAGGAAAGAAGGCATTGATCTCCACTATGATTTCTGAATCTCAGCACTGTTGACATTTTGGGCCAGTAATTATTTGGTGACATCCTGTGCTTTGTAGGATGTTTATGAGTATTCCTGGCTTCTGCCCACTAGATGCCAGTAGCATCTCCCACTTGTGACAACCATATACTTCTAGATATTGACAAATATCCCCTAGGGAACAAAATTGGGTGGGGCTTTTTTCCTGAATACCCCCTCCCCCAGCTGAGAACCATTGATCAATACCAAAACTCTCAAGTTTTTATTTTGAAAACTGTAATCCAGAGTTTGAGAGAATTCTTTTCTTTTCTTTTTTTTTTAATATATATTTTCTTGATTTTTTTACAGAGAGGAAGGGAGAGGGATAGAGAGTTAGAAACATCGATGAGAGAGGAACACTGACCAGCTGCCTCCTGCACACCTCCCACTGGGGATGTGCCTGCAACCAAGGCACATGCCCTTGACCGGAATCGAACCCGGGACCCTTGAGTCCGCAGGCCAACGCTCTATCCACTGAGACAAACCGGTTTGGCTGAGAGAATTCTTAAAATAATTTTAAAAAAACCACCATCACCATGATTTCTGTGGAAATTGTGCTGTTTTGAGAAGATATTTTATAACAAGTAGGGAAGAAAAGGTTTTGGTTTAGGAACCTACTTAACATTCAGGGGAGGGGAACCTTATGATTCTAGTTGTAGTAATTCTGGTAACTACAGATACACTTTGTTTTAGACTTTGATAAATTATTTTTTCTGCCGAAACCGGTTTGGCTCAGTGGATAGAGCGTCGGCCTGCGGACTGAAGGGTCCCGGGTTCGATTCCGGTCAAGGGCATGTACCTGGGTTGTGGGCACTTCCCCAGTGGGGGATGTGCAGGAGGCAGCTGATCGATGTTTATCTCCCATCGATGTTTCTAACTCTCTATCTCTCTCTCTTCCTCTCTGTAAAAAATCAATAAAATATATTTAAAAAAAATTATTTTTTCTTTCTTTCAGCATATTATGACAAGACCATTTTTCATAGAGTTGTACCTGGTTTTATAGTCCAAGGAGGAGATCCTACTGGCACAGGAACTGGTGGAGAGTCTATCTATGGAGCCCCATTCAAGGTGAGACCTAATTTATTATTATTACTTATTTGCGAATCAGCTTGGATTTCTTAATTGAAAATAATTATGCCCCACAAGAATAAAATGCATTTCACATTAGTGCACAAAATCTGGTGTCTATCACATAATTAGAATTACACAGGTATAATAACAGCACTTACCCTATCAAGAATTATTTCTAAGTTGTCTTATCACAAACTATTATGCTAGATTGAATTCAGGTGGAGCTAACGGTGAGTGAAAAATAGAAAAACCTGATATAGCATATTTCCTGATACTTGCCTATGTTTGATTCTGCAACTCTGTAGATGTAAAACATTTTTAGAACATTGCATATGCCATTCCATTTTAAAACATTTTGTTTAATACTATATGAACTTTGTATCAATCTGCTTGGACCTCTGTAACAAAGTACCATTGACAGGGTGTCTTAAACAACAGCAATTTATTTTTACAATTCTTGAAGCTAGGAAGTCCAAGATCAAGATATGGGTTCCTGGTGAAGGTTCTCTCCCTGGATTGAGAGAAAGAGAGAGAGAGAGAGAACATGCGCACGCTAGCTCTGGTGTCTCTTCTTCTTATAAGGGCACCAGCCCTACTGGGTTTGGGCTTCATTCTTATGACCTCCTTTAACCCTTAGGATCTTCTTGACAGGCCCTATGTCAGATATAGTCACCTTGGGGTTAGAACTTCAAAACAGGAATTTGGGGGAGCACAATTCAGTCCATAATAGATTTAATTCTAAATTTTATACAATAGATAGAACTCTGTAGCACAAAACGCATGCCATAACAGGAACTCAGCGGGAAAGAAGAAAGAAGCAACATAAAATTGTTATCAAAAGGAGTGAATATTAATAAAGAATAGGTCAGTGGTTTGTTAATTACCAACATAGATTTAAAAAGAAAAAAGAGTTGATGTTATGCTTAAGACATTAAGAATAACAGTGGGTTCAGGTAAAAGCTGAAAGTTAAGTTATTTGTTAATCTGATAGTACCAATATCATGTTCTTTGAATGAGTAAATCTTAACAGCTCTTAAAAGATGGGTGTTTTTGAAGACTTTGTGTTTATACTAATGGATAGAGTACCTGGAGTTTCCTTTAATATTTAACTGGGTCACTGATTCTTGCAAAAAATATTTGAACTGTTTTTGTTTGCTTTAATTTCTAGATGATAGTATCTTTAGAAAATGTGGAATGATTATAAAAGTTTCTCACATATTTATATTTTACCAAATTGAGGTATCTTATGGTTTTACAGCCTCCACCTAGTAGGAATCATTCCTTTATTCTATTATTTGGTGAAACAGAATAGCTCTTTTTGGCAGTTTATTTCTAAATGGAGATTTTTGCTAATCATGTTCAGGTAATGAGTTGTCTTGGTAAATTTTTCAGTTAGGTCATTTTTAATACAGTATGCAGAGTTATGATCCTTTGAGTTTAAATCTCTTGAAAATTATTCATTAAGGGAAAATAGCCTCTTTTCTGAAAAGTATTGATTATATAACAACTATATTATAAATGAGTCTAGAATGCGACCTGGACAGAAATTCTATTAACTAAGAGACTAATGTTTATGTTATGTAATGTAGCCTGACCATGGCAAGGAAACCACCTTAAAAAAGCTTGCTGCTGCCCTTTTAAAAAAAATTCAATTTAGGACTCTAAAAAATACAGTAAAGCACATAACATAATCATAGTAGATTTCTTGAATTAAAAAAACAAGGAGGAAGCAATCGTTTCCTGGCTTAGAATGGGTTGGAGGGGGGAGGTGGGCGGCAATAGTTGAAGACTCTTCAGTGATTCAAAGGTAATTTTCTTGGAGAAAAAATAGAAGGTTCTAAAAGCTTAGATGACTTTGAGGGATGGGAAAACGGGAATGACTCTTAGAAATCCATTCCCCTTCAAATACCCTTTGTCTGTGTAAATAGGCAGATTTCCACGAAATAGGCTAAATTTGTAGCTGAGTATATTCAGAAGATACAGGCTACTGAAGTCAAGTTTAATAGCATTGAAGGAATAGTAAATATTAGATATGGTTAAACTTGAAAAACAGTTAAATACAACTTCAGCATTTTTTATTAGAAGCTTTATGGAACCTTGTTGGTTAAATGAATATGAAGGGCCTTATCACTGAGGTCATTCACTAAATCTTTTCTTTTTTATGCTTCAGGATGAATTCCACTCACGATTGCGCTTTAATCGGCGAGGACTGGTTGCCATGGCAAATGCTGGTCCTCATGATAATGGCAGTCAGTTTTTTTTTACACTGGGTCGAGCAGATGAACTTAACAATAAGCACACCATCTTTGGAAAGGTTTGTGTCCATTATATTAGGCTTCCGGGATACATATGATCAACTTATCTATGAGCTGCCTTCTTAAATTATTCCCTAGGATATTTATTTATTTTTGAAAATGACAGACTATATTCCTGTTATAATGAACTATGAATTTTTGTGTGTGTTTCAAATAAGACATTGGTTGTGACTTCAAACTTTATTTTTCTAAAATCATACTAACCATATTAGCTACTATGCCATTCAGCTGATACCATTTTTTATGATTTTTGAAAGACACCTAGGTAATAAAACTTAGCAGTTTAATGTTTATTTTGTTAATGATGAATTCCCTTAAGTTTAAAGTGGAAGTTATAGTAACATTAAAATTGTTTACCTGAAATATTACTTTCAGTAATAATTATTTAATCCTGCACACAATCAACATCGTATCAGGGAATGTCATTTCCATAGAATTTTTAACAGTTTTCCTTAAAAAGGTTTTTGAAGGTTTTCTTTTCTTACTCTTCTCCCTTCTCATAAATACTACATCCCTGTATGTTTTGTCTTGGGCATGTTAGACATCACTAGTGTATTAGCTCCCTCTACTGGTTCGGTAAGAATGGTTTCTCCATATCCTAGGCAAAACTGGATGTTGGGAGGATGAAAGGGAAAAAACAAACTTAGCACAAATATCAAATTGGAATTATTTTAAAACTTGATAAATGTTGAATGAAAGGAGTCCCGCTAAAAACATGCAATACAATATTGTTGCTTAATACTTAACAACGTGGGTTAAGAAGTATGCATTGGCACAGTTGAGCCACTCTGACACAGGTTGCTGATGTTCATAGATTTTACTTTCTACTATTTAAAAAAATAAGTGTTTAATAAAATGAGATTTAAGTTGCCATTCTGCACCATTGTTTACAGTTGATGTTATGTAATCTACACATTCTATAACTAACAATGGTTAGAATTCTGAAAGGCCGTCACTGTGGGCTCTGTAACTTCTTTGAACCTCAGTTTTCTTATCTGGAGAATGAAGATAATGGTAATAACTACTTTTAGGATATTTGTGAGGATTAAATGAGATATCTGCAAAGCAATTACCACATTATTATTTGCTTGTTTTACTCTATTATAAAGTCTACATTTGTTTCTGATGTTTGAATGAAAAGTTGTCATTCAGTAAGAGGTTATTTGGCACAATATTTTCGTTTTTAATAAAAGTACCAGTATATATTGGAAATTTCACAAAGATTTTATTGAGGGGTTGGACTTCATCTAGGCTTTTTCCTCTTAAGATGAAGATGCTTTGTTTGCATTATTTAATGCATATGCTCTGATATAATTATATGAAATTCCCTTTTAATTATTTAAAATATATTTTCAAAAGTGTTCCCTTATTTCAAAGAATGAATGTAATAATTTGCAATTAAATTTTTGTTTTTATTTAATAGATTACAGGGGATACAATATATAACATGCTGCGATTGGCAGAAGTAGACACTGATAATGAAGAAAGACCACTTAATCCACACAGAATAAAAAGTTGTGAGGTAGGAGTATGATTAGTATAAGATATAGCACTTAAATCAGCGGTTCTCAACCTGTGGGTCACGACCCCTTTGGGGGTCGAAGGACCCTTTCACAGGGGTCACCTAAGACCATCGGAAAACACATATATAATTACATATTGTTTTTGTGATTAACCACTATGCTTTAATTATGTTCAATTTGTAACAATGAAATTGG
This sequence comes from Myotis nattereri, assembly GCF_964212035.1. Lineage (NCBI taxonomy): Eukaryota > Metazoa > Chordata > Mammalia > Chiroptera > Vespertilionidae > Myotis > Myotis nattereri. The sequence goes on from NC_138079.1 coordinate 33,633,409, forward strand.
GGGTCACCACAACATGAGGAACTGTATTAAAGGGTCGCGTCATTAGGAAGGTTGAGAACCACTGACTTAAATGGTCATATAAGAAAAATTGTCAGTATTTTTTTAAAAAGTATAGTTTATTGATTGTTTTTTAAAGGGAGAGGCAGGGAGAGGGGGAGAGAAACAATAGATGTGAGAGCCTAACATTGATTGGCTTCCTCCAGCATGCCCCCTACTGGGGACTGAACCCAGCAATCTGACTGGGAACCTTTTGGCAACCAACTGAGCTACACCAGGCAGGGCTGATGGGTACTATTTTTAAACTATCAGATGAAGTCTTTATACTAAATCTAGTCACAACTCAGATTTTATCTGTGTAATTTAGGTACGGTTTTTTTTCTTTAACCCTCGCTCGAGGATATTTTTCCCATTGATTTTCAGAAAGAGTGGAAGGTAGAGGGGATGGGAAAGAGAGGAGAGAGAGAGAAGAGAGAGAAACATCAATGTGAGGGAGACACATTGATTGGTTGCCTCCTGCATGTGCTCCGACAGGGCCAGGGGTCGAACCTGCAACCCATGTATGTGCCCTTGACTGGGAATCGAATCTGAGACCCTTCAGTGGTGTGTGGATCAGCACTAACCATTGAATAACATGATCAGGGCTAGAACAATTTCTGATTAAGACTTGTTTTAAATTGAAAGTTTTGAATTCTAAGATGAAATTTTAACTGATAATCTAATGAATGAAAAGCTTAACTCAGAATGGAAAGTTAGAGGAATTAGGTTTATTTAATCCAATCAAGTGACTTCATTGGTAACTTAAGAGTGATCCTTCATTGAAGGAGCCATTGAGGGTGATCTTTAAGAACATTTGATTTGGAGTCAAAATCAGGAAAGATCTGATTTTGTTTCTCATACTATATATTAAGTTTTCTTGAATATTTTTTCCCTTTGTAAAATAAAAATAAGATATCCTTTACTTAATAGCACATAGGATTATTGGGAGAATACATTGAGGCCATGTAAGTGGAAGCACTTTATGTAGTATATGTTTCACTATACTTACAATGTTTTTGTGAGGAAAAATTATAGACACTAATGTCAATACAATTAAATATTGTTTTTAATTTTCAAAATGTTTCTTTTCATAGGTTTTGTTTAATCCTTTTGACGACATCATTCCAAGGGAAATAAAAAAGCTGAAAAAAGAGAAACCAGAGGAGAAAGTAAAGACATTGAAACCCAAAGGCACAAAGTAATCATAGTAGGAAGATTTTTCTTCAGTTTGTAAACAGCTCTGATTCATTTAGTTCACTTCATTTCCTTTTGTAAACATTGTTTACTAGTGAGGGGGAGGCCAGTTTGGACCAGGGAGATATCTGAATTAGGAGTATGTGTATTCTATTCTGCATGGGCATTTCTTGTATTCAAATACAGTATATAACTTAAACTTAAGCTAAAGAAGTATTGCCTCAGATGTCCATATAAAATCTGTATTAATATAAATAAGCAGTGATTACTACAGCAATTACTTATATAAATGAGTTATTGAGAATTGTTCTGTTTTTTACTTGTTTTTCAATTAATATATGCTCAGTATAAGGAAATTGGAAAGTAAAATATGAAGTATATGACAATGTTTATATAACTTTTCACTCCTTTTTTGGTGTTTATAAATATTTTTAAGTATAAAGCTCTTTCTGTATTCTAGATTATTTCCTTAGAATAGTTTTCAAAAAAATAGAAACTCTTTTTTTTATTAAGTTCCAGCATTTTGTGAACAGTATTCTTTACATTATTAGTTTGTTTTATTAAAATAGATATTGAGTGTTAGATTTCAATTGATTCTTTTATTGAATTATGGCATCCATATTAGGGATTTTATTATACTTAAAGTGTTAGGTTCAGATAGTTCTAAATATAATCCTGCCTAACCCAGTAAATAAAAAGCAAACTTTATTAATCTTTTTGGCTTTTAGTTTCCCCATCTTAGAAAATGGAGATTATAATAAATATAACACCTGGTTGTTATGAAGCTTAAATGAGAAGGGAAATTTGAAAATACTCAGTAGTAAGGCATTTAATACATACTCATTTCTTTCCTTGATACCCTACAATATAAGTAAGTTAAGTTGTTTTCATAAACTCTCAGATATGAGCAGACAGTTTAATAAGCAGTTGATGTCTTATGGCAAAATAACTTTATATAGAGCTATGTATTTAATTTCCTTTTATTTATTTATTTATTTAGAATAATTTATCTTTGGGTGAAAGGTCACTCTCACTATGTTCCGATACAATATTTTTTTTCTATAGTTTATCTTGACAACAAGCTCCAAAGTTGGGTATTTTTGTTTTTAATTCATAGTAAATATATTGGGAATTATGTGGTAGTCATTGATTGCATCTAGGTTTTGAAGTAGAAGTTTCTCTTTTATTACCAAATCTTTTATTTTTATAATACTTGAGGAAGAGTTTTTTACTTATTTATTTATTTTTTTTTATTTCAGAGAGGAAGGGAGAGGAAGAGAGAGAGATAGAAACATCAATGATGAGAATGAATCATTGATCGGCTGCCTCCTGCACTCCCCTACTGGGGATTAAGCCCACAACCCAGGCATGTGCCCTTGCCTGGAATTGAACCTGGGACCCTTCAGCCTGCAGGCTGACACTCTCCACTGAGCCAAACCAGCTAGGGCTTGAGGAAGAGTTTTAATAACAAATTATTTATTTTTCTTGGGAAATCTTTGGTTTGAATGCTCAAAGAAGAAACTTAATTTTTTCTCCCCATAGGCTATTTTACAGTTTTGTTTAGCTTATGAATTTTAATATATTAAGCCATATTTTGGCAGACACTAGATTAATTGCTTCCCATTTGTAGTGCTCTCAGGTCTATATATTTATTAGTTTTTCAGAATTCTCAATTTTGATAACCAGTGTTGATAAATATAAAAAGCTTAATTATTTCTGTCATGTTTGATTTAGTATATTTAATGGTAGTGCTCAGAATGGATTTTTGGCCATTAGTTTAGTCTAGTATATGAATCATATGTGATCTGAAGCCAAAACTATAACATTATGCTGAAAATATAGATCTTTAGTATATTTCTACTGAATATTAAGTAATAGTGTCTACTGTTAAACAAAAGTGTCTCTTCTTGTAAGTTCTACTCTATTTTTTTTGCTAATAAGAGGGCAGGAGGGGGTTGGGTAAGAGATCAACCGAAGGACTTGTATGCATGCATATAAGCATAACCAATGGACATAAGACACTGGGGGGTAGGGGAGGCCAGGGGATTGTCAAGGGCGGGGAAAAAAAAAGGAGACATATGTAATACTCTTTGTAATACTTTAAGCAATAATAAAAAAAATAATGTTCATCATAAAAAAAAGATATTTTATAAGTTTTGTTTAATTTTTTCTTTCTAATTTTCTTTCATTCTTTTTTCCTTTTTATTAATTAGAAATTTTAGTTTGCTTTCATTTGGAGAGGAAGCTGAGGAAGAAGAGGAGGAAGTAAATCGAGTTAGTCAGGTAAAACCGTAATTTTCCCTTTTTTCTGAATTGTAAAAAAAATTAAGGTTTATATCTTACTCATTTTTGTATTTCCGGCTGTACATGGAGCACATTCAGTAAATGTTCATGGAACTAATTTGTAAAATGATTTATGGTCCATAATATTTGCATCTTCAGAGAAGATTTGCCCTCTTAAAAAAAACTCATGGACATGGACAACAGTGGTGATAGCATGGGGCAGGTGGGGGAGGTGGAAGAAGGTATGGGGGGATAAATGGTGATGGAAAAAAAGAAAAAAATTGATAGTTTTTTTTAACCTGGAATTTTTTTTTCCAGTCAGTTAGAACTAAAGTTAAAGAACTTTATGATTCAGATTTTAATTGCTATTTGTTTAATGGGTTTTCTAGATGATAATGTTTATTTTTAGTATTATAAACAGTGATAGACCAAAGCTCTTATATGCATTTAAATATTTATATATATTTATTCATTTTTTCAATTCTCATCACAGCCCTTTAAATTAGGTATTATTATTATTATCCCCATTTTACCCTTGATTATATTAAGGTATAGGTAGGTTATAATTTGCTCAAAGTCACAGAAGCAGTAAGTTATCGAGAGCTGGGATTTGAATCTACATTTATCTCGCAATAAAATCCATGTCTTTGGATTATATATTTCCTCTTGGCCTTTTACCTCACAATACTTCCCTTTTGCCTTCAAGTGTGATGTTCCTCAGTCTCACTTTCCCCACAGTACTCATTGCTGAAACCCTTACAGTGCCCTGCCATTGTTCAGAGCAGTGATTCTAATAAGTATACTTCAAGAAAATCATCTGAAGTGTTTTCACTCCCCAAGATTCTGATACATTTTCCTTTTTGGAAAGTTAGCAAACACTGAGATCTAAGGATTAGGTTCAGAGTCTTTACTGTAGTAATTAAAACTCTATAACCTAACACTGCCTTACTTGCTTAACTTAGTCACCTATATCTCACCAACACTAACAATAGTATTGACTTAAAAACACATTATTGTTACCCTTGTCTTTACTTCTTTATCCATGTACTTTGCTCCCCTAACCATTGAGCATAGTTTTGGTAGGCTAACATCGAGCATATAGTAAGCGTGCTACTTACACCCCTTGTATTAAAACTGAATTACAGTGGGCACATATTAGAAATATTTTGGTCATAATTTTTTTTTTCACTGACGTCAGTGTTCTTGATTGATCTGTTTGCTACTATGATTCAATTATCACCTGTAAACTAATATTCTGAACAAGGAGACAAGGCTGAATATTTCTTCTGGGCTCTTCCTCATTCTGAGTGCCTTGAGGAAGAATCTCTACTTCAGGTGTCAAAATTAAATTCCTCTTTACATGAAAACTTCCTTTCCCCATTCCTTATCAATGTCACTGATATGTCTGTCACACCAATAAAGTCATCTTCATTAGATGTCAGTGCACTGGTCTTGCACTATTCATGATTCAAATGTGTGTCTCATTAACATGAAAGATTTACTATGCCATGATCCTATGGGTATATTTGTAAATGGACAAAACCACAAATGTTAGATCTGGGAATTGCCAGGATTCCCTTTCATTGATGTTTTCTAAAGATGTTAAGTTTCCTTGCATACTCATGCCTTCCCCACAGTCTTCCTAACCATTTTCCCTTTTGTTTGAAGCATGCTCTCTCCTTTATGTGGCTAATTGTTGTTTTTTCTCTAAGATTTAGCTCCACTATCAACACCTGACTACCTCTACCTCCCTCCCCTACCCAACTTCTACCCAGGCTGAGCTTAACTTCTTTCAGTGGTAATCTGCCTCTGGCCTTCAGAAGCACTTATTATACTGCATTGTATTGATTTAATAAATATTTGACTGTGCCAAATACTTAGTTTATATAATCTTTATAACAACCATATCTCATATAAATTTTGTGAATGAAGAAACCAATACTCAGAGAGGATATGTAGCTTTTCCAAGACTGTAAGTAGAAGATGTGGAATCAGAAATTTGAAGTTAGGTTTCTGTAGCTATTTAAGTCTCTATTATGATTTTGAATGCTGCAGAAGCTGCCTAGTTCAAACATAAGCCATTTAAAAGGCTGGCCAGAAATTTCACTGGTAGCACAGCATCCTGGGGTGGAAGGCAGCCTAGTGCAATTTGCCTATGCCGTTCCCTATCTCCCATAGGGTCCTGGATTCTAGGTTGAGCAGCCTTGGAGATCAAGAGTAGGACAAAGGAGTTTTTCCTGTCAATCTTGAATTAAATATTTAATTTAGTTGAGTTAAATATCTGGTTGAAAGTGTTTTGTTCACAATTACTGTGAGATTGTCTTCACTAGGAAATTAGTTGAAAGTTTTTCTATTTGTAACAGCAGCATGTGTTAAATGTTTAAAGCTTATCTTCCTTCTGCTGCACAACATTAAAAAAAAAAGATATGTTTAACTTATACTGAATATAGTAAATTTGAAATTCCAAAAGCACTTTGAGCTTGCTACAAGGTTGTTATGTGGAGGGATACCACCACAGATAATGTTAGCTGGTTCTTTATGTTTGTCCTTAAACCTGAAAAATACTTTAAACATTAGAAAGACTAGGTAAATGCTTTCCTCTTTGCCAAGAAAATTGCAACCTACAGTCCATTAGCAAATGAGTAGTATAACCCTAGTATTGTGTCATCATATTTCTCTCATCTGACTCTTAAATAGGATGGGCTATGTGATAAAATTATCACATTTTTGTTTTTGACTTTTAAATCTATATATCCCAGCTGGCTTACTCTTCTTTTTCTGCCTACTGGATATCTCCCTGTTTGAATATCCTGCTAGTTACCCAGGTCCTAGCCAAGGCTTAATTCATTATATTTTCTTCTCAAACTTCCCCGCGTCCTGTGACTTTTCTTTCTATTCCCTGGCATCAGTATCCTCTAAATATTTTAGATTCAGTTTTGACTTTTTTCTTAATTTTACTCTGCACAACCAGTTAGTTTTATTGTCCTACCAGTTTTTCATCCATACTGTATCTCAAATCTATTTTTTTCTTTTAATTTATATTGCTGCTACCTTTGTTTAGGCCTTCATTATCTCTAGCCTCAGCTGCCGTGTAGTCTACAGACTGGTCTCCCATCTCCCTTCTCTTCTTCCCCTTCCACTCAATACTCTCAGAATAGTCTTTCTGAAGCCTCATTGCTCTCTGCTGACTGTAGATATAAGGCCAAATTCTTTGGCCTGTTTCTTCCAGCCCCTGTGTTCATGACTCCTCTTTGCCAACTCTGTCTTTTAGCCTCATACTTAAATTTCCCTGCTGGTAAAAATCACTGATAGTACTTTTTAAAAAAGTAGATTCCTAGGCCCCATCTCAGACCTACTGAATCAGAATCAACAAGGAAGGAGGGGCCTGGGATGCTGTACTTTTGTTGAATTCCCTGTAATTCTTATCAGGGAAATATAGGAAACACTACATCAGCAGATCTGAACTATTTGCTGTCCTATATAATAAAAGCATAATATGCTAATTAAACTGGACATCCTCCCGGATGACCTTCCAGATGAATTCAGGGCTGCGAGGGCTGAGGCAGAGGCGGTCGCAGCGGCGGGGGCCAAGCCTCTGGCATGATTTTTGTGCATCTGGCCTCTAGTTTTACATAAATGCCTTGTGTTTTCCCTTTTGTGTTTGTGTCTTTGTTTGTGTTCTTCTCCCTGCCTGAAGTGTCCTATCCCACTTCTGATATCAAAGTTATGTTTATTTTCATAACCTAAAATACAGTCTTTTCTAAGTGTCTTTTCCACTTTTTCATAATCTTTTCTTTTTCTGGTCTAACCTTTGCCTTGTGATCCTTACATTTTGTTTTTAAAAACATTTTTTGCTTTATTGTATAAGAACCCTGACTTTGTTGTCATTGTGTACTACTAAAACATTATCCCCTTTTCTTTCTGCCTTATTGTGTGGAGTTCCAGGCTGTGAGTTCCTTGGTGGTAAACTTTGTGTCATTTTTGAGTGAGAGTGTGTTGGAATAGAAATAGCATGGATTTGAGGTCATACAAACTTACGTTGGCACTTCACTTTCTACTGGTACTTGGTGATCTTGGATAACAGTCTCTCTGAGCCTCAATTTTTCTCTTTGTAACATGGAAATAATATGTACTATTTAGAGTAGTGAAATTAGGCTATGTATATCCTTACATTGATATATTATACAATCTTGGAAATGTTTTTGAAAGTTAAATGTCTTAAAGTAAACAATATGCTCTATGTTATAATTTGTATTTTATTCTCAGAGAGCTAAAGAATATCAAACAATCTCTAATATGACCGTAACTGTTATACAGAAGCTGCCACCCTCATGCTTAAGCAATCTACTTCAGCTTTCCGGGGTAGGAAGCCATATGCACAGTATGACTAGCCTAGTGCCCTTCCACAGCCCTCCCAGAGGGTCCTAAGCACTACCTTGAGCAGCCTGGAGAGCACAAGTCGACACCTGTACAGCATGACTCATCCGCAGCCTGTTCTCCACATAGAAGTGTGTCTTGGCACGCTGTGCAGTGTCTTTGGCCTACAGAATTTAGCTGTTTTGTCTGTTTATATAATGGAGCCATTGTTAAATTCATCTTGAGAAAATAGAACAACAACAAAAATCGTTGAAATTTACTGGCATAGAGGAAAGAAAATTTCTCTACAGGGCACGAGATTAATTCAAAAGAGATTCAGAATGGAAGTGTATTTTGTTTATTTTGTTTTTGAACTATTCTTTAGACTATGAGCACCATTCAAATACATTTTACATTATGGGTAAAATGAACCCGTGGTTAAAAAAAAGGGCGGGGGGTGGGGAGGGGAGAGGCTAGCTTGAATGTTAGAAAAGTCTGACCTATAGAATATATATATATATATATATATATATATATATATATATATATATAGCCTTACTGTTTTAAAAGATATATAATAACCAGAAACAGAGTCTTTTACAATGACTAAGAACAATTTGCAGTTTTAGTAGTTGCATGAAATTAAATATTTCTAGAGGACTTGAAAATAATTGTTTCATTATTCATTTGCTTATCAAGTTTCTTTTTTCAGTGACTCCACAGTGTTAAGCTTTATTCCAGAACCAGTCTAACATCACAAGTTAATAATTGGTGAAGTCTGAATTGAGGCTTTACTTTATGTGAAAGGAGAAATAAGATAGAGTCCCCTCTGGTTTATGGATTATCAGTGTGGGATTACAGACACCGCTTCACCCCACTCATTTATTTGTGACAAGGCGCCTCTCCCACGTGGGTTCACTTTCCTTCATTATTTATTTCAGTATCTTTCTACTACCTGATAAAAATCTCTTTTAGAATAATAGAATTTTATAGCTCAAAGGGATCTAGTCCAACTTCCTTTCTGTATAGATGGGGAAACTAAGACTCTGGTTAAGTGACTTTCCAGACTGACTCATTTCCTTTTTGATAGGATTGCATGATAGGGGGGTGCCATAATGACACATCTCGAGTTCAGGAAAGCACATTGTCAGAGTCTCTCATATTCTTGTGGACAGCATGAGGAAATGTGATCCGGGAGATAGTACAGTCAGATGGATTTATAGCTGATTGAATACTTCTGCCCAAGGAGTGCTTTGTTGTCAATCTGTGCCTGATTATTTGAACTAGTCAGTTGAAATATAATAGGAGCACATGTAAATTCTATACTTGAGTTTAATGAAATCAGCTGAATAGGTATAAGACTTAATAGCCTGTAAGCCCTGGTTGAATTATTAGGAGAGTAAGGTCTCTGGAATAAGGAATTTAACATTCTTTGCATTTTTGCTCGCAGTTGCAGCATTTTGTTCAGTTCTGAACACATTTAAGAAGGATGTTGACAAACTAGCTGCATCCAGAGGCTAAGAGGGTCGTGAGAAGGATGGGGATGATACCAGAAACCATCTCACATGGGGAATGCTTGAGGAACGCGATAGACTTTGGAGAAGTAAAAACTAAGTGAAAATGTAATCCTAGGCTTCACGTATTTGAAAGGTTTTTGTCTGGCAGATGCCTCCCTTTATATTGCTTTCTTAAATAATAGCTTTATTTAATTGTTTGTATTGGTTTAAAGTTTATTCCTGAATCTTTGTGTATAATTTAAATTCAGATGTCATAAAATATTTTCAAATGAAAGCTTATAATCAGACAAGTCATTTTTATGAGGCAAATTAAATGGTAGATTTCATTATAAAAGAATCTCAATAACTAGATTTTAAAATAGTGATGAAATTGTACCACATTTACAATAGTGATGCATATAATATTTCTCTTACTTCAAGATGTTCACATTTTTACTCCAAATGCAGTTATAAAAGGCTTTTTTTTTCTCACCCAGAAAAAGTTATATTGATAGAGAAATATCTTTCAGAATGGAGGGGAGGAAATGAGGAGTAGGAGTAGAGTACTGTAGCACAGTGCCTGGCACAAAGTATATATTTAATAGCAGGAGTAGTTGCTATTATACAGTTCTATTTATATCTTCCTATGACTTGTTTCTCTACTAAAATATAAGTTTATTGAGCACATGAACTTTGAACGTAAAGCATTTATTAAGCATTTGGTCATTGATGAATGTTGTCATACTTGAGAAGCTCTTCCCTTTTGTGTTTTCTGCTTGTTGAATAGCATCTCGTAGGTGCACTCATCTGGCTGCTTGGGCACATTTAAAAAGTGGTTCTGTGCAATGTAAAGAATATACTTGGAGTATAGTGTACATTTATTTCAAATTACTCATGATTTATCTTCTGCGTTTTAATATCTGGGTCAAATTAATTAGTTTAGCTGTATGTAAATCTTATGATGGTTCAGTGTTTGGAAATAGCAATCAATAAACTTATTTTCAAGGATATGTCACTTTTTGAAAGAAAAGATGTTTCTAAAATAATATTTTCAGCCAATTCAGTAAGGTTCTCATTTATAAAGCTTGAGTTTATACTGACATTTTCAGGAACACATTTCTTTTGCTGACCACATTTATTGGTACTAAATTTTATGTAAATTTGTTCACTTGTCCTTTTGGAAGACTGTTCCCCCCCCCCCCCACACACACACACACACTCATGATTTTATCATGCATTCCTTTCTAGAGCATGAAGGGGAAAAGCAAAAGTAGTCACGACTTGCTTAAGGATGATCCACACCTCAGTTCTGTTCCAGTTGTTGAGAGGTTGGTATGGTACTAGTGTGATTCTGAGTTCTCATCTTCTGGCGTAGATGATTTATAGCTTCCTTTGTGAGTAAGCAGTTGTTTCTCATATGTCAATTTTCTTTTCAACCCAGCCAAAAAGCTAAAGCATTTTGACAATGGCAGTAGTAGAGCTTCTCGCTTATGGAGAACAGCACTATAGTCACTTTCACTCCTCTTGCTATCTACTTCAGTTGAACTTATTAAATTTCAAATTGTTAAACTTTTAAATCTTGGGATTGTTGCTTCTCTTTGAGAAGGGAAGATATCTTGCAGTTACATATAATTGCATGTGAAATATTGGGCCAGTGTCTTAAACGGGGACTAAACTACTACTATACCAAGTTTAGCTCAGTTTCAAAAATTCTGTTTCAAAACAGTATTTTCTTAATATCATTGTATTTGAAGGATTTGATTTCATGAACCAGAATATGTCAAGCCAATGAGATAAAGATGAGGCTGTTTTCTGCAGCCCTTTGTTCATAAAAATAGCATTGTTGATTTTTGTTTTGCAATTTTTCTTTTAATTCTATTGATTTTGTGTATGTGTTGATGGAGCATACCTCTTATTCTATTTATTAAAAAATGGCTCATTTTTAGTATGTTTCTAGTTACTCTAGAATGCCATTCTGAAACTCTATGTTGAAATAAGTTTTTGAAGTATTAATCCAACAAAATATTCTAAATTTTTGGGTTACTGAATAATTTTATTACTTCCATTTTGAAGCTAAAATTTACTTGTTTTCCTTATTTTTTTTTTGTAGTGAAAAGGGTGATGCAGCAGGAGATTTAGATGATGTGAGTATCTATATATATGAAGAATTAATATGCAAATTAGGTCTGTACGCTGTAAAGGTCACGACCAGCTCAGGAGGAGGGACTGGGTGTGGCCCGAGCCTGAGATAACAACATGCAGGCTTGGAGCCTGAGAGAACAACACACAGGAGTGCCACTCCAAACCTCCGCAGTATGGCTGGGGGCAGGCCCCCAGCAGACACACACAGGGGTGCTTGCTCTGAGCTTCCACAGCGCAGCTGGGGGAAGGCCCCCAGCGGACACACATGGGGGCATGCTCCAAGCCACCACGGCCAGACTGCGGCCAGACTGCGCCCATAGGGAGCGGGCCATCAGTAGGACATCCCCTGAGGGCTCCCAGACTGTGAGAGGGGGCAGGCTGGTTGAGGGGACCCCCCCCTCCAGTGCACGAATTTCGTGCACTGGGCCTCTAGTTTTATTATAAATATAGTTTGAACAATATACAGAAAATTCAAAATTTTTATAAAAAATTAAATTGTTTTTCTTAAAAGGTTATATACAGGGTGTCCAAAACAAATGTATACACACTTTAACAACTGATAGCTCAATTGATGTTTCTTACTTTTCAGATTTAACCCATTAGAATTAATAATTATTCAAAATGTGTATATATTTTTGGGGACACTCTGTATATTACTTTCATAATTATGCATATCAAATTTTGAAAAAATACGAAAGATTTTAAAAATATATTTTTGCTATTATAATATTTTCTTCCAAGTGTATGTCTACATGTGTGTGGAATCTTATATATTAATTTCTAGACTGTTTTTTCTCCCTATGATATAACATAACTTGAATAATCAAAATTCAGGTGTTATTTTATTTTATTATGTTAAAAGTTGAAATGTTGATGCATGGCTATCCTATATGATGTATGGGAAATACTTGGATCAGTCATTTATAGCAGTATCCCTTCTTTATACACACATTTCAGAAGATTCTCTTTCATGACTGTAGTTATCTTTTTAGTTATACTGGCTTAAAGCTGATAAAAGAGAAGGCAGTTTCCTTTATATATAAGAGATCAAGTTTTTCAAGTCATCTATTTGTCACTTTATGTAAAACCCATTGATCTGTGCATCGTATAATTCAGTAGGAAGTACATAGCTTTCTATGCATGAATACTATTGCCACAGTCAAAAGAGAGGGTTCTTTCTGATTATGGAGGGTAGAGAAAGAATGAATATCTAACCTGTTCAAGAAAACCTTCCTGGAAGAGATGATTGTGTTGTGTCTTATAGAAGAATTAGGAGTTAACTAGATCAAAAAAGGCGGTGAAGGTTCCCCTAGCTCAGAGAATAGCATATGCTAAAGCACAATGACAAAGAGAGATTATCCTATCTAACAAAGAGGGGATATGCTAATTGACCCCCACACCATTGCAAAATATGGCGGCGCCCTCAGCCAATAAGGAGGGAATATGCTAATTGACTGTCCTGCCCTCAAATATGGCAGTGCCCACAGCCAATAAGGAGGAAATATGCTAATTGACTGCTGTGCCCTCAAAGATGGCAATGCCCACAGCCATAAGATGGCGGTGCCCAATCCCCTCAGCCCCACTCTGCATGCCTGCCTCCAGAGTCCCCCAGTCCCCTCAGCCCCCCAGCCTCCTAGGACCGGCCTGAGGTGCAGACAATCCTCGGATGGCAGCTGCCCAGCCACCCAGGGCTGTCCCGAGGCTCAGGTAACCAGGGCCGGCCGAGGCTTGTGCTGTCAGCAGTGGCAGCAGCAGAAGTGTAATGGGGCATCTCCTTCCCCTGATCACCAGGTCGCCTCCTGCCCCTGAGGGCTCCCAGACTGTGAGAGGGGGCAGTCTGGGCTGAGGGACCCCCCACCTCCAGTGCATGAATTTTCATGCACCGGGCCTCTAGTATCTTATATAGGAAGCACAAGCTGAGGTTAAAGTTTGAGAAGGAACTGGCCTTATGTAAGGAGCAGTGAGGATGAGTGTTGAAGGTAGAAGAAACTACACATACAAAAGGCTCTGAAGCAGGAGAGAGTTTGGTATGGAAGACCTAGGTCAATGGTTATCAAATTCTAGGGCTAAAGAATGTCTTAAACATCTTATTGAAAAAATTCACAATTTCTGTTTCTCAAGATTTGGTTTGGAAAGACTGGGATAAGGGCTAGGATTTTATATTTTTTAACAAACAATCCAGGTTACATAGTCTGAGGACCAGACTTTGAGGACCATTGCTCTAAGAGTCTACAACCTCAAGTTAAGAATCTTGCCTCACTGTGACTCAGCTGATCAAAAAAACAATAGAAAAAGATCCCCTTGAAATAGCATCTTTCTTATCCTCCTTTCTTTCGTCCCTCCCTTCCTCCTTCTTTTTCTCCCCACTCCTCTCTCTGTTGATGCTGGGAACTATTCTGGAAGTTGAAGATATAGCAGTAGGCAAAATGGTCCAGAATATTAGCTCTCATAGAATGCTTCCTCTAATTATGGGAGCAAGACCTTAAACACATAATTAAGTAAAATGTAGGTCAGATGAGTGATAAATGCTTTGGGGGGAAAACAGGGAGGGAGAATAGAGTACTAGAGGTGGGTAGGTGGTTCTGCCATTTTAATAGGGTGATCAAAATAAGTGTCACTGAGAGGGTAACATAGCAGAGATCTGAGATGAAAGAGCAAGCAATGCAGATAAATGGAATAAGGATGTTTCAGGCTGGAGAGAAATAACAACTCCAAAATTGGCTAGTGTGGCTGAGATGGAGCTGTATGACATCATGTCAGGGAGGTACAGATTTGAGTAGGGTCTTGAGTGAGTTGGAGATCCACTGAAGGGTTGTGAGAAGAGGAGTAATTGCTGTGACAGATTATAGGAAGAAATCTCAGCTGACCCATCTCTACCTCTTCTACTTGATCCCTGGTTGAGGTCAGCATGCTGGTGATACAGAAGGAGCACAGTTTACTGCACAGAGGGGCTGGGTGTGAATTGAGCAAACAGCCCTGACTGGGTTATCTCACACTTACATAGTTCACCCTGAGCAGAACTCGGGTATTCTCACCTGTAGCATATTCTTCATTCAGCCTTTGCTAATTCAAAACCCAACAAAAAGAAAAACAAACCTGGCTTAAGATGCAATGAAGAGTCTGGAAGTGAAAGGGGAGATGGAATGCCCAGCACATACTCCATTTCAATTTCTACAGGATGAAGAATTTGAGGGTGCAGAGAATGATGAAAACATTGATGGTGATGAGAAGAACCTGATGAGAGAAAGAATTGCAAAAAAGTTAAAAAAGGACCCAAATGCAAGTGTTAAATCAGCTGGAGAGGGAGAAGGGGAGAAGAAATCAGTTAGCCGCAGGTAAGTTGCTTATTGTGCTTCTAGGTATCAGAGTATTTGTCTTTTTATACTTCATTTTAAATTAAGATTGAGTCCTCTGTTCAACTTACTGTTTAAAATACTATTTCATAATGCTTGATATATGTACTAGTTGTGCTAAATTAGCCCATTTGGAAACGTAAAAGAAAATAGGCCAGTTTTAAAGTAATTACAGCAGTGAATCAAATTCCACTTCATTTTTCTCTGATCTCATCTTTAAAATCCTCTATATAATTTGTTATATATGAGCAAGCAATATTTTAGCTAGATAGGGAAGGTTGTGTTTGTTTAATATTAATGAGAGCAGCAGAATAATTGTGTAGAATGAAAAGAGATGTCTTCAGATTCAGGTGAGTAAAATTTGTCAAAACTGGTTAAGGAAAATGTGTGGGCATGAAGCATTTTTAAGTACCTTTTCAAGTCTGATTTATACCATATACCCCTCCTAATCTCTATAGTATTATAAAAAAATTTCAGCAAATGCCTGATAAAGAGTTGTTGAACTTTGTGACTCACATTTTATTCTCCTGAATTTCAACTTAATTGAAAAATTCTCCTTTGTGATTCTATTATTACAACTTTATGGTATATGTTTTAAATAATATTGCTTTAAAAAGTAATACTATTTGTTTTTTTTGGATGGCTTACATTTGGGGATAACATAGGTGTAAGTACATATAAACAACATTTTTTTGTGGTTGTTTCTCACCTTCTTATAAAAAAAACTTTAAAAAGTATTCCCATGTTATCATTGCTTAGCTCCCTTAATTTTTTTCTTTATGTAACTAGAAAAGTAATTTTCAAAAATTTTCACTGATGTTACAACCTTTTGCATTCAAAAATGGTACTTAGCAGTTACTTTAAATATCTTTTCTTTTTCCAGCAACATTCACCTGACAAGTAATCACTGTTGAGTAATTTAATAAAGTAGATTAACTTTGGGCCAGTAATAACTGAAGATTTTGGTGATTATGCTTATTCATAAATGGAGTTGATGAGCCTCTCATCACCTTTCTTTTAGTCAAATCATGAATATAGTGAAGAATCCTTTATTTCTCTCTCTCTCATTCAAAACAGATTTTCTGCTTTTTAAGAACTATGAGTTAGGTTTGTAATGTGACAAAAATATATTTTTAATTTTAATAAATAAAACATATTTGCTGTTTAAATGTTTCCTTAAGTTTTCAACTTTATCTTGTGGGCCTTAATACAATTTCAAATACTTATGTACCCTCTAATTAATAGAACTTATAATTTAGCAAAGTTGAAGTTTCTGTAAGAACTAAAGAAAGCTTATTTAACAAAATTGGCCTTAATAAACACCAAACATCTATTTGTAAGTGTTCTCTTTCCCAAATTTTCAATATTCACATCTTCTTCTCTCCCTCCTTCATCCTGTTTCTCTCCTACCTACAAAGGAAAATAAAAGAAAAATAAGATCAGGAGAAAGTACTAATTTCTTAGGGAAAACACAGTTTTTCACTCTTTTTTTATACATTTCCATGAGTATCTAATTGCCATTTATTTTAAGAACAAAAAATTTCCAAAATCATTACTGCTTTTGGTCAGTTATACTAGCTTCACTATACAGTGGGGCCTTGACTTACGAGTGTCCCGACTAACGAGTTTTTCGAGATACGAGCCATCTCTCGGCCCATTTTTTTGCTTTGAGTTGCAAGCTAAAATTCGGGTTATGAGCCAGCTTCAGATACCCCACCGCTAGTTGGCACAGCGAACGTCACAGTGAAAGCCACAACATCAGCCCAGCATCACGTGTCTCACTCGTTCACTTTTTGATTAGACATACGAGTAATTTGAGTTACGAGGTCAGTCACGGAACTAATTAAACT
This sequence comes from Myotis nattereri, assembly GCF_964212035.1. NCBI lineage: Eukaryota > Metazoa > Chordata > Mammalia > Chiroptera > Vespertilionidae > Myotis > Myotis nattereri. The sequence continues at coordinate 33,650,119 of NC_138079.1, forward strand.
CGTAAGTCAAGGCCCCACTGTAGTTTAAGTCTCAAGTGAGTTTTATGTTAAAAAAACAGAAAACCTCTAAGAGTCTTAAAAAATTGTAAGGTGGTGAAAAGGATATTTATATTTAAAGGAAAATGACTGTTCAGTCTAAGTTGAATTATAATGGAAATAGCTGCCAGCCAGCTAGGACATTAGTGTAAAATTATTATCTACTAGAGGCCTGGTGCATGGATTCGTGCACTGGGGGGAGTGTGTGGCCTGCAGGGATCAGCTGCTGTGGGAGCGCTGCTCATCCTGGTCAGCCGAGTGGCGCGCCCACTGTGGGAGCCCACTGACCACCAGGGGGCAGCTTCTGTGTTGAGCGTCTGCCCCTGGTGGTCAGTGCGCATCATAGCAACTGGTTGACCAGTTGTTCTGGTTGTTCCACTGTTTGGTTCCTGGGTTTTTATATATATAATTAGATTTAAAACTCAGTGATTTTGCTATATACAAACTTTTCATCTGGATGTGCCTGAAGTATTCTATTATCCTTTGGTCAGTTTCTTTTTCAAGCAGGAGGGATCAGGGACTAGACTAGTCTACCAGCCCTTTCAGCAAAGAGCCACTTGATATTGCTTTTATTGGTAAAGAAACATCTGGAATCTGTTAAAGCTGCTTATCACTTTGTATATTAAACCTACAGCAGGTTTGCTGAGTACTTAATATTTAAGCTGGGGAATGGTACTTAGCAATATAATTTTCAACAAATTTATATAGAGTACAATCTTTTCTTAATAATCTATTCTCAGCAATGTCTCCAGTTGTTCCATTGAAAAGTACTCAGGAGTTTGAGAGAAATAAGTCCAAAGTTCTCCCTACCTCCTCTCCGTTCTTTTTTCTCATTATATTTATTCTGACTTCTTTAGGATTTTGGTCCCTTGCCTCCTCCCTTTTCTAAACGCATCAGTCTCACTCTCGTTCTTATTCAGCCCACCTTCTCTAAGCCTATATCTTGAGTACTGGATGTTGATGAGCAAAAGCACACAGCCAAGTACAAGCCCAGCCTTAGCTGTGCCTGCAGTACCTCTTTGTTCCCCACTTCCCAGGGTGCTTACTTCAACCCCAGCCTCACTCTCATCAGGTCACCTGACAGCCTGTTCTGTGAACTAGGAGTGCCTTCTTCAACTCATTCTTTTCTCTTAAAACCCTTATGCTTTTTAGACCTTACAGTTTAAAGGTAGAGGAATCCCTCTGTCCTTTCAAAATGATCCCATTCTCTTTCCTTTGGCTTCAGTTTTCTCTCTTCCCTGGTTCCTTTCCTTAGGCTTGTGATTAAGCATCTTCCAGCATTCAAGAGTAAAAAGAAAATCATTCCATTTTATGTCCTGTCTCCACCTTCTTACTTTGCACTTATTTCTAAATACATATCATTGAGCTTTCTCCTCATCACTCCACTAAAACTCCTCTCACTAAGGCCACTTAACTGACAAATGTAATGGCTGCTTTCCAGTTTTCGTTTTTCTTGGTGTTTGTGCTATGGATTTGACATTTTTTTTTATCTGTCCTTTCAAAACTGATCTTCCTCAAGAACCGAATTCTTAAAATGTAATCTGTGGGCCAATAGTATTAATATCACTTGGGGAGTTTTTTAGAAATGCTGAGTCACAGGCCCCAGCCCACACTTTCCAAATCAGAATTTGCATTTTAACAGTATCCCCAGGTGATTTGTGTGTCTATTCAAGTTTGAGAAGCACTCCTCTAACATACTAATTTTTATCCCTGCTGCTACTAGACTACTAGACTGATTCAAGTTTATAAAATCTTGACTCCAAGATCAGCAACTTGTAGGCACATTCTCTGACTCCCAGGGCATCTCTATTGCACCTTTCTCCACTTCTGTGATAGTTAGTATGACATTAGGTTACACTTTCCCCCCTCTTCCTGTACTTGTATTGTAATTTTCTTAAAGGCAGAGCCTGTGTCCCTTTATGTTTTATCTCTGTGGTCAAACATCATAGGTACCTAAATACTTGTATGAATGAATAAACAAAAAATGAGTGAATCCTTTATTGACAAATCAGTTTCTCTTCCTGGTCTTGTAAGTAACTTGCTTGTATATATCATATGGGATTTGTTGGTTTGCCTATCCCTTGGCTGAGACTGAGCTCCTTCAGAGACTCTTATCTTTACATCCTCTGAGTCATATGCATATAGTAATTGGTCATTAAAGTGTGTGTACTGAGTGGATGAGTAAATGAATGAATACAGTTGTGATTCATTAGAGGAATGGTTTTCACTCGGCACTGCACATTAGATTCACTAGATTTCACTCCTGACTGGACATTAGATTCTTATTAGGTTAACATTAGATGCCTGGGCCTCACTCCCACAGATTCTGTCATTTTATCTGCAGTGAAGCCTGGGCACATCTTTTTTTTTCTTTTCTTTACTTTTTAACTTTTAATTGAAGTATCATATACATACGGAATATATTTGTATAAGTTATATTTCATAGTACATATATCATAAACTTACATGGCTTGCTGAATTTTTATAATCCAAATACACCCATAGACCCACCCAGATCAAGAAGCAAAACTGCTGTTACCTGGAAGTCTCCCTCTTGCCCTATTCTGGTTACTTCCTTCCTCATCTTCTAATAATAGTAAACATTTTTCTAACTTCTAAAAACATACATTAATTTAGGACAATAATTCTTTATACTAGTAAAAGCGCTCTAGATAGTCTACTGTGTACCCAGAGTTAGAATCCTAGTCCCCACCAAACATACACTCCCTTGGTTATTTCTGAGGCATAGAATAACATAGAAGTAGATTTTAAAAATTCTAGTGTTACCTCAGATCTTTTTTGTAGTCTAACAGGGATAAGACATTTATATCAACTAAAGTGAATTTCGATCTTTGAAAAAAATAAGGGCCAATATAGGAAATCAAGTAACTTTAGAACCATGGTCAGCAAACTGCCGCTCGCGAGCCACATGTGGTTCTTTGGCCCCTTGAGTGTGGCTCTTCCTAAGCCTTAGGAGTACCCTAATTAAGTTAATAACAGTGTACCTACCTATATAGTTTAAGTTTAAAAAATTTGGCTCTGAAAAGAAATTTCAATCGTTGTACTGTTGATATTTGGCTTTGTGGACTAATGAGTTTGCCTACCACTGCTTTAGAAGAAGGAAAATATGATATTTGAGTATTCCTAGTGTTTTTAAAAGATGTGTACTGGTAAGTATTTAAATCAGTCTCCTTGAACCTTTTCTGTATATTTGGATTACGTGAGAACAGGTGATCAGAATTTTTGGTGTGGGATCGTAGACATTTTAAAAAGAACCCAAGTTATTCTGATGTGCACTCAATGTTAATTGAAAGTTGGGGGAAATTGGAGTTTTATTTGGAAAGTCCTATTTTAAACTTAGTGTAAAGGATCCTTTTCTTGCCTGTAGGTGGAGCTCAGCTGCTGCAAGTTAACCATGTAAACCAAATTGAGTTGTCTGCCCTACTTGTTTTTTGCATATGTGTATTGATTAATAATAAATGGCCAATGAGCCTGGCTGGCATAGCTCAGGTAGTTGAGCATCGACCTATGAACCAGGAGGTCATGGTTCGATTCCTGTCAGAGCACATGTTTGGGTTGTGTGCGGGGCCAGTGGGGGAGAAACATATTATCATTGATGTTTCTATCTCTCTCTCCCGCTCCCTTCTTCTCGGAAATCAATAAGAATATATTTTTAAAAATGAAATAAATGGCCAGTGAAATCAGATGTAACAGTCAGAAATCAGTGGTTTGTTGTGATTTTTACAGTTATTATGGAAATTCTCTTTTACTGTATTATTCCTATCATTGGTAATTTTATTGTGATTTCTCTTCTAAATTATTTTCATCAAATTGAAATATAAATCAAAGAAATCTTGACACATACCATCATATCTCAATTATTAAAGCTTTGATAGTAATCGTTCAGGGTTCATTAGAGTGGTATTAGTTTTAGAGTTGAAACAGTTACTGTGGCACTACTCCTTTTTCATAAACCAGCTCTCTTCTTTGGTAAAGTTAAGTGGGATTTATGTTTTACTCATGAGCTGTATTAGGTTGACTGAATATGAAATATCTCACTGTAATGAAAGCATCAGGAATTTAGATGTGAATATTGCAGTTGAGGTTAAAGGTCTCATGAGTTGGAGTGAACTTTAAATTGTGGAGCGAGGGATAATAGTCATGACATCCCCAGAGGCCTGGGCGAGCACCCACATGAGCCGTTGCTGGTTTTAGTCTCTCACATCTCCGTTTGTTAGGCTTTCTGATGGAACCGTGAACCTCCGCACTTCCTCCCAGTGTTTCTAGCCTTCTCAAAAACAGTAATAACCTTTCTCTTAGCTTTTGAGAATTTTTGGGTTTTAATATACTTCGTGTTCTGGTTTCTCTTAGTTAATGATTAGACTTAGGAAGTACAGAGTTGTCTTTGTACATAAACTCTGTTTGCTTTAGCAAATTCATAAAGATAGTACAACATTCAAATTTCAGAAATTTAAAGATAGTACACATTTTATAGTGATTGTAAAAATTCTAAGAGAACCAATGGATACAGACAGTAGGGAGATAAGGACTTGTGCTTGGGGGAGGAGGTGGCAGGGGAGAGGCCAATGGGGGAAAAGGAGACTCATGTAATACTTTAAACAATAAAGAATTAAAAAAAAAATCTAAAAGATTACGATAACAAGGATGGAAATCCACAAATATTCTAACAACCCTATTAAAACCATTGGAATCTTTATCTCTAAGACAGTGATGGCGAACCTTTTGAGCTCGGTGTGTCAGCATTTTGAAAAACCCTAACTTAACTCTGGTGCCGTGTCACATATAGAAATTTTTTGATACTTGCAACCAGAGTAAAACAAAGATGTATATTTTTGATATGTATTTTATATATTTAAATGCCATTTAACAAAGAAAAATCAACCAAAAAAATGAGTTTGCGTGTCACCTCTGACACACGTGTCATAGGTTCGCCATCACTGCTCTAAGAAGTCCCCTCTTCATCTCATCAGAACATTTACAAGGAGTGAAATTGAACAGCTCGAGCATTTCTGCTTTCTTTCGCCTTCTTTGCCTCAGGTGTACTTAAGCAAACAGTAAAAGGGAGTAAGGAAAAGAAACAATAATCTACACACTAGGTCATTGGTCTCTGAATAAAGAAAATTGCATTAATTATTTCTTTGGTATGGAGTAGTAGTGTTCCAGACGTTGTATTTTCATGACATATTTGGGTTTAACAGTAAATCTGAAGCTTCGGAGCAGTCCTAATTTTAATTAAGCTAGCATTTAGTAGCACTTGTTTTTCAGTTTTAATATGTTCTTTCCTGTCCAATCATTCTATTCTCAAACATATGTTACTCTTGTTGTGAGTCATTGTGCAGGGACTGCTGTGTGCCAGACAGTACTAGGCTCCAGGGACGTGAAAGTAAAGGAGAAAGGGCTTCTGTCTGCAAACTTTCATAATACAGTGTAAGAGTAAGAGCTAATAAACAATTAACTACAATTCAAAATGGAAGTGTGTGCAAAGAATTATGGAATCTAAGTAGACAATATATATTTCAGGAAAAACTCAAAATGCCAGGTTAAAAAGGGTTGAATATAAAATTGCCATTTTTGTAGGTCAAGAAAAGTAAAATATCAACAATTTTGTAAGTTTCACTCCAATGCTAGTAAGATAAACACTTTTTTTGGAGCCATTCTTTAAAAGAAATAACATTTTAGCATTAAGTTAAATCCTTTAATGTTGCATAATCTCCGAATATAGATTAATGGTTGTTTTATTACTTTTACCTGTTATGTGTAAAATTTTGGAACAGTAGCAATTATAATATAAACCATACCATCATTTGGCATTTCTGGCAAGCTTTCATTTTCCTTCTGTTTGCATCTTTATAGCAAGAATTTTGGATATTCTGGACAAAACCATGCCTTTGGCTATTTGAAATAAAATGCCACTTTAAAAATGTTCAGTTAATTCATTGAGAACCTTAATCCATATCCAAGGAATCACCTATGAAATAAAAATAAAACAAAAAATTCTTGAATTTCAGTTACATGCTTCAGAAATATGACAACCCTACTGTTTTTCCAATTAGATTTTGTAGGGCAGACAGGATGCAGCGAAATGCACATGTGGGTAGATTCTCCTGTCCCAGTGAAAAGGGGTACTTGCATCTCTTTAGAATGTGTTGACTTGTGTTACCCTTCAGTTATATTCTATTGCTCTTGCAGTATCATTTGTTTATAGGGAATGGAACTGTACTTTTGACATGTAGTATTGAGATTATGTGCAGAAAAACATTCTTTAAGTATTCAGCATTTGAGGAAGTGTTTTCTCTCTACCCTGGAACATATATAATCACGTTGGAATGTTTTGAAATGTTCATTGCTTTTCTGCCTTCCTTGTCTTCCTAATGAATTAATTCACCTGTAGATTAAATGGGCAAGTATAAGTTGGATAAAATGAAGAAGAAAAGGGCCACCCAAGACACAAAGTTCTTTGTTTAGCACTAAGTTAAAAGCACATGAAATTACACAGGCCACACTCTATAAAACAAGAACTATTCAAATGACCTAGAGACAGATTTTAAAAATTTATTTGATTTTTACAAAATGCATATCTTAGGACCCACTCCCCTCAGACAAACAAACAAACAAACAAACAAAAAATCTCATTCAGTATGTCTAGCATGTGATTTGCTCATAGTTTTTGTAGCCAGTTAATTAGTGATAAAATTACATGTTATTTAACCTTTTCTTGTATATTGGGAACATAAGTGAATAAAGGTAAATAAGGTTAAAAAGCAAGTTTGGATCTAAATTATCAAGATTAATCTTCTAAATGAGTGGCTTTGGGGGGGGTGGGTAATATTATTCTCATTTTATTTTATTTTTTATATTTTTATTTAGTTTTTAAATCTTTATTGTTGAAAGTATTACATATGTCCCCTTTTTCCCGCCTTTGACCTTTCCCACCCTGCCCCTGCCTCCCTCCTTAGGCCTTCACCACCCTATTGTCTGTGTCCATGGGTTATGCATATATGCATATGAGTTCATTGGTTGATTCCCCCCCCCAACTCTCACCCACCCCCCCAATCCTCCCCTGCCTTCCCTCTGAGGTTTGACAGTGTATAATGCTTCTATGTCTCTTGGTCTATTTTTGTTTGTCAGTTGATGTGCTTTTGTTCTATTTTGTTAGCCTTACTGAATCTTTGTCTTTATTTTAGCTTGTCTTTTAAAAAGTGAACACAGTATATAAACTATTCAGTAATGACTTACTTTGAAGAGGAATCTCATAGAATTCATTTAAGTTCTTTCCTACCTTTTTGCCAATTTTGATATGCTAGTAATATTTGATCTCTCCTCACTCCTTAGTCTTTATTATTTAGATATATCGTATATATCAGTTTATTCAATATATGTTACATTAATATTGATTTCACAGTGTTTACTATTTAATTGCACTTATGAGAGTGTTAAACCTTAAATACGATTTCCATTATACTTTGAAGTATATCCATAGCTTCCTAGACTTTTAATGTAATTTTATATTTAATTTATTTTTCTTCTACTCACTTAATTTTTTAAAAAAAGATCCTTAATACATTTTCCTGGTACTGCTAATTACCAGTGTTGTTATGGCAACTCACTCTGATTTCTGTTTTAAATTTTATGATATTGATTTAGCTGCTTCTTTAAAGAACTCTCTTGTTTAAACAGTCTTGTTTATTATATGTTAATGGGTAGGTTTCTGTGCCTACTGAAAAGCATTTTTCTTATGGTCAAAGGCAGATATTAATTGGCATATGAGTTTAAGTACTGAATTTTTTTTAAAATTTGTATTTTCAATTTGTTCTAGAAATTCATTAGATCAAAGGTATATATGTACTCAACAAATAGGAAGTTAGAATTATTCTCTAATGTATATTTGATTTTCTTGATTTTATGAAAAAGAATGTTTTCTTAACTTTGTAAGTTACATAATGACTTCATGGCAATTTCTTCTTCTTGTTAGATAAGTATTTACCTTTTTAGTTTTATTAATCATTACAAATTAATAGAAAATTTCCGGATATGCTTATGCACAATATTGACAGTAACTTGAAATTCCTTAAAGAGAGGGTTGTTTAAGGGAGTTAAAAAGAAAACCCTTGGCTTGGCTTCAAAGAGTTTAGAAAGATATCTTGTAGGCATCAAAGACGAATGTTGCGATTGTATTTTATATCCTGCTGCTATTTGGTAAGACTCCGTTTTAGGTGCAGGTTGTATGTACTTGCCCGGTCCCCAGAAAACGAGATTTGTGGCTGACCTGTGAGAGTACATTTGGTGTGATAGGAGGTGGGAATGTCTAACCCTGATGGTGCTGGAGAGGAGCCTAGAGATTGAAGGCTAGGATAATATAGCAAAGTTATTCACCACCCTTAATTTTTCGGCTTTATGCTCATTATTATCAGGATTTATCAGTATTCTAGTGAAGTTTTAAAAATCATGTTTTATTCCTTTTATTGTTTTATACTATGCTATGTAGGATGGAAAGAATGTTGGAACAAAATGTGTTTGCATTTTAGTAGATATCGAAAGGCCTTTGCACATAGTTTTTGTAGCAAATTAATTAGCGATGAAAATACCCATTACTTAATTGTTGCAGAAGACACTGGTCACCCTACTCTAGGGAAGTCAAGTGAGAGGGTCCCTTCTCTTGGCCAAACTAGCCAACAATTTTCAGTAGGAAGAAAGGGACTTGCACTTAACACTTCTTATAGTACTTAAGCACAGTCTGCAACAAAAAATTAAGCACCTATGACCCTGAGACAGGTTAACAGCCTAAGGATGGTTGACTTGCAGCATCACTGCTTTGAGTTTTGGTGTTATGGCCGTAATACGGAAGGTTTCAACTACCTTAATTCCTGGAATTAGATGGAGCCTTTTACAATGTCCAGGAGCTCCTACTCACTCAAAGTACTTTTCATAAAACACTGATTAAATACTGTTTATTCCAACAAAAAAGCATAAAAATCACTTGTGTGTAAGAAAATTAATTTGCTTGTTCTTTTTAAAAGTTTTAAAAACATTTTAAGAATGTAAGTTCATGTTGTATATTGTATGTATCTTTGAATTATTCTTTTTAAAAACACTGTAACTGCTGAGGCTTAGTATTAATCAACACCTGGCACCTACACCAGGTTAAAACAAAATGCAAACATTAAAACCTCCTAGGAAGCTATAAGTCGGACTTGGAAGTAGAGTATACCAAAGGGATTCACCTCATCTGGCTCTTGAAGGTGAAAAGCTCCCAGTTCCCTGGCGCAGCAGGCGCCTCGCCTTAGTGTATTATTGCATGCTGCCACGTTCTCTTCTGCTTCACATTAGCCAGGTTCTGCTTAAGTTAGCCTTTTTGTTGTTATATACCCTCCTATGATATGTATGATACCTTCAACTAGAGGGGTTATTTAAGTATATGCTGTGTACCAAAATCCAGAGATTACATGCTTATTAAATCTTAAACAGAAAAAAAAAAGATGGCTAAAGAATAGAGATAATGGAACAGAATACAGAGCCCAGAAATAGACTTACACAAATATCATCAACTAAGGTTTGATAAAAGTGCAAACATAATTTGATTGAGAAATGATAGTCACTTCAACAAATGGTGCTAGAACAATTGGAGGTCTTTATGCAAAAACAAACAAAAAAATATGAACTTTAACACATACTTCTGACTTTATACAAAAATTAAATCAAAAACTACTAAGCTTCTGAAAGAAAACACATGAGAAAATCTGTATGGACCAAGGTTTTATAGATTTTTAGACACACACAAAAAAACCCCACATGAAAGTCACTGATAAATTGGATTTCATCAAAATTTAAAAAATTTGCCCTGGTCTGGTGGCTCAGTTGGTTGGAGCATTGTCTGTACACCAAAAGGTGTGGGTTCGATTCCTGGTCAGGGCAATACTTAGGTTGGGGTTCAGTTCCCATTAGGCACTTATGGGTGGCAACTGATTGATGCTTCTCTCCTTATCTCTCCCTTCTCGTTCTCTAAAAATCAATAGAAACATCTCCAGTGAGGATTAAAAAGAAAAAATTTTAAAACTTTGGCTCTGCAAAAGATGCTGTTAAAGGGATGAAAAGACAAGCTGTAGACTCGGAAGCATTATTTGCCAATCCCACATCTGATAAAAAACTTGTACCCAGAATATATAAAGGACTCTATTGTTTAAAACTCAGCAATATAACAAACAAAACAGTTTAAGAATTGGACAAAGGGCCCTAGCTGGTTTGGCTTAGTGGATAGATCATCAGCCTGTGGACTTATCCTGGGTTGGATTCCGGTCAAGGGCACATACCCGGGTTGCTGGCTCCATCCCCAGTAGGGGACATGCAGGAGGCAGCCAATCAATGATTCTCTCTCATTATTGATGTTTCTCTCCCTCTCCCTTCCTCTCTGAAATCAATAAAAAATATATTTTTAAAATATTGGACAAAAGATCTGAACATATATTTCACCAAAGGTATATATAAGGCAAGCAATATATGAAAATAGTTTATATGTACATTCTAACTGAGATGGATGACTATTATAAGCAAAAAGGGACTTAAAAATTTCTTTGTTCACAATACATGTAGTGAATAAGGAGCTAGAAAAAAAAGGTAAAACCTAAAACCTTATTTCTTTTTAAATCTGGAATTTAATTATTTCTACCTATAGGGAACATAGAGCTTAGTTTCTAATGCTGGCTCTTAGTTTTGTATTTTACATAAAATCCTGAAGTTGCCCACTAAAGCATAGAAGAGTAGCATTACAAGAGTAAGGGAAGAATGGTGAAGCTAGAGGGCGTTCCAGTCTTCCCTTAATTGTATTTGCAAAGTTTAACTTATTCAGGATTACTCTCCAAGTAATGGACAATCTAAGATTTAAGCTCAGATACATTTGACTTACATGCCATATTATACCTCCCCTGAGATGCGGCATAAAGAATGAGATATTAGAATGATGGACCAAGGATGCAGATAGTATATGCAAGGGGATAGGTGAGAGTTTGATATCCTGATAACTGAGGGAACTTGTGTACATATGGACACACATCTGTAGGAATTATGGTATAAAGTATTAGAGAAGTAGACTGGGGCCAGATCAAGATGGGCCTTGTATTGGCATATTGAGAAACTGGACTTTGACATTTAGATGGTGGAGAACAATATAAAGGTTTAAAATTGGGAAGTGACGTGATTAGGTTTTTGTCTTAGAGGGCTCACTGTGGTAGTAATGTGGAAAATAAATTGGAGGTAGCCAAGACTATAGGTTGAGGAGACTAACTAGGAGATTGCTTTAATGGTCCAAGTCCAGACAAGACATTATGAAAGCCTCAATTAAGACAGTGTTTTGTTTCTGGGGTAATTTGCATTCAAAAAACATTTCTTTCAAACATCTACAATATGCATGTAGTAAATCCTGTATAATAAAAGGCTAATATGCAAATTGTCCCCTTGATCGGGAGTTCGACCAGGAGTTCAACCAGGAGTTTGACCAGGGGGCAGGGTAGGTTGGCCAACCACCTGCAGCCCCTCCCCCCAGCCAGCCTGGCCCAATTAGCCCTTATCGGGGTGGGCCAGTGGACCCCACCCATGCACAAATTCATGCACCGGGCCTCTAGTATAAAGATAAAGAAATATAATACTCTTGCCCACATCTCAACTGAGGCAGGTAGATAGACATCTGTACTCACAATGAACTCTATATAGAACAGAGGTTCAGAGAAAATATTGCAATTTCTGGAGGAGAGAGATATTAATTTTGATTTTAGGGATCAGGAAGTCTGCATGTATGCATACTAGATAGCATTAATACTAGGCCTTGAAGAAGAGTTAGAGTTTGAATAAGAGGAAATGGGTGGGAAAGGGAATTTCCAGTAGAGGAAACTGAGAGAAGTGCAGCGTGTATTTAAAGAACAATCTGTTATGATCAGAAGAGAGGATGTAGTTGGAAATAAACCTGGAAAGATAGGTTGGGACCAGCTTATTGAGGTCCCTATCAGAATACTGAAGGCAAATAAAACTCATTTTGCTTTATTTATTTGTTAATTCGAGTGTACAGCTAAACATAGATCAACTACTTTTTTCAATTAGAGTAAATTTGAGAGATTCAAGGTTGGGTGAATATTGGATTTCTACATTTTTGGCGGGGAGTAATACAAGTAGAAAGGTTTGGTGAGATTACTATATTAGATGATTATGTTTATTTTACTTTTTATCATTTGAAAATGAATACCAAATCCCTATAATAAATAAGGTGGTAGTTTAGGGAAGAGGAATGAATCTACCTAGTGGCAAGATGAAAACAAATTTTATTTCTAGCACTATGCTAAAAATGTTATTTGTATAATGAATCTTTTTTTAAGTATATTTTTATTTACTTCTGATAAGAAGGGAGAGAGAGATAGAGGTAGAATCATCAATGATGAGAGAAAGTCATTGATCAACAGTCACCAGCATGCTTCCTACTGGGGATTGAGCCCATAACCAGTGCATGTTCCCTGACCCAGAATCCTGGTCCTCCTGGTTCTTAGGTCCACACTCAACCACTGAGCCACTCCAGCCAGGTTGTGTAATGAATCTTACTCAAATTTAATGACAACTGTGATCTATGAAGACCCAGATTCTGATCCCAGCATCATTTACTCTAAATGAGATCTGAACAAATCAACATTTCTGAACCTGTTTCCTCATCTCAATAGGGATGTGGTCAGGCTAAATGAAATACCATAATTATGTTAAACTACTTTTAAAACATGATGCCATTGATGGCCTGTGATTATAGAGTTTAAATCCGTTGATGCTGCACAATGCAACCTTCTCATTTAACAACCATAGAAGAACTCACTTTTTGATACGCCCTTTCAACAATGGCATATTTCAAAAAAAATGAAAAATTAATTTGTCAGGAAACTAACAATAATTATTATCAATAGGATTTATGGCAACCAGAGTAGTCTTTAAGAGGATGTATGTATTTAAGGGATATGACCCCAATGAAGCAGAAGAGATGAACTCCATCCATAGAGACATTTTCGAGAGATGAGCCAAGCTTACCTAGAAAGAAAAGTAGTCACTGCTGTCCTTCATAAACATTCTGGTTCTCTCATCTCCTACACCCCTCTCTTGAATACGGAGAATGTGCTTTGTATAGATGTGAATATTGCTAAAATCATGCTCCTATAAAACATGAACACGTGAAATTACTTAAGACAGTAATACATTAAAAAGTTCCAAATGGCATAGACAGACTGAGTACTCCAAATACATAGGAAATTCCAAGTAAAATGTTGTTAAGTCAGATGAGGTTAATTGGTATTCCTGAAGGTGTGTGTTAAGGCAGGTTTATTCTGCCAACAGCCAGAACCTCAAGTGGAGTATGTAGATTACAAGAGAATTCTGCTAGTAAAAGAAATGGTCTCTTCTAAATTAATAGGCATGCTGATTTGTTATATTTTAATTAAATTGTTAATTACCATTTTTATTTCATTTGTTTCATTTTGAATATTTATAAAAATGGGAGCATTATTTTTTGGAACATCCTGTTTATAACAAAAACATAACTTCATAAAACAAAAATAGCATGTGTCTACAAATGTGATTATGGACATGTTCACTTAAGGAAACAAATTTAAAAGATAAATTTCTAATTTTAGCTCATGTAGGCAACTGTTTTACTTTAGAAAGATAAATGTCCTGCTGAAAATTCACTGATGACATTTATTGCTCAGGAAAGCATGTTGTTTTATTTTTTCCTTCTATGTGTTTTTTAATATAGCACTTAAAATCTTACTAAACAAAACAAACATAAAATGTCACTTTTTAAAATGAAGTACTAGTAATAAAGTTTTCCTGTCTACTCTTAACATTGTGATTCTGCTTGAGTATTTACAATATTAGAATTTTGGTATGCTAAGAGTTTTAAGATACAGCTTAAGTGTTTTAAGATAGGTTTTTAAAGGTTTCTTTCCCCCCCCCCCAAATTTACTCGATAAACAAAGTATTTTTATGGGTTGACATGATTTGATTTTCTGCATTTGATGAGGTGATTGGTAAACAGGCTACTGAAAACAGTTGTGTAGATTGTGACCAGAAAAAAAGGGGGCTTAGCCAGAAAGTGTGACCTGGAGTTCCACTCCAAGCCAAGTGCATTGGTGAAGGGCCTCATTAGTCTCAAGGAATGGGTGCCTTTTTCTAATCTTTCAGCCAAGAAAAAATGTATTTATATCCTTGGAGGTTCCCACAGAGGGGGTGCCTTTTTCTAATTCACATAAAGACACTTCATGTGCTAAGCCTGTGGGTAAATTTAGAAGTAAAAGATAATGAGCAGGTAGATATGGTGGTCTGTTTGCCAGTGGTTACTGTGGCACAAAGGCCTAGGTGTGGCAGGTTTTAGTGACGTAAGGCAACTTAGAGACAGTGTATTGCAGTAGGAAGAGCTCTGGGAAGGGGTTTTAAAAGCCAGGGTTCTAGTCCTTGTACAGGTTTTTTTCCCAGCTGTTTGGCCTAGGTGTTCTTTTTTGAAAATGAAAGGTTTGAACTACCTTCCATCTTCAAGGTTACATCCACCACAATTTATATGGGAAGTTTTATCCAGAGCGTGGTAAGCAGTGAGAAGTTTGAGCTGGGAATTTTCCAAATTAGCACACCTTTGATGTCATTAAAAGACCTTGAGATGTCTCTTTAAGTGACCTATAATAGTAAGTCTTGAAATCAAGCAGTCCTTCTGTCTACTTACTTTCTGTTTAATTTGCTTCTTCTCTTTCTCCTCTTCTCCCTCTTCTTCTTCTAGTCTGATTTGTTGTTACTGTTGTTTTGTTTTTTAGCTTCTTTTGCTGGAAGCTTAGATAGTTGATTCTAGACTTTCTTCTTTTCTACTAGAAGCATCTAAATTTCTCTCCAAGCACTGCTTTCTCTGCATTTTACCAATTTTAATATGTTGTTATAACAGTCTATTTTATGTGTCATATGCCTAAGCTATAGACCTTAGTTGTTCAATCAAACACTAATATAGTTGTTGCTCTGAAGATATTCTATAGATGTGAGTAAAGCCCATAATCAGTGACTTCGTGTAAAGGAGATTATCTAAGATATTCTGGGGTCTGATTCCATCAATTAAAAGACCGAGAAGCAGAGCTGAGGCTTCCCTGAAGAAGAAATTCCAGTCACAGTCATCCACAGCAGTTTGAAGTTGTGCTATGGGGGAGACTTCCAACTTGCCCTTCTTGATGTCCCACATGCTCAAATTCTTGGTCCAGATCTTTGGGATTTACTATTTACGAGATATATATATATATATATATATATATATATATATATATATATATTCTACTAGTCCTGTTTCTCTGGTTGAATCTGGACTGATAGAAATGTGCTTATATCCTAAGTTTCCCTTGTACCTTCTTTTTTGACCTTTGGGTCAATTAGAAGTGTACTGTTTATTTCCCAAATATTTGGAAATTTCCCAGATATTTTTCTGTTACTGATGTCTAAATTAATTTTATTGTGGTCAGAGGACATATTCTGTATGATTTCAGTTATTTTACATTTACTGAGACTTATTTTTTGGCCCAGGATGTGGCTTATCTTGGTGCATGTTCCATGTGCATTTGAAAAGAATGTGTACTCTGCTGTGGTTGTTTGGAATGTTCTAAAAATGACCCAATATTTTTTATGGCACCTAGACTTGCATTTTAATGCTTCAATTGTACCTGGTAGCTTACAAATTTCCTTGATTGATCAAATTTTTTAAATGAAATTATTTCTGAATATCTAAAAGACCAAGCAGTAAGCTCCAACTTTATTAATTATCTCAATAAGTTAACAGTTATTTTTAATTTTTTTCCTTGCTATTTGATTACTTGCAATAGGTCATATAGTATATGACAACTGTTAGTTATGTCTTTTGCTTTTAGTTTTATCCTATATAATACTTAGAAATCTTTCTGTTTCCTGTTGATTATCCAAGAATAAATTTTTAGTTGGTAAACTTTATTGGATGTGTACTACTTAATTTTCTTCAGAAAACTTTGCATGTGTGTATGTGGCACTTTTGTTTTCTTTTCTTGGCCGAAGAATAAAGTACAAGGAAATGAAAAATCAAATCAGTATATTCTTTGTTGGAACAAGTTTTTCCCATCTCTAAGAAAGCATTATTAGGGTTAAAATGGCCTTTTGAATTTTCAAAGTGTGTTGTTTTTTTTAAACCCAGTGAAAGAACAGTCCTATATAATAAGAGCTAATATGCAAATGGTCATCACACCCTCATGCCCTCACACCATCATGCCTTAACTGCTTAGACACCCAACACTGGGAAGAGAGGAATGGGGACCAGCCAGGCACAAATGAGCTCATGAGAGAGGAATGGGGACCAGCCAGGCACAAATGAGCTCGTGAGAGAGGAATGGAGACCAGCCAGGTTGCAGCACGGGAGAGGGACAAGCTGCCTGCCCCGCAGCCCCAGGTGCCAGCGGCTGCACCTGCGGCCCAGGAGAGGACAAGCCGCATGCCCTGTGGTCCCGGGTGCCTGCGGCTGGACCCAGGTGAAGCCTCCCGCCCACAGTCCCCTGTGGCTGCGGCTGGCCCGGACGAAGCTGGCCCGGGTCCTGGGTGCCTGCGGCTGGCCAGAGGGAGGGAAGCCCGGGTCATGGGTGCCTGCACTGACCGGAGGAGGGAATCCCGGGTCCAGGTGCAGGGCAAGGCAGAGGCGGTTATGGGCGATCAGGCCAGCAAGGGAGCAGTTAGGGGTGATCAGGCCAGTAGGGGAGTAATTAGGGGCGATCTGGCAG
Organism: Myotis nattereri; assembly: GCF_964212035.1. Taxonomy (NCBI): domain Eukaryota; kingdom Metazoa; phylum Chordata; class Mammalia; order Chiroptera; family Vespertilionidae; genus Myotis; species Myotis nattereri. The sequence continues at coordinate 33,666,957 of NC_138079.1, forward strand.
GCATGCAGTTGGGTTAGGGGCAATCAGGCAGGCAGGCAGGTGAGCGGTTAGGAGCCAGCGGTCCCAGATTGTGAGAGGCAGTCGGACATCCCCCAAGGGGTCCCAGATTGGAGAGGGTGCAGGCCGGGCTGAGGGACCTCCAACCCCCGTGCACAAATTTCGTGCACCAGGCCTCTAGTAAGTAAATAAAAGCGAGTCTTTGGATCCTTTTCTTAGAAGACTCCCTGCATTATTCCTTTAAATCATATATGCTTATTATTTGTGATTAGTCTATAATTTATGTAATATATGCTATACATTTCTATAATGGGTGGGAAATAGATTAGATGACCTGTTTAAGCTTTAATAAATTGAGAATATTCCTTACATTTGAGACTCGGATGGTGCCTGAGAAGCAATCTAAGATAGAATTTCACCAAGTCCCAGAACTCATTTTCCTGGAATTTATTCCATGTTATAAGCTGTTATACCATCTTTGTCTGGGATTTATTTTTCCATGTTATTCCTTTTCCCATTACCCTTAGTAATTGGAACTTGACAGTAGAAAAAGAAACTCATTTGTAGGAATAAAAATGTATTGTGTTATGATAGTAGAAAAAGTATTGCTTTGGAGTCAAACAGACCCAGTTTGGAATAACAGCTGTGCCATTTTTAAATTTAGGGCCTTTGGATGAATTATCTAATCTGAACCCTGGCTTCTTCATTTTAAAATAGTAATAAAAATACTTATTTTATCAGATTATTGTATGATGAGTTAGTAGCATTCTATAAATCATAGTTATCAAAATCACATCAGTTACATTTTCTTTTTCTATTTTCAAGATACCATGTACTTATATTATTCTCTAATATATTTTCAGAATTTTTCAAGTGATTCTTTCTGAATACTATTTACTTTACTCTTTGAGTTTCTTAATTTAAGAAAAATGATTAATGTATAATACATTAAAAATGTTATTGATTGATTTTAGAGAGTGAGAGGTGGGGGGGCCGGGGAGACAGACATTGATTTGTTGTTCCACTGATTTATTCATTCATTGGTTGCTTCTTTGTATGTACCCTGACCACGGTCAAATCTGCAGTCTTGGTGTAAAGGGTCAATGCTCTAACCCTACCTGGCCAGGGCCTATCATACAATTTTTAAACATCTAGGATGAGTCATTTAGAGTCCAGAGGTCCTCAAACGTTTTAAACAGGGGGCCAGTTCACTGTCCCTCAGACATTCCACACATGCTCACTGCGGACCTGGGACGAGTTGGCTGCTAAGCAGGACAGGCAGCGGCGGCAAAAACACCCGGCTGGCCGGATAAATGTTTTCGGCGGGCCGCATGTGGCCCGAGGGCCGTAGTTTGAGGCCCCCTGATTTAGACAACTTTCATTTCCCCATCAAGTAGCATTTAATCTTCTACTCCACTTAATCTTCCTATGCCAAATATTCACAGCAGCTAAATAGAATTATGAAAGTATAAAGTTAGATGATCCGTATCAACTGTGTCTCAGTTTCTTCATTTTACAGACAGAACTTTTAGAAGTTAAGTGACTTGGTCAAAATCATCTTGTTACTGTCAAACTAGGTAGTCTCATTGAGTCTGAATGTGAATCTGGCATTCTTTTTCCTATATTTCCTTCTGACATTCGTCAGTTTATAATAACATATTAGGTTATGTAAGTAGCTATTAATTTCACATTATTTTTCCTCTACTCACTAAATAGTTAATAAAAAGGATATGTGCAAGTAAAAGGCCAGGAAGCTGTCTAGCCAATGGTCATCTGATATATGGTAAATACCCAACCATTGTGAGAGGAATGAGTGAATGCTGAATCTATGATTCATGCAAAAATCATGCCAGTGATTGTGCAAAATGAAAGTGTGATTTTTAGTATTTTTACATTTATTTAAGACAAATTTGATTACAAAAGAGTAATTAGGCTATGAATGTCAGTTCTCATAAAATGATTTTTCTTGATTTGGGCTTTTTAAAAACAGGCCTTATCTATACCTTTTAAGACTCATATGTTTTATTATTTTATTGTTAGATTATGTGTTAGGGCAAGGAAATTTAGTCAATTTCCAATTTTAGAATTATAGGCTCAATGTCAGGGCACTTACTGACTCATAGTATAAATGGATTATATTTGTAATTTTATTTGTTATTTAAAACTGAAGAAAATTTTCCTATGGAAACAGGCTATATTTGATAATTGTTTTTTCCTAATTTGGGAAATTTAATTTGGGATCTATTGGAACACCACTAGGAAAAAAATGGTGTCAAGAAATAAATATGTAACCTATATTTGTATACATACACAAAAGTATGTGTGCATGTGTATAAATCTATGGAGTACCATTAGAACCACACATAAGGTCACACCTGCATTATTGTGGAAGTTATCCTAACAATATTTTCAATGAACAAGTCTGAGGAAGAAGAATCATTTAAATCAGTCTATTCACTTAGTTTTTTAGTTAACAGTGAACATTTATTGAGCATCTGTTGTGTGATTATGGCATATTTTAAGAAGTTTCTATCTCAACTGGATCTTTTAAGGATGAATAAGATTTAAATGGGTGGTATATATTATATTATCTTGTGCTTATATCAGTATTTGCTTTATATTTTAAATACTATCTGTCTGTGAATCATACATTTACTTTTGTGGTCTTCAAACATTCAGGAGTACTCAAATAGGTTTGTTGGTCATTTGACCCTCAGAGCTTTCTAATTTTTTATTATTTTCTGCTTAGTCAAAATACTACTTTTAAAAAATGCTAAATACCAGTTTCTTAATTATCTACACTAATAAAAGACAAAGTTGCTAATTGACTGTACCTTTGCTATGCTCATCAGCCAATCAGAAGAGTATGCAAATTAACCCAACAAAGATGGCCATTAAATTTGCATACTGCAGGCAGATCCCGCTGCAGGGTGGCAGCATAATCCCCAGCCGCCGCCCGCCCCAGCGTGGGATTCAGGCCTGCCATGTGCGGCCCGGGGTGGGGGGGCGGGCAGGCGGCAGCGCAATCCCAGCCACTGCCTGCCCCAGCGCGGGATCTGGGCCTGCTGTGTGCGGGGCGGGGCGGGGGGGAGGGGCGGGTGGCAGCGAGATCCCCAGCTGCTGACCTCCCCAGCACGGGATCCTGGTCTGCCGTGTGCGACTGGGGGATACAGGGCAGGCACCGGGGGATCGGGCGTGCCATCTGCCACCAGGGAAGCAGGCGTAAGCCAGCAGGTGGTTATCTCTCAAGGGGTCCCAGACTGTGAGAGGGCACAGGTTGGACTGAGAGTTCCCCCCCCGCCAGTGTACAAATTTTTGTGCATCGGGCTTCTAGAAGAATTATAATTGCCCAGCTCATTTTCACAGCTGTGTCAGTATATGCCCTTCTTAGTAGGGAAACAGGGGATTCCACGTCAGAAGCAAGCCAAGCTCCAAAAGATGGGTAATAACTATGGGAACAGCCAGGGGCTATTTTATAACAAAACTATTGTGCTCAAGGGTTGAAATTTCATAAAACTAATAGTTCTTACTGCTTCATCAAGGGTATTATTAAGTGATACTTGCTTTAAATTTTTTTCTCTCTCCTGTGAGTGCCTGGCAGTGACAAATACAATGACTTCTAGCATAGAGTGCTGCCTCCGCTACAGTTTTACGCGCTGTTGCTCTGTACCATCAGTACAAAATGTGTAAACAGTGAGAAGAGGAAATCTCATCTTAATATTATTGCTAAAATTATGTCTACCTCATGGACTCTCTTGAAATGGTTTCAGAGTCCTCCAGGGTCCACAAAGCATACTTTGGGAACTGCTTGTGCAGTGATTCAAGAGCAGATATCACAACCTCTAGAACAGTGGTTCTCAACCTTCTGGCCCTTTAAATACAGTTCCTCATGTTGTGACCCCAACCATAAAATTATTTTCGTTGCTACTTCAGAACTGTAATTTTGCTACTGTTATGAATCGTAATGTATATACCTGATATGCAGGATGGTCTTAGGCGACCCCTGTGAACAGGTCATTCGACTGCCAAAGGGGTCGCGACCCACAGGTTGAGAATTGCTGCTCTAGGACTAAACGATCTGACTCTGCCTGGCTGTGAGATCTAGAGTCTAGGGCAAGTAATTCCCTCAGCTTTCTTTGTGTACTGAGTATATAACAGTACTGTATACAGTAGGTTTACGTCGGAGATCCGTTCCTATGGCGCGACGTAACGCAATTATCGCCATAAGTTGGAACCCACCTGCATAAGCACCTACGTCACTCACATGGAGCACATACACAGCAGTAATGAAGTGAAACAGTAAAAAAAAATTAAAAGAAAGATAACAATTCCTGACCTTTACTTGTGGTAAGTAAATAATTAAAAAACATAAAGCACGTATGTACATACGTCAAAATGACGGAACTTTTTTTATATATAAATAAATGGGAGATGGTGACATAACCACAAAACAACGTACATGGAGTCTGACGTAACCCGAGCACTGTCTGTATAAGATTCATGTGAGGGTATGGGTTAAACTAGGTAACCTCTTAGACCTGTACCTAGCATAGAGTAAGCTTATCTGTTTGCAGATTATTATTTTGTATTATACAGATTAATTCTGGATATTTGAAGCTCCATTCAAGTTCATCTCACCACTTTCAAATCAGCTCATATTTAAACAAGACCAAATAGCTGACACATTTCAGTTCCAAAGATTCTCAGAGATAGCTTCTGTATTCAACACCTTACTTACACCCCTTTAGGGTTTCAGAGTGCACTTTGAATTGCTCTGCCAGCAGTGATGCTTCCCTCTACAACTGGATTCTCTTATTGACCCTGTGTGCTTTTGTGATGATTCCTTCTGCAGTTTAAATGGCCTTGAGAGATGTTTTCAGTGTTAAAGTGTTGTTGGATTGATTTGGTGGTGAATGATGGCACAACTTGTCTAGTCTTAAAAGTTAAACAACCGGTGGTACTGCTTTCTGTGGGTAAATTGCTTTTAGTTCATATGTTCTTTGCAACCTGGGTTTACTTGAAAGTTGTTAGCTCTGTGATAAACTTTAATTTTGATTCTCATTTTCCTTTGGTCTTCGTCCAGAGCATTGTTCTAAGAGGTTAGTTATCTTTGCCCATGAGGTATAGGAGGAAAGTAAGTAAATCCATCATTTATCCAAAACCCACTAACTATTGATAGCTTCTATCTTTTTTGAATAAAGTTGCCAGAACTTCTGATTGAAAGTAAAAGTAGCTTAACTGTACTTTGGGGGCCAACTGGAGTCTTTATGCTATTGATCAATCACATTGAATGAAATTATTCTGTTAGAATAGTAAATAACAATTACCTCAAATTGTATAGTATTACCAAACATGAGATGGGTGAAAACAATTGTGAATTTTTTTGAAGCATCCTCAAAATTTGCCCACTCTTTGAACAAAGTAAATCATGTTGCATCATTAATATTCAAATTGTACATTATAAAGAAAGTAAAACCAAATTAATTCTTTGAAAAATTTCAACATTTATTGAATTACATATGTTCATATAAAAAGTTAATAAAGAAAATTCTTGTTGTCATCTTTGTAACGAGCAACAAACTCTGCTCTTTTCTGATTCGAACTTTAAGTGAACTCTTCCCTATGTCTCCTCATGCTAACTCAGTATTCTTCTACATAGCTTAATCAAAAAATGAGCTGGCTTTTTCTTTTTTTTTTCTTTTTCCCTTTTTTAACCAAGGGAACTTTAATGTAATTTGCTAGGACTCTACAAAGATCTGGAATAATTTCATATTTTGTTTTAACCTCATGTTTATAATTGGGGTTTTGGAGCTCTATGAAACACCTTTCACTCTAAGTTAGACTAGATGTTAATCACTCTTCTCAGGCTGGCCAAAAGGTAATGGTCAGTTCAGTGACACACTCACAGGAAGATGAAGATTTTCAAGCATTTATCTTAACTTTATTTTTACTGATGTATGTCTTTTCTTGTATTTTCTGCTGTTTATTTTGATTGAAACTAAAATGTTTCTTTGTAAGCTCCAAGGACACATACATGTTCTCTACCTAGGGCCCAAAAGTTTCCCATTCATATGCTTCTACTGTGCTGTTTAGACTTGTGTACACCTAAGCTCTTAATCCTTTCCCCTGAGCCATCTCCAAAAGAAAGTTTCGTATTTGGTGAAGCAAGAATTGTTTCTAAAGATTGTCCTTGGACTCAGTTATAGAACAGGAAAGGAGTTTGCAATGCTGGGAGTTCCCTGGCTTCTATCTCCAAAATAACTTAAGGGTTCTGGAGCTTGCAAAGCTCCCCCACCTAAGAGTACAGAGACACGTCTTTTAAAACCCGGATTAACAGACAGAATTGGGGAACATTATAATAAATGTGTACGTTCTTGTGGTTTTTAGGTTCATAAGCATAATTTTATTTGATAAATAAAAAGCTACGCTTTCAGGCACATATTAGTAACTTTTCTAACAATAGGACATCTCGATTCAACTTCTTCAGTATGCATTAACATCGTGTCTTTAAGTAGTAAACATCTTCCAACATTATACCTGGAAAATTTCTTTTCAAAAGTTACTAAATAAATGAACAATTACTTTCTCTGTAAAGTGAAAGTCTAAATTGCATATTTAGAGGGTTATGGGCTAAATCCGTGTTCCTCATTCCCATTACATGCACATCCATAGAACAGAAGGCAGTCCTGGCTGTGGATCTCTCATGCATTCAAACTGTAGATTGCTGAGCATTTGGCCAAAATAATTATATACTTTGGCTTGGGATGTGGAAACAGCAAACTTTTCCACTTTCCATTATATAAATTAGCAGTGGAAATAGCTGTATATTTCTCTATGATACCTTGCTAAATACAGGTAATGCCAATTCGTTTCTGTTACAAGGAATAATATGCCACAAATTGATAGTCAAATTTTTGTGTAACTTACATTTTATAGTAATCTGTTTTCATTGTCTGGGAGATCCAGTATCTTTCAATAATCTTTTTCTCTCAAGGCCCATGGAATTATAGCCTATAGCAAAATTAATCAGACTTCTCTGGTGACTTGTTTTATAGGATATATTTATATTTTGAGGGGTTTTATGCTTGTTTATCTTTATGAGGGAGACCTCTGTATTCTTGCCATAGGAAACAAGACTTGTTCTGCCATGATATATGTTGTTTCCATATTTCTTGTTTCTTTGTGAGCCCATCTTAATTTGGGGGACTGTTGAAATGTGGGCAGTAAAGCCCAAACAAAGATTTAAAACTTCCTAGTGTAATTTTAATGATAAAATAGATAGACATTCAATTACTTAACTAAAAAGAAAATATTTAATTAAGAAGTAAACTGCTCTTCAAATTTTATCCCACATCCAGTTTAACAAATATTTAAATACTCTATTCCAATAAGTATTTAATTATCACACTTAAGGCACTTGGCTGAGACTATATTATTCTTATCTATATATTCTATATATATAAAAGGCTAATATGCTAAGTGTCCGACCGTCCAACCGGTCGCTATGACACTCACTGACAACCAGGGGGCAGACGCTCAACGCAGGAACTGCTGAGCTGCATTGACTTGGCAGTGGTGGTTCTCAGGTGACACATCCCGAAACCAGAGAGGAGGGCTCCCGATTCCTCAGGGGGCCTCGCGATTCCACCTTCAGCAGTGGGTTATGTTGTTGCCGGGGCACTGTCAGCCTGAATCTGGTTTACTGCACACTTGCATTTGCGTTCCACACCCTGTACGACAGCAACTTTGCAAAGTGCCCTCTCATACTCCGGGACCCCTCGGGGGATGTCAGAGAGCCGGTTTAAGGCCAGTCCCCGCAGACCAGGCCAAGGAACCCCATCTGCTCACTCTGCAGACGTGGGGGAGGGACTGCAGGAGGTTGGCTCCAGGGCATGTCCGGCCCATCTCGCCCAGTCCTGCACTGCTGGCCACCTTCTAATTAATTTTCTTTCAATGTGCATGAATCCGTGCACCTGGTCACTAGTCAGTTGATAAATAACTAAAAAGCCCAGTGCACGAAATTTGTGCACTGGGGAAGGTGTCCCTCAGCCCAGCCTGCACCTTCTCAAAATCCGGGACTGCTGGCTCCTAACCGCTCGCCTGCCTGCCTGCCTGATTGCCCCTAACAGCTTCTGCCTGCCAGCCTGGTCACCCCCTAACCGCTCCCCTGCTGGCCTGATTAACACCTAAGTGCTCCCCTGCCGGCCTGATCACCCCCAACTGCCCTCCCTTGCTAGCCTGGTTGCCCCCAATTGCCCTCCCCTGCCAACCTGATCTCACCCCCAATTGCCCTCCCCTGCCAGCCTGATATCACCCCCAACTGCCCTCCCCTGCTGGCCTAGTTGCCCCCAACTGCCTTCCCCTGCAGGCCTGGTCGCCCCCAACTGCCCTTCCCTGCCAGCCTGGTTGCCCACAACTGCCCTCCTCTGCAAAGCGTGGTTCCCCCCAACTGCCCTCACCTACCAACCTGGTTGCCCCCAACTGCCCTCCCTTGCCAGCCTGATCTCGCCCCTTAACTGTTCCCCCCTGCCAACCTGATCTCCCCCAACTGCCCTCCTCTGCCAGACTGATCTCGCCCCCAACTGCCCTCCCCTGCAGGCCTTATCTCACCCCCAACTGCCCTCCTCTGCTGGCCAATTTGATTCTGATTGGTTGGTTTCTATTCCAGTCAGCGTCAAAAGCTCCGCCTCCTAGGCAGCCATTGGCTCCTCACAGTTGACCCAAATTTGGATCTGATTGGTCGTTTCTATGCCAATCAGCGTCAAAAGCTCTGCCTCCCAGGCAGCCATTGGCTCCTCACAGTTGACCCAGATTTGGTTCTGATTGGTCGGTTTCTATGCCAGTCAGCGTCTCTGGGCCTATCAATGGGGCCTGATCAAAGAGGCGGGGCTCATCAGCAGCCCCAGTGGAGGCCTGGAGAGAAATGGAGGTGAGGCTGCTGATCAGGCCTGGAGCTAAAGAGAGAGGCAAGTACTGATCAACAGCTGCCACAGGGCTACAGATCAGACCCTGCTTCTCTCTTCAGGCCTCTCTCTGGGCCTGATTCGCAGCCCCCTCCGCAATCAGTGTTGGGTCACCGTGCCTGCAGCCATAGCAGTCAGCACTGGGTCTCCACAGCAACCCAGCGCTGACTGCAGGACTGACTTCCCATTGGTCGAGCCTCCCGGTCATTGTGGATGTGACTGTGACGGACCCAGGGTTTTTACATATTAGGATAATTGTATCTAGTGAACCTTCAGCAAATGGCTTGCAGTTAGGTTCCAATACTGCTGAGGCCCCACTTTTTCAAAGTGTTTCTAAGTCCTATATATTGCGTGGTTCTAGAAGACAATGAACAGGATAGAGATGAATTTCAACAAATTCAAGATTAAAATTCAAATTCAATTTCAAGATTATTTGCTGTGACTTTTCAGAACCTTATGTGATATGTTCTATTTTTAGATTTCACTTAACTGTTATGTTTTTACTTTCTTTCAATTACTAATCAAGAGTTTCCTCTGTGAAGATGTTTTTGCCATTCTTGGAACCACAAGGAGTTTTTCCTTTTAATAATGATGCTGTTTGCTGAGGTCCCAGGCATGTGACCTTTAAAGAAAAAAATGGCAAATCATTTTCCTACTTTTAGTATGTGGTTAGGAGTGAGTTGGCCCATTCACATCAAGCTTAATTTGATGTGAGTTAGTACTAACCTTTGACAAAATCCATGGTTTAAAATTTAGACCAGAGTAGACAATAAATCTTACTGTTTAAATCACCTAACAAGGGTAACAGTGCTGTTTGTAACATTTCTCCAGTCTTCATTCCTAAATCTGTTATTCTGTGATGTAAAGCCTTGGTTGCTTTTCAGCACTTTTAAATTTGTTTGCAGAAGGTGGGGCCCAGAAAATGTGCCCATCATTGAAGGCTCTAAGTTTAGCTGAGGAAAAGCAAGGCTGCTGTAATGTTTCTATTCTAAAAATGTTGTATTTATCTGAGTTACAGGACTGGTTTACATAAATGAGAAACTAAGATTTTCCATACACCAGGAAAAGTTTCAAAAGGATGGCTTTTGTGCTTGCCACTTCATATCCACCAAATGTTACAAACAAATACTCATGTCTGCAGTAGGCCATTTGTGGATGTGTGTAACTGTGGTTCACAGTCCTCAAGCTCAGGGCTTTTCCAGGTACTCATGGGAAACCCTCAGAAGGTTAGCCCTCCTTCTGCATTTCTGGAATGAGGTGCAGCTTTTAAGGTTTACAAATTTATTTTTTGCCTAAAAGTAGATAGATGAGAGACTCACTTTATTTCAGATAGGAATTCTAATACCTTTGGTGTGAAATGGCACTATCTTTAGTAATCTTTATCTTATGTAACTACATTTTTGGTTTTGGAGATTGGGACTTAAAAATGTTAAAATCTTTAATAGCTTACTTTATGTTAGTTAACTTTTAAAAAGACCTTTGCACACTGTTACGTTTTTAATGTGACTCCATTGCTTACTTTGGCTACTAAAGTGCTAAATTTGGTGTCAAAACTCATGAGAAGATAAATCAGTCTCTGTCATAAGGCAACCAGGAAAGATTTCAGTGAAGGTAGTGTTTAGTATTTAGGATTAGTGTTATCTCTAATTAAATAGCAAAATGGTTTGTCCTTAAGCCAACAAGAAGTCCAGGCTTAATGAAATCCCTCTTACCACTGTTTCTTTCCTTTTTTTTTTTTTTTTTGACTTAAAAAGCAAGAAAGTGGAACAAAAACAGCTCTCAGGGTTCTTTATTATTTAGAGTTCTACAACTTTACAAATCATTAATTTAGTGTGTGATATAACCTTTTCTGTCTTTTGAATTATCATTTCTAAAAAGTTGAAGATCTCTTAAAAGCACTTTACTAACACTGCATTTTTCCTAGAGATTCTTGAATTATCTAAATATTGCTTCCTGATCAAGACCTCTCCTTAAGAGTGACTTCAATTAATCAAATGAGCATTTTACACAAATAGTATTGATCACACAATCAACTTACTCTTTAGTAATTAGAATTACTTGAAGTGTTTAGATTGCCTCTGCTATCTTAGTTTTTCTCTAAGTCAGATACACTGTTTTGGCTGCTTAATAGATTGACAAGAGGAGAACATAAAAACATACGTACATACATACACATGTGTGTCTTTTAGCTTTAGTTTCCAATTTCATTAACCAAAGATCCAATATTTTATCAGAAGTAAAGTCAGGCCCAGCCAGCGTGGCTCAGTGGTTGAGCATTGACCTATGAATTAGGAGGTTGTGATTCGATTCCTGATCTGGGCACATGCCTGGGTTGCAGGCTTGATCCCCAGTAGGGGGCATGCAGGAGGCAACCTATTCTCATCACTGATGTTTCTATCTCTCCTCTCTGAAATCAATAAAAAATTTTTTTAAAAAAAGTGAATTCAGGGCAAACACAGATACACTATAATCTCAGCATAGCTTTTCTTAGCCACTGTGGTCCCTAGTAGGGGTCAGCAGTTGCTAATAACAATATGCATGCAAGATAGGGTCCCTGAATCAGGAAAGTTTATTTCTTGCCATGTCACCACCCTTTTACTTCACTCTTCTAAAAGAAATAACAATCCGTGGGCTATTCAATTTTCATAACTATTCCAGAAAAATGTGGGCTTCCTTTTACGGGAATGTTTATAATTACTAGACTTTTCTGGTTCTTGAACCCAACTCAATGTCAGCAAGGATACTTTCTCATTCAGAGGGAGAAAGCAGAGTTAATCCCCAGGTGTCCTCTGCCTCTTAGCTTACAAGTGGTCTGGAAAGCCCATTTCCCCATAAGTATTAAAGCTGACGTTTATAACTTTGAATCTTAAAATAACCAAATAAGCTCTTGGTTTTTGCCTAAAGAAAAAAAAAAGTAACAGAAGTATGGTAATCTAAATTGACCAAATTTGTAAAATTGTTTATAGTGTTTGGATTTAGAATGCTTTTTATACTCAGGTTTGAATGTGGTCATATAAGCGTAGGGTATTTGTGAAAAATAATGAGTCATATTGTGAAAACTTGACTCAAGAGGAACTGAGAAGCTATCTAGTCTATCTCTTCTTTAATAGGAAAAGAATCTGTCAAAAAATTTCAGGCTGTCCATAAAAGAAAAAAATATTTGTCTACTCACAACACTTTTGACAACAAATGTGTGGGTTTTCTAAACAAAGCCAGTCTGCATGGACACCAACCTGGTGTCCTGCAATTTAATTTAAATCTGATACTTACTACCTAGCTTACTACCTGGACTTAGTGCACACCTCATAGGTTTCATACATAATTTACTTCCTAACTTCTATCCCCTGCCTGATCCTATACTTCCTATACTGTAGCTTTTTCACCCTGAAGTCCCACAAGACTGCCCCCTCACTTCACATGCCAATTGCAAGTATGTAGTGGGGTCCCAGGTTACCCATACTTCTATCCAACTTGGCTACAAATCTGGGATTCCTACAACCCCCCTCTCAGTTTCGATAATTTGCCATAACGGCTCAGGAACTCAGGGAAACACTTTTGTTTACTGGTTTATTTTAAAGAAATTTATAAGGGATACAAATGAATAGCCATATGACGATGACAAGGTACATAGCATTAGACTTGCAAGGATGCCAAGCACTGGAGCTCCTGTCCCCTTGGAGTTTAGGGTACACCATCTACCCAGCACATGGATGTTTCACCACCCAGAAGCTCTCAAACCCCATAGTTTAGGGATTTTGATGGGGGCTTCATTACATAGTCATGGTTAGTTAGTAACCCAGTCTCCAGCTCCTCTCACCCCCAGAGAATGGGTGGAGGGCCTGAAAGTTCCAAGCTTCTCCATGGCTTGGTCATCTGGTGAACAACCTCCATTCTGAAGCTGCCTAACCCACCAAGAATCACCTCATTAGAACAGAAGATGCTTCTACCACCTAGGATATTCCAAGGGATTTAGGAGCTATGTATAAGGTGCTCCTATCACCCCTCAACTCAGGAACTTACTAGGGTTTTAGAAGCTCTGTGTCAGGAACTAGGGGCATAGACCAATATTTTTTTCTTATGTCTCAGACCATTTTTGTAATTTTAATTCAGTCCTCTTTGTGAATTTCTAACTTCTGTGCCTGACATATACTAGGTGCTCAAGAAATGTTTATTATGTGAGTAATAAGTACTTGTATGTATTAATTAATAATAAGTACTTATATGTATTAACTAGTTTAATTAGGCCCTTAAATATATTAGGTGTGCGGAGATATGAGGATAGTCTTGCTTCTTAAAATATTTGTGTTCAAAATGGGACTACATCAAAATAAAAAGCTTCTGCACAGCAAAAGAAACCATCAACAAAACAACGAGAAAACCCACTGTGTGGGAAAACATATTTGCCAATGTCATATCAGATAAGGGCCTAATCTCCAAAATCTATAGGGAACTCATACAACTTAACAAAAGGAAGATACACAATCCAATCAAAAAATGGGCAAAGGACCTAAATAGACACCTTTCAAAAGAGGATATTCAGAAAGCCAAGAGACATATGAAAACATGCTCAAAGTCACTAATCATCCGAGAGATGCAAATCAAAACAACAATGAGGTACCATCTCACACCTGTCAGACTGGCTATCATCAACAAATCAACAAACGACAAGTGCTGGAGAGGATGTGGAGAAAAAGGAACACTTGTGCACTGCTGGTGGGAATGCAGACTGGTGCAGCCACTATGGAAGACAGTATGGAGTTTCCTTAAAAAACTGAAAATGGAACTCCCATTTGACCCTGTGATCCCACTTCTAGGAATATATCCCAAGAAACCAGAAACACCAATCAGAAAAGATATATGCACCCCTATGTTCATAGCAGCACAATTCACCATAGCTAAGATCTGGAAACAGCCTAAGTGTCCATCAGTAGATGAGTGGATTAGAAAACTGTGGTACATCTACACGATGGAATACTATGCTGCTCTAAAAAGGAAGGAACTCTTACCATTTGCAACGTCATGGATGGAACTGGAGAGCATTATGCTAAGTGAAATAAGCCAGTCAATGAAGGAAAAATACCACATGATCTCACTCATTCATGGATAATAGAGAACATTATAAACTTTTGAACAATAATAGATACAGAGGCAGAGCTGCCTCAAACAGACTGTCAAACTGCAGTGGGAAGGCCGGGGAGGGTTGGGGGGCAGGAGGTAGGGGGGTAAGAGATCAACCAAAGGACTTGTATGCATGCATATAAGCATAACCAATGGACATAAGACACTGGGGGATAGGGGAGGCTGGGGGACTGTCTAGGGCGGGGGGATAAAATGGACACATATGTAATACCCTTTGTAATACTTTAAGCAATTAAAAAAAAATACTAAAAAAAAAATATTTGTGTTCAGAAGAGACAGTTACTCAGTATTCACCTTCTGTACATTGAATTATGGTGGCCTCTTTAAAGATTCCAATAATGACAAAATGATGGTACAAAAACTGTAGTATCAGGAATCATGGGATGGGGTAGGGGACAGAAATTGAGGAGCATGTATGTATGACATAGACCCTGTTAAAGGAATTCAAGTTGACTCATATGAACAAGGAAAGCTTGACAGAGTAGACAGCATTTAAGGTAGACCTTAAAAACTGAGTGGGAAAAAGACAGGCAGGAGTTATTCCTTTTTGAAAAGAATTTGAAAAAATACCTAGAAACCAGAAAACACAAGACCTGGTGAGGGAACTGGGAAAGGCCCAAGTATCTCCATAGGCAAATACTGGGGAAAGAACTGTTGAGCTGGGGTGTGGGGATCTTGAGGCAGACTGCTTCAGCTTTCTTCAGAGGTCTATTTAAGGTTTGTGAGCACCCCATTAATAAGATGAATTACAGTGGAGGAAGATCAGTTAGGAATTAGGGGCAGTTATACAGGGAAAGATTAAAGTACTTGAAAAGAACATGGAAAAGAGAAGATGGGGGAAAGTTGGTTGTGAAAGAAAAAAGGGCAACGTGATTGAGTGCCCAAAGAGGATGGAATCGGAGAGGATTCCTGACACTTCTTATAAGGAGCATGCTAACTGCCTGAGCAAGACCATCTGTAGCCAGAAGACTGCAAATTATAAACTCCCCTAGATCTAATTTTTCAGGGCTCTCTTGGGGAGGAAACTACTAAAGATGAGCTCCCTGCCAGGGACATAGCCCTTCAAGCTTGGCTTCTCTGGAGCCAAACCTCCAGCTCTGTGTCTGGGAGTCATTGTGGTGGGAGCAAGTGGCTAAGTGTGTCAGGCAGAGAAGTGAGCTCTGCAAGTTGCTCAGGAGAACACGCAGCAGGAGCCAGTCGTAGGAGAATGGCTGCTGCACCCAAGTAGTGTCCTCAAGGGATAATAGATATAAGGACAAAGCCTTCCCAAGAACTGATCAGAGGAGTTGGCAAGAAAAGGGAGCTTGTTGTTCTTGTGTGTTTTAATAATCTCCCTTTTCATTCAGAAAAAGTAATACGTATTCATTAAGGACATTCTAGAAGACAGGTAAAAAGGGGGAGAAGAGTCTTCACAGCATATATAGATCTGTTAATATTTTGGCGTAGTTTCTACAAGTTTTTCTCCGAAGCAGGATTTTTCAGCTGAAGGTAACAGTGTGCACCATGTAGTAAAGGCGAAAGAGATCTATGATTGCTCGTTACTACTTGTCAACAGCAAGTAGAAGTTAAATCATAAAAGGGCTTATGTGCTGTTAGAGAGCTGTTGGAGAGTTTTATGCCTGGGGTGGGGTAGGGGCATGATAAGATTTACACTTTAGAATGGTTCCTTTGTCTATTGTGTAGATGATGTATTAGAGGGCCCAAGGCTTGATGCCCAGGTCATAAGGGGCTAACCAAGGCATTGGGAAGAAGGGAAGGAAGTTGAGAGTTTTATAAAGAAAATTTAGCAGGATGTAGTGCTTGAAAAGGTAGGAAGATGGAGAAGCATGCTATACTTTCCTGTTTCTGCTTTATTACATCCCCTCACTTTAAAACTATCTCAATTAGGTGTCCCACAGGAACTTCAGATTCAACATATCCAAAACAGAAATTACCAACATTCTTCCCCAAATTACTCCCCATCCTAAATTCCCTTTCTCGAGGCCTATGTTCTTGCCCACCTAGTTGCCCAAGCTAGAAATTTGGAAGTCATCCTAGACTGTTATTTCTTCGGTAAGTCTACCTCTCCATCTAGTCACCAAACCTACCAGATCTTTTACTTGAATCTTTAAGATCAATTTCTTTATATCTTCAATGTCTCTATAGTTGCCAAGTTCTGGTTTTCATTTTTGACCTGTGGGTTGGTGAACTGCAATCTATAGACCAAATCCATCCTGCCCCTGTTTTTGGAATCACCTATTTGTGAAAGTTTCAGTAGAACTTAGCAAGCTTATTTGTTTACATTTTCTCTATTGTTGTTTTTATACCAAAGTGGTAGAGTTGAGTAGTTGTGATCCTGACCATGTGCCTACAAAGCCTAAATATTTACCATATTGTCCTCTATAGAAATCTTGCTTATAATGTTGTAATATAATTGGTTTCCCCTCTTTCTGTTCTCAATCTGGCCTTTACTATGTTGATGGAGTGATTTTCCTAAAACACTGTCTGTTCATGTCCATCCCCCTTGTTCATATTTTTTTGATGGTTTTCAACAGCCAACAGAATTTAATCTAAAACTCCTTAGCATTTATTACAGGTGATGAATTCTAGTATAGCTTTTCAAATCCCAATTCTTCCTCAGTCTACAAATGGCTCACTTTAAAGGGATTATTTACATGAGTGCAATCTCTATTTAATGTTTAAACATATTATGAAGTTTAGTCTTTCAAGGTGTTATATTGGGATTCTCTGATAAATCTGTAATTTTACGAGTGATTTCTTGGAAAACTCTGGCCATTTGTTGTCAGTTGGATATGTTAATAAAAAGGAAGAGAGTAAATATTATTGCCAGACATTAGCTTTACTTGTTCAGCAAGAACTCTGAGGCTTGCTAAGATTTTAACACCTCTGCTGTTTTCCTTTATTTTGTGATTCTGAAAAGACCATTACTGTACATTATCATGAACTCAAAGAGTCTTATATGGACTTTCATATTCACTACAATGGAAAAGTTAAAGATGGTTTTCTATGCAAGAGAGAACTGAATCAAAACATATATGAGGGAGTATTTATTTTAGCATCTCAATTCCAGTTGAATAATATTTATCTATAGTGTTCAGGCATTTCATTTGCAAATTTAATCTCAAACAAACTTCATTAATGACAATTCCCAGGAGAGATTGACAGTATCCAGAAATCACCTCCTTCCCTATAAAACTTAGTGCTATGTAAATGTTTGGTTGTATTGCATATGGTAGAAAGGATAATTCTAACAGAAAAAGAACCTTATTTTCTAGTTTGAAAGTGAAAGGAATTAATAGATCAATTTGGTGAAGATCAACAGATACTTTTTTTCTTTCTGAAAATTAACATTTTATAGTATTGAGAAATCTAAATGGAAATGTAGTTGTAGCCATTCAAATAGCTACATAGATTTTTCTTTTTTTAAATAAAATGTACTGGGAAGTGTTTATGAAAGGAGAATTGACTTGGAGTGGTAGACACACAATAGAATATACAGATGATGTATTATAGAATTTACACCTGAAATATATAATTTTATTAACCAATGTCACCCCAACAAATTCAACAATAAATAAAATGAAAATCATGCAAAACTAAAAGAAACAAACTAAAAGGATAATAATAATTCTACTACATTGCAGTTTACCTAATATCAAAAATGATCATCTTTTTACATACTATAACTGTATTTGAGGAATAATATTTACTTTTCTAAATGCTGGGGGAAATGTTAAATAAGTGTCCCTCTTTTTGTTTAAAAAAAAATTCATTGAAAATGATTTTTTAAAAAACCCTTAAAGGCAGCTTAATTATTGCCGAGCTATTAAAGTGAGGTAAAAATAATTACATAACTAATCTAATAAAAATAAAAAATGTATTGGAATTTTTTGAGAAATATCAAACTTAGTTGTATGATTTCATTTGAATGTTAAACAAAAGATACAGAGTTAAAAAATCTTTGCTCATTTCAATTCTGGATTTATTGAACATTTACTAAGTATAAAGCAGTTAGATGCTCATTTAGTCTATATTTTATCAAAAACTTGAGCACATTTAATTTACCTTACTCATTTTTTTCTCTTTTCAGGTGAATGCCAACTCTTTTAGAAGCTAATAAATATTTCAATTCAGTACTTGAAACCAGACTTTTCAAAAAAGTTTACAATTATTTCAGTGTAGAACATAGCCTATCAATATAATTTAGAGAGCATAGCCCAGTGGTCCGCAAACTGCGGCTCGCGAGCCACATGCGGCTCTTTGGCCCCTTGAGTGTGGCTCTTCCACAAAATACCATGTGCGGGCACGCATGTACAGTGTGATTGAAACTTCGTGGCCTATGTGCAGAAGTCGGTATTTTGTGGAAGAGCCACACTCAAGGGGCCAAAGAGCCGCATGTGGCTTGTGAGCTGCAGTTTACCGACCACTGGCATAGCCTAATGGTATAATTTTTAAAACTTGATATTGTTACCTAAATTACTTTTCTTATTTTCTGAAATAATATTTCACCAGTACTTATGCACAAGAGATACCCTTAGAGATGAAAACATAGAGTGCTTCAGTAATTTTGTTTCTGCTGCTAACTAATGCCTAGTATTAGTTCATGTTTATATGTGCTCAAGTGAATGTAGTGATCACAGTGACTAAAAACATTTTAATTGCTTTAGATTGTGTAAGTGCTGAACAGCTAAACTCTCCAACACTAATGAAAATGAAATGAAGAGCTACTAATAAGATACATGCTAATTGCATTTATTAGATGTCTGAGAGCTTCTTGGGGGAAAGAGCAAAAGAGCCAACTGGAATTTCAGCATCTAGCTGTAGTGATTCAAGAAGTAAAACTCTTTTGGTTATTAAGTTGAAGTCTTGCATTTTCAAATAGAAAGAAAACAAAATTATAAATGATTTTAAATGAATTATCATTCCTTTGAAAACTTCCAATCAGAACATTTTTAAACTGTATTTAAGAAAAAAATGACTTAAAATTATATGGGTCCTATTGCCCATCCTGCAGGGCAATGAATTAATGAAGTTTCTGGCAAAGAAACCAGAGACTATGGTATCATGACATTGTTCCCTAACCCCTTTATACTGAAAGGCATTCATATGAAAGAAGAGCTGGGTTATTTCTGTCCTCGCTGAGCTCCTAAGGGCAGAACCTGGATCAATGAATGAAAGTTACTAGGAGGCAGCTTTGGGTTCCACAGTAAGGAAAAACTTTCTGACAGGTAGGCCAGGCCCAAAATGGAAGGAATACAAATATCTTCACTAAGAAGTACAAATGGTCAATAAATTAGTGGCCCTTGGCCTGAGGTGCTAAGAGAGTGGGCTTTTTATTTCTGGCTAGAGGCCCAGTGCATGAAATTCTTGCACTCAAGGGGGGTCCCTCAGCCTGGCCTGCACCCTCTCGCAGTCCGGGAACCCTCGGGGGATGTCAGACTGATTGCTTAGGCCCGCTCCTCAGGAGTCAAACATCTTTAGCGCTGCCGCGGAGGTGGGAGAGGCTCCTGCCACCGCCACTGCACTTGCCAGCCGTGAACCCAGCTTCTGTCTAAGCAGCACTCCCCCTGTGGGTGTCCACTGACCACCAGGGGGCAGCTCCTGCGTTGAGCATCTGCCCCCTGGTGGTCAGTGTGTCATAGTGACCGGTCAGTCAATTTGCATATTAGCCTTTTATTATATAGGATTATAAGAAATTAACTTTAAGCCTCCTTTTCTTTTTTTAAATTTAAATATATTTTTATTGATTTTAATAAGGAAGGGAGAGGGAAAGAGGGATAGATACACCAGTGATGAGAGAGAGTCACTAATCGGCTGCCTCCTACACCCTCCCCCGCTCCCCCCCAACTCGGGATCAAGCCCACAACCCAGGCATGTGCCCGACTGGGAATCAAATCATTACTTCCTGGTTCATAGCTTGGTGCTCAACTATTGAGCCACACCAGCCAGGCAGGATCCTTTCGACTTGAATGATAAACCCCTGCTTTTCTCTAAGGGAGCTGTGTAAAACTTCTGGATCTTTTTTCAACATATCATTAAGAACTTAATTTACTTAATCTGTATTGAGTAGTCTCATATGCAAAATTTTAACATAATTTCTGCTTCCTTCTCCTGCCCCCATATTTCACTTTATAAAATTTTTTTAAATGTTAATAGTGGTAAAATACAAATAACACAGAATGTATTATCCTAACCATTTTAATTATATATCAGTAGTATTAAGTATACTCATGTTGTACAACCAATCTCCAGAACTTTTTAATTTTGCAAATCTGAAACTTTACACCCTTTAAACAGCTCCCCATTTTCCCTTCTTTCCAAGCTCTAGGCAACCACTATTCTACTTTGTGTTTCTACAAATTGGACTAATCTAGATACCTTATATAAGGAGAATCATACAGTATTTTATTTATTTCACTTAGTATCATGTCTTAGGGTTCATCCATGTTATAGTGTGTGTCAAAGTTTCCTTCTTTTTTAAGACAAAATGATATTCCATCATATTTCTGGACCACATGTTGTTTATCCATTCATTCATCGATGGACACTTGGGTTGCTTCTGCCTTTAGCTGTTGTGAATAATGCTGTTATGAACAGGAGGGTGCAAATATCTCTTTGAGATCCTGTTCAGTTCTTTGGGACAATTACCCACAAATGGAATTACTAGGCCATAAGGTAATTCTACTTTTAATTTTTTGAGAAACTGCCATACCGTTTTCCATAGAGCTGCACCATTTTACATTCCCACCAATAGTGCACAGGGTGCTGAGTTCTCTGCATCCTTGCTAGCACTTGCTCTTTTCTGTTTGTTTGCTTATTTTGCTAGTAGCCATTTGAGTAGGTGTGAGGAGTACTAACATAATTTTGACTCTAGTGCCTTGTACAATACCCTACGCATAGCAGCTGATTTATAGACCTTATGGTGGAGATGTCCTACAACTTTATGTTATGTTTCATACAGTGTTTGCCTTATAAAGTTGATCTTGGATAAAGATTCTTAACAGAGTCAATGTTCTGTGCTTTAGGATAAAATAAAGACACAATTTAGAAATAGCTCTTCTTATGGATGCTGCTCTATTAATATTCCAATTTTCAGCACCAATGCTGACTTTTATGTGCTATTCTCATAAATACCCATCACTGTCCTAGCTTAGGGTCATAAATTATCCATGGCTTTTGTAGTGTGTTTCTCTCTTTAATTCCAGCAATTTGTATAGCACTTGTGAAAGAGAAACTTGCCGATTCGTCTATAAGAAAACTATGTAGTGTACCTAGGAATTAAGGTTGGTTTTTGTTTTTGTTTTTAAGAATCCTGTCAAAATAGAATCTAGTTTGCTACATTTAGAGTTGTGGTGTTTAGTCTTTCTCTTCTCCTTTTCTCCCCTGCAGTGCCTACAGGCTGATATGAGATCACTGGTGCTCTGAGCCAAGTTTATAGTTAGTGTGGACATGTTTAAATTTTTGGTATCTTGACTAAATGCTTGGTAACTTTAATATTAATGGTCTAACAATTAGTAATTCTTGGCCTATGGAAAAGAGATTTATTGTTGTCATATTTGGAAAAAATGAACTGGGAATAAATAAGAAAGTAAGAGCAAATAGTTTTCACTCCTAAGTAGTTATGTTTTAAGTAGTTTTTTATTAGCAATGAGAGAAATCAACATTCTGAGACTTTGTGCTTGCAACTAGATAATATAGATCTTTCTCAGAACATGTTGGTGTAACTACAGGTGCTGTGTAGCTGTTTCACTTTGTCTAGTGTTGATATAGAGCAGGGCTCCCTTCTGTGTTTAAAATAAGGAGGTTTCAATTAATTTACTGCTTCTTTGAGAGCAATATAATAAATGTGTAAGGTATAATTGTACTCTGTTATGAGCAAAAACCAAACGCTATGAGGCTCAAACAAGTAGAACACCTTTTAATCTTACAGAGATAAGTGTTTATTAAATAACTAGAGGCCTGGTGCATGAATTCATGCATGGGTGGGGTCCCTTGGGCTGGCCTGCAGGGATCAGGCCCCAGCTCGCACCCTCAGCCTCGCAGCCTCACCTGGCACCTTGCCATGGCCTGGTGCTGCTCCCTCACCTGTTCCACCATCCCGCCTGCAGGGCAATCGATCGGGGCTGGGCCTCCTGCCCGGCTTCCTCAGTGTCTGCCGGGTGGCAACCTCACCCCCCACAGCAGCCGCTGGTCGCCATCTGCAGGGCGATCAGGCCCCTGCTCTCACCCGCCTTGGCCTGGGACAGCCCACTCACCTGCTCCACCATCCTGCCACAGTCCCACTCTTGTCAGGGCCCATTGGGGCTGGCAGTGCCTCCACTGCCACCCGCTGCCAGTACCGTGTTGCTGATGCCTGCCATGTTCCACGCCGCCCCCCGTTGGTCAGAACAGGTCATAGTGAGCGGTCAAACTCCCAGTAGAACAATTTGCATATTAGGCTTTTATTGTATAGGACTAGAGGCCTGCTGCACAAAATTCATGCAAGAGTAGGTCTTCCTTCCCCCAGCTGCCAGCATTGGCTTCCCTCTGGCACCTGGGACCCGGGCTTCCCTCGTAGCTCTGGCTTCGTCCAGAAGGTCATCCAGAAGAACGCCCAGTCTAATTAGCATATTATGCTTTTATTATAATAGATGACCAAGGCAAACCTGCACAGTGAGCAGTTAGGGATAACCTGGTAACACTACACCTACATAAATTATGCCCCACCATGACCATTTCACAAATAATATTTGGTTAAATACAAAAAGAAAGCTTCTTCAGGTTTGCCTTTTTACTTAATAGGACAAGACAGATGAGGGTATGGAAACATGAATAGCTATCAGATTGAACACATGGAAGTAACCTTTTTTATTCAGGCATTTTTTCTGACACTTTAGACACTTGCTTTTATAAAATATAACTCTTTCTTGATTTAATGCAGTAATGCTTTAGGCCTCCAAGGGATAAGCAAAGAAAGAAAATAGCTGTTTGTAAAAAAATCTGTAATAGGGGCGGGTCAAACGTAAATTCAGCTATCAAAAGGAAGATTGGCTTAGGGGGAATTATTAATATCACTATCCTCTTTACTCCAAAAGCTTATAGATCATTCTTTTGGATGCAGATTTTGTGCCTTTTTTTTTTTTTTTTTTTTTAAGATGACTGCTATCGTCAACATTAAGGATTTTTTTAGCAGACACCTCACATTCTTGTAAAAACGAAAAAAGTGTCCTTTGGTGGACCAATCCCATCATTAGCACTCATCAAGTAAATCAGTACTTATGGACACAATTGATTTGTTCTAATTGTCTCAGTTTTTAAAATATTAAAATGTTTATGCTTTAATCAAAGCTTTTATAGGATGGATATATATATTGTTTACTTGTTTGTTTTAGCAATAACCATGCCTCAGATAAACCTCATTGGCTACGATACTGCCACTGCACAAAGCTTAGAATATATTTTCAAAAGTGAATGCAAATGCTTTTTCTAATTAGCAGAAACCTTATAAAGCATTTACTGTAGAACTGATATAGTTCATTTTTTAAAATTTTCTCAAAACTATATATATTTTGAGAGCTGTTATGCCACTTCCATGCTTATCTTAAAGAAATTTGGGATATATATGAGAGGTTCCTAGATTTTAATCTGAACTTTTAATTGTTAAGTTTTTCAAAACGTTTTTGTTTTTTATTGGTAACACTTGGGATAAGAAATTTTTGAAGTTCTCTTATTGCTCTAGTTGCAAAAAGTAATCCTAGGGAAAATTTGGGGACTTGGATCATTCTAGAATATCATGTCCATTAGAAGAAAAGAAGATCGTGTTAAGTCGGTTGTAATTTTAAGGGATAGAAATTGAGTTCAAAATAAGCATTACAAGGAATATTTAGAGGCAATAGAATTGAATTATTCTTAGTTGTCTTTTCACAGCCTTTCTGTATAATAAATTCCACTTCTTATAATTCTGAAAATCAAATCTACATTAAGTTTTATTATTTCTGTAAATGATCTTCATAGAATAACACTATGTGAGGAGCCAGATGTTGCTAGCCCAGTTTGAAAATATAAGTATGTTGATAAAAATCTATAGGTGTGTAAAAGCCCATAAAGAATAGTGGTATTTTAGTAGCAGAGAGAAAAGTGTCAGTTGACAATGCATTTTCCAGTCTATTCACCCTGAGAAAGTACCAGATTAAAGATGTTGTAAGCTCTCGCTTGATTTAAGGTTTGAGTAAGTTAACAGCTGGGCGATGTATTGTTTTAAATAATAAAGTCTAGGCAGCACCATTTATTACCGGTTTAAATTTCAGTATTCAGTTCATTTATCACTGCCTAATAAAGACTGTACTTCCTTTTCACCACATTTACTCACTGACTGGTGTTCCACCATGATCCAAAAAATAGACAAAGACTGATGCTTATGTGTGGGCAGAATATGCTCAGTCAGGATTGTAACTGATGGCTACCAGGTTTCAGAAATCCAGTAATGCAGGCCTATAAAAGTACAACCCCTGACAAGAACCTACTGTTAGAAAGTTAAGAATCATATCCACAAAGGACCTGTTAGCAGCTTTTGGCACCCTGGAGAGTATATTAAGTGCATGTTCCATGTTAATACCCAATTTGTTGACTTTGAGAAAAGGAGTCAAGATAATACTCAATGTAGTTGCATAGATAAGATAGCATTACTAAAATACTGCAAGTCAAGGATTCATTCAAAATGGTCTTAAAAGTCAGGGGCAGGGGGAAGACTTAAAAATGGAGTCATTTAGTCAGGTCATATGTATCAAAAGTGGAAGAAACCCTGCATCAGGAGTTAGTGACAGATCTAAGTCTCATTGAAAACTCATTTGGGCCTCATTGTGTGTTCTTCTGGACTTGATAAATGATTATTGGAATTTTGATTGCACTTGACATCATTTCAGTGTCAGTTATACCTTAAGGGATAGTAAGGACTTTTACAAAAATAAAATTTTCAGCTTATTAAAAGACATCATTTATAAAAGTAAAGAGGTGGCCACGGATTGGTAGAAAATATTTGTGACATGTACATTTGATAAAGACTTGTATCTAGAATCTTACCATTCAAAAATAAGAAAAATGTTTAAATGGGGAAATGACTTGAATAGATATTTCACAGGAAGACAAGTAGGTGGCCAATAAGCAAGTGTTTAGGGAAACATAAACCATTATGAGATAACACCTAGCAGACTAGCTAAATAAAAAAAAAAAAAAAAAACAACAAAAAGAAACGAGAAAACCTAATTTTAGCAAATATGTAAAAGCAATATATGATAAACAATTTGACCATTTTTATGAAGTTAAGCTTACATATACACTGGGACCCATCGTGCCTAGGTATTTTTCATGCTCAAGTATTTATCAAAGAGAAATGAAAGCACTTTTTCCACAAAAATACTTGTACATGCATGTTTATAATGGCTGTATTTATAACTAGAAGCTCAGTGCACGAAATTCGTGCACAGAGGCAGACGGTCCCCTCAGCCCAGCCTGCACCCTCTCCAATCCGGGACCCCTCGGGGAATGTTCAACCACTGGTTTAGGCCTGATCCCGCAGGACATCCTTCTCACAGTCGGACATCCCTCTCTTAATCCGGGACCGCTGGCTCCTAACTGCTTACCTGCCTGCCTGCTTGATTGCCCCTAACCACTTTCCCCTGCCAGCCTGATCATCCCTAACCACTCTCCCCTGCCTGCCTGATCGCCCCTAACCTCCTCTGCCCGCCTGCCTTAGCACCCCTAACCCCTCTGCCTGCCTGCCTGATCACCCCTAAATGCTTCTGCCTGCCTGCCTGATGCCCCTAACTACTCCCCTGCCGGTCTGATCACCCCTAACCATCTCTGCCTCAGCCCCTGCCACCATGGTATTGTTCGAAGGACATCCAGAAGACGTCCAGTCTATCCAGTCTAATTAGCATATTAACCTTTTATTAGTATAGATCAGTGATGGCGCACCTATGACACGTATGTCAGAGGTGACATGCGAACTCATTTTTTTTGGTTGATTTTTCTTTGTTAAATGGCATTTAAATATATAAAATAAATATCAAAAATATAAGTCTTTGTTTTACTATGGTTGCAAATATCAAAAAATTTCTATATGTGACATGGCACCAGAGTTAAGTTAGGGTTTTTCAAAATGCTGACACGCCAAGCTCAAAAGGTTCGCCATCACTGGTATAGATAACCAAAAACTAGAAGCAACCCAGATTTTCATCAATAGGATAATGGGTAAACAAACTATATACAGGCTATCCCCAAATATATATACACTTTACATCATTTCAGTGTCAATTGTACCTTAAAGGGATAGTAAAGACTTTTACAAAAGCAAAATTTCAGCTTATGAAAAGACATCATTTATAAAAGTAAATAGGTAGCGATAGATTGGTAGAAAATAGCTGATAGCTGAATTTTGAAAATGAAATGTATATTAATAAACACTACCTTTATAATTATTCCAAGTGTGTGTATATATTTTTTGGGACATCCAATGTATCCATATTATACATAGAATAGTAGTCAGCAATAAAAAGAAACAACTACTAATGCTATAGTACTTTCTGTGGGTCTTGAAAAACACTTTGTGCTGAGGGAAAGAAGCCTGACACCAAAGAGAACATACTGTCTGATTCCATTCAATATGAACTGTTAAAGCATGCAGACCTAATCTACAGTGATAGAAAACAGAACATTTTGTGGGCAGGGTGTGAGGAGGTGGCAGGCATGGCAGAGATGACGTACAAAGGAGTACAAGGAACTTTCTGAGATGATGGAAACATTCTAGGAGTTTGGGGTACACAGGTGTATACTTCTGTCAAAACTCATTGACACTTAAGATACACTTACATTGCATCTAAGTTACAGTGTATCTTCAAGAAAAGAAAGAAAAATTTTAAATATAGGAAGACCTGATTAGAATTCAGAGGGGAATGGCAAACATTACTAGGAAGTAGGCCTGTCGGGAATAGTAAAATTACTAGAGTGTTTTGAGCATATCGTTAAAAAGCATTTATATAAAAGTTTGTCTAAGGAAAGTACTGTGTATACAAGCATTAAGAAGATAACATTCTGGAAGTAGAATCAGATGATTTCTTATCTTTTTCTACTAAGATTCTATTATTATTATGAGCATTTATTCTGTCCCAGGGACTGTACTGAGCCCTTTATGTTGATTTTCTTATTCTTAGTGAGACCTTTTCCAGAGAGTGTGAAAATTTAAAATGTGATTGTTCATTTATTTTGACTTTTGGACTGTAATACCAGCATTTTGTTGATAAAGTAAAAATGTACAAATAATCCTATATAATAAAAGGCTAATATGCAAATAGACCAAACGGCAGAACATCCGGTCACAGTGATATATGCTGACCACCAGAGAGCATGGAACATGGCAGGTGTGGGCCGCAGCAAGATGGTGGAGCAGGTGAGAGGGGGTGCCAGACCAAGGCGGGGCGCCAGTCGCTGTCATCGGGGCAAGCCTGTGTTGGTTACTGAAAATTCTTTACTCCCAGGTGTCACAGTCCTGCAGGCGTTCACACCTGCTGCCAGCGCTGGCCCCACTTGCACCTGCTGCTGGCACCAGAGCCACTGCTCACACCCACTGCTGATCAGCAGGTATGAGCAGCAGCTGCCAGCCCCAATCACCCCTCAGGGCTTCTCCACCTCCCCCCTGCTCCTGGGAGGAGATCTGGGCCGGCAGCCGCCTCTTGCACCCGCTGCCAGGCACAGCCCCACTCACACCCACTGCCAGTGCTGGAGCCACCGCTTATATCCACTGCCACCGTCAGCCCCACTCACACCTGCAGCCAGCGCTGGAGCCACCACTCGCACCCGCTGCCGGTGCCCAATGCCGGTCCCAATCGCTTGGGCGCCATCAGTGGGTACAAGTGGCAGCTGCCTGCCCTGATCACCCCTGAGGGCTTCTCCACCTCCCCCTGCTCCTGACGGGCGATCGGGCAGCAGTTGCCGCTCACACCTGCTGACTACGCCAGCCCCGCTCGCACCTGCTGCTGACACCAGCCCCAATCACTCCACACCTTCAGTGGGTGCGAGCAGGGCCAGCACCATCAGCGTGTGGGAGCAGTGGGAGCGAGGCTGCCGAAAAACGGGACAGGGTCTGCAGCGGGAGGGTCCGGGCAGGGGCGCAGAGGATGGGCCAAGACCCACGTCTGTGCCTACTGCAGCCTCGCGGCCCACAATTCCTTTCAAGGTGCCCAAATTTGTGCACTGAGCCCCTAGTCTATAATAATAAAAGCGTTATATGCCATTAGACCAGACATCCTTCTAGACGACCTTCCAGATGAAGCCAGGGCTGCGAAGGAAGCCCACGTCCCGGGTGCCTGGAAGAATTAGAATATTTAACATGATGACATGAGATCTTAAAATATATTTAAACCCTCAATGTGAATAAAATGCAGAAATCTTAGCATATGTAGTAAATAAAACATCAAAAATCTACATCTGTCTAACAAAGCTTTTGTCTACCTAGGCTGCTGAGCCAAGTCCTTTATAACCCATGAACTTCCCTACATGTGATTTCAAAGCACACCACCCTCTATGACAGATGTCATCAAGCTAGATTTTCACATTTTTCTAGGTGTTTTGAATATGTTTTATGTTGGATAGCTGTTCAACACAGCTCATTGAGGTGTTTTGGTTTTTAATGTTGTTAATATAACAGCATTAATCTTTTCTGGTTTAAAATTTCCCATAAAAATTTTGAGTGGATACTTAAAATATATAACAGTATGTTTTATTTTATTTAAAATGTTTTTTAATTTATTTTTTATTATAGTCCACATACAATATTATATTAGTTTTAATTATATACCTTACAAAGTGATAATCCCAAGAAGTCTAGTACCCTTCTGACACCGTACATAGTTATTACAATATTATTGACTGTATTTCCTGTGCGTTACTTTATATCCCTGTGACTTTTTTAATAGCTGGATATTTGTACTTCTTAATTTCTTTCACCTTTTTCACCCATTCCCCCTAAAATCCCTTCCATCTATCAACCACCAATTTGTTCTCTGTATCTATGAATTATTTTTTGTTTTGTTTGTTTACTGTTTTTTAGATTCCACATATAAGTGAAATCATATGATATTTGTTTTACTCTGTCTGACTTAGTTTACTTAGCATAATACTCTCTAGGTTCATCTATGTTGTTGTGAATGGTAAGATTTCATTATTTTTATGACTGAATAATATATCCACTATATATATAATAAAGAGGTAATATGCAATTGACCGTCACTTCATCACAAGCTGGCAGCACCCATAGCAGGGGCGGGGCCGGCCACTCCACACTCTTGTGACCAGAGTCCCCTCAGCCCCGCCGGGGGCCTCAGGTCCTCCTGCACCCCCCACTGACTGACAGCTTGCCCAGGCTCCTCCAAGGAGCTGCCCATCCCTCTCTTCCTCTCTCCCTCGAAGCTGAAGCCTGACTGTGGTGTCCAATAAACTGGAAGTTATAACTCATGTCGTTGAGAGTATCCTGCATTCCTCAGCCAGGGCCGGCCGCTCCTCACTCTTGCCACTGGAGTCCCCTCAGCCCCGCGGGGGGCCTTGGGTCCTCCTGAACCCCCCACTGACTGAGGCTCAGGCAAGTTGCAGATGGCGGTGCCCGCTGCCCAGGGCCACCCCGAGGCGCAGGCAAGCCTTGGATGGCGGCTGCTCAACCGCCCAGGGCTGGCCCGAGGCACAGGCAAACCTCAGATGACAGCTGCCCTGCCGCCCAGGCCAGCCAAGGCTTGTGCTGCTGGCAGTGGCAGCAGCAGACGTGTGATGGGGGCGTCGCCTTCCCCTATTGCCAGGTTGCCTCCCGCCCCTGAAGGCTCCCGAACTGTGATAGGGGGCAGGCCAGGCTGAGGGACCGCCCCCCTCCAGTGCATGAATTTTCATGCACCAGGCCTCTATATTCATATCTTCTTTATCTTTTCATCTATCAATGAACACTTAGGTTGCTTTCCTATCTTGGCTATTGTAAATAATGCTGCAATGAACATAAGGATGCATCTATCCTCTCAAATTAGAGTTTTGTATGCATTCTAAAGATTTCATGGAATTTCTATCAAAATACCAATGACAGTTTTTACAGAATTAGAATCAATAATCATGAAAGTTAAATGAAACTACAAGAGACCCAGGACAGCTAAAGCAGTATTGAGAAAGAATAACAAAGTTGGGGGTATCACGCTACCTGATATCAAACTATACAAAAGGCTACAGTAATCAAAAGGAGATGGTACTGGCACAAAAACAGACCCATAGATCATTAGAACACAATAGAGAGCCCATACAGAAACCACAGCTATGTGGCCAACTAATCTTTGACAAAAGAGGCAAGAATGTACAGTGGGGTAAAGACAGTCTTTAATAAATGGTGTTGGAAAACTGAACAGATAGATACATGCAAAAAAGAAATGTAACTAGACCACTATCTTATACCTATAAACTCAAAATGGATTAAAGACTTAAATGTAAGTCCTGAAACCATATAACTCCTGGAAGTAAACCAGGCAGTAAACTATTTGATATCACTCTTAGCAATATTTTTTGGGTATGTCTCCCCAGGCAAAAGAAACAAAAGAAATTTTAAGTGAATAGGAATTTATCAAACTAAAAGTTTTTGCATGGCAATTTGTGTTTTATCAAGCCCTCCGGTGATTCTGATACCTGCTCACGTTTTCGAACTACTGTTTAAACTATGTTCCATTGAAAACACTTTTCACTGTTTTCTAAGGAGTCTTTAAGCTCATATGTCCAGGCAACTCATTTGTTTATGGTGCTGAGGGTATAGTATGTGTAAAATATATCCTTTTTATTCTCCCGGGTTTATACTTTGCAGTTCTATTTATTGTACACTATCCACCAGGTAAGCTAAAGTGTTGCCTCATGTGCTTTGCTGTTTCTGTGTCATTATATTTGAATATGCCATTTCCTCTGTCCAATCCTCACTTATAAAAATAAAAACCTTTTAGAGTTTGATCTGTGGATAAAATGAGATAACATACAGAGATGTGCTTAAAAGCACAGTACTTGGAACATTTTCTTGAATACAGAAAAAGATAAAAAGTAACCTTGTGAAATTTCAGTCATATTACTTTATTGATCATAATTTTTTTAATGAATTTACTCCATTAAAGAAAATTTTAGTTTATTGACAGAATGAAGGGCAAATATTGAATCCTGCCACATATCAACAAAAATCAGTAGAAGTACATGAAGGCCAAATGAGCACCTTATTCTATGAAATGGTAGCTCTTATTCATGAAGCATGAATCAAGCCTAAATTAAGAACTCATATAAATATAAATAAAGCATCTTTTCCAATTGGACTGAACTAGTTTGGATTTCACATTAGCTAAATTAAAAATATGTTTTTATTAGGTGCAAGTAGTTTCCAAAGTGCTTTTCCTGGCTCACATCTTGTCCTTATTTTCTTGAAGGGTTGGTTAGCATAGTTCAAGCGAAATTCTTGGTCCTGTTGGTCTGCCAGGTGGTAACAGAATAGGAAACCCACAGAAAGGTTAAGTCTGCGTAGACTTATGGAAAAGAAAACTGGCCTTCCCCGCAGCAATAGCCTGGGCATTAGTCAGTTCTGCATCCAGTCACCATTGTCTCTGAGGATGCAACTTGTTTTCAGCTAAATGCCAGCGAGCGTTCTAGCAGTAGAACGCTAGATTATCTGCAGATTAACTTAGAGAACATCTTTAAGCCACAATGTAGGTAAATTTTTTACAAAAGTCAGGATGCACACTTCATGGCCCCTCCTGTGGCTTAGAGCCTATTGTGTCCATAATACTTTTTTACTGTATTGTGTATGTTGTGGAGGTTTACTGTTTACTGTTGAAAAAAAAAAACAGGTAAAATCTTTCTTTCCTTCTTTTCTCTTCTCACTGCCTTGTTTACTTGCTGAAGTCTTCTCCTTATCTCTTGCCCCCCATGGATCTTAGAATAGGAAAGAGCTTTAAAAAGTGTAAAGGTTTTTATTCACTCTCCAAAACACCTTCTTAGTAGCATAGTGGCCATAGAACAGAAGCATAAAACAGCATAGTTCCCAAAATGTGTTGTTTTGAGATGTGAGATCAAATTTGAACAACATGTTTTTGAGCGACTTGGGCTTGTAATTTTATCAAAGTCATACAGTGAATTTATTTATCCATAGTGATGGATAATACAATTACAATGGAAATTTTTAGAAACTTGCTTGAAGTTTCAATACTGTCATTATGGTAACAGACTTATTAAGTAGTACAAATTGGACTATACCCTATGATAAAATTCACTTGTCTTGTAAATAGAAAAATATAAGCATTATATAAGCACTCATTCAATTATGCCACACCTTTCTGAACTTAATCACTCTGTTAAAGAAAAATAGTCTAAAGTGTTTGAGGTTATGCAGTGAGAACATTGTGGAAATAAAAAAGTTTTAACAACTAGATTCTTAAATCGGTAAAAATGACCTGGACATTAGATTATGTTCAATTGATTGGATTTAACTTCTTAGTTGCAGTTCTTTATTTTAACTTTAGAGAAGGGCACAGAAGGAACAATGAATCATAATACCTACTGCAGATATTCAGGGAAAATCATTTGAAATATTCCATCTAGAAAAGAAACTGTTCTCTTTTTATCCACTGAGCCAAACCAGTTAGAGCAGAAACTGTTCTCTTTTTAAACAGAAGTAGATTTATCTTTATAATGAAAATTGAGTTTACAAAATTGTTGTCACATGGTATTGCACTCTACAAAACTAACTAGTTTTTATTTTGATAGAACTTTCAAATATTTCTCTATTTTTTTATATGTTGGCATGCACACACACTCATAAACATTATTTTATTTAAGTCAAATAATACTTTGTCTCTATATGTAATCTATGTTATGTAATGTGATTATTTTAAAAAGACACTTCCCATTATAAACAATGTTGTAATGAACAGCCAGAACATTCTTCACTTGCATTTGTCCAGGTACTTGAACACTTCCAAGTCCTTAGGATGCATTCCTGGCATTGCTGAGTTGAAGGATACACACTTTTAGCATTGAGGCATTCTGACAGTGCTTAAGAGAAATGAATTATTTTTTAGTGTTAAATGTACTCTTTTACCTACCAAAATGATGAAAAGTTGCCATACTAAGCAGTCTAAAAGAAAAATTGCCACCAGCAATTTAGTTTGATTTGATGTATTTACTGAATGCTGAGTACTGCTTATGTGTCAGATTCCCTGCTAGTTATGAGGGTTGCAAAAGTAAAATGACTAATGGAAATTACAAAGAAGTAACAGGCAGTTAAAATATGATAGGGTAAGTATGACAGTAAGGATAAATATAGAGAGTTTGTGTACCAGTATCAGGAATTCAAAAGTCTTTGTAGAGAAAGTGGCCTAGAAGACGAGATCTAAAGGATAAGTGTGATTTATGAGAAGAGAGGCATGTTTTAGGCCATGAGGATTAGGTATCAGAGGTTATGATGTATTCTGAGAATTAATATGACTTTAGAATGTGTGGAATGCATGCAAGGGGTGAGGCACCAGAGACAGAGCTAGAGAATAAAGCAGAGCTGAGACCATGGAGAACCTTGTAGTAGAGTTCCTGAGTATGGATTCAGAGAATTAAGGGTGCTATAATAAGGAAGCAATGAGATCAAATTTGAGCTTAAAAAATTAAACTACTTCTAATTTGAGAAGTAACTTGAAAGCAAGCAAATCACAGAGTCCCAAGGTCAAACGTTTGTGGCAAACTTGATTTGGAAAGGCATCTGTACCAAGAGTCCAAGCTTACCAATTAGACAAAGCAGTAAGGAAGGGCAATTTTCAGAGACAGGTAAGCAAAAGTACCATTTATCTCATGGGTCTTCTTGAAAAAGCAAGCAAACTATTTCCCAGGGGACATGGGAACTGCCACCCACCACCCACTCTCGTCTAAAATTAGAATTAGAAAAACAAGGTATAATAATATTATTATTATCATCACCATCATCCGCTTGTAGCTATTATGAGAAAGACTACACTTAGGTATTCTTAAGTATAGACCTAAAACAGTGACTCATTATTGAGCAGAATAGAAGCTCATCATATGCTTCTCGCCTTCATTACAAATTATTCAGAAGCCATGTGGAATGGGCTTGTAAGTGAAGGAGTGACTGCAAGGTCTCTAAATGCAGTGAATAAGAAAGGCAGGGCCAGCAGTCCTAGACTTAAATTTTGAAAAGTTTCAGTGATTTAATAGGATCACCTACATGCAACTACATTTGTGAAACACTGTAAAACTTTTATGATCTTTTAGAAGCCAATTTGTAGAATTCTAATTCACACTGACGAAAGTCTAGCTGAATGCCAGAAAAACTTCTGCCTCATTTCCCCCCTGTTTAATCCATACCATATATTGTATTTAAAAATTATTTATTCAGCCCTGGTTTGTGTGGCTTAGTTGGTTGGAATGTCTACCATACACTGAAGGGTCATGGGTTGGATCTGCAGTTGGGGCGAATGCGGGAGGCAACCAGTCAATGTTTCTCTCTCACATTGATGTTTCTCTCTTTCTCACTCCCTTCTCCTTTCTCTAAAATCAATAATTTAAAAAATATATATCCTTGGGTGAGGATTAAAAAATTTATTTGTTCACATTTTCAATCTTTTATATAACGTTGAAATCATTTTGATGTCAGGAAAGCAAACTTAGTAAGCCAAGGACACTGTGGGAAATGGGAAATCTTTAATAGATAATTTACATAATGCTGTCACCAAGCAAGTATGACCTTCACAAAAATGACCTCATCCTTTTTAGTTAGACATTATTTTATCTGGTGCAGTTTCTTAGTGATTTTTATTCTGTGTGAGACGTCTATTTTCTCATAAAATTCTTCCCTAGTCCCCATACCTCTGATGCTTTACAGGATTGGTGTTCTGATACCATTTCACTTTTAGTTTATGCCTGTACTTACTTAACATGTACTGCATATTGAATCACTGTGTTAGATACTATGATAAATATAGCTCATTAAATATTTTTTCAAAGTGACTTTTGTTTCTTGTAAAAATGATGCCTACTCATAAAAAATTAAGGCAATGTATCAGAGAGAGAAGAAAATAGAAAACCTAAAACAACACACCTAAAAACATCCAGAAATAACTGTCATTGGCAGTAAGTGTGCATCATTCCAGATGGCTCTTGAACTCAGGACTAGAGGTGCGGGGCTGAGGAGATAGTGGTAAACAATTATCCACTTAAATCAAAAAGTAAGACTATACAGCTGTGAAAATCCTGCAAATAAATGCTATGAACATTGACAGTGTAAAAATAATAATATAACTAACCAAATTGGAAAATGTGGGGGGAAAATGTTACATATACTAATTTCCTCAACCTTTAGGGCAGGAAGTTAATCAGTACAGCATAAAATTGAATCATGAAATTTTTTTAACGACTCCAATTTCTTAACATTTTCATAACATCTTTTGAAATGTTATGAAACGGAAGAATTCCATAGGAAATCTCTTTGAGACAAAGAAGCATTTACATACAATTTAGAAATTTCTTTAGTCTCACTTCCATTTAATATTTTTATGTTACATTAAAATAAAATAAAATAAAATAAAATAAAATAAAATAAAATATGCTCTTTAATAAAATTATTTAACCTTGCTTTTTCCTCTTCTTGGCTCACTGCGGGAGATGAGGACACTGGGCATATCCCTTCCCTCTCGTTTGGAGAGAGGCAGACAAATACAGAGTTGCAGAGTACCTGAGCACAAGTGAACCCACCATGGGAACAGCATTGGGATAGAAAACTTGAACTGTAACTGACAAATTGCTGGAGGCACACTGTGGACAGATCTGAGAGTTAAAACTCGAGGGGGAACCGAGTCACAGGGGGGCCTCTACAATATTGAGATTTACCTTCCAGAGCTCAACAAGGTTCTCGTAGTAAATATCACTGGTAAAGCTTAACTTTGACCTCTTGGAATAGTTAAGCTAGTTAGGATTAATTTGTAATCATTTTTGTTTAAGCATCCAGCCATTATTTGTTCTTCACTTTAATGGCTGTAATGAAAGAGATCATTGATGTCTTATGTTGTGTAAGTCCATGACTGCTTTCTTCTCATGATATGTCAGTCTACATTATGTCAAAGAAAAAAGTAAACTTCATTTTACATGATTTATCTTTATTAATTTATGCTGATTGTTTTAAGATCACTTTGTCTACTGTGTTCTGCATCTTGACTATGATATGCTTACATTTGAATTTTCTTTTTATTTATCCTGCTTGAATTCATTGAGCTTCCTGAATCTGAAGACTGAAGTTTTTCATCAATTTTTGATAATTCTCAGACATTATTGTCTCACTCTTAACCTCTTTATTTTCTCTTTCTGCAATTCCACATATACATGTAGTGGACTTCTCACTCTGTCTTCCATGTCTTTTAACCTCCTAGAGTTGATTATTTTTACTCTTGTTTTGCTTCCTGAAAGCTATGCATGCTTTCCATATATCTCTTAATTAACTCACTCTCTTTTCAGCTATTCAACTTTTCATTGAGTTTAACTTTAGTTATTCTACTCATACTTCTAAAAGTTGTTTTGGTTCTTTTTCCAGTTATTGTTGTAGATCTTAAATTCATTTTTTTATTTTCTTTAATTCTCTCCATATAATAAGCATTCTTGTTTATTTTTGCATTGTCTGAAGATTTGAGGGTGAGGCTCTGTTATCTGTTGTTCCCCTGTTTCATTGTATATTATGAAATCTTATTTTATAGGAGCTATTTTATTTTAGAACTCTTTAGAGTTTGTAAAATCTTGATTGAGAATTCCTTCCTTCAGATAGCATTTGCCTTTGGTTCTAGGGGGTGCATTAGAGTACTATCACTGGTGATTTTAATTAAAAATACTCCTTATACCATGAGAATATTCATTAGCTTGAAAGCCTGCTTATCTGCATGAACCTGAGACAGACAAGCTTTTTTAGTAGATGTGTTCATTCCCATCCTTCCAATGAGTGGAGAATCCTTGCTTCGTGTGTAGGAATAGCACTGTATCCTGATTGTTAAAGCCCCACATTAAAACTCAGCCTTTCTAGGTTACTGAGACTAGTAACTCAGAGTGTACCAATAACAGGTCCGATGCTTTTGCTCTGGTTTTCAGTCCTTTCCTTATTTTTCAACCCCTTCGTTTTTAGTGAGCTAAGTAAGCTATGCATTTAAAAGTATTTTTTAATGTACTTATTCAACATTTCTAGGTATTTGATTGCAAGAGAGTTTTTAGGTTACTAGTATGCTGCCTTACTGGGAATGGAAATCTCATTTGTTTTTCATATTGAGTTAATATCATTTGTAAAGTTGGATTGAGGAGTAGACATATGGCTAAAGACCGAATTTCTGCCACAACAAATTTGCTCCACTTCTGTGAAATATGGGCTAAGCCAAGTTCTTGCTGTGAAATAACATGTTTGATTCTGAACTCCTTACTTGGTATTTAGACAGAATAACAGTATCATCTTCTATTGTCATGGGCGTTTTATGATTTTATGCAATATTCCTGTTTATTAGTAGTCTATTTTGGAAAAGATGATTTCATTTTTTAAGATTTGAAAGAGATCTTACAAAGATTAATGACAATCTACATCTGCTGTCAAACTTTTTATTTAAAAATAATTGTGGCCCTGGCCGGTTTGGCTCAGTGGATGGAGCGTCAGCCTGCGGACTTAAGGGTCCCAGGTTCGATTTCGGTCAAGGACATGTTGGTTGCAGGCACATCCCCAGTAGGGAGTGTGCAGGAGGCAGCTGATCGATGTTTCTCTCTCATTGATGTTTCTAACTCTCTATCCCTTTCCCTTCCTCTCTGTAAAAAAATCAATAAAATATATTAAAAATAAATGTGATCTTTCATATGAAAGGAGTAAGATTATAAGTCTACAGGTGTTATATGGGTACATTTAGATTTCTTCTTCTTTCCAAGTTGCAATGTACTTACTGATAGGTATATAGTCTTTCAATTCCTACATATTGGTCTAAAAGATTATAAAAGGCCTATAGAACATTAGCTCTTACATTAAATGTTATCTTCTGATAGATGCTTTCCAGGATCACTTAGGATAAAATAATGTAGGTTCTGTTAGCCTCTCTCATAGAATTAGTGAACATATATATGTATATATAAGAGAGAGATTTCTTAGTTGTCATGTTTAATGTTTACCTTTCAAGTAAATCATAATGAAAGAATATAAGCAATTCAGTTCCAAGTGTTACTGACCTGAATTAGGATATGAAAATTTTATAATTTTTAATTTTTTTAAATGTTACATTTCCCATTTTCATAGCATATGGTTTTTAATACAAGCAGTGCATCAATGGCAGAAACCTATCAGCAAGCTTTTAAATCTATGCACCCATGAGAAAAATAGAAGGATTTGCCTTTTTAATATCTTTAATTAGCCTGAGGTCTCATTTTGTTGGTAACTGAGTTTTTAAATAGTAAGAAAAAAAGTAGTGTTGGTGGTAGAAGTGAGAACAATAATGGTAATAATAGAAGCAAACTAATGTTAAGTATATATTCTCGGCCAAGCACCATATTAAGTATGCTAAGTAGTTTCCATGGAATCATATTGTTTTCTTCCAGCCTTACTCTTATTTTCGTCTCCAGATAAGGAAACTGAGACTTAACATGGATTAACTTAGTTGTCTGAAGCCATACTGCCAGTAATAGGGAGAACAGAGCTTTGAACACACAGGGAGTTCCTGATTTAATTTGGTTAGATATTTCCTGGATATATGTATATATTTTCAAAATTAATGTATAAACTACAGCATATTCTGATACTTTCTGATATATGGTAAATATGCATCTCTGCTACTGCTGATGATACCAAAGTCTAAACGTCATGTCTTCCATCTATAGTTTTAATACCTATAATGGCCTTTTTTACGGCTATTTCATTATTTCATCAACAGCCAAATTATTGTTTTATTAAAAACAGATTCAGTATCTTTGTTATTAAAGCAATAGACTAAAAACCAGGAAGGGCGTACTGTTTGGTTTTCAATCATTTTCATGTGTTATGAATTATTATCAGATGTTGGGAAATTGCAGGCTTAAGCTAACTGCAAGTGTTACATCCATGGTCCAAAAAACTGTGTCTGTAATGGACATGTGTTTATCTGTCAGCTTGCCTAACAAGGTCTCTAAGCAAATTCATTTACTGTTCTATAAAAGAAATTTATACATATTTCATTCATTTTTGTAGATTAAAGTTCTCTTCAAAAACTTATCAAACGCTGTCTTGACAACTTTACCTTTTTTTTTAAGGTGTATGTTAGAGAAGGTCAGTGTTTGAGCTTACCACCCTTATATTAAGATATGTCTTATGCCATAAGAACAAAGAACAAATATAACTCAAAATTTTCCTAAGGCACATTCCTAGAAACTAAAGAAAATTAGAAAAGCACCTGGGAAAAAATAACAACTGACTGAAAATTATGCCATTGCCATTTTAAGTCTTCAATCTCAAATTGAAAAGCTGAATGATTAAAAAAAAGTGCAAGATTTTCAAAATCTTTTATAAAGTAATATAAATAGTCCGATAAATTTAAACACACTGTAGTTATAAAACTTTCCCATGTAGTCACTTATTCATAGTACCTTTTGTTGCATAAAAAAATATTTAGCTTAAAAATAAGGTATTCAAATTTAAATATACTTTTCACTCAGTGGGTAGTTAGCAGATTAAATGAGAAACTGCATAATGAATTAGGAGGTCTGTATCAAGTTTACCATTCAATTACTGATGTGGGCAATATTGAAAAAAATCTCTCACTATCTCTACACTCCACTTCTTTGTATCTAAGATGAAAATGACTATATTCTGCATCTCACCATTTCCTTAGATAATGGGCTTTAAGATCCTAAATCCAAAGTAATTGAAATAAAATGATCTACAGATTATAATCACTTTTCACATTTATATTATAATTATGATTATGCATTTCAGAAATACTAATTTACACCCTCCTCAGACTCTTCTTAGTTGATGATAAAACAGAGGCAAAGAAGGATTAATTGCTTTTTTATGGCCACATAGTGATGCTTGGTCTAGATCTTCTCATTAACATCCCTTTTTTTACAGGATGTTAAAGATCCCCAGGATTTTTAATATTTTTTTTTATTATTGATTTCAGAGAGGAAGGAAGAGGGAAAGAGAGATAGTAACATCAATGATAAGAGAGAATCATTGATCAGCTGCCTCCTGCACACCCCACACTGGGGATCGAGCCCACAACCCAGGCATGTGCCCTGACTGGGAATCAAACCAGTGACTTCCTGATTCCTAGGCCAACGCTCAACCACTGAGCCACGCCGGGCGGGCAATATCTCTTTTTTTACCCAAATGTTTTGTTTAATCTTTTGTAATGGATGTTAGTTTTAAAAAGAAAAAAAGTCCATCAGTAACATTAGAGTAGACATCTTCAGTGCTATAGTAATTAGTATCATTCTATTATCAATTTTTACTTGAAATCATTTTTATCATTTTTATCATTTTTATTTATTTAATTATTTATGTAATTTTACAGTCATGGGTTGGTTGTATTTTATCATTAAAAAACTGCCTCCTAGGCACCAGATAGTGTTCTTACTAATATTAATCCTTAATATTTGCATTAGTCTTACTATAATACATATGGTGAATATAGCCACAATTTATAGATGAGAGAACTGACACCCAATGAGGTTGGCAACTTTGCTCGAGGGCTATGTTTAAATGCCACATTCTCCAGGAAACCTTGAAAGATGAGGAAGATTTTAGCAGGCAGAATAGGAGGAAAGACCATTTTAGGTCATGAAAATGGTATGAACAAAGGGGTATGTGTGCTCTAGTTCAGAGTTTGCCAAGGTGTGCTGAAGCCTAAAGTTTGCCAAGGTAATTATGACTAGTATATTTTGGCTGAAATTTATTATAACTATAGAAGATATGTGAGAGACAAAGTTGAAAAAGTAGTTTGAAGGTAGCTCATGAGAGGGAATTAAATGCTTGGAAAAGTAATTAGTGCACAATTCAGTAGGATTTAGGGAGATCTGGAGATCAGGGGAGTAGAATTGTACAACTTGGCATAAGTGTGCAAAATGAATGGAAGAAACATTAGAACAGAAGCACATAGGCCAAATAGGAGACACTGTAATAGTTAAGTCATAAAAGCCCAGACCACTGTCACTAATCACAAAAAGGAAGAGACTTTGTAAAGGAAGAAGGGTGATTACTTATCAGCTGTAGAAAGTAAGGGAGTACCCAAAGGTGGGCCTCATAAGATGGTAAACAAAGTCAGATTCTCTTAAGGTCTAAGTTACCACTAAAGGGAAGCTGTTGAAATTTTTGATTAGGAGGTCATAAGTTACTTCTTGAAAGACAGCAATCTAAGGAGTGTATGGGTTATAGTAAGGTATTAAAATAGGTAGAGAGTGGGTAAAATGAAGACAAAAAGAGCAGTTAAGAAACTGGTTGTAATATATATATATATATATATATATATATATATATATATATATATATTCAAAGGTGTGGAAAAATTGAAGGAAAATATTCTCACCTGGCTACTCAAAAATGCTTAGTATTTAGACTTTGCCCCAGATTCTCATCCTAGCTCTATCTTTTGTTACCATCACCCCAACTCCTTTAAAACATTTATGCTTTAGCATAATGTTCTAACATGCACCTGCGTTTTCCCACCTCTCTGTCTTCGTTTAGGCACACTGTTTGGATCTTCTTCACTGTATCTCCATATGACTCACTCCTACTCATCTCTCATAGCCCAGTTCACATGCCTACTCTGAAGCCATCTCTTATTTAGCCTGTGCTAATCTTTCCTTCTCTGAATTTCAAAATGCTTTAGTCATTTCTTTGTCATGGCAGTTACCGCTTTTTATTATGTACTGTTGTTATTCTTTATGTATTTGGCCTATGTCTGCCCCTCCTTGGAATTTAGACTCCCTTGGAGACTTTCTCAAAGTAT
Source organism: Myotis nattereri (assembly GCF_964212035.1). Classification (NCBI taxonomy): domain Eukaryota; kingdom Metazoa; phylum Chordata; class Mammalia; order Chiroptera; family Vespertilionidae; genus Myotis; species Myotis nattereri. Next base: position 33,709,069 of record NC_138079.1, read on the forward strand.
CAGTGTACTATAATGGAAAGAGCATAGAAATCAGTCAATCTCATTTTTAGTGTCTAACTCTCCCATTTACTGATTGTGTGACTTCAGGCTAAGTATTTAATCTCTGTAAGCCTCAGCCTTCTTACCCTTAAAATGCTTAGATCACAGATTATTAAGAAGAGTAAGTGGACCCTAACTGGTTTGGCTCAGTGGATAGAGCGTTGGCCTGCAGACTGAAGGGTCCCAGGTTCGATTCCGGTCAAGGGCATGTACCTTGGTTGCGGGCACGTCCCCAGTAGGGAGTGTGCAGGAGGCAGCTGATCGATGTTTCTCTCTCATTGATGTTTCTAACTCTCTATCCCTCTCTCTTCCTCTCTGTAAAAAATCAATAAAAATATATTTTAAAAAAAAAAAAAGAAGAGTAAGTGGTGAGGGAAGAAACTGCTTTAAACAATCTATTGAAGTTAGGTTTCTTCCCCTCCATATTCATCTTGATTTCTGTGCTATCACTCAGAATGGTACCAAATAAATATAAAATGCTTCAGAAATTGTTGAATGAATTAGTAGTTTCTTTGTTATTATTAAAATATAAAGGCTACTATAATTTCTAGACTGCTGATATTTTATTGGACTGCTTTTTTAAAGAAATTCTTTCTGTCATTGGAGCAGAGCATCTACACTAATAAAAGAGAAACATGGTAATTGGCGTACTACCGCTACCCTTTTCATTGGCTAATCAGCAAGATATGCAAATTAACTGTCAGCCAAGATGGCGGCCGGCAGCCAGGCAGCTTGAAACTAACATGAGGCTTGGTTGCCTCAGTGACGGAGGAAACCAACGTTCCCCGCCTGCCTGCCGCTGCAGGCCTCTGAGCGGGCAGTTTAAGAAACTCTGTAACAAATACCGCAGGACTTCAGCCAGCAGATTCGCAACATTGTAAGCAAAGGCCAGAAACCTACTTTCAGGAGCAGAGGCCTAAGAGCTGGAGCCAAGCCTCAGAGCTAAAGCTGGCCCAGAATAAAAAAAGAAAAAAAAAGAAAAAAAAGAGCAGTTGGGAGCTTCAGTCCCATCCTGAAAACAGCCCTCAGCCCCTCACCCAGACTGGTCAGGCACCCCAGTGGGGACCCCCCACCCTGAAGATGTGTGACCAGCTGCAAACAGCCATCATCCCCTCACCAGGCTGGCCAGGCACCCCAGTGGGGACCCCCACCCTGATCCAGGACACCCTTCAGGGTCAACCAGCCGGCCCCACCCATGCACCAGGCCTCTACCCTATATAGTAAAAGGGTAATATGCCTCCCAGCACCGGGATCAGCGGAGCCATGAGGCCTCCCGGCACCAGGATAAGCGTGACAGGGGGCAGCACCCAACCCCCCTGATCGCCCTGCAGCTCTGTGTGTGACAGAGGGTGGGGCCACAACCTCCCTATCCACCCTGCTCTGTTCATGACAGGGGAAGGCGCCCCAACCCTCTGATCAGCCCTGCTCTGTGCCTGATAGGGAGGAGCTCCCCAACCCCTGCCCCCCCACGGGCCCTGCTCTGTGTGTGACGGGGTAGAGCCATAACCTCCCCATCGGCCCTGCCCTGAGTGTGAGAGTGGCGGCGCCCCAACCCCCTGATCGGCCCTGCTCTGTGGGTGACAGGGGGCGGTGCCCCAACCCCCTGATTGGCCCTGCTCTGTGAGTGACAGGGGGCAGTGCCCCAACCCCCTGATCGGCCCTGCTCTGTGAGTGATAGGGGGCGGCGCCCCAACCCCCTGATGGGCCCTGCTCTGTGAGTGACAGGGGGCAGTTCCCCAACCCCCTGATTGGCCCTGCTCTGTGCGTGACCGAGGGTGGCGCCGCAACCTCCCTATCGAACGCTGCCTGGAGTGTGACAGGGGACGGTGCCCAACCCCCCATTCGGCCCTACCCTGAGTGTAACTGAGGGTGGCATCACAACCTCCCAATCTCCCTGCTCTGTGCATGACGGGGTGGCGCCCCAACTCCCCAATCGGCCCTCCTCTGAGCCCGACCAGGGGCTGCACCTAGGGATTGGGCCTGCCCTCTGCCACCCGGGAGAGGGCCTAAGCCAGCAGGTCGTTATCTCCCGAGGGGTCCCAGACTGCGAGAGAGCACAGGCCGGGCTGAGGGACCCCTCCTTCCCCCCGAGTGCACAAATTTTTGTGCACCGGGCCTCTAGTATTACATATTTATCAGATTAAAAAATATTATAAAACAACAATCAGACCAGATGACTCTTGCATCCTTAAAGGAAGAAATAAAAATAACTCTAAAAGAAAATAATGTAAATTCATAGGGAGATTAGCGAAATCATTACTAAAAAGCAATCAGAAAAATAAAGAGATTTTGGAACTCAAAAACATTGTTGAAAACTGAATTAAGTATCTTGAAGCTCAGAGGAAGAATTATCACATAAATAGGAAAACCTCAAGGAAATATGAATACAAGGCGAAAGATAGATATGAAAGATACATCCTGTCATCTAATAATAAGCTGCCTATACCCTAATATAAAGTACATATAATTCTAAGAGCTACCCTACAGTATAAGAAAGAGCATGAGTGAAAACTAATGTTCAGAATGCTTTCTGCAAGCTCATTGTAATAGCAAAAAATATAAGCAACCTAAATGTTCATCAATATTGGCATGGGTTAAATAAATTAAGGCATGTCCACTAGAGAAAGAAGAGATCTGTATATATTGATTTAGAGTGTATGTCCACAAATATGTATATATTTTATATTTTTATTGATTTCAGAGAGGAAGGAAGGGAGGGATAGAAACATCAATGATGGGAGAGAATCATTGATCAGCTGCCTCCTGCATAACCCCTATTGGGGATTGAGCCCACAATCTGGGCATGGGCCCTGACTGGGAATCGAACCGTAACCTCCTGGTTCATAGGTCATTGCTCAACCACTGAGCTTTACTGGCTGGGCCCCAAATATATTAAGAGAGTAAAAGCATATTATACAAAATTATATAGCATGGTTTTGTTTTTGTTGAAAAAAAGTTTAATAATATGTGTGTATATGTATAAATGTTTACTGGTATGTATGCATGTATGTGTGTTTTCATAAGCATAATTTAGAATGTTATCCTCACACACTATTGATAGTAATTACCTCTAGGAAATGGGCTAGAGTGTTGGGTAAAATGTTCACTTCTTTATAAGCTCCAAAATAAATTTGTGAACTTGTGAACTCTTTTAGTTCATTTTAATACTTTTTTGTATTTTCCAAAATTTATATGTATATATACAGTGCAGAATTATCTGGTGGATAATGGTGATGTCATACAAATCACATTACAATTCAAATGAATTCAAATTAGAAACACCCTATTAGAAAAAAATTAATTAGCTTAGAGTTAATAGCAGCTTATAAAAGCCACTAGTGGCCCAGTGCATGAAATTTGTGCACTTGGGGCGGGGCAGGGGGAGGGTCCCCCAGCCTGACCTGTGCCCTGTCACTGTGTGGGAGCCCTGCGATCCATTGCCCCAAGAGGTAGGCCCTGCCCACCCATCCGGGGCTCCTCTATGGATTGCCCCAAAGAGGTAGGCCAGAGCCAGGGGAGACCTGTGGACCCCTGGGCCGGGCCACAGTGGAGGCCTGCGGACCTCCGTGCACATGCGGACCCCTGGCCGGGCCTTCGGTGCAGAGGCCTCTGGGCACACCTGCGGACCCCCGGGCCGGCACAGGGGGTGGGGACGTGAGCCTCACGTCCCAGGCTTGTTGCCAGGGGCGGGGATGTGAGCCTCATGTCCCGGGCTCATTGCTGGGGGCAGGGATGTGAGCCTCACATCCCAGGGCCGGCGCAGTGGGTGGGGACGCAAGCCTCACGTCCCAGGGCCCATTGCAAGCATCAGGGACATGAGCCTCATGTCTCTGGGCTGGTGCAGGGGGCGGGAACGCAGCCTGCTGGCTGGTCGTTACGTGATGGCATCCTGACCAATTTGTATATTATCCTATTATTAGATAGATTTCTTTTGCCATACAAGCAGAAATTAGGCTCTAAGGGAGCCAGAAAAATGCTGTCTGGACTCAAAAGCCAGCCCATAGTTTGTATGCTTGCTTTGTAAGCAGTATTCTTCAGGCTTACAATTTTCATTCCCATTATATCAAATTTTAATATATTCTAGTGCCCAAGGATAGGCTTATAATCCAGAGAATATAAGATTGGGAACCCTAATATCAGACTGCAATCTAAAGACTAGACTAGAAATTTGCACTTCATTCCAAGAGTCATGGATCCCACAAGTACTAACAAATGGTGTTGTTTGAACAGTCTGAAAGATTATGACAATATTGTAAACTCTTCATCACATGAAAAATTCAGGATAATGAAGCATATTTTAATAATCTCTATCTATAGGCCTACTTTTTTATCTCACTTTGTCTTTTTTGAATTTTTCTGAGAGGAAGGGATTTTCTGAATCCAAAGTTAATCCTGTGCTCTACTGCTTCTATAATAGTATATGCTTTCATGGCCCCTCATTCTCTGCATACTTCAGATTACCCTTATAATGTTTATTCAGCCACCATGCAGCATTTCCTCTTTAATCTTCAGCATACCGTAATCGCAGTCATCAGAAAACATTATCTACATTTCTGAATTACTTACCAAAGTAAAAATGTTTTAAATCATTATAATAAAAAGATAAGGGTATTTAGTGGACAGAGCAAAGATGTGGTTGCTATTCCCTGTGTTTATATAACTTCAAGAAATAGGAAGTAATTACATTTATCTAAGAAATACATAATGAGAGCCTAAACTAGGCATTGATGTGAAAGTCAAGAAGAGCACTTGTATGTGAGAGAGATTGGAAAATGACGTGCTTCAACAGTGATTCAGGGAAAGGGAGCGTGGACAGTCCCAGTGGAAGTTTAAAGTCTGGTCATAACAGAAAGTGCTTCCACAATCAACTAGGGACCTCAGAAGAATGAACAGGTTAGGGCAGGAAGGAGATGACTTCAAGTTTGGACATAAAGCTTCTGTAATTATTGTGACATCTAGCCTCTGCTATTCCTCTAGATCTGGACCCTTGAAATGTGGCTAATTTGAATTGAGATGTATAAAGTACACACCAGATTTAGGAGATATAGCACTAAAAAAGAATGTAAAATATCAAAGTAATATTTTTATATTGGTTACATGTTGAAATACATTTTGGATATTTTAACCTGTTTTTTTGTGTGTGTTGTTGTGTGTGTGTGTTGTGTGTGTGTGTGTGTGTGTGTGTGTTTTTACCATTTGTTTAATGTAGCTGCTAGGAAATGTATGTGTCTTACATTTTTGTTGGACAGCACTAATATACATGGAGATTTGTAGTAGATAGTTACAAATGCAGGACCAAAATCAGGGCAAAACGTTTAGATTTGGAAATAACCTATGTAAAGGTGATACTTGATTTTATGTGATGATTAGATAAAAATGCCAGTGTACAGGGTATGGAAATGGGGAAAATGCGAACAATTATAGGATGAGAAGAAAAAGAGTAACTAGGAGAAGGAGAATTGGCAAATCAAGACTATTAAGTGGTAGTTAAGTCTGATTAGGATAGAATTTCAAGAAGGAAGGAGTGGTTAATATCATTGCATGATAGGCCAAAGAGGAAGAGGAGGACTGAGAAAAGGCCATTGAATTTGGTTGATACAGAAGCAGTTTCAATAGAGTATAAAAAGGATAGATTGCAAGAGATTAAGAAGTTAGAGGTTGATGCAGTAGGCTGTGTATATAAACTATTCTTTCAGGCAAGGAGTCCACTTGGGAAGATAATAATCACTTGATTGGAGCACAGTCCAAGGAAATGTGATCATGTTTGTTGGCTGAATAAAAGGATCTTTGAAGTAGGAGTGCTTGAAGTTGTAAGAAAGAGAGATAATTTCTATAGTAAGGTCCTAATGCATTGGGTCCCAAACCTGAGTGCGTAATGGAATCACCTGGGGAACTTGTCACAAAAGCAAATTCCCAGGCAGCATCCAATATCTAAAGAGATCATATTCTCTAGGGGTTTGTCTTCTGGAAGTTGTTTTAACAAGCTTTTTAGGTGATTATGATGTATCCGTAAGGACAAACAAGTTAAGAAAATTAAAGGTGCAGTTGAGCACATCAGTGAAATGGCTGAACGAATCATCCAGAATGGATGGAGAGCCAATTGGGCTTAGGATAGGACCAGTAGACCATGAACTACGTTAAGGATTTGGCTTTTGTTATTAGAAGAGTAAGCACAGGCTCAGACAAATGAATGAGTGAGAAAGCTAAAAAGGTTGCCTGTTCAGCATGGCTCAGTGGTTGAGCATCAACTTATGAACCAAGAGGTCACAGGTTCAATTCCTGGTCAGGGCACATGCCCGGCTGTGGGCTTGATCCCCAGTAGGGCTCATGCAAGAGGCAACTAGTCAGTGATTCTCTCTGATCATTGATATTTCTATCTCTCACTCCCTCTCCCTTCCTCTCTGAAGTCAATAAGAAAAAAGTTTTTTAAAAGGTAATAGATATTGATCAGAAGGAGAGTTTCAGAATTAAGGATCTTGGAGGCCAGGCAGATACATAACATGACTGTGTGTGTTTGATGTGGGAAAGAGGTGAAAAGAAAACTGAGTCACTGACATTGTAAGGCCTATCAGCTTGGTAACTCTATTATAGGGCAGTGGTAAAATATATATGTTTATAATCTATAAATCAGATTTAGAGATCAGGATGAAGAAATAAAGGTTGAATCAGTACAGAATTCATCAGACTTAAGATTCCACTAAACCTTCACATGGGCGTCTGTCTCAGTCTTTGTGATCCACTATAGCTTTAGTTGAAAATAGAGTGGATGTTTAACATTCACAGATATAAAATTCATAGTTTTGATTATTCACAAGTGACCCTGCCCTAGCCGGCTTGGCTCAGTGGATAGAGCATCAGCCTGTGGACTGAAGGGTCCCAAGTTCAGTTCCGGCCAAGGGCACATGCCTGGGTTTCGGGCTCGATCCCCAGTGGGGGGCATGCAGGAGGCAGCCGATCGGTGATTCTCTCTCATCATTGATGTTTCTATCTCTCTCTCCTTCTCCCTTCCTCTCTGAAACCAATAAAGAAATATATTTAAGAAAAATAAGTTTTTCCAAGACTCGAATTTGAATCTCCTGTCCTAAAACTGGCTTGTTGAAACTAGACACTTAACTAGTGGCTTACAGTGAAGTCACCATTTACATTTCACTTTGCCTTTAATATATGATTGTATTCATCATCAGAATACATTGGTCTGGTAGTTTTCACAGAAGAGGAAATTATTTGCCAAATTGTGGTATTAAGTGGGTATTAAAAGGTATTAAAATTTTTATTGAGTTTATAAAAATTTTAGCACTGCAGCTAACTTGTAATAATTGCTTAATAAATGGTAGTTATTTGTGCCAGTTCAGGAATTCAGTAAGTTTTAAAGCCAAATCTTTTTGGGTATGCCCAGGTTTAGTTATTAGTACTTATATTAAAATTTTTACTTTGATTTGGCTATCCACAAATTATTAAACTGAAACGAGGATGTTAAATTTGCAAGTAAATTAGAGGGAGAACAATGGGTCATTTATCACTTAACTAATTCTGTTTGATATACTTGAAAGGGGGTATATTTTATAATAATTCATAGTATACTAGAGGCCCAGTGCACGGATTCGTGCATATTGAAAGGAAATTAATTAGAAGGTGGCCAGCAGGGCAGGACTGGGCAAGGCAGCCAGACACACCCTGGAACCAACCTCCCGAGGTCCCTCTTCAGCCAGCTGCACTTGGGGCTGCGCCAGGGCTCGAAGGGTGTCTACAGAGTGAGCGGGGTCCCTCCAGCAGGTGGGGTCCCTTGGCCTGGCCTGCGGGGATCGGCCGAAACTGGCAGTCCGACATACCCCAGGGGGTCCCAGAGTGCAAGAGGGCACTCTGCAAAGTTCCTGTCACTTGGCAGCTCCTGTGTTGAGCGTCTGCTCTCTAGTGGTCAGTGCATATCATACCTACCGGCCGGTCAGCCAGTCGGAGGGTCAGCTGGTTGCTTAGCCTTTTATGTATATGGATAGATTGCTATTATAACTTAAAAATATTCTTTAAGTATATTTCCATACCACAAGTAAACATACACAAAATTAATTACATTACAAGCTGTGTTTTTCTTAGGGATTTAATGCACCTGAAAACCAGAATTACTTGTTTTTGCTAAGCAACTTTCTCTCAGTATATTTTATACTTATGTGATTGTTTTTGCTTTATAGTGAAGAGCTCAGAAAAGAAGCAAGACAATTAAAGCGGGAACTCTTAGCAGCAAAACAAAAAAAAGTAGAAAATGCAACAAAACAAGCAGAAAAATCAAGTGAAGGTAAGGGTATTTGCTTATATTTTAACTTGGTACTTCTTCTTCCTTTATACCTTCAATGTTAAGGTCTTATATAATCATAGTACAATGGTTAAAACCAAGTAATTAATGTTGATACAGCACTAGTCTAACTGTAGACCTTATTAGAATTACCTTATTAGAATTGGAATTCACCAGTTTTCCCATTAATGTCATTTTTGTTTTATGATTCCATCCAGAGTTCCATCATGTCTCCTGATTCTCACTTAGATATTTTGTAGAATGTCTCACCTTGAGTTTGTCCGGTGTTTTCTCATGTAATATTGAGATTATGCATTTGGGGGCAAGATTGCCACATAAGTGATATGTCCTTCCCAGTGCATTATATAGATGTAACAGGATGTCTATTGTCTTTTTACTGGTGATATTACCATGATCTCACGGTTAAAGTGGTGTCTGCCGAGCTGCTACACTATAAAATTACTCTTTTTCCCTTTGAGATTATAAATATTTAGGGGAAGATACTTTGAGACTATATAAATATTCAGTTTCTTTTCAAGCTTCCCCCACTAATTTTAGCATCCATGGGTGGGTCTTGTCTGTAGGCAACAGTTATTTACTGTGGTGTTGTAATGGTGAGTTTGTATGTCCCTGATACCTGTTATGTTTATTACTTGGAATTCTTCTGTAAGAGAGAGGTCTCTCTTCTGTTATTTATTTATTTACTTATTTATGTCAGTGTGGTTAATAAGCATTTATTTTCTATGTTTTAATCCCAAACTGTCATTATTCATTTTGTTGTTCAAATAATATCAGCATTGGCCCTTAGTAGCTCTTTCTGGCTGGCCTCTGTCCTTTCATCTTGCCCCATCCTTTGCGTACTTTCTTACTTTCTGGCACAAGATGCTCCCGATTGATCTTGTGTTTTGCCTTCTGCACACCTGGAATCAAGCACTTCTCCAAGGAACTCTGGTTTCTCTTATTGGAGTTTGTATTTAGAAAACAAAATGTGAACACTAAGTTGGTCATTTTATTTTGATTCTATTATTTTTAAGAGTGTTACTAGGAACAATATTGTATTGTCACCATCTTCTTAGAATGCTTAACGAAATTCAGATTTAGCCCCTATCTGTAATGCGTTATGGGTTACCTTTTTCTTAGGATTAAATTTCCTCTAAACTTATTTTGATCTTTTAAAATTGACAAGTGTTGCTGATAAGATGTTAAAAAATTATTTAGTATGAAAGATTTATGAATTTCAGTAGACATTATATTTTATTTGATATTTACATGTTTCTTTGAAGTTTTTAAGTCTAGTAGTCTTTCTTCCCCAGGATTGAAAATGATACCATGAGCCATCTCACTGCATAGCATTGTGGAAACAAAGTAGAATTTTAGGCATCCTTGAACGTTTGTAGAACTTAGCCTATCTTCCCAGCCAACAGATACTCCAAGATTAGGACTATGTAAACTCTGGGAGCAGATCCAGAGGTTCTCATATGCATTTGCATGGTAAGATTATCACATAAAAAGAAGTAGGAAAGTGTTATTTGACCATGACTTTATAACGTCATGCATCAGTTGAGCTGAATACCCTCATGAATCTATTCAGGAAAGATTTCTTATTTGGGCTATATGGCTACATATCAGGCTTTTATAAACCATTTTCTTTTAATCCAAGACTAAATTATTTGAGTATTATAGCAACTCTGTATGATTTGGTCTTTTGAACATGATATGAAAAGACTGAAAATGCCTGGTCGTACTTTCCTGTTTGTTTGTCTGTTTGTTTATATCTAGCTATTTAATTTGCCAACTTAGAAGTAGATAATCAATATTAAAAAAGAGGCTTGTGGATATTTTGTTGTATAGTAAATTGTGTAATATAGACTTACCTTTCACAGGAATTTTTTTTTTTTATCTGGATGCATAGACTACATCTGCTAATAACAAAGGGACTAAAAATACATTAATTTTATTTTTCATAGTAATTTTGACAGTAATATTCAGTGCTCATTATATGTAACACTAACAATTATAAGAATCCTTTGGAATATTATAATTTCTCAAAAAATAAACAGGAAATGAAACTCCCATTTGACCCAGTAATCCTACTTCTAGAAATATATCCCAAGAAATCAAAACACCAATCAGAAAGGATATATGCACCCTATGTTCATAGCAACACAATTTACAATAACCAAGATTTGGAAATAGCCTAAGTGCCCATCAGCAGATGAGTGGATTTAAAAACTGCGGTACATCTACACAATAGAATACTGTGCTGCTGTAAAAAAGAAAGAATTCTTACCATTTTGCAACAGCATGGATGGACCTAGAGAGCATTATGCTAAGCGAAATAATCCAGTCAGAGAAAGGTAAATATCACGTGATATCACTCATTTGTGGAGTCTAATGAACAACATAAACTGAAAAACAAAAATAGATCCAGAGACATAGACGCATCGAACAGACCATCAAACCTCAGAGGGAAGACAGGGGAAGGTGTGTATGTGGGGGGGGTGAGGGGGGGGGGTGTAAGAGATCAACCAAAGGACTTGTATGCATGCATATAGGCATAACCAATGGACACAGACAGTAGGGGAGTGAGGGCATATGCTGGGGGGTGGAGACAGCCGGGGAAAAGTCAATGGGGGGGGGGGGGAAGGAAACGTAATACTTTAAACAATAAAGAATTTAAATTAAAAAAAAAATAAACAGGAAAGTACTAAGACCAGGCATTTTCAGTCTTCTCAGTAAAGCTCAAGATCTGATATTCCTTATATCATAAGGATATTGTCAGATAATGGATATAATTATAGATCTGTATAAGAAGAGCATTATCTAAACATGACCTGTTCACTTTTGTCATTGGTTTGCCATCTATTTACTTTTTAAAAGCTTCAGATAATTTATAAAAGAAGTCTTTAGTAAATGAAAAGAAAAGAATGTCAAGGGATAAAATCATTATAGTCATACTAGAAACCCGATGCACGAAGATTCGTGCAAGAATAGGCCTTCCTTCCCCTGGCTGCTGACATGCGGCGGGCTTGCTCTGGCTGCCTGTGCAGCGGCGGCAGCAGTGGCAAGCCCCTCCACTTCCTCCTCACCTTCCTTCTCCAGAGAGTTCCTCTGGCGCTCCCGGGGAGGTGCAGAGGGGAAGAGGTGGGGGGAGCAAGGCAGGCGGGGAGGACTGGAGAGGTTGGGTGCGCTAGTGCGTTTCACTTTCCCATTGTGAAACTGGGATGCAACTGTCCCCCTTCCTCATCCTCTTCCTCCTCTGCCCTCCGCCTCCTGCCTGCCCACCCTCCTTCCATGCCCATTGCCCGTCCCTTCTTGATTTGGCGAGATAGGGAGGTGGGAGATCGGATAATATGGGTTACTGTGTAGGTGGCCTCTTTCATCTATTCAAAGCAAAGCTGAGCTTCCTGCTGCTGCCGCCATGGCAGCCACCATCGCCCCTTGGCTGGCCCGGGGCTGCCGGGGCACGCTAACTGTGCACCGAGTGAGCTCCCACCTGTACCCACGGGGCTGCTCCAACACTAGGGTTTTGTTTACTAGAGCAGTGGGGCAGAAATGGCATAGAGCAGTGGTTCTCAACCTTCTGGCCCTTTAAATACAGTTCCTCATGTTTTGACCCAACCATAAAATTATGTTCGTTGCTACTTCATAACTGTAATGTTGCTACTGTTATGAATCGTAATGTAAGTATCTGATATGCAGGATGGTCTTAGGCGACCCCTATGAAAGAGTCATTCGATCGCCAAAGGGGTGGCGACCCACAGGTTGAGAACCACTGGGATAGAGGGAGACACCACACACTGGGAGCTACGACCTCAGGCACCAGAGGGTTGTCTCTGAGGCCGGGAGCTGGGCCACTGGGAGGCTGCAAGGACGGTTGACAGGTGTGGAGTGTGGTAGGTAGGCCCTGAGGAGGCACGCTGTCAAGAGGCCCAGAGCAGCCGGGGGGGCAGGGCCACTGCTATCTTTGTTGGGTTAATTTGCATACTCACTCCTGATTGGTTGTGGACATCACAAAGTGATGGTCAATTTACATATTTCTCTTTTATTAATATAGATAATTAGAATTTTTATAGTAGCATGAAATTGAACTTAAAATTCTAAGGAGTTACATATCTTGTTGAATGCAGAGTTGCAGTAGGCTGTAACATCCCAATGTAGGTAAACAAGAAGTGTGGTGTTTTACTTAGAGACAGCATTGTCAGGAGAGATGTGCTGCAGGACAGTTCTGTTTGCAGCCCAGGAGTCTCGTTAGTCCCCCTGTAAATCACCCAGGCCTGTAAAGAGGACGTTTGTGGGGGGTAATAAATTTTAAATAAAATTGGTAGTTAATTGGAGGCAGAGTTAGTTTCCTGTGTTGGCTCTGTCAAGTACTTTAATAAACTATATAATCCTTTTCATTAAATTGTGTTTCTAAGTACTTCCCAGGTTTCTTTAAGTTTCATCATATCAAACTAGTACCAAAATGCACATAGTCACTTAGAGATATAGTTTTGGACTATTCTCTAATCAGCTTTAGGGAGATAAGGTGTCAGATCCTCTTTTCAAAGTTCTAAGCACACAATACCTGCTCTATAGCTAGTGCCAGAAATTAGAGGAGGAAGGGGCAACCGGAGATTGTAAATCAAGAAAGAATTTTAAAGCCTCTTCATGAAGCACATCCCTGAGGTGCTTAGTTCCTCTCAAATTGCACTGGTCCATTTCAGGTTTCTTCAAACTGTCTTTTTAATTCTGGATTAAGTCAGACTAGGGCCCCTCAGGTTTGATAGGTTATGAAAGTGTATCTATAGTTTTTTACTACTTTTCATCTATCTAACCTATAATGTTAAACTAGCTTAATCTTGGTTTTTATAAGAAACAAAAATCCCTTTGGAATGTTAGCTTTGTGCTGTGTCCGATACCATGTAGAATTAATTCCTCTTTTTGAGCAAACTAAGCAAAAATCCTTTTTTCAAAGTAGTTCATTTTCTTCAGGTACTCTTGAATTATTTTTCTTGGGAGCCAGAAGTATGAGTCCTATTTTTCCTGTAGTCTACTTTTAATTATGTACTAACTTTTAATGTCATTTATGTAGAAAAGTGAAAGTATATGCCCTTGGTTCATAGAAAGCCTCTGGGACCAGTATTACCAGTGGTAATACTCTTTATTTCTTACTTTGGTCATGGTGCTAACAAATTGATTATCTGATTCTAAGTTTAAAATAGACTAAAGAATAATAAAAGTCAGGGACAGTATCCTTTAAGAGGGCAAATTCATAAAATGTATGACTATATTAACTACATGTCTCAAAAATTAAAATATAAATAAATGAACAAGCAAAGGAAAAGCGAGGGCAGGGACTGGCCCATGGATCTCTCTAGCCAATTATATTATTGGGCTAAAAAAAGTGAGAGAGAAAGACCCGGGTAGGGATATCTATTCTGACAGCAGCAAGAGGTGGAAGCTGACCACCTGACATTAGGTAAGTAAGGAAACACAGGAACATAGGAGTGGAGTATTATGGAAACCTTTGCTGTTGATGATACTTCATTTATTCCTGGAGAACATGTCAGTGGTTCATTATAATAATCCTGATTCATTAAGAAGAGTTTAGATGGTATTTATTATTGTTTAATACGATTGAGAATGGGCAATGATTCTAACCTAATTGGCAAAAAAATAGTCATTTTAGCCAGTTAAAGATAAGATTCTCTTATCTGAAATATTCAGTTGTGCAGAGCATCCTATTTCCTGGAAGTCTTGGAAAAATAAAGCTTCCCTTTGTAGTCAGGACCACCAGTCTCCCAGGTGAAATTTTATTGCATACATGTTGTTACCTTCATGAGCCAGAAAGCACATTTCTAGCCATATATCTTACAGTCATATAATTTTTTAAATAATAAAGACTTTTAAAGGTATATAATGAATATAAAGATGTACATATCCTCACAATTAGACAAAGAATCTAATCTCTTGGTAAGGTGAATACAAGATGGTCATCTTTAATTTGAGAGTCCATAAAGCACTTTGTTCTTTTTTGGACATCAGGACATCAAGAGCAAGTCTTGTTGAAATTTATTTTAGAACCATTCATTATGGGCATATTTAATTTTTATGTGCATTGAAAAATAAACTAACTAATTTATATATTTTTCTATTTCTTGAATTCTATACCATCCTGCAGACCTCTTAATGGTAACTTAGGACTCATCTCTAGGAACCAGTATGTTAAGGGTATTTCTCTGCAGCCCTTCACTATCTTTATATAGTTTTTTACTAAGCATTCTTTCTGCCTGGTGGTTGATGTAATTCCAATGAAGGAAATTTAACAAGAGCCTTTAGCTATATTTATCATAACTCTAGTTTGTCTTATTATTAATATCGATGCCATTCCTAATCCAGTAAAATTAAGTTTGTTAATTGATACAGCTAAGCATTAATCTTTGGTGGTAACTGTTAATAAAAGCTATATTATTTCTTCTAATTATAAAAGTAACATACGTCCTTTGCAAAAAATATCAGAAATATAGAAGAGCATGTAGATAAAAAGAAAGATCATCCTGTAATACTTCTTCCAAAGACAGCCATAGTTAACTTTGTGATATTTATTTTTCTGGACTTTTTAATCTTCATGCCAGAAATATACAGGTGTATTGTTTTCCATAGATTTTATTATAATCTTTTTGGAATATGCTTTTTAAAAAAAACATTCAAGTGAAATTGGCCAGTAACTCTTAAATATATAACCTGCTTTTAGGGGTATTTGTTCCTCTTAATTCTATCATATCAGACAAAGTAAGATAGCGAAGACATGGATGTAAAGACTTCACGAATGTGGTGAAGAGATAAAAAATTCCTACCGCCTTCAGCTCTAGGTTTAGAAGATGTGAGGGTACTGGCACCCAGGGACTTCATCTCGTTACTGATGGGAGTTATTTAGAACTCTTATAAATTAAAACAAAACAACAAGCAGGGACCTGCTGACACTGCCTGGTAGCCTGCCACCTCCTCATGTCTCAAGTGGCCACTGATAAATCTGCAAGGAAATTTTATAAATTGCATTAGATATTTGGACCCTGAACTGACATAATTACAAATTTGTCCACTTTAGAAAGTAAATGAGGTGAGTGCTGTGTGTGTGTGTGTGCGTGTGTGTGTGTGTGTGTGTGTGTGTGTGTGAGAGAGAGAGAGAGAGAGAGAGAGAGAGAGAGAGAGA
The DNA here is from genome assembly GCF_964212035.1 of Myotis nattereri. Taxonomy (NCBI): domain Eukaryota; kingdom Metazoa; phylum Chordata; class Mammalia; order Chiroptera; family Vespertilionidae; genus Myotis; species Myotis nattereri. The sequence goes on from NC_138079.1 coordinate 33,724,590, forward strand.
GAGAGAGAGTGTATATGGTGTTTTTTATTTTGTTTTGGTATTTAGATTGTCTCATGGCAGGGGGACTACTCTCGTCATTAAAAGTTTGATTACAACCAGCATTCCCACTTAGGAATGGAGTTCTTGACTATTCCAGACTGCAGTCAAGACCTTATTTTAAGTATGATGTTTTTCTTTTATGTGACATTTTCTGAGGTTTTGCCAAAAATGACATCAAACATATAATTCATTTGAGTGCTGACTTTCTTCAGCATCTTGCAGCACTTAATCAAATTTGAAAAAGATATATTCTTTTCACAGCTTTATAGTGTAAACCTGTGAATATGTTGCATTAAAACTTACTTTGGACAGTTTAATCTGTGTGGCATTAGATTGATTTTTTAAATGATTAATGCAATATGCTGACAGTTTTAAATGGTTGTAGTTTCAGAATTCTTCACATCAACTCCTGGCACATTGTACAGATGCAGCTTTTGAATATTAGTAATTTCTCATGCAAAAGGCAGATAATCCCTAAATTATACTAATAGCTACATTAAAGAATTTGAAATGCCAGAAAGAACAAAGAGAATAATAAAGTTCTCAGAACTAAGATGATGTCAAAATATTAAGAATTATTAAACATCTATTTTGAAGTACAAAAGTAGTTTATATTGTTTTTTTTAAAGTGGCCACACCAGAGTGTAAGCTTATTTAAAACACTGTGCTGCAGTGTGTTTAAAAATGTGAAAGTAGGCTTGCTTTAAGAAGTACCTTGTGCATCAAAACTCTGATCTTGAATATGCTCTATTTACATTGCATACTTCTGTGCAGTCGTCACAGTTTGGGTTCTAAATGGAGCATCCAGTCCTACCCTTCCATTATATACATGGGAAACCAAAGGCCAGCCAATTAAGGGGCTTACCCAGAATCACACAGCAAATTAATAGGACTAGAACTCAGGTCCCCTGGCTTCCAGTCCAGTGCTCTTTCCATGACTCCATTCTTCAATTCGATCCAACCTCGACTAGATACAGTCTGTGAAGTTTTCATTGGTATTTATGAAACTTCACTTTGGTTTTGGTGAGAATACTTGCTTTTAAAAACCCCTTAGTAAGCCCAGAGTCCTTTCAAGAGCACATTATTATCATGCTTGTTGTCAAAAAGTAAACATAATTTTGGAATAGATGATAAAATTTTAAATGTTATTGAAAATCGGTTTCTGGCAACATGACAGCCTAAGAGTCCAAACCGATCCTCCCACTAAAAACAATTAAAAATCTTGGATATAACATGAAAATATCTTCTCATATGTTCATATGAACTTGTAAATAAAAAGAAAAACAAAACAAGGAATACTCAGACCAGGGAATAAGTAACTATATGAAGGTAGAGAAGTAAGGGAGCACAATGACAGTTGATAAACTGGGTGAACTGGAGCACTTTTTTCAAGTCTCACACCAAGGGAATATAAAGCGTAAGACTTCCCAAGATAGTAGTTGTCTAATAGAAGACTCTCCTATTTAGATGGGGACCCAGAGACTTCACCCTTAGTGGCAGGGAGCATTAGCAATAAGCAGCCATCTCCCTGTCATCGGAGGACTGCAGGAAAACTGACCATGTTGAATTGTGGCACAGAATATTTTGGGGCAAGAGAATGTCCTAGGGACTGTAGCCACAGGCAGCCTTCCCATCAGTTTGGAGCCCAATTCACTGAGCCTGGGTGGCCTCAAAATTCTCCAGCCAAGAATTTAGTTGGAAATGATCCTGGATTCTTAGTGCCCCCAGAAGTCTGATACAAGCAAACATAAATCCTTTCAGGAGGAACCTACTTTTATTCCCTGTCCTTGAAGAAAGTACAAAAGAAAATGAGTAGCTCGAAATAACACACACACACATACACACACACACACACACACTCAGTTCAGACACCCTGACAAAAACTATTAAAAGCAACAGACAACAGAATCAGATGCACAAATTCTTAAGATTTTATTCAGACACTGAATGTTTAAAAAATATGTATAATATATTTTAAGAAATACATTTAAAAATATAAAGAACAAGCAGATTTTAAAACAAAGCAAATAAATCATATCTAATAAAGAGGGAATATGCTAATTGACCTTCATGCCATCGCAAAGATGGCGGTGCCCACACCAATAAGGCGGGAATATGCTAATTGACTGCCACACCCTCAAAGATGACAGCACCTGCAGCCAATAAGGAGGGAATATGCTAATTGACTGCCACACCCTCAAAGATGGCGGTGCCCACAGCACAAGATGGTGGCGCCCAGTCCTCTCAGCCCCGCTGAAATGGCAGGCATGCGGCAAGGCCAGGCCTACCCCTGCTGCACGCCTGCCTCTGGAGACCCCCAGTCCTCTCAGCCCCCTAGCCGCCCAGGGCCGCCCGAGGCTCAGGTAACCAGGGCTGGTTGAGGCTTGTGCCGCCGGCAGTGGCAGCAGCAGAGGTGTGATGGGGTATCGCCTTCCCCTGATCGCCGGTCGCCTCCCGCCCCTGAGGGCTCCCAGACTGTGAGAGGAGGCAGGCCGGGCTGAGAGACCCCCCCACCCCTCCAGTGCATGAATTTTCATGCACCGGGCCTCTAGTCTAGAAATAAAAAATAATAGTTGATATTAAAAACTCAATAGGTTTTACAGAAAATTAGACTGCATTAGAAATCTTTTTGAAAAATCTTTAAAACATTGGAGAACTAACAAGGAAGTGAAGAATTTCAAGGCTAAGAGCCAGTGAAGAATGGAGGTCTGGGGTTTTGGGCAACTCTTCCCCTTAGGAAAATTTGCTGAATTAATGGGGTACAGGGTGGGGCTGAAAGGCAGTGTAGTGCTTTTAGCAGCCTCTTAGTTTTGGAAAGGGGGGTGGGGAATGGGTGCAGGGCCTGGAAAGTAGATATTTGTGACTGCCTCTCTCTTTGGTCTGGTTGCCTCAAGGCTTTTCTCTGGTAGTGCAGGTCAACTGGAAATGGACAGGCTTTTATAGGTACAGCTTCTAATCTTCTCGGTTCCTGAAATTAGGATAAGGTGATCCTGAATTGCTAGAGCCTTCGGGCACTAGAAGAAGCCAATGTAAATCATCAGTGGAGGAAAATAATACCATTTAGGTGTTACTTTTTTTTTTTTTTTTTTTTTACAAACAATTTAGCAAATAGATTACCTGGCATACAATAAAAAATAGCCAGACACACAAAGAAATATAATCAGTGACTAAAACCCAGCAGAAACAACAAATAGAAAGAGTCCTATGGGCGGATAAGGACACATATCTAATACCTTAATCAATAAAGAAATTTAAAAAAAAAAAAGAGTCCTAGAGGGACTCCAGATATTGAAATGATCAGAAACAGTCTTTAAAATAAATATCCTTACTTTGTTCTTGAAATTCAAAGACAATGAATTTCTAAGTACCTGTCTTAAGATGTTGCAAAAGAGAACAGCAAATTAAATCCAAAGAAAGAAGGAGATAATTAAAAATTAGAGTAGAAATTAATGTACTAGAAAACACACATAAAGTATAGGGATTACAAGCACCAATTCTTTTAAAAGACTAAATCACATTGATAAATTTTTATTTATTTTTATTTTTTTAATTTCTTCACTGATTAAGTTATTACATATGTGTCCTTATCCCCACATTACCCCCCCACACACACCATTCCCCACCACTCATGCCCTCACCCCCCTGTTGTCTGTGTCCATTGGTTAGGCTTATATGCACGCATATAAGTCCTTTGGTTGATCTCTCTCCCTTACCCCCACCCTCCCCTACATTGATAAATTTTTAGTGAAACTGGATGAGAAAAAAGGTGTAAATAATCACCAACAATTTTAAAAAGGACATAATTACAGGTCCTATCAACACTAAAATGTTTTCAGATGATATTATAAAAACTGTTGCAACTAAAAATTATACCCCTTACCAAGACTAATCTAGGAAGAAGTAGGATGCTGAATATCACTCTTATTAGAGAAATCAGATCTATAATTTAAGACTTACGCAAATAGCACCAATCTTAAAGAAACTCTTCCAGAGAATAGAAAAAGAGGGAACACTTTTACTCTTCGATTTATGAAGCCAGTATAACCTTGATAAGAAAACCTCGTAAAGACATTGCAAGAAAAGAAAATCATAAACCAACCTCCTTAAATTCTAAACAAAATACTAATATATCAAGTGAGGCAATATTTTCAATACATAATACATCCTGACAAATTTGGATTTATTTCAAGAATGCAAGTTTGGCTTTATATGCAAAAGCAACCAATATAATTTACCACAGTATTAGAATGAAGAGAAAAAACATTTTATCATTTTGATAGAAGGAGAAAGAGCATTTAATAAAATTCAACATGTGTTCATGATTTTAGTAAAACATTCTAGCACACTAGAAATAGGGCTGAACTGTTATAAAGGGTACCATAGGAAACAAAAAGCAGATACCATGCACAGTGTTGTGGTGATATCTGGAATGAGTGAATGATGCACACTATAATCTCTCTTATTCAACATTATTACATTTTAAAAGATTTACTGTAGGTCCTAGCTGCTGAACAAGGCAAGAATTCGAAATGAAATGGTTTAAAAAGCAAAGAACTGTTTTCTATCTGTGGTACAATTATATCCATACAATATCCAAAAGAATCTATGGGTGAATGTTAAAATTAATATGTGAGTTTACAAGATAATTGTATATAAATACAGTAGAGACTCATCAGTAGCTGGGGTGAGCAACAGGAGTGCTTCTGCAGGGCCGGCAGGGTTTGACCTCCTGACTTGGGCGTTCACTTTGTGGTAAGTCATTGAGCTATACATTTTAAATCTGTGCACTTTTTCAATGTGTGTGTTACCTGTCACAATAAATACAAAATTAAACACACACACACACACACACACACACTCACACTCACACTCACACTCACACGTACGCAGGGAAGAGATCCTAACAAAAATTAAAAATTTCTATCCATTAGATACTTTTATCCTTTGAGTTTCCAATTTTGTGTTATTCCCAGATTCTTCTCAGCAGGCTTCTCCTGTCAGCCCCCTAACCATTGTTACCGGACTCAGTTTAATGACTATAACAATAATAGCAACTACCGTTTCATAAATGCTTACTATGTGCCAGGATCTATACTATAAGCTTTATATATGTTATTTACAGCCTTTTCTTGGTATCAGTGGGGGATTTGTTCCAGGACCCCCACAAATACCAAAATATGTGGATGCTCAAGTTCCTTGTATAAAACATCATAGTATTCACACAGAACCTATATTTGCATGTAGGCTGCACTAGGGTATGCGTACACATTACTTCATTCAGGTGGATTCAGCGTAGTGCTCAGCACATGGCAAATTCAAATTTTGTGTTTTGGAACTCTGAGGGGTTTTTTCCTGAGTATCTTCACTCTGCAGTTAGTTAAATCGGCAGGCGTGAAACCCGCAGATATGGAGGACCAACTGCGATTTAATTCTCACCGTGACCTTATGGAGATAGACATTACCATCCTCATTCTACAGAGAGGGAAACTGAAACTCAGAGAGTTCATTGAGCCCATTTCACACAATCGTGGAGCTAGAAGAATCTCAGTGTGTGGGTCTTTCCATTGTATTAACCTGCAACAGGAAGTCAGTGCTCTTTTCACTCTCCACCCTCTTCTCTGAAGGCATTGTCTCCTTTCCTCTCACTGAGGAAGAGCACAGCTCGAGTGTCATTTTCTTATACCTTTGGAAGTCCTTTTAATATAATATCCAAATATCAGATATGCCCAGTAACGGTTTTCCCTTTCAACAATGAAGTTATATTTTATAGAGTAATTTTACAAGATTTTCCATGTTAGCTTAACTTCTTTCAAGAAGTTTACTAAGAAAGCAAGATATAAAATGAGGAGAATATTATAATTTCTTTTGGTGGCAGATAATGTTGCAGGATCCCAGTTTTCAAAAACCATTGAGATGTCATGGTTAAGAACACAGCCTATGAAGTCAGAAAAATCTACATTTAATCTTTACTGATATCTCTCTGCTTCTGTGTATTATATAATGTATCTGTATATTTCTTAAGGTTCTTGGTTATAACCAACTACAATTTAAGCCACAGGATAGGATACTGAGATAGCCAACAAAATGGAACAAAGCACCAAATAGCTAAGCTTCAGAAAGGCGGGAAGACCAGGGGCCACTACAGAGTCTTGGGTGCAGGAGCTCTTGGACTCTTTCTGGGATCTATCATCAGGCACTCACCCTAGCTTCTTTCTAGCATTCTTGAGAACCCAGCTCCCAGGAGACAGACAACTCATTGATTGATCACATATCACTTTGGCATAGGGACAGGATCTGTTACCAGAAGAATGGATCAAAAAGCACACTAGGCAAACGAAAACATACCTATAACACTTGGCCTCTCTTCGCCTCGGTTTTCTCATCTGTGAAATGGGTATGTTTATTTGTTTATTGTAAGAGTTAAGCATGTAAAGTATATAGTATTTTCATAAATCTCTTTCTGCTTATATATGCATCTATTGGTCCTTTTTCTCTCTTTGGAGAACCCTGACTAATACACCCAATAAGTTAAGGACAAAACAACACAAAAAAAACCCTTAATTTTCCCAGTTGACATAATTAGTAATAATTCACCATCCTGAATGTGGTTGACAGTTGCAAAACAGACCACTACCCGCACAAAAAACACAATAGAAAATGGAATTCTTGATTTAGCAGATGATATTCACTGTTTTTAAATCTTAAAGGTATCTACATATTATTTGAATAAACAACAAGAATGGGAATAAGCCCCATGGTATTAATATTTTTCTCAAATTTAACAAGCGTAATGCAATCTTACCTTGGATCTTTTCTGCTTGTTTCTTCATGGTTTCAGTTTAATGTCTTCCACTTCCTTTCGTAAATGGTTGTATAATGTTACTGCTATGTTCCACAGAATATCTACCACAGTCCTGTTCACCTCTCTGCCCACCCAGCCCACCTCCATCCCTCAGTGGTTGCATGTTGAACATGAGCAAAGTCATTCTTCCAGGGTTTGGAAAGGCCTTTGGGATTATTGAAAACAAATGGTGTTATATAAATGTCAGATTGTTTCATAACAGTTCTTAAAACAATGAGATAATGTCTGTTAAAGAATTTTAAGTTCCATGGAGAAATGCAGGGCATAAAAACAAGTCCTTTTATGTGTTATATGCATGTATTTTTACTATACAACTCAACGCATTATAATATCCTTTAAAGATATGTGTGTGTGTGTGTGTGTGTGTGTGTGTGTGTGTTGCTAACTGAATAGAACTAAATAAATAGATTTTGTTGCTTCATTTTATCATTTGAGTCCAGTAAATTTGTTACCATAAATACTGGTTAGTATAAAATTAGAAATCTAAAGCAGTCTCTTTTTAGGGTTAAAAATAATCTTTTTTTCTCTTAAGTTAAAGCTTTGTAACTTGTGCAATACTGGATTTACCCCTGTATAGGTTAATGAATTTGTGAGTTTTATAAAAACTTCAGTGAAGTCACTTATTTAAAATAATTCCCAAATCCTTTTTCTACCTCTAAGCTGCAGGCCCACATTTCCAACTTCCTTTTAAATAAGTTTACTTAAAACTAATGGTGACCAAAATTAAGTGTATTTTTCTCCCACAAAAACATGCCCCAGACCTAATTTTTCTACTGCTACGTATTATTAATGGCACCATGGTTCTTCCAATGAGCCAAGCTAAAATAGTTTGGTATCATGTTTGGCTTCTTTTGCTTCTTTACTCACCCATTATCCCTAACCCCATAGACAACCGTATATATTTTCACTTGTCCTTTCATGTCTGTTACCTCACTCATTCCTCTAGGTGTGTCTCTCACTGCCTCCTCCTAAAATAGCATAGCTAATTCCTAATTGTTTCCTTATCTCAGGTGTTCCTTATTCCAGTTAGTCCTTGAGTTGAAGAGTTGGCATATGGGCTTTAATCCTAGTTTCACCTTATGTTGTTGTTTCCCTTAGAAAATTTACTTAAACTCTCCAAATCTCAGTTACTTTTTCTTGAAAATAACTATCTCATGGGTTAATTCACTGTAGTAGTCCACTAAGATGATATATTGGTCTAGTCTATACTTTATTGGGTCATTGTCCAGGAACCATTTAGCTAGCTAGTAAAGGAGATTTTTGTAAGCATACAGTGAAATCTTGTGAGCACCCAAAGACAGAACCAAAGAGTAGATAGAGAATGTGATCAGAAACTGAGGCTGATTTCCTTCCAGAGCTGTGTGATCTGCTTCTCTCTTTGTATCTTTGCTTTTCTTTCTACATCTGCCCTGTCCTCTTCTTTCTCTGCAATATATTTTATTCTCCTTTAGAACTTTGTGTTACACATGGTATCAAATAACCACCCTCACTCTGAATGTGCACATATTTTTACATAGCACCAAAAGGCTCAGTCTCACCATATTTCCCAAAAAGGAATCTGATTGGTCTAACTCATATTTTGATTAGCTACACAAGTCATAAACCCTCATGAGCATGCATGGCTCATGTCACCCCTGGCCCCAGCTTCTGAGTCTAATAGAGAGAGCAGCACTTGTAGCCAAGAAAGATTCTATTAGAAGTGGTCATGGATAAGCTGGTAATGATTGGCATCTATAACAATTTTAAGTGAAGTACTTAGCACAGTGCTCAAAAAATAGTAGTTATTATTTTTATATACCAAAATAAACTAAACAAGAGAGAGGAAAAGACCTGTGGCAAAATGTTAAAAATTGGTGATTTTGCATAAAAATATATGAATTTTACATTACTCTTCCACTTTTTTGTAAGCTTAAAATTATTTCAAACTAAAAATATTAAAATGTCTATTTAAAAATATATCCAAATTGATGAACTCATGTTTTCCCTTTTTCCTTGTTTTACTTTGTAAGGTATTTTAAACATACAAAAAAGTACAAGGATTCAACTGATTTTTTTACCCAACTAATCATAATTTTTTTCATATTTGTTTTAGACTTTTTTCAAATATAAGCTTTTCAAACACCATTTAAGTCCTCCATGTACACTCTAGTTTTATTTCTCTCCTCCCCAAAATTAGCCACTAAGAAGTGAATGTGTTCCCCTCCTGTGCATGTTTTTAATCTTTTACTACATTGTGTGCTTGTATGTAGCCATTAAAAGTAATATGTAGTCTTATAAGTGGTATCAAATAGTATGCATTCAGTTGCACCTTGTTTTTTCGCTTAACATTATGCTTTCCCCACTTACCCATGTTTTTATGTGTAATACATGCTTATTCATTTTAAATGATACTAGAGGCCTGGTACACAAAATTCATGCACTGGGGGGTGGGGTGGTCCCTCAGCCCAGCCTGTGCCCTCTTACAGCCTGGGACCCCTCACTCCTTAACGCCCACCTGCTTGCTGCTCCTTACCGCTTGGTGCTCGGTTCGCTGCTCCTTAGTGCTGCTGTGGAGGTGGGAGAGGCTCCCACCACTGTTGCTGCGCTTACCAGCTGTGAGTCTGGCTACTGGTTGAGCAGCGCTCCCCCTGTGTAAGTGCACTGACCACCAGGGGGCAGCTCCTGCATTGAGCATCTGTCCCCTGGTGGTCAGTACGCATCATAGCGACCAGTCCTTCTGGTCATTCAGGTCACTTAAGCTTTTATTATATAGACCAGGGGCCCAGTGCACAAATTTGTGCACGTTGAAAGGAACTGTGGGCCATGAGACTGCAATAGGCACAGGGGTGGGTCTTGGCCCATCCTCTGCGCCCCCGCCCGGCCCCTCCCGCCGCGGCCCCCAGTCCCCTGTCTGCCAGCAGCTCCGCTCCTGCCACCACTGCTCCCATGCGCTGACGGTGCCAGCCCACTTACACCCATTGATGGCGCAGAGTGATTGGGGCCGGCGCCAGCAGCGGGTGTGAGCAGCGGCTGCTGCCTCGATTGCCCCTCAGGAGCAGGGGGAGGTGGAGAAGCCCTCAGGGTGATCAGGGCCAGCAGCTGCCACTCGCATCCGCTGATGGCACCGGATGCGACCGGCACCAGGCACTGGCAGCGGGTGCAAGTGGCGGCTCTGGTGCCAGCTGCCGATATGAGCGGGGCGGGTGTGTATGGGGCCGGTGCTGGCAGTGGGTGCGAGCGGCAGCTCCGGCACCAACAGCGGGTGTGAGCGGGGCCAGCGCTGGCAGCAGGTGTAAGTGCCAGGTGGGACTGGCACGTAGGAGCAAAGAATTTTCAGTAACCACCAAAGGCTCACCCCCATGACAGCGACTGGCACCCCGCCTTGGTCTGGCGCCCCCACTCAACTGCTCCACCATCCCGCCACTGCCGATGCCCACCATGTTCCATGTTCTGCTGCCTGCTGCCAACGCCCATCATGTTCTGTGTGTGCCCCCTGGTGGTCAGCTCACATCATAGCAACCAGTTGTTAAGTTGTTCTGCTTTTCGGTCTATTTGCATATTAGGGTTTTATATATATAGACTAGAGGCCCGGTGCACAAAAATTGTGCACTCAGGGGGCAGGGGGAGTCCCTCAGCCCGGCCTGTGCCCTCTCGCAGTCTGGGACCCCTCGGGAGATAACGACCTGCTGGCTTAGGCCCTCTCCCGGGTGGCAGAGGGCAGGCCCAATCCCTAGGTGCAGCCCCTGGTCGGGCTCAGAGCAGGGCTGATTGGGGAGTTGGGGCGCCACCCCTGTCATGCACAGAGCAGGGTGGATCGGGAGGTTGTGATGCCACCCTCAGTCATGCTCAGGGTACGGCCAATTGGGGGGTTGGGGCACCGCCCCCGTCACACTCAAGGCAGGGTCAATGGGCAGGTTGCGGCGCCACCACCTGTCACGCACAGAGCAAGGCTAATCAGGGGGTTGGGGAGCTCCCCCCTGTCACTCACAGAGCAGGGCCCATCAAGGGGGTTGGGGCTCCGTACCCTGTCATGCACAGAGCAGGGTCAATCAGGGGGTTGGGGAGCTCCCCCCTGTCACGCACAGAGCAGGGCCCATCAGGGGGTTGGGAAGCTCCCCCCTGTCACTCACAGAGTAGGGCCGATAGGGGAGTTGGGGCACCGCCCCCTGTCACACACAGAGCTGCAGGGCGACCAGGGGGTTTGGGCGCTGCCCCCTGTCACGCTGATCCCGGTGCCGGGAGGCCTCTCGGCTCCACTGATCCTGGTGCTGGGAGGCATATTACCCTTTTACTATATAGGATAGAGGCCTGATGCATGGGTGGGGGCCAAATGGTTTGCCCTGAAGGGTGTCCTGGATCAGGGTGGGGGTCCCCACTGGGGTGCCTGGCCATCCTGGATGAGGGGATGATGGCTGTTTGCAGCTGGTCACACACCCTTCAGGGTGGGGGTCCCCACTGGGGTGCCTGGCCAGTCTGGGTGAGGGGCTGAGGGCTGTTTTCAGGCTGGCGGGTGACTGAAGCTCCCAACCGCTCCTTTTTTTCTCTTTATTTTTATTCTGGGCCAGCTTTAGCCCTGAGGCTTGGCTCCAGCTCTTAGGCCTCTGCTGCTGAAAGCAGGTTTCTGGCCTTTGTTTACCTTCTGTATTTGAAACAATGTTGCGATCCTGCTGGCTGAAGCCCGGCGGACTAAAGCAGGTTTCTGGGGTTTTGTTTAGCTTCTTTATTTGTAACATAGTTGCTTAGAGTTGCAGCTCAGAGGCCGGCAGCGGCAGGTGAGGAACGTTGGATTCCTCCATCACTGAAGCAAGCAAGCCTCATGTTCGCTTTAAGCTGCCTGGCTGCCGGCCGCCATCTTGGCTGGCAGTTAATTTGCATATTGCCCTGATTAGCCAATGGGAGGGGTAGCGGTCGTACGCTAATTACCATGTTTCTCTTTTATTAGATAGGATGGTCACTGAATGCTATGCCAGTTTATTTTTCTCCTGTTTTCAGACTTTGCAATTCTTTCCATATAGGTTTTATTTTAAGCATTTGGGGACAGCATCCTTGTACATTTCTCCTGTGCACATTAGCAAGAGTTTCTCTAGGGCTTGACTTAAAATGGCATTGCTGGGTGCGCATTGCCGTCATCATCATGATCATATGGTAGGTGATGTTTACCACTTCTATGTGCCAGGAGCTCTTCTCAGTGCCCTGTATGTGTTTATTTAATCCTCAAAATAATAGTAGACACTATTATTACCCACATTTTACAGATCAAAAAGCTGAGTGGGTAAGTAAATTATCCAAAATCCTGCAGGTTGGCAGCATCAGAGCCCTGATGCAACTGATGTGTTCTTAGCAACGACACTATGCACAACCCATATTCTGTGGAGTAGGTACACCTTCAGCTCCTCGAGATAGTGCCATTTTTTCCCAGAGTAGTTTTACCAATTTATCCTCTCAACAGCTAATAGAAGTGTTTTTTAAAGTTCTCAATTTATAAAATTAAAAAGCATCTCATCTATTAAAGTTTGTTTGGAATGTTTACAGGTCTCTATAGTCTGCAAGTCTGAAAACCACTTCCTTACATGACACTGTTTAGACGAACATGCTTTATAGAATCATAAGGCCGGAATTACTGCTTCCTTACTTGACACTGTTTAAAAGAACATGCTTTTATAGGATTACAAGGCTGGGATCCTGAGCTTTTAAAAGGCCCAGTCATAGGAAATCCTCTTGAATTAACCTGAATTCAAATTGTTCTCTCAACCATCCAGCCTGGAATTCTCAGTAACCTTTACTGCTTTTGTCTCTTCTCTACCTCTTCCCCTATTTTTATCCCTGTGCCTGTGCCATCCATTGTGGAATCTCTTACCTGTTCTGTTCTACTTCCCTAGGCTACTTCAGGTTCTTAACATATCTTTCTTAGCACTACTGTAAGGAAACTTAAACTGTTTTTTTCCTCTAAAATCTCCCAGAAATGATCCATTTTATATACTACTACTAGAGTGATCTTAATATAATTATTATATTATTCCTTTGCTCACAAACCTTTAGTAGTGTCTTATTGTATACCATAGTAACTATAAAAATCATCTATTATTGTTCTCCATAATCTTGCTTTCAAGTGATTTACTATCTTACACCCTCTTACTGTGCTATGTTCTATCAGTATGGCATGGATAGGTCTGGGATGGAGCTGGAGAATTTTCATTTCTATCAAGTTTTCAGGTGAAGCTGGTGCTACAGGTGCAGTCTGGGCACTACACTCAGAGTCACTGCTCTAGCTGGTCTGTAGGGCCTGGCGTGATGTCTCAATGTTGAATAGAATGGAATATCTTTCTTAAGGCCTAGACAAGCTGATTTTCCTTAGGTCCCGGGGACTAAGCATTCAAATCATAAGAGATGGTTACTTATGTTGAATATAGTTTTAACTTACCAAAAACTTAAAAGAATGGTGCCATGAATGAACACATATAGCTTTCACCTTGATTTGCCAGTGGTTTACTTTTTTTTTTTTTACATTTGAAAGCGCTTCATGTATGATATTTCTGTGTATCTAGATAACGTGTTTTAGAACCATTTGAGTGTACTTTAGTGATATCAGGTCTTTCCTCTAAGTAGTTAAGAATCTGTTTCCTAAAAACAAGGACTTTTCTTTTTTCTTTTTTTGTTAATCCTCACCTGAGGATATTTTTCCATTGATTTTTAGAGAGAGTGGAAGGAAGGGGGAGAGACAGAGAGAGAGAATCATTGATGTGAGAGAGACCCATTGATTGGTTGCCTCCAGCACACACCCTGACCAGGGCCAGGGATCGAGCCTGCATCCAAAGTTCGTGCCCTTTACCAGAATCGAACCCAGCACCCTTCAGTGTCTGGGCCAATGCTCTTTATCCACTGAGCCAAACTGGCTAAGACAAAACAAGGACTTTTTTATGAGCAATATAATTATCAAAATCAGGAAATTTAATATTGATGTAATACTAATTATTATTTCTTTGCTCACAAACCTTAAGTAGTGTCTAATTCACAGTCAAAATTAATATTTTGTCATTTGTCCTAACAATGTCCTTTAGAGCTGTTCTCCACACCCACCCCCAGTCCAGGAACCAATTGAAGATAATGCATCAATAATATTTAGCTGTAGTGAGATTATCAAACTTTCACAATTAGTTTTAGTATTCACTGGTGATTTTCTAACTCCATCATTCCTTTTATATTTATAGTTTGCATTCTATTATAAAAGAGCTGTCCTTTCTTCCCCATTTACTTATGAATTTTATCTAATAAAGAGGGGAATATGCAAATTGACCATCACACTGTAACGGTCAAGATGACTGCACCCACGGGGAGGCCGAGTTTTCATAACAAGCCTTAATGAGCAATCAGCAGGAACCTGAGGCTGTGTGGTGCTGGGCTGGGGCAGGGGACCTCAGGCTGCATCCCCTGCCCAGCGGAGCTTAACAGGGGACCTCAGGCCACACCCCCCACCCAGCAGGGCTTGACGGGGTACCTCAAGGCACGCCCCCTGCCCCAACCCTGGGTACCTCAGGCTGTGCCCCCCAACCGGCGGGGCTTGACAGGGGTGGGGCCTGCTGGGTCTGGGTCTCACGCAATTTCAAGGTACACCTGGGTGGACGGGGACTTGACTCTGGTTCCCATGGCGTGCTCCAGACTCTGACAGGAGGAAGATTTTCATATACATTTTACTAATTTTCTTTCATCTCTGACACTTCTATTATAGAGAAAGGGCAAATAGCAATATTAAAATATTTCCTCTAATTAATTCCCTTTTAATGTGCACAAATTTTGTGTACCGGGTCACTAGTATCAATATAAACTCGTAGAATCTCATTTCATGGGTTATAATATATTTTTAATTGTTATTGGTTTTGATGCTCAAAATAAATATTTTTTATTTTGATTTGGTCAGTGTAGCACCTTCAAACTGGCTCCTGTTTGATATTTTCCCATTATTATTTGAGCACTTTATTTTCTGGCTGAACAAAATATTCTAGACTTATATTTCCCTTGCCCCATCCTGAAATCATTCTTTTTCCTACGGTGCTCTGGTTTCTTGTCGTGGAGAAGAATATTTAGAAATCAACACTGGGTGCTGGGTCCTGTTGCTTCTACGCTCTCTTAGCTAATAGACTTGGGAAATATACTGATAGTCTAATTACAGTCCCACTTTTGTCTTCCCACTCTACCATATTTGTAACCATGTTCTTCAAGAGCAAGAATCCTTGTTCCTTTGCTAATTCTTTTATTCAGGCAAATATACTATTTAAGTATTTTAAATATGCTATTTAAAATATTTATCGCAGGAAATTTTTACCATAAAACAAAACAAAGAAAATGAAATCACCATTTTTCTCACCCAGAAATAGCCACTGCGATATACATTTCTATTCTCTTTTCCTGTACAAATATGTGTATAAATATAGAGATAATATATATTTATAATTTCATTTTAAAAATAGGGTTGACAATGAAATAGCAAAATACAAAATCTTACCTTTGTGAAACATTTTAGCCCCTCTGCCACACTGTCAGGAATATGGTTTTATAGACAGTGTGGCAGACAGATGTAGGCTTCATTACTCACTCTGAGTGGGGGATGGGCAATCTTGGACAAGTCATTTCTGAGCCTCAGTTTCCTTATTTGTAAGATCAGAGTAATAATAAATAAATTTGATGTAAGATACTAAATAATATATATAAATCACCAATCACAGACCTCTTGGTTTAGGAAGCATTTAGCACATTACCCATTCTTCACATTACCAAAGCACTTATTTACACGTGTAGACAAATAGTTCATTAATAAGTTTGTTAGCATGCTGAGTATATTACACTAGATTAAAGCACGTTAAAGGGCAGGAAGTATTGAATCTTATGCTACTAAAGAAAAAGTTTACAAGCATGCTTTTTAAAATAAATGGACAATATGAATGTACCAGTATATGCATAATAGCTTATGATATATTTAAGACAGAGCTGTTTATACCCTTTGCATATAAATCATAAATTAAGAATCATAGTTTTATATACAACAAAAGATTGATAAATAGATGTGTTATTTACTGTCAGCATGTGCTTGGTTAGCCTGTTTTTAACTTATACATGTTCATAAGGAGTAATGAAAGCATTGACTTTCCACAGTCAACCAAATATTTGTTTTGCTGCTACTTACTTGTTACTGTAGACTAAATAATTTTTCTTGCCTTCAGCAACATAAATATGGTTTTAGACAAAGTGCTGGATACTTCAGCTTTGATTTTATTCCTGTGCATAGAATGCCACATGTGTGCTCTTATAATAAAATTGTAAATACTTTATCTTCTGTTTCATAGTGAAGGAACTCATTGTACTCAGGTATACAAAAATGATTCCAGGGGGGAAAAAAAAGATAATGGTATCTGCTAAAATGAAAGAAAGAAAATGCATGCTGGCATGGAACACAGAAATATAACCCTTCTAAAGAAAATAACAGACATTGAAACTCTTAAATGTCTAAAACAGGGCATCCTGTATACTTTTCAATAAAAACTGGTGATAGCTGTGGTAAAATGTTTCATCAGTATTAGTGTAATTCTAGGTCAAAAAAAGATGGAGACAAGAGGGGGAAATGAAGTTAATGAATAAAACAAATGCTATCCAAGATCATGGCCCTATTTGTGTCTTACCAAGGAAAAATATAAAGATTGTGTAAAATATATTTATTTTTATAAAAAATTGAAGAACTTACAAAATAATATTGTTATGGGACAAAAATCATTTTAGAGTTAACATTCAAACAGTGATGACCTGATTTTCACAGTCCATGAAGAAGTCCATTTCATTTCTGAGTCAAGATTAGCTAATCCTGCCTCAGCTTCTTAGCACACTTGGAGCATGGGAGTGTAATTATCTCTTGATTTGCTGGTGTATATATAGGATGGCGCAAAAGTAGGCTTATGGTTGTTCATATGGAAAATAATACTGTAATTAATAAATAATAATACAAGAATAAACTCTGTTTCACATACAACTACAGACATATTTTAAAAACATAGCCCATTCTGATCATAGTTCATTTACTCCAGGAGTGTTTACTGAGTGTATACTATGTTCCAGCCACTCTTTGGACACTTTGGGTATACCAGGGAACAAAATAAAGAACTCTGAATCCTTTCACAATGTATACGTATTTCAAGTCATTAAATGTACACTTTAAATAGCTTACAACTTTACTTGTCAATTAAAGCTCAATGAAACTGGGGGGAGAAACACTTCTATCCTAATGGACCTTACATTCCACCCATATTTGCAAATTTACTGGAATATTATAGATTTCCCTCACGGTCATAAGATGTCTACAGCTGCTGTAAGCTTCATGTCTTCTTCATAGGATAGCATTCAAAGCAGGAAGGAAAAGTGGTTGCAAAAGGTGTTTCTCCTCTTGGACCTTTCTCTTTATAGGAAATAAAATCTTTCCCAGAAACCACTACCACATCAGACTTCCCTTAACATATCATTGGAAGGTAGAACAGGTGGTATTTTACACAAGGAAATTGTGGCTCAGATAAATTAATTGATTTCCCCCCTACCCCCACAAGAGCATCAACACAGCTAGTTGGGCTGAAATTTCCTAATAGCAACTGCAGTCCTCTTTTCATAGTGTCTAGTACAGTATTTTGTGGAATACTGCGTGTGAGCCAGGAGAGCCTTCAGCTCCAAAACAGTGATTATGAATCTGCTGGTTGTTTGTTTGTTTGTTTTTTGCCTGGCATTTCAAAATGAAAAAGCGAACACTGCATATTTAAGATTCTATTTTATATATCTTGGATGAAAGTACTTTCATAATAATTGATAAATTAGTTACCGATAGCTTATTTACAGTCAGGATGTACTTTTTACACAATGGAATGCAGAATATGTTGATTTGTCATCACATTCCTCCATTTTGATCCACATCATTTCCAGTCTTCCCAACAAGAAATTATAGCTTCCAGAACCGCAGTCAGAATATTCCAAATGCTAAATAAAATTGTTATTTTCAATCAGTCAAGTAAGTGTGCAAGCATAGTTGTCACCTGTTTCTGTTAGGTGGTAGAAAAAAAAGATAATTGTAAACTCTTTTACCTAGAAAGAATTATTTGAGATATTCAAGCATGCTTAGGTACTAGTAAGCTAGCTGTCTACTAGTATAAATGTATTTATGTGGATACATACCATAAATGTGTACATGTGTAATGCATATGATAAAACTATTCTGAATATGATTTATTCCTTCTTTCACATTTCAAAATGTATTTCTGGATTTTGTGGCTTCTTTTGGTAGGTTTCAGGGAAATCATTTATCATTTGCATTGTAGATAAACAAATATTCAGTTTCACAAAAATGTGGAGAATGGAGTGAAGAACATCCAGGTTCACTATTCAGTGAAGAAGACACAGTGACTGCCTTTAGGTTCTAAAACGAGATTAGATGATGGAGCAGATGAAGGCAATGGCTTATATTGGTGTTGGACTTGAGAGTGAATACCTCTGTGCTAAGTTTAAGGAAGATGTTTATTAATGAAACTATTGTTGTCATTTGCCGTTACTAACTTTTACAGTTACAAAACTTACCTGACTCAAGTTTTACTTCTTCCCTGAAGTTACACAAGAAATTTCTTTCCCATCTCATTTTTATATTGGCATCATAAGTTGTCTGTGATTTTGGGTTGGAATGGTGAGTAGCCGGGCCTCTCAGCTGCTAGGACTCATCATTCCTACATTACTATTTTTCTCATGCCTAACCTGATGTAAAAGGCCAAACATATCTTTCATCAACTAGAACTTAGTTCGGTTGCTAGTATGCATATCTACAAGGCCAGATATTAAGTTATAATTATTTTTTTCATCTCAGTGTCTGAGTGCCTTCTTGTATATATGAGCCATTTACTTGACTGTCTTTGATCTACAGTTTTCTAAAAACTAACAACATTTCTTATATCAGCAACCTGTGACAGTCCATTCCAACCAGCTTTTTATATATCATCTCACTGTTACTTCCTAAAAAGGAAACATTCCCTCCAGCCAGCAAGTGTTCCACCTTGTTCCTCATCAAGTAGGGCTGGCACCAGTTCAAGTTCTGTCAACACTGTTCCATCAGATAAAACTGCTAGAACATGAAGGATGTGAGGCGGTGGTATGCATACACGTGATATAAGCCCCAGTGAACGGGCTGCCCGCGCTCTCTTTGCTCCCGTGTAGCCTGTGTGCCCGTGTTCTTGCTTGAAGCCTCCTCTAATTTGGCTGTGCCTCGGGGCTAATAGTGACACTCGCCCGTGGGTAATCAGCATCTGTCTGATAACAGCTGAGTCACTTGGATAATAACTTGTGTTTACTGGTTTTCATTGACACAATGGTTAGTAATTAAACATCCGTACAAGATCTTTATATAAACATCATTTTTACAAGCTAAAAGTTCAATCAGAAGGTAAGCAGTACTTCTGTATCTGTTCTCACCTGTACTGTTTCACTAGTTAGTAACAGAACTGGATAAGCCCCACTTTTAGAAAATGTTAGACAGCATGGAAATGTTATGCAGTTCATGTAGCATAATGATCTTCTAGAAAGCAAGACAAGAACTGTCAGACAGATATATCCCCTATAGGCTTCCCCTCTTTGTGGGAATCAATCTGGCATTCATGTGAAGTTTTTTAGAATCAGAAACGACTTTGCAGAGAGCCTTATAAAACATATCAGGGTGGCCCAAGGGATGACCCTCATTTTGAACATTACCAGTCAACCAGTCAGTCAACCACACTGACTACATTTTATCATATGTGATCAGTTCATTCTCAATTCAGAAGAGATTTAGTCAGAATCCAGTATCAGAATTCTTTCCACTTAGTGTGATCCTTGCCACTGGAAAGTGTACAGAGAGTTTTTAGACAGGTGTGCCCCCTTTATTACTTGCTTCATCTTTACCCTGCTGTCGTGGTCCGCTTGTGAGTCTCTCAGATCCTCTTACCGGGTTCCCCCTAGAGGCAGGCCTAGATTATAAATTAGACTAGGGTTAAAAAACGCTAGACTGGGGTTTTCCAATTGAAGCCAGTAATTCACTGGTGGATTATGAAGTCAATAATGTAGGTTAATATTTTTTATTGAATGGAATGGTGTAGACAAGTAAACATCGGAGTGTATCATATGTAGTAAGAGTAAAGAGTGTTTTATGAAATTTTGATTTTATTTATTATATTTGGTTGAGCAATATGAAACTGCTGTTTTGTACATAAACAAAACAATGGAATGTCTGTAATTTCAATCATATATATAGTTTTATTAGCTAAATGCCAAACAAATATGTGTATAGAGTTCAGATGAAAATATATACTCTTTACAATAGATTATGATCCAAAGAGCTCAAAAGCCAGTAGGTTAGAATAAATGTCTAATAGCATGTGCTAAACTCAGAAGATTCCCACAGAACACTTCTCCCTACTGCTAAAATAGATAGCCTCCACTGCATAGAACAAGGCTAATTTGGGGAAACAGATATTTTATAATTAATAGTCAACCAGTATTAATAATGAATAGTCAGAATAAAACCATATTCACAATCAGTAGACATTTCAAGTGCTGCATTTTGTGTGCAGATGATCTGTAAGACTTCATGATATTCAGAGCAGTGAGAACTCCTTTAGTGAAGAAAAGCTTCCTTGTCAGGGGAGGTATGATGAAGAAATGGGTCTGAAACATGGTCATTTCTGAAACATGAGCTCAACAGTTTACAGAACCTTGATTCAATAGAACAGG
This sequence comes from Myotis nattereri, assembly GCF_964212035.1. Taxonomy (NCBI): domain Eukaryota; kingdom Metazoa; phylum Chordata; class Mammalia; order Chiroptera; family Vespertilionidae; genus Myotis; species Myotis nattereri. Next base: position 33,745,243 of record NC_138079.1, read on the forward strand.
TGCCTATATAGGGAAGAAATCATGAATAATACATACTTTTGATGAATTAGGATCAGAAAACAGTTTTACTTTGAAAAGCACTAATTTTAATGTGGTCAAGAACCTACTGTTTGGAAAGACTTTTGAAATCTCACTTTAGAGTTTATGGTACCTTACAAGACAGCTTGAATTTTACTTAGTTGGTGTTTTGGGGGGTCTTTTTAGATTTGATTTTTCTTTTAAGAACCCTGGGAAATGTGGAAAATTATAACTTTAAGGAAATTTATTATTTTACTTAGGAAATAAAAAATTACTTAAGATTTCTTAAAATGAATGTGAAATCCAAGACCTTGGGGGTAATTATTTTGTAAAGTTATTGTGCAGATACATAGAGGTATTTTAAGAGAAAAACATAATTTATCATGTGTCAATGGGGGATTAGCATTTGCATATTTTTCTAAATGAATAGAATTAGATTCAGATCTCAAAGTCCTGCAATATCCTTAAAACAAATCTGTTCTTTGTACATTTCTCTCGAAAACTCTGCTCCTTCCCTACAGGTTTCTAGTTTGTGCCTAATGTACTACCGTGACCATTTTAGCCACAATTTTTTTCTGTTGGGCTGTTTTAACAACCTGCTAACAGGCTGCCAACAGATCTCTGTTCCTAATCTTAGATCCTGCCAATACGTTCTGTGTGTGGCTTTTCTTAAACACAAACTTGATCATGTGTCAATCCCCTTCATAAAATTCTTTAATGGCGTCTCATTTCCTACAGGATAAAATCCTCTGCATGCTATACGGGGCCCTATAGGGCCTGAACTTTACCTGCCTCACTAGTATCATCTCTCATTATGGATCATATGCTCCATGGTGGCTAAATTTTTCTACACACCAGCCTGTTTCCCATCTCAGCCTTCGGTGGCACAGCTCCCTCTTCCTGGAATGCTTCATTGTGTAATGAATACTGCCTCATATCCAAGTTGTTGTTTGAGATCATTTCTCTACGATGTCATTCCTGATCTCCTTCAGCACTAGGCCAATGGGTCTCAAACTTTTCTGCATATTAGAATCACTTGGAAATTCCAAAGCTCAGGAAGTGAGGTCCAGGTGTCAGTACTTTTTGAAGCTTCCCAAGTATCTAGACAAGATGGTTCAAACATTCATCAATATCTTCCTCAAGTTACTTTACTTTTAATTGTGTAAGCCACATGAAAATTATTTTCATCTATGATGTGGGTGATGATGTAGGTTTGTAGTTTAGCAGATGAAAGAGGCAAACTACCAGGTATTAATACAACGTGGTGTGTATTCTCATGAAGGTTTGAAGGAGCAAAGGAAAGGCAATTAAATCTAGATAGCAATATACCTTTCTAGATACACAACCCACAAGGAATCATCAGTTATGGAAATGGATAGTCTCCAAAAATGTTTTATTATACCTCTAGAATGAAACTTTTGTTTTTTATTTTATTTTTAATGGTTTTATTGAGGTATAATTTATATACCATACTGTTCACCCATTTAAAGTGTGCAGTTCAGTGGTTTTTAGTATATTATAGATATCTTCAACCATCACAGTCAATTTTAGAAAAGTTTCATGATCTCAAAAAGAAACCCTGTGCCCTTTACCATCTCCTACTGCAACTTCAACCTCACCTCCCCCAGCCCTAGACAACCACTCATTCACTTCCTGACTCTATAGATTTCTCTGTTCTGGATATTTCATCTGGAAGAATCATGTAACATGTGGCCTTTGTGTATGGCTTCTTTCACTTAGCATAATGTTTTTAAGGCTCCTCTATGTTGTAGGATATATCAAGTGCTCATTCCCCTTTATAGTTCAATACTATTTCATTTTATGGCTATACCACATTTTGTTATTAGTTGATGGACATTTGGGTTATAAAATAAATTGTAAATACTTCCCAAATATGTATTTATATATATATATATATATTTTATTGATTTCAGAGAGGAAGGGAAAGGGAGAATCATTGATCGGCTGCCTCCTTTATGCCCCTCCTGGGGATCAAGCCCACAACCCAGGCATGTGCCCTTGACTGGAACCAAACCTGGGACCCTTCAGTCCACAGGCCAATGCTTCTATCCACTGAGCCAAACCAGCTAGGGCCGTATGTATTTTTAAAATGTGTTTATAATTCATGCATAGGTACTACTGAACAAATGTATTGTATACTATTTATTACACACATTTGCCCCTCCACTCCCCCAAAAAATAAATAGTTTCAACGCTACAACAAAATATAAGTAGGAATCTAGCATTTTCTTTTCACCTCTGAGTGGGTCACTTTGTACTCCAGACATCTCTCACTTTTACAGATTTTTGAGGTTAGTTGTTCAGGTGAGTAAGTTAGTTGAATAAAGGTATTCTGTACAAAGGATACAATGTATGCAAATACATGGAGATAAGAAAAAGCATGATACCTTTTCTTATCTTGCAAGTTCTGTGTCTGGAACACAGAGTGAAAGGGGTTTGGAATTTTTCATACAGTCATTGTATCTTCTCCCTCAATTCTATAGTTTTACTATTACTATTTGGTATTGTATATTAGACACTATATTGCTAAACCTTTCTCTCTAGAAACAACCTTACAGTTTGGGCTTCTTTCAAATAATCCCAACCAAGATTAGCTGCTTTAATTTCCTTTTACCACTCTTCTGGTTTACTTCTAGACATCTTACTGCAGTGTTTTCTGTGACGTAAGGAAACTGGCTCTCTGCTATAGAAAATCAACATAAAAAATAAGTCCTTTGTACTTTTCCTTCTACAAAACCCATGGAGAAAGTCCCTTATGCTTTATTCTGTATTGTGCTGACTTTCCATATAGAAGAATAGTAATGTTTATTCTTAGCCAATTGGTTATAGTTGAAGAGACAGTGGTCATAATATTTACTCTGCTACACCCAAAGACTTTACTAGTCTTGGTATCTTGTGAAGATGCTAGGCAGACTTTGGGATAAAATCCAATCAGTTTCTCAGAAATATTTCTCAATATTGGCTTGCTTATTTTTCTGTTATTCACACTCTTATTATGCTGGGTGTTTTTAACAGTGTATCACACATTCATTTACTGCATTACATACCTTAAAGGTGGCAGTAACTAGCACTGAATTTACCATCTAAGAAAACAGAAACATAGCATTTGTGGGGTCAACTTAATAAGCCTTTACGCCAGTGAGTGACAGAGCTGGGAATAGATTTGAAGTTGCTAATTCGAAATATTGAACCTAGTCCATTCAATGTGTTGACTTTGTTTTGTGACCAAGCCAAAGATTTTTCAAAAATTAATCAGTAAGAATGTGCCTGAAATTATGTTCTAATCCAAAATAAGAGGGTGAGAAATTTTCCACTTCACCAAGAAAAAAGTGCAAGATTGCTTTAGTTACAGTTTCAGTTTATGAAATTATTCAAACAAACCAGAATAAACTCCTTCTTCATTAAAGGATTAGTTCATGTCATTTCAAAACTGAGACACGTTAAAAATAATTATTTTTTCTTTCCCCAGAAAATGTGTTTTTGTGATATAGAGTTCAGAGACGTTAGTTCAGAAATCCCTTTGTCGAGTATTGTATTTGTGTTGTTTGGCTGTGTAACACATAAGAGACATTCAGAGACATTAAGCCTAAGATGGCACCTGATGATTGCAGTTCTTCAAGGTTTGGGGCAAGGAAGGCCAATTATTCGGCCTGTTCTGCTTTATCCCTACCATTTTGCCCTCTTTTTCAATTACTTTCTCTAGGAATGTTTTCCTCTGAACAAAATCACTTTCCTTTTAAAAAAATTAATTCATTCAAATACGATTCTAGACTCTGGATATAAAATGGCAAATAAAGCAGAAAAGTCCCTACCCTCAAGGAACTCACATTCTTGTGTCTAACTTTGGTGCCTTCTCACCAGAGCTCACTCACATTCACTCATCAGATATATATTTTTTTGTTTGTTTTCAGCTTTTTCCAAAAGAACAGATTTCCAAATATAATATTTACTCTACTACAGCCAAAGACTTTACTAGTCTTGGTATATTGTGAAGATGCTAGGCAGACTTTGGGATAAAATCCAATCACTTTCTCAGAACTATTTCTCAATATTGAGTTGTTTATTTTTCTGTTATTCACACTCTTATTATTCTGAGTATTTAAATGAGTCACTATGCATAAGACAGTTAGAATGCTTATTGGCATTGTTTGTACCAGGGTCAGCTATGAGTAGCAGACAGGATAGCAAAGCCTTTTCTATCTTATCAGTACGCCCGCAGATCCTGCTTCTTCTTAAGCAAGTTCTGAATTATAGATAAGCCTCATGATAACAATGCTACATTTGAACATCCAAATATATGGAAATATAAATTAAATTTTGATAATTCACTTCACAAAAGTATTTTCTACATTCCAATGATAAGTTTTATTTGTGTTTTGAAAACATGATTTAATATACAGAAATAATTTTTAGCCAAAACCGGTTTGGCTCAGTGGATAGAGCGTCGGCCTGCAGACTGAAGGGTCCCAGGTTCGATTCCAGTCAAGGGCATGTACCTTGGTTGCGGGCACATTCCCAGTGGGAGATGTGCAGGAGGCAGCTGATCGATGTTTCTCTCCCATCGATGTTTCTGGCTCTCTATCTCTCTCCCTTCCTCTCTGTAAAAAATCAATAAAATATATTTTAAAAAAAAAAAGAAATAATTTTTATTCAAACAAGTATGTTAATAAAATGAAAATATTGTATCTACTTGCTTCTTCAGATGAGATATAATCATCTGAAGGAACCATGACTATAAAGTAGCATACAGACATAAATATGGTGTACTGTAGTCACTGCCAAATAATAATACCTCATATTTATATAACATGAACAATTTACAAAATCCTATCACATGCCTCATTACAGTTACCTCTATAACAGTCCTGAGAAGTAGATTAAACAAGTATTATAGTTTCCATTTTGCAAATGAAGAAACCAAAGCATTAAAGATATTTAGTTCTCAGTAACTTAAACAGTAGATTTGAGGAATCAGTTCTTCTGTCCAATATTCTTTCCACTATAAAACTGCAAACTATTGTTTCCTTAAAAAAATAAAGTAAAATGAAATAAGCCACAAGCAATATGACCTGTTAGCTGGAAGCCAGAATCAGCAGACAGATTCTGGCCTGCAATCGACAGCAACACCACTAAGATTGAGTAGGTAACCCCCATCCAACTCTCCCTCCAACTCCGGGCTCCCAAAACACATTTGGACACAGGTCAACTCCAGATAAAGCATGGTTTGATGACCTTTTTCCTACCTTCACATCATCTCAGAATTTAGCTTGCTAGAGATATCATTAAATATGTGGTTGGGGATTTAAAATCAGTAAATTTGTGTACCTATAATAGAGAACATGATCTAGGCAGGTAAAAAATTCTGAGATGGTGAACAGACATGGAAACAACCAGACATGGTGCTTTCAAATAATTGTCTATTTTTTTTCACCTTTAAATTAGAAATTCTGGTAGATGTGGAAAAATAATTTACCAGGATATTTTTCAGTTTCAGTTTCCCTAAAGTAATTGGGAAAATCTCAACAAGATTTGGGGACTCAGACTCACTCTCTGTCTCTCTTTTCCTACCCTCCTTTGCTCTCTTGTTCACTGAACTACTGAGGCATGTACTGTTTGCATTGAGAGAAGTGTGAGCATCGGAAACTTGGAACTTTATCCCCCATTTTATCAATTAACTCCAGCTAGTACCATGAGAAAATACCCTTTTAAAAAATTCTTAGAAATGAGTTCAAACAACACAACAGTCTAGGTTGGTTCAACTCACTTCATTTAGTTTTATAAAAGGCAAAGATAAAAATTGTGGCTGCTCATTGCTTCCCAAAATAAAGTTCAAATTCCTTGATCTGGCCCTCGGGGACTTTCACGATCAGATTTTATCTTATTTTTGTTATCTCCCATTTTACCTATCCACCCTTCATTTTCACAAAACAGTTTTCCTCCCTCACGTGCATCCTGCACTTTGTTGCCTCCATGCTTTGGTTAGTTAATACTGTCTCTCCTACTGTTATAGCTAAATCTTTCCCCATCAAGGCCCAGTTATGCTTACTGCCACTACCTCCACCCAGCTTTCCCTCTCCTTCCTCTGTGTGAGTTTCATAAGTACTTTATCAGGGGCTCTCTTATGTTATTTGTACCACCACATGGTTAAGAGTATGCCTTATCCCTTTTCCAGCCATTACGCTCCTTTACATCGGGAACTATCTATTTTCCGCGCTGCCATACTTAATAGAGCCCCTCTCCTTCATGACTGTTTGCAGTGGAACAGAATAGAAAAGGCGTAGGCTTTGAAGTCTGACAGCTTTATTTCAAGTCCTTGCTCTATCATTTATTAATCATATAACCGTGGGCAAGATACTGAACCTCTCGGAACCTCTGTTTCCTCATTCATAACACAGAAATGACAATACCCCTTCTGTCCTGACAGAGTTTAGTGAGAAAGCAGGTAGAGTTCTTATCTAAGTTCTGAAAAGTGATGTTGGTGCTGGTTATAGTGGTCATACTTGTACTTCTAATAATGACTTTGAAATTACATAGATTTACTAGAGGCCCATTGCACGAAGAGATTCGTGCAATAGGCCTTCCCTTCCCCTGGCTGCCGGCACCGGTTTTCCTCCGGCACCCGGGACCCAGGCCTTCAGTCTTCGCTCTTCCGGCCAGAGCCTTCAGTCTTCGCTCCGCTGCTTTGCACCTACGTATGCAAATTAACCGCCATCTTTGTTGGGTTAATTTGTGTACTCTCCTGATTGGCTGGTGAGCGTAGCGGAGGGACAGCAGTTTACATGTTTGTCTATTATTAGGTAAGATAGTATAGTGTGACCATTTATAAAAGTAAAGCCACTGTATTGCTTTACTTTCCTTAGCCACATAGGAGACATAAAGAATACTCTGCCATACCACACATGTAAATATATGAGAACTATTTTGAACCAGTTTATAAGAAAAGCACCCCATGAGTTTACTACAAAACAATAGAACCCACCTTAGTACTATTAGGAAGGCAGATATTCTGCAGTGTTTAATTTGCTAGAATTATCATAGCCATAGGCAATTTTAGGTAGCAATTATTTCTTTAATATTTTCCCATATTGGTTTTATGAAATCTTTTTATCTTGATGAATTTTATATTTATTTTCTTATTGCTACAACACAGAGTATATAATTTGTAGTTGTCACATTTAGAATGACAGGGCAACATAGGAGTGTTGTCAAAGTGCCCATCAAACTCCAAGCACCATCTGTGGGTAACACCATCTGGAGAAGTATAGAGTGTGCTCTGTCAAGGACCTGGGGGCAGCATCAATCAGCCTTTGTGCTGGTCCTGAGGTCTGTGAGGGAGCACAAGGTACATTTGAATGGGAGCAACACACTGCAGCTGACAGGTGGAAGCGGGGTCCCCCAGGAGAAAAGCTACTCGTGTCCTTTAATAATTTGTAATAATAATTTATATATTGTAATTATTTTTCATAATCACTATTAAGCCAAATAGAGAAGTATGTTACCAAAAGCTTAGCAAATAGAGTCTACATAATTTACTATATAGGTAAGTATTATATTAAAAGATAAGAGGATCCTAATTTAAACCAATGTAATGTTTAGTATTCAGAACCTGTCTTTACTGATCTAAGTTCTCTTCATCTCTCAATTTTTTTGATAAGTTCACTTAAATTCTTTGAATTAATTTTTAGTATAATACTTTGTGGTAACTAATTTATGTGCTTTTATGATGGTAAGATATTACCAACATGACTGATATTTGAATTATAAACTCAACAAAGCAATATAACTGAAAAAAAGATAAAATTTTATATTTAGATAGGAGTGGGACTTGAAAAACTTTTAAAACATTTTTTAAAATTTCTTATATCTTAAGGAAAAATAACAAAAGTAAAAATTAAGAATATTCCTAATTAGAGAATTAAATCTATATTGGGCTTCACTGCCATTTTATAAATAGTCACACTATACTATCCTATTTAATAAAAGCCTAATATGCTAAGTGTCTGGTCATCCGGTGAATGGTCTACTGTTCAACCAGTCGAAGTGTAATATGCTAATGATATGCTAAGGCTGGTCAACCTCTCGCTATTATGTGCATTGACCACCAGGGGGCAGACAGTCGACTGGCCGACCAGTCGCTGTGACGTGCACTGACCAACGGGGACAGATGCTTCGACCAGTAGGTTAGCTTACTGCTAGCGTCCGGCTGATGGGGACTGAGAGAGATGGGCCAGACAAACTCTGGAGCCCTCCCGCGGTTCCTTCCCAGCCGGCCAGCCCTGGCCCCAATCAGGACAGGGTGAGACGGGACCAACATGACCTGGAGCCCTCCCGCAACCCCTCCCCGCCCCTGATCGTACACCAGTATGGTCCCTTGGCCTGGCTTGCACCCTCTCACATTTCCAAGACTTCTTAGAGGATGTCAGAGAGCTGGTTTTGACTTGATCCTACAGGCCACTCCCCTTGCGAAGGCGCCAGATGCGGGTCTCACAGCTGGCGAGTGCTGCTGCTGTGAAGCAAACCTCTCCTGATAAGGACTGATTGGGCGTGAGCCTGCGGCAGGCACAGTGGGGCCGGGATGAGCGGGAGCAGCAGGTAGGAGCTAAAGGTGGCGCTGGACTGCAGGTTTTGGCCCAATCTCCTCAGGCTACCCCAAGGGAACACACCTGTGCACAAATTCATGCACTGGGCCTCTAGTAAATCTATATAATTTCAAAGTGATTATTAGATTGTAATGAAATATACCTGTAGTGATTATATACTACAAAGAGAAAGTACATATAGTAGCACATATAGAGAGGAAACAATATTGAGTCATCAGGAAATCTGGGTTCCTATATTCCCAGCTTAGCACAATCATCTAGCATCTCTGAACCTGTTTTTTCATCTGTAAAATAGCAGGTCATTGCTGCCTAATAACTTCTTAGACTAATATTTTGTATTGTGATTCTAGACATACTTTTTTTTACACTGAATTTAAAAATTAAGATTAAGTAATTAGTAGAATATAAATATACAGAACTCTTAGATATGAACTCTCATATAGTCCCAAGCTACCCCTTCTGGAAGTGTCACAGAAAATACAGCTGAAAATTGTGAGTATTTTTATAGTTTATATTCCAAAATGGAATACAATTTGAAAATATGGATAAATTTAATTGTATTATAACTTCTTACCTTCACATTTTCAAATCAGCTAGTAGAGAAAGACAAAGGAAAATGTTCTGTTACCTTGTTTTGAGAATTTTTAAGCCCTAAAAGTATTGAAGCTAGGATGAACAACAGGGAAAGAATAATAAAAACTTCATGTAAATGTAGACTGAATTCCATTTAATCAGTGTTAGTGTTGAGCATACTCTAATATTTAATGTTTAGTGTGCAAGCATGTTTCAGGTAGTTTCTAAATCATTTAACCACTTTTGACTAATTTTCATGAAACTCTAGTCTAGAGGCTTACTTTGACCAGCAGATGGAGCCAATATTATTCAATTTGTAGAATAAAAATTATGCTGAAAATAGAATTTGATGAAATAAAATGAATAAATTGTAGATTTCTTATTTTAGTTCATTAGTACAGAAAAAAAAAATTTAGCCTGGTCTTTGCCTAAATTTCTGCATAGTTTTTGTAAATGTCATTGAGACACCTTCATTAAGTAATTTCTTTATTATGAAAGACTCTTTCATAATAAAGTCTTTGCATTTTGACTCTTTCATTGGCTAGAGAGACCAGTTTTCTTCTTTCCACTTTTTAAAGATATCATCGAAGCAACTTTCAATTATCTTTAAAATAAAATTAGTACAGATTCAACTTCTAGTCACTCAACAAATATTATGGATTATAATTACAAAGGAATGATAGTAAAGAATATATTCCATGAAGGTCCTCATTTGAGTGTCACAAGATATTCTCATTATTATCATTTCCATAAAGTGTTTTCTTAATATAACAAACCAATGAACAGGATATGAAGTTTACCCCCAGAAGCTCCTCAAGGAATGGTAATACCTTGGTGAATGGCTACCCAGAAAGCTCAGTGCTCAGGGGCTTTAATCAGGGGCCACTGCCTTAAAGTTTACTTCTCTTACTTCTCTCACCTCTATTTAATAAGTGCCAGAAATTATTTAATTCCTTACAATTCAACTTAATTAGGCAACTATCAATTGAAAACGTATTTGTATGCTAGAGGCCTGCAACCTCTGTAAGTCCCCAAGAAGCCACTCCATCTAGCATGCACAGTAAGGCACTGTGGATACTGTTGTAATCCAAGACCCCAAAAATGATCAGTCTGATCATTTGTCTGTTCAGCTACTGTTTATCAAGTACACACCATATGTAGGGCATATGCTTGGCCACAAACGGGGCAGTCCCTGCTGTATGAGTTTATAGCATAGGAGGCAATACAGACAAAGAGGCAGTTATAATGTAATGTGTTTAGGAGCTACAGAGTGTTTAAAGGTTCAAATAAGGGGGAAATATGCATAATTAAGGACAATCAAGAAGAAGCATAAAGGATTCTTCCTAGGTGGAAATGTTCATGTAAATCCACGGTTTGGCAGACTGAACTTCCCATTTATTATGGTCTGGGAGGAGTTTTGGACCTTTTTTGGTAGGATACTATTTCAGCAGGTTACATCCAGTTAGTGACCTGATGCCTTTTTATGTCAAATTTGAATATTTTCTTCTGAGTTTTCTTGTGATTCAGACATAAAGAAGAAAAAAACAAGCTGGTTAAAAGATTATACTTTTGAACCAGACTGCATGGGTTTATAGTCCCATGTTTATAATTCCTGAGATAAATTTTTTAACCTCTACTGCCTTAGTTTCCAATGCAAAATGGGGCTAATAGTATGCATTCCTCATAGGGTTGTTGCTTATGAAAGGATTAAACAAGTAATGTAGGTGCTAGTATCTGGCACATAGTGAGCATTTGAAATGGTAGGTAGCATGTTAGCTATTTTCAAATCTGGTACTTTTCCTGGAATTAATTTAAGATCTCATGTATATAAAATTTCATAAAAGCATACTTTGTAGCTTCCAGAAAGGATGATGAGATACAACTAGATAGTTTTCTATATCCTTTAAAGTCTATCCCTTTTGCTTTCAAATGCTGTTTACTTTCATCAGTAACACATCACTTTTATTTATATAAAAGTTTTCATTTATTATGGGAATTTTTAAAAAATTCCTTGAAATACTGATTCCAGATTTTTTTTTTAAATCATTTGTAAGCAGCCTTACTAGCAGTTTCTGATACATAATAATCACTCAACAACCTTTTTCTTAAAAATGAATAAATGTGTAGCTACTTGGACTTGTTAGCTTCTTGTGCTCTTGTACTGAGACAGTAGAGGGTATAAGCCCTTTAACTACCAAGTGAGACTTTTAGATGGAAACTGTTGGCTCATTAACTAAGTAACAATAATTGAGTAGTCATCACCCCTTTACGCTCAGGACAAACAGGTTGCAGAATGAAGAGATTCAAGTGGGGCCAATGTGAAGTTTCCGACTAGCTCTTAGGGAAGGGCTAGAGACATTCTTTATAACTTGCAGGGCTAAAAGTGCAATCCTGAGTATTGGCTACAGATTATCTCCTAAAGTAAGAATCAGAACACATGTTTTATCCCACATGCTGCTTCTAATCCACATGGGACACTAGCTGAGTAACCTCATTTACTCTATGGCTAGCTCACCTATAAATTGAGAAGTTAGATTAGAAGATCCTCAAAAGAATTTTTAGCTCCGGTGCTATAGTAAACTGACGCTCTAGTAGTAAATTAATGATGTAGTGATGTTGAACATTGTCTTCATTAGGCCTTTCTATATATATCACCTAATTTTATCTCAGAAAAGCCAAGATATTTTTAAACTTGTATTCCAGTACTAAAATGTAGGGAAGCTTTAAGCCCCTAGAAGGCTGCTATTCTACCCATGAATCCACAATTTGACACTTACAATCAATGACTGATTTCTTAACTATGTTCACATATATTATGTTCATTTTACCCTTTAGATTAATTTCTAGAATAAAAAGCCAATATTAAAAAAATGTTTTAGCTATCTTTCTTGGAGTGCCAGGCATATGTGGAACACTTAGTAAATTTTGCTATCTGAATTGAAGTTGTAGTTGAAGACAGTAAGGAGCAGTATGGGTCTTTAATACCATACAGACCTGGGCCAAAATCTCAACTTTACTATATTCTAATTATGATCCAACTAGAGGACTGGTGCACAAAATTCATGCACAGGTATGGTCCGTAGGCCTGGCCTGTGATCAAGGCCATGTTCCCCAGCTGCCCACAGCTGGCCCCGCCCCCTGCCGCCACTCATCCCCGGTTCCCCATTTGCCGTCCGGTGATTGGTGCCTGACTGCTGGGGGAAGGGACCAAGAGGTGGTCAGTGTACCTCATAGTGACTGGTCCAGCAGTCATTCTGGTCATTCTGCCATTAGGGTCAATTTCCATATTACCCTTTTATTATATAGGATAGAAGCCTGGTGCATGGGTGGGGGCCAGTTGGCCTGCCCTGATAAGGGCCTTGGATCAGGGTTGGGGGGTTCCTACTGGGGGATGGTGCCGGCCAGGTCGAGGGGCTGCAGGGTTTTCAGGCCAGCCCCATTTCCAATCAGGGTGGAGGTCCCCACTGGGGGCGGGGCTGGCCTGGGCGAGGGGCCGCGGGTGGTTTGCAGGCCATCCAAGCCCCCGATTGGTGTAGGGGTCCCTGCTGGGGGTGGGGCCGGCCTGGGCAAGGGGCTATGGGTGGTTTGCAGGCCAGCCACACGGCTTTGTCAGGGAGGATGTCCAGAATGATGCCCAGAAGACGTTCGGTCTATTTGTTCTAATTAGCATATTACCCTTTTATTAGTATAGATTATGTTTCTTCATTTGTAAAATAGGTTTATAGATCCTTTCTTTGTGGATAATAAGAGCACCTTTGCCTGGTGTCTAACACATACTAGGTCCCTAGTAAATTTTTTCACTAATTTTCATTGGTATTTATTTAGCATACTAGAGGCTCAGTGCACAAAATTCGTGCACTGGGTCGGGTGTCCCTCAGCCCAGCCTGCCCCCTCTCACAGTCTGGGAGCCCTCAGGGGATGTCCTACTGACAGTTTAGGCCTGCTACTCTGCGGGAGGTGACCGGCTGATCAGGGGAAGGCACCCCCCCCCCCATCACCCCGCTGCTGCTGCCACTGCCGGCCGCTGCAGCTACCAAGGTGTTTTCATCAACACAGACTCCATTCCCTTCACCACGAAAAAATGACAACTTTTTTTGGTATTTTCAAGATGTCTCTTTCATAGGATATGACATTTCTTTCTTTCTTTCTTTTTTTAATCCTCACCTGAGGCTATTTTTCCATTGATTTTTAGAGAGCTTGGAAGAGAGAGGGAAAGACAGAGAGAAACATCAATGTGAGAGGGGCACTTTTATTGTTTGCCTCCTGCATGAGCCCTGACCTGGGCCCCAGCCAGGAAGGAGCCTGCAACCTAGGTACATGCCCTTGATCAGAATCAAACCCGGACCCTATGGTCCACAGGCCAAGGCTCTAACCACTGAGCAAACCGGCTAGGGTAGGATATGACTTTTCTTAGCCCCTCCAGCAGCGGACCTTCATTTTTACCTCCAAAAGTGAGGTGGAAAAACCCTAGATCATCTTCTGGGATTCTCATTACCCAGGTTACCAAGAACACTGTGAGTGGCATACTGGGAGCTTAGCCAATGAGCGGTCAGAAAAGGTGTTTCCTCTGCAGCTCGCCCACAGAGGCAGGACTCCTGGTGTGCTGAGGCTGGAGCAGGCCCCCTGTCTGTGTCCGCTCCAGGGCTGCCTGTCTCTGTCTCCGTCTCTGCTCCAGGCCCCACGTGCGCACACAACTTCCTCCTGACTGGTTGTGACTGTTACGGCGTCCCGACTAATTTGCAAATTACCTCTTTTTATATATATAGGTGTTTTTTTTGTTTGTTTTTGTTTTTTTTTAAATATATTTTATTGATTTTTTTACAGAGAGGAAGGGAGAGAGATAGAGAGTTAGAAACATCGATGAGAGAGAAACATTGATCAGCTGCCACCTGCACATCTCCCACTGGGGATATGCCCACAACCCAGGCACATGCCCCCGACCGGAATCGAACCCGGGACCCCTCAGTCCGCAGGCCGACACTCTATCCACTGAGCCAAACCGGTTTCGGCATATATAGGTGTTTTATAGAAATTTCAGTTAATGGCAAATAGTCATCATGCTGCATCATTATTATTTATGTATTATCCATTGTATATTGAGAGCACAATGTACTTAGAGAAACTGAAATTTTCAAACTCCTTGTGTATTTTATTAGCCACTTTTATGTCACTAAAATCGTCTAGTCACTTATTCAATTTTTGTTTATTCAGGGGGATTCAAGTACATAAGAAATAAATGTGCTAATTCCTGTTCTGGCAACATGGACAGAGTTAACACAGAACTTCTTTCTCCTACAAATATATAGAAATGCTGGATTAAATATGATTCAGCCCAATTTAAATACTTAGCTAAGCTACAGAGAGAAAGAGAGAGATTGTAAGAGAGGGAGGGAGGAAGGAAGGGAAGGAAGAAGGGAGAGAGAAAGGGGAGAGGGAAGTCCTAGGTACCAAAAAGAGGAAGCATAACCAGAGCTTGAAGTGGACAAGCTGACACTATAGTTGCCCAGGGGGGTATTGGAACCAGATGTAGGCTCTAATAGCTAGAAGCTGGGTTTTTAATCTCAAACTTGGACAGAGATGTGGCCTCGGGTCAAGAGAGGTAGAAACTACAGAAACTGCCCACCTGGTCAGTAAGGCCACAAAGAAGCTTGCCATTTTTCAGAGTTATGTGTGGGAAAGGGGGGGAAAGTCTGTCATAAAAAATCAAAATCAAAACTCTAAACTTCTACCAGCCATGGTTATAAAATCTTAATGTACACTACCTATATGGTACAAGAATCCTAAGCCAAGAAATTAACTTAGAAAAAAATGGTTCTGGACCAGTGGAACCCCTTAATTGCCTGGTAGAAACAAATGCAAAAGTTCTCTGTAGAAATTTTTACACAGCCCTGGGTGCCTAGGATTCCTATGGAGCATGGTGTAGATGCAGCTCTAGCTGAAGATAAACTCACAATTAAAAATTAGAAAACACACACGAGAAATGTCTATACTAGGGAGAGAGTCAGAAGACATAACAGAAGGATTCCCAAGAACAACATGAAAGATACGACATAACAAGTGTGTTTTAAATAGAGATTTTTAAGGAATAAAAATTATATTAAAATACTAAGGCTATCAAAAAGAGTAGGTGAATTTTTAAAAGAACCAAATAGAATATCTAGAAATTAAAAAAAAAACAACACCTAATTATCACTATCAAAGACTTAGTTTGTGTTAAAAACTGGTTAGATACAAGTAAACAGAGAGTGAACTGAAATATAGAACTAAGGAAATCAGCTCAGAGTATACTGCTGAGAAAGTGAAACATGAAAAGTGAATGTATTATGATCATTTATAGTTGATCACATTATAAATAGAAGGACTTTATATTAATATGATAGACCCATTAAAAAGTGGAAGAATGGACCTGATTTTTCACAAACTAGGGTTTGTGCAGCATATATTATTTCATTTGGCTGTGTGTACTGTGTGAAAGTGTTTGGGTTCATTTCCATGAAGTCCATGTGGAACCTTAGCAGGCTTAATCCTGGCACCACAAACATGTATAATAAAAAACCAACAGCCTTACAACTTTTGTCAAGCTGTTTGCCTGTACATTTGGGCTAGAAATTAAAAGAGGAGGTGGGAAAAGATATCCTTAAACCAGGCAATTAAATACAGTATCTCAGAAGACCAAGAACTAGAGAAGCCATTGTGAAATGATTACCACAATCAAGCTAATTAATATATCACCTTATGTAGTTACAATTTGTTTGTGTGTGTGTGCGTGTGTATATGGTAAGAAGACTTAACATCCACTCCGTTAGCAAATTTCAACTATATAATGCTATATTATTATCTATAGTCACCATGCTGTACATTAAATCTCCAGAACTTACCTTCCCACATAATTACACATTTGTATCCTTTGACCAACATCAAAATCCTAGTAGGTGACCATTAAAATGTGTTTCTTGGTTCACACATTCTTTTTAACTAGAAAATCTCTTGAACAAAATGGCTGATTATTAATACAGTGCACATTAATAATACTCTTTAAAATGGGTAACAAAGAGGCAAATAAACCCAGGCTTAAGTAGAAAGATTACTAGCATTCTTTTTTTTTAAAATTGATTTGAGAGAGAGAGGGAAAGGGAGAAAGAAAGAAACACTGATTTGTTGTTCCACTTATTGATAAGTTCATTGATTGCTTCTTGTATGTGACCTGACTAGAGATCAAACCGCAACCTTGGTGTATCGGAGCAATGCTCTAACCACCTAAGCTGCCCGGCCAGGACCACTAGCGTTCTTGATTACATCTGGCTCCTCTTGGTTTACCAGTCAAGGACAAGAGACAGGTTATTGTTGTTTTTTCAGTCACAAATTTTCATTAATATGTATACATGTAATGTATTATAAATGTTAGTACAGCCCTAGCTGGTTTGGCTCAGTGGATAGAGCGTCAGTGTGCAGACTAAAGGGCCCCAGGTTCGATTCTGATTAAGGGCACATGCCTGGGTTGCGGGCTGGATCTCTAATTGAGGTTGTGCAGGAGGCAGCCAATTAACATTCTCTCTCATCACTGATGTTTCTATCTCTCTCTCCCTCTCTTTTTCTCTGAAATCAGTAAAAATATTTTTTAGAAAACGTTAGTACAGTACTTGTTTTTTTGAAACAAAACTGTATTCTATAACTCCATATGTTAACTAATCTTCAAGTGGAATTATTGCAGGATCAAATGCATACATTTGTTTTCTAATTTGTAATTTAGTAAAAATTATTTTTGCCTGCTTTTGGTAATTGTCCTAACTGACTTATTTGCTAGATATATTTACATATTATAATGCCATCAAAGTGAAGTTGTTTGTTACTATTCTTCTTCTTCTTCTTCTTCTTCTTCTTATTATTATTATTATTATTATTATTGTTTTTTCACTGGGGGGGGGGGGGAAGTAGCAGGTAATTGGAAAAAATCAACCAATATTGAAAGAGTGTATCTTATAAGGCAAGGGAATAATATAAAATGGTATTACTGAATTTCAGGAAAATCATAGTTATTCTAAAAATGAGATAGGTGATTTTAATATAATAGAGAACAGCTGCAATAATTCAGCATATAATAAAGATGTGTATAAAATTGGTTGATAAATTAACATCAGTCACTTTCTAATCTAGGAAATAGTTGTTGAGCTAGTCGAATTTATTGGTTTGGTTTTTTAATTAATGGAGGCAAACCAGCCCCAGGTTCTGACCTCCTCTTCAGTGATAAGAGCATAGACTTTAATATGAATCCACAGAGCCTTTTTACATTTAATCTAAGAATATTCTATCATTCTTCAGAGGAAGAGGCTGCTCTAGGTGGTGCTGTTGCAGAATACAGAAGAGAAAAGCAAAAGTATGAAGCTCTGAGGAAGCAGCAGCCCAAGAAGGGAACTTCCCGGGAAGACCAGGTAATTTCACAAACTAAATTTATTGCCTTTTAACTGTCTTCAAGTATTGTTAATGGAGCCTAATTTGATTATACATCAGGGGACACACTATCTCTTAGCAATGAAAAAGCACATGTTTATATAGGGCGGGGTGCCAAGGACCTTGGCCACTCATGCAAAAGTCCAGAGGATAGAGTTCTTTCCACACATAGTAGATGCAAAGCCTAAACTTTCAGGTTTTAAATCTGTACTCCCATATCAAGCACGGGAGCCTCATAAAGCCACATATTATCAGTTTCTTGGGTGGAACCTCTGGCTAAGTGACCATTATGAAGTAGAGAAGTGGTGACGATGAAGGGCTCTCCTGGCCCAGCATCTTATAAGCTGACTAGCCAGATCCACTTGAAACTGCAGGTTGCCTGCAGAGAAGGCATTTGGTCTACTAGTTGACGTCTACTGTAAATCGTATTGCAAAATTCTGCTCAGCAAGTATTCCTGTTTCTTTAATTAGTAATATAGGAAGATTGCCAGAAGTCAGAATAAAAAGAAATAGGGAATCAGCTCAACAATTTGAGAGTCCACCATACACACCATGCAGCACTTGTCCCTCAATAAAATAAATCTCCCTCAGTAGCCCTTCATGCTGAAAAACTAAGGGGCAGACGAAAATCTTTTCTCTTTAGTACTGCCATATATATATATATGAGAACACACCATTTTAGGTGTATAAATAAAATAGGCAAAATAAAAGTAAATTAAAAAGCTCAAGACTATTTGGATAAATAAATCTATCAGGAACTCTGCTATAAATGACACCTAATTCCCGATAACAAAGGAGCATGCATCATTACTTAGCATGAAAATAGTCATAGGGAAAGTTTAACAAGAAGTAAAGTATAGGAAATAATAATTGCAAATAACTAACTTATACAGTTTTCAAAAGAAATGGAACAGCAAATAAAATTAAGAAAAAGTACATTATTAACTTGCTTTCTTGGAGTCACACTGCAATGAATATACTACCAAAGATCTAAGGACTACTCTTATTCATGCATTCCTCTTTTTTCCTTCCTCACAAATAATTATTAAGAACTTACCATGTACTAATCACTGTATTTGGTGGTAAACAAGGTGGGCACATCCCTGCCCTCTCTGAGCTATCAGGAAAAAGAGCCAGTTAAACAGGTACAATAATACCAATAAAAAGGGGGAGCATTATGCCAGCTTAGGTACAGGGAACTATGCTTGTACTTTCGCTGTATAGTAGTAGTAAGAGTGCGGGAAGGCCTTCCTGAGAAAATGATTTCTAGGTTGAGCTTTGAAGTTTGAATAGGAGATGTGTGGCACTAGACAAAAGGAACAGTATAAGACAAGTCTTTGATCTCTTTGCAAAGAACGAAAAGATGTTAAGTATGACTGGAACATAAATGAGAAGGAGAGAGATGATACTGGAGAGGTAAGCAGAAGCCAGCTCATTCAAGGAAGGTGTTTTTGAGCCTTAATAAGGAGTTTAGATTTACCCTAAGGGCAGTGGGCAGCCATCAAATGGAGGAAGTATTATGATCTCATTTGCAATTTGGAAAGATCGCTTCAACCCGGCCGCAGTAAGGAGGCTGGACTGAACTGGGGCAGGACTGGAGACAGAGGCCAGTTGAGAGACCTTATGTGTAGATATGCACACACAGTTTCCGAAGGCGGGTCCTTTCAGAGCAGCTTCTCCGTGCTGGGAAGGCCCTAGCGGTGCGGCAGGTGGTTGACCTGCCTTCGGTCAGACCAGTTCCCCTGTAGATGGCAAACAGAAATACCTCCATGCAGATCCTATCTTCTTTACCCTGTGCTGTAGCCCATTACTTTTGTGATGTTTGCTTTTCTGCCTAGTGTCTTCTCTTGCCTTTAGAATGCAGCTAGAGAAAGCCCAGCCTTGAATAGGAGAAGCTAAGCCAGGCCAAGAGGATGTTTTTTGTTGGTCATAGCCCCCGCTTCTTTGAGGAAATGCCAGTAGCACATTAACTGGCTCTGAAAACGGACTGCCTTGCCACTTTCGACTCAAGGAAAAAGATCCAGGTCTAGTGTAATTTGCTAGGGAGTTTTAAAATTTCATTTCACTAAGAAGTATCCTTTGTTTTCATGTTTCTTTATGCCCTCAGAAAAGCCTTTTCCAAGTATACAAAAGTCCACCATTACAAATTGATGGGATTTACCTTTAAGTGATAAATGATTGATTGATAGATAGATAGATAGATAGATGAAGATAGATATTTATATAATATAGATATAGGTATTTAAGCACATACACACAAAAAAACACATAAAAAACCTTTAAGAATATTTACCAAAATGTCAGCAATGGTTATTCTGAGTAGTTGTATAATATTTTTGTTTTGTTACTCTTTATTTTCTAATATTTCTACAGTAAACAAAATACAATAAAAGTAGATTTATTTTAATGAATAAGGTTTAAAAACAAGGGATGCTTTCTTTATCTGTTAAACGTTTGAAGAGCTTAGTCCTGCCCTAGCTGGTTTGGCTCAGTAGATACAGTGTCAGCCTGTGGACTGAAGGGTCCCAGGTTCGATTTCTGTCAAGGGCACATGCCTGGGTTGCGGGCTTGATCCCCAGTATGGAGTGTGCAGGAGGCAGCCAATCAACGATTTTCATCATTTATGTTTCTGTCTCTCTCACCTCTCCCTTCCTCTTGAAATCATTAAAAATATATTTTTTTTAAAAAAAGAGCTTAGTCCTATAATCTACTCTAGAGATGGATAAAATATTTAAACCCTAACCCACCAGGCAGCCCTCAGAATGCCCATAAGGGTATTCTACAGGACTTTATAGTTTTTCTCTCAAAATCATGTCATTCAGCAGTTACGGTGATGTGTATATTTTCAGCTGTTGTCTATGTGGGCATTAAATTTTGTGAAACATATAAAGCACATTTCACTATCATTTTTTAGCAATACTGCTTTTGCTTTTATTTTGACACCACCTGTCTTCATTAAGCTTAGGTTCTAGACCAGTAAAACCAACTTAATTTTTTCATGAACTGTGGTGTCGATGATATTTGGCAGATAAACTCTGGAGCCTTGCAATTTACTGTGACTCCTTACTATACCTGTTATTCACATATTGAACTATATCATACAACTTTCTCCTTATGAAATATATTTTGGTACTAAATTCCATGTATCAATATTTTAATTAGATACTTGATTTTTATATATGGATAATACTTTATCCTGTTTTCTAATTATATTTTTTTAAAAACCGTAGAATAAAAATCTTTTTCAACTTCTTTTCTCTGCTCAAATTCTGGGGTAGGCTGTTAAAGTACAGCCCAGAGACAATGGAATTATCACATTGTAAGCACTTGTTTCTACTCATTCACAAAGGGCAAGGGAGCCAAACAATAATCAAAGGAATGATCCCTTTTTTAAAAAAACATACTACACATGATATTTATATCCTACTTCTTTCACTTAACAATAGAATGAAATACTTCATGTATAGAATTTAGTAACATAATCATTGCTTTTTACCAAATGTATCTAGTTCTTTATGGATAGACTTTTAACATTTCCATTTTCCCACTTGGGTGACTGTTGCTGGAATGCACATCCTTCACATAAGTCATTTTCTGTGTCTCAGAGTATTTTTCTCCATGTATTCCCAGTATTGGAATTATTGAATCAAAGGGAATGGTCACCTTAAAGTTTCTAGAACATAAAAATAGTTTTTAAAGATATCACTCCAGTGTACCCATCTTCCCAAAGTTAATGTGTCCATTTATTTCACCTTCCCCAGTATTGGTCCCTTTTTTTTTAACATTTTTAGGGAATTGTTCAATGAAAAATACTATTTGTTAGTATTTTGTTTTTTATTTTGCACTAGAGGCCTGATACATGAAATTCATGCAAGGGGCTCAGTCCTCGCAGCCACAGGGGCTTTCCTCGGACCTTGCAGCCCCAACTTTGTCCGAAGGTCGTCCAGAAGGATGTTCAGCTGTCCAGTCTAATTAGCATATTACACTTTTATTGTTATAAATATCTTAATGACGTACCTCCCTGTTTTGTGGACAGTAAAAAGTTAACTATTAGTAACAAGCATGCATGTGAAAATCTAAGTATCTTCTATATAAGCAAATTTATGTTCTCCAAGTAAGAAAATAATCATGTATCTCTGAGGTAAAATGTTGGTGCAGATGCAAATAGGGTAATGTTGGGGATTGTGAATATCAATCACTGTTGCAGCAGGAAGGCAGTTTTGTTATTTTCCTTCAAAAGTAGAAGTTTATCTAAGTGTTTTCCACCCTGGTAGGATATTTTTTCTAGCAAATATAAGTGTGTTTTCTAAAGTTACATTTATCCTTATCAAAAAATGTATTCTTATTTCAGACCCTTGCGCTGCTAAACCAGTTTAAATCTAAACTCACGCAAGCAATTGCTGAAACTCCTGAAGACAACGTTTCTGAAATGGAAGTAGAAGATGATGAAGGATGGTAAGGGCTTTGATTTCTTTCTGTTCACCAGGAACAAAGAGGCTCAGAGCAGAGACACTTCCACTACATCATCCCTTTGTTTTCAAACTTTGCCTTCAATCATACCCTCCTTGTTATAGGGCAGCGGTTCTCAACCTGTGGGTAACGACCCCTTTGGCGGTCGAACGACCCTTTCACAGGGGTCGCCTAAGACCATCCTGCATATCAGATATTTACATTATGATTCATAACAGTAGCAACATTACAGTTCTGAAGTAGCAACGAAAATATTTTTATGGTTGGGTCACAACATGAGGAACTGTATTTAAGGGGCCAGAAGGTTGAGAACCACTGTTGTAGGGGCTCATCACCCTTTACTTCATTTCACTTTGCTAAGCATTTATTGAGTGCCTACTGTGATCCCAGCTTTGTGCTAACCAGTGCAAAATACACAAGATGTATAGGACACTATCCCTGCCCTACATTATCTGCTATTGATAAGACTCACGTTAAACAACTAAAAAAACAGCCTTAAAAGATTCTAAATCATTAATGTTTTTACACTTTCCCACAAACATTTTAGAAATCACTAATCCATTTCATAATCCTACAAGTTTCTCTTCAAATTTATTACCTACAGGATCCTAGGAATACATGCATAGTTAACTTATTTTTATCTTTGGATATTTTTCAGCTGTTTAAGACACTGATAAGAAATAAAGGAATTAATGACTTGTATGCGTCCTGTGCTTAGCACTTTATCCTATACTGGCAAAAAGAAAGAAAAAAAGAATAAGAATTGTGTTTTCCCTTATCACACTCCTCTGCCCTTCAGTTGACTTCACATGTAGTATATTAGCCTCCCCACACCTACTGCCTCCATCTCCCACTGCACCCTGGCTCAGGCACATTGCTGTGTGCAAGCCAGCAGGTCACCCCCACACATGATTCATCGCTGGAGCCTCTGAACTGTCACATGTGCCATTACCCCAACCCAGAATCGTAGCCACACTCCTCTCTGCCAGACAGCATCTCTCCCTATTTCAAAACTCTGTTCAGCACTCCCATCCTCCAGAAAACCAGTCAGCAAGATTTGTGGTGCACTCACAAATCTAGAGGGTGGAGGAAAGAGGCTGGGACACACGTTAAGAAAGACATAAAAACACTCATTAAGAAAACATTTAAGCAAATAAGACTCGGCAGCTATATATAACTTGAATCAAAAGGGCTGAGAGGAGGATGATTTGAATGCAATGAATCCTAGCTACTCCAGGACCCTGAAAGTACTTGTGTATTTCTCTATATATGGTTTCTGTATGATCTGCGTTGTGCCAAAATTTTTTTAAAGCCCTGGGTCTCTCTTAATAGGTTTGTATTACTTACATATTTGTTTATACTTAAATTCTAAGTTGCTTAAAGACAGAAGCTGGCTTTTCCCATAATTCTATGCCAGAGGTGAAGGTTCAGTGAGTGTTGATTAACCCATAGAGATAAATGCACATTGCATAGCATAGCACTTTCTGTTCTTTATATGACTGGACATGTTTAGTTCTATTTTGGATTCCATGAATGTCTCAAAATATCTTTCAAATGTTTTGGGTTCAGTCACCACACACACAAAAAATGTTTTTGCCAAGTTTTCTTCCCCTTATTTTTGAATCCATATGCATTTTTTAAGGAAATATGATCCATGTGTTTCTGATTCATTTACACTTAACTCATCAAGAGGGTGTTTTGTAAGAGCAGTTTGATGCCCAATACGTTTTTTTTTAACTTTTTATAAGCCATTTAAGTCCTTTTTTATTGAACAGGAAAGTCACCAACAAATTTAAACCCAGAAGTTCCATTTGAAACTCATAACCCACAGGATTCAAATTTACTTTCAACTTGGCAAGACCATTTAACTTCCCAAGGTTCTCCCTCGCCCCTTTGGTGCAGTATTTTCTCATTTTGAATTCCTCATTAGCTTCAGATATCAATTAGTGCCATTATTGTTTTTGATGTAGTTTCACAATACAACCACTGTTCTAACATACTCATTAGAAAATTAAACAAATGAGGAAACTTCACTAGATAGGGGGGAAATCACTGGTCAATGATGTTGGCCAGTCCTCAGAGAGCAAAAATAAGTGGCAAAGGGAAAGCAAACATGTTAAAGGAGCCATTACCATGTCTTCCGGGGTTCGTTTCTGCCTGTAATTGCAACCTCCTAAACAGAAAATCAGTACTGTGCACTATGTACCTACACATTTTTCTGGTATTTGCTTTTTCTAATATTTAATAAAATGCCTTTAGTATTCAAGGCACTATACAGAATCATATATAATGCATGGGTCCCCTGTATAATGCCCTCTTGTTGAAATATAGACTGTTGAAATTTTGTAGCCTGATAAGGAACAACATCATTTCTGTTCATAAATAAACCAGTTCGGCTTTATCAAGTCTCTGGTGATTTAGATCATCTCTCGTAAAGTATATATTGCACTCAGAAAAGAAGTCTTGTATTCACAATGATTTATAGCAAATATTAGAAGTATATGGCATGTGCCTGTGTGTTATGCATAAATTACACAGCTTCCAGAGTATTTTGTAGGTCACGGTTGCCGCTTTTCTCAGAAGTGAAAGTCAGCCAGTGCTGTAGCACTGTCAGGGTCTGTTATCTGAGGTAAAATGATTGCTTCTGAGACATTTTTATGTGTCCGCATGAGTGACCACACATTGAGGGATCATTTTCATTTTCTGTCAAGATAGAAACCATTACCAATTTGTTATGTTTTCTTTTACTTGGCAAACTGTTCTATTTGCATTTTTGGCTGGGCTGCTGTATTGGCATAGTATACAACAGACATTTGGGTACCATTCAGCAGCATTCTATTTTTTATGCAAAAAAAAAAAAAAGTAGGAAGGGGAGAGAAAGAAAAGAAATATGATTCTATTGTAAACACTATATATGGTGTTTGATAATTATTCCCAGATTTCACTGTCTAGCAAGGCATTTAAAGAAGTGTTATTAGTAGATCTAAGCTGAAATGCATGATAGAAATTTTTCACTCAAAATTATTAGGATTCTCCCCTTTGTTGGGATATATATTGCCAATATTTGGTGGCAATGATGGGCACCAGATTCCAGGGTAGCAGTAAGGGCCTGTTTGCCACTACATTCCTTCTCCTCACAGCATTGCATTCTCATATAGAATCCTTTTCCAAGCATGGATTTTATAAAACCGATTAGATACATGGCTGGAGTCATCAGCCAAAGGATTCATATGACCATGTGGATGAAGTCCATATGTCATTTTGGGTTTGTTTAGATAAAGCTTGGTTAGCTCCCAAAAAAGTTTTGAGAGAGCTGTGTCTGACAAGGCAGTCAAGAGACTTATAAAAAAGAAAGCCACCTGCTCCTTACGCAACAAAATCAGCATTCCAGGAAGAGGAGAAAAATTAAATCTATGAGAGGATATTGCGATCCTGTAAGTCTTAACTACTCACTACTATGTTCCATTAAAAATTCTTTCCAGATAGTTAAGTCTAAGAGTAACCTAAAGCTTTACAACAAATGGACATGAAAAACAGTGCACAAGGGAGGTCTGTCTGCCTCCTCGTTATCTATCTGCCCTCACCACTTTCCCATAGAACCTGCAGTATTCAGCATTGTAAGAGTCAGAAAAGCACTAACAATCAATTGCATGGTTGCCTCCAGTAAACATTTTAATATTTTTATTATATAGGGAAAATATGTTTACTGTAGAAAAGCCAGACTCCTCCCAAAAAAAGTAAATAAAAATCACATGTGATCTAAAACTCAATAATAAATACCGTTAATTTATACATGTTATACCCCTCCAGATATTTTTATGTGGAGACATATTTTAAGCAGAAACGTGATCATATAATACTACAACTTTATAACTTGCTTTTCCCCTCAGCAATATATAGTGAATACTTTTCCTTGCCATATATAATTTTATGATATAATTTTAATATTTTGTTTTTATGGCCATCTAGTATTCCAAAATATGATGAACCACAATTTTCTTGATCTGCTTCATGTTGGATGTTTAGGCTCTTTCCAGTTTTTTTCTTTTTTTATTGTACACTACATTGTAATAAACATCCTCCTATCTTTGTCGTTGCCAATTTCCTCAGGATAAATTTCTAAAACTGAAATTCTTAGTGCAGTGGTTCTCAACCTTCCTAATGCTGCGACCCTTTAATACAATTCCTCATGTTGTGGTGACCCCCCCCAACCATAAAATTATTTTTGTTGCTACTTCATAACTGTAATTTTGCTACTGTTATGAATCGTAATATAAATATCGGATATGCAGGATGTATTTTCATTGTTCGCGATCCACAGGTTGAGAATCGCTGTCTTGGTGGGTATGCATGTTCGGCTTCTGCAAAGTATTTTCAAATGGCCCTCCCAAAATGTCATTCCAATTCATACTCCCAAGTAAATATCATTTCTATGACTTGCTTTGGGCTGTTAGTTTCTCAAGACTTAAGTAAGGTACTTTGCAGTGCTTGGTGAAAGAGTAATATTTTCAGAGAAATGCTTTGCCTTTGAAAACTTTTTAAAAATACGAAGCCTGATTTCCTTCTGTTTTTAATAAAGCAGGTACAGATTTCAATGTATCTCTTCTTGAGATGCTTAGCTCATGGGGCTTTTCTTGTTTGACTATTAATAGGATAAATTACACTCATTGATTTTCAAATCTTAAATGGCCTTGCAGTCATGTAATAAACCACACTTGATCATGATGTGTTTCCCTTTTTAATTTGCTGAATCAAACTTACTAATACTTTGTTGATGATGTCTGTGTCTGTGTTCATGAGTAATACTACTCTTTACTTTTCTGCTGTTTTTGTCTGGTAGGGGTATCTGGGTAATACTGGCCTCATAAAATAAGAAAAGTGGTTCCTCCTCTTGTATTTTCTGGAAAAAAGCAAGATTACATAAAATTGGTATTATTTTTTCTTTAAATATTTGGTGCAATTTTCCAGTGAAACCAGATGAATATGGAGATGACTTTTTCAGAAAAATTTTAATAGACTTTTATATGTTTAGTGCAGTTTTAGGTTCACAGCAAAACTGAGAGAAAATACAGGGAGTTCCCATATTCTCCCTTCCCCTTCCCCCACCCCCTATAGTCATCCCAACTATCAGCTTCCTTCACCAGAGTGGTATGTTTCTTCTAATTGATGAATCTGCATTTGCACATCATTATCACTCAGAGTCCACACACTAGGCTTCACTCCTGGTGTTGTATATCCTATGGGTTTGGACGAATATAAAATGAGATGTATCCACCATTATAGTACTTGACAGAATAGTTTCACCACCCTAAAGTTTCTCTATGCTCTGACTATTCATCCCTCCTCTAACCCTGGCAACCACTGATCTTTTTCACTGTGTCTGTAGTTTCGCCTTTTCCAGAATGTCATGTAGTTGGAATCATACACTTTGTAGCCTCTTCAGATTGTCCTCTTTCTTTTAGTAATAAGCATTTAAGTTTTGGATGTCTTTTCATGACTTCGTAGCTCATTTCTTTTTAGTACTGAATAATATTCCCTTGTCTGGGTACACCAGTTTATCCATTTGCCTACTGAAGGATATCTTGGTTGCCTCCAAGTTTTGGCAATTATGAATAAAGCTACTATGAACATCCATATGTAGTTTTTTGTATGGACGTAAGTTTTTTGATAAATTCCAAGGAGCAAGATTGTTGTGTCATATGTTTCGTTTTGTAAGAAACTACCGAACTGTCTTCCAGAATAGCTGTACTATTTTATATCTCCATCAGCAATGAATGAGAGTCCCTGTTGCTCCACATCCTCACTGGCATTTGGTGTTGTCAGTGTTATGGATTTCAGCCCTACAAGCAATCTATTACTAGATGTATAATGGTATCTCATTGTTGTTTTAATTTGCAGTTTCCTAGTGACCTCTGATGTTGATCATCTTTTCACATGCCATTTGCCATCTCTATATCTGCTAAGGTTTTTCTTTCCACTTTTTATTTGGGTTGTTCATTTTCTTATTGCTGACTTTTACATGTTCTTTGCATATTTTGACTGACAATCCTTTGTCAGATATGTCTTTGCAAACGTTATCCCAGTCTGTGGCCTGTCTTATTCTCTTGACATTGTTGTTTGTTTGTTTGTTTTTTCTCTCATTTTTTTATTTTCTTGATTTATTATTTTTTTTTCAAAATTATTTTGTTTTAGTTTCAGATGTATAGCTTAGTGGTTAGACTTTATAAAGTGTTTCCCCCCCCACCCCTGATATTTCCAATACCCACCTCACACCATAGATAGTTATTATAATATTATTGACTATATTCCCTATGCTGTACTTTCTATCACCATGACTATTTTGTAACTATCAATTTGTACTTTTTTTTATTGTTTAAAAGTATTACATATGTCTCTTTTTTCCCCCATTGACCGCTCCCTGGCCACTCCTCCCACCCCAATTAATCCCTTCACCTTTTCACCTAGTCTGTTAATATCCCTCCTCCCCTCTAGCATTGTTTTTCACAGAGCAGAAATTTTTAATTTTAATGAAGTTCGGCTTATCCATTATTTTATTCATGGATCACCCCTTTGATGTTATCAAAAAAAAGTCATCACCATGTAGTCATGTAGCTTTTCTCTTATGTTATCTTCTAGCAGCTTTATACTTTTGCATTTTACATTTAGGTCTATGATCCATTTTAGGCTAATTTTCTGAAGGGTCTAAGTGTCTAGTTTAATTTATTTTTACTTGTGGGACATTTCTATTTTCACAGAATTTTTTGTTTGGACACATCTTCATAGGTGCTTTAATGTGATATCTCATTGTTTCTTTTAAAACCGCTGGTTAAGTATATTTTTAGCCAATTATAAGTTATTCAGATTAATTAACAAAATTATATAAAATAAGTGAGTAGGAGTCACTCATACTTTAAATACTCATTCTTTTATGCCTTTTTTACTCTTATACTTCTCCTGGCATAGGAGATGAAGGTGGTTCTGGATCCCACCAATTCATTCTTGAAGCAAATAGTTGCATATGCTATTCAGTTGACCTTTGAACAGCTTGGGTTTGAACTTCGAGAGTCCACTTACACGCAGATTTTCTAAAAATAAATACAGTTAGCCCTTTTTATCCGCATCCTCAGATTCAACCAGTCAGTATTTTTGCATTGCAAACCACGGTTTCTCAACCATAGATTCCCAACCATGAGTCAAAAATACTGCTTTTGCTCTGAGGTTGGTTGAATTCTCAGGTGCAGGAGGCCAACTGTAGTTAAGTTTTAGGGGAACCAGAAGTTATACAGATTTTTGACTGCGTGGTGTTGGCGCCCCTAACCAACCCCCTTGGTGTTGTCCAAGGGTCAACTGTATTGCAGGCAACTGCTAGGACCCTTATGCTATCTTCTCTCATTAACCCTCCTACGAGCCTCATGGGGCTCATAGGTTAGGGACCAGTTGTGGTAGATTTGTTTCTTACAATTCCATCAGATAATTAGTATTATTCCCATTTTATAAATGAGGAAACTGAGGCTCAAATAAATTAGGTTACTCGCCCAAGACTATACAGTAGTAAATGGTTATTGTGGGTCACACTTAAGATCTCATGTTGCTTCCAGAACACCAGCTTCTACCAACAGTGATTTCACTGTGAAGTAATAATCAATGGGATAAGAAGAAAAACTCAACTTGACTTTTAGAGACCTTTAATTCTAAATAATACCTGTCTTCTGGAGCTGGTTACAGCTTATATCACCATTCTCATCTCTGGAATACTTTCCACATTCCTTTAAAGAAATGCACTATCCTGGAGGCTCTCTGTAATCCACATATTGAATTATCTCCTAATTATAAAGTGGGCTGGCAAACCAGACTGCCTGGGTTCAAATCCCTGCTCCAACAATGATTGCTGAATGACCTGAGCAAGCAACCTCTCTTGTAAAATTTCATTTCTTCACCTGTAAAGTGGAGATAACAACACCTATATCAGAATTATTATTAAAATTAAGTGAGATGATTTATGTAATGTAGTTAACATAGTGCCTGACTCTAAGGAAATGCTCAGGAAATATTAGGTGTGAGGGAGGGAGATGGGTGTATGGGACTGGGGTAGTATTGATAAGGCTTGACAAATTACTCAAGCAACACAAACTAAACATTGTAAATTAAATTGGCAGAATGTTAGTTATACAATCCTCTTGTAAAAACCTCAAAGAAAAATACATAAAGAAAGGTGAATGTTAATTTACTTCAGATAAAGTTATCTGTGACCTAGAAGGAATGTAAGTATATTCATTAAATTTGCTAGGGCTCGATGGTTCTATTTTAAAATCTGTTGAGAAAAAGAGAAAAGTATAGTAAGGCATGTTGATTAGCTGAATTGAGAATATAAAATGCTGAGGCTTAGAGTTTAGTGAATATAAATTTAGCAATCATGGGAAAAGAGGAGAGTGAACAAGATTACCTTTTCTATGCTGGGAATATACCATCATAGATTTTAGACTCTCTCCAGAGTTTTTTTTTCTTTTTAGCACACGTAATTTTGGAACAGATAAAAGCTACCTAGGCATAAGTGGTTTATTGCTATTGGAAAGAAAGTTTAAAGAGCAAGGGTTCTGGGGATTAGCACAATATAGTAAAAAGTCATTTCACAATGATGTTCCAGATAACAGAAAAGCCTGTAAGTACAGGATGGAAATTCCCATTGTACACAGACAATTAAGATGTTATCAACAGCACTCTGGCATTTTAACCATCTCCACAAGTTAAATGATGCTTCAAACATGATAGAAAACAAAAGTAGTAAGATTCCAGGTGAAATTTAGTGAACAAAGATGCATAACTTCTAGGCAGTTGTTTGTATCTCTTTAAAGGCAGTTTTTTGTTTGTTTGTTTGTTTAAATATACTTTTAGTGATTTCAGAGAGAAAGGGGAGAGGGAGAGATAAAACATCAATGATGAGAGAGAATCATTGATCGACTGCCCCCCTGCACGCCCCCTACTGGGGATGGAGCTCACAACCCAGGCATGTGCCCTGACCAGGAATCCTCCTATATAATAAAGAGGTAATATGCGAATTAACCCTCACGCTGTCACAAGATGGCTGCCTAGGAGGTGGAGCTTTTGACTGACTGGCATAGAAACCGACCAATCAAAACCAAATCTGGGTGATCTGCAAGGAGCCAATGGCTGCCTAGGAGACGGAGCTTTTGACACTGACTGGCATAGAAACTGACCAATCAGAACCAAATCTGAGTGAACTGCAAGGAGCCAATGGCTGCCTAGGAGGCGGAGCTTTTGACGCTGACTGGCATAGAAACCAACCAATCAGAAACAAATCTGGGTGAACTGCGAGGAGCCAATGGCTGCCTAGGAGGCAGAGCTTTTGACACTGACTGGCATAGAAACCGACCAATCAGAACCTAATCTGGGTGAACTGCAAAGTCAGAACCTAAGGTGGGGGCTGAGGAGGGGTTTTAAGGGCAACAGCTGTTTGGTGTAAGGTGTAAGAAAGCAGTTCAATTTTTTAATGACCAGTTTGGCAATTTAGTGCATATGGCTGGCTATCAGTCCAGATATAGGGATTATGTATTTTTGTCTGCCAAGAGCATCTATCTCCTCTTGCTGAAAAAGGCTCCCCCCTCCCATTTAAGCAATCCTATCCTATATAATCTATCTATATTAATAAAAGGGTAATATGCTAATTAGACCAGGTCAACCGGCCATCTTCCAGGCATCGGACTTCCTTCCAGACAAAGCTATGGTGGTGGGGGCTAAGGCAGAGGCAGTTAGGGGCGATCAGGCCAGCAGGGGTGGGCAGTTGGGAGCAAGATAAAGCTGTCAGGGGGAGGGCAGTTGAGAGCGAGATCAGGCCAGCAGGGGAGAGCAGTTGGGGGGTGACCAACCCAGCAGGGGAGGGCAGTTGAGAGCGAGATCAGGTTGGCAGGGAAGAGCAGTTAGAGGTGAGATCAGGCCAGCAGGGGAGAGCAGTTATGGGCAATCAGGCAGGCAGGCAGAGGCAGTTAGGGGCAATCAGGCAGGCAGGCAGAGAGGTTAGGGGCTATCAGGCAGGCAGGCAGAGGGGTTAGGGGCAATCAGGCAGGCAGGCAGAGGCAGTTAGGGGCGATCAGGCAGGCAGGCAGGTGAGCAATTAAGAGCCAGCGGTCCCAGATTGCAAGAGGGATGTCTGACTGCCAGCAGTTGGACATCCCCCAAGGGGTCCCCGATTAGAGAAGGTGCAGGCTGGGCTGAGGGACACTCCCCCCCCGCCATGCATGAATTTTGTGCACTGGGCCACTAGTCAAATTATACTTTCCTGGTTCATAGGTTGATGCTGAACACTCGAGCCACACTGGCTAGGCTAAAACGCAGTTTTAAACAATGTGTCATTTTCTTTTATAGAGTTATTAGATGAAATTAATACGAACTGTCATATTGATTTTTCAAATAACCTAAGTTGTGTTTATAATACATGTTCAATATATAAAACATTATAAAAGGACAGGGAAAAAATCACTAGTAATTTTATATATCACACATAATCATGATTAATGTTTTTTTTTAATCCATCCTCATATATTTATATTTTCACTTTTTCCAAGAATGGAAAAATTCATCTGATTTTATATTATAAGCCTTCATCAGTGAATAATCCATTAGTAAAATATTTTTTCAGATTCACTGTTATTTCGTTAGGCTAAAGGAAGTAAAACTGAGTCAAATGTGTGTTCTTTTTTGTTTTTGTTTTTAGTATAACTTAGTTATAAGAAAATACATAGTTTGGCCCTACCTGGCTTGGCTAATGGATAGAGCGTCAGCCTGCAGACTGAAGAGTGGTGGGTTCAATTCCAGTCAAGGGCACATGCCCAGGTTGTGGACTCAATCCCCAGTAGGGGGCGTGCAGGAGGCAGAGAACCAATGATTCTCATCATTGATGTTTCTCTCTCTCCCTTCTTCTCTGAAATCAATAAAAATATATTTAAAAACAAAAAAGAAAATACATAGTTTGTATCTGTTTATCTTGACGAATTTTGACAATTATATACACTCATGTAAATACCACCAAACCAAGATCTAGAACTTTTACATCACCCAGAGGGTTCCCTTCAGCTAGCCCCTCTCCCAGCCACTCAAACTTCTGTCAGCTCTGGTATGCCTTTGATGACATTTTTGCTAGATTGCATTCCAGAAGTTGAATCCTTTTTGCCTGTACCAGCAATAAATGAAGTTACTGATTGCCCCTTACTCTAGGTATTATGTGAGCATGTATGTGTCGTAATATATCACAGATAACTGATATAGATATACTAATCTTTGCCAGCTTCTACCATATATCATTTTGTATTTCTTTGTTTACTAGTAAAGTTGAACTTTTAAAATGTTTTAATTGACCATTTGTATTTTATTATTGTTATGATTGTGGTTGTTAATTATATATTCTAATGTGATTATATATCTCTTGATTTATAAAAGCTCTTAAATATTAAGGATATCTTTTTTTAAAATATTTTTACAATTTTGTCATTGCCTTACAATTTATTTATGGAGGTTATTGGGGTTTTTTGTGTTTAACATGTAGTTATTCTTCATGTTTTCTGCCCAGTGCCATTCTCTACATCTTCTTAATACCAGGATTATATAAATACCTAGTTATAGTATTCTCTAGTATTTTTATGGTTTTGTTTTTACTTTATTTTGGCATTTTTAATCCACATGAAATTGATTTGGAATCAATAAAAAGGCCTCATTATTTAACGGGTGGCTATCACTGATCTACACTAATAAAAGAGAAACATGTTAATTGACCGTCCCTCCACTATGCCCACCAGCCAATCAGAGCAATATGCAAATTAACCCAACAAAGATGGCGGTTAATTTGCATACACAGGCATGGATTGAAGGCTGAAGACAGTGTAGAAGGAAGACAAGCACTGCAGAAGGGAGCAAAGCAGCGGAGAAGGGAATGGAGCCGAGGCAGTGGACATGGGAGGGAGTGAAGTGGCAGAGAAGGGAGGGAGCGAGGCAGTAGAGACGGGAGGGAGCGAGGCAGTGGAGATGTGAGGGAGCGAGGCAGTGGAGATGGGAGGGAGCAAGGTGGCAGAGAAGGGAGGAAGCAAGGCGGCGGAGACAGAGGGAACTCCAGCCTCAGGAAGCCCTATTCTTGGAGGAATCTTCCTGCAAAGGGCCTCTAGTAATTGAATAATCTTGAGTTTCCCCACTGATACTAAATGTGTCCTTTGTCATAGAGTAAGTTCTTATGTATATTTTTCAGTTTTATTACCCTACATGAGTTTTTCTGTCTATTCCTGTGTCAATACCTCACTGCTAAATTATTATAGCAATATAATACTACATAATATCTGGTGAGCAAGTTGGACCTTTATTGTTCGACACATATTTTTACTTTAAAAGCTTAATCAGCTGGATAATGTGCTATAATTATTTTGTGTTAGTTAAGCACACCTGGAAAAAGCTTAGACAATTGACCATGGAATCAATAAAAAGGCCCCATTATTTAACAGGTGGCCACTACCTGAATTACAACCCTAGTGCCAGAAAGGAAATAATCACTCTTTAGACAAATGCCCTACCTTCAAAGTGATGGAAAAGATCACATGTGGAAAATAAGTAGCATGAGGAGTAACAAAGAACAAAATCTAGGATTTGGTTGCCATTTTCAGCTATAGGTATATAAATGTTTTTATGAAACGTTTGATCAGATTTTTTTCCATCTCTCTGGTACTGAACCAAAACACAGAGGATTAACAAAGTTATAGAGCAGTGGTTCTCTCCTTCCTGTATTAATGCAGATAATGCATTACATGTAATAATATTGTTCTGTTCCTTGTGTGCAGATAAGTCAGTTTATTATGATAGGTGAAATATTGGGCTTGGCCCCTTTTTTAGTAGAAATCAAAGTTATAGTTAGAAGCCCACTTTTAGTGGACATTTAAGAAACACCAATTAATCTTTTTAAACTATAAGCTAGATATTGTTC
Organism: Myotis nattereri; assembly: GCF_964212035.1. Taxonomy (NCBI): domain Eukaryota; kingdom Metazoa; phylum Chordata; class Mammalia; order Chiroptera; family Vespertilionidae; genus Myotis; species Myotis nattereri. Next base: position 33,780,349 of record NC_138079.1, read on the forward strand.
TGATGCGCAAATGATATGGGAAGAATCTGAGTCACAGAAAGGTTAAGTAACTAAAGGTTCGGGTCACGACCTCATAGCTAGGAAGTTGTAGAGTTCAAAAATAGTCAATCATTCTTGGCTCAACAATTTAATTCTGTTTGTTTTCAAAGACATTATCATTTGTGATTTTATATTGCACTAGTTTCTCTACCTGAGCTAGCCTGTATATTTTTCGTATTTTCAAATAAAGTAGTGTTGTTGTTGTTTTTAATAATGCCAGACAAGTGACTTCAGGACTTGGTCAAACTGTTGGTAAGAAATTGTCTAGCCCTCTTTAAATCGTGGACGATGTTAAGTCCATATCCCTAATATTATAATCCTTGTATTATTTGAAAAATAAAAATAAAAGTTATTAAAAGTTTGCTTACCTTGAACAAGAAGTTCCTGCCACATTTACCCATCATTTTCCACAGTAATATAAATAGTAGAGTAGTTATGAGTATGGGATTTGGAGTCAGGCCTGAATCTGAATCCCAGTTTGGAAATTTACTGTCTGTGTGATCTCAGGCAAATTATATAACCTTTCTAACCCTGCTCATTAATTTGTAAACTGGGGGTAATAATAGTACCTCCCTGGTGGGTTAAATTGTGGATTAAATGAGATGCTATTTTTAAAGGATTTAGCGGGATGTCTGGAATAATCAGTGCTCAGTGTTTTGTTGTTCTCGTCTACAAGGTTGTCGTTGATATTTTTAAGAACTTATTTCTCTGGATTTGACTACTATCAGTAGATCCATCAAGAGGATGGTTAGAGTTTCCACTATTTCTATAATTTTTTTGTTTTGTGTGTTAGTTTGTTTTTTACCTTTTCTTAATCAACCAATAATACTTTGCAATGGTTAACATAAGTTTCTAATCATAATTCCTAATATTCTGAAATAAAATAAATTTGAGATTTGAGACTTTTACAGTGAACAGTAATTCCTCATTAATGAATTTTTTTTTCCTTGAGGCTAGAACTAAATAAAAAGAAAAGGGGGGTGGACATCAATTGTAAATATAATTTAAATAGAAAACAAAAATAATATCACTTTGAAGAGCATAGAATTATAAGCTCATCTTAATGTCTATGTTTTGCTTCCATTCCTCTCTCTGAGCCAGCAGTTCTCAACCTGTGGGTCGCGACCCCTTTGGGGGTCGAACGACCCTTTCACAGGGGTCGCCTAAGACCATCGGAAAACACATATATAATTACATATTGTTTTTGTGATTAATCACTATGCTTTAATTATGTTCAATTTGTAACAATGAAAATACATCCTGTAGATCAGATATTTAAATTACTATTCATAACAGTAGCAAAATTACAGTTATGAAGTAGCAACGAAAATAATTTTATGGTTGGGGGTCACCACAACATGAGGAACTATATTAAAGGGTCGCGGCATTAGGAAGATTGAGAACCACTGCTCTGAAGCAAGTACTAAGGTAGTGATAAAACGAAGCAAGAAGGAATGTGATTACCCACCAGATACCCTAGTTGGTGTGTTCATTTTATAAAGGAGTATAAATGCTGCGGAAGACCAATGTGGTTCTTTCATAAGTAAATCTTGTCAGAGTTGCTGATCCTGGAAAGGTGATTATTTTTATTCTAAGCCCTCCATTCAATCCCTGACATCACCTCTTTTTTTGCCATTTTTCTTCTGGATGAAGAAAACTCTTCTGTATTGACTCTACTTTCATTTAGTGTGCCCTGAAACAAGTTTCTATCACATTAGGGGTTTTGTTTCAGAGACAGGCAGATAGCCATGTCCCCCTGCTGCTTACCAGGCCTGTTTGATTGGGAACCCTACCTTCCCTATGTGGTTTTGTTAATTCACTGGCCATAGCTTACTTATGCTATGGGCTGAGCAGTTGTTTAAGCCAAGGGCAGGTGTAAGAATGCATATTACTCATTTATTCTGGAAAGGCGCTTAAGCCTTTCCAACTGTGTCCTGCTGACTGTCAGTATGTTAGATAGGCGAGAAAGCAGAGAAACTGCATTCCCGTGTTGCTGAAGATATTTTGAAAATTACATCTTTCACATGTACTCCAACAATACTCAACATTTATTAAAGACACTCAACAATAGGAGGACTTCTTTTTTCTTTTTAACTGAGGGAAACAAGTCATTTTTAAGAGTTTGCTTTTCAAAACCCCAAACTGAGAGGAAAATACTAGCATTTGTTCAAAGTTCAGAACCAAGGTTTTTCCCTGTGAATGGTGAACAGTAAAGGAAAATCTGCAGGTTTTCATCTTCTGTTCTTCTTTTAAAGGCCGGTTTCTTCTCTGTTTGGTTTACCTAATGCTCTATATCCCTATACTTATTTCTGTTTGTTCAAATATTTTTAAAATTTCTTCCTATTTTTCTTCTCCTGAGTTTTTGCCATTTCTCTCTGCTATTTTTTATTTGTTGTTTGCTTCCTTTAAGTCACTGTTTCTGTTTCCCATCTTGAGTTTTATTTCTTCTTTACTTTTCCTCCTTGGTTTCTTTCTTCTCGTTAGCCTCTTCTGTTTCTCAGTCATCTCTGTCCTGTGCCTAAGAATTATAATATGGGGTTGATTGTAAATTATAGGATCAAATACTACACAGTGAATAAAGCAATGTTGAAGTATAGTTATTCATGTAAAAGAAGTTTGTGGTATGTGAAAAACAATTGTAAAATATATACGTCATGATACCTTCAAATATATATGTATATATGTATGTATGTATATATATACATGTACATATATATATACATACACACACAAATACATGTGTGTATTTGTATATATACATAGACATACATAGGAAAACGTGCAGGAAGTGATGTCTATATGTTTACTGTAGTTATTGATGAGCTACGGAGTTTCAAGTAATTTTGTTGTTGTTGTTTTATGTTTTTGCCTCTCAGGATTGTTATATTTTGCACAAAGAAAAAGTTCCCTCAACAGTGAATATGTTAATCATGCTATACTAGTAAAAGTTGTTATAATTCTTTGATACTATAAACAGTTTCTGCACTATGGCTTTTGGTCTAGTAATAGATGGGACATATTTTAAAATATAGATATAAGTCTCAAAGGTTAGATAGGATGAAGTATATCATGTGTGTATGATGATGTACATGAAAACACTTTGAAAAAGGCAATGCAATTAGTAGAGTATTATAAAGATGATCAACAGTTATACAAGCATAGTTTATACATAATACACACTCACACAAAGTGCAAAATGAGTTGAAATGCTAGTCAGTGTTTGGACCACACTTTTTCAGGCATGATGTTTGAACCTCACTCTGACTCTGTGAGGCAAATAGGGTGCCTATTACCATCCCCTCATCACAGATAAGCAGTGTGACTCTCCTACAGAAACACTTAGTGACTGAGTTGTACCACAAACCCAGGCCTTCTGACTGAGTCCACAAAAGTTTTCATAGTATCAAAGGCGAGAGCAGGTCCTGAGGCCCAGGGCAGTCAGGAGAATGTGGGAATTAAGCTGGGCTATGAATGGAGAGGGTCACAGACCATGGGAAGGAGGTGGGAGGATGTTCCAGAGCAGTGACAAGGACAGAAGCACCAAAGCGGGCTGCAGCCCATCTCTGGTACAGAGCAGGTGCAGTCCTTCACACTCAAATGTGAGCAAAACTGGAAGTTGTTTTGTCTTGCTGAATTTTTTTAAAAAACAAAAAAAGACTGTTTTGCTTCTAAAATATGTCTCCTTCCAAGCTCCATGCCCCCCCCCCCAAAAAAAAAATTAAACCAGATCATTTAAGTTTCTAACCCATAGTCCCATAGAACGATAAACTTAAGTAACAGGCAGGAGTTATTTCGTTTTGTTTCTTAAGAATTCTAACTGAATAGAGAAGTGAGAAGCTATCAGAACAGTATATTAAACACAAATTATGTGGATGCCAGTTTCACAAAGAATGGCAAGGGCTTTCAGACCGTGTAGAGCAGTGGTTCTCAACCTGTGGGTCGCGACCCCTTTGGCGGTCGAACGACCCTTTCACAGGGGTCGCCTAAGACCATCCTGCATATCAGATATTTACATTACGATTCATAACAGTAGCAACATTACAGTTATGAAGTAGCAACGAAAATAATTTTATGGTTGGGTCACAACATGAGGAACTGTATTTAAGGGGCCAGAAGGTTGAGAACCACTGGCATAGAGGAAGGCTGAAGACAATGTGTGCGTTTCTCCCCTGCTTCATCCCTCACAGAGAGTTAGTGTACAGAAGACAAATGTCAATCACTAGGCAGTTTAACTGGTACATTTGAGAAAGTTAAGTGTTAGATTTTCATAGCATAAGTTAGTGGTGGTGAAAATACTTTGTTTTAGTGTTTTGAGTACAGTATTAACTTTTCTCTGGTGTAGAGTTTAAAAGGAGAGTTACTAACCTGGAAAACTCCAGGGTCTATAAACATTACTGCTAACTAATTTGGAATTATGTATTAATACTACCAAGGAGAAAGATGAACAAAACCAGGATTCTAGCCAAAGGTTTTAGAGGTGACTGGCTACCCAGAAACATCTGTTTATTCAGCCAACATTTAGTGAGGGCATTCTTCTTGCCCAGCATTGTGACCAGGGCTGGTACAAAGGCCAGTGAAACAGAGCCAACTGCAGTCTAGCGAGGGAGAAGAGAGAGCTGACAGAAGAGTGCCCTCACCCTGGAAAAAGAGCAGGCCAGGCCAGAAGCGGAAAGGGACTGGTTCCTAGAGGGGATGACAACCTCAGCTAATAGGGAGAGAAGTGTATCACCCTGAAGAGGCAGCCAGGAGGCAGGAGAGAGCAGGTTTTGTTCAGGAAACTACAAATAATTCAGGATGTCTAGAGCAGCGGTCACCAACCTTTCGGACCTCGGTCCGTGGACCACCGGTTAGCGACCAGTGGTCTAATGATGAAAAGTTTTTGGGTAAGGTGACAATGGGAGCTTAAAGAGGGGATCAAAAGCCAAATCATAGAGGCCACATAAGCAACTTGAGTTTCATTATGTAGACAATGAGGAAACACTGAAGGATTTAAAACAGGACAGTTATCATGGCGAGATTTGCATTTTTAAATATATATATATAACAAAAAAGACCTGGATATCACCATCAACTGCAAGGCACTCCTTAGTAATTTTATGCCTGAGAGAAATTGTCAGACTTCCACCCTTACCGGTCCAGGCCATGGGCCTTGGCTCTGCCCCACTGAGACCTCCAGCTGAATGGGGGTCCCTACCTAGTACCCTCATTTTAGAAAGGTTAGGAGAAACTGGGACTGAGATTCCAGAGAGCAAAAATTAAAGGCAGTGAGGAATAAAACATTTACAGTGAAAATCAATGCTTCCCTGTTTTTAAGCAAGTGTTCACCTAAAGGAGAGGCTCCTGCCTGGCCAGTGTGCTCAGTGGTTGAGCGTTGGATTCCTGGTCAGGACACATGCCCGGGTTGCTGGCTTGATCCCAAGTCGAGGGCATGCAGGAGGCAGGCAATTAATGGTTCGCTCTCATCATTGATGTTTCTATCCCTCGCTTCCTCTTCCTTCCTCTCTGAAATCAATAAAAATATGTTTTTAAAAATAATTAAAGAGAGGCACCTTTTTCCAGAAGATGCTTCCACATTGCTCAAGGCATTTTTGGAACTGTTTTTTTGGAATTCCTTTAAACACCAGCTTGGGAGCCACACAAATAATCATTCTTGTCTCTATAGTTGCATTTTTAAATTTTTGTATCCTAAAATAAGCACCAACTATCCAATCTGACTTATTTATCCTTCTTATTAGGACTTAGCACTGAGTTAACACTAATTTATTCCTAAAGTTAAATCTATCTTCACAAGATGAAAGTTTACCTCTGAAGACATTACCAACCAGCTCTAAGTTTCTTGACCATGAACCTCACAGATGGCGTGTGAAGTGAGGGTGATAATAACATCTTTCCTGTCTACCCCATACAGCTTTTTTGAAGATAATACCAGACAGCATGTGCAGTACTATGTCAGTGGATGCTTTCATTATTATTGCCTCACACTTGGCAGGCAGTTCCAAAATATGCATTTGTCCTGGAGTCTGTGTGTTCACCCCCTAGTAGACTATTCACTTTAGGAGAGCAGGGCTTGGGTCATATTTGGCTTTGTGTCCCTGGAATCTGACATTGGGTCTTACACATAAACAGCACTCTGATGTTTGTTGAATGAATAATTGAATCTAGCTCCTTGCCTTATCCTCAAACCATTAATAAGACCTGGCAATACACTTAAGATTCTTCAGTTAAAATAATAGGCTCAGAGGCCATGTAACTTCTTCAAGTAGGTGAGCAGTTTGTCACTGGGAAGCATCTGTTCTCATCTCTGAACGGTCCAGACCACTGGCTGATGAAATCTATCAATCTGAAAGTATAATGGTTCTTTTAAATATATATATATATTTTATTGATTTCAGAGAGGAAGGGGAAGAAAGAGAGAAACATCAATGATGAGAGAGAATCGTTGATTAGCTGCCTCCTGCACGCCCACACTGGGGATTGAGCCTGCAACCCAGGCATGCACCCTGGCGAGGAATCGAACTGTGACCTCCTGGTTCATAGGTCAACGCTCAACCATTGAGCCATGCCAGCTGAGCTGAAAGTGTAAAGTGTAAGGCTTAAACCCTAGTGCTGCAGTCTTAACTTTGGCTGTATTTTAAAATCACCAGGAAAACATTTTCAATTCCTGATGCTGGGTCCCCATCCCAACCACGACAATTGATTCAGTACCTCTGGAGGTGAAGGCCAGGCCTGGCACCCAGTTGATTCCAATGTACAACCTGCGTTGAGGTAGGGAGGGCTCTAAGATTAGACTTTGCGAAACATTGCTTTAAAGAAATTGCCTACCTAGTTCTACATTAGTGCACTAGGAAATGGAAAAGACTTAAGACCAGCTCCCACTTTAGTCTTCAGGGAATAAAAACTAGCACTCACTGATGGGGTGCAGTGGGAAAGCAGCAGTCTATGTGCTGAGCCGGGATTAAGTCATGGAAAGGTGGGCTTGTGCTGAGCATGGGACTTTCTGCAGAGCCTGCGAGTCATTTTAGAAGTGTATCCGAGAAATAAAAGACAGTCTCTGCCCACAAAAGCAGGGTCAAGTGTTAGTTTAGCAAACCAGCAAGTACCAGCCAGCAGGCCTGGCCGACACAAAGGTTCTGAAGGCTTTGATTCACACCAATCACCATTCTTGGCCCTGGGAATACAGCTGTGAACAAGGCTCAGAGTGTCTCGAATAACTGACAGTCTGTTCAAAATTAAGTAAACGGGCAATTACAGAAGGTGAGAGCTGATGAAAGAAAGGAAAAGAGGTTGGTGAGATAGGAAGATCCCATTGTTAGAGGGTTTTAAGGGTCAGGCTGAGATTTCAGTCAATACAATAGCGGGTAGTTCCTGCTCAAAAGGACACTGTAAAAGAAACATGTAAGAAAAGTTACTTTGGAACCTTTGGGAGATTATAAAAAGGAGAAATAGTGCAGATGCAGAACAGTTAGGACACCTACAACACTCTAAGGGTTGGGTGCTAAGTTCCTAAATTAGGGAGACTTGGAAATGGGAAGGAGTGGTTTATAGACTTCCCAGTGAAAAACATAGCCGTTTTAATTATAGAAGCATAACTAATTTAAATACATCTCAGTCAGAAGTGAATTGTTAATATTGGAATTCTATTTTGAATGATTTACTATATATCTGAGAATGCATTTCCCATTATTAATTGCTGTCATATCTTAATCTATTTCACAACTATGTGAGAAGTTTAAAAACTGGTTGTCAAATTAGTGAGGTTAGTCAAGGTCCGGGTTCTTTTAAGAGAATCAGCTGTTTACTTTTTGTCTGTAAGCCCACACAGTCTCTGACCAAAAAACTTACCTGTCCAACACAGCCTCTGTGACAATGGTAACCCTCCATATTTCTTTTACACACTCAAGTCAGTGTTCTTATGAAGGATCTGAGCTTATGCAAAACTTTTTACTAATAAGAACTAAATTTCTGTCTTTGCCTTCAAGTGAACAAGTTTTAAAATTTTCACATGTAAATGATCAGTGTGTAATTCCAATAAACTCACTGCTCTTGTTGGGCCAATGCCATGACCAGCCACAGAGTGGATAGTATTGAGTTGTCGATACATACAAGACTGTAAACTACCAGACCCTATGCACTGGAATTGGGTCTGCATTATAAGTCTGCATGTGTATTCTCACCGGAGGCTGTAAAATGTGGGCATGCTTTCAATCCGTGCAGTCTGTGATTTATGGAGGCACATAGGTCAGGAGTTTATTATGCTGAAAATCATAATAACTGTTTTGTTTGCTCTTGAAAATGAAGTGATTGAAGCATGTTGAAAGATAAATGGGTGAAACATTTTGATTATGCTTTTATTTCTATTAAAGATTAAATATTATTGCTGAGTAACCAGCCCTGCTAAGTATTATGATATTAAAGCTGAAGTAGTGTGTAAGCCGATAGCCCCTTCTTTCCTCTGGGTTTAGGTTTGTTATTAATCAAAACGTTGGACCTGTTTAGTGCAGTGGTGTCTGAAACAAACAGTCGAAAAAGACAGCTACTTTAATTTACGGCTTTCTGTTTTTCCAGGTTTATAGGCAAATCTGTTTCTCTGTCTGGGCTTTGTGCTGTGTTCTCATGTCTAGAGGTCATTTCTTAGACCAGGGCCAACGCAGTCCAATAGTTGCATGATTCTCTCATGGCATAGAAAGGAGGAAGGTGCCTTATTATGGTTTTAGTTGACAAATTCTGGCAAAGTCATATTTGAAAGAAGGACAGTCCCTACTAGAAGTGGATATTACACAAAACCCATATGTATTGGGGAGCAGAAAAAGCGATAATGTTTTTAAGTAGAAGAATGCATATATGGAGAGGTATTAATAAGTTAACTAAGACGGTGGCTTTTGGTGTTTTATATCAATATAGGAGTATTGAATAAAATATTTTAAAGGGCATATGATTCCAGCTACTTCCTGGTGTTGGCTTAGGCGTCTGCACAAGAGTAACTTGGAAAGTGCTCACCACTTCCAGAATTGCAGTGTGGGGTGGGCTCCTTAGACGCGTGGTCAGGGACTTTTAATAGGACCGTCTGGCCACTCTCCTAAACCTGGACCTCAACAGTGGTAACACACTCACAATTTCTAGACAGTGCGCTTTGTGGGGAGTGCAGCACAGATTGTAAGAAGTATCAGAGGAAAAGACCACCTCTTAATATGTGGAAAAAAAAGGCTGAGTTTACTACTTACTGAAGTAAGAAAGGGCTGTGCTTTGAGGCACAGTCTCTGAACAAAGCTGGTTGCAAATCCTTATATAGATTTTTGGGCTGTGGATTGTTTAGGAGTGGACATCAGCCTCAGAAGCTCTTCATTCAGGAGAGATTGCCTGTGATTGGCTGGCTTTCGGAAACATGTTCACTGGAGTGAGTCCTCCACTGAGTGGCCAGCTTTCAGAAGCACTAGGTGCCACTGATGAGTTGGCTTTCGGAGGTGAGGTTACTGAAGTATTTACTGAGGTGCGTTTAGGCCCAGGCAAGTCATCATTAATTGATTAAATCTGGTGTAATTATGTTTCACATCCGTTCTAGTGGTCACTGTGGAACAACCAGCCTTTTTCTAGGAGTTGGAGATTGTTTTATTCTCATAAGCTAATGCTTAAACTGTAAGAAATTGAAGGACTCTGAGGAATCCCTCTAAATAAGCAATGACCCTATGATCCGTTTTTCTAAATCAGGTGCTTACTAAAGCAACAGGAAGTATTAAAACTCCGTAGTTCTCACATGTGAGGTGGCATGTTCATATACAGAGTGCCCCCAAAAATGTATGCACTTTAACAGCTGATAACTCAGTTTTGAAAATGGAATATCCTATCTAATAAAAGAGAAACATGGTAATTGGTGTACGACCGCTACCCTTCCCATTGGCTAATCAGGGCAATATGCAAATTAACTGTCAGCCAAGATGGCGGCCGGCAGCCAGGCAGCTTAAACTGAACATGAGGCTTGCTTGCTTCAGTGACGGAGGACTGCAACGTTCCTCACCTGCCTTGCTGGCCTCTGAGCTTGCAATTTAAGAAACATAGTAACATATAGAAGCTAAACAAAACCCCAGAAACCTGGGATCTCAGAGCTGGAGTTGATACAGAGTTTCGATTATAGAACCGAAACAAACCAGATACCTGCTTTCAGGAGTGGAGGCCTAAGAGCTGGAGCCTCAAAGCTAAAGGTGGTCCAGAATAAAAAAAAAAAAGAAAGAAAAAAGAAAAAAAGGAGCAGTTGGGAGCTTCAGTCCCAGCCTGAAAACAGCCCTCAGCCCCTCACTCAGACTGGCCAGGCACCCCAGTGGGGACGCCCACCCTGAAGGGTGTGTGACCAGCTGCAAACAGCCATCATCCCCTCACCCAGGCTGGCCAGGCACCTCAGTGGGGACCCCCACCCTGATCCAGGATACCCTTCAGGGCAAACCAGCCAGCCCCCACACGTGCACCAGGCCTCTACCCTATATAGTAAAAGGGTAATATGCCTCCCAGCACCGGGATCAGCAGAGCTGAGAGACCTCCCAGCACCGGGATCAGTGTGACAGGGGGCAGCGCCCAAACCCCCTGATCATCTTGCGGCTCTGTGTGTGACAGGGGGCGGGGCCACAACCTCCCTATCAGCCCTGCTCTGTTCCTGACAGGGGAAGGCACCCCAACCCCCTGATCAGCCATGCTCTGTGCCTGATGGGGGGAGCTCCCCAACCCCCTGATCGGCCCTGCTCTGTGTGTGACGGGGTAGAGCCATAACCTCCCCATCGGCCCTGCCCTGAGTGTGAGAGTGGTGGCGCCCCAACCCCCTGATCAGCCTTGCTCTATGGGTGATAGAGGGCAGTGCCCCAACCCCCACCCACGGGCCCTGCTCTGTGTGTGATGGGGTAGAGCCATAACCTCCCCATCGGCCCTGCCCTGAGTGTGACAGTGGCGGCGCCCCAACCCCCTGATCGGCCCTGCTCTGTGGGTGACAGGGGGCGGTGCCCCAACTCCCCTATCGGCCCTACTCTGTGAGTGACAGGGGGGAGCTCCTCAACCCCCTGATCGGCCCTGCTCTGTGCCTGACAGGGGGGAGTTCCCCAACCCCTTGATGGGTCCTGCTCTGTGTGTGACAGGGTACGGCGCCCTAACCCCCTGATGGGCCCTGCTCTGTGCATGACAGGGGGTGGAGCCGCAACCTCCCCATAGACCCTGCCTTGAGTGTGATAGGGGGCAGTGCCCCAACCCCCCATCGGCCCTACCCTGAGCATGACTGAGGGTGGCATTGCAACCTCCAGATCTGCCCTGCTCTGTACATGATGGGGCAGCGCCCCAACTCCCCAGTCGGCCCTGCTCTGAGCCCAACCAGGGGCTGCACCTAGGGATTGGGCCGGTCCTCTTCCACCCGGGAGCAGGCCTAAACCATCAGGGTGTTATCCCCCGAGGGGTCCCAGACTGCGAGAGGGCACAGGCCAGGCTGAGGGACCTCCCCTCCCCCCTGAGTGCACAAATTTTTGTGCACCAGGCCTCTAGTATTTTAATAAACACTGCCTTTATAATTATTCAAAGTATGTGTACATTTTTGGGACACCCTATATTATTGAGATCAGTTATGAATTTGATGCAAATCAGGTATTTTAATAATAAATTGTAGAAATGCGAGTTACCTCAGTAAGTTAAAGGAAACTCTAAGTCATTATTATCGCTCATCCTCACCTGCGTTCCAGTCAGCTTTATCTATCTGGGTGGAAAGGGGTGGGAATGGTAGTAAGACCCCACATGTCAGCCCTGGTGAACTGTAGCTACTGAATCCTGAGTAATTGTAGCATCACTAGTACTGTAACATTTTACTTTCCTCCCAAAATCTTTTTAGGACTCTAAAATCTGGGTATATCCTTAGGAGTTTGTCACATAAATAAACTTCACTCAGCATTTGTGCTACTGCAGGGAAAAAGAAGCTAATATAATATTTGGGTTTCATCTGAAAGTTACAGCTGGTGTATGCGGAGTGTTAATCCTATAGGCAATTTGGCCCTATCTTCTGTGATAAAGGAAAATGCTTTGTCTGCCTATTTTAAAAATTGTTGAACTAACTAATGGGAAAGCCTTAGTAGTTTTGTTTATATATAAAAATTGAACTTTCCTCTTTCCAAATTCCTTCAACTGCCCTGAAACCTAGTCTTTTGACTTCCCCGTTTATTCCTGACACCTCCTAATGGGGACAGAGCTAATCGCTTACATGTTCCCCTGCTGCTAAGGATAGCCAGCTTATGACCACTTATGAGTCAAGCACATGTTGATACCTTAAGACCAGTAAGCATTTGATAAAGTAGGAAAGCAGGGTGGTTAGATTTGTTGTAATCAATAGTAGGAGGAGGAAATTAGTCCACGGAGCTCTGCCAAAAGCTTAGTTTCCGTTTGTATGAAAAATATGTATATTTCTTTAATTCAGCAACTCCACAGAAAAGGGAGTCATAATACCATTTGAACAAGAATTTTCTTAACACATTACCTACTCTTTTTTTTAATTTTATTAAATCTTTATTGTTCAGATTATTACAGTTGTTCCTCTTTTTTGCCCCCATAGCTCCCCTCCACCCAGTTCCCACCCCACCCTCTGCCCTTAACCCCCCCCCCCACTGTCCTCATCCATAGGTGCACAATTTTTGTCCAGTCTCTTCCCGCACCCCCCACACCCCTTCCCCCCCCAAGAATAGTCAGTCCATTACTCTTGACCCATTTAAATACTCAGAACAAAATGAAACAGAAATCAGATAGGAGTAGCTTATTGCAGGAGTTTTGCTCTGCAGCCAGGCTCTCTCTAGCTGAGAAAGTAAGCTCTTTAAAGGCAGTTGGCGGAATGTTCTGGGAGTTTGGTTTAAGGAACACTGTGTGTAGAAGCCTCTTAACCTCCCGTCAGGAAAAGAGCCTCAAGTGAAACCTGAGGCAGCGACACTCGCCGCTGGAAACACAAGCCAGCAGGACAAACGCCACGTGGCTTTCAGATGCAGGTGTTTCCGGGTGGCACAAGCACCAATAAACAATAACCCATCTTTGTGTTCGGTGCCCTTACAGTTCATTTTGCCAAGGATGGGGAAGTATAGAATTTCTCCTTTCAGTTTCCACGCCACAATCACTGAACCGTCTCTCTCCCTCTTTAGGATGTCACATGTACTTCAGTTTGAGGATAAAAGCAGAAAAGTGAAAGATGCGAGCATGCAGGACTCAGACACCTTTGAAATCTATGATCCCCGGAATCCAGTGAATAAGAGAAGAAGGGAAGAAAGCAAAAAGCTGATGAGAGAGAAAAAGGAAAGAAGATAGAAGGAGAGGACTGACACCCAGCACAGGTGGAAGTGTGCCTGCAGTGCATGGCCTCCTGGCAGCCATTGCTCCCAGCAGCGTCACTTAGGCATGGGAAAAGTCTGGTTTGGAAAACCAGGGTCTTGTTATGTAAATTGTGGACTGACACAAACACATGCTCTTGGTTACTGGAACACACTTTTATTCTGCATTGACCTTTTATATTGTTAAATGTGAAATAAAATCACTTTCCTTCCAGTTTTCATGTTAACCATGTGCAGACCATGCAAGCCTACTTGTGCTTTTTTACCCTAAAATATGTGAAAGCTTCATTTTTGAGATTTTTTCTAAGAAATTCCTGCAAAAAGAATATTTGAGGAAAACCTCTTTGGCATTCTGTCATCAGAATACTATCTTTGGAATATAATAAAATATATATATATATAATATAAAGATTGATTTTTTTTTCATATAAATATCTCAAAATAGCCAAATCAACAGGACTCAGTAGCCCGTACCTTAAATTGTGAGGAACGCCCACATGAACACTCACACCTGCATCAAGGCTAATGCCTGGCTTCTACTGATGCAGCTGAGACACTGGCTACTGTCAGCCCAGCTCATGGCACACCCTGGCCGGACCCCAGGCCGCCTGACCCGGGCCACCTGCCCACTCGCCCTTCTCACACAGCAGCCGCAGCAGACATGTAGGGGCCCCATTCTTGCAGAGCAGCTCATTGAGAAGTTAGCCTTTGATGGCAATCACTCTCACGGGTTATTTACTACATATTGTCTATATTTAGTCAAGTTTTCATTCCTAGAATCAGAATGCTAAAATTATACCACAGACTAACTTTGTTACCTCATAAAACCTCACCAGCAACATCTTTTCAGATAGTGTCTCATTGTCTCTCTCTCTCAAAATGTCATCCAATAGGCTTTTTCTAAGAACACTAGTTCTCAAAATACAGTCCCAGACATTACACTACAGCAGCGTCACATGGGGACATGTTAGAAATGCAGAGTCTTGCTGCACTACCCTTCCCCTGCCACCCACCCCTCTTCCAGAGGAATGAAGCCGAAACTTTGAACCCAGAGGGCTTGTTAAAGAGACTCCTGGCCTCACTGCAGGTGATTCAGTCCTTGGAATTGGCAATACCTGCTAACGTTAAAGATGTGCCTACCCGTGATTCAAAAATTCTAATCCTAGGTTTGTGCCTTAAAGAAATTCTCACGCGTTGCTCAAGGAGACCCCTACTGAGTATACACTGAAGCATCAACCAAAGAATTGATAAATGAGTTGTTGTGTATCCATACTATCAAATACTTTGTAGTGGTGAAGATCAGTAAACCAGAGCTATATGTATTACCTTATCTTAAACATAATATGAAAAAAGGAGACCATCTGTATAAAAATTTAAAACACACAACCTACCATTATTTTTGTTTATGGATATACACATGTGTAGCAAAAATATAAACCAGGTATGGAAATAGTGATTACCTCTGAGGAGGCAGAAGGAATTTACAGGGAGCCTTGCTTGTGTTTGTGGTGTTTTATTTATTAAGGTAGAGGGTGGGTACTCAATCCTCATTATAGTATTCTCTGTACATGTTGGTATGCCTGAAATATTTCATTTTTTTTTTCTTTTTGATATCTACAGCCTGAGGTGAGAAGACAGGACTCCCAGCACTAACAAGAACCTTTGTTCTCTTCAGGAAGCAGAAAGTTTCAAAGAGGAGGAGAGGGACAGGGGAGTAGGACATGCCAGCCCCCTCAGTGTGGAGGGATTAATCTCACAGCCACCAAACAGTAAGCCAGTGTTGAGAAGTGTGTCCTGTCTTCTCATCACGAAGTTGTAACCTTGGTTATCACAGGTATTCACAAAGCAACATTTCGTTTTCCAAACTTACTGAGTCTCTGTCAGTTATTGTGAAATGTATTACCACTTGATTTGTACCTACAAGTTTCCGAACCTACAAGTTTCCGTGTCATTCTTCCTCATGTGTCCACCACCATAACCAGTGTGGGATTGTCCCAAGAATAGATAAATTAAACCCTCAGGTTGGTTAAATGCGTCTTATCCTGGTTTATTCACAAAGACCAGAAAGTTCTGAAATTCCACAGAGATTAGAATCTTATCAGCAGAATTTCACCATGATAATAAAATTCACTTTGAACTTAACTGAATTATAGCAATAACAATTTTTTAAGAATGTAATTAATTATCTGTTAAATACAAGATGAGGCAAAGGTAGGTCTACAGTTGTGCATATGTGAAATGCAATTTATTCTTGTATTATTGTTTTCCATACAAACAACTGTAAACCTACTTTTGCCCCACCCTGTATGATATTAAATGTGCTTATAGTAAAGTCTTTGGAAATGTCACAGGAGTGTGTTTGGGCCATATGAATTGCAAAAAATAAAAATAAAAAAAATAAAAAAAAATCAGTTCAAAGACAAAAAACAAACATGAAAGCATGTAAGAAGTTAGCCTTTTTAAGTTCATTCTAATTTTATATTTATTTGGGCTTATTTTTCTTTTCTGTCTTGCCATTCCTGAAACATGAAGCCTGTTAGCATTCTTGTTCATTGTCTGTGGCAATGCTAGACATTCTGGAGAGCAGGGAAAAGCAACTCCTGCAACTTTTTTTAAAAATTGTCACCTGAGAATATGTTTTTCATTGATTTTTTTTTTTTTTTTTTTTTTTTTTTTTTTTTTTTTTAGAGAGAGAGAGAGAGAGGGAGGGGGGAGAGAAAGATATATGTGAGAGAGAAACACTGATCAGTTGCCTCCTGTACATTTACCCTGATGGCTGGGGATTGAACCTGCAACCTAGGTATGTGCTCTGACTGGGACTCAAACCCACAACCTTTTGGTGTGTGGGACAACAGTCCAACAAACTGAGCCACCCAGCCAGGACAACTCCTGGAAAATTTTTTTCTCATTCCCTTACAAGCCGTTTTTTCACTTTGGTTGAACCTGTTGGCAACACTAGACCTCTCTTCTCATCAGGTAATTGAAGGGAATGCGGGTCTCTCTAGAATTTTTAATGGTGTAATATCAAAACATACTGTGACATGCCCTCGGCTCCCGGTGTGCTCCAAGGCCACACAGCAGTGCATCTGCTGCAGCTAAAAATGGGGACATCATAAAACAAGGTCATTAAAAAGTGTGAGGAGATGAGTGGTTTGCTGCTGTTGTTTTTAGAACAAGTTCAATAAGCTATGGTGTCCTTATCAAACTGTCAAGACCACGTTTCTTGATAGGATCCGACGTGTGAGGTACATAAACCTGTTGTGTTGTATCTGTTGTGTCAGTGTGGCCTGTATGGAAAAGGTTAGATAAATGCAGAATATTGCCCAAACATGCTGTTTAATCTTGGTGATAACGAGGGAGAAAATGGAGGTGTGAAGTGGGTTGCCACTAAGGGTTGTATCAGTATAAGCAATTTGTATGTACTGGGTGTAGAGAAGTTAAGAGGGGTTACATTCTTTAACACTGTCATTCACACACACACAAAAAAAAAGACAGCCAAGGCAGGTCTGGTTTCTCCATGGCTTTGGCCCAGCTCCAGGGACTTCACACAGTTTACCAGGTGACACCACTCTGCTTCCTAGAAAGCAGGTTTCCTGTCCCATATATATTTTACCTCTTTCTTCTTTTGGCTTTTAATGAAGAGAAGTGAGGCAGGGACCATTTTTTAGAGAAATCCTTTCTAATAAGGATTTGAAGATATTTGAAATCCAAGAGAAATAATAAAACACTGAGTCTTGCTAAGATGGGGATTAGCAGTCCCCTGCTTTTGAAAGAATAATCATTTATTCTCCAAAACCCTCCTCACCAAAGCTATGTGAATATGTCACAGGTGCTAAGGGTTTTGTTAACCCCCATGGAGAGCTGTTTTCAGTGGTTAAATTGTAAACTAGCTCCCTAAAAAAAAGCGGTGGGGGGCGGGGAGGCTCTGGTTTGCAGCATTTGCCAATTTCCGTGGTGTAAATACTTGCCATGGCGGATTTCAAGCCACCCAAGGAAGCCCCAGTATGCAGCTGGTTATTTCACAGGGTTTCGCTGCTTAGCTAAAGCTTACATAGTGACTCCTGTGCTGCACGAAAGAGCTCACAGAGGGTTTTAACCTTGATCCAAGACCGCAATCTTCACGTGTATTTCCACTTGATGTGATTACTTCACACAATTTGGTCAAGTTCTGGCGACATCTGCACCCTCTGTTTACAGACTAATTTGTATCTTCAGATTCTCTGTTGATGCCATTTTCAAAGCCACTGGCTCACATGAATTTTTTCCTCTGCTAGTCTTTCTGCTTTGGTCATATGTCCAACTCAAGAAAAAAGCAAATCTCATAGGAAACAAACAAAAAAAAGGAGGGGGGAGGAAGGCAAGAAATGTAAGTATAGTTCCTTGAAATATAATGTGCAAATTCATCATTTATGTGTGTGTTTTTTTAATTTAAAAAAAAAAAAGATACTTGGGGTGAGGAATGGAGAGGCCTACCTGGAGAGAAGACTGACCTTTAAATGAAATGCAGGCTTTTTTTTTTTTTTTCTTTTTTCTTTTTTCTTCTTCCCATCTGCTGGGAAGTTTTTCTTTAGGGTTAGAGCACAGTATTAATATTCATGTTACTTGATCAGTAAGAACATCTTTTGGAGGCTTTCTTCACAGCACTAGTCAAAAAGGAGATGTTCTTGGTTCTTTAGAATTTCTTTTTTTCATCCTTATATGCCAAAAATGAATTGTTGCTAAAGTTTTCACACTTTTTAGTGATCAAGATGATTTTGAGAGCAGGAAACTCTTAAGTGACTTTCCCGTTTATTTTCAGAATAAATCTGGTTGGAGTTTTATTACAATATTCAAACAGTTGAGTAACAATATATTTGTTTTTTAAAGTTTTTAATGATTTTCAATTACAGTTGATATTCAATATTATATTAGTTTCAGGTGTACAGCATAGTGGTTAGACATTTATATAACTTATGAAGTGATACCCCCCCATATAAGTCTAGTGCCCACCTGACACTATACATGTTATTACAGTGTTATTGACTATTGTGCTGGACTTACATCCCCATGACTATTCTGTAACTGTAATTTGTACTTAATTCCTTCACCTTTTTCACCCAACTCCCCACTTGCAACCATCAGTTTGTTCTCTGTATCTAATAATAACAATGTATTTGAAATGAAGGGTATCATGTATAGAAAGTTAATGACTACTTTAAAGTAATATATAGTCCATGGTTAGTTTTCAATAGTTATGAGGAAACTTAACAATTTGTGAATTTCCTCTTGTTTGTGTGATATGTATAAATCATTTTTTAATCTGCAATTTTTGTATCTTCACCTGAGGATATGCTTTTTATTGATTTTTAGGGAGAGAGGGAGGGAGAGAGAGAGAGAGAGAGAGAGAGAGAGAGAGAGAGAGAGAAAGAAAGAGAGAGAGAGACATCTATGTGAAAGAGAAACATTGATTGGTTGCCTCCCATAAGTGCCCCGACTGGGGCTCAAACCCTTAAACTAAGTATGTGCTCTGATCTGGAATCGAACCCACAACACTTTGGTGTGCAGGAGGATGCTCCAACCAACTGAGCCATCCATCCAGGGCTAAGTTGCAATTTTAAAAAATATATTTTTATTGATTTCAGAGAGGAAAGGAGAGGGAGAGGGAGAGAGAGATAGAAGCATCAGTGATGAGAGAGAATCATTGATAGGCTGCCTCCTACATGCCCCCCACTGGGGATTGAGCCTGCAACCCAGGCATATGCCTGACCAAAATTCTAACCATGACCTCCTGGTTCATGGGTCAATGCTCAACCATTGAGCCACACTGGCAGGGCAAAGTTGCCATTTTTGAGGAAACGTTTTATTTAGGACTAGAGGTCCAGTGCATGAAATTTGTGCATGGGTGCGGTCCCTAGGCCTGGCCAGCTATTGAAGCACTAGAGTCTGGTGTGGAAGGGAAGGTCCCAACTGACCTCTGGGCCTTGGGCAGCACCTGGGCCCCCATGTGCTCCCCTCCACCTGAGTCATTGGGCCCCCACCTGGCTCCCTCAGCACCTGGGAGCCAGGCAGTGGCCCCAACCCCTGCCGCCACCGCTGATCGCCGTCTGCGGGGCAATCGGCAGGGCAATTGGGCCCCCACTCATACCCACCTTGGTCTGGCACCATATGCTCACCTGCTCCACCATCCCGCGTGGTCCCACTCTCGTCAGTGCCCATCAGCATTGGCAGGGCCTCAACTGCTGTCCACTGCCAGCACCGTGTTTCCAATGTTCCACGCCGCCCCCTGATGGTCAGCACACGTCATAGTGAACGGTTGAACTCCCAGTTACACTCCTGGTCAAGGGGACAATTTGCATATTAGGCTTTTATTATTTGGGATAAGAGGAATGTGATCATTTTATCTGTGTTCTAAAATTATACTATACTGGAGACCTGGTGCACGAAATTCGTGCACTCGGGGGAAGGGTTGTCCCTCAGCCCACCCTGTGCCCTCTCACAGTCCGGTAGCCCTTGGGAGATGTCCAACTGACGGCTTAGGCCCTCTCCCTGGCAGTCGGACATCCTTAGTGCTACTGCGGAGGCGGGAGAAGCTCCCACCACCGCTGCTGGGCTCACCAGCTGTGAGCCCAGCTTCTGGCTGAGGGGCACACTGACCACCAGGGGTTAGCTCCTGCATTGAGCGTCTGCCCCCTGGTGGTCAGTGAGAATCATAGCAACCAGTCGTTCCACTGTTCAGTCGATTGGCATATTAGCCTTTTATTATATAGGATTGTTGGTGTAAATGACCAAGAATGGGTACTATCTTCCCAAGCAATTAAAGAATTCAACAAGTGATAGTTTAATTTAAAGTTAGATATGATATTATATGAGGTCCATTTCAGAGTGAAATTAAATAATGCTATTATGTGGATGCCATGTCCCATCAAACCTACACTTCCTAGCACTGCCTCCACTAGACTTTGCTTTATCGGCACTTTCCCCAACTCTGTTACTGGCAATGCTGTTTTCCAGTAGCTCAGGCCAAATAGTTTGGATTCCTGTCTTTATCTCACACCCCACATCCAGTCTGTTATGATATTCTGTTGGCTCTACCTTCAAAATATATCTAGAATTTCACCATTATTTACCACTACCCACTGCTATCACCCTGGTCAAAGGGACCATCAACTTCCACGTGGACCGTAGCAGCAGCATCACCAGTCTTCCTGCTTTCATCCTTGTTTCCCTATTTTTTATTACCAAGTCAACAGCCAAGCAAAATCTTTTAAAACATAAGTCACATTGCTATACTTCTCTGCTCAAAACACTTAAGTGGCTCCCCATTTTATTCAGAATAAAAGCCCATATCCGTGCAATAGCCTAGAAGGCTCTATCTAGATAACCACTATCCCTCCGCTCCAATCCCTGACCTCCTCCCTACTGCCCTCCCCGTTGCTCACCCCATCCCTCCTTCCTGCGCTCCATCAGATGAGCCAGGTGTGGTCCATCTCAGGTGCTTCACACTGGACTGTCCCTCACCTGGAACCCTCGTCCGAATGGCGGGCTCCCTCAGCTCAATGAGGCCTACAATAACCTCTCTCCTTTATTATTGCAGCCCGCCCTTCCCAGCCCCTGCTCCCAACATGTTCGATCCCTCTCAACCTCCCTCTGTGGTTATATTCAACAGCACTGTTAACACCTAAGCACTTTGCCTTATTCACTCTTGCAAACAATCTTATGCAGTAGGGGCTCTTGTCATCATTTTATAGAGGAGGAAGCAACCTTAGAGAGGTTAATACTTCTTTATTCTTTACCATCCATCTCCAGTGCCCTCCATGAGGACAAAGGTTTTTACCAATTTTGTTTATTATTGTTCCAGGGCCTAGAACCATGCCTAACAAATAGTAGACACTTCATAAATATTTGTTGAATAAACAAACCAATGCATTAAAAAAATGATACCTAATATAAGGTATTTCATATTTTATAATTTAATATCACCATTATTTAAAAAAACTGGGACATTTTTACACTAAAAAAAAGAAAAATGAAAGAAGAATAGAACATCAGTTCTGGGACAGCTCTAACATTTGAATAAATTTTACTTTAGAAAAACCTCACTACATTACTTTTCCTCATTTTAACATAAGACACTGTGTCACAGATGGGCAAAAACCCAGAGACCAGTTCTGGGGAACTGCCGGTTTGTTGGAAAATACATTTCTACCTACATCACTTCCTTAAATACCTGCTCATTATAAACAGCAATATTCTAATTCTTGAGACTAGGAAGAACTCAGAGCCAACATGTAATGTGTAGAAAGCAAGGCTATCAGGCTTTAGGTCTACAACTGAGTTAATATTTTTTTCCTGGTTCGAGTGGGAGTACCTACCTAGCCATCACAGTCAAAAGAAAGAATGGACAAGAAAACCACGCTTTTACAAAGCATAGAATGATAAGAGCTAACATTTGATGGATACTTCCTTTATGCCAGACCCTCTTCTAAGCACTTAATCTGTTTAACTATCTAACTCTTAATCCCAATAAACAACTCTCTGGGGTAGGCTCTATTATCATCTCCATTTTACAAATGAGATGGAGACTTGAGGCTTGGAGAAGTTAAGAAGTTTGTCCAGGTCACACAGTAAGTAGAAGAGCTGGGATTTAAAGCAAGAGTGACTTTCCGAGTTTCTGCCCTTGAATTCAGAGGCCACCATGCCTCTCACAGCACGAGACAGATTGTTTCATGGGACAGCTTACATTTACCTGCAGTGTTTATAATCTAGTGGAGTGAAGGGGGATGACAGCACCCTCCAAAAAACACTAAACAGGGATTTCAGTTGAAAAGAATTATATATGTGAAAACTAAATGAATGCTAGAGTAAACCAAGAGATCGATTTAGTGGGATTCATCTTGAACTGCCTCGTGGCAGAGGGAATTTTGAGCATAATTCGGAGGGAAGGGAGAATGTGGCATTGAGAAGACAGGCCACGTTCCAGGTGGAGAGAACGTTGTGCAGACAAGCTATTAAGACAAATGTAGGAGACAGCCATGTGTCTACGTGATGCCAAAACATCTGGTCAATTCCGTTTTTAAAAAACCCTCCATCAATGTAGTGAATTTCTTCAGTCAATCCAGATGTTTGGCGTCTTGTAGACAAAACATCCAGATGATTAACTGAAGATTTGACATCGTTGACTGGATTAACCAGATGTTATAGCGTTGCATAGACACTGTGTCAGGACGTTCACTTGGCCGGAGTAGAATCCAGCTGTAGAGGAGATAACGGCTCAGCAACGAGGGGGGGTTTGGGAGCAGAGGACTGGGGCTTGGATTTGATGCAATTGGGAGCTGCTGGAGGAGGTGTGTGGTGTAAATGATGCTTAAGGAAGAGGATTCTAACAACTGAAGGGGAAAAAGTGGTGAGAGGAAAAGTTGTAGACAGGAAAGAGGATGTTAGGAGAGTGCAGGTGTGTGTGAGGTAATTAGAGCCCAGACCAGAGTCAGGCTTGGGAAAGCAGCAGGAAGGAGCGGATCTGAAAAACATTATAGAAAAAGGACAGGAAGTCACGATGGGCTAGACAAGGGAGGGAAACTGCACATCACCCCAAGGTTGGAAGGGTCTGGGCCTGGGAAAGCAGCTGCCGTCAGCCTTACCACAGTAGGACACCAAGATGGGGCCCCAAGGGACACCTCCTCTCAGCCTCGGATCCAGAGGCCACAGCCAGGCCCATGGCGGAGGGAACCTGGAGTCACAAACACAGCTCTCATGCTAAGCTTCTCTAATCATTGTAGAGGCACCTAAATTGATTTCCCCTCAAGTCTGGTTTCATGAAAGGATTGAGAATACTAGATTCAGATGGTCAGGTATACACAACTTTAGTGAACAGTCTAAAAAGGCAAAATAAATATTTTCATGACATTTGCTTTTATACAGCATATAATGTAAACTGAGATGTCCAGGGGTATGAGTGAATTAGATGAAATGAAATTATGAGAAACTACACAATACCTGTATTACTTGACAGATTAGCATTATAAAAGCCTGTTAATGCAAAAACTGATGGCCAAATCCAAGAATTTATTATATACATTTTAAATCCTTAGTTTATGAAACCTTGGAATGCTAACCCTTGATGTAGATATTTTGCAGGATTTTTTAAAAATTCCACATATCTTATTTGATAAGAGTCAAGTTTATCTTTATAGTCGGAATTCATTAGGATTCAAACTATGATGGTTGTATGTTTTAAAAATATACTCTAAATATCCATGCAATTCATGGTTTTACAAATCTGCAGTTTCAAATGTTTTCAGCCCCAGGCTTATCAGCCCACACAGCCAGTTGTGTGCGCTTTACAAACAGACCAGGTTTTCTCCAATGACGTCCTCGTTCAGAGAGAGAACTTCAACAGAGTTTAATCTCTCTTTGTTCGTGGTTTGGTGCAAAATTGAGAATCAATCTCTCTGTCTCTTTCTCCTTCCCCCTGACCCCACCAGAGGAGCAACGCAGATTGTGAGATCATAAATATATTTATGTGTTTCAAAATCACCATGGAGAAAGTGGCGGGGTCAGAAACATGTTCAAATCAGTTTCCCAGGCCTCAGAAATGACAAGTCCATTGATCTGGAGTGGGAGCCCATGAATCTGTTGTTTTTGTTTTATTTTTAACAAGCTCCTTCAACTAATTCTGATGCCTATTTTCTGAAAACCAAACTTAGGCAAATGCTGCCCTGAAGCAAAATACTAGAGAGTGAAAAACATCCATTGGACATACAAAATCTAAAATAGTAAAATAGCTTTAAATTTTTTTGTTGTTACCCAAGAATCACATCCCTTAATTATTCCTTTATGTAATAAGCTATTAGGTAAATTCACAATGACCTTTGAAATGCAGAATTTTTCACAGAAACTGCATAAAGTCATGTGGACCTTTGCAATCTGAGAAGCTCAGAAGACAACGAGGACAGCCTGTCTGTTCTCAGTTCATAGCACTGCTCACCATAGCCCTTCCTGAACACAATGTTTGCATGATGGGGAAATGTAATTAATGATCTTTGTAAGTCTTTCTAGTTCTCCAAGGCTAAGTGAGTCACTTATTTATCAGACAGGAAAAAAAACAGTTGGGTTCACTAAAACAATGGGTGATTTATCCAGGTGTTTAAATATAACCTTCCCACAGCCAGCATTTTTATAAGAAATACCTCAAAGTGAGTAGATAGCAAACTAGTTATTCAAAAAGTTAGTCAGTGGAATGTCTCCAATCATAGCATCAAGATTAGAGTCTTTGTTCTTTACACATAATCTTTTGGGTGTCTTTTTTTTTTTTTTTTTTTTTTTTGGCAGCACAAACTATACTACAAGACAGATGAATAGATTTTTTTTTCTGGTATTGTGGTTCCATTTGCCTTAAACTCAACTTATTCTCCTAAATCTTTTCCCAAGGACCTAGGAAAGGAAACAGCTTGGAAGTATTTTATTGAGGCCCTTCATGACTTAAGGTGACACAACTGAAAGACAAATGTACTTTCAATAGACTTTGAATGATGCTTTTTGAAACACATCAAAGATTTGGTGGTTTTGGCTTGAGTAGTGATTCCTTCCCACTTAACCATTCTCCTGCCACTTTCAAATCCCATCTAGCAACCACCAGAAATGCTCTCTTGCCCTAGTGTGAGTCAATTAGGACCAGATATTATTGGAAAAGAAAACCCTTAGGAATTTTCAGAACATATAAAGTACTTGCAATTCTGATGCAGGTTAAAACAGAAGGATTCATTTCCAGCGATCTCTTTCTTATCTCCCACATAAAAATGTTAACCGTCAATGCCTCCATCGTAAACATAGTATCGAAAGATTCTTCTTTAGAGTATTTCATTCGTTCTACTGCTTTAATAGCATTTATTGCATGGACTGGCTTTGAATAGTGAACTTTTTTTTACCCTCAAGCCCATTGCTAGCCACATGGTGCCTTCGTGTAAATTAGAAAAAGGCACCCATTTCCCAAGACACTTTACTTCCATGTCAGAAAACTGGCAATGTACTAATTTTGTTTGAAAAAGACACTACAGCATCTGCAAGAAAAACTGTCGTTAAAATATCAAATCCATGTTGCTCATCATGTGAATCATGTTCTCTCAGACACGGTACCCTGTGTATGCTCAATGGCACAGCTGTAGGTGAAGGGTCTTCCTCTCTCCCCACTCACTGTCAGCCAGCCCACAGGCACCTAACAGTTCTCCCAGAACTCTCTAAGACTGCTCTCTCAGAGTTCACCCAAGATACTCTTCCTGACAAACGCAAATCCCCCCTCTTGGAATTTAGTCCTTCCACTCATAATTCTGATTCTCTTCCTTTTTGACCAGCAATTTGTGTTTCAGCTCCTCTTTTCTGTGGACTCTGTTCTTAGACTCTAGTTCTGAGGAATCTGGCCTGTTCTCCCCATGATAAAATGGTCTTTAGAGCCAAGGCTTTTAGCAGGTGGAAGTTAAAAGTGCCATCCTTTCCATCTGACTTAGCCTGTACCACTTCCCTGTTTCTCACAGCAAATGTTACAGTCAAATGTTTGTCTTCCTGTAAAATCTCCTGCACAGGCCTCTAGATTTAGCGATGAGACAAGAATTTTTAACTTGGGTCATATGCTATTCCATCTCATTTGCAGAGGCCCATGGCTTGTTAATGAAGAAGATCTGGAAGTTCAGATTCTACAATAAATAAAGACTTGCATGAGTCATTGTCCAGGACCACAGCCTTCTGCCTCTGCCCCTAACCTTCTACAGCACTCTGAGGAAGATGGTTCTTTGCCAAACTATAATTCTATGACCACCCAGTAAGATGAAGAACAAAGACATTCTTCCTAGTCCTGTGAGCTACATGAGTAGCTAAGGTTCTGTCTATAGGCTGATGATGTTTAAGAATGAGGTCTTCATGACCTATTGGGCTAGGGGGTGATCGTGTTCCTGGATGACATTTAGATATAGTCCATGACCTGCCACCAGCTTCTGGGTGACCCCTCTTAATATGCATAACACAGGAAATGGATTTAGTGCCCCTCTTCAAAAACATTCCTCTGCTGCCGAAACCGGTTTGGCTCAGTGGATGGAGCGTCGGCCTGCGGACTGGAGGGTCCCGGGTTCGATTCCGGTCAAGGGCATGTGCCTGGGTTGCGGGCACTTCCCCAGTGGGGGATGTGCAGGAGGCGGCTAATCGATGTTTCTCTCTCATCGATGTTTCTGACTCTGTCTCTCTCCCTTCCTCTCTGTAAAAAATCAATAAAATATATTTTAAAAAAAACAAAACAAAAAAAAACATTCCTCTGCTAACAAGGGTTAGTAATATGCTACAATGGTATACTTCTCTCTCTCTCTCTCTCTCTCTCTCTCTCTCTCTCTCTCTCTCTCCCCTCCCCCGTCCCTCTCTTTAAATATCCAAGACACTCGATGTCTCCTGAGACTTACTGGTTGACAATGGGGCTTTAATTTTTTTCCCTCTGACAATCCCATCAAGAACTAAAGAAGAGGCGGCAATTTTAAAATCTGTAGTAGCCAGTGAAGTCGTCCAGTATCTGAAGGCCAGTTCTCTTTGCCTTTTATCCCACACCTCTCTGTCCCTTACTGTTTGTGAGTAAAATTTATCCCACCGATAGGAGAAAAAAATATTTTGTCTTTTTTTTCTTTCTATACATACACTATTCTCCAATCATCTCATGGACTGGAAGTGAAGTAAACATTGATTTAAAAATGTTAAAGCACCTTAAGAACCAAGCAGTGTTTTTCCCGTTATAACCGATATGATAGGGGCAAGGTTTAACATTTCCATAGGCGTCAAAAATTACTATAGAGCTGCCTGGCTAGTGTTTCTCAGTGGTTAAGCATCAACCTATGAACCAGGAGGTCATAGTTCAATTCCTGGTAGGGGCTGTACAGGAGGCAGCTGATCGATGATTCTCTCTCATCTTTGATATTTCTATCTCTCTCCCTCTCCCTTCCTCTTTCTGAATTCAATACAAACATATTTTTTTTAAATAAAAGAAATTACTGTAGGGCTAAAAATACTAGTAACTGTGGTGGTCATTGTCCTAACATGAGACTTGTTAAACCTGAAGAAAACTGCTTCCAATACAGGCATATCTCATTTTCTTGTGCTCTGCAGATATTGCTTTTTTTTTTTTTAATCCTCACTTGGTATGTGTGTGTGTGGTTTTTTTTAATTGATTTTAGAAAGAGAGGGAGGGAGGGAGAAAAAAAGACTGATTAGTTGCCTCCCCAACTCACCCTGACTGGGGATAGAACCCCAAACCCAGGCATGTGCCCTGACTAGGAATTGAACCCACAACCCTTTGATGCACGGGATGATGCTTCAACCAACCGAGCCACCAGGCCAGGGCCCGATATTGCTTTTTATTACAAATTGAAGGTTTGTGGCCACCCTGCATCGACCAGTGCCGTTTTTCCAACAGCATTTATTTACTTCGTGTCGCTTTGTAATATTTCGTGTCACAATATTTCAAACTTTCATTATCAGTGTGTTTGGCATGGTTATCTATGGTCAGTGAACTTCGATGTTAGTGTAGTAATTGTTTTTGACCCACCAGGAACCGCACCCATATACTAGTAAGACGGTGAACTTAACTGATAAATGTTGTGAGTGTTCTGACGGCTCCACCAACCTGCCATTCTCTGTCTCTCTATCTCTCTCCCTCTCATCTGTCCTCCCTATTCCCTGGGACATAACAATATTGAAATCAGGCCAATTAGTAATGAAATAGCCTTTCGTGTTTAAGGGAAAGGAAGAGTCCCACGTCTACTCTTGGTGACGATGCCAGGAAGATTACTGAAGTTACAGCAAATTACTGAGAATATTATGTAAATTTCATAGGTTCAGCCAGTGGCAGGGCCTGAGAGGACTGACTCCAATTTCTGAAGAAGTTCTATTGTGGGTAAAGTAATTTCCAACAGCCTCACATGACTCATGAAAACAAGCGTCAACTGGTGCAGCAAACTCCATTGTTGTCTTATTTTAAGAAATAGCCACAGCCACCCCAGCCTTCAGCCATCACCATCCTGACCAGTCAGCAGCCATACACATCAAGGCAAGATCCTCCACCAGCAAACAGATTACAACTTGCTGAAGGCTCAAATGATGGTTATTATTTCTTGGTAAAAAGTATTTTTTAAGTTAAGGTTTGTACATCGATTTCTTTTTTAGACATAATGCTGTTGCACACTTCATAGACTTGAGTATAGTGTAAACGTAACTTTTATATGTGCTGGCAAACCCCAAAAGTGTGTGTGACTTGCTTTAGTGCAATATTTACTTTATTGAGGTGGTCTGGAACCAAACCTGCAGTATCTCTGAGGTATGCTTACATAGGACTTAGAAACTTCAGAATTTGCTGGAATGTGGTCAACAGGGGAAAAAAAAAAATCCAATCCTGGTTTACTTGCCTAAAGAACCTCCATGAGACAGACTCTATACAGGAAACAATTCCATCTTCCAGAGTGAATATTCACTCATTTGCTTTTCAAGCCAGGAGTGTGGAGGAAGCCAGCAGGCAATGTAGTCATTTGGTAATGTCCTTCCCATTGCCAAGCTAGATTAATGCTGGGAGATCTTACAACTGGTGAGTAATCTGCAGACCCTCCAAGATCCCCAAGGTGTGATTTATTTTCATACGTAGATTTCTGTCATCATCCTCCAAAGGGTGCTTTGTCATTTTCTTCGCTCTTCCTTCACTGTACACTCAAGTCCATATTACAAGGATGACATGGTTTCAAGTCATTGCCAATCTCCTCAAACCAAGCGGTGAGCACTTCAGAGACACTGCTAAGTTGTGAGGGCTATATTAATAAAATTATACTATTTCCTTTTAAGTGGTTCTGGGAAGGTATGAATAGTTGTTTATTAAAATAAGATTTAGAACCGAATCATCCTCTAGTTTTTTCCGATTTGGTTTATTATGCTCTTACCTAATTTGATATTTAGGTCATAGACCTAAAATCTCAGTCTACAAATAACCAAGTTATAGCAACTTCAAATATGTGAGATGTGGGTTTTTAAATGAAATACTCTTTGCATCTTGTAGCATTGATTGTTATTCACTCCCTACACATCCCAACTCTTCAACTTGTATTCAAACCCATTCTGAAACTAAACAAACCTATGAAGTAGGAAGTCTGAAAAAAGAGCTCACCTTCTGGGATCAAACAGCCTTAAGAGTGAGTTCTGTTTCTGCCACCAACTACCTGGGAATCCTTCGATGATTCACGTAAACTTTCTGAGCTCTGGTTTCCTCATCTGTAAGCTGGACATAGAGCTTACCTCAGAAGATTGTTCTGAGGGACTAAATGGCCTTATCCTTGTCAAGTGTTTAGCAAAGTGCTCAATAAATACTAACCACAATAGCATTTGTTTTGGTCATGGTTATTACTCATATTATTATCTCCTCAGTCAAAGCTTTACTGGTCTGACCCTTGTCTAACCCTGAGTTCTAGGCTGCTGTAAGTTCTTTTTTTCACTTTTTAATTGAATTTATTGGGGTGACATTGGTCAATAGAACTATATAGTTTTCAGGTATACAATTCTGTAAGTCTTCATCTGTATATTGTATTGTGTGTTCATCACCCCAAGTCAAGTCCCCTTCAGTCACCAATTATCCCCCCTATACTCTTCTACCTCCCCCAGTCACCCTTTTTCCCTCTAGCCATCATCATACTGTTGTCTGTGTCTGTAAGGTGGTTTGTTCTGTTTTTGTGGGGTTTTTTGCTTAATCCCTTCACCTTTTGCCGTTGGCTAAATGGGAACCAAGTGGGTGTGTGCTCAGCACATCCCTTCAGCTCGGACTCCCAAATCTTAAGATCACCCCCACTGCGAGGCTATAATTTTGGGAAACTGGGCCAAATGTACTCCCAGAACTTCCTAAGGTCTGGTCAGCAGCCCCACCCCCAGACACTGTGTTGCCTAAGATGAGTGCTGGTCCTGACTCACAGCAGCCCAAGCCATGAACCAATGGGCCCTGCCTCGGCTGATGTCACAGTCACCCACGAGCTCTGGAAAGCACAGATGTCTGCCCCACTCCCGACCCCGACCGTAGAGGTCTGTATTTGTAAGTTTCCTGGGTGATTCTGATGAGAACCCTGTTTGAGGAACTCTGATTTTAGCAGCTACCAAACATCCCTCTCTGTTCCTCCCCTGTCTCGGAACTGGATTATCTTTTCAAGCTCCATATGCCTGCTGCTGTTTTTCCTAAATGCAGTGAGTTGTTGACTCTGGTTACTATGAGCTCCAAACAGGTCAGAGGGACTCAAGCTGCTGATTACGGCTTAGGAACCCTCCTCCGTATCCGCAGCCCCTTGGGCCCAACAGACAGAAAAGACATCACATTTGAGCCAAAGAAATATAATCAAGAGAGCACCGGGGTTGAAGAACCGGTAGCAGCTAGTGTGGAACGATGGATGAGTTCAAAAGATTTAAAGGCCTGAGACTCCAACAGTGATCAAAAGCAGATAAAATGCCCTCTCCCTGCCAAGGCAATCTAACATCATGCAGCACTGACTTGTATTAGTGAAGTTCATAAAACAACCCGAGAGAGGCCTTTGTTTTGTAAGAGAAAGAAATGGAAAAAATTGATTGTGACAAGCCTTGATGTGACTAAAACGAACCAGCAAGGAAATGTGTGTGTTGGGTATTTATTGAGGGATGTCAGTTCTGCTCACCGGGACCCAACCTCTGGCTCTATCTCCAGATCCCAGGTACTTCCCTGCCCCTTGCCCACTGAGGTCTGCGGTCCACTGTTTAACATTTGCCTGATAAACTAGACAGCAAGCAGGGGAAGAGGGAGCTGAGACCCTGAGCTGCAGGGTCTCCAGGGGGAGCTCCTTCAAACTCCCCAGAAGGCCAAGGTCATGTACGAAACAACGTGAAGGCAAGATGGCGGTGTCCCTCACGCCATCCGCTCCTGGGCACTCTGCCCGGCATTTCTGAGCAGAGCCCATTAGCTTCCCACTTAAAATGCTTCCATCCCTCCTCCTGCTTGACCGGCCTAAAAACAATGCGTGGCTTTGCCCAGAGTTATTCTTAGAAGATTTTACAAAGTCATTCATAAGAGCAACATATTTCACTGCCAGGTATCTTTACTGATATCTCAGACCCCCTTGAGTCTTTTGATCACTTTCTTCAGGGTACAGACAGCGTTTATGCAAATTCTACTAGTATTTGGGACCAGTGTGAGTACTCTCTGCAAGGAAAATGGGTGGGTCCTTGGGTTCCTGATCCCCCAGAGAGCCTCTCCAGGCATCAACAGCCCACCCCACAATGCTGCTGGGTGCCCACTCTCTTTTTTCCTGCTGGGGGTCCTCGCAAGGGCCCCTGGGGAGGGCTGGCCTCCAGCTCAGCCCTGGAGCCCAGAGCCCAGCCATTCCCTGGCAGCCGGCTGACAAAACCCCAGTTACTCCCCAGCGCTGCAGATTGTGGTGTGTTCCCAGCGGGATGAAATGGTTAAAATAATCGTAATAAAAATAAAATCATGGATACTGTGTGACTGGAATACATAGCTGATTAAAACAGGCGGCTGGAAACCCCTCCGCTTGAAAAAACAAGAAGAATGGCCTCTCTCTCCAAGGGTCTTCCAATTGCAGTCCAGGTTCTAATTTACCCGTTTTGGCTCTGCTACTGGAACAGATCTCCGCCAAACAATTGTCTCACCGCCTGGTGATAGTCATCTTTAAGATTCACCATGAAGAGTCCCAGCACAGAATGAACCTGGCTGGGGCCCCAGCGCGACGCGACCGGGAGCAGGTGGCGGGCGGGTGTGGGAGGCGGCGGGCTGCAGGCTGCGGCGCACGCGCCTCTGCGCCCCGCGGCGGGACCGGGACGGCGGGCCTGGTGGCAGCGCGGGTGGCGGCCCAGCTGCGGCCCCGCGGCGGGTCTGAGATCGCGACCTTGTCTGGGGCACCTTCTCGCCTGTTCAGGGACTAGTCCTGGCTTCGTGATTAATCAGCACTTTCTGGTTTTCTTAGGGTGACATCAGCCCTGCTCAGAGATGAAACAGGCTCCTCTCTGAAGGCTGCTGCCCAGCGGGGTCCTGTGTCCGGAGACTGTCGGGGACCCGCCAAGCACCCGCCCCCCCACCCCCACCCCCCGGCCCTGGAGAGCTGAGTGCCCGGCCACTGCTGTTGATTGCTTTTGCTCACTGGTTAATTGCCAAAGCTCAAGGTTTTCTTTCCTTTTTTCCCCCTCATAATTATAAAAGTAGGATTAAAAGGTGGGAAATTATAAAAAGAAATGGAGTCACCTGAGGTCTCATCCTCCCGGCTCAACCTCTGGTCGTTTTGATGCATTTCCCTCCAGTCTTTTTTCTCTCTCTCTTTGCAACAACATTTTAGACTTTAAACACTGCTCAGCTGCAGTCACCATGTATCCTACCATCTTTTTTAAAATTAATTTATTTTTCATTGATTAAGGTATTACACATGTGTCCTTATCTCCCCATTGCCCCCCAACCCCAGCCCCGGCCCCACACTCATGCCCTCACCCCCGGTGTCTGTACCCATTGGTTAGGCTCATATGCGTGCATGCAAGTTCTTTGGCTGATCTCTACCCCTTCCCCCCACCCTCTCCTACCTTCCCTCTGAGGTTTGAGGGTCTGAAAGATGCTTCTCTGTCTCTGGGTCTGTGTTTGTTCATCAGTTTATGTATCCTACCATCTTTTACTCCATATTGTAGCAGAAATGTATTATGTACTTTTAGCAAATATCGCTTTAAAGCTCATAAAGAATCTCCATAGTAAATGTACCATTAGTTACTTAAATATTATTTCAATTTATGGGCATCTAGGATGTTTCTAAGTTTTACTAATGCAGTTGACCTTTGAACAACACTGGAGGCCAAGCAGTTGAAAATTCACATAACTTTTGACATCTCAAAAACTTATGTGCTGGGGGGTGGGGGCAGCCAGGAGAGGTCAAAGGGGGCGGGGGAGGAGACTGATGTAATACTTTAAACAATAAAGAATTTAAATATTAAAAAAACTTAACTACAATCATCCCTGGGTATCCACAGGGATTGGTTCCAGGACCCCACAGATATCAAAATTCCCAGATGCTCAAATTCCTATATAAAATGTCATAAAACAATGCATACAGTCAGCCGCCCACATTTATGAGTCCCACCTGCAGGTTGAAAATATTGTTTTCCGACCCAGCCAGTTTGGCTCAGTCAGTTAAAGTGTTGTCCAGTGGACTGAAGGGTCATGAGGTCTCTTAGGGTCAAGGGCAGGTACCTGGGTTGCAGGCTTGACCCCCACCCCCATCCAATCAATGTGTCTCTTTCACATCAATGTTTCTCTCTCTGACTCTCTCTGACTCTCCCCCTCCCTTCCACTCTCTCTGTAAAAATAAAATAATAAAATAAAATAAAATAAATAAAATAAAATAAAATAAAAAAATATCCTCAGGTGAGGATTAACAAGAAAAAAGCAAATACTGTTTTCCAGCCGAGGTTGGTTGAATCTGTGGATGCAAAACCTGGGACTATGGAGGGTTTTGACTGTATATAGTCTGTAATTATACAGACTAATGACTGTATAATTACTGAAAAAACAAGCAAGAACCTCCAAATACATGTAGACCGGTGCAATTCAAACCTGCGTTGTGCAAGGGTCAACTGTAGGTAGACCATCTGCACCCTTCCCCATGTTTGCCCCGGGGTTGTTGGTTGGCGAAACATATAGGCCCCAACTAAGAGTTTCACCCCATCTGTGGTCAAGAGTGAGGACAATTGGAAGCTTCTGCTCTTTTCCACATGCTGGTAGTAGAGAACGAGTGGAAGGCTGTGCATGTGCGGAGCAGTAGGATGAGCTTTTGTGCCTGTGAAGCTGGAGGTCGCAGGTTTTGCAGTGGAGATGGGGCAGAGGAGAAAGCACCTCCCACACAGGTGAGAAAGAGAGGCCAAGAAAAGGCAGGCAGGGGAAGTTAAGGGGCTAATGATTTTAGAACATTGATGATGCATGCACACTCAGTTTTAATTCTGTTAGTCACACACTCCAATGTATTATTTGGGAAAACACTTCTTAATCTCATTTTCTTACTTAAAATACCAGAGAAATACAGGAGGAAGGATTGAGCCTAAGTGAAGGAAGAGTACCACCCATTGGAGCATTTTCCACCTTGCTGTGACCTGCCCCTCTGCAAAACCTGTCCCTTTTATGAGAGACTAGTGTAATGTGTTTGTAAGATTCCAGATATCTAGGGTTAGCAGAGCCCATGAGCCATCCACAGCCTGTGAGCTCTCGAATAAGCCTACTTCTATTCATCTCCTGGAAGTCACCTTGACTAAACTTGTGATAGTAGAAGGAGGTGGTGGAAGAAAGGTGGTGGTTGGAGAATAAACTCAAGCTCCCAGCGCCTTTTGGCCAGACCTAACACACTCTCATGTGTTAGTCTGGTTGGTAAAGAGCATGCAATCCTACTGGCTGTGCGAATACCAGCACTACAGGTCCTGCTGGTGGTGGAGTTGTTACTGTCTGTAACCCACGGGACAAGCAGGAACAGCCAGCCCTTGGCATCTCCCTCTCTGCTTGGTCTGAGAGAAAATGTGGCACTAATCCTGTCTGGCTGAGCCGGTTTTCTCTACACCATCTCTGTGAGGGAAGCTAGACTGACCAACTGGCAACCTCCTCTGTCTTGATTGAACTATGCACCACAAAGCAGGCACTTTGTGTACCTGGCATATTCTTTGCAAAGTAGCTGTCAATTCTTGACCCACCTGAGAACTAGCAGTATGGCAGTGATACGATTTCAGAAAGACAGAGACAGGCCATGGTGGCTTTCTTTCCCCCTCTGAACCCAGAAGAAGTGCCTGCCTCTCCCCCTGTCCCTTTCCCAAGCAGCCCCCTCTCCTGACAGTGCAGCCATCCCCTCCTAACCCACTGCCTCATCTCTGTGGTCTCCACCTGGAAGATAGGTCCTGCGGAGAGCCCACAGGGTGGTATTTGCTCTAGGAGTAGCCTTCTCAGGGCAACACTTCAGACCTGGCTGCCAACAATCAACCCACCAGCTCCCAAATCCCACATCTGCTCCTTGATTAGTGCCCAGGGATTCTTTCAGCTCCCATTTCATAGGGTTGGGGGAAAGCCAGCTCCCGTCTCATCACGTCCAGTGAGGTCAGACCCTCCCAGCCTGGCCTCTCAGCATCTCTTTCTCCAACACAACATTCTCCAGGCACTTGCTGACCCTACTGTGTTCTGTCTGTTAAAAGGTCACCTGCTTTTCAAATTCTTTCCACTCTCCTCCCAGTTATTTGTGATAGCCTTTTAGAAGCTTAAAAATAACATTTGTTTCCCCAGTGATTTTGTATATTTCCATTTGTCAAACTTTATTTTGTTCCATGTGTTTCTAAGGGAACAGAAATCAAAATGGTTTACGTCCTACTTCCTATACCAGTTTGACTGATGTTGTCAGACTGGAATTGTCCTTCAGCCCAGGGTGGGTACACCCAACCATAAGCTGGGCCTTGATGCAGAAACTGTATAAACTACAGAGACATTGGACATTGTTTGGCTATTGGAAAATCTACTTCATTGCACTTCCTTTAATCAAGCAGTGATTTTTTTCATAGATTCAAGCCGTGTGGCATATATATAATAACATTGATAATATCGATAACTATATAAAAATGAGTTATACATTGTATACAATGATGTAATGATACAAATATTGATAATAAAAATGGGTTGCATTATAATCATGAACCAAGACACTGTGTCCTATTATTAAAATAAAACTGAGGGAAATATAAGAAGCCAAAATGGGTGGCTTGAGTTGCTGGAAGGGGTGCATTAGGGGACTTCTGGGAAAAGAATATATGCATAAAATGTTCTAGAACGTTGCAGAAAACAACGAAGATCCGGGTGGTAGTTCCATAAATATGTCTATTTTGTGAAGATTCATTAAGCTCTATATTTATAATCATATTTATCTTCATGTATGTTTTACATTAATAAAAAGTTGATTTACAATAATCAAACACACTGAGGGGTTTTGTTGAGGTAAGCAATGAAGGCAATTATTCCTTCATGCAACAAATATTGCTTTAGTGCTCATTGGTGAGCATGAACTTTGTACATATTATAGAAATGAGTAAGTTAGTGGCCACAGGGCCTGGCTTCAAGGAGTTAAGAGTCAGCTACAATATAAGTTGAAAGTGCTCAATGTATGTACCAACATTGGATTCTTAGTTGTGGCAAATGTACCACAGTAATGTAAGAGGCGAACATTAGGGAAACTACCTAAGGGGTCTATGGGAATTCTTTATACAATCTTTGCAACTTTTCTGTAAATCCAATTCTATTCTAAATTAAAATTTTTATTTTAAAAATATTCACTATCATAAGGGAGAGCTTACTTTTGAACTAAGGGAATTAGAGATGATTATAAAAGAAAAGATGCATGAACTGGGCCTTAAAGGAAGAATGGGATCATAATAAAGGGAACTGGGGAATACGTTTTGTAGACAGGGGAAAAATGATACAAGGAACTGTGGGCTCGGTAGGCAAGATATGGAAACAGCCTAAATGCCCATCAATGCATGAATGGACCAAGCAGCTACGGTGTGTATATAAATGAGATATTATTTGGGCCACAGGAAGAAAAAAAGATATCCTGCCATTTTGACAACATGGATGGAACTTGAAGTGAAATAAATCAGATAAAGACAAATACTGTCTTATATCACTTATCTGTGGAATCTAAAAATGTTAAACTCATAGAAATAGGGAGTAGAATGGTGGCTCCCAGGGGTTTGGGGGCAATAGGAAATCGAGAGATGTTGGCCAAAGAATACAAACTTCTGTTTCAAAATGAGTAAGTTCTGGGGATCTAACGTATAGAATGGTGATTATAGTTAATAATACTGTATTACAGACCTGAAAGTTCCCAAGCAAGTAGATCTTCAAGGCTCTCACCACAAAAAAAAGAGACATGTTTAATTATGTGACACAATGGCGTGTCAGCTAAGCTACTGTGGTAATCATTTTGCAGTATATAAGTATATGAAGTCAACCAAAAAACCCTGTTGAGTGAGTAACTAGACTAGTACAGGGTTCTGGAGACTAGTGGGTTGGGAGCATGAAAGAAATGGTGTGATGTAAGAACAACCTTAAACTGTAAAACTTAATGCACAAAAAATTAGCTCTGAATTGCTATTGAAGTCCATTTTACAGCAAAAGATAAGTTAACTTGAAAACTGATAGAAATTAATATATTCAAATTACCTCCCAGGTTTGTGTACATCTACCACAGAGCTAAAGGAATTAACTTATAAGATTTATTGAACCCTCACTCTGTACCCAGTACTGTGATAAGCACTTTATGTCTACTATCTTATTTAATCATCCTAAGATCCTTATGAAGCAGCTGTTACCATTTTATTTTACAGATAGAAAATCAAGAACTTCTTTCCAGCAAATACAAAAGAGTCATAAATATAAAAAATAGATACAGCCACCTGAGATCATGTTTGTTTCCAACAAGCACAAAAGTCATAAACATCAAAAATAGATAGAGCGCTTAGTGCCAGAATGTGCTTCAGTGGTTGAAATAGAACTCTGAGTTGAAAATCTGTTTACATTCACATTTTATTTAAATTTATTTTTTAACTGCAAGGAAAGTCATCTGGGACTAATTTAAGTTCTTCAAGACCTAATGGTCTTGATAAGTCCATTTATCAAGTGTGTTTTGTGGAATAATTCAGACAAGCAACTTTGGCAAGCAGTAATTATCACTCGGAGTACCAAAGACTGATAAAGTCTGGCCTCCACAGACTAGACTGGACACAGCATGGGAGAGTTGCTTTCCTATTGGGTTGTAAACTCTTGTTCTGTGAAGTCAGAGACAACACAGCTATGCTACATGGACCACAGGATGTATATCCCAGCTCTGAGTTGTGAATGTTTCCAAGTGTTCCCAAAGAAAATGGACAGGATTTAGCTTTCCTATCTCAGAGTTTCTAGTCTAGAAACATTGTGACTTGGCTGCAAAGCCAAGTTTCTATGTATTTGAGAGTCACTTGACTCAATATTTACCTATGTCATTTCCCCCCTTCTTATAAGACACAGTAAGAAACAAAGTAGGTTTTAGTTTGGCTTTTAATAATTCTCAAATCGTGCATAAATGAAAAGTTCATCAAAGATCCATAGTTGCCATTGAAAAGTTCCTTCTTTTGTTTTTTCCTATGACTTCCCTACAAAACACTTTCCCCCCTCTTTTTATTTATTGAAAGAGAACTAAACTTTTGAGAGAAAATTTTGTTTTCCTTTAAATCCTAACAAACTGTGTCCTATACCTGATAACCAACAAGGTAAGGAAGGCAGCTGAGTTACTCCAAGAAACATTTTGTTCTTGATCTTGCCATTCAATATCACAGGGTGTGATGAAAACTGGAACAAATATGGAAATCGCAGAGGTGCCAGAACATTACATTTAAAAAATGGAATTATTTGAGTCAATCTGGAATGTCTGGTTCTTTTGGTTTAGGCCTCATGGGTAGCATTGCGCTTCAAAAACAACTTGAATTGGCTACCAAGATTCCAGAAGGGTAACATAATCTTGTACCTTTGTGGAAAGATGCTTATCTTTGTCTACTGTTAGCAGAAAGAGGTTGGATTCTTCTACCTTTTTATGTTTCAAAATGAAAGTTGTTCAAATAAGTTTCAAACTTGAAAGCAATTTGGAAACAAGAGTGGGAGGTGGTAATTTCTCAGGTATTTTTTCAGTTTGTGCTACTCTTAATTTGAAATAAATACCCCAGCATGAATCAAATCCTCTACAGCTACAGAAATATGAGTGTTGGGGGAGGCTCATCATTATCACTTTCCTTCATGTGATTTGGCAATTAAAGAAGGGGTCTCAAAGTTTAGTAATCCTGACTACAAGACTCAGACCTGCTGCAGAGACCGACACTCCTGTGAGACCCATGATCAGGCGGTAGCTCTAGTCCCCTCCTGGAAAATACAGTTTGGAATCTGGGGACCTGCACTCCCTGGGAACCATGCTGTTACCTGCACAAAGGCCTCCACCAAGAGCTGTGAACACAGGACAAGTCTCACATCTCCCCTGTAACCAGCACTCAAAGTTATAGGGGTGTGTCTAACCTCAGTAAAGCATTGGGGAAAACCAAAGGGAATTACAACATATAAAGGAAGGAATTTTAAGCTGTCATCTAATAAAGAGGTGGGGGGAAAGCCCCGTTGAGTTAAGGGGACACACCCAACTCCTGATCTTGTTGACTTATTGTCCCATAATGGGAATGAATCCCCACGGTGGGAGTCTGTTGCTTCTTCCCATGGGTTGAGTCTAACTCCAGCTTCCTCTTTTCAATGCAGCTCACATCGCCATGCCTGGCCAACCCTGCCTAGAAGACTCCAATGGCTCTCAAGAGTCCAGGGTCCAGCTCCCTTGAAGGCCTCACCTTCAGACATGGCTCTGCATTTTTCCACTGGGAAAGTGTACACATCACACACACACACACACACACACACACACACACACACACACACACACATTCTCCCTCCAGACTATTATCACATAGAAAAAAGACAACAGTGATACAATTTTCTTGTCCAATACAGTGCTTTTCAACCTTTAATGTGCATGTAAATCACCTGGAGTGGGGGCTAAAACTGTACTTTTAAAAAAAAAAACAACAACAACATATATTTACTATAGGCCCGATGCTCAAATTCATACAAGTGGCTCAGCCCTCGCAGCCCCTCATAGCCTCGGCCAGCCCTCGCAGCCCTGGCTTCGTCCAGAAGGTCATCCAGACGGTCGTTCTGCTGTTCTGCCTAATTGGCATCTTAGCTCTTTATTATATAGGATTGATTTCAGAGAGGAAGAGAGAGGGAGAGAGAAATAGAAACATCAATGATGAGAAAGAATCATTGACTGGCTGCCTCCTACATGCCCTCTACTGGGGATCGAGCCCAAAACCTGGACATATGCCCTGACCAGGAATGGAACTGTAAACCTCCTGGTTCCTAGTCAACACGCAACCACTGAGCTGCACCAGCAGGTCTGAAACTGTATTTCTAACAAGCTTGCAGGTAATCCTGCTGCTACATGTCCCACATGCGGAATAGCAAGGATATAATTAATATACAACCCATAGTCAACTTTATTCAGTTGCCTCAAAATATCTTTGACAGTTCTTATTCTTTTCCAATGCAGGATCCAGTGAGGAACCACTGCATTACATTTGGCCATCTTGTCCCTTTAGGCAGAGGTTGTGAGCTTTTTATTGACTTCTCACTTAGTTACACAAAGACCCAGTGAAAGTGTTACTTCCCCCTGAGAGACACTCTGCATTAAATATTTGAACAAGGACCATGCTCCTCACAGTCTCAGTAAAGAGAGATTGATGTCTTGTCCAGTTACATCTGGAAGGAATCACCTGGAGATGACACTGTAATAAGTAGGTTCTATTATGTGTGTGTTTTTCCTGCAAACACACATAATGACCTGGACTTTCTGAGGCAAGTGCAAGGATATGGTGCCTAACTCAGAATAGCAGCACAACATTCAAACACAGCTGCAAAGTTTTACTGCCCTTAGTCCCAGACTTAAAGATCTTATTCATTCTCTCCAGAGAACATTAGAGTCCAATGCTACATATAAGCATGGTAACGCCCAGTGGGTGTTCAAACTTCACTTCCGACTTTGCAGAGCTTACAGTTTGGACCATTTTAATGCCTCCTACAGTAACTCTCCCAAGGGCTCAGGCAGGATGGGCCCTGGGAACATGCAACTGTGCAAATCCCACTACAATGTCCAGTGTGGGCTGTACAATCTCCCTCTCTCAGTGTGACCATCACCACTCAGTGCAACCATCATCTCTGCTTTCTCTTCCCAGTGGCCTCTGCTAAAATGCACATATTGCCTAGAAGGGGGGATGATGGACTAATTCTTCTGTTTAGCTGGCTAGCAAAGATTAAAACCTGAAGAACCAAGAAATGGGTTAGGTTATTTTTCAAGTTGCTGCAAGAGAAGGATTATGTGACTTCATAAAGACTCTTCTATATAGGAGGAGTGCAGAGGCAGGGAACCTAGATAAACTAGAAGCACAGTAGATCATCTGCACCTGGGATTAGAGTAAGCATCTCAAGAAAGGAGGCATTGAAAGGAGACCAAGAAGTTTCTTGTTCACCAGCCTCACACTTTGTCCTCAGGTCAACACACCATGATCCCAGGCAGCACAGAAGTTATTTCA
This sequence comes from Myotis nattereri, assembly GCF_964212035.1. Taxonomy (NCBI): domain Eukaryota; kingdom Metazoa; phylum Chordata; class Mammalia; order Chiroptera; family Vespertilionidae; genus Myotis; species Myotis nattereri. The sequence goes on from NC_138079.1 coordinate 33,821,934, forward strand.
TGGAATGGAAAAGAATCCATGATTAGAAGGTTGTAGAGAGAGAACCCCTCCCCTAATATGGCATTCCCATACAACATTGTTATAGAAGAATGTTAGTCTCTGCTTGAGCATTCCCTCTGTGATGTCTACAATATGCCCTTACAGAATACATACTACTAATAAGCTAGTGGTTATTGAGTGCATTCAACACGGGCATCATTCTAACAGCTTTACACACATTCATTCAGTCTTTTAATGTGCACAACAGCCCCAAATTGGTGATTCTATTACAATTCCCGTTCTACGGGTGAGGACACTGAGGCACTGTGAGATTTAGTAACTGGACCAGATGACACATGTCTAAATTGGCCCCAAGAAGTGGGATTCCAAGACCAATGACTTTAACCACTTCTCTAAACTGCCTCCCAAAAAGACTTGCTTCCTTGTGGAAGTTTAAATCCTAAAATATGCAGCACATATATACTCACTCAACTCACAATTTTTAAATTCATAATGCAAGATTGTGCCTTGCTTTTCCTACTTTCTATATTTTACTTGTGGTAGGTTCAGCACAGATGCCAAGGAAAGTCTTGTGCCAGAGAGGAAAGATAAAGATTCCTTCTATAATTCACCCATGACAGGAAGCTTCCCAAGGCTGCAGGGGGAATGTGAGAAGGGATTTTGAGGGGAGGAGAGGGGGGAGAAGGAAAGAAAAAAATGGCTAAATACTACCTCTGAGATAGATGGTGACTTCAAATTGATAAACTTTTCCCCAACCTTTCCATTTTGGTGTCGAATAGACATCTCCAACTTAATTCCAAACCAAAATACTTGATTTCCACCACCACTCTCCAAACCTGCTCTCACCCACCTTATTAAATCATACCACTGGTCACCTAGTTTCTTATGTCAACATAGGAGTCATCCTAGGTTTCTCTCTCTCTAACATTCACAGCAGTTCCACTGGCAAGTCCTATTGGTTGTACCTTCTAAAGATATCCAGCATCCAACCATTTCTCACCATCCTTCCATCCCTATCACCTCTTTAGTCTAGGTCCCGATCATCTCCTGCCTGGATTACTGCACAAACCTCCCATCTGGTCTACCTTCTTCTACTCTTGCTCCCTAAAGACTCTAATCTACTTGGCAGCAGTGATCTTTAAAAAACATAAGTCTCATCCTTTTTCTTCATGCTCAGGACCCTCTAATGGCTTCTCATGAAATTTACAATAAAATTAAAAATTTTCATAATTGTCAACAATGTAGATGCTATGTGATCTGGTCCCTGACCACCTCTCCAAGATCATCTTCCACCACTTTCCCCTTGCTCATTTTACTCTAGTTACATAGTCTTCTTGCTGTTCCTAAAATGCCCTAAGTTTATTCCCCTTTGCATTTGCTAGAGTGCTTAAATTGCTTTTCCTTGTTCCAAAATCTTTGTAGGGCTCAGTCCCTGATTCCATTCAAATATCACCTCCTCAGAGATGACTTCTCTGGGCATACTTTCTAAAATAGCTGTTTGACACTACCTCTAACCATCACTCTTTATCTCTTTAACCTGCTTTATTTTTCTTTGTAGCACTTATCACTCCTGAAATAATATTTTATATTTATTGCTTACTCATTTCTAACTTATCCCTTTACATTATAAATTTTGTGAGAGCAGGGATCTTGTCATATTCACAGTTGTTTCCCCAGTGCCTGGCACATGGTAAGTGCTCAATTAATATAATTTATTTTATAAATATATTCTAAAAGCCCAAAATGTGTTTTTAGATTTTCCTTCTTGCTGATATCAAGATCCATATTTCTCACTGTTTGTGAGAAATTTATATTTATATTCCAAAGGAAACTCAAACTCAGCATGTTGAAAACTGAGCTCATTATTACTTCCCACCTCTTCCCCAAGCTGTCATACCCAAGCATAATTAACAGCACTAGTCTTCACCCAGGCCCCCAAGACATAAATCCAGGCATCATTCTAGATTTCACCCTCCCCCTCACCCCTAATCTATTACCAAATTCTGTCATTTCTACTTGTATCAGAATTGCTCTTAGTTACAGACAACAGAAGCTACTCCAGCTATTTTAAAGAAGGAAAAATTATTAGGTAGCACTCAGAATCTTCAAGGGAGCCCAAAAGCCCAACTTGGAGGGTCTTCAGACAAGAACATTGCCCAAGTCACCCTGCCAAGCTGACCAGTGGAAATACTGCTGCCGCCACTGCTGGTACAAGTCTTTGGATCGCAACAAACACCGGGGTGGAAAGAGACTTCTAGGACCACTGTTTCCCAAGACTCAGTATCCCACGGCCATCCTTGTCAGAATGGATTTCCTGTGCTATCTCCTTCTTCACATTCTCATTCTAAAACAAAGACCTGATGGACATCTGAGGGGTAGAGCCCAGATCACATTCCTGCTCCCCATCTGACCAGGAGGCTGGGAAAGCGTGGTTGTGGCTTTCTCTTTGAGGAGGTGGACTCAGAGTTGGGAAATTCCCCAACCATAGGAAGGGTGTTCCAGAAACTCAGGACAGCCACAGGCATCACCCACGGCGGTTCACTCTATCTACTATTGCCCAAGTGCGCCTATCGCCACTGACTCAGCTCAAGTCTTCATAGTTTGTGGTCTTGACTAATGTGATAATCTCCCTTCCTCTTTTCTCAACTCCACACACATGCTAGAGCAATATATCTAAAAGCAAATCTTACCACGTCACTTCCTTATGTACCGTCCATTATTAAAAACAAACAAAAAGTCCATCAAAGCCTCTCATTGACTAAAACTGAAGTCTGAATCCTCTGGTTGGCATCTAGAGCTTCTTGCGACATGGTCCTTTCCAAGAGCCTCTCCTCACTCGGGATCCTGTACTTCTTCTTCACCAAACTCTTTGCCCTTCTCCAAACACTGACTGTTCTCTCCTGCTTCTTTCCTTTGTACATTCCTGTTCCTTGGAATGGCTGACTCCCCAACAAACTCTTGCTCATCCTTCAAAGCTCATCTCAAGCATCACTCCCTCTCTGCATCTACCCTGATCCCTCATTCAGGACAAGACACTGTCCACTTGGCTCTGCCTTGACCCCTACCTCCATCTGTACTTATTCTATTATTTTGTAATTGTTTGCTTGTGTATCTATCTCCATGACAGGATGGAGCTCCACTGTGAGTTCCTTGAAGGCAGAAACCATTGCCTTATTTTTGTATCCCTAACAAGGCTGGCTCATGGCAGAAATGAATGAGTATGTGGAAGAAAGAATAAAGAAATGAAAGTGTGACGCTGACTATTTTACTCTACAGTTAGAATCACTCTCTACCCTGCACAGCCAGAAGACTTGCCTTACCTTTTGAAGTTATTATTATCTTACTTATTTCATTCTGCTTGAAATACAACTGCTTCTTTCCATGAATTCAGAGACAGTAAGCTCCTCGAAAGCAGGAAGTCATATCTTTTTTCACTCCTATGTCTGCCTATTTGTACTAGTTTCCTAGGGTTGACAAAATAAAATCATAGAAACTGGTGGCTTAAACCACAGAAATGCCCTGTGTCTCAGTCCTGGAGGCTGGAAGTCTGAGGTCAAGGTGCGGACAGAGCCATGCTCCCTCCGAAGGCACTAAGGGAGGGTGTGCTCCTGCCTCTCTCCTCACTCCTGGTAGTTTCTTGGCTTGTGACAGCAGAACTCTAATCTTCACATGGAGTTCTCCCGTGTGCCTGGTCTCGGTGTCCAAATTTATCTTCCATAAAGACAGTCACTTTGGATTAGGGCCCACCCTAATGACTTCATCTTAACTTGATCATCTGCAAAGACCCTATTTCCAAATAAGGCCACATTCACAGAGACTGGGGGGGTTGGGGCTTCGACATATTTTGGAGGGGGTGGGGGGAGGGAAGCACAATTTAACCCATAAATATCCCATGTCCAGCAAAGAGTCTTACAGTTATCAGGTGTTCAATTAAGGTTTGTTAAAGACCTTGAGGGCCCCTAGTGAGACCTGGCTTCTAGCCAGTGTGTTTGAGACCCTCCACCCACAGACAGGGATGAGGTGAGTGAACGTTGTCTGGTGGACGCATCATTCTCTGCTAAATCTCTGCAGGGCTGGTGGGTGGAGAGGGGTTGTAGTGAATACAGGTTATCTTCTCTTCGAAAACAGCATTTTCTCCCAGGAAGGTTATAATGCCCTTGGGCTCATCTGTAGATAAGAAGAAAGGGATTGGGGCTGGCTGTTTGTATGGCAATGGTGTTGGGCCAAGAGGTTGTAAACATGCCATCCTGTGGAATGTGTCTGCCTGCTTAGCTTGGCAGATTCCTCAAGGACTGGATGAGCTCCAGCCAATGTCCGAGGAGTCTCTGCCTCCTTACTTGGGGCCCAAGAGAATCTGTCCTGCTGTCCAGAGTCCACTCCTCTGTGCCTTCTTCTCCTGCCCTCAGTACTGGCCTCAGGGAAGAGTTCTTTTATTCTGTTTTTAAAATTTAGACACCTATCTTAGATGCCTGGTACTTTCTGCATCTCATGTCATTCGATCTTTACCATAGTACCATGATGCAGGGTTCTCATTTAATTGCAGAACACATCATATATAAAATGAACACATTTTATCTGTAGGACTTTAAAAATAGTAATGAAATTGGTAATCACTGCCCAGGATAAGAAACAGAACATTACCAGTATCTTAGAGGCTTCTGTGGACCTCTCTCCAATTATATCGTCCTTCTTCCCTGCAAGAGAAACATCTGAATTTTATTAATAATACCCCTGCTTTTCTTTATAGTTTGCCAACTATGTGTATGCATCTCTTAGAATATAATACTTAGCTTTGCCAATTTTTGTTCTTTCTATAAATGAAATCATATATAAATGGAATCATACAACTTATTTCTTTTGGTCATCATTATGTTTTTTTAAATTCTTCCATATTAATACCTGCGATAGTAATTCAATTATTTTCTTGGCTGTGTAATTTTCCATTGTGTAAATATACCAGCATCTATTTATTCTATTCTTTATAGACATTAGGAGTGTTACCAATTGGAGCTATTGTGAAAAATGCTGTTAGGGACAACTTTCTACATGTCTTTTAGTGTATAGGCATTTTCTCTAGGCTACATGCTAGGAGGTATGAAGGATGAGATCAGAATATGAACATTTTAATTTTACTAGATAATGCCAAAGTGTGTTTGAAATGCTAATGCTAAGTTAAACTTCTGCTAACAGTAGGTTAGAGGTTTCATTACTTCACAGCCTTGCCAATAACTGGAATTATCAGAATTAAAATTTGGCCATCCAGTGGGTATGAACTTACAATTTTTTAAAATATATATTTATTGATTTCAGAGAGGAAGGGAGAGGGAGAAAGATATAGAAACATCAATGATGAGAAAGAACCATCAATTGGCTGTCTCCTGCATGCCCCCCACTGGGGATAGAGCCCACAACCAGGAATCCAACCTTGAGACCCGGTTCATAGGTCAATTTCAACCACTGAGCAACACCAGCCAGGATAAAATTATAATTTTAATATGTATTTTCTGGATTACTAAAAAGAATAAGCACTATTGAAGTTTAACTCCTCTCTCATGAAGTGCAACTTTTTGTTTATTTTGCTACTGGGTTCTATTGTCATTTTCTTATTGATTTATAGAAATTTTTAATATACTCTGGATACTAGAGTATATTGATTATTGAGTGTATGTGTTGAAATATCTTCTTCATATTTTCACTTCTTTTTTTTTTCCTCTCTCTCTCTCTATACAGTGTCTCTTGATGACAGACATTTAACAGAAGTGAATTTATTAATATTTCTTTTCTGGTTTATTTTTTTGTCTCTTGCATAAGAAATCTTTCTTTACCCTTAAAGTATCATAAAGTTATTCTTCTAATTTATCTGCTAAAAGATTTATACCTTTACCTTTCATATTTAAGGCATTATTTCACTTGTACTTAATGTTTAGGAATGACTTTCATTGCTGCTGCTGAGAAGAGTCGATTGTAACTATTGGACCTCTGAAGGTAACCTATGTTTTCTCTCTGACTGTTTTTTATTGAGATATAAATCACATACAATAAAATTCACTTTTTTAAAGTGCACAATTTAGTGCTTTTTAGCATATTCATAATCATACAACCTTCACTACTATCTAACTTTAGGACATTTTCATCAACTCTCCCCCACAAACCCTGCATCCCTTAGATGTCATTCCCTATTACCTCCTTCTTTCTGCCCTTGAAAACCACAAATCTTTCTGTCTCTTTGGATGTGCCTATTCTGGACAACATATGAATGAAATTATACACTATGTGTGGGCTTTTATGACTGATTTCTTTCACTTAAGCATAACGTTTTTATGGTTTACCCATGTTGTAGAGTGTATCAGTACTTCATCTCTTTTTATGGCTGAACAATATTCCATTGTGTGGATATACCACATTTTGTTTATTCATTTATCTGTTGATAGACATTAGGGTTGTTTGTTTTTAGCTAGTATGAGTAATCCTGCTATGAATGTACAAGTTTTGTGTAGATGTTTTCAATTGTATTGAGTGTATATTTAGCAGCTGAATTGGCATATTAATTCTATGTTTAACATTTTGAGGACCTGCCAAACTGTTTCGCAAAGTGGCTACATTATTTTCTCTGATAGCTTTTAGTATATTTCTTTTTATTTTATTTTATTATTTTTTTTAATATATTTTATTGATTTTTTACAGAGAGGAAGGGAGAGAGATAGAGAGTTAGAAACATCGATGAGAGAGAAACATTGATCAGCTGCCTCCTGCACATCTCCCACAGGGGATATGCCCGCAACCCAGGTACATGCCCCTGACCGGAATCGAACCGGGCCCTTCAGTCCGCAGGCCGACGCTCTATCCACTGAGCCAAACCGGTTTCGGCATTATTTTATTTTTTATTGTTTAAAGTATTACATATGTTTCCTTTTTCCCCCATCGACCCCTCCCGGCCACTCCCACCCCCAGGACAAGCCCCCACCGCCCCAGTGTCCATGTCCATTGGTTATGCTAATATGAATGCATGCAAGTCCTTTGGTTGATCTCTTATCCCCTCCACCACCACCACCACCCTCCTCTGCCTTCCTTCTGAGGTTTGACAGTCTGTTCGGTGTTTCTCTGTCTCTGGATCTATTTTTGTTCATCAGTTTATGTTGTTCATTATATTCCACAAATGAGTGAGATCATGTGATATTTATCTTTCTCCGACTGGCTTATTTCGCTTAGCATAATGCTCTCCAGGTCCATTCATGCTGCTGCAAATGGTAAAAGCTCCTTCTTTTTTATAGCAGTGTAGTACTCCATTGTGTAGATATACCAGTTTTTTAATCCACTCATCTGCTGATATTATTTTTTATTCTTTGGTAGTCTGTAGTTTTATTATTATAGGTGGATTTTTAAAAACTCTTCTTAAGAGTCATTGGGATTCCTGAATCTAAAGGTTGAAGTATTTAAATTATTCTGAAAAAAATCTCAGCCATTACCTCTTCAAATACTGTTTCCTCTGCATTTTTTCTATCATTTTCTCTAATAATAAAAGTATACTAGACCTCAGTCTATTCCCATTTGATTTCTTAGAATTCCCATCCCTTTATCATTCTGTGCTGCATCCTGGGCAATTTCTTCACTCCTGTCTTCCAGTTCACCAGTTTTCTCTTCAGCTTCAGTGCCTTATATGGGTCATCCATTGAATTTTAAATTTCAATTAATATTTTTTTTATTTCTAGAAGCCCTTTTATGGCTCCTTTTCAAATTCACTCATGTTTCCTGCATATGTTTGCAAGCTTTTCATTTTTTCTTGAAGCAATTAAACATAATTTTCCAATATTGCGTCTAGTTGTTCTGATTCCTGGAAACTGCAGTCTAGCTTCCGCTCTTTCCCCTCCTCATTCTTAGTCGCTCGCTTTCCTAGGCGGCATGTTGTTTTATTTTTCTGTGAGTTGCTCATTTTCTGAAATTTAGCTGAAAGTTTTCTTTAAGGCCTGGATTGAAGTTGAGTTCCTCTCAGAAGATTCAAATTGCTTCTGCCAGTCTCCTGGGGGCATCAATCTGGTCTTACTTTAAGTTGAATTTTTCACTCAACGTTTTTTGACCACACAGGTGGCACGAATTTAGACTGATAAATCCTTACGAAGGCTCAGTAGTGATTCCAGTCTTGGGGGAGAAGTTGTTTTGTCCCTTTACCCAGGAAGTAGGTCAACACAAGCAAGTCCCGTCCCCTAGTTCTCTCCTTCTGTGTGGCAGGTTTTTTTCTCGCTCATGCCTTGGGGATCTCAGCTGGTGCCAGGGTGTCTTATTCAGTCTCCACTTTGGGGAAGCTCTAGGCCAGCGGTTCTCAACCTGTGGGTCGCGACCCCTTTGGCGGTCGAACGATCCTTTCACAGGGGTCGCCTAAGACCATCCTGCATATCAGATATTTACATTACGATTCATAACAGTAGCAACATTACGGTTATGAAGTAGCAACGAAAATAATTTTATGGTTGGGTCACAACATGAGGAACTGTATTTAAAGGGCCAGAAGGTTGAGAACCACTGCCTAGGCTTTATCTCCTGCCTCTGGAGTCCTGTACATACGTCAAAGTGGAAGTTCAAGTTTCCTGGCCTAAGCCAGGGTGAAATTCACCTTGTTTCTCAGTGACCTCTGGGTTCCTGCTGTTTACTTCCCTTTGGGGATTCATAGAATCTTTACTTTCAAGCACTTTAACAATGTGCTTATTAAAAACAAACAAACAAAAAACAATAAGAACCAACACACTTTGTTTTCTCCTTCATTTTAGTTTCTTTGGTTGGAAGGGTCACTCAGGGGATCGAGTTAGTTACACTGCCAGAAACTGAAACCCAGGTGGTCTTCTCCAGATGAGGACCATGAGGATTAGTTTATCCAAGTCCAAAAGCCAGCAAGTGAGTAGTGCCAACACCTGGACGGAGCCACAGGTAGCCTGACCTCTCACACAGCTCTCTCCATGGTGGACAGTGAGAGGGATCTGATTTAAAGCTAGAGACTCTCAAGTAAAGGTCTCAGGGAGGCTTCTGTATTCCCTGGGAAAATGGAAGTTGATATCTGGCAAGTTTGCATGTTTTGTAAAGTAGGAAGAGGCAGGGGGTAGGGACCTTCATAGAACCAGGCAAAGTCAGGACTTTGACCTAAAGGTTCTCCCTTTATGTCTTCATTCAATAGACATTTATTGAGTAATGTGTTGTTCCGGGGGGAGTCACTGAAAGTGAGACCCAATGTTTGCATTCACGGAGCTTACAGCTGGTGGCAGAGACAGAGGAGCGGACCAGACTTGTAAAGCTAGGGTGGCTGCCTCAAAGGGGTAGGCACTGGATGCTGCAGCAGCACCAGGAAGAGAGGGCTCAGGGAGGGATTTTTGGAAGAAGTGACATCCAAACTGAGACCTGAGGGCAAGCAGGGATTGGCCAGGCGGAGAGAAGAGGCCACAGTGTGCCACATGCAGGGATCCTGGGCCCAGGAGTTAAGGTGAGGAGTGGGCAAGACAAGGCCGGAAGGTGGGCAGGGGAGATGGAAAGGGTCTTATCTGTCACCTTAAGAAGGTTGGACTCTGCCTGGAGGGAAATAGGGAGCTATAGAGGGTTTTTGCTTTTTTAAAGGAGAATTCATTTAGAGAAATTGCTCTGGCTGCATTACGGGGAATGGGTTTCAGGGGGAAATGTAGTCATGGTGGCAGGGGACTGAGACATAGTATTTAGGAAATGGGCTTTGAAACAGACCTGAATTCCAATCCTGACTCTATTACTTTAAGCAAATTACATACCCTCCTTTGCCTCAGTATTTTCATCTATAAAGCAATAGTACAATAGGATCAACCTTATAGAGTTGTGAGGCTTAAATGACTTTTTACATGTATAGTACCTTTGACAATACTTAACATATATTAAGTGCTTGATCCTATTGTGTGTTTTTTAAAATATATATTTTATTGATTTTTTACAGAGAGGAAGGGAGAGGGATAGAGAGTTAGAAACATCGATCAACTGCCTCCTGCACACTCCCTACTGGGGATGTGCCTGCAACCAAGGTACATGACCTTGACCAGAATCGAACCTGGGACCCTTCAGTCCCCAGGCCAGTGCAGTCCCCAGGCCAACGCTCTATCCAGTGAGCCAAAACGGCTAGGGCCCTATTGTTATTTGAATAAACAGGACTCAGTTTTGATTGAATAGAAGAGGTGGGGGAGATAAGAGTCCAAAATGGTTGATGGAGTTTGAAGCCATAAGGAACCCAGATGGAGGTGCAAGTTAACTCAATGAAAGGAGCCACTGGGGCATTCATGGAGAGATGCCTCATTTCAGCTGGTGTCCTTGCTTTCTCCTCTTTTATCCCTGAAACAAGAGAAGGGCATGAAGAATTGGGGGACGTGATAGTAAGATGCAGTTTCTGCCCTTCAGGGACTAACAAAACTGTTAAGTGCTTTGCTAGAAGAACCCACAGGGTGCAGATGGGATGGCTCCTGAGCGGAATTGTGAAGCTGATGGGAAGCAGGGAGAGGAATGAGGCAGGGGCGGTTCTAGGGAGAGGGGAAGCTTTCAAAAGCAGAGCAGCAAGAGAACAGTCCAGCTGGAGCAAAGTTGAGGAGGGCAACAGTGGGAGATAAAACGGGGAAAAGGCCGGGGTCTGATTCTGTAAATGGTACTATAGAATTCAGAACCTACTTCCTCTTCTCAGCTCCTACAATGAGCCGTTGACTTTTCTTCTTTCTCCTTTACCTTTTCTGGAAAACCTGAATGTCTCCAACACACAAGATGCTCTTGCCCATTGCTGGCACGTAATGAAAATAGTTAATAGCAGGTCTACTTTATCAGTGTGGTAGGTCGGTACACACTGTCTTTTGGGGGCCTGGACTCCTCTGTAATTCTACATAAAAGGGGTTCACTCCAGGGAGCGGAGTCGAGGCCTGGCTACCTTTCCCTCTGTGGGACCCTCAGGACAGGTGACGGGCTGTGATGGTAACGAGAAAGCCTCTCTGTTCCTCTTCACGTGTCGGGTCTGTGGCAAGGAGCCAGCCAGCACCCTGGACTTCGCTCACCGTCCAGCTCACAACATAATTTGTTCTTTCCGCCTTCGAGACTTGGTAGAGCCACCCAAAATTTCAGCCAAAAATGTAGCTGCAGGCCAACACTGACAGAACGTCCTCATGATTTTCCAACATCAGGAGTGCAGGTGTGCTGGTCCTGGCTCTTTGCAGACCTCAGTTACTGTGAACTGCCTGCAGCAGCCCCACAGCAGCCTCCCCCATCTCCACCCCCAGATTCAGCCCGATGAGTCATGGGCTGCTGATTGCACATGCCCAGTGAAATTTCCTGAAAACCTGCACATTGGTGTGTGTCAAATAGTTGGTCTACCTGGAGTGATGGTCAAGCTAGCCAGGGCATTTCCCAGAGTCACTGCTGTTCTCCCAGGCGGATACTGACTCCTGACGCCACCTGCTCATTCAGTATTGGGGAGGCAGCAGGTTTCGTGGAAAGCCAGACCTGGGTCCAAATCCTAGCACAGCCACTTACTAGTGTGGCCTCAGACAAGTTAAGCCTCTCTTTCCTCACTAGTAAGAGCCCCTATAAAATAGAGATGATAATAACTAATTTGAAGCATTATTAGAAGGACTAGAAACAATAATGTAAGAGCCTGACGTGTAGTAAGTATTCAGAAATTGACAGCTGCATAGCATTTGGTAAGGTCATAGCATTTGGTAAGGTTTGCACCGTAGGGCATTGGACTGCATGATCTCAGAGTTTCTGAGAACAGAGCTAGCCATCGGTGCTGGCATGCCCAGTTTCCTGCCCGGCCAGGCAATGAGGTAGGCTGGTGGTAGGGGGACGGTGGGGAGGTGATCGGACCCTAGACTCCAGTGTTTCTCCTGATTCTTAAGTCAGGTCTCATAGGACAGTAAGGAGATTAAAGGGCAAGTCTTTGTCAATGGTTCACCCTTTCTTTGGGCAGAGGCACAGACTCCCCATGTTCATAAAACCCTTCTGTCTTCTTTATGAACCACTTTTATAGCTTCCCCAAGGCTAATATTTAATACATAATTTTATAATTAGCACTTCCCAGTCACCATCTCCAACTGGTCTGCAACAACCTCGGGCACTGCAATGTGATAGAATCTTTAACACTCCCTTTCCCACCCCACTTCATGCAACACCGCCCCTACCCCCGCCCCACAGAGTTGCCTGAGAAGGAGGATGCAGGAGGAATTTGTCCCCTCATTCCTTGTGGGTCATTTCCTCACTCACTGCAGGTTGTATCTCAATCCCAGCTGCAGTCTTCTGGACCCTTTCTGGACAGGGAGTGTCAGATGTAATGCACATGTAACTCACCTTTCCGGTCTGCAAGCTTAAAATCCCCTCCACAGTTTTGCCTGAGCAGCCTGCAGGAATGCCAGGAGAAAACAGGATGCTGCAAGGCTCCTCAGGATAATCCTGTGGGATTTGAGCAATCTTCCCAGCCAGACGTTACAATGTGTTAACACCCTTGTGAGTCATGAACTAACTCATGGTCAACTCTGTTTGGAGAACAGGATGAATAATTGAGAGTAACTGGGTGTTTGCCTGAATCTGGACCTAACTCAGTATTTATTCTGTTTTCTTGTCTGTTTTCGCCTAAAACAAACATGTCTAGTTTCCCATCTTCCACATTTCTGCCTAATCCTTCACTGGCTCTTAGAGGAAAGTCCAACATGTTTCACCCAGTCTAAAGACTCCGTTGGGTGGTCCTGCCTACTTCTCCAGCATCTTTATGCTGAGCCAGAAAAACTGGACATGAGGGCAACCACATCCTTTGGGTGAAGAGGGTGGTATACATGCCTAAAAGCCATAAACTTAATTATTTTTTTACTTTTTCTTTTAAAATAATTTTAGACGTATAGAGAGGTTGCAAAAATAAAACAAGTTTTCCCACTAACATCCTTTTTTCTCTGTTCCAGGATCCAACCTGGGATCCCACACTGTATTTCGTTTCAGGCCTTTTCAGTTTCTTTCCATCTGTGACAGTTTCTCAGTCATTTGTTGTCTGTCATGACGTTGACTAATTTGAAGAGGACTAGTCAGTTATTTTGTAGACTGTCTCTCAATTTGGATTTGTCTAATGTTTTCTCATGGTTAGATTTTTGGCAAAAATACCGCAGAGGTGATGTTATGCTCTTCTCAGTACATCATATCAAGGGGGACATGATGTCAGTATGTCCTATTTACTGGTGATGTCAACCTGGATTCCTGACTAGAATAATCTTCTCTTTATGCTTAGCTTCTAAACATACCATTTCTCTATTCCTCTTCTCCAATTATCTTTATTCCTTTGGTAAGCTCATCCTTTTCCGTGGGTTTGAGTATCACCCATCTATACCCTAAATATACTAAAATTTATATTTTGACTCTGGATCTCTCCTTTGAACTTTAACCCATATGTCCAATAGTCTATTCAATCTTTCCACTTGGATATCTAATAAGGATTTCAAACCTAATGTTCAGAATCAAACTGCTGAATTTCTAGCAGTTTTCTACATCTTAGTGAATAGCAACCCATCTTTCCAATAGGTCAAGCGAAAAGTCATTCTTTACTTGGTGTCATCCTTTACTCCTCTCTTTCTTTCTCACTATACCCAATCCATCTGAAAATGTTGCTGCTTCGACATTCAAAATCTATCCACTTCTTATCACCTTCACATCAACCACACTAATCTAAACCACCACCATCCTCTTGCACTTGGACTATTGTAATTGTCACCCACTGATGTCCTTGATGTTGGCCTTGTCCCTTTAGTGCAGCGGTTCTCAACCTGTGGGTCGTGACCCCTTTGGCGGTCGAAGGGGTCGCCTAAGATCATCCTGCATATCAGATATTTACATTACAATTCATAGCAGTAGCAACATTACAGTTATGAAGTAGCAATGAAAATAATTTTATGGTTGGGTCACAACATGAGGAACTGTATTTAAAGGGCCAGAAGGTTGAGAACCACTGCCCTAGTGTCTTTTCTCATTACAGTCACAGTAATCTTTCAAAAATGTAAATCAGATTATGTAACTCACTTGCTCAAAACCCTTCAATAGTTTCCCAGCCCACCTAGTTAAGGGATAAAAACTTTTTGCAATGGCCTACCAGGCCCTACATGATCCAATTTGCCACCTTCCCCCATCATAGCTCTGTGATTTCATCTCTTACTGCTCTTGCCCTTGCTGTCCCTTGAAAATCATCAAATGTGCTCCTGCTTCATGTTTTCAGTCCTCTCTTTCAGTAATCCCCCACTTAGTAAATGGTAGCTCCGAAAACCCAGCTGTACAAATTGGAGCCCCATAATAATCCTTGACACTTCCCTCTCCTTCATGTCCAATTCATCATCAAATCCTGTGCTTTTTCTCTCACATAGACCGTGCTCAAAATTGTCAACTTCTCATCTCTCCTGCTAGAACCCAGGTTCCTATTATTTCTCCTCTCTGACCTCTTTGATGACTGCCAATCGCTTCTTCTACTGCAGCCCAAGAAGACTTTTCGAACTACAAATATAATCAAATCGTAGTCTACCTACATCCTCCTTAATGGCTTCCCACTGCTGGTAAATGCAAACCACAATGCTTAACAATGCCTACACAGCGCTCCTGGTGTGGTCTGACCTTTCCATACCCCTCCCACGCTGGCCTTCTCTCCACTCCTCACAAGGCACCATGCCTCCCTTGCTACGGCCTGCTTCTCTATTTGGAAAAACATTCCACCCACCCCATCGTGGCCCACTCCCAGCCCTAGTTGAGACCAATACACACTCACACTGTAAATAAATTATCATTTTTCCAGAGGAGTCTCCCCAAGTCCTCAGTCCAGAGGAAGTTCCTTTGTTTTATATTATCAAAAACCTTCCTTCTTTCCTATGGAATGCTTATATAGCTTATAATTGCATGTACAGTATTGGGATTACCTATTAGATTGTGAATCTTATTATAGCAAGGAGCAAAGTGCTTGACACACAGGTGGCACTCAATAAATATATATTGAATGAATGGATTAATTAAAATAAAATCATGCTTTTAAAAGACAGGTCTGACAAAACAATTAATAGAAGGAAGAGACAATGAAGGGAAGGCATTCTGTATAATTAGGAGGCCCACAGAGTTACACAGGCCAAGAAAGAGGAAATGAAGTTAAACTAGAGTGTTGAGAGGAACTGTCTCTGGGGTACTGTATTGTGCTACTGATATACCAGGTCACCCACAAACAGCCCAGCAATGCTGTGCTCAGTGCCAGCTGCTCAGCCCAAATGTGGTGGATGGTTACCACATGCCTGGCATGTCAGCAGTCTCAACCCTGAGGGGAGTTCTGTGGCGAGGACAAAAGGCACTTTCTAGGACACCTTGTCTGTTAAAAAGAAAAAGCCATTTGAGTGACAAAGAAATTCGAGCACTGTTTTGCCATCCTCTGGACACAGGTTTCATAAACAAACTGGTTCCTGTGTGTGTGTGTGTGTGTGTGTGTGTGTTCTGAACAGCCTCTGATGTAGTTGATTATATTTTTGATTCAAATGATTCCATTACTACAAGAAGCAACTTCATTACCAGGAGGGCCCAGAGCCCAGACTATACTAGCTCCCTGTCATATAATTTAGCCTCAGTCATACCTCAGACAGTATTTATACAAGGTCACTTCTTCAAACCATGTCTAGCCTTCCCAAATGACAATATTATTTATGCCAAATGCTTCTCCTCGGGGATGGAAAACTGCCAGCTTGGTTTAATAGGCTATACGGACAGGCTAGAAAAACATCATTTGTAGCACACACAGTTTATGCATTTAGTGTATAACTAGGAGCACAGACTGATCATTGGAAACATGGCCGAAAGCTGGCCTCAGGAAAAAAAGCCACAAAAGCACTAAGGTTTGGATCTTTCCTCTCTGATATTAGTTTTGGAAGCCCTAGGTTCAGCCAGAATTATGAATGCACAAGAGAGAGCTGCCTCAGACTTCAGTGGCTACCTGAATATCCAAAATAGGGGGGAAACCTGCAAAAGGAAATTTAACTTGGGCGTCTGTGCCCAGCAGCCATCCTCATGTGGTTGCAAATTAATGTGACCATCCAGTGGAACAGGCAGCCCAGGGGCCCTTAGTAACAGAGAACAGTCTAACCCATTGATGTTAATTTACCAAATTATTCACATCCCACAATCTGGAATAGAAATCAGCAGCCAAAAAAATGCCTCCTCTACACCTCAGTCAAAACACCTATAAAAATCTAGATACCAGGAGGCAAAGTCTGGAACATAAACTACTCCATCCTGTTGCCAATGAGTTATTAAAATACAGAATGATGGAGCTGCCAGGGGTGTCTGGGCTAGGAACAAGCTCCATTCTTGGTGGTGTCTTTAATAAGACATTTGGTCAAAATATGTTGGTGACAACTCTTTTCTCTTAAAATCTAGTTAACGATACTAGTCATATATTCCACTTATTTCCTTGTGGACCCCTGGGACTTGAAAATCTCTCTGGTAGAGAGTTAACAAACTTCAGGATACCGAGCTTTCAAATAGTGTAACCTATCTGTCCAGACTCACATGACTTGTTGATGATATAGATCACTAATGAACAATCTATTCACTGTTGTCCTCTAAATAGATGCTTACTACTCCTACATAAAACTGCTGCATCTAAGCCCTGACCATTGTGCTTCAGTGTTTAGCGTGTCGGCCCATGCACCGAAGGGTCCCAGGTTCGATTTCCGGTCAAGGGCACATACCTGGGTTGCAGGTTCAATCCCGGGCCACAGTCAGGGAGAGTGGGGGAGTCAACCAATTAATGTGTCTCTCTTAAATTGATGTTTCTCTCTCTCTCTCTCCCTCTCTCTCTCCCTCTCCTCTCCCCTCCCTCTCTCTCTTCCACTCTAAAAATAAATGGGGAAAAAGTATCCTCAGGTGAGGATTGACAAAACAACAACAACAACAAAAAAAAACTGCATTTAATTTAAGTTTTAGAAAACAAAAATGTCAGATTATGAAGAGGTTTCAAAGGGACAAAATTGCTCCTTTGTATTAATAAACTTGGAGTGGTCTTATTCTTTAAAATGCATTTTAAAGGCTGTTGTATTTTTGTTTTCAAGAGCTATCACCAAAGGAATTGTTTCCCATTGGCTCAATATTCATTAGTACTTAATATTATTATCTATTAATAATAATAACATTAACACTTTATGATGAACATACCCTTAGCCAACAATTCCATGCCCAAGAATTACTTCAGAACAATAATTAAAGAGATATGCAAAGGTGTGTGTGAAAAGACATTCACCACGGAATTATTTATTATTGGTATTAAATGTACAATAGAGAACTGGTTAAACAAATTAGCCGTGTGATGAAATACCATACAATCATAGAACTATCATATTACAAAAGTTCACCATATAATAAGTAAAAAAAGGAAACGAAAAAATAATATATACCAACTATATGTCCAGACAGAATGGTATCAACGTGTTTACCCATGCCGGAGCGTCCCGAGCTCCCCCCCCCACCCCCCGTCCCCAACCCCCGGTGATGTGGGTGGTCTCTGAGAAGGAAGCTGAGGAGGTGACACTGATGTGACTTCATTTGTGTCTGCAGGCAGGTCAGACTTAGGGACATTTGGACAACAAGAACTTTTACTTACGCTTTTATTGTTGAAGTAATTTGCTTCCTACCTGACATGATCCAGGCAAGGAAGGGATGGCACGAGCATTTTCGCTGTCCTACCCCAGTGGTGGTTTGCACAGGGCCTGTGTGAGACTCTGCCCGTTCCTCCCTCGGAGTCGCTTTCCCTAAGTCTAGAGCGAGGAGCTGACTTCAGTCGCATAGGAGATCCCTGTGTCCGCAACAGTAAAACACTGCCATATGGTTTCGAACATTACGGCACTCATGGGTAACTCCTGAAACATCTTCATGCCCCTAGGATCCTACAGCGTTGAGATTTATTAGAATATTGTAAATAAAACTCAGGTAAACAGAAGCATGAAGCAGGAGACCCCACAGACTAAAAAAAAAAGAAGTTGGAAAAATAGACCTGTTTCATCAGCCTCCCTGGCAAGTAGATGTGGCCGATGATTTATTAGAACAGGAGCTTTTTCAAGGCATGATTATAGGGAAGAGAAAGCTGAATGAAGCTTTTGCTTAGGAGCATCTCTGTATGCAGCCGCTCAACTTTGCTATCTCAATGTCCTGTGGGCTCCTCAAGCTCAGTCCATTCGAAGCAGAATCGTTCTCCTCCGCTTTCCTTAGCATCACTGTTTGGATGGCACCCGAACCGAAAAGACAGGTAGAGCAATAGAGGAGGCTACGATCCCTGCAGGCAGGAGCATTGGTCAGGAGCATAATAAGATTGGGGAAGAGTTCCAAGGGCAGACCCTTGGGGACTGGCCCACGTTGGAGGAAGAGGGAGAAAAGGTCAACTCAAAGGGGTCATCTAAGAAGTCAGAGTATGAATGAGTGTCCTCTGCACTAAACCATATAAGCATCGCTGGCTTTAAGATGGAGAGTTTAGTCAAAAATACAGTTTGAAGACAACATAGTTTTGTTTTGTTAAATGCTAATGCATCTTTACTTTGGGGTAAAATAATCATATGTACAGGATAAGGTAAAACAAAAATATACTTACATTTTCCAAGAGCTCAACTATTTCACTCAGGAGGGGAGGGGTAACTTTTTAGGTGGTAATTGAGTAATTACAGGCTTATAAAGGAGGTCCAAAATGTTGAATGAATCAAGAAAAACTTGTAAATGGGTACACCTTGAAAGGCCCCTACTAGCTGTATAGACTAAGTATTTGCATTCTTTAAGGTTAACGTGACATTTTTGCTTGAGCATATTATTAAACGGTAGGAGCTAATGAGAGCTCACTTTTGTTTCCTAGGCTAAGGGTTGTCTGGCTCCTCTGCTTGGAAGTAACCACAGGGCTCCCTCACTCAGCAGCAAGGCAAGAGCACCCTCCAGGACTGGAGGTAGAAAACTGTTGCCTCTGTGGTCGCGAGGCTGGGATCAGACTGGAGTAGTTGTGCAGTCCATTTGGCCCATCTCGGGGACTTTGGCTCTCAAATGGCAGGGCTGTGCAGACTAAACTAGAGGTTATTTTACAAGGACCATCAAAATCTTCATTTGCATGTGTGAAATTCCTGTGGAAAGGCTGGTTTTGAATCAAGCGTGTTGGGCCAGATTACAAATTGAATCTGCCAGTGTGGATGTGAACAGCATCAGCTAGATCTCAGCCCCGCCCACTCAGCCTTTCTCTTCTCTGGCCCAAAGTACTAGCCCGTGGTTTGAATTTCCACACAAGCGACCCCAACATCTGCCATTTGCATTCCAGCTAACAGGAAGACATGAAGCTTTCTTAGAACAAGAAGTCATCAGCAGCCACCACCACAATAATGACGTTCTTTGAGTGCTTACCTTGTGCCAAGTGCTTTACGTGCATTGTCCCTCGGATCCGCACAACAACCCCATGTGGTTTGGTAATATTACCATTTTGCAGGGGAGAGCACTGAAGCTTAGAGAGATTAGGAACAACTCATCCCAGCTCATGAAAGCAGTGGATTGAAATGCAGATAGTTTAACTTCCACATCTATGCTCTCTATCCTTTCTGCCCCATGCCATGTCGCTTCCATATTAGTAGGCTGGCTTCAATTGGCAATTAATAGCAGCAATGAACACGGGGGTCAAAACCAGAAGGTTCTGTGATATGATTAGAACTCAGTTCCCTTTGTTATTTTTTGTCATATAATGGAGCTGTGTGAAATACAGGGAGCCTTCCTACTTGTCAATGGTGATTCTAGTTCTTAAAATATGGACATTATGGCAGAGTATCTGCTCCATCCCTCTAACTCCCAGTAACGGTTCACTCTGTGACTGCCATAGTTTTTGTCTGTGGAATTTAGAGCTTTCTCCGTAGAAGCTTGGGAAAGAGAAAGGAGCCCATAAACAAACTCCTAAATTTGACTGTAGAGAGCAGGTGCCCATAGTGTCGCAGCCTCCTCCCCAACCCCTCTTTCAGGGCTCATGCTAGGGATTGTCAGGGAAAGGGGACCACTTCTTCTTTGGCTTAGAGATTCTTCAGAGTCATCAGCACACGCGTGGTCTTAGAGGTGTGTGACCCAGGGAACAACGTAGCACAGTAGTGACACATTTCCCAGTTCTTGGTCCCTCCAGACATATGGAGGGGGGTGTCCTGTAGTCATCACCTGGACAGCAGTCTGGCAACTGATGGCCAAAGTGGTTTATAACATCTGGATAACTGTTTCCAGATGTGGCCTTCCACTGAAATACTTGATTAAAAGTTTCACACTCCGCATCTTGAAATAACTGACATGCACAGAGAGTTTCTATCATCTGGACCCAGAGTGGAAGCAGCAGGACCCTTGCAAACATGAGAGCAAGAACAGTGCATAGAATCTCAACAGCCCAAGAAATCCGTGAGGCCACGTTGTCTATGGGGGCCCTCATTAAAGTCAAGCCAATGGAACTAGACCTGAGCCTGGAGGTAGTAAAGTGGACTGAGCAGAGTGAGAACTTGGGAATCACACAGATTTGCATGCACACACAGACTCCACCATCACCAGCAGGGACTTCAGCAAGGACTCCGCCTCTGGGAGCCTCAGGTTTCTCCTCTGTAAAATGGGAATGCAACAGTCCTCAGGAAGGGGTTGGGATATGCCTGGAACATAGCAAGAACTCAATACATAGCTGTTTCTCTTTTTAAAAAAATTATTGATTGAGTCTATAAATTGAGTCTAACACAATTTTACTGTTATTTCAAAACTGTTAGCAAAACACCCGTAGGACTGAAAGTTTCATTTCACCCTTTATATAGAACATTAAGATTTTTAAAGCACAAACAATAGCAGCAGATGTTTATAATGTGTCCTTTTGAAGAGGAGCTCAAACAATTTCCCATTAAATAAAAAAAAAAAATCTCTGAATTTGACTTAAAAACAGATTCAGGCCAATCCTGACCACCGCTCCCCCTCCCCCAAACAGCATCCTGTGGTCCCTCACATCCTCTGGAGCTAGACAACCTGATGTCGCACAGAAAAGGGATTCCAGCTACACTGAAGGTTGAGACTCACCAAATCTGTAAATGGATCAGATAAAATTATCCCCATGTAATAAGTCCAGGGAGGTTAAGTAATGTTTTAAGTGTTCGGTTGGAGGTTTAGTCCAAATGAGTAGGCTCATTTTATTCACTACAGCCTCCCCCCTGCCCCTTTATTCTGAAAACCATTATCAACCTAATAATGGCTGTAATTTATGGAGCATCTGCCCTACTCCACGGCGGTGATACACACTTTTCCTACACTGTTTCCATCTAATCTTCTTTATGATCTGCCTGTAAAGCAGGCATTATTATCATCCCCCTTTTTCAGGTAAGGAAATTGTAGCCCAAAGAAGTTAACTGGCTTAACCACAGGTCATAAAGCCAACCAGCAGCAGACATGGAATTTGAACCCGTTAGTCTAGCTCCAAAGGCTTCTGCCAACAGCTTTGAAACGTCACCTTACCATGCGGTGAGCAAAAAGCTAGCGAACACGGTTTTCCCCACTCGCCTGAGATCGCTAGAGTAGTTATTCTGTGGTGTCCCTTGTTCACTGTGTCCACAAACTGGGCTCTGTCCACTGTTGCTTGTTGTCTCTAGAGTACCTTTTTTTTTGTCCCGAGGGCTGGACAGGTGTGCAGTACAATGGTTCCCTTTTCTCCCATCTGCTTCTCCTGGTGCAGCCAGGCCCCAATCCGTCACGGGCGGCTGCTCCCCACATGTGCTCGCAGCCCCATTGATGAGAAATGGCAGAAGCAGGTATTAAAGGTGGAGGTTCTGGCTTACTGCTCTGAATGTATTAAAAACCATTCCCAGACTCCACATAAAGAGTTTTACACACACAGCACATACGATGCAAGGGAGACAGAGAAGCAGACATGGGGATAACCACAGTGAGACAAGTAACCACAACAGAAGTCTGGAGAGACGGGCGCAAGGAAAAGCTACTTTCACAGACCAGGTGATGGATCGCCTCCTCCGCAGACAGACAGACAGCTCAAGATACTTATTTTTATAAAAAGTTGACAGAAAGAACTCCAGACATCCAGGCCTGCTCTCTCCTCAGCCTTGGGTCCAGAGCTGACTCAGCCCTCTCTGTTTCCCTTTGCCGGGCGTTGAGTTATTCCATGCATTCATGCTAATTATCCACAGCCCGCTCCTTTCTTTTCTCACAGGTCGTTTAAATGTCTGCTCGTCTGGGTTAGAAGCTGGGCGGATGCTGAATTCCCTTCTGCAGTCCTCCCCAGCGCTGCGCGTCTCATACCGAGGGGATTGTTTGTGGGGGAGATTCTTTCCATTTACAGGTCCTTCAGATGGTTACCCCAAAGACTGTGTTCTGCTAGGCTCTTGAAGACAGTGCTCACTCTATTGATTGAGTATGCAGTAGCCAGATAATGTCCACAAGCCATCTCCTTTAACACTGATAATAATCATACTGGGTAGGTATTAGCCCCATTGTACAGATCAATAGCACGAGGGACGAGGAAACCACATTGCACACTGACTTCCTCAGGGTTTCTTCAGCCTCCAGGGGGCAGAGTGATATGGTGAAGGGAACTACTCCTCGGCCAGGAGACCTGAATTCGTGGCCTGGACACCAAACTGCTCTGTGATCTGAGCAAGACTCGTCACCTCTGTGCACCTCTGCTTATCTAAGTAAACATTAGGAGGCTGGACTAGGCGATTTCTATGTACAGTACATGTGACTCCCTCTTCCTCTCACTTTCTACGGCTATTGACAATTTTCATATTATAGTGAATATTAACAATGTCAGACTCTCGAAGAATAAAGTCCAAAACACGGCTAGGCCATCAGCCCGGAACTGATGTCCTTCATCACCCAGCTCTGGAGAGGCGCGCATCCAACAGTGTGTGATAGCAGATTCAAGCAGCTGTAACGCGCTATCCTTTCCAGGGTAACTTAGCATGCGAGAGCTTTTAACGACTAATTAAAGCAGAACATCAAACCCTGTGGCATCAACACAGATGCAGTTGTTTTGCCAGCTTGGACCTGAGAGGTTTCCTTTTAGAAAATAGATACTTGGTTTTAGTTATTTATTGAAAACCACCCCAAAACCAGTGGTTGACAACTATTTACTATGATCTTTCCTGGCTCTAAGCCATAGGTCTGGGGCTTTTAGGGCCCAGCTGGGTGTTCTCTTTTAGGGTCCCTCATAGAATTTTGGTTACATGGAGGCAGAGGCTGGAGACTTCTAAAGATTTCTTCATTCCCATGTCTGGCATGTGGGCTGGGATGACTGTGGATTCACTAGTCATATCTCTGTCCACGTGGCTTCTCCCTGTAGCTACCTTGTCCTTGCAACATGGTGGTCTCGAAGTACTCAGATTTCTTTCTTTTTTTAATATATTTTATTGATTTTTTACAGAGAGGAAGGGAGAGGGAGTTAGAAACATCGATGAGAGAGAAACATCGATCAGCTGCCTCCTGCACACTCCCCACTGGGGATGTGCCCGCAACCAAGTACATGCCCTTGACCGGAATCGAACCCGGGACCCTTGAGTCCGCAGGCCGATGCTCTATCCACTGAGCCAAACCGGTTAGGGCGAGATTTCTTATATCATATCTGGATTCCCCCAGAGTAAGCATTCCAAGAGAGCCAGGCAAAAGCTGTAAGCTCTCTTATGACCCAGCCTCACTTATGTATTCTACTGGTCACAGCATTCACAGGTCAGCCCAGACTCAGAGAAGCGGGGCATAGATTCTACTGCTCAGTGGGAGAATGGCTTGTGCATACTGAAAGGGATTGGTGGCAGCTCTCTTGGGGACAAGTTCCTGCACTTGGCCTGACTCAGAGCAGAATAGATTAAAGCCAGTCTCTCTCTCTCTCTCTCTCTCTCTCTCTCTCTCTCTCTCTCTCTCTCTCTTTCTTTCACACATATGCAAACGTATACTTTCTCTCTTAGAGTTTTAAATGATGCTCATAATATTGTGCTCGACCCCAAAAGATGAATACAAAAACATAAAGTGGGACTCCCAGGGAATCCCATAAGGAAGAGGAGGCGATGGAAGGCATTCTTCCACTTCTTTGTGAAACAGCATTAAGTCCTGTCATTACTGGAGAGGGGAAAACAACTAAATTGGGGGAAATGTCTTCAGGAGAAATAGTAAAGGCATGTTAGTGATCTAGTCACGTCCGTCAGGATGGATATTGATATCCCAGTAATCTTAAGACAAATCCAGATATCCATTGGAGATCATCCTTCAGGGAGGGTGAACCCAGCGGGATGCCGTTGCCAGACCCCTTCCCAGACATCCTCACAGATAAGCAGGCCCGACGTGTGGCAGTTTTGACGGGCAGGCTTAAGACCACTGAGAACCAAGCTGAGGATCTGGACAATGTCACTCTAAGGGAAACATCATACACCTCAAAGGGAGACACTGTCCCAATAGCAACCCAGAAGCCAACTAAAACCCTGGAGATGCTGGAATAGAAAGCAGGTGAGATACAAGAGCAGTGGTGAACAGAGAAACGTCTGGATAACATGTTGGGGTGCAAGGAGGCTGGCATAAGGAATTACAGACCCTGAAAGGCCTGGGATTACGTGTAAGAAAAACAATGTCTGCCGCTCCTGGGGAGGAAACAAGACTTAGAGGGCCATCGAGGAAGCAGCCCAGTGATCCTCCAGCTTACGATGCCAGAACAAAGCTAGAATTACTGTGGCTTGGAAGGTGAATCTGAAGGCCCCCAAAAGAAGCATTTCTTTCTTTTCATGACTCAGAGAAAGTCAGGAATGAATTCCCTAAACATGAAACTTAAGGAGGCTTCTGCCTGTATCTGGAATATGTAGGAGTTGTCAGCCGTGCAGTCTGATGGGCACTTCAGGAAGCTCCCTGAGTCTGTGGGGCAGGAGGTGGAACAAAGTTACTTTCCTCTCTGGCTGTGCCTCCACATGGGAATATGAAGCTTGTTCTTTACATTGAAGTACATTTAACACCAGAGCGCCCCAACAAGTCAATCATAATCCACCAGCCAATGGTGGTGGGGGGGAGCACGAACTGGACCTATATTTAGATTACACCCACCTCTCTGGCTCTTAAAGTACCCTCCTGCAATTCTGGTCAACATAAAAATCTGTGAGTCGTTTGAATTCATAGTCTCACGTCTGGGAATTGAATACAACTAAACTAACCACAAGCAGGGAAAATATATGTGCATGAAGATGTTCACAACAGCATTCTTTATAAGTAAACTAACTTGGTGCTTCTCCAACTTTGATGTACTTCACTTGGAGATCCTGAAAGGCAGAAACAGTAGGTCTAGGATGGGGCTTGCAACTCTTCATTTTTAACAAACTCTCGGTGATACTCATGCTAGTGGTCTGCAGGCTTACTTTATATGCACCTAAAACTTTCGAATACTGGTAAGACATAGCTAAGTAAATCATAGTTACATCTCCTTGGAATACTGAGATAAGTGTTAAAATGATTTTGAAAACCAGCAACATGAAAAATTATGTATGATATAACATTAAGAGAAAAACACAGGGCACAAAAATTTCATCCACATTAGCCTAGCAAATGTTAAAGAGAAGCACTGGGGAATATTGGAAAAGAATCCAAAATTATTAACTGAGTAAGTGGTTGTTTTAGGATGGTAAGACTATGTTTTTTACACCCAAGTTTTTAAGCTTTCCATTATGTTATTACATTACCCTCATAGTCTTAAATGCTGGTAAAAAAATAAATAAATAAATAAGAGAAAGAGAGAGAGAAATAATTTTCAATAACGTTTAAAAATAAAAGTGCTGGTAAACCGTGGAATATTAGGTAGAGTGATCACACATCTGATTTTGCTGGAATAGTCCCAGGTGCCTGTTTTCCCTACATAATTATTAATAGTGGTCCCTTCAGCTCCAACAGTGCTTATATGGTTGATAAATTCTGTGGTCACATTAGACATAGGACATGTCTGGGGGCACCTATGTGCTTTCTCTGTTACTCAAAAGCACTTGAAAGCTGAACTGAAATGCCTGCAGAGACAGGGCAAGGGATGTGCAATTTCTTCTTTAAAAAAAGAAAAAAAGATTTGTTTTTTAGAACACTTTAGGCTCACAGCAAAATTGAGAGGAAGTTACAGAGATATCTCATATATCCCCCGTTTCCACACATGCACAGCCTCCCCCGTTACCAACACCCTCTGCCAGAGTGGTGTGCTTGTTATCATTAATGAACCTGCAGTGGCACACCTTGTCACTCAAGACCATAGTGAACATTTCAGTGCACTCTTGGCGTTATACACCTTATGGGTTTGGACGAATGTGTAATGACATATGTCCACTAGTTATAGTTTCATATTGAGTCACTTCGCTGCCCTAACAATCCTCTTGCACATTCTCATGTAACGGTACATTTAGAGCGATTCCGAGGCAGAGGGCAGAGGAAGTCTGGTCAGACTTTGCTGTGCTTTTCTAAACTCTTGCTTCTCCGTTAGTCCTGTCTGACCTTTTCTCCTTACTGCCTGTGAGGAGTCGCCTCATCAGATGGTGACCTGTGCATCTTAGGACAATGTGTTTTTCTCCTGCCACTGCTGATTCTCTCAGGGGTAGACTTAATGTTTCAGATGCTGATGGTTTAGTTTGAATCTCTTACGCTGCTTCGGCTAACGTGATATTTTCAGAACCTTTGCATTGCCACCTTAAAACCTATTAGATCTTTTACTTTATGTCTTATGATAAAACTGAATAAAACTAATTCTACTACTCATCACTTAAATTTTTTTAAAAGTATTATTTAAGAGAAAACCTTTAAAACAACAATTGAATGAACTAAATACAAACCAAATTTGCCTTATAGCAAAGTCTAAGGCATTATTCCAATTTCATTGACTTGGAATTTCATTATATTGAATGTTATTTTAAAATATATGAACTTCAACTGCAACTTGGATAATATCTTATAACTATAACTTCTGTCACATTATTTTGTTCAAATTGAATTTAATTTGCAATGCCATTTCTCTTGTCTTCTATGAAATTCATCGATTTCCTTTGTTAAACCAGAAATCAATATATATTTCACACACATACCCTGATGTGAAACACTTAACTCCTAGGCCTGAAATGTTCATTGTGCTGAGTCTTGTCTGCTAGTGACTATTAGGTAGGTGGGAGCCCAGAAAATGATGGTCTTTGTTCTTTTGTTCCCTCTGGCGTATATTCTATTTCACCTGTGCAGAGCTAAGATTACACCCCAAAGGACAAATGACACTAGGTGGATGACAATAGGTGACTCTAATTTGAGAACAGCTCTTCAATATGGGTGTAAATTCTGACTGGGGGTGCTTTTATAAACAGAAAAAATAGGAGCCCTTGGAGTGGATATTGGACGTCAGCTTTAGGTCACTTTAAATAATGGTGAAAGAAAGACAGGAGAAAGGGAGCGAGAGAGAGGCAATAGTTTGCCTTCTACAGAAATAAAGAAATTAAAAATAGAGCAATACCTTCTTAAAGTATACACACACACAAAAAGGATGAGTAAAATGGGGTGTTAAACAAACTCAAGAAAAAGCTTTTCATTACTTAATGCTTAGGGGACAAAGTGTTACTAAAGAAAGGAAACTCTAGCTTGTGAGACTGAACTTGAAACAAAAAAGATAAAAATCCTTTATACAATCAGCAAACAAAAGCAAGGAAATATAAATTTTCAAATCCCACGGAGAGCCTGGAAGGGAAGTTGGAGAGACAATGCAGAGCATGTAGTTGGGAGGATACATCAATTCTTTACCTCTTTCTACACAAAAGGAAGATAACAGATGAGGGTGAGACAGGTTTTCCAGCAGAAGGGTAAGGAAGTGTTGAAATGTTTTTCCCTTACCACAAAAAGCCATGGAACACCCAATTCAAATGAACAGGATTCTCACAGAACAACAAAGTCCCTTTCTACAGTTAACATGGGTGTACCTACTTGAGTATGGTAGGAAAAGAGGCTGTGCCCTTTGGCACCACATGAAATATTTGTTGATTCATTGATGAAGGGAGATCAATAAGGACGTTGGACTTTGTTGGAGCAGCTTCTCTGAAGGAAGCTTTGGGGGTTTGCTGGGGGTATTGTCAGAGTAATTGGAAAGTTGGATCATTGGAACACTAAAGACCATGAGCTTCTTACCCATTACCGCAGTTTTGAGAGGGAAGTAGAGATTGTTTAGAGAATCAAGTTTATTTAAAAAAACATTTACTTAAATGTCTCAGCATTTACGTAAAAACAACACAAACACACTCCAAAACCCTGGATTCCAAGAAGCAGAAGTCTGCTAAGATCTTAGAAACTTAAGAAAAAAATGTCTGGCATGATATTGAAGCTGAACATACTTTATCTTGGCAAAAAAAAACATTTAAAGATCATTTCTCATAATAAAACACAAGACAGAGGAAGTGTTTAGTAAATATATGTAATGTTTATTTTCTTTTATGGTTGGAAAAATAGGTAATCAAAGTGTGTAGTGTCGATGAACCTTATATTAATTTTCCAGCACCAGAGATATGCAGTATGCCAAAAAACAAACACATGAGTGACATGACCATTCTCACAGCTGGATTTCACAACCTCTAGTAATTCTTGTTTGTAACATACTGTCTATATCATCCACCTATGAAATAGACTGTGAGATAATGATACTATTTCAATTAGCCAATTATCTATACTAATAAAAGGGTAATATGCTAATTAGACCAGACATCCTTCCAGATGTCCTTCCGGACAAAGTCATGGTGGCAGGGGCCGAGGCAGAGGCAGTTAGAGGTGACCAGGCCAGCAGGAGTGAGCAGTTAGAGGGATCATGCCAGCAGGGGAGAGCAGTTAGGGGAATCAGGCAGGCAGGCAGAGTGGTTAGGGCAGGCAGTTAGGTGAACAGTTAGGAGCCAGAGGTCCTGGATTGCAAGAGGGATGTCGAACTGCTGGTTTAGGCCTGATCCCTAAACGGGCAGTTGGACATCCCCCAAGGGGTCCCGGATTGGAGAGGGTGCAGGCTGGGCTGAGGGGGACCCGCCCCCCCCCCCCCCCCGCACAAATTTCATGCACCGGGCCTCTAGTTAACAATAAAAAAGGAGTGAAGGGGAAAGCAGACATTATAGGCATGTCATTTGGGCAGCTTCATCAGGAAGCTGCCCTTTTGCACTCTCCAAGAAGCCATCAGCCTACTTTCTGCAAAACACTGGAGAAAGAGATCCCACAAAGAGAAGATTGATGCATTTCCAGCAGAGTTGGGGGGACATGGGGAAGGTACTTGTCTGTCACTCATATCTTGGAAAAAAGATCATGGGCCAGAACAGGAGTGGCCACTGCAAGCATGGGAAATTTGGGAATACATAATCTCCTAAACAAAGGAGTTCTATCTTGTGTTACTCTTGTTGTTCTTGTGCTCTTTGCTTGCATTTGGCTTTTTCACATTCACCCCTGTTTTCTCCATAGCCATGTGGCCCTGCAGACCCCACATGCAATGGACTGATGGATTACAGCGGGGAACACAAGCTAAACTAATCTGAGGCTGGATTGGACTTTGCTCCAACATGGAAAGGAAATTCTGAACACTGAATGTGAGTTTAGTTCTAATGAAGCCCCAACTACACTTTTTCTATGATTGGACAAAGGAAAATGGAACTTTGAAAGCACAGGAATTTTATTCCACAGAAGTAAAAATCACTTGTTTTCTTGTGCGAGTCTCAAAAACATTCTTTTTATTGGGATAAAACAAGAAATTCACCTCCACTAGCAACCGAGGAGACAAGGACCTCTCCCCTCCTTTAACAATAATACCACTTTTCTCTACACTGGCTTTTTTAAAAATTAAAACTTCTGTTTTAATATATTTTTTAATGTTCTAGAATAGGTCTGAGCTTCTCCAAAAAGTAGTTTTAAAGATAACTGGGAGCTTAGGAAGTCAATGCAAATTAATTTGTATACAAACTTGATCTTAAATGATATAGAGAAAAAAGGGAGTTTAAAAAAATAAATAAGTGTCCTTTCCTGAAAAATCTTTTCTAGTTAGAAAGACACCTTCCTGGAGTTTTTATAAGCTATGAGGACTCTTGGTGATATCTTGATCTTCCTCTTTTGTTTTCCCCACTTGGTTTCTGATTTAGAAATTTCCAACTTGGAAAAGAAAGATACAGAAATTGTAGGTATAGGCAAATTCAATTACATTTTTGCCTAATAAAAGGCAGATTTCTCTCCCACGGTCACAGAGCAGTCTAGATTTTGTTGGAGCATGAAAAGAAGGCGGTCTCTCTGATTGGGGACAAGTTAAAGCCTTTTGATGTCAGATGAGTAGAAAACTTAGAGGAGATTATTGATAGAAACCTTCCTGCTCTTTGAAGCACTATGTGGAAATAGCCTTTTCCTTAAATCAAACATTTTAAAAATAAGGTTAGTAAAAGAGTGGTAAAACAACAAAAGTTTTGGAAAGTATTTAATTTGCAACTTAGTGGTGGTTATATGTCCTTAAGAATTTGTATAGATGGTGTGAACACACGTTTTATTAAAATGTCCTTTTTTTATTTTGCTTTCTTTCCTTTCTTCATTTCTTCCCTCCTTCCTTCCTTATTTATTTATTTAGCACTATTATTGCCAAAGAAATGGCCCTTAATTTTTCTACATGATCAACAGAAACCAAAGTTAACTCTTTATTTTCATAACTAGAGGCCCGGTGCACAGATCCATGCACCAGTGGGGTTCCTTGACCTGTTGTGCAGGGATTGGGCTGAAACCAGCTCTCTGACATTCCCTGAGGGATCCCGGAAAGTTCTGGCTGGTAAGCTGTAAATTTCTTTAAATTGCATGTTTTGGCCCTAGCTGGTGTGGCTCAGTGGATAGACTGTCAGCCTGCTAACTGAAGGGTCCCAGGTTCAATTCTGGTCAAGGGCACATGCCCAGGTTGTGGGCTTGATTTCCAGTAGGGGGGCGTGCAAGATGCAGACAATCAATGATTCTCTCTCATGATGGATGTTTCTATCTCTCTCTCCCTTCCTTTCTGAAATCAAGAAAAAGTAAATAAATAAATAAACAAACAAACAAACTGCCTGTTTTGCCTTGTGTGTTTAGCCCTAAACGCTAACACTTTAGCCTATTTCATTAATCAAAAAGGTTTTTTGAAACAATAAAAAAACATGCCATTACCCAAAAGAATAAAAATTAAAAAAGAAACATTTAAAACATGGTTTCCTTGGTTTTGCTGCACTACAATTATTTTGTTAAGGAAAACTTCTGTTAGACCAGGAAATCTTGTTAGAACTCAAACTTGTTGCATTATCTGAGGTGAAGGTACATGTAGTTTGTAGTGAATTCCTTTATTCAAAGCTATTTGGAATGAAAAACCCAGTCTAGAAAATAATCCTTATGATTTGTATATTTAAAATAACTGATTTGTTGGTACTGTTTTTTTTCTTAGATGACTCACACTGACTTTTCAAATACTGAGTTGTGTTTTAGATGAACCTAAGGGCCATTTGTCTGTAATAACAATACGGAACAGAGTGTCTCCAGGGGCTGTGTCTTCCGTTCCTGCACCTAAACATTCTGGCCAATCAGAGCAGGGCCCTTCCTCTGGCCCCAACCAGCCTTACATATATCACATTTAATTTTGACTTCAACATCTGCAAAAAAAAAAAACACACCTATTTCCAAAAAAGGTCACATTCACAGATTCTGGGGGTTAGGACTTCCACATCTTTTGGGGGGACACATTCAATCCTTAACATGACCCTTGACCACCAACTTGAAAGATGATTAGGTATTGGTGAAGCAAACTGGGGAAAGTGCAGGGGAGGGCATTTCGGGTGGCGGAATGTGCATGAGTGTGTGAAGCAATAAAGGGGGGTGTCATGCCTCTCCCTCTCAGTAGCCATGGTTGAAGGATAGATGCAAATGAGGTGAGGAGGTAAGGAAGTAGGCTGGCCTACTAGAGAAGTAGGCAGGGATCAAAATGCTGTGATAGGTAATGGGGAACCAAAAGAAAGGCTCCAACTGTTGGCGCCCTGACCAAGTGTTTGGCTCCCTGGAAGCAAGGTGTAGGGCAGCCTGAGCTGACCTTTGAAGTAGAGGCACAGTGAAGAGGTCACTGCCCTGGTCTCAGAGATGACGAGGGCCTGAGCTAGGGCAACATCAAAGAGAATACAGGGAGTGGGGCGAAGGAGAGTCACAAGAAAATGGAGATGGAAGCCAACCCCAGAGCTTGTTGAAATCCTAAGTTTTTTACTCTGTTTGTGTGTGGGGTCCCTCGTCTAAAGGGGAGCATACAAGTCTTGGGATTTGTGTTCTCTCAAGAACAGAAAGTTTGGCCCAAAGAGACAAAGGAATCTCTCTCTCTCTCTCTCTCTCTCTCTCTCTCTCTCTCTCTCTCTCCCTCTTCACCCCTGGGAATCAACCTAGGGGCAGGTCCGCAGAACTTACTGGCGATATTCAGACAGAGCTGTAGCAGGAGAAACACGCCCGGCTCTCCTGGGATTCAGATCAAAGAACAAAGAGGAAGAACCTGGTTGAAAGGCAATCTCTATCTAACCAGAAACTTTAGGAACTGATTTAGAATCTTATCTTCCCCAAACCTTGGAATTGGGCCAGCTCTTAAAGACGGGTATTGGAAGAAAAACACCCAAGTATCAAATGGCTCAAAAGATCTGATAAACATATGTGCTCTCGGAGAGGCCGGGCTGATCTGCAAGCACCGTCGTGGGCTGGAAAGTTAGCAGGATTGTTCTAGTCCATGTTCGAGCTAAGTGTTTGCGAGCCCCCAGTTCTCCACCCAATTAGCTACTGAACACAGAGTATGGCAGCTTTTTTTTTTTGTTTGTGTTTTTTTGTTTTTTTGTTTGTTTGTTTGTTTTATTGATTAAGATATTACATATGTGTACCCTCTACCCCCCCCCCCCCCGCTCATCCCCTCACCCCCCCGTTGTCCGTGTCCATTGGTTAGGCCTATATGCTTGCATATAAGTCCTTTGGTTGATCCTTCCCCCTTGCCCCCACCCTCCCCTACCTTCCCTCCAAGGCCCGACAGTCCAATCAAAGCCTCTCCGTCTCTGGATCAGTCCTTGTTCATCAGTTTATGTTGTTCATTATATTCCACAAATAAGTGAGATCTTGTGGTATTTATCCGCTCTCCAGTTCCATCCATGCTGTGGCAAATGGTAAGAGTTCCTTTTTCTTCTTCCTCTTCTTAAAGAATACCTTTCAGCATTTCATATAATGCTGGTTTGGTGGTGATGAACTCCTTTAGCTTTTTCTTATCCGTGAAGCTCTTTATCTGACCTTCCATTCTGAATGATAGCTTTGCTGGATAAAGTAATCTTGGTTGCAGGTTCTTGCTATTCATCTCTTTGAATATTTCTTGCCACTCTCTTCTGGCCTGCAAAGTTTCTGTTGAGAAATCAGCTGACAGTCGGATGGGTACTCCCTTGTAGGTAACTGACTGTCTTTCTCTTGCTGCTTTTAAGATTCTCTCTTTATCTTTTGCTCTTGGCATCTTAATTATGATGTGTCTTGGTGTGGTCCTCTTTGGATTCCTTTTGTTTGGGGTTCTCTGCGCTTCCTGGACTTGTAAGTCCATTTCTTTCACCAGGTGGGGGAAGTTTTCTGTCATTATTTCTTCAAAAAGGTTTTCAATATCTTGCCCTCTCTCTCCTTCTGGTACCCTTATAATTCTGATGTTGGTACGCTTGAAGTTGTCCCAGAGGTTCCTTACACTATCTTCATATTTTTTGAATCTCCTTTCTTTTTTCTTTTTCGGTTGGGTATTTTTTGTTTCTTTGTATTTCAAATCTTTGACTTGATTCTTGGGATCCTCTTGTCTGCTGTTGGATCTCTGTAAATTATTCTTTATTTCAGTCAGTGTATGCTTAATTTCTAGTTGGTCCTTTTTCATGTCCTCCATGGTCTCACTATACTCCTTGAGGGATTCATTAAATTTATCGGCGGTTTCCATAAAATTCTTGACAAACCTTATAAACGTGGCCTTGAACTCTATATCCAGTCGTCTGCCCTCCTCCGTTTCTGCCAATTGTGACCTGTTTCTTTGTCTCCGCATTTTGGCTGCTTCCCTGTGTTGATAGAGTGGCCCTGCGCGCCAGGTGTCCTGTAGGGCCCAGTGGCTCAGCCTCCCCAGTTACCTGTGGTGGACACTCTTGGTGCACTCTTGGTGCCTTGGTTGTTGTAGGATCACTGGGAGGAATTGACCTCCAGGCCAATTGGCTGTGGGAAGCAGCTGTGTCTGAAGTGGGAGAATGGTCCCCCTCTGACCACTGAGTACAGTGGCTCCTGGATCTAAGGAGGTGCTAATTCAGCCCCTGCCTGAGGCCACACAGCCGGAGCCGCGAAGAGGCTCAGCTGTGAAGCAATGCAAGCCGCTGCGGGGCCTTAGGCCTTCTCTTGGAAGTTCCGGGTCTGCTTGGCTGGGCTGTAGTTAGGTACATTCACATGCAAAAGCCTCTGCTGCAGCCTGGGTGGGGCGGGGTATCAGGGAGTCAAAAGGGCGGAGAAAGAAGCTATGGCTGATTCTCCGCGCCCGGAGTCGCGCGTCTCAGTGTCCCGGTAACGGCTGCAAGCACCTCTGAGGGAAATCCGCCCTCAAGTTCGCCCGCTGCCGCCTGACAGACCAGCCTCTCCCCGTATGAGTCCTGGGTCCCAAGAGACTTCCCAGAACCGGAGTTCAGAGCAGTCGGGAGCTTGTGATTCAAAAAGACAGCCACGTCCTCAGGTGCCAGACCCTTTCCGCGCGTGAGCCGCCGCCGTACCTCTGCACTCAGCCTCCGCAGCTCCTCTGGCTCTCAGCGTGCTTTTCTTGTCTTCTAGTTGTAGAAATTACACTCAGCCAGCCTTCCTGTTGTTCTGGACGATGTTTGCTCCGTCCTTTGGGATAATTTTCAATTGTTGTGGGAGGCGACTATTTCCCGGTGTTTATCTATGCCGCCATCTTAGTTTCTCCGAGTATGGTAGCTTTTGATTGTGGTAAGGCCTACCTGAAAGGAGTGCAGGAAACCCCAAAACTAGACATAGTTCTCACAGGGTCCTTGAAGTCAAAGCCAACGTCCGACTGGGCCGACTGACCGACAGATGAATTGGAGGGACAAAGAGAAGTAATGTGGCCGCTGGAAATGAGACATTTCTCATCATCTCACCCTGATGGCTTAAAAAATTTTTCTGGCCCTGGCTGGTTTGGCTCAGTGGATAGAGTGTCGTCGGCCTGCAGACTGAAAGGTCCCAGGTTTGATTCCCATGAAGGACACATGCCCCGGTTGTGGGCTTGATCCCCAGTAGGGGGCATGCAGGAGGCAGCTGATTAATGCATCATA
Source organism: Myotis nattereri (assembly GCF_964212035.1). Taxonomy (NCBI): domain Eukaryota; kingdom Metazoa; phylum Chordata; class Mammalia; order Chiroptera; family Vespertilionidae; genus Myotis; species Myotis nattereri. The sequence goes on from NC_138079.1 coordinate 33,857,270, forward strand.
GATGCTTCTCTCTCTCCCTCTTCCTTCCGCTCTGAAATTGATAAAATATATATTTTTTTAAAAAATAAAGTAAAATTAAATTAAAATTTTTTTTTTTCTGAAAAACGCCAGATAGGAAATATTTTAGGTTTTGTGGGCCACATACAATCTCTTATAGTCTTTGCTTTCAGGGATGTTTTGTCGTTGTTGTTTGTTTGTTCATTTGTTTGTTTTTAGCAACCCTTTCAAAATGTAAAAATCCCTTTTCATTTGCAGGCTGTACAAAATCAGGCCATAGTTTGCTGACTTAACTTAGGCCCATGATGCCAATCTGTTTTGCTTAATCATTTGAAGACTTTTGGGGTTTTTTCCGCACCTCTTCCCACCCAGAGTCTGATTAATTGGACTCCTGCAGTTAGCTGACTTGTTTGAGGATTCTCCAAAAAGTCAGGAGCAGAGCTTGTGTGGCCTGCCTTCTGATGAACATACCCTGGGTCTTAGGTCCATGGTGATTGATGGGCAGGAAGCAAATGGCCTCTTGTCTTCCACTGACTGTAATAAAGCCATAAGCATTCTTAAGGAAACAGGATCCCTACTGAGGAGCAGAAGGGAAAGGCCTGCCTCTGAGGTGGCCCACCTTCACACATAGTCGTGGGTTATACTTCCGCTCGCTCCAATCTACACAGCAACTCTTGGCCAGTTTAGACATGTCAGGTGTTACATTAGTAACACACATCACAGTATCAATACAACAGATCTGGCGGCTGCTTTCTGATTCATGGACATGATTTCCATGGAATTGCAACAGGTATCCCCAACAATGCCCAGTCTGTTTAAGGTACAGACTCTTTTAGGAGTGTCTGGTCTAAAGCAATGTAGAGAAAAAGTAAATAATCTGAGAAGGATGAATTTTAAAAGAGAAACAACAACAACAACATTATGAATGGATCCAAATTCTGAACCCAGATCTCTACACCAAGACCTTCAGAGGCAGATACAATCATACTTACACTGATACAATGGAATGAATTAGACTCATTAGACATTAGCATATATACAAATAGGATAATATCAGATGTACTTCGATAGTATACCTATGTCCCTCGATCTGGTAGTATTTTAATCCAGAAGCATTGACAAGGAAGTTGATTCTAGTGTACATAAAGATAGTTGGATATTTGTTGAGGCAACAGACACCCTTTGGGTACTTCTCATGCTGGCAAAAAAGTGCACAAATGCTTGGGGCATTCTGTTACCTTCTCATCCTCCAGCTCTGCTTAGCACCCAGCCCGCTGTCAGTTTATAGGGCACAGCGTTCTGCCGACAACCAAAAGGAAAAAGATGTGTCTATCATCACAGCATGTGAATTTTTGCCATGTGAACCTAGACAAAGCCAGTCTGCTCCAGGGCTGTGTACATGGGTGATTCCCTATGTGCCTCAGAACCCCCTCAAAATGAGCTCGCAGCTATGTTGCCCAGAAAGCATCAGGTGAAAAAGAAAGTCCCACTTCTCACTTACTGTACTGCTGGCTTGTTTTATGTCCAGAATATTCTATTTAAATAGGGCCTTGGTAGAACCTAATATAACTTGAAAAATGTTATCATTTCTAAAACATCAACATAGACCTCTTGGCTTGAGATGTAAATACACCCAGGAATTACTATGGGACTGCACAAGTTGAAAATTGTCTACAAAGAAATAAAACTGACCGATATGGTAGGAATGTACAACAGTACAAATGCTGGAAATAAAGTTGCCTTTTAAATTGTGTTCATTTAAAAACTGAAAACATTGTACTGCACAAAAGGGATTTTACAAGTCCTAGCATTTCTGCTGCTGTTTCTAAATGCAGCTTCTATCTGTCCCATCTCTTTCTAAAATGCCATAACCCAATGTCCCGCAAGTGTACTTTCTTAAGTACAGATCTGTGAGTTATGATAGTTATAATGCTAGCTCTTCCATGCACAGCTGCTTTCCTTGGCTGGTACAACCCACTGCCGAGATAAATGAACAGCATCCTTTTGTGGGACTTACTGTCAGAAACACTCTGGTCTCACTTCTGCAAGTTTGATTGGTAACAGAAGCAACTCAAGGAAAAATATGTGATGCCTGCACTCTGCTTAATAATACTGTCTGTGCATGTGTTATTTCAGACCCAGCTTTTCTTAGCAACCACTGAATAGGCAAAACGAATGTCGGAACCCCAGAGTTAATTAACACCAGCTCATTTTGATGAGAAGCATTGTAAACAATCTCTAGACTTGTTTGGGAGCCTAATTGTTATCCCTCGGAGTTAGGAATAAAGTATAAATAGACAGATGATTTCAGGTTGCACTCACAGAAACGCGATTGGTAAAAGTGTGTGCCCACCTACAGGCTACTGGATGTAGGAGCATTTTTATTTGTATCATATTACATGAGGAGTAATATCTCACTTAAATGCAGAGCGATGCCCAGGCTTGCCCTCCATGGAGAAGTGGTAATTATCACAGATCGTGGGCGGGCTCTTCAGAAGTCCTAACTTCCTTTTGCTAAATTTTCTTCTGCATAGTTCTTCAAGAATCACTACTGCTTTGTTGTTCTCAAAGATGCAACTGAAGAAAGTTTAATTGTTCCCATGTTGTTCATAGTGCCCTGAAACTTCAATGGCTCCGCAGCTTGTCAAAGACAGACCTCCGTATGCTCCCCCAGGCTACTTACTTCGCTGCTATACACATCATTCCCCCACACAACTCTATCCATGGTGCCACAAAAGCACCCTCTCCTATCTGACAACTGGCACATGAGGCTCAACCACTCAGCAGTTACAGAAACCAGGCAGGTTCTAGTCTCGGAAACGAGTGGATTCGGTGGATTTTCCTTTTTCCGGAGGTTGAAAGCCCAGGTTGCGGCTCTTCCTCTGGCCGCATGCCTTTGGCACTCGCTGCCCATTCACACTTCCATCAGAGCCTGGGCAAGAGCAGTGAGTGAGGTTAGGATTGGAATCTGCCCATTTTGTTGCTCCTTACACACCACCTGGTAAAGGACTTGGCCAAAAAGAGGGTTGACATGTCTAAACCATTTTAAAATAGAAATGATCTATTAAAGAAAGCATCCGTGTTAGGGACTAAAATAATTTTTATGCCTTTTGTAAATGAGTACCTTACTCTAACAACCTAGGAGGGATGTAGACAAGTTGGGATCCAAAGAAAATGAATCAAGAACCAGACGATGGGGAAAGTTTAGAAACGGCGTCTCTGCATCTGGAAAGAGAAAGGTGGATGCTGACTGTTTCCTGTCCTGAAATATGAAGGAGTCACACCGTATGGCAGCGGTGGTGCCTTCAAGCTGTAACTTTTTACGATTTTATGGCTAAGTATAAGGCTGAGTATTATTTGTTCCTCTCTATAGGGTGGTCATTACAAGGAAAACCTATGCACTAAGGGCAGAGCTATTCGGCTTTTCTTTTGCCAAGAAACAGCTCTTTCTAAGGTTGCCAAGTATATTCTAACTAGAGGCCTGAGGTACGAAATTCTTGCAAGAGTAGACCCTCACAGCCCCGGCTTCATCCAGAAGGTCGTCTGGATGGTCGTTCTGCTGTTCAGCCATTCAGTTGATTTGCATATTACGCTTTTATTTATTATTATTTTTAAAAATATATTTTATTGACTTTTTACAGAGAGGAAGGGAGAGGGATAGAGAGTTAGAAACATCGATCAGCTGCCTCCTTCACACTCCCTACTGGGGATGTGCCTGCAACCAAGATACATGCCCTTGCCCAGAATCGAACCTGGGACCCTTCAGTCCACAGGTCAACGCTCTATCCACTGAGCCAAACCTGTTAGGGCCATATTATGCTTTTATTATTATAGATAATCACTAGGAATCCACCCATCTCTACCGAGGGCACACCTCCTAGGTGCCAAGCACTACTATTCTAGGAGCCCAGCATACAAAGATGAATAGGACCCGGACTCTGCTGAGGGAGACAAATGTAAACACCGCCCCAGGATAATGGGTAAGTGCTTTGCTAGCAATGGGGCATAGAGTGTGGTGAGTTGCATGAAAGAGCAAGAACTCTAAGAGGAATCTAAACAAGTTTCTCCTGACATTTTGGTCAGGTCTTGAGGGATAAGGTGAGGGTGTGACAGGCAAAGAAAAGGAAGGAAGGGCATTACTGAGATAAATGGCGAGTGAGCAATGGAAGGCACAGGAGCAGCTTGTAGGTAACGTGGAGTGAGAAGGTGAAGAGAGCAAAGTGACTGGAGAGAAGTCTAGAAACACCAGCCCCAAGAGTTTACATAGCTCACGCATTAGGTTGGGTGCTGTCTTTAGGAAAATGGTTCTGACTGGTGGTAAGTAGTGATTGCCAGGATTCCAAGGATCCATTCATTGACCATAGACTGAATGCATCTGTATTTCTGATATATATATATATGATTATTGGTCAAATGTGTGCCAGTGCTATATTTAGTAACAACAAAATAAATTTAAAATCATTGTTGAATTTGAAGGAGCTTTTAGTTTATGTAATTTCTCCGTTAACAGGTACTAAGAGGATAGCTCTCATGTTTCTTGACAGAAAGTCTCCATGCAAAGAAGATTGGGAATTACTATTTGAGGTAATGATAAACAATTACACATTTTATATCATGAATGTAGAATGGTTTAAATCATTCATTGTAGAAATGAATGCATTTTAGGATGATCACTCTAGAAGTCATTTAAGGATGGGTTTGAGTGAAGTGAAAGAAAGAAAAGCAAGGACATCAGTTAGAAAGCTGGCCAAGGTGGATTATCATCATGACCTCCGACAGTGACAGGGAGAGACAGAGGAGAGACTAAACTAGTGAGATATGTAGAAAATATAAATAAAGGATTTGTTGACAGATTGAATGTGGAGGAGAGAGGGGAGGGAGTAAGAACCACTCTCAGGTTTCAAGTTTGGACTGGGAAATGGAGTGTATAGGAATAGAATTGCTGCAGAAGATAGTAAGTTTGATTTGGGATATATTCACTTAGAGGTGCCTGAGAGACAGAAAGGTGGAGTCCTCAGATAGAGATGGGGAATGTGAGGGGGAACCCCAGGAAAGAGGCAGAGGCCACAGGTAAAGGTCTGGGAACCACTAGAGTAATTACAAAGAGTAACGGAACCTCAAGAGTGAATGACATTACTCAATGGTGTTGATTGTAAGAAAGAAGCTCAGAAAGGAAAACATCCTAGTCCCTGTGATAGAGGACAAGCTGGAAGGGAGAGTGAATAAATGTGGAATAAACTAATTTCCAGTTTCTCCCACAAATGAATTGTCTTCCCCTCCAAGCCAGCATATCCCAAATTAAAATAAAATTTGCTATAGGTTAGATTGACAACCCTCTCACTTTTTTCTGCAGAGGCAATACCATTCTTTATGTCCATCAGAACAACAATAACAAAAACTTAAATCCAACTCCTCTCTCTCTCCATTGACTATGTCTAGTTTTTATAAGGACTCAGTGTTTCCTTCGAGAAGAATAGTTTTGTGGAAATGCGCTTTCCAAGTCTCGTTGCCTCTGAGCCTGTCTACAGGCCGCTAAGCTCAAACTCTTCCAAAACATCTTCTGTAAGGTCAGGCATCCTTCCTGACTCTAGTGACCTCAACTTCTGGTCAAAAATTAATTATTAACACGGAGGAAAACATGTGGTGTCTGATTAACCAGTCTTAATATAACCTCTTCCATGAGCTAATAGACCCATGAGCCGAGAAAAACTAAAAACCAAGATGGACAGTCAATCTAGTATTTCTAAAAACTGGGAGGAAATTCTGCTAAATGCAAAAACCTATGGAACTGAACTGAGAAATTCTATAAAATATGACACATTTTTCACTTAAAATCGAACAAACTAAGGCCTAAAAGAAGGCAAAGACATTGCTATTTTCTTTCCCACTCCCGGCTCCCTCTCAGACGCTCAGGTAGGTACCTCAGAACCTCAGGCAGCTGTCACTGCTCCATGCGGGCACTGCTTTCTGGAGGAGCACGTTCTAGTCCCTCACAGCTGCTTCCCCTGCTGCATCCTTTCACGACCCTCACTTCCAGACTATAACGATGTGGAGGTACAGGAAAAGGGCTGTGGAAACCACATCTCCCATCCTGGAAGGTGCAGAGGCTCAGGTGGACAAGAGACAACGGCTGTCACTGTGGCAGAGAAGTCTGGTTGTCCTCCTGTGTCTATTCTGGCCTTCTCTGCACGAAGAGTGTTTAGCTAGATGATGGCTTCCAAGAGTGAAGACTACATATTACGTCTCCCCCCCCCCACCCCCACCCCCAGGTATCCTCATGAACTGAGTTCTGACCAGCGGCATAAGCAGAAGATACACGAGTCTCTTTAAGAGGCAGCAGGTGCATTCTCTTTGTTCCCTTTTCTTCGTCCCCTTTTCCATTCTACTGCCCAGCATTCTGATAGTCACTGCGCACCCTGAGAATGATTGCCAACCCTAGCGATGGAGAAGCAGAAAGCTGGAAAGAGCCCAGGTTGTCAAGGACTCCGTGGAGCAGAACTCTCCTACCAGCCCGAGGCTGCATGTCCTTGGACTCTTATGTGAGAAAGAAATGTTTATCTTTTGTAAGCAGCTGTATTTTTTTTCTCTGTTTCATACACTGAACCTAATCCTAGTTAATGCATAGTATGTGCTGGGAATTACGTTTTTCAAGCACCATATGTTCAGAGTATCAAGGAAGCAGAGAGTTGGGAAAGGAGAGGGTAACAATTCAGCCTTCTAGGAAGCTGGACTGGAAGGTGTACCTCTCCCTCTCACACGGCCTGGGACTCTGAGAAGGGGAATTCTTCTGACCCTGTGAGAGGGACAAGGGAACCACCATCCAGACTGTTGGCCAACACCAGACCTGGATCTGTCACTTCTTGGTTCAGGATAAATGAAAAGTAAAATAAAATAATTTCTGGGATCTGCTTATATAAATTTTTAAACCACAGGAGCCTAATAGATGGCGACAGCAGTCAGAACATGGTTAGCTTTGGGGGTGGTGACTGGTAATGGGGACGAGAAGCCCTCCTCAGATACGGATGCTGTTCTCTTTCTCGATTCAGGGGTTGGTCTCATATGGGGGTGCTCATTTTGAGGAAATGAATGGAGCAGTTTGTATATAATTTATGTGCTTTTATGTAGGTAAGTTATTAATCAACAACACGTTTTCAAAAATAAATATAATAGAAAGAGCATTACTGAAGAATGACAGAAAGAGAACTTCTTACTGAAACAGACATCTGAAAACTATCGGCTAATCATATGAATACTTGGTAAAGCTGTTTGGCATTATTAATGAGACACAAGGACACATGTACTTTATGAAACAAGATCAGAAAGCTGTGAGTAGCAAGCAGGCTGCAATGACAAGGAAACTCCTTGAGATTAAAAAAAATACATAATTTAATAGCAGAAGTGAAATATGGATCACAACCTGAAAAGTACCCAATTGGCAGTGCTGAAAATGGAGTACAAGACATAAAAACAAGCTTGGATTTTTTATTCAGTTTTATGATGGCAAACCAGTTAGAAAAAGATGAACCTAACTTGTCATTTTAGGCCAGGTGCAAAACTCCTTTAAAATACACATAAAGCCGAAACTGGTTTGGCTCAGTGGATAGAGCGTCGGCTTGCGGACTGAAAGGTCCCAGGTTCGATTCCGGTCAAGGGCATGTACCTGGGTTGCGGGCACATCCCCAGTGGGAGATGTGCAGGAGGCAGCTGATCGATGTTTCTCTCTCATCGATGTTTCTAACTCTCTATCTCTCTCCCTTCCTCACTGTAAAAACTCAATAAAATATATTTTAAAAAAATCCTTAAAAAAATACACATAAAATGGACAATTAATTAAAAATTAATGATAGCTATGAGGACTTGAGCCGGAGATCCAGTCATGTTCCTGAAAATGGACCCAGAACAACCACACAAAACAGACTAGTATATATCTGAACAAAACTTTCCTGAATTGAAAAAGACTTGCATTCACAGATAAAAGAGTCTCCTTATGTTCCAGGCAATACTAATAAAAGGAAACAAAAATACAGTCATATCCTGGTAAAATGTTTACATGTAAAATATACATAAGATTAAAAAATTAAAGGTTTATTTTTTTAAAAGAGAGAGAGATTAGACCATCATTCAGGGGGAAAAGTAGATTTATGACAGAACAAAATTTATGCTGCTCTCCAATTCTTTTCTGTTATTCTATCAAATGATAGGTCAGCAATTTTATAGAATTTTGAGGGGAAAATTCAAAATTTGACAGAAAGGCTTAATGCCCTTCATTAATTCCGTTATTCAGGAAACATTTATTGAACACTTACTATAAGATAGACACTTGGAAATAATTACTTGAAGGCATACTTCAGCTATCTGAGTGATAAAACAAAATTAAGAACTTAAAAATGACCAATAAGAACCAAGACAAATTTAACACTTAAGGTTAAAACACAGCTGTAAAAATGACTATGAAAGTATCTGCAAAATAAAATTGAAGTTAGGCAATGATTTCTTAGGCAAATACAGACACCAAGCCCTGGCTGGTGGCTCAGTTGGTCAAAGTGTCATTTCAATATGCCAAGATTACAGATTCAATCCCCATCAGGGCACATACAAGAATCAACCAATCTATCTATATAATAAAGGAATATGCAAATTAGCTGGGACGCCCTAACGTCATGACCGAACAGCAGGGACCAGAGGCTGCATGGTGCCTGGCCAGGACGAGGGACCTCAGGCAGCGCCCCCCACCCCATGGAGCTTGACAGGAGACCTCAGGCTGCGACCCCCACCCCAGCACCGGGCTGGGGGACCTCAGGTTGTGCCCCCTGCCTGGCGGGGCTTGACAGGAGACCTCAGGCCATGTCCTCCGCCCCCAGCGCCGGGCCTGGCGATTTGAGGCTGCACCCCTCGCCTGGCACCGGGCTGGGGGACCTGAGGCTGTGCCCCCCTCTTAGAGGAGCTTGACAGGGGTGGGGCCGGCCAGGTCTGGGTCTCACCCAATGGAGGTGGGGCCGGTCAGGTCTGGGTCTCCTGCATTTTTGAAGTGCATGCGGGTGGTGGGCAAGGACTTGACTCTAGGTCCCTCGGCATGCCCCAGGCTTTGACAGGAGGGAGATTTTCATATACATTTTCCTTCATCTCTGACACTTCTATTATAGAGAAAGGGCAAATAGCAATATTAAAATATTTCCTCTAATTAAGTCCCTTTTAATGTGCACAAATTTCGTGCACTGGGCCACTAGTGAATGCATAAATAAGTGAAACAACAAATTGATGTTTCTCTCTCTCCCCCCTCTTTCTCTCTAAAAAAATTTTTTAAAAGACAAAAAAAACACACAGCACAATACAGACACCAAAACCAGGGATGATGGTATTAATTTTGAACAAAGTGGAGTTAAAGCAAAAAACATAATTCAAGGGTCAACTTATTATTTTAAAATATGTAATTCAAAAGAATAAACAAATTTAAAGGGCAAATAATATACTAGAAAAGGTTACAGTAAATATGACAGACAAAAGGCTATCATCCCTAATATGTAAAGATCTGTTAGAAAAATATATCAAAAATACTAACATTCTATGCTAGTTCTGTCCAGCTGAAAGTTCTGTGATGATGGAGATGTTCTAAATCTTCACTGTCTAACATGGCAGCCATGAGCCACAAGAGCACTTGAAATGTGGCTAGTGCCAAGGTTGAAATGATAGCATTTTGGGTATATTTGGCTAAATAAATATTGAGATTTTCATTATAAAAGTAATTTCATTGTTAACATTTATTTTACTTGTTTCTTTTTATTTGCTTAATGTGGCTATGAGAAAATTTAAAATTACATACATTACTCACATTAGGTCTTAATTGGACAGTGCCATTCTAGAATAATGGTCAAAAAAAGAGAAAATTCACAAAAGGAGAACTTAAAAAAGGTCAATAAGGCCGAAACCAGTTTGGCTCAGTGGATAGAGCGTCGGCCTGCGGACTGAAGGGTCCCAGGTTCGATTCCGGTCAAGGGCATGTACCTTGGTTGCGGGCACATCCCCGGTGGGAGGTGTGCAGGAGGCAGCTGATCGATGTTTCTAGCTCTCTGTCTCTCTCCACTCCTCTCTGTAAAAAAATCAATAAAATATGTTTTTTTAAAAAAAGGTCAATAGTCCATCTCACTTTATTATCTAAGAAATACAAGTTAAAACACAATACTATTTTTTCCTATGAAATTGACAAGGTTAAAAAGAAAAACTCATTGTTGGCAAGGGCTCCATTGCATGGACACTCACACACTGCAGAGGCAGTATAAATTAATTCAATCTTTCTGGAAAGCCATTTGACAGTATGAATCAAAAGACCTAAAAACACATATTCTTTGAACAAGTGTCTCTATTTCAAGGAATGCAACCTAAAGAAATGGTATTTATAAAGTTTTATGTATAAAGATATTCATACAGTGCTATTTCTAAGAGTGAAAGATTGGAAACAACATAAACAGCCAATAATAGAGAATCTGTTAGGTATATTATAATACTTCTACCTTATTAACAGTCTATAGTCTTAAACACATTTTTTGAAATATTATCTAGTGTTGAGAAAAATGTTCACAATGAAGAGTGATGAAAGCAGAGTTTGTTAAACAGTATATCATAAAAATAATTTTTTGAATAATCAGTACCATTGTTTCTCATGCCAATTCCTGTGCAAACTTTTCCACACAAAATTTCATGCGAGGAAGCCCTGGCTGGTGGTCAGTTGGTCAGCAGATTGGAGCGTCATCCATACAGCAAAAGTTTGCGGGTTCTAATATTGGTCATGGAACATACTTAGGTTTCAGTTCAATTCCCGAATGGGGCATATACAGGAGGCAACTGATTGATGTTTCTCTCCCTCTCTCTCTCTCTTCCTCTCTCTCTCTCTTCCTCTCTCTAAAATCAATTAAAAGACATGTCCCCAGGAGGGGATAAAAACAAACAAACAAAAATGTCATGCAGGTGAACAGCAAGCCATGTGGATTTGATGGGGGTCTCCCAGATACATGTTCTCACACACCAGCCAAAGACAGAAGAGAGGTCCATCCACCTGACTCAAGCAAACCTACCGTTCTCCAGGCTTCGATGGTGTAGATACACACACTGTGCTAATCAGCCAGGCTCCCAAGGAATACCAATTTTCTAACAAGTTTCCCTCTTCCCATCCCGACCCCAAGAACCACATGCTGGATTCAGTGAGATACAGCATCTCAACAAAGAAACTCACATAAGGGATTTCTTGGTACAAGCCAGACCCACCTTCTGCAGTGCCTCTGGCTACAGGACTCCTCACCAGGCAGTCATAATCCAAGATCTAATGTGCTGAAAGGTTTATAATCATTCAAGAAAAAGAAATCAGCTTTGTTTAATGCAACATCATTAAAGTAGTATTGATAACAGATATTTGACAAGGTGAAAAGGAGTTCGCTTAGGGATAAAAAAAAAAAAATTAATCACCCAGAACATCTCATCTCATCCTCAAATAGATTCCACAAATGTTTTCTGAGCATCTACCTCATGCCGGGCACGGTGCTAGACACCAGGCAGACAGCAGCTCCACTGTTGTCAGCTCCTGTGTGCCCCACCCTTGCCATCCCCCAGCCCTCTTCCCTCCCAGCGATGACTCAGAACCAAGTTCACCCTCAAGCCCGCCTCCCTTGACAGCTTGGTGAAGAGGGATGTGGACACAGTAGGAAATGAACAAATATTTGTTGAAGGACTGAAATGGAAAGGAGCCCAAGCCTTAAGCACAGGACACACAGAGTGAGAAACATTCCCTGGCCCCCCGGAGGCAGGATCACAGCCTCACCTGCCAGTGGGGTGGAATTCCTCCCCGGATGCGCTGCACACACGTGCACCAGGGGGCAGCGTGAGCAGCACTTTGGGAGTTGACCGAGGGCCGTTTCAAGAGGGCCCCCCTGGAGCTGTTTGAGACCTCCCAGTAGAACAACATGTTTTCTGTGCTTCTTGGCACGTTCCTGTTTCCAGTCCGAGCTCTGTCTTTCTCTGTGGAGATGCTCTCTCACTGAAACCCAGGGTGATGTTGAGGCCAGGATGGGAAGGGGAGGAACGCCCTTCCCCAGAAAGGGAGTGATCCTTAGGAAATGTTGATCATTCATCGCACCCCTTTGGTTGGGGAGGCTGAAGAAACAGTGGCTGCTGGGAGACTGTCACGGAATTCCACCCTCTCAGGGGCCTTCCACGCCCTGTCTGAACGGCCAGCCCCAGGAAGCCTGCGGTAACAGTAAGGGGGAGGCCTGCTGAGTGTTATAGACCAGGAAGAATGTGTCCCGTGTAGAGGACAGTGAGCCCGGGACCCGCTGCCCCAGTCGCTTCTTCCTTTCTCGGCAGCAGGCACCACGCAGAACCCAGGCCTAGCCTTACCAGGAACGAATTCAGAAATGCAAACTGAAGGACTTCTGCTGCAAGTGGTATTTATTACTTCCAAAGAGAGAACTGTTTTTCCTTTTATGGTATCTGAGATATCCATTTTTTGAAAATGTTTTCCCAGCACAGTACCAATTACTTCAGAGTTGGGAAATGCTCCTTGCTAGCAAGAGGCTGCGTGCTCTGAGGATCCGTCCCGAATCCTGATTGAAAATGTTGTTTATTCGGGCAACTACATTCTTCTGTCAGTGCGGCCTGGGGAGTTTACTATTAATCCCAAATATAAACCCCAGTTAGAGTTGCTGCTTACAAAAGGCGATTACCATTTAACTCTTATCTTCACAGCACAGCTCATGAACGCCTTCGATAAATGAGATCAGAACTTACTAGCGACGTTAACTCACTTTAGAGATCCAGTTGCTGGCTTAGGTGACCTAAATTTCAGCCCCCTGATCTCTGCCCTCACCTCAACTCTCTTCAACTGCCGCAGAAAACGCCTGCGTGTTTGGCCTAAAGCTAAGCTTGCTCCAATTTTCAAGGGGAGAAGGAGGAGGCAGGAAATTGCACCTGGTGGCCGCCATGGTGAGAATGGGCCCCCTTCCTGCTTTAAAGAGTTGCTGTCTGGACAGGAACTGAATTAGAAGAATCATAAAAACATACTGAATTAGGGTTGCCAGATTTAGGAAAACAAGCAAATAAAAAATATTGGATGGGACATTCTTATACTAAAAATTACTCCTTGTTTAGCTGACATTCAAAATGGAGGCCTTCGAGATCTCAAAGAGAAAGGTTCCAAGATTTCTTTTCTCTGGCATCCTCATCCTCAAGGAGCAAAGGAGAACTGGGGAGTCTGGGACTGCCTGGGGGACAAGGGCTGGGCTAGTCCCTCAGCCTGGCTCACTGAGGGGAGATCCCTTGTTGAAAGGAGAGACGAGAAAGTGGAAAGAAACAGACTTACACCTGCTTCCTCTTCCTCCTCCCTCTCTCCCAGGGCTCTTTTTTCTCCTCTTCCCCAAAACCAGGATAACCAAAAACTTTTCACTGTAGTTGTCATGTGCCTGAGTGTAGATGCGACTGAAGCAATTTGCATTAAGGCGTGAGTAGTCTGCAAAGCTCCATTTGGATTTGCAGGGTCTTGGCAGGAGGACGGTGCCCACCTGGCCACACACCTGCCTTCAGGTGCCAGGACGCAGCCCCTGCCTCTGCCATTCATGCAGCCTCCCGGCCAGCCGCTGCTGCTGTTTATTAAACTGGTCACATAGCCCTAACCGGTTTGGCTCAGTGGATAGAACGTCAGCCTGCGGAATCAAGGGTCCCAGGTTCGATTCCGGTCAAGGGCATGTACCTTGGTTGCAGGCACATCCCCAGTAGGGAGTGTGCAGGAGGCAGCTGATCGATGTTTCTAACTCTCTATCCCTCTCCCTTCCTCTCTGTAAAAAGTCAATAAAATATATTTTAAAAATAAAAATAAATAAATAAACTGGTCACATAAAGGGCTTGGAATAAAAACATCAACTTTCCAGGCTCAGTGGTGCAGGCCCCCTGGCCCTGGGAAGTTCTGGGCAGCTGGGGCCTCCCAGGGCACCTGCACACACCCAACAGTTGCGCTGTTTCTAGCTTATGGTTTCCTCCAGATTGACTTCTCTTTCTGAGCCCTCGGGCAATTTTTTCCTCAAACCAGATGGGAGGTACCTGCCATCCACCCAGCTGCTCTTCCTCCTGCAGCAGGAACATCCATCTCGGGTTTTATTTCCTCCCGAGACACTAGGGGAAGCCTCAGGTGGGTTTCCATGTCAACCTTCACTGAAATCCAAACATGTGGCTCTCTCAAAGGCAGTTTAACCTCTGCCACCACCTCCTTAGAGTGGCAGAGGATTTTTTTTCAAAGCTTACAAAAAAGAAGACTAGAGCTTTCAAAGGACTCGGGCTTCTGGGGGTTTCTATTCACAGAGTGATAACACATCTTGAAACAGGATATTTATAATTTGTTTGGTTTCACGTTTATCCTCCCAAAGCTAAACAGTAATAGCTGAGAGCTATGAAAACGCTTAGGTAAGGAGAGGGGCCAGCGCAGAGATAAAAAGGATAATTGGAAACAGAGAGGCAGCCTCCCAGTTGCACCTTCTTGAATGCTCACAGCTCATGGGCCAGAGCTCATGGCAGGCCGCAGCATCCTTCAGTTCTGGGCACTCCGCAGCCTCCCCTCTTCCAAGGTTTACTTATGCAAGCTTAGCTGCAATTTTCCACAGATCCTCGGCCTGGTCCTGGGCCACCTTCCCAGTCAGAGAGAGACCTCCTGGGATGGGAGCTTGGGGGAGAACACGTGACCAACTTAGGTTCCTAGCTCCAGAGCAGGCCACCTGGAAATGGGAAGATAACCTGTTGAGATATGGGATTTACCAGGGCCAGGGTGCGCTGTGGGGAGGGGGAGAGCCCTGCGTGTCCAGCCATCAGAAGTTGAAACTGGGAGGTAATATATGGGTCTAGTGAGGCCACACGTGGAATACTATGTTCCTCATGGCCTCACAACGAAGATGCACATACTGAGTTGGCTGCCATTCAGGGAAGAGCAATTAGGATGATTAAGAGGCCAGAGGGAGTGACTTAGGGGGAGAGATTAAAAGAATTAAACATGTATACCTTGGCTAAGCTCAAAGCAGAGGGAATGTGGAAACTCTATCAGCATCCTCAGAAAATAAACACAGGGAGAACATGGAATTGTTTCACATGGTCCCTCAGGGATGTAACTGGAAGTAATAGGCTGGAAGAAAAGAAAACTGAACTACCTGTTGGAGAAAGCTTCTGAGCAGTCCCAGATCAACTTGGACACTCACGGAGTGCCAGAGTCACACCGAATGTTCTTTAAAACAAAGACAACAAAGAGAGACACAACTTGATAGGAGAGAAATGAGTGAATATAGCAGGGATGGGTCTAACACGGATGCTTTAAAGGGGGAAAAATAATAACACAGGACAACTGCTTTAAGGGGGTATCCAAATCATTGAAGGCTCTCTACTAACAAAAGTTTATAATCAGATGTCTTAGCTTGACATTCACAGACCCCTCCATCTGGTCCAAGCTCCCCCTCCTAAAATTATCTTCCATCAATCTTCAACATGAGCATGTCTCCTGAATGTTCCTGGTGTGGTTCCTCCTTTGTTCATGAAATCTTCCAACCTGGAATCCAAACCCACCTCCCCCCAACCCCTCAAACTGTCTAACTATTCAAGTCACCCATTTTTTAAGATCTACTTAAATCTTGCTTCCTCTGGCTACCCCGATCCGTAGTGCTCCCTTCTCTTCCCCGTGAGCCCCCTCCTCCTCCCCGGCCCCCTCCACTCCCCCACCCCCCACCCCCCGCCAGAATTCATTATGTCAGCTGGTGTGGGTCTTTATATTTCTAGAGAGACTTCAAGCTTCTCATTGCCACCAGCTTTTTTATCTTTCTGTGCCCACTCTTCCAACCATTGTGAATCAGAATGCACACGATAACAGGATTACCTCCCAGTTTCTTCTCCCTCATTTATTTAGGTCTTCTTTAATTTCTTTCAACTATGTCTTGTAGTTTTCAATATACAAATATTGCACCTTCTTGGTAAAATTTATCCCTAAATGTTTTCTACTTTTGATAATATTTATAAATGGAATTGTTTTCTTATTTTTATTTTTTGATTGTTCATTGCTACAAGCATGGAAATGCATGTGCGTATGTGGGGCTGGGAAGAACCCAGGAGTTTTGTTGGCTTATGACTCTTCCAGCTCTAAAGGATTATGGAACCTTAGTTATGAGCTCTGTAACTTGTATTTGAGCCCATTCATATCTGCTGATTTACATGGAAAGAACTGATATTGTCAGGAAAAGTCTGAAATGTGTTTCTAATGACTGAGATGCTGGCTAGGAGATGAAAAAACTTAGGAACACAATTTTTTAAAAAATTCTGCTTCCTGGACAAGCTGGTACCAGGAGTAGTCGGGGAGGACAGATGACAAGATTGGGTTCTGAAACTTACAGCCTGTGTATGTACAGTATAAATAGCCTTGGCACAAGGTGGAAGACCAGTGGTTAAAACCTGCACAGTTGGTGAATTGGGATGATATACCAGTGGGAGGGAGCAAAGTAATAGACTTTTGAGGTATATGAGGCAAATAGTAACTGTGAAACCAATGAAACTGAGTAGATATTGCTAAGTTCCATGGATATTAGGAAAAGACAATAAAAGGCTGAGAGCAAATAACAGGCGATTGAAAGTGAAGTGTGAAAGAAAAGAGTCTTCCCAGCATCAGACAGAAAGGCTCTCAGCTCCTGCGGGGTGGCAGAGAAAGCTCAGGACCAGGACTGGGCAGTGTAGCCAACCTCTAAAGAAGGCTGAGCTCCCAGCGGTGGCAGGTATGCAACACCAGGGTCCAGGCCCAGGTCGGGAAAGAATGATACCCTGAATTAGTTATTTCCAGACTCACTTCCTTTCACGTGGACTACTAACTACATTCACAGATTAGGGAAGGCAAAGCAGGCAGAGTTTATTTTCCATTTAGTAAGGTATGTATAAAATGGCTATTCTTGTGCATTGAGTAGAAAATATGGTGGATGTCATTCATTCAACAAACAGTTAAGTTACACTGTGCCAGGCACCATGCTAATTGTGGAAGATACAAAGACAAATGAATCATGGTAGAAAGTAGATAAGAACAGAACCCAAAAATGCCATTCGGTGTATGGGTTTCCAGCTGGAGAGAGGTCCTCAGTGACACTACACAATCTCAGGCATTGCCCATAACTTATTCAATATTATTCACATATATATATATATATATATATATATATATATATATATACTAAGTGACCAGATTATTATGACCACCCCACCAGTACTTTGTTGGCCACCTTTTGCCTTCAATACTGCGGCGATTCTTCTTGGCATTGGCTCCACGAGATGTTGAAAGGTGATGCGAGGAATCTGACACCCTACCTGATGAATAGCACTGTCCAGTTCTGTGAGATTTGATGGTTGTGGAACCAGCTCCCTGATGGCTTGTTTAACTTCGTCCCACAAATGCTCATTTGGGTTGAGATCTGGTGATTGTGGGGGCCACCTAAGCAAGGTAAAGTCGCCCTCATGTTCTTGAAACCATTCCTGCACAATATGAGCACCGTGGCATGGCGCATTGTCTTGTTGGAAGAAGCCATTTCCGTTGGGATACGCCATCAACATGATAGGATGAACTTGATCAGCAACGATACTTAGGTATGTTGTGCTATTCAGACGTTTTTAATACTCTGGTCCTCTAGCAACTTCAGCGCAAAATTATAGCTAATTTGCCTACAAACGTCAGATGGTCATAATAATCTGGTCATTCAGTGTGTGTGTGTGTGTGTGTGTGTGTGTGTGTGTGTGTGTGTGTTGGGAATGACATAAAACTACGTAGGATAGCAGGTACAAAAGATGTTAGAATCAAGATACAACCAAGATTGAAAACATCAAGGAAAATTTAATACGGATAAAGAGTATAAATTTTACATTTCTAATAAAACAGGAGAGGGGTGACATGGCTTGATACCAGGTCATGAGGAAGAAATCTGACCCTGAGCTCAATAGGAGAAGTGACTGTGAGAAGAGAATTGTATCATTTGGATCACAGAACGTGCTCCACAGAGCACCTGGACTAATGTATTAGGCACCACATGTTCAAAACACTAATCCACTGGCCGCTAGGCTATGGAAGATCTGGAAATCACACCATACTCAGAGAGGTTATGATACCGAATTTTTGGACTGGAACCCAGATTCTTTGTCCGCCGGAATCGAAGAATGAATCCACAGACAGAAAGTGGTACAGCAAAGATGGAGATTTATTGAAGAACAAGTACAGACTCCCACTTGGGGAGGGGGAAGAGTCCCCCAGAATGGACTCGCACGTAGGGAGGGGGGAAAGGGTCCCACTGAGTCCCTTTTCTCTAGGGCTTATACAGGCTGCAGTTTCTGTGTCCTGATATCCCCTCTGATTGGTCACTATTCCCCTTCAAGTTGGTTACTATAGTAATTCCTGGGCTCAAAGTTTGAACCTCACATGGGACATGTGTGGTTCTCCCCGCCCCCCTCCTTTCTTATTGTTTTCCTATTCCCTCTGGGCTTTCTTCTTCTCCCTCTGAATGAAGGGCTTCCTTCTCTTTATTTTGTAAATATAGACCTTTCTTGGCTACTTCTAGTTCCCTTGTCTTATGGAAATATACCTGGACCTGGCTTCCCTGTGTTATGGAAATGTACCTTCTCCCAGTCTGCAGCCCTGCATTTTTCCATGGATCCCGATTCTAACAAATCCCTAAGCCTGCCTATGTTCCCCCCAAATTCCTGCTTCAGTTGGAGGAACAGAGACCAGAACCCAGAGAGCAGAGGACAAGTGGCAACTTATATCCTCAAATAGTTGAAGATGTTTTAGTAAATAATAATAATAACTTGTATTTTGCTCCAAACTACAGAATTGAGACCAAGAGCACTTGGTGATTGAATTCCAATAAACAATCCTCCCCTAGACCTGTTCCAGGACCACCGACAGAGTAGAATGTAGGACTGGGAGGTGGAATTTGATGTTCGCTAGAGAGTCTTGGGCCTCTCCGATCCTTTGATTCCCTTCTATCAAAATCTGCTCTCACATCTTTCATTCAATCACTCAGGCATAAATAATGAATGATAAATTTGGAGCTTCCTCAATCCCCAGGTACCGAGACTTTAATAGAGGTAAAGACATATTAAACGGTTAATTGGCTAGCTAAGGCATTTTAGTGAACAAGGGGGGTCTGGCGCCCTGTCCATGGCCTTGAATTCCCATGGACCGAGCAGCTTTCCCCTGGAAGCTCAGGTCACTTTGCTTTCCTGGCACAGGGGAAATTTTTGCAAGAATAATGTATTTGTTGTTAAATCCGCTCTTCCCGCAGAGGCTGTCATTGCTTCCCAGGGAACATCTTTACATCACAAAAGCATCAGTCTCCTTTTTAAAATAAATGAATGAGTGAACAAAAATGTCAATGCTTTCATTTCCTTTCATCAAAAACCATGCTTACAAGCAATAAAAGATGCACGGAGGTAACGGAATATTATGGAAAGGAGGAGGAAGTACCTAGAAAAGCGGACATTAGAAACGCTCCCGGGGGGGCTGAAAGATTTGCCTGTCTGAATACAAAATTGGCATTTCAGAGCCACATAATTTATGTACACGGTAGCCACTGAGATAGTTTATCTTGGTCATGTGCATAATCTGCAAAGAGAAAAACGGGGAATCGTCCTCGAGGACAATTTCCTGCCGGAGCTTTCTGGGTGATTTATCAAGAGACTGCGCATGAGGTCACCTCTTTAGGTGGCGGGCACTTTAGATGGAATTATTATTGCCATTATCTGAGCAGGGCCCGAGCCGGCCTCAGGACCCCGCCCCAGCCTCTGCAGGCCGGCGGCCTCCTCCGTAACCATGGCAGACAGCTGTCCACACACCGCCCTGCAGCACCCAGCTCGACTGGGAACCATTAGCCTGTCTTGACGGAGCTCTTCCCCCGACCAAGACTCACTGGCAACGCTTTCCTGGGGAGACGGCCGTGTGCGCCTGGCGGCTGTGTCTGCTGTTCCCCTAGATGTCTGGGGGCCCTGGACATCTGTGGGTTGGAGCCATGCTTCAGAACAAACGTGTTGTTTGGGGGAAGTGTGGGGCATGGGTGGGCGGGTGGCGGCGGGGGGGGGGGGGGGTGCTTATTTACACTTAGTGTAATTCCATGCAAGAATGAGGAAGCAGCCCTAACCAGTTTGGCTCAGTGGATAGAGAGTCTGCCTGTGGACTGAAGGGTCCCAGGTTCAATTCCAGTCAAGGGCATGTACCTTGGTTGCAGGCACATCCCCAGTAGGGAGTGTGCAGGAGGCAGCTGATCGATGTTTCTCACTCATCGATGTTTCCAACTCTCTATTCCTCTTCCTTCCTCTCTGTAGAAAATCAATAAAATATATTTAAAAAAAAAAAAAAAAGAATGAGGAAGCAGTAGAATCAGTGAAGGGGCTGGTAGAGAAGTGAAATAAAAATGGACCCGAACAGTGAGAGAGCCAGGGGCACGCGGGTCCCGTTTCTTTGGTCTCGAGTCACTTCAGGGAGGTTGAGGTCCTCAAAGGACTTCAGAGGACCTGCTTAACGCCAGTTTCATGTTTGTTTCCCAGTGGCCTCTTGACAAACTAAGAACAAACTGGAAAGCAAAGGCCATCAGGAAAAGGCCTGGGCAGCACGGGGAGCGATGTCACCCGTCTGGTGTTGGATCTGAGGGGAGGCTGTGGCGTGGCCTTGAAACTTGCCGACCTTCAGATCTACAGGCACTGCCATGCGTACAGGCAGATAGCCCAGAGCTACTGTGTAAGTCTCAAAGGCACTAGCAAAATGATCAAGGGCATTTCTACTTGACAAATCATTGCTGTTTTTTTTTTTTCCCTGAAAGGAAGCCTGGAAATTTCTAGACTGTTGTTGGCAATCCTGTGTTTCTGCCAAGAGCTCCCCAAACCACTGATCTGCTTAGAAATCGAGAGATCCTGTTTATTGATTCTTTACTTAGGTCTAACAACTCTGTTTCACACCATGGGAGGCCTTTAGCAGTTCCCAGATAGTATCTGAAAGCAAAAGAAACAACCCGGAGAGGCGAAAATAATTTGGGAGTAACCTGAGCCTGTCAGAAAGTGATAAGATCCAAAAAGCTTAAATCCCTAATAACATGGAGGGCAACTTGTTAATTTATTTACTGGCTACAAAATGCTCTCTTTCCTATTGGACAGTTTTTCTTTCTTTCTTTCTAGCATAAACTTCTTGACTGTTAGCAACTTGTTTTTAAGTGACATTAAAGTGCCCTCTTAATTGGTGAAAAACAATATCTTGCATCATGAAGGATGAGTCATTACAGGACCCAGACGTCCCCTTAGTATCCAGTTTCCTCCGCAAACACTTAGGTAGGAAAGTGGGTCAGAAGAGCCCATCATGCCAGTCATATTTTTTCTCGTATGTTTAATTCACCGTAGTTTTGGACATATAAGGAATTGTTACACTAATCATCCTTTTGCCAAATTGGCCATAATATAATCCACCTACCACTGACCAACTACAGAAGAAAAATTAAACAAACGTTTTGCTGTTGTTATCCTTTTTTTTCCTGGGGGTTGAGCTTCTGAAGCCAGGAGGTCACTTGGATTATGTATACAACTTTGGTAATTGCATTCCTAGATTCTACGAAATGCCACGGCGCTCACTGGAGTCCAAAATAGCTGTTGCAAACAATGACAATTACTGCCCAGACATTTTCAAACACAGCAGGTTATTGGCTGAGGCCGTGATGGAAACCCTAAAAAATATATAAATATTTTGAAATGCTCTGTAAATCAAATTGATGCCCCAGACACAGAGTGGATCGTCTCGGAGCAGCTGAAGTCATTTGGAGGCTGACAGACTTTGCGGAAGGATGTTGGAAAACTTTGAGTTTGTGAATATTAAGCCCAAATGTCATAATTAAATGATGTTTCAGTTTTTTCCCTTCCCCAGGAACAGAGATCAAAGTTCTGTCTGGTCATCCCCACAACTCACCTGATAGAGGGCCTCTATAACAAACAAACAAATGACGACAAGCCTTCAAATTATTCCTCAGGGCTTCCACATGTTCAGTATTTACAGTGCCCAATGGATGCTATTGGATGGTGACTGACAGCTGTTTTTAAGCTGGTGAGCTCTGAGGCCCTTGCTTTGTGGTGATCTGAGAGGCCTCTGGATAGCCAGGTGAGGTCAAAGAGCAATAATAATGGCTGCTAAAGGGGCTGAAGCCACACAAAATCTTGCTTAAACATTTTAACAGTTTCTGCTGCCCTGGGTCAGCCTGTTGAGGTTCAGCTTGCAGAGTCATGGTGCTTTCTGTTTGGGGGTCGGTGGGACTAATTTTACCATGGCTGATTTCTGGAGGGAAGCTTTCATGTCTTGTCAAATGTAGGGCTAAGATAGGAAATCTGACATTGACACGATGTCACAGCAGTAGGGCAACCTGCCAGGAGAGCCAGTCCCATGCTGGGATATGAAAGAGCCTGCTTCAAGCACTCCTACATGGCAGGCCACCCTCCACCACCCTCAGGAAAGTGGAAAATCAGAACCTCATCCAGGGGACAGCCTTAGTGAGCTTTCCTTCAAAAGGAATAGTGGAGCTGGAGTGAATCTGGAAGATTTTCTTTTCCTAATAAGTGTATATTATAGACTGAATATTTGTACCCCCTCCCCGCCCCCACCCACCCCTAGATTCATATGTTGAAGCCCCAATCCCAATGTGATAGCATTTAGAGGGAGGACTTTGAGAGGGAATTGGGTTTAGAGGAGGTCATGATGGTGGGGCACTCATGGTAAGATTAGTGTTCTTATTAGAAGAGAAGTCGATGCCAGAGCTCTTATTTTCCCTGCCATGTGAGCACACAGTATGAAGGTGACTGACTGTCTACAAGCCAAGAAAGGGCCCTTGACAAGAACAGAATCTTCCAGCACCTTGATCTTGAACTTCCCAGTCTCCAGAACTGTGAGAAATAAATAGCTGTCATTCAAGTCGCCCAACCTATGATATTTGGTTATGGTAGCACAAGCTAAGACAGTGCACTTGATAGTTTAGGTTAATTTAAACTATCAAGTAAGTAATTTCCTTTACATGCTACAAACTATTAAAAAGAAACAAATATCTACCTGTATTTCAATTCTTTAAAAAATGTTTGTGCCAGATCCTGGGATACAGAACAACAACAACAAATCAGAAAGACACAGACCCTGTCCTCAAGGAACTTACTGTCTAAGAGTGGAGGTAGATGTTACTGAAGATGAGCTGCGTAATACATTTAAGTGATGGTTTGAGGGGTTACTGACTACCTGGCTATGCATTGTCCCCATTGCTGATGGAATAAAATCCAAGGGTTTTTTAAGGTTATTCAAACTGCAAATAATAGAAATGAACTCATTCTAGTGTAAGTGAAAAATGGAAGATGTGATCTAAGGATTCAGAGTGTCTCATGAAATAGCAGGGAAGGAGCTGAGCTCCACCAGGAACTGAAATCAGACCCTAGGACCCTGTCTGGGACTGAAGCCCCCACATGGACTGTCATCTGTGAATGTCTCTGTGTGTTTGCTTTCTCTTCTCTCTCCTCAGGCCAGCTTTCTCTGCACCTCCATGCATATGGCAGAAGATGTCTGCTCCACAGAGCACAAGTTTGTATGTCCCTCAGGTCCAGCCATGCCCAGAGTCTGGATACATCCTTGAATTCCAACTCCACATTCCCAGGGCAATTCCACATCAATATTGCTTTTCTTATACCATCTAAACATTACCAGAGGCCAGAATATACAGACATATTCTGAAAATAGACTACCTACAAGACTTGGAGGCCCCCAGGCATCATTTCCTAAAGAACAGATCGTTCAGTGTATTGATTCTTCCACACCAAGGTTCCACATGACCAGCTACAGCCAAGAAAGCAGGGTCACATGACACAAATATGGCTGTGAGGCTCTCACCTCCTGGATGAGGAGGCCCTTTTTCAGAGAAGAGGGGCTGAGCAGATACCCCAAACTGTATCCATTTTAGTCCTTCACAACATGACTTCAACTCACGATTTCCATGTCTAGTAGTTTTCATGCATTCACGGTGATCATCTCAAACACTTCATCTCATTAAGTGCTGCATTTCAGTTTTCAGCCCTGGCTTCTCAGTTTTCTCCTCTCATATGGAGAAAATAGTGCCGGTTCTCAGGATTTGGCAAATGATCTTCTGTAGGATTGACTCTTGGGGCAGGTTTAGGGGACACTAAGCCTTGGCAGAATCTTCAGCATCTTTATTTGGGTTGGAACCAACATTGGATTCTAACAAACATGTTCTGGGAACAGGGGCATAGGCTGGGGGTCACTGCCGAGGCTAGTTATAATCCGTAGAAATAGCCAACGATATAGCACACTCACATTCCAAGAATCGAAGGGGGAGTGGTAGGTCAAGCCCCATGTGTGAGTGAGATTCGGGACAGGATCACCTTGAGATCTACCACAAGCCAAGGCAATGGTGGAACAGCCTTGGGACACCAACAGTTCGGGACGTGGCATTTTAGAATGACACAGGATGTCAGACAGATGAGAGGCAGAGGTGGAATTCGCTCCTTCGGAGCCATCCTTTAGTGCTTTTTCTGCCACGGTGTTACCTTGTGCCCTCTGGTTGACCTGGGCCTGGGAGATTCTGTGTGTGCTTCTAAGTGGGCAGCAGCTAGGTTTCTGAGGCACAGGGCTTGGACTACAGTGCTGTTCTAGTATCCCAAGGAACAGATGTAAACAACTGTGATCGGGCCATGGCAACACCATTCAAAGCCCTTCTCCCTAGAGGCCCATACCCATCAACAACAATCCTGTCATCTTGGACAGCTGGTCCACCACACTCAGCATGCCAAGTCTCTACCGACTGGCAATTCCTGTTTTGTATTTTATCCTCTTTTGTGATGTCCGGTCAATCTTTTAAAAACTAAGCATCTTACCTCTTTGGTTAAACCATTTGGTTTCCATTTCATTCTTTCAGGATAATTCAATGTATTGATTCTTCCTTTTGCTGATAATCAACTTGGCAGCCATGCCTATGGGAAGCCGTTTTATTTAACTTGGTTCTAGGGCTTTTCAAACTGTCTCAAACCAGCTGAATGGGGGTAGCAGCTCCTGTGGACACTCATGGGGGGTTTTGAGCCATGTGCTCAGATCCAGAGATAGGTCTGAGCTGAGTCAGCCTAATGTGGAGTCTGCTATTTGCCAGTTGTGTTATGTAGCATCTCAGACGGCAATCTGAGCGCTGGGGGGCGAATCGCTCCTGTTTGGTGCTTGAGGGGGGCCATGCATAGGGACAGCAGAGGTGTCTGGTGTCTGTCTGCTTCCCTTCAGCAGAGGACACTGACCTGAGCCACACTCTCTCCTGCTCTGCTGTTCTCCTGCCCCTTTGGACAGGTCTCTATTTCGTGTCGCCAATTCTTTGCCAACTTCAATTCAAAGCCAAAGCCGTGCTGGGCAGTAGAATTTTTTGGATGTTTGGCGAGTGACATTGTATCAGAAGAGTCATGTGAAGGAGGCGAGAGATCTAAAAAATGCCTCCTTTGGCTGGGAGGCAGAAAACCTAACTCTGGGACTCTTTGTACCATATGATGTTGGAAAAGCTAACTCATGTCTCCATAACTCAACTTCTCCTCCTCAAAAATGGGCATGAACCTGACTTTCAAAGGTTCCTGAGGCCACTGGGCAGGCTCAGGAGCTGTGTTCAAAAGTCTCTGAGTCCTGTGGTATAAAAAGCTCCCTGCTCACAAACAGAGATGATTATTTATCATGTTGTTACTATTTCTCAACTAGGCCAGACTTGGACTTCTGGCAGAATCCCACGTCTCTCTTCTTGGACTGAGTGCTTAAACTGCTCAGAGAGCCAGTTTGTCCCGCCCTCCTGACAGACTGCCAGCTCATCAAATAATATTTATTGACCAGCCCCATGCACAGGGCATACCACTGGCAGCGGAGACTGCAAACCCTTTGAGCACAGACTGTTTCTAACTCTGTGTTCAGGACAGCAACTAGAAATTAGCAATCAAGAATAAGTTGAGAACACCATCTTGGGCTATTTTCTGTCTGGCAGCTGTGTGCATACAGGCTTCTGCCATGGGCCTTGTTAGCAAAAACCCACTCTCATTCATCTGTCCGCTCTGTAGCCCTGAGGATAGCAGCCTGCACTCTGTGGGCAGCAGCAGCTCTCATAACTGTACCTATTTTGGGCAGATACTGAGGGAACAGGCGAGAATTCTTATAGAGTTACATCGGGAAAGGATCTGCCCCAGATTTAGCAACTTACACATCTCAACTAGGAGTAGAAAAATGTTGAATATTAGAATAGGGAAAAGAAGCAAGAACAATGGAAGGTGCATTTATATCAGTTAAGGAGGAAAATTGAGGCCTGGGGCTATGGTGAAAAACAGCCTCTCCACTCCAGGTTTGGACACTCCTGTCTGTCTGAAGCAATGGCTTTTCTCTTCTGATGCTCTGGCAAGAGGTCCAGGAATTTCCCAGGAGCTCAGAAGGATGGGCTTTTTTCATTTCTCTAGATAAATTTGGAGGAAGACAGATTTCACAAGAGAATCTCAGAATAGTCACCAGATTGGGAAGCAGTCATGTGGCAGAAAAGAACATTCTACCCAGGCAATGCTTTCAGGAAGAGGGTTATGGAGGAAAGAGAAGGCAGGGAAAGAGGATTATTTCATTGCTACATGGAATATGTACTCACATGTCAACACTTTCTTCTTGTTCTTTGTGCTTCTAATGCACTGAAGTGAACATCCAAAATGGACATCATCCAAGCAGTGCCAGTTTTTGACATGCCAATCTTACGGCAGAAGAGGGGAAAAAGAGCCAATCAATAATGGCCAAGATACAGAGTATACACATTTGCTCAGATTCCATTGCCTAACCACAATAAGTCATATGGCCAAGCCCAAAATTAATGCGGCAGATGTGTAGACTCTTTTCCATAGCAGGGGTCACTTCAAGTCACATGGCAAAGGGCAAGGATGGGGAAGGGGAAGAGCAGCTGGGAATGACAAACATTCCACCACAGTCCTATATCATGACTCACTTATGTAGGTGGTATATCCCTTTCCTGTGGGCTTGAGATCTTTTCCCCAAATCTGCACAGTGTTTAGGAGATGGCAAGTTCTTGTGAACTTTCTTTAATTGTGCTATAATATATAATTTCTCACTTAACCATTTTTAAACACACAGTTCAGTAGCATTAAGTACCTTCACATTGTCTTACAACCATCTCTATCATCCATCTCCAGAAATTATTCATCTTGTCCAGTTGAAACTCTGTGCCCATTAAACTCTAATTCTATACCCTCTCTTTTCCCCTGGCAATCACCCTTCTATTTTCGGTTTCTATGAATTTGATTACTCTAGGACCTAGAGTCTAGCTAGGTACTTCATAGAAGTGGAATCATCAATATTTGTCTTTTTGTGACTGGCTTCAGTCACTTAGCATAATGTCCTTAAGTTTTATCATTCTTGTAGCACATATCAGAATTTTCTTTTTTTTTCTAGGCTGAGTAACATTCCATTTTATGTATGTTCTACATTTTTTTATACATTCATTTGTTGATGGACAATTAGGTTGCTTCCCCCTTTGACTATTACAAATAGCGCTATGGTGAACACAGGCATAGAAATACCTTTTCAAGTCTTTCCTTTTAATTCTTTGGGGTATATACCCAGACATGGAACTGCTGGAACATACGGAGAGTCTATGTTTAATTTTTTTGAGGAACTTCCAACTGGGCATTTTTGGGGAGAAGTATTATTAATTTTGTCTGGTTTATAAGACCAGGATAATAAGTATACTGCAAAGACTATTTTAGAAGATTGTTCTCCATATTACTTGTGAGTGGTATAATAATAAGAATGAGAAGGAAATATAGTATTGATGCTAATTGACCAATGATGATAACTGGATGTTCAACTGGTTGTCCTCCAATTCATGTTAATGTTAGTATATGCTATTAGTAATCAAAATAATCATTGACAAAAGGATTGGAATATTATATTCTGTTGTTGTGATGTATGAAGTATTGAGACAATAGCTAGAATAGAATGGAGAAAATTAGGCCTAGCATGCTCCCTAATTTCCTGGGAATGGATAACAGAATTGCATAAGTGAATAGGAACCATCATTCTGGCTTAATGTGTGTAGGGATGTTGAGGCAACTGACTGGAATATAACTGTTGGGTCTCCTAGAAAATATAATACCCAGATTAAAAATAAAAGTTCATTAGAATATCTTTAATTCTGTAGTATGAGTGGAATGGAATTTTATCTATTATGTCAGATGAAATTTCTGATGGATTGTTAGATCCTGGTTCATGAAGAAATAATAGATGAATAATTATAAGGACTGAAATAATGAATGGGAGGATGAAGTGGAAGGTGAAGAATCAGGTAAGTGTAGCTTTATCAACTGAGAATCCTTCTCTGATCCATTCAACTAAGCTGATAGTGTTATAAGGAGATGTGTAAAGGCTGCTGTGCCTCAGAAGGATATTTCACCTCATGGGAAAAAATAGCCTCTGAATGCTGCGGCTCTCACTATGAACAATAGGATAATTATAATGTCTCATGTTTCTAGGAAGGTATAGGGCCTACAGTATTAGGCCTCATCCTACATGAATAAATAAGTAGATGAAAAATAAAGTTGCCTCATTAGAATATAAAAATTACATAATTCAACCATAGTTTAGTTCTCAGAAGATGTGGGATATAAAGAAAAAGGCAATTATTGTGTCTAATGTACAGTGTGTAGCTAGAAATAGTCCTGTAAGAATTTGTAAAATTAAGCAAATTCTTGAATGGGAGACAAAATTCATCATGATGAAATAATTGGTGGGACTAGTAAATCAATTAATGAATTGTTGATCATTTTGATTTTCAGATGTTGGTCTTTAATATTCTTAGTTGAAATCCAATAATGATTTTTCATGCCATTATTCCATGTGAGAATAATGATGATGTATACTGTATCTATTTTTAGTGATGTTTTTGTGATTGGTTTTATAGGGATTTTTTTGTTTTTCAAAACTTTCACCTATTTATGGTAGGTCAGAGCTCATTGTAAGTGGTGAGATTGGTCATGGTGTTGTGGTGAATTTGGTGATCTTCATTGTAAGTGGTGAGATTGGCTGTGGCATTGTGATGGATTTGGTGGATCTCCTTTAGGTATAATAGTTTTTAAAATTTATTTGGGAAGAATGTTGGTGGGTTTTGGTTATACAATAGCTATGGCTACTGAGCAATATCCTGCGGTTTGAGTTTCTAATTAACTGTCTTAGAAATGTTTCTTTCGGGGCTTTAATAGAGATTATGGTAGTTTTATATGTCTTGAAAAATGATGAGGTAGAAATTGTTTTTAAGTTAATGGTTGGGAGATTGGGAGATTTATAATACTTAGATTCTGGGTTATTTTTAGTGAAGAGTCTATAGGGATTGCTGCATTATATAGTTATGGGATTTGACTGGTAGTAGTTCGTGGTTGAGTATTGTTTATTGATATTCTAGTATTCTGAAGATTATTCTTGGAAACAAAATAGAATCACATTAATTCAATGAGGAAAGAGAAAAATATAATTTAACTAGATCTTTTTGGTCAGAAATCAGTGTAAACATTTTTATTTGGAAGTGAGAAATGGATTTTGGTAGCACACTTTCTAGTCAAATTAAGTCTAACTCAGTAATAATGATGCTAATTTTTGCTTTGCTGATAAATTCATGAATGGTGGGTGGTTGTAAAATATCTGAGAAGGTTTGAGAATATGAATAGGTTTGAAGATAATCAAATTTTCAATTTTGTTGATTTTAAATGCCAGAATAAATCCTAAAATAGCTGTGACAAGGGCTGTTAATTTTAAGTAATAGAACATCTATTACTATATGGCTTAAGCTGTTGGAATAATATTGTTGGGGGGAAAAAACTGGCGAAGATGCTCCCAATTAGAAGACAGTGAATGGAATTCAGTAGGAGAGGGTTGTTTCATGAATTATAATTAAAGTAGAAAATTGAGGTTGTCCTAGAATTTTGAAGAAAATAATCTGGGTACTCTACATGGCTGTCAGGGAAGTGGCATTGCGAGTGACCAGTAGGGCTCAGGGGTTGGTGCTGGAGGCTTCCATAATTAAGTCTTTAGAGGTGAGCCTGCAGGGAAAGGTACGCCTGTAAATGCTAAATTTCCAATGATGAGTGAGGTTGTGGCAAAAGGTAATGTTTTAAATAGCCCGTGTTCATTTTTAAGGTTATGAATAAAACCCATAACATAAACAGTAATGCTCTGAAAAAGGCATGTGTGCAGATGTGAAGAAATGCTAGATATGATTGATTAAGTCAATTAGGCTTAATAGTTACTGTAATTAAGCCTAATTGACTTGCGGTAGACAAAAACAATTTTTTAAACCTCACTTTGTGTGGGCACACAGATTGCTGTAAATAGTATGGTTATAGCTCTGAAGCAGAGCATTATTGTCTGAATAGTTTTATTATTTTCTATCAGAGGATAGAAACTGATAAATTTAGCAAGAAAGCACCTGTTACGACTATTGTACTTGAGTGAAATAGGGCTGAGACAGGGATGGGGCTCTCTATGGCGGAGGGAAGCAATGGGTAAAGGCCAAATTGGCCAATTTGCCATTTGCAGCTAGAAGTCCAATTGATAAAAGATGAGTGTGATTGAGGCTGAGTCTAAAATTTTGTTTTAAGTTTCATGAGCTTAAATTATATACTACCCAGACATGGAAGTGCTGGAACATACGGTAACTCTAGGTTTAATTTTTTACTAACGTCCATACTGTTTTTCACAGAACGTGGGCCTTCTTATCTCTAAAGCTGTGCTAGGCACGGACTTCTGCCCTAGATCTCTGTCAGCTTCTTCCCGTGTTTGAGAGTCTAGGTCAGTGATGGCGAACCTTTTGCGCTCGGCGTGTCAGCGTTTTGAAAAACCCTAACTTAACTCTGGTGCCGTGTCACATATAGAAATTTTTTGATATTTGCAACCATAGTAAAACAAAGACTTATATTTTGTTTTATATATTTAAATGCCATTTAACAAAGAAAAATCAACCAAAACAATGAGTTTGCGTGTCACCTCTGACACGCATGTCATAGGTTTGCCATCACTGGTCTAGGTCCTAGACTCTCAAATATGGGGAGAAGCTGACTCTAGGTGAAAGTGTTCAGGATTTTGCTGACTCACCTCCTTTTCTAGCATTTATGATGGGTGGGTGCAAAGTTAGAAGCCGTGTCAAACTGTGGGCTGCATAAGACTTTTCTACTACTACCATTTTTCAATATTGACAGCAGAACGTTATTCTGCTTCTCTTGTTTGTTTGCTGCTGGTGATTTTTTTTTTGGGGGGGGGCGGCTTTTCATACTTTCTGTTTGTTTTGTTAGAGTGGGGGAGGAGAGATTCTATGTTATTTTTTCATTCTATCATCCTAGAAATACCAGTATTTTCTTTCCATTTTTGCTTAAAATTATATTATCTTCTGCACAATTTTAGTGATGGGACAAGTCATGAAAGAGACTTCAGCTGCAGGCTAAAATGTTTTAAAATTATTTGTGGGTTATCACATTTTCCATACCTCATCAAGAGAGTAAACAGTTCGTTGTAATTACACTAACTCTCACTAAGGGCTGCTACAATTTCCTTTATGTGGCAATGGAAGCCCAGTTTTGTGGTTCTGAATGCCTTTGCTTTCATGAATAATTCAATAAGGCAGTTACTAAAGATGAGTAGCTGTTCCTATGCAACTGGGGGTGAAATGATGGGAGCTTATTCAAGCTTTTTCAGCAGAGCTACGATATCCTTTGGCTAGACGAGACTTTGATAGTTATTTACACAAATCTCTGTTCTACACTTGGAAGAAACTAAATAAAGCATTTCTTAGCCTGCGGACATAGGTTCAGCAGGCAAGGAAGACATCAGCATAGGAATCTCCTAGTGATATGGGCCTTCGGTCTCAGGCTAACCCCAGAGGCAGCTTTCAGAGACCCCAATGGGTCCCAAGGTCCCTACAAACAGCGAGTCCCTGCCCCCTGGTAGCTGAGGCAGCTTCCAGAAGAGGAGGAGAATCCTACAGATCTTAGCCTCCCTGGGGCCAGGAGCAGAGCGTGGCTCAATCCCGGCCACTGTGTCCCGAGGGCAAATTTGCTGGGGGCTTCTGGGAACACTTCTTCCCTGATAGAAAGTGACACACCACAGAAACAGGCCTTTGCTCTTTGCTGGCTGCTGTGTCTTCTGCATAAGTCCTAGAATGACTGCTGTCATCTCGCATACGAAGGAGCCATGGTTACAGGGAACCGGGCAGAGGGAAAGATGGGGAGGAGCCCACTCCTGCAGAAGCTGAGGGACAGGGGGCTCCACTCTGGAGAGTCTCTGCGTTTAGTGTTTAAGACTCTTGTTTAGTTTTGTATACTTGCAGCTAAAGGCCTTCTGATTAAAAGACGCTAAATGGAAATATAAGGACAGTGTAGTAAACTCTACTAAAGTGAAATGTACTCACTTTGGGGTGTTAACATGTACTTTCTTTTCGAAAGGTACCTTGTATGGTAATAATCAATGGCAACTTTTTTTAAATGTCCTTACTTGGCAAAGTAAAAAGTTAGCCTCTCTCTATCAGCCTCCAAAGTAGTTTTGAAACTTCACTGGCCCATGAAATGTGAAAGTCTGGAAGCCACTGCTATCACTTGAGAAAAACTCGTTCTTGGACCAGGATTCAGAATTGGTTTATAGCCCAGTTGCTCTCCTTTCTGGCAACTCTGAATGAAAGACCAGTGACTCCAACTCCTGCCCTTCACTGACTTTCCTGTTCACAAAGAAGAAAAGGAAAGAAAAGAGTCATTCACTAGCTTTGACTTTTTGACTGAGATATCGACACAACATGGCTCATTCTCTCTGTTTTCCTCCCTCTCCCTGCCTCGCTTGCACACACACACCTACACACACACACACACACACACACATGAACACACACACACACACACGAACACACATGCACTTTCTGTGAGGATGAATATACCCATCACCTATATTCACCTATTATTAACATTTGTGACATTTGTTTTATTGCTCGCTCTCCACAACCCTCCTCCCCATTTAAAGAAAAAAAATCAGTCCTTTTGAAAGCTATTTGCAGAGATCATGGCACTTTCCTACAAAGAAAACTCTTAATTACACACTTTATTCCACAGTTGAGCCTGGTGACAATTAATTATTCATTGCTAACGGTTACAGCTGGAAATTTTGCAGCAGAGTTGGGGACTGCAGGGGGAATTCAAGAGAAGTTCATTTACTGGGGGTAGCGTTTGACATGCTGTTGTAAAGGAAGTATGGATGGAATCATTTGCAGTAAGAAGGCTGTTGTACCAAGCCGTCTTATGTGTCCAAGGCTCAAAGCAGCCATGGTCCAGGGGGCTGGAGAAGGAGCGTTTGCTACTTGTTTTTATAACACTCTTTTGAGACCAAGAAGCACAGATCAGTGCTGGATGGTCCTCTACTGGAATGTGATTTGCAACAGAGAAACCAGATAGTCACTGGTGTTGGGAGAACTGTTTTCTCTTAAAACCAGGTCTTCAGCAGTCCTGTCGGGCTTGACTTGCCAGTGGGCAAGTGTCTCAATCACTCTCAGCTTCAGTCTCCTCTTCCATCTTATATAATAAAGAGCTAATATGCAAATGGTCGTCACACCCTCGTGCCCTCGCGCCCTCACGTCAGGGCCAGGGGACCTGAGGCTGCACCCCCCACCTGGCAGGGCTTGATGGGGGACCTGAGACTGCGCCTTCTGCCCTGTGGGGCTTGACGGGGGTAGGGTTGGCTGGGTCTGGATCTCGCATGATTTCGAGACATGCGCGGGTGGGCGGGGACTTGACTCTGGGTCCTGCAGCACACCCCAGGCTCTGACAGGAGGGAGATTTTCATATACATTTTACTAATTTTCTTTCCTCTCTGACACTTCTATTATAGAGAAAGGGCAAATAGCAATATTAAAATATTTCCTCCAATTAATGCCTTTTTAATGTGCACAAATTTCATGCACTGGGCCACTAGTAGAATCAATAAAAATGATAATAAGATGATGGACAGAAAGTGCTTACTAGACTGCTTGGAATAGAGTACAAAATAGGAATATACCACATTAACTGGACTATACAATCATTGTTACTTTCCCCAAGTTTGGTGACAGTATTAGAGCAAACTCAGTTTCACAATGAAAAATATAAATAATTTGTGAAGAGTAGTAGAGTCATTTTTTTTAAAAAAAGACTTTATCTTGAAATGTATCTTTAAAAGATATCTACTTAAATAATCCACAGTAGAGGAAGATATATATGGAAACAAGATTGGCCATGAGTCAATAATTGGTAAAGTTGGATGAAGAGGAGGAGAAGTCATTAAATGATTCTTTCAACTTTTGCACATTTGAAAGTTTTCAAAATAAACAAAAATAAAAAGTTTATCATTTACTGCCTAAAGCAAAGGACATTGAATTAATGTACTTATACAGGGTGGGGCAAAAGAAAGTTTACAGTTGTTCGAATGAAAAATAATACAACAATTAATAAATAGTAAAACAAGAATAAACTTTATGTTTTGTGTACTCACAACTGTACACCTACTTTTGCCCCACACTGTATTTTCAACAATGTAGGAAATCATTTCTCAGCATCCCTCACTCTTATAAAAAACATTGCATCAAACAAATTGATAATCCTTTGTCTTCTCCATTAGAACTCCCTGAAGGAACCCCACCTGTCTTATCAGGGCATTTCTCCTAGTCAATTATCAGGAATTGAATTGTTATTAAGTTGACCAAATAATCAACCTGGTTAGACTAGTTGGGGGAAGAAAATGTAAACACCTTTAACATGACGTCTTCTTCTTGATTCAGAGTGACAGTGGACTCCAAGAGTGTCCCCAACCATAGCTGTTATTACTAATTTTGGGAAACAATAATTCCTGACCACCCAAGGAGACTTTTTGAAGTTATTTAGAGAAAGAGGGCATGAATTTAAAATGATTTGGTTCTTTCTGGGATTGGGGATGGGGGAGATATATATATAAATTATGATTTTTAAGGCACATTCCAACAAAAATGTTGGAAAAAGATTTTTTGATTTGTGTCTTGATATATGTTTTATTTTAAAAAACCATAGTGAAGCCCTAGCCAATTTTTCTCAGTGGTTAGAGCATTGACCCTTGGACTGAAGGGACTCGGGTTCCATTCTGGTCAAGAGTATGTATCGCAGTTGTAGGCTCAATTCCAGTCCCGGTAGGAGCACATATAGGAAGCAACCAATAGATATGTCTCTCTCACATCCATATTTCTCTTTTCCTGTCTCTCTCCATCTCTTCCGCTCTCTCTAAAAATCAATGGAAAACATATCCTTAGGTGAAGATTAACAACAACAACAACAAAACTGGTGGAAATCACACTTCAAAGTTAGATAAATAAGGGAGTAAAAAAAGATGTGTTACAGAAATTGAACACATAGGAAGTTATGGAGCTAAGTGAAAAAAGTGAAGGGAGTAAACAAAAATGAAACAAAATAAAACTCATAGACACAAACAAAAGTATAGTGATTACCAGAGAGAAAGGGGAGTTGGGCAATGGAGATGGAAGGAGACTTGACTTGGGGTGGTAAACACACAATACAATATACAGATAATGTATTATAGAATTGTACATCTGAAACATACAATTTTATTAACCAACTAGAGGCCCAGTGCATAACATTCATGCACTGGGGGCGGGGGGAGGGGAGGGGGGTTGCCCCTCAGCCTTGTCTGCGCCCTCTACCAGTCCGGGACTCCTCGGGGATGTCTGCCTGCCGTCTTGGGCCCACTCCCCGCCATCAGGTGGGCATCCTCTGTCAGGTGGACATCCCCTGAGGGGTCCTTAGCACTGCCACGGAGGCGGGAGAGGCTCCTGCCATCACTGCTGTGCTCACCAGCCATGAGCCCTGCTTCTGGCTGAACAGTGCTCCCCCTGTGGGAGAGCACTGACCACCAGGGGGCAGCTCCTGCATTGAGCATCTGCCCTCTGGTGGTCAGTGCACATCATAGCGACCAGTTATTCTACCTTTCAGTTGATTTGCATATTAGCCTTTTATTATATAGGATGTCACCCCAGTGAATTCAATTGAAAAGAAAGAAAGAAAGGAAGAAAGAAAGAAAGAAAGAAAGAAAGAAAGAAAGAAAGAAAGAAAGGAAGGAAGGAAGGAAGGAAGGAAGAAATGGGACACATAATTGTATAAACCTGGGCACATCAATATGACTGCTGGGTCTCAGTGGTAAGGTAGCCGAGCTCCTGGCCCCCAGCAGCAGCCTCATTAATGTCTTTGATGGACTTGGATTAATTAGCCCTGCTGGAAAGAGCATGTTTACTCCAGAGATTCCAGGACAGAGAATCCTGTAAGAACAGCTATTTAGCCACGTCTGGGGTCTGGAGAAGTGGTTTGGCTTCCTGGATGTGATGTAAGGCTCACTCATCCTGAGAGGTCAGCGCTCTTTCTTCTCCCTGACAGATAACAGGCCACTTAGGTGGTCCAGGCTCCGGCTAATTTTA
Source organism: Myotis nattereri (assembly GCF_964212035.1). Lineage (NCBI taxonomy): Eukaryota > Metazoa > Chordata > Mammalia > Chiroptera > Vespertilionidae > Myotis > Myotis nattereri. Next base: position 33,893,842 of record NC_138079.1, read on the forward strand.
GAACTGGAAATAGAAAAGCATGCAGTGAAATGCTAATATGATGTCAATTTTAAGTTGGGTTATAAAGTAATGCCAATCATTTTTAGACAGAACATTGTACACAAATGAGTGAACTCCATCAAAGTTGTCACTTACTCAAAGCATATTTGGAGTTTCTTTTGTAGTATCACTTGGGGTCAATTGTAAGACACTTGTAGCCAAATGATCATAAGCAATTTACTCACCAGATTTTGTTTTAAGACTTTCACAAAAATCAAACCCACCCGATCCTGGAAGATAAACAAGCGACGTAAAACATGTTTTGAATGACGACTTTACTCTTAGAATGAGTACAGAGAGAACTCCAGCGCTTACATTTTGAGAGTTAAGTTCTAACATATTGATTTAGAACACCAGACATAAGAGATAGTTGGTGCCTATAGTTTTTGCAACTAAGATTAAATATGGGACAAAATAAAATAGTGGGTCCCCTACACTTCCTCCAGCAGGAGCGCCCACATTGGCAGGGACGTGGACCCTGAGTCAGTACATAATGACACCTTCCTGGCTCAACAAATACTTCCTCTTTTTAAACTCAAAATAAAATACTTAATTTCTCAATTTTGCTTTTTATGTTCTAAAGTTTAAGACTATGAATGAAATGATTTTTATTGCAATTAGTTTAGCCGTGATAACAGTTTTTGCTACTCACTTTAATTCAAATTCATATTATATTTTAGCTACTTCTGTGGGTATTGTTACAGAATACCACAGAATATCAAATAATTCTCTTTATTGTCTAGATTCCTAGAATTCCCAGATATTGCTATTTTTTTTGAAGTTGGAATGTCATCAACCTTTGCCTTTATATTTATATAGACACATAGTATCAGTATACTTTTATTCTAACAATAATACACCCAACAAACAGGAACTAGTTATCTATTAATTTTCATCAGATTAATTTGAATGTTTGAAATAAAATATCAAAATTAATTATATTGAAGAGCGGTATGCTTTTTGATTGCCTTTGAACCACAAAAGCAATTTTTTAGTGTATGTAAGCTTTGGTTTTCCTTCTCTTCAGCCCCTTGAGTGACCTGGCTTGGAGAGGAGTTGGGGCAAAGGGGCAGAGGGACATGAGGTCCATCTTGCCAGGCTGAGCCAGGCCAGTGCAGCTGCTGGCCTGGGCACAAGCGTGGGCGGCCACCTGTGGCTCCCAGCACAGCTGTTTGGTAGAGAGCCAGCCAAAGCCCCGTCGGTGGGGTGGAGGCAGGTGGCCAGTTGGGCGGCCAATACATTCTGGCATGAGCTGAAAGAACACCTGGTTCCACTCTGTGGACCCACCACAGAAGGTCAAAGAATGTGCCTGCTGGCAGCAACCTAATGGCCCAAGTTTTCAAGCCCCAATGGTCCTGCTCTGACTGAAACAGAGAAAAACCCACCTTTCTTTCTCAAAATTTACCCCAAAGCCAACACGGGAATCATCCGGCTCCATTTGTGTTGAAATAGGTCAGTGAGGCCACCTGGCATGTCTGGAAATGGTGGGGTGTGTGTGTGTGGTGGTGGGGTGGGGGGGGCAGTTGTGGCTGTCAAGCAGGAACAGGCTCTGTGATTCAAAGCTGGACGTTTCAGGAGGCAAGAGCCTTCGTGTTGTGTTTGGCTGCTAACTGCCACCGCAGACCCGATCCTCCTCCAATGTCTCTGATCTTTCTGCTCCTTCTCTTCCCGTGAACTCTAACTACATGCTTGGGAACTACTGTGGACCTCCACTAGTCATTTTGTCACTGGACATAGAAACTTTCATAGTGAACACCACCACCTACCGAGACAGGAGACCGAAGTTCTCCCTTTCCTTGACCCCTGAGGTCCCTCCCAAGGCCTTGGGCCCACTGCTTCCCAGGAAGAAGGACCCCATTTCCTCTGGCCTGGGGAGTCAGTGTCTCTCTGGTGGAGGAGCATCCTTCTTAACTTCCCTGTCCCAAATGCAGACCAGGCAGCTCCCTTCGGAGTGCCAAAGAGATGACGTCCCCCTCTTGGTTCTGTGGCCCTAGGCAGCTTAGCCTCTCTGAGCCTCAGTTTGGGTACCTGCAAATGGGGATTAATAGCATTGTCCTCACAGTTTTGTTGCCACCCATTCAATGAGAGAGCATGTATTAAGTACCTAGCACAGGGCTTTGCACAACCAGCACTCAGTAAATATTGGTTGTATGAATGAATGACCATAGCTGATGCCACTCGTAGACACAGAGGCCACACCTGGCCCTGAACTGGAAATTCCTGCTGCTACATTTGCTTGGGATTTTAGGGGTCTCATCTCACAATGACTGCTTACAACTGCCCTTGCTGGGAGACACAGATCAGGCCCCTCCAAGACTTTCATTGGCCTGGAGCTGATAGAAGCCACCCCCTGCTGAGACATTGACCAGAGGAAAGCATTTGACTTCTGGGAGGTCTGGAGCTGGTGGGTTAACTTGCTCCTTCTCATGTGCAACTTCTCTGTAAGGCAAGGAAGGCACCCAAGCCAAGATCCAAGAAGAGACCTCTTCTTTCTTTCTCCTCTTTCTCTCTCTTTAATTTTAGAGAGAATAAGGGGGAGGGGGGGGGCAGGGCAGAGAAAGGCACATTGATTGGCTGTTCCACTTAGTTATGATTCATTGGTGATTCTTTATGTGTCCTGACTGGGGATCGAAAACTCAACCTTGGCATATATATCGGGGGTGACACTCTAATTGGCTGAGCCACCCGGCCAGGGCCAAAAAGAGACTTGTTGATTGAACGTCACAAGCCTTAAGGTCTGGGGCAGTGGAATCTGACTGGTCATGATGTTCTATTACCTGGAGAGATTGTTCCTGCCTGGTGCTCCCAGGCCTTTGTGTAACTACAGTGTCGTTCCAGTGAACACAGGATGCTGCTGTGGACATTAGCTGTCATCACCTATGCAGCTCAAGGTTTCCAGTGGGCTAAGGAGAGCCATCCACCAAAAGACAATACAGGCCTAATCTTGGCTCCCTCTGAGAGTGAAGCCAGTCCTCAAACCTGTTCCATTTCTGGCCTCAGGTACTATCTATCTGAGGGTAAAACGAGGGGCAGGGAATGCCAGAAATAACCCCCTCAGAAAGAGATGGGAGAAAAGACCATTTTCCTTTTAAGTCCTAGCTTGAGGTTTTCAAGTCCGAGGCATAAAACCATTGTGAAACAGCTGTTCTTTAAAAAAAAAACACAAAAAAAACAACCTATGTTAGTTTATTCCACACATTCTAATCATACATACTAATGAGACAGAATTCCAAACACAGCTTCTCCGTCACTTTTTTATTCCATGGCTGATCTTTTCTCTTTCCTGTGACCACTTACTTAGAATCTTCCAGTCCTTGTGGGCTGTGACCATTGTTTTTCCTTTTTGAACTACACTTTTCCCCTTCTTTTAAAAGTAATGGAAGTTCACCCTAGACAGTTTGGCTCAGTGATTAGAGTGTCAGCCCACAGACAGAAGGGTCCTGGGTTTGATTCCTGGTCAAGAGCACATACCTAGGTTGCAGGTTCTGATCCCAGCCCTAGCCAGAGAGCATGCAGGAGGAAGCCAATCAATGTGTCTCTCTCACATCCATGTTTCTCTCTCTCTCTTCCCCTTCTCACTCCTTTCCAGTCTCTCTAGAAAAATCAATGGGAAAAATATCCTCGGGTGAGGATTGAAAAATAAAGTAATGAATCTTATCCTAGTCAAATAAATTCACACATTTTTTCTTGCCAAGATCAATACCCAACTTACTTTCTAATTTCCTTGAAAAAAAAGGTCACCTGGCCTTTTGGAGCATAAAGTCTTAAGGGATGATCTTAGTGCTCTCCAGAGAGTGGCAGACCTCCAGGGAGGGAGGTAGATTGTTGTGGGGTCAGTGCTCTAAGAAGGATAGTGTCCTTTAGTCATTTCAAAGAGGTGGGAGGGCGGGGGGGAAAGGATAGAACATTTAACTGAAAACTTGAAAACCACTGTAGGTGAAAAGATAGACGCAAATCTGAGGAATCTAAGCTAAGGCAGGCCTTGTTTCTTGGTATTCCCCCTCCCCGCCCCTAGCAGAACTACTCTTTGAAAATGCAGTGGGAAGTTAAAACGGTGGGTCCCAGGGTCTTCTCATTAATTGAACTTTCACAAAACTTCAGCCACTTTTGGCTTCCAGGATGACTTTGGGGAAATACTCCCCAAGATGACCTAATCATCTCACCTGATTTCTTCTGATGTGTAAGATTGAATGTGTATGTATGAGGCTTGGGGGTAAAAGGATTAAAGCGCCACCATGCTCAGGCTTTCCACATCTTCTTATGTAATCGATGGAACTGTCGTTATGAAAGGACTCAAATAGCTAAGCAGCATATTGGCTGCTGAATTTCCTTTGCATAAGACAGTGAGCCCAGCTCAGCAAAGACTGCATGTCTGAAGGTGGGAAAGCATACCTCTCATGCTTCTATGCTCCCCACGTTGACTATTAGTAGAAACCTTCAAGTATGCATTCTTCTGTTCGGCATTCATTTTTTATTTACATGGAAGGCAAAAAGAAGGAGGGGGCAAAAGAGTTGTAATCCAAGTGACTAAAGGTATGTGGCTGGGCCAATCTGGACTTCTTCTCTAGTCTTAGAATAGCTGATTGATGGCATCTGAGGATATAGCCCTGCCAAAAATATCCAAAGCCCTTGCATTTAGATATTATTGAAATACAAACAGGTACAGCCTAGCCAGCATGGCTCAGTGGTTGAGCATCGACGTATGAACCAGGAGGTCATGGTTCAATTCCCAGTCAGGGCACTTGCCCGGCTTGTGCGCTCAATCCTCAGTGTGGGGCTTGCAGGAGGCAGCCAATCAATAATGCTCTCTCATCATTGATGTTTCTATCTCCCTCTCCCTTCCTATCTAAAATCAATAATAATAATAAATAGGTGCAATCTCTGGGGAAGGTGACAAGGATTCAATAAATTAACTCAATCCTGGATACTACCTGGAAAACTAGGATAATGTAGCTGTGGTATTCCAAGGGATAGCTCCTGCAAGTTTAATACCAGCTGTTCAAGAAATTGCCCTAACCGGTTTGGCTCAGTGGATAGAGCGTCAGCCTGAAGGGTCCCAGGTTCGATTCCGGTCAAGGGCATGTACCTTGGCTGTGGGCACATCCCCGGTAGGGGGTGTGCAGGAGGCAGCTGATCGATGTTTCTCTGTCATTGATGTTTCTAACTCTCTATTCCTCTCCCTTCCTCTCTGTAAAAAATCAATAAAAAAATATATTAAAAAAAAAGAAAGAAATAGACAACTTCCATTGGAATCATTCTTACAAGCTGAATTTTTATTTTTACTAAATTATCTATGTTAATAAAAAATCTGTGCCTGGTGTGGAATTTCACTCCATCAAGTGTTACAATGACTTTTCATTTTCATTACAAGCAGGAGAATGAATGAAGGACAAGTGTTAGGAAACATGGCAATAAATTAGAATATAATTTACAAAAGCAAAAAAAAAATAAGTAACAGTGTACCACATTAATACTGAGTACAAAATAATAAGCAACAACTAATCACAATAATACAAAGGTAATTTCATTCTGTATTATTAAGGATACCTATGTGACATTCACTCAAATAAAAGATTCCTAATGAAATGAACTGATCGGGGAGTCGTATGTGTTTCAAGGGGTTTAATCAGTTGGGGATATTTCCCTTTCAGTTTTGAGTAGGCTTTCCTGCCAGTGGCAGATACTGCTCTCAGCCATGGGGTACCAGCTTCCTTGGGGTTCCCTAAGTAGTCTATAGAGCTCACTATTTTTTGGAGGGCCTGCCATGGGAGCTCGGCCTCCACTGATGATCCTGCTGTTACTATTTAGGAAAAGAGCGTATGTAGCCACGCGGTTGACTACAGAGCAGCAGCGGTATTGTGGTGTGCTGTGGAATGTGACATTTTTCCTCACTCGGATTTTAATTCAGGGCCTATCTGAAATGTTTAGTCCTATTACGTTCTGTGCTTGGTTTCTTCTGAGAAGGTGACCTGATGCTGGCCCTGGGAGCCCCCTGGTGCTGTGCACACCCCAGAGGGCACTGGCTGCCCTCCTCTTCCACAACCAGTCAGGGGTGCCTGATGCCCGGGAGGATGGCCCTCGCAATGTTCGTTTCCAAGTGAGGTAAAAAAAAAAAATAGCCCTTAATCAATAATGTAAGAAATCTGTTTAAATAAACATATGAGCTGATATTTATGTTGGAGAAAAGCAGATCCTGATGGCAAACCTGTGCCTAAAATGCCACAGAAACCACTCATCTTTTGTCTATTTCACCAGATTAGCACCAAGTTAACTGCTCTTTGCAAAGCACCATGGGAATTCAGTGCTGGGGCCCCTGGCCCTCCCTTTGCTGAATGGCTAAGACGGCACCTGGGCAGTATTCTGAGGCAGCATGGACAGGGGCCCTGACAGCAACTCTCAAGTATTGTCAACAGCTCTCCCTGGAAAGTGCAGGGACATGAGCTGTGGGGTTGAGAAAGCAGGTGATGAGAGACAAATGAGCACGACTGATGTGCAGAACCCCATCCCATGCTCACTCTCCACAGCACAACTGAAATCTAGGTTGGTTTTTGGAGTCTGTGAGTTTCTCCTCCTTTCTGAAAGCACCTAATCACCCCCATCAGGTCATGGTCTAGGTCATACACCTGACGTGGAGTCTCAGAGCATAGCGATGGATGTAAGTCAGATATGCTCTTCAACTGCAAGTAGTATCTTTACAGAGTAGCCATTTGGCTGGAGTGTGAGGTGTCGGTGTAGCATGGTGGACACATGTGTAGGATACAGAGCACATTCAACGGAACCTGCTGCAAGCTACAAGTGTTCAAGTACAAAATATTCATATAAACAAGTACCCTCTTTTTCTTCTTTCTTTCTTTCTTTTTAAACTTCACTGTCATGGGTTTTGATGAGCATGATGTGAAACTTGTGGATAGGGAATGTGTGAGCTAGTCAATTTAAATTAGGTGGATTTGATTCTAGAATTTGACCTGCTCAAGAAACTGGGTTTCACATTTAGTTGCTGTTCAGGATAACCATAAAAAATATAAAATACTTGGTTGAGTGACTATTAAAATTAGGCTTTGTGATCTCTAGTCTTCATGAGTTTTTCTTCTTTGGTTGTTATCCCTTGCCTACTTTAAAACTCAGAGAAATAGCACGTTTACGTGCAAGCACACTCATCTACCCACACACTCAAAAGCGCCCAGACACACACACACACACACACACACACACTTGCTCCCATATAAATAAATGCCCTCCTGCCATATCAAAGGAGGGACATCTGGAACCCATCGTAACTGTCAGCAAAAGGGTCTGCCTGGTTGTTACTGAGCCAGTCTATCTTTTTTGCCTGGTATCGTCTCAGTAAGCTTAGTGTAGGTGCAGCCACCAGTGGGGCAGAAGCCATTCTGTGGCTGTAAACACGAGTGAGCTGGAGTGACTCCTATTAAGAGCTGAGGCATCCTGTGTGATGGCAGCACAGGGCCTGGTACTTGAGTCTCTACCATACCCCAGGTCTGGCTTCTGCATGACACTGAAATGTTTTTCTCTTAAAGTGTTAATGAGAATCTCAGCTTCACTTGCACCATGGCAGGCGGGCCACAGTCCTTTAGCACTGAATTTATAGAGCTGCACAGCTGCAGTAACTGAGGCACTGCTTTCAACTAAGTCCTTCACTGTCGTTCGGTTTAATGTAGTTTTTATATATGGCTCACAGCAGTGTTCAGAACAGGGAGATTATTCCTAAGGAAATTAAGTAGAAGGAAGAAAAAAAAAATCATACAAACTTTCATTAGTCTTGATTTATAATTGCTCCTTAAATTACAGGTTAAAGCCCAGTTTAGAATTTAAATGGTGGTGCTGTTGTAGTGAGATAAAGTATAGTAAATATTTTTTTAAGCTATGATTTAAGATTTCTGAATCTTCTTTACTTCCATAGTTGACCAAATCATACCAGCTACATTTTAAACAGTTTTAAATACAAATGGATTCAGTGTCATTGCTAAGTCTATAATAAAAATTATCTTAATGGTCCAAGGAGGTAAACAGGCTATTGGATTTACTCGAAAGAACACAAACGTTCCACAGTAAGCAAGTCTCCCTGTGTTGTTTGGATCTCTCCAATCTGGCATTCCCTCCTAAAACTGTGTCCAGCACTTTGGATCAATAAATCCTACTTCACAGAAGTTAAAATAATATTGAAATCCTGTCAGCTAGGGCTGACCAGTGGTTACGTTTTCCACAGGGTAATGCATCTGCAAGGACATCAATCCTCTTCCTCCGGGTGGCTCTCTGTGATGGACACGTTTCCAGGATGAAATGACAAGGCTCTTTCTACGGCTTTCCGTGGGTCACTGTCCTTGGCAGGTCTTACAACATATCTGTCTGAAGTATGCTCGATTGCAGAACTGGAACTTGTACACCAGCGGGCAGTAAGCCACTTTGCTCACATCTTTGCACTCTAACAAATGGGGGCAGAAAATGGAAAACAATTAGAGGCACATAAACAAGGACATAAACAAGCCAATGAGCCCGGATGCTGGGCAAGGACCTCCCCTTGTGCCAATCCACCTTGGCTTTTGCATGCATGTGGTTTTTGTTTTTATTTTTAAGCATACCCTGTCTGGGACAGCCTACCAGAAACATTCTTTTGATATATTTTAACACAAATTTTTTAAAAAATGTGCAAGGCTTTTCTCCCAGACTTTTATAAGTATGGTGCATGCCCACTGTGTCTTGAAAGAATTACCATTTGTTTGGATAAGTGATCACTTTAGACAGCTTCGAAACATGAGTCATTTTTCTTACAGCGCTTTTATTGCTTCTTTCTCAAGGGTTATTTTATTCACAGTGCAAGGTTATCCAAAATCAAACATGAGTTGCATTGTTTGATACCAAAGTACACATGTCTCAAGAGAACCTCTGCATCTGTGAGGCGTGGGGCTGGGCCCGGGTGAATGAAAAGGATTGCTGACAGTGGCCTAGATTCAGCAACTACACTAGACAAAGAGGGAAACTTTGAGGGGTTGGCCTCAAATGGCAGCAGTCTGTGGGTTATGGAAACATGTAGAAATGTCTTTTTTTAATTTGGAAGTGAGACATGGCCTTCTTTTTTCCTATGTGTATTTTCTCCTCGGTGCTAGAATTGCCACAGCTGCAGCCTGCACTTCTTGCAGCCAGAAGGTGAATAAATGATTCTTTCTCCATCTCCCCTTGAGGCTGGTTGCAGAGGATGGGGCCGAGAGCCACCCCATACATACACACACACACACACACACACACACACACACACACACAAAACCCCACTGCTGCGAATAATGATATTCCTCTCCAGTCCTCTGGTCACTTTTATCTGGGGATTTTAAAATACTTTGTAAACCTAGTAATTAAATTTCCATATGCCTCCCAGAATCAAAGTTCCACCCTCATTTTTCCAGGTGGTTACACTGAAGCATCCTGGGTAAATTGTTGAAGGTAATTAGAATCAGGCAGAACACTGGGTCAGGTTTAGTGGAACAGAAGAGTGGCTGGTTGTTGTTGTTTGCTTGTTTCTTTCCTGGCTTCAGAAATTCTCTAAAGTTCTAAGAGATCATGTCTATGGTACAGAGCCATGTGATAAGCATGGAAAATTAAATGCAAAGGAATGGGCAAGTTTACAGTTGTTATTATTGAAAACCAGGTAACAATCGTGTTAATCACACTTTCAAGGTTCTTTCAGTGAAAGACTTAACACTGTAAACTGTAACCCCCAACCCTCTGGAAATATAAGCTCTGCTACCACTGAACGCGTACTCAAGATTCGATTTACAGAGAGAATACCAATTAGAAATTCGAATTAAAACTTTCCACCATAGGATTCTCAATAAATTTAAGTTTTGGCTGAAAGCAGGTAGCAGAGACAGAAAAACTTTCTGTAAACTTTGCACTAAAATAGACAATTCAGTCAATATTTGGTCTATTGAGTTTGAATTTGAGGTGAAAAGATCCCCATGTATTTTAATTTGGAGGTCACTTGTTATTTTAGTGGGTTTTTTTTTCTTTTCCTCTCTGTCATGACCTTTCAAAAGTACCCAAAGAAAGTTCAGACTAAGAATATTTTTTGTGGAAAAAAAGTTGTATCAGTGTAACCACGAGGAGCATATTGTCAAGGTAATGCAGTTATGAGAGTGGTGAGAAACGCTGGCACAATTTCCCTCATCTTTAGTTCCAAGTCACCATCCTCGTGGGCAGCCCGCCTGGGAGACTACCGCGCTCACTCTCTGCAATAGGGCTTGGTGAGCTGCTCAAAGTACCAAATACACTTTAGCATTGGCCTTCTTTGCCAAAATATAAAAATGATTTAGTTGATAATCAGATAGAAGAAGACTGGTTGTTTTAATAGTACAAGGAAATAAAATTAGAAGCCAGACTGCCTGGGTTTAATCCTAGTTTTATCATTTACTAACTTTATGGCTCTGAACAAACCACTTAACCTCTCTGTGCCCAAGTTTCCTCATTGTAAACAGGGGTGACAAGAGTGCCCACCCCCATCTGTAACAGGTAGAACCTGTGCTATCACCTAGTGCATGGAAAGCCCTCAGTAAGTGTAGAACAATGAATTACTGTTACTGTGACCACTGTTAGCTATTATCTCTTACTATCTGATGACTGTGAGTTGCGCTCAATGAGGATGCAACATTTAGATTGCTACTGAGAAGGTGCTGTTCTACAGGCACACATCAGTTTTCAGACCAAACAAAGAAGAATATTTCCTGGGAATTATAGAACTTTATTGGGAGATTCATTACTCCATTTTTGGAAGAGTTGCTGCACAAGAAACTTCACAGATTTTTTTCTTTTAGATTTAGACTTTGGAATCTGATTCAATAATCTTACCTAATACTATACAAAGATGCTAATTAACCATACCTTTGCTATGCTAACCAGCCAATCAGGAGAGTATGCAAATTAACCTAACAAAGATGGCAGTTAATTTGCATACATAGGCTCCAAGCGGTGGAGCGAGGTCTGACAGCTCCGGGGCTGGCTCTGGCCAGAGCCCTGGTCAGAGCGAAGGCCTGGGTGCCAGGTGCCGGAGGAAAACCTGTGCCAGCAGCCAGGGGAAAGAAAGGCCTATTGCACGAATCTCTTCATGCAACAGGCCTCTAGTAGATAACAAATGACCAGCCAGTGTGACTCAGCAGTTGAGTGCTGACCCATGAACTAAGAGGTTGATGGTTCAATTTCTAGTCAGGGCACGTAAATGGGGTGCAGGCCTAATCCCCAGTAGGGGTTGTGCAGGAGGCAGTTGATGGGTGTTTCTCTCGCAATGATGTTTCTATCTCTCTGTCCCTTTCCCTTCCTCTCTCTAAAAGTCAACTTAAAAAACATAAAAACAAACATAGATAGAGTCAAAGAAGCATCGAACAGACTGTCAAACTACAGTGGGAAGGCAGGGGAGGGTTGTGGGGGGTGGGGTGGTAAGAGATCAACCAAAGGACTTGTATGCATGCATATAAGCATAACCAATGGACGCAAGACACTGTGGGGGGGTGAGGGAGAGAGGGGAGGGCAGTGCCAGGGGGTAGGGGAGGCCGGGGGGAGGTCAATGGGGAAAAAAAGGAGACATATGTACTACTTTTTATAATTCTTTAAACAATAAAATAAAATTTAAACATAAACAAAAATAAAACAATAATAAATAATGAGTATAATAAAATATTCATAAATAGTTTTTCCCTCCAACTATTCCTCCATCCATCCATTAGGACCCTTGCAAATATAGATCCTGGGGAATTTGGAGTTTAGGTGGGTGCTGGAAATGAGAAGGCAGCTTGGGCATGCAGAGGCCCAGAGTCTTTTAGGCCAGGAGCAGTGTCTAGCCTAGGGGTAGACTGGAGGCCAGCGGCCAGCCTGTCTCTCTCTGACCTTCCCAATACCTCTTTTTGTTGGTTCCCAACTAATCTGATTGTGACTAACTTGACTGAAAGCAGGATGTCAATTGGGTCCTGGGGGCAGGATCAATCTTAGGGAGATTGGAACTACTCCTGAGTACCCAGGACCTGCCTGCACCAGCAGCACAAAACCGTGAGGAGCAGCAGATCTGGGGTCAGGTAGGCCTGGGGGTGAATTCCAGCACTGCCTCCTCCCAGTGGATTGGTTGTCCTAGGCCAGTGGTCGGCAAACCATGGCTCGAGAGCCACATGCAGTTCTTTGGCCCCTTGAGTGTGGCTCTTCCACAAAATACCACCTGTGGGAGCGCACGTACAGTGCGAAGTTGACTTAAAACTTTAAGTAAACTTTATTAAGTTAATTTTAGGGAACGTTGTGGAATGAAAGAAGATGTAGTGTCGAGGATTGAGAAAGGTATGTTGAGATGGTTTGGACATATAGAGAGGATGAACGAAAGGAGATAGACGAAACAAGTATACAAGACGAGTGTGGATGGGAGAGTTGGAAGGGATCGACCTCAGCGAATGTACCTCAATCAGATTGAGGACGTTTTTAGCAAAGGCCAGCTTAGGAGTACCCTAATTAAGTTAATAACAATGTACCTACCTATACAGTTTAAGTTTAAAAAATTTGGCTCTCAAGAGAAATTTCAATCGTTGTACTATTGATATTTGGCTCTGCTGACTAATGAGTTTGCCGACCACTGTCCTAGGCCAAGTTACTTTACCTCTCTAAACCTCAGTCTGTTCATCTGTGAAACGGAGACAGTGATAAGACCTGCTCACCAGAAGTTGTGGGGCTTATGTGAGATAATACTTCTAAAGCACGGGCCCGTGGTGCTTAACACAGAGGAAGCACTCAGCTTACTGGCTCCTGTTTTGATTGCCACGGACACATCTGCCTGTGAAACAACCACCTTGTATTAATTCTCTGGGATCCACCTCAAAATGTGCTCAGGCTCTGAGAAAGGGTTACACGTCAGTACGCATGAGCAAATGAATGCAAAGATATTAAACAGAGAGCAGGTAAGTTATGATGGGTGGGGTGGGGTGGGGGCGAGCCGGGGAGGATCCAGGGTTGGGGACTGCCAGCACTCGGACCATGGGCCTTGATGAGATGCTGAAATGGTGACTCCTGGGCTATAGAAGGACGTTCAGCCTCAGTGGAGGGTAGGGGTTTCCCACAAAGGAGGGTGTGCAAGGACCATCGCGCTCCCATTTCTTGGTTTTGCCTTCTAGGGACTACCCAACTGGAAGAAGTAGTCTTTGGATTGATGAAAACCTATTCACCGAAACTCAACTATTAACTGGTCTTTTATTCTGTTGGCCTTTTCACTCCACAAGAGCTTAACCTAGTAATACTAACATTAAAAATAATTTGCCAAATGCCTCCCATGTGCCAAGCACTGCCTTAGTCCTTTTAAATATATAGAACATAAGCTTTGCACAGATGGAAAAACTGAAGCTCAAAAAGGTTAAGAAACTCATGCTGGGTCACACAGCTAGTTGGTCTAAGAACTAGGACCAGAACTCAGGCTTGTCTGATTCCAAAATCATCTATTTTGGCAGCACTCTTAGCATCTAAATGAAATAAAGGTTTCTGCCTGTCAGTGCTTCTGTGTTCTTGGCTGATACCACTGATGATAAGTCAACCTTTGGGTACACTGTCAGGAGGTTTGCTCTGCCACCTGAGAGAAGGGAAAATGTTTTTGAAAGAGGGTTCTAGGTCACAGGCGTTCAGAATAGCCCAATACTTCTCTTCCGCTATTCCTTTTTCCCTAACTGTTGTAAAATTATGTGAGTGAAAGGTGATTTTAGACACACCAAGACGTTTTAAGGCTCCATTATTACAGAAAGCTAAATGTAATCTTAACAATATTAGTACCAGATTTAAATGATACGGGTACACTCAGCCCATCTGTCACTTTCCGAGCTTAGTGAGAGGATTGATTTGTTGAGCACTTGGAATAACTCATTAACATTTGCTGATGTAGTTGAGAGGCCTTAATTATAAAACTTACCATTTACTAGTGTGTCGCATCCTCAAAGACCACTGAAAACATGAAATAGTCATTTTACTCCCACCCTTGAGCCCCTACACAGCTTACAATGGTGCTAACACCATTCTGGAAGAGTTGTGCACAAATTAAATCACATTTTCCCACTGACCTCAAAGCAACAACAGGAAAGTTCTGCTTTTATTTCTAAATGATCTTCAGTTGGCATTGATTTCTAGCTAATATCTAAAAAGTAAAAGTCTCTCTATACCCAAGTAATACATAATCTGAAAATAATTAATTAGACTAGGAGATCTAGTGAAAGGAATCCTTTAGTTGAGGTAGAATCTTTTGTAATAAAATCTCTCTGTAATTGATATATTTTGAAGATTTGGTTTTCACTATCCTATTTTCTTCATATGATACACATATGTCTACTGCTTTTTAAGTAGTGGATTCTGAGCCAGGAGAGTCAAGGATGTTAAGATGAAGGAAGGAGCCCGATTTTCTCTTCTACTATCATCATGTACAGTTAAGTACTCGCTTTTTCTCATGAGGCTGCTGGAAGGGTGAGAGGTCCTTACTGTGTGGTTTCTAGGAAATATTTTGATGCTCTAACTAGTCTCTCCTTTTTTTTTTTTACATAATCACCCCAATCCAAAAATAAAGTTTCACTTTACCCAGGGCCAGAGACTTCTGGTGGGAATGACAACTTAAGAAGAAACCCTAAATTCTTCTTAGGGAGACTTGGTAATATATCCAGGAATAAAAGCCAACCACTAGGTCCTGCAGTGTGAACTAGAACCATCCCTAGAGTCTTAAGTAACTTGCCAGGTATCCTGGAGTGGGTCTCGATAGTAATCTGGGTTTTGGTAGAGTTGAATGATAAAAATTAGACAACCTGTTTCACAGGCAACACATGACTCTACTTATCATTGATATTCCAGTGGGTTTTTCCCCCAGGTGCTTTACATTATCTTTCAAAACCTGGACCTAAAAGACATAGTTTCAAAATACTCATACTGAACGGAGGCTTATGCATTTAGGATGCTGATAGATTCAGATTCATTGTGACTCTGATGGCTTGGCTTTGTCCAAGGAGTACAAGGACAATTCCCAAAATGCAGTGCTCTTGTATTTAACTCGTAAAACATTGCAAAGCCTGCCTAAATTGTATCCTTGGAGTGAGCTGGGATACACAGAGACATATCTTCCCATGACCCCGTTGGACCATTTGGCATCTTTCTTTGGAGAATGTGTCCTCTGTACCTGTAAGTTGTTTATTCTATTCAGAGAAAGAACACAGTGAGTAGAAGTCATGACGTAAGCACCCAGGGATCTACCTTTTGATATCAACCTGTCCATGGAGATTCAGAGCTTGGTGAGAAGGGAGATAGCAAAGGCATTGCCTGTGCATGTGTGGTATGGGTGGGGATGTGAACTCAGTGTACTTTTCCTAATAAAATTGTACTTGAGCCCTGGATATTTTACATATTCAGATGGGAAAAGGATGAAATAAGTTGTGCTTGGGAATTTGATATTATTCGTTGCAATGAAAACAGTACACTAACTTTTTATTCTCGAAGCAAGGTGGTATCAACTACGGAACTTTATTCCTATTTCATCCTACCAGACTAAGCCTCTCCTTTCTCTTCACTTTCTCAGATTCTTTTTACCCAGTCTCATTCCCTGGTTGCCACCTACATTTAACCTCGAGGTGGTATGACCCCAACACAAATCCAAAGTTCCCTTTAAACCAGACAGCCAGGATTGTGTACCAGAATGCTAAGGGGGATTATGAGCTCTTTAAAATGGCAAAGAAAAAAACAGGTCTACCTCACCTCCTTGAAATCAAAGTCTTCACTTTCACCATTCCTTTCACTGATTTTAATATACCAGATACCATTTAAAAACCCAAATTCAGTAGATGTTTTATCCTAGAAATTTTGTGAGATTTCTGGAGCTTCCCAGGTTTTCTCAGAGTAATTTCCCTGAGGGAGACTGAGACCCACCAAAGCCACCATTAGACAGCTGGGCTGCGAAACCAATGCACACTAGCCACACCTTTCCTGGGTTGGTTACCAGCTCACAACGCGCCATAAATCATTACCTGGCAGCAATAAATACTAGATGACAGAGTGCCTTGTGCTACTGAGAAGCTGAAAAGACTCATCATATAAACTACAAGGGAACTTGAAACTGCATCAAGATGAATAAAATGGCATTTGGGGTAGAATTTCAGGTGAGCTGGAGTAGGCTAGTCCCAGCTGCCAGATGTACTTTAAAAAATTACTCTGAGTAGTATTTCAAATGCAGTGATACCCAGCATGCCTATAATTCACTCTCGGCAGCACCGCCGTGTTACCCTCGCCAGTGGCAGTCTGTCAAGATCAAGCCTATAGTGCTTTAACTCTCAGCTGAAGGCTTTCAGAAATAGAAAACTAAAGCAGATGTGGAACATGTTAGATTTTATCTCCCTTCTTCCTCCTCCTATTTCCTTCCTACTATTGACTTTTCATTTTGTGATGCTACACTTCTGATTTTCTTTCTCTTTCTATCTGTCTTTTGTTGCTTAACCTCCCTCCATTTCTTCAATTTCTCTCCATTATTTATTTTTTATTGTTTTTTTTTACTTTTTTAATTGAATTTATTGGGGTGACATTGGTTAATAAAGTTATATAGGTTTCAGGTGTACAATTCTGCAATACATCATCTGGATATTATATTGTGTGCTCACCACCTCAAGTCAAGTCTCCTTCCATCACCATTTATCGCCCCTACCCTCTTCAACTCCCTCCATCCCCTCTTCCCTCTAGCAATCATCACACTGTTGTCTGTGTCCATGAGTCTTTCTTTTTTTTTTTTAATCCCTTCACCCTTCTCACCCAGTCCCCAACTCCTGCCCCTCAAATTCCATTATTTTATGATGGCTTTGAGATACTAAGGTGCTCAATTTCCCTATAGATGCCTAAATTCCTTATCACGATTAAAAGTACCATGATTAATGAGTGAATCTGAAACTTGGGGGTCATACTGACCACCTCCATGTCTACTTGTGCATCAGGTTCTTTTTATTCTCCTTTCTATTCACTTTCTTTATTTTAAATTGGTTACCCTCCTTTTGACCCCTACTCTATCTGCCTTAATGCAAGACTTCATCATCTACCCTGGTATCTTAGAACAACTTTCTAACTCTTCTCCCACACAAGGCTGCCCTCTCTCAGCCCCTTGACACTCTTGCCATTCTAAGTGTATCATTCCCCAACTTCCTGTACTTGTTTCCTAGAACTTGTAGGTAGAGTGTCCTAACTTCCTTCTTCTGCATGCAGGACCCTCCAAAACTAGGTCCCCCCTTCTCTCTTTGTAGCTTCATTTCCACGGCTGCTCATTGGCCAGCCCATGACAGCCATGTTGAACATCCTCCACACCACCATGCCTGCATACTCTTGTCCTCTGCCAGGAATGCCCAGAATCTCAACGTCTTCTTGGCAAACTGTCTCATACCTTCCAGTGCCCCGCTTAAGCTTGCCTTCTCCGTAATACTCTGCTGACTACCCCGTCCTCTGTAGACTCCTGGTAGCTTCTTTCCACCCCTGAAACACTACTGCCCATATGGTGATGATTATTTCTTTGCGTGTTGCCACCCTTTCTAAACTGCACTTCACTTGGACCTTGTCATATTCCTTTCATAGTATCTTTCCCCGGCACACAGTAGGTATGTTTGATATGTTTGATAAGTAAATTAATTAATGGTTGAATAATAAATGGATCATATTATCTAAAAACCTTTACTTTGAGGGATGGACAGATAGATAAAGCAAGTTCAGTAAAATGTTAATGCTAGAACCCAGATGATGGGTGTTCAACTTGGCTGTGGGATACTTGAAAAGAATATATTTTCTGTTGTTTTTGGGTAAAATGCTCTGGAGATATCAATCAAATACAGCTGATCTAGTGTGTCAGTTAAGGTCACTGTTTCCTTGTTGATTTTCTGTCTGGACAATCTAGCCATTGATGTCAGTGGGGTGTTAAAATCCCTTACTCTAACTGTATTATTGTCAATCTCTCTTTTTCTGTCCATCAAAAAAAAATTTTTATGGATCATTCTTTTTTATTATTATGATGCAATCTCAGGTTAGCTGTGGTCTACTGATAATCTCTCCAACCTACCAGTTGGAACTTGGTACACTGGCCTCCCTCATGAGACTGTGGACTCCTTGAGGGCAGGAATTTTGGCTTTTGGTCTTTGTATCCCAGTGTTTTACTTTGTATTTCTTTTTTAAAATACATTTTTTATTGTTGATAGTATTATAGATATCTCCCATTGTCATCTCCTCTTTCCCCCCTTCTCCCAGCCTCTCCCCGCCCCGCAGGTCTTCACTACCCTATTGCCTATGTCCATGGGCTATGCATATAAGCATGTAAGTTCTTTGGTTTATCTCTTTTTGTCCCCCCAACCCACATCGAGGCATGTCAGAACACCATGCTTCCCTGCTTTGGGTCTTATTTTGTTGATCAATTAATTTTGTTCATTGGATTCCACAAATAAGTGAGATCATATGATATTTGCCTTTCTCGATTTGGCTTATTTCACTTAGCATAGTATTTTCCAGGTCCATCCATGCTGTCCCAAAGTATAAGAGATTCCTCTTTTTTACAGCTGCACAGTATTCCATAGTGTAAATGTCCCAATACTTTTTTTATGCATTCATCTACTGATGGGCACTTGGGTTGTTTTGCTTTACCTATTTAGGTGCTCCTATGTTGGATGCATAAATGTTTACAAGGGTTATATCCTCTTGTTGGATTGCTCCCATTATCATTATGTAGTATCTTTCTTTGTCTTTTACTATAGCCTTCATTTAGAAGTCTATTTTGGCAGATATAAGTATTGCTATCTCAGCATTTTTTCCTTTCCATTTACATGCAATATCTTTTTCTCCCTTTACTTTTATTCTATGGGTATCTTTCATTCTGAGGTGGGTCTCTTGTTGACAGCATATATATGGGTCTTGTTTTCCTATCCATTCAGCTACTCTGTCTTTTAAATATATTTTGATTTTTACAGAGAGGAAGGGAGAGGGATAGAGAATTAGAAACATCGATGAGAGAGAAACATTGATCAGCTGCCTCTTGCACACCCCCTACTGGGGATGTGCCCACAACCAAGGTACATGCCCTTAACCAGAATCGAACCTGGGACCCTTGAGTCCGCAGGCTGACACTCTATCCACTGAGCCAAACAGGTTAGGGTTACTCTGTCTTTTAATTCGAGCATTTAAATCATTTACATAAAGTGATTATTGATAGATACATATTTATTGCCATTTTATTCTTTTAACCATGCCTTTTTCTTCTTCTTCTTCTTCTTCTTCTTCTTCTTCTTCTTCTTCTTCTTCTTCTTCCTCTTCTTCTTCCTTCTCCTTCTCCTTCTCCTTCTCCTTCTCCTTCTCCTTCTCCTTCTCCTTCTTCTTCTTCTTCTTCTTCTTCAAGAAGGCCCTTTAATATTTCTTGTAATACTGGTTTGGTGGTAACAAACTCCTTTAGTTTTTTTCCTGACTGGGAAACTCTATTTTTCTTTCAATTTTAAATGATAGCCTTTCTGGGTAGTCTTGGTTGTAGGTCCTTGCTTTTCATCACTTTGAATATTTAATGCCAGTCCCTTCTGGCTTGTGGATCTCCCATGATGGAGAAGCACCAGTCAGGTTCACAGGGAAATGGGGGGAATGTCCCTCACCCCAAAGCCACACCACTCAGTCACTGAGACCACCTGAGTCTGCTCAACCCTCTAGACCCCGGCCCAGACAGCTGACTCCTCAGCAGGGAGTGAGCTCCACATTGTGGGATAAGAGGCAGTCCAGAGGATGAGGGTATTGCTTTCCCCCAGGTTGATGCCATATGAAAGGGAGTGTTCTACCCAAGAAAGATGGAATCTATGGTATGGGAGAATGACTCCACACAGGGGAAAGACAGTATTTTAGATTCCAAGAGCTCTCCCTTATGCCTCCCCTGTCTTGCTTGAGGTAGAGCTAAACTAGTTTCTCAGTAGCCTCTAAGAGTCAAAGGAACCAAATTCTGCTGGGGAAATGGGGTCCTCTTCTACCCTCCTGCCTTAACCAGAATCTGATCCTTCCTAGACTACTGGACGTTCCTCCCAACCTTCTCTTAGTAAGAGACATTTTTGTCTCCCTGATCCGATTCTCAGAAACTATAGCAGGTCACTCTCCCATTACTTTCATGTAGGAGCCTCTTCTCTCTCGAAGCTATGTTATCTGCCCATTTTTATATCTATGAATGATAGTTTATGATTAAACTCAACTGATTCCCAGGGTACACTCTGGGTTTTTCCAACTACACAAATGGCTGGCTCACAGAGCACTTAGTCTGTGAAGCTTGCCTCATTTAAAGGTTAAATAAAGTCATTGGTCCTTCATTTGAGCGCTTTCAGCACGGTGCAAACCTCCATATAACACGTTCCACCACCACCCCTTTTTTCAAAGTTTATTCTCTATAAGACTATGAACTTATAAATGTATTTTAATTTTCCATAATGAATGGCAGCAGTAGGCCACAGCAAGCACTCAATAATTAGCTGCTGTTAAATAAACAAATAGTTTCAGGTATTTAAATATATTCAGTGTATGCTAATGGAATCTAAAGAGATCACAAAGCAAGTTATAACAGACATATTGTTTGTACTCCAGTTCTAGTTTTGTACAAAAGAGTGATCCTCTTTTAAATGAGTCAACAGCTTCAGGGAAATAACAATTTTGAGATTAGTCATACGTTATAGAATTAATAAATTTCCTCCTTTACCAAAAAGACTAAAAATATTGTCTTAACTGCTCATTTCAGATTAATATAATAAAAGGTTATTTGTCCAGGCAGATTAAATGATTATGAGATGTTTCTCTAAATAATCCGAGTAACATCACATTAGCAACTATCCATTTTAAGATAATTTCTTTAAGGCAGAAAGAAGTGAAGTTACAAATGATATTCTGCCAACTTATCTAAAAAGAGCATTTCATCTTCAGCTGCAAAGCTTATGTGTAATAATTATTCACAATAGAGAAGCTTTTGGAGAATTATTAAAATGGCTGAAAATGAAGGGCTAAACATAACCTCAACATATATTATTGCGGGCATGTTAAAAGCCAGTTCTTTCAGCAATGATTAAGCCTTAATCTGTTGAATCAGGTTAATGGTAATGCCAGAAGTATGTCTACTTCATAACCAGAAGTTCTGTCTTCATATTAAATTACCCAATTTTAGAGAGTGAATTACAAATAGCATATAAATGTAGTTGAAACTGACATACCCTGGGACTCTGCCAAATTTGGATTAAAATCCTGACTGTTACTTCTGAATCTTGTAATTTGGGCAAGTCACTATCTTTCTCTGTGCCTCAGTTTCCTCATCAGTAATACACTCAGAAGACTGTTGTCATAATTATGTAATATGCATACACGCACACACACACACACACACACACACACGCACACACACACAGGTATTTATGTATGAGATATATAAGATGGGTAATAAATATGAAGGGCCTACCATAATACCCAACAGAAACTAATTTAATATTATAAATATATCCTCTCTTCCACCTTAATGTTTATCTTCCAACTTTGATAGAAAAACTGATTCCCAAATCCATGTGATTGATCACTAATAATTTACAATGGATAAAAGTTATTTGCAAAAAAAAAAAAAACGTTACTTGCTGCAGTCCTATAGAAGATATTTTTATTTAGATTATTTAGAGCCAGAGATTTTGCAAATTAACACTGTAACTTTGAACTAATGAAAGATTAGGCTATATTTCTTTGAGAGAGTTATACAAGAGGTATATTGTGTTGAGATTCTGATATAAAAACCAGAACATTTGTAAAGACACAACGTTTCTGCATTCTGTCATGCAAGATGATTGGTCTTTCTAAAATCAAATTCCTATGGAACCATTAAAAAATAGGATTTAAAGAAAATCCTTCTAACTGAATAAAGCTGGTCAAAAGGAATATATCTCTTTTTAACAGGTTTATGAGAATATAATTTTCATTTGAAAAATATTAATGACTATATTTAGGGTAGTTATTTATTTTTTTACTTTGTTTTTCAAGCAGAGCCCTAGAGCTGGGATTCCAACATAATTTAAATTCATGGCTTCAGATGTTCATGTGTATGTATTTGATCATGCCTCTATTTTCATATGAGAAGGCAGTCTGACCTTCCTCACTATGCCATATTTGTCTCTATACACCCCAGTTTCTGTTATAGTGCCTTGCACATAGTAGCATTCAGGAAATTTCAAATAAATATCTAACTGAGTAAATAAAGTATAGTTAATTAACGATAGAAGAAATTTTAGGATTTGGGTGGCTATCTGTTGTTAGTAAAGAAATTTCCCAATATATAACAAAGAGAAATTTCAGAGTCTAAAGACCTTTGCCCTTCTATTAAAAACTGCTATGTAATTATCTTTTCTACTTTCCTACAATGAGAAAATTAGCATTTAAAACATAAGTAGTTTCAAACATATGCTTTCATTATAACAAGCATGACTTTTCATCTTCATGATAGCAGACAGCCATAGTTATATCCAAACAGAAACATAAGTTTTCACTCTTAAGCATGGTTCATTAGAAACCGTCTCTATATTTCTAGCACCAGGCGAACACAGAATGCTAGGTTGGACGTGACCTTAGAGATTATCCACTCCAATCTCTCATTATATAGATCAGTGTGGATGAAAAAGAGGCCACGTGCTAACCTGACAAGCTCAGGGAAGGCCTGCTTGGCAATCTTGCAAACTCAAAGACCTAAAGTAACAAAGGATGGTCTGAAAATAAAAACCTTTCATTAAAAAGCACTTATACTGGCTAGTCATGTCCTAGGCCAGTATCTCCCTTGACAAAGATGAACTTTGATCTTTACCTATTGTCTTTTTGTACCTAAGATAAAAAGTCAGGGTAATTTGCAGCTTCCCTTTTTTCAGACCCCTCAGGGCACAACCAAATGCACCTGGGCACCAGGACAGATACCACAAATTCCTACAGTTATTGTCATCATGCTAATAGTTGAGTGTTAACTATCCAGTAGGTGTCTGTCATTTTACTTTGTATCCAATCCCAGAGAACCGCCCCCTCATTGTATCCAAGCCCCCCCTCTCCCCCCTTGCTTTCTCCTGCTTCCCTAATCTATCACCAATGGATTTCATGTAACCCACTTAGTTCTCCACCTTTGATTGTAATGTATAAAACAAGGTGAAAAACTGCCATTCTCCGGAGCATTATCCCAATACATTGAGATTCTGCTTCCTGGAATTGCTGACAGTTTGGCTCAAATAAATTCACAAAAATTCTTTACAAGTGTGAATGTTTTTTTATGTTAACAATAGGAAAATTAACTCCAGAAAGGTTAAATGATTTAAGAAGGTCATACAGTTAGGGAAAGTGTCAGGAAAAGACACAGCTTTCGTAAATGCTCTATGCAAACTGTTTTTATGGGGCTCTTCAAACACTGGGAATGCGTGAGTCACTAGAGGCCCCTTCTTGGGAAACTCACCTTCAGTATTGGAAGTAGGGGTACCGTCACATTTGCTTTCACACTGCTGCATCGATGAAGGCCGCACAGGTTCCGGACAGTCACTAGATGCCTGTCCGGTGTAGGAGAGACACTGCACGATCCGCATTTGCTGCCCAAGGCCACACTGAGCAGAACACTAAACCCAAAGACAGAGAGAAACAAAACACTGATCTCAACAATTTTCAGGAGGTAAAAAAGATACTATGTCAATTCAAATATCACATACATTTGCATGTAAAGCCCATAGGCAGTTCATCTTGGAGAGGTGCATGATCAGGTCATTCTACTATTGAATTGGTCTGGAATCTCAAGGGTCATGTCATTACCGTAGAAAATGGAAGCAATATAGTTCCCAGAAGATAAGAGATAAGGATTTCTTGTACTAGTATTCCACAGTTCCAAGCAGTGCTGGTGAACTCTAATAGGAGTATAATAAGAAAACTCTCATGATGAAGTAGAATAACCAGGCCAGGCCATCATTATTGCTCACTATTTATCATAGGTTTGTGGGCAAAGAGCCTGATGGTCTACTCGTGTACCATAGTTCAGTGTAACAGCAGTGACTGCTGAGGCCTGGTGACATGGCCAGTTAAAAAAAAGAGAGAGTTTGCCTGGCCGGCATGGCTCAGTGGTTGAGCATCCACCCATGAACCAGGAGGTCATGGTTTGATTCCCAGTCAGAGCACATACCCAGGTTGTGGGCTCGATTCCCAGTGGAGGGCATGCAGGAGGCAGTCAATCAATGATTTTTCTCTCATCGTTGATGTTTCTATCTCTCTCTCTCCTGTTCCCTTCCTCTATGAAATCAATAAAAATATATATTTTTAAAAGAGTTTAAGTAAGTACCACAAATTTTCTAAGGTACTATTAGCCACACAAACCTGAGAAGCGGTCTGGTATTAGCCAATTAGCATGTGTCCCTCTCCCTTAATATCTATTCAGGAATTTTGTTATTTCAGAATTGAAGTTATTCTCTGAGCGGCTTAGTTTCAGCTGGGACTGATCAGCTGTCCAGGTTAAAGAAGGAAGCTCGATCTTATTCCTCGATCTATTCTTTTGGCCTGCCATCCAGAATACCAGAAAGCCTGTGAGATTTGAGATCAAAGGGATGAGGAGCTAAAGAGTGCCAAGACAGGCCATTAGGATATTTACAAGGTAAACAAATGAAGGCCCTGTTGGTTTTATTTACAAAAACTCTCAAAGCACAAAGAGAACTTGCAAGGATATTCATAGACACTTCTACCTTGAAGGTTCTTAACACAGAATGGCAAGTAACTGCACTGTAGAAATGTACTAGAGCATCTTTGCTTTTTTTTTTATACTGATTAATTTCAATTTTAGGAAATTGAATTGAAAATATGGATGAGAAGAAAAGGATTCAAGGACATTTAAAAGAATATTCTCAAATTGATAACTGTAAATTTTAGGAAATCACTAACATGCAAACACTTTCAATGGGCCTTTATGTAACAGTGCATTACAATGATGAATATATAAGGAAAGAAATTCCTACCTGGTTTAGATAAAAATTATGAGAGCATGTTTGTACTGATACTTATTTTTGCAAATATTTATTTTTATTTTATTTTTTTTCTATCATCATTTATCCCCCCTATACCCTCTTCTATCTCTCACTCCCCCTTCCCCCGGCAATTACCATACTGTTGTCCATGAGCTCACTCTCTCTTCTTTTTTCTTTTTTGTTCAATCCATCCATCCCTCCAACTCCCCATTCAGATTCATTAATAGTATAACATCAATTATATATTGTGACACTGTCTTACTTCTACAATGAAACACTTAATTGCATACAATGCTCATGTGTATTCCACTTGAGCACTTTGTAACTCAAACTAAATACTGTTATAGAAAACCGAATTATTAATTATTTGCTATACAAATGCAAATGTTAATTACTTTATGATCATACTTCCTTTATCTCCTCACAAGGCTGAGCAAGTATATTAATTTGCCTTAATGGAGACTGAAAATCTTTGCCTGCTCTCCAGTATGATAGAAGAGGTCTATAGATACTGCTATACTCTAGCAATACTGAATTTTGGAATTTTGGCCAGAATTTTGGTAACAATTTCTATGAAATGCCATTTTTAATAAGTAATGTGCAGTCCCAGAGCACAAACAAAATGGTACCAGTGTAGTTATATGCCATTATGATTTATTTTGGTCTCAGATATTAAAAAATGATTCACTACAAGGTTAACTATAAAATCACAGGAAAAGAGCTTTGATAGTCTAGTAATTTAATTTCTGGAGTGTCATTTTTTAATGTAACCTAATAGATTTTCCTTTGTGCACTAAAGAACAACAATACTTTAACTTTCATTCTGTGCAAAAATATCAAGTTGCTTTTAAAGGATTTAAGGTACCTTCAGCAAGATAACACAATTTAAAAATGAGAAAGAAAAAAAAAAGAATTGGAGCATAGACTGGAAATGAGTATAATATAAAAATAGATACCAAAAGCCCTATACTTGCTTCCCAATTCATAATCTCCATCAGAAAAATCCATTGAAGAATAAGTATTAATGACATTTCAAAGACTGTCAATCAAAACCCCCATATCTTTTCTGTGAGGTTAAAAGAAGTTACTTTGCAAGTAGGAAAATTAAGACACTGGTGTTAACTGACTGGTTCTTAAATTAGTTGAGAGAGTTGGGATTAGAATTCAAAGTTTTGGTAGCTTGTTCAAATCTCTGGCCATCTAGACTATTTTGCTTTTAATTTTAAGTTAAAATGTCAGGATCCAAGGAGTTGATAGAAGTGAGAAGTGTGTAGGTATGGAGAAACATAGCAAAGTGTGTCTATGGGTGGCTGCTGCTGTTTGTGCCTTGTTCCACACTCATATCTTACACCTCGATTTCTATATGTTGCTACCTGTGTCTCAAGGTGCTGCCTGAGGGAAGACCACAGTGCAACTGCCTTACCTGGCCCCAGTCTCCTGTCACCCAGCGAGCAGGAGGGCAGCGGCCCAAACTGCAGCGCATGCGGGTAGAGGGTTTGCTCTCCTGTGGACAGTATGCAGTTGACAACGTTTTAGAAAGGTCACTGCTCTTGCACAGAACAATCCGATGCTTGAATCCTGAACCACACTTGGGAGTGCACTGGGAAGGAAACAAATATTAATGAACAAAGACAGTCAAAGGATAGAGGAAAATTCCAAGAACATGTTTCTTAAAGTAAATATGTGTTCGGGTATAGCCAGTGATGGCGAACCTTTTGAGCTCGGTGTGTCAGCATTTTGAAAAACCCTAGCTTAACTCTGGTGTCGTGTCACATATAGAAATTTTTTGATATTTGCAACCATAGTAAAACAAAGACTTATATTTTTTATATTTATTTTATATATTTAAATGCCATTTAACAAAGAAAAATCAACCAAAAAAATGAGTTCGCGTGTCACCTCTGACACGCGTGTCATAGGTTCGCCATCACTGGGGTATACAGTACATGGACACACTAAATTCTAGGCAAAGTCTTTCCGATATAAACATTCCCTAACTTTTTAAGCAGAAGTACTTTTATCTTTTTCCCTAAGGTCTTGAAGAACTAAACCCAAAGTTTGCTTTTCTTGGCTAACTTATTTTCTTTTTGTATTGTGGGTAGGTTTATTCCTCGATTCCTCCCTATCCGTGGCCACATTCAGCTGTGATAAGATTCTGCTAATTCCTGGAATGTGGAATTGTTGGTTTCCTATTTGCTGGGTGTGGTCTTCTGAAGAAAATTCTTATGTTATTAGTAGACTACAAGAACCTGTCTTTGTGAATTAAGTGAGGAGTTGATTTACATGAGTATTCTCACAGGGGGGTAGCTAAGAACACATGAAGTTTTATTGCACAGAAAACCTCTGGACTTTTCCCTGTCCATCAGTTACACATAATGAATTTTACTATTCCGTAGTTGAATTAGACCACTCATACTAAGGAAAAAGGTGCTTCTTCCTAGGTCCGAAAGGCTATCATTTACCCCTTCTCCAGGTTAATCTGAGTGGTCTGTTCTTGAGTCACCTACTTAACACAGTGACTAACTAAAGTCTTCCAGCTTTCTCCCCTGCACGTCTGAACACTTCCTTAAAATCTGTACTTTCTCTCAGCCACATGAGAACCTTACCTACAATATTTTGAACCTGTTTATAGATCTTTCATTTAAAAAAACAAAAACATTTTCACATCTTCTATAGGTACTAGGCTGGGAGAAAGGGGGCATAAAATTGAACGACAGTCTTTTTTAAAACATTTTTTTTTATTGATTTCAGAGAGAAAGGGGGGGGGGAGAGAGAGAGAGAGAGAGAGAGAGAGAGAGAGAGAGAGAGAAAGAAACATCAATGCTGAGAGAGAATCATTGATCAGTTGCCTCCTGCACACACCACACCAGGAATCAAGCCCCCAACCCGGGCATGTGCCCTGCTGGGAATCAAACTGTGACCTCCTGGTTAATAGGCTGACACCCACTGAGCCATGCCAGCCAAGCCATATCTGACAACCACTGAGCCACGCCAGCCGAGCCATATCATGAGAACTTAACATTTAAAATCTGACCAGATTGCCCTGGCCGGTTTGGCTCAGTGGATAGAGTGTCAGCCTGCAGACTAAAGGGTCCCGGGTTCGATTCCGGTCGGGGGCATGTGCCTTGGTTGCGGGCACATCCCCAGTGGGGGCCATGCAGGAGGCAGCTGATCGATGTTTCTCTCTCATAGATGTTTCTAACTCTCTATCCCTCTCCCCTCCTCTCTGTGGAAAAATCAATAAAATATATTTTAAAAAAATAAAAATAAAATCTGACCAGATCTTTTTTTTTTTTCATCTCAGTAGGATATAAGAAGTGCTTTTTGTGAAAAATGCATTTATGGTTTTGTTTTTCTATGATTAAGAAACAAAAACAAATTTTTCAGAAAAAGCAAAAAGTATTTGAAACTGGGAGGAGAACCAAGATGGCGGCATAGGTTAACGCCGGAGTTTGCTGCTTTGAACAACTACTTCAAAAGTGAAACTAAAAGACGGAAGGGACATCACCCAAAACCACTGGAACGCTGGCTGAGTGGAAGTCCTACAACTAGGAGGAAAGAGAAACGCATACGGACACTCAGAGGAGGCGCAGCGCTGAAGTCAAATTCTGAGGTGCGGAGTGCGCAGAGCGGGCTGGCGGCGGAGGGCGCGGTTGGCGTTTTCAATCGGGAGGGAGTCGCAGACTCTGAGCTCCAGATCCGGGCAAGTCTTTAGGGACCCAGACTCAAACGGGAGAAGCGGGACTGTCTGGCTTCAGTCAGAGCAAGTGCAGCTTTCTCTCCGAGCTTTGCAGCCATTGCTGGGACTCAGAGAGGCAGAGCCCCTGGGGACAGGACTGAGAGCCGCCATAACTGCTCTCTCCAGCCCACCCTATTGATCCTGTGTGACCCGCCCCGCCCAAGCTCTGCACACAGGCATTTGCCGGATAGCCTCAGGCAAACGCCAGATTAGCACCTCCCTAGAGGACAGAAGTTCTCTCACTGCTGACACAGCTGATTCTCATAGCCACTTGGCCTGAAGGTCAAACCCTCCCTGGAATTAGCTACAACAATCAAGATTTAACTATAAGACCACGAACAAAGACCACTAGGGGGTGCACCAAGGAAGCATAACAAAATGCGGAGACAAAGAAACAGGACAAAATTGTCAGTGGAAGATATAGAGTTCAGAACCACACTTTTAAGGTCTCTCAAGAACTGTTTAGAAGCCGCCGATAAACTTAATGAGATCTACAAGAAAACTAATGAGACCCTCGATCTTATATTGGGGAACCAACTAGAAATTAAGCATACACGGACTGAAATAACGAATATTATACAGTCTCCCGACAGCAGACCAGAGGAGCGCAAGAATCAAGTCAATGATTTGAAATGCGAGGAAGCAAAAAACACCCAACCGGAAAAGCAAAATGAAAAAAGAATCCAAAAATGCGAGGATAGTGTAAGGAGCCTCTGGGACAGCTTCAAGCATACCAACATCAGAATTATAGGGGTGCCAGAAGATGAGAGAGAGCAAGATATTGAAAACCTATTTGAAGAAATAATGACAGAAAACTTCCCTCACCTGGTGAAAGAAATGGACTTACAGGTCCAAGAAGCGTGGAGAACCCCAAACAAAAGGAATCCAAAGAGGAACACACCAAGACACATCATCATTAAAATGCCAAGAGCAAAAGATAAAGAGAGAATCTTAAAAACAGCAAGAGAAAGAAACTCAGTTACCTACAAGGGAATACCCATACGATTGTCAGCTGATTTCTCAACAGAAACTTTGCAGGCCAGAAGGGAGTGGCAAGAAATATTCAAAGTGATGAATACCAAGAACCTACAACCAAGATTACTTTATCCAGCAAAGCTATCATTCAGAATTGAAGGTCAGATAAAGAGCTTCACAGATAAGGAAAAGCTAAAGGAGTTCATCACCACCAAACCAGGATTATATGAAATGCTGAAAGGTATCCTTTAAGAAGAGGAAGAGGAAGAAAAAGGTTAAGATACAAATTATGAACAACAAATATGCATCTATCAACAAGTGAATCTAAGAATCAAGTGAATAAATAATCCGATGAACAGAATGAACTGGTGATTATAATAGAATCAGGGACATAGAAAGGGAATGGACTGACTATTCTTGGGGGGGAAAGGGGTGTGGGAGATGCGGGAAGAGACTGGACAAAAATCGTGCACCTATGGATGAGGACAGTGGGTGGGGAGTGAGGGCGGATGGTGGGGCGGGAACTGGGAGGAGGGGAGTTATGGGGGGAAAAAAGAGGAACAAATGTAATAATCTGAACAATAAAGATTTAATTAAAAAAAAAAAAGTATTTGAAACTACACCAGGGAAAACAATTTGGCTCTCACATGTAAAGGACAGAAATGCTAATGTTTTGGGGTTAGACTGAGTTCTGTCTGGAGAGGTGGGTTTCATTTACTTAGTTATGGGGCCAGAGTGGAACCTGGGATAAATAAGGTGATATCACAGTCATCTACAAAACAAAGCACAGACCCTTTTGAGTAGATCTCCCCACCCCCCACCTTCCATCCTTCTTAAGAAATGCTACCCAAAAGTAAGTCCTATAAAGTCAACTGATTATGATGCCAGTCATCACTTGTCCAAGAGTAACTCCAAGAAACAGAACTTTTTCAATGGGTGCTCTGAGAGTCTAAAGAAACTATCCTGATACATCAAAAGAAAGGTTTGGGATTGCTGGAGCACATCCACAGTATGCTTTTAAGTTACATGCCAAGAGAGGGAAAAACAGAAAACTATTTAAGTCCAACATAGCATGGGTGATCCCAATAGTGAGGCTAGATGATAGGGAATGGGAAAGCTGTGGCTTCATTAGCTTCACAAAAGGCTTCTGAAGAGACATTTTCTACGGAGGTAATTTGGCTTTTTCTTTTTCTTTTCTTTTATCTTTCTTTTTTCTTTTTTTGTCATAAGCACCGGGTGGGTTTCACTGATGGAGAAAACAAAAAATGGTTCCTGGCCTTGCAACAATGGAAATTTTATATTAGAATGGCCAGCAATGAAAAGAGAAAGGTCAAAGGGTACATTCCTCTTCCTGCAACATGTTTCCACCAGTTGAACCTCACCCTTGTGATTAGCAGAGCTCAGAGAGCTGATAGTTGGACATGGGGAGAGGGCAGAAAAAGGAGGGAAGCTTTCATGGGCGTGTCAAAAGAATATGGTGTGAAATATTTGCAAAAGTTAACTGAAAGAGACTGAACATTGTCTGTCCCTCTGTCGGCCGGGGCCTCCTTTTTTCATTAGTGGGAGGTGTTCCATGCCTCTGGGAAGAACAGGCTCCTTGTTCTCACTTTGTTTTCCACTTAATGCTCTTTACTTTCACTTATTTTTAACCCATCTAGGGAAGAGGTGGGTTTCCTGGTAACGTAAGGAAATGGAAGGGAGAGAGTGCACCCCTCTTGTGGAAAATAAACAGGACTGAATGGGGCAAAAGTCCTCTTTCTTCCTGAATAAAGGATGACGATGATGGCGCCTATGGTGAATCTTTGAGGCAGTAATGGCAGCACCTCTTGACCAGTGTTTACCCTAGGATCATTTTCCTGCATTGTCTGTGGAGAGACATCGGCGGCCACCCATCCTTTATTCAAGGTGACTGTCCCAACACGTACACGTGACACCTTCAGCACAACTTCTTTCCCCTAAACTTTGACTCAGCTCTCTTAAAGAAGACAGCAGCAATGTGATTCAAAGCCCCTTTAGTTTACACATATCTCTTCAGGCAGCTCCTAAGAATGACTAAGACTGGATAGATAAGAATCAAAATTCTAAAGGTAGAGTAACTACAACCAATATGAGGTTGAATTAGGAAGGAAACTTTAAAATGCTATTTGAAATGGAAATGTACATATATGCATAAGCTATTTCTCAATGTAATTAAAAATGCATAGAAATATGTAGGTCAAGAGACCAATGTGAAATGAGTCTGCACATGAGAAGGTTTTGGTGTTTTAGTGGTTGGTACAAACTTTTTTCTAGTTTCTGCATATGAACTTGTCAACTTTTTCCACTTTTTGTAGAAAAATGATGTGGCTGCCAGAACTTTGTATTCAAGCCTTCTTATTATCATCCATTTATTCTTTAAAACCAACCCTTTTCTCCAACCCTACATGGTCTTTGTGTTTCTATTGTTTCTCTTCTCAGAAATACCTTCTCTAGTTTCCCAGTTCTCTTTCCTACTTCAAATCCTATATTCCCTCAACATTCAGCTCAATTCCCATCAACTAAAAAACCTTCCAATCCTACTCCAGGCCATTCTGACCTCCTCAGCTCTGAATTTCTATATCACTTATACATTTATACCATACAATCCACCATTTTATTAACACTCTTTTATATTATTCTCCAGTTGTTAAATGGATATTTCTTCTTTTCCCAACCTTATAAATTCTTTTGTATTCTCCATAGTGACTAGACTAGTGTGTTTAGTAAAACTCAATAATACTTGCTGACTTGGCCTGAAACCCTAAAACTGCTGCAATCATCAGGCCTCCGAATTATGATTTTATTCTCCAAAAACAAATTTGTCATCATTAATCAAAGACTATTGATGGACTTCTATATGGGTCTTGGGTACTGAATTGAACTACTAATGTGTACAACTCTGCAGAATGTCTATTCTTTATCAAAGGATGTTACTTTTCCAATGAATTTAGGAGTTAATCCAGACACTGTTAGGGAACAGAAGAGTTCATACTATTTTTCGTAACCACTGAGTGAATAATACCAAGAATATCTCTACATCTGATTGAAACACAAATAAAATTTAGGTGGGCAGAATGTAATTACTGAAGCTGAACTATGGCCAGGAAATTTGGAAGAACACTCCCAATCCCTGCCAAAGATTACACGGATAATCACAACTGGTCAAAATCTCCATTTCCACATCCCTCTGTGAGCCCCATACCTCTAGCAAACTAAGGCCACTCAAGCAGTAAGAGTCACAAGGGGACAGTTACATCCAGAGGTTTCTAAATAGCATATTTGTTATTTTTTGAGAAATTTATGAGGTCTATAGAAAAAACCTAAAACAAGTACCATAATGTTTCTAGGAGGAAATGCATCCTGTTTTGCCAACCAGAAGAATGACCATTAGCCATATAACCAGGTACTCATCCTTCTTACCATTAACCAACACTACAGAAGGACTCAGCTTTCCTTTGGGAAATGTGGAGAATGGTATAGAGTGTATATGTCTATGTCTCCTGCAGAATAAGGAGTTAAGAATGAACTCTACCTCTTACCTCATTTTTCATGAGACTGTTTTTTTGAGACCTCTAGTTATATTAGGCTCTTTTCTATACATGGCTGCCAGAAAAACATTATTTTAGTCAGGTCTTCCCCAATGACCATTTACATGGAGGTACTGATAGAATCTAAATTTGACTTTTTGGTGTGTTACTCCTCAGCTCCAGGTTTCTTCTCTTTGTATAATAAGTGATAATAAATTGACAAAGATTCATATCTGAGTTATGTAGTTAGGCTAGAAGATTACTTGGGAAAAAAAGATATGTCACTAATTCTGAGCCTATGAGGCTGTTCAAGGATAGTAAAAAAGAAAAACCACTTAGATGATATATATCTCACTATAATATTCTTTCAAATTCACTTTAGGCTTATTTTGAATCAGACTAGTTTCTCATTGATTTCCCTGACCCCAAAACACTTACTTCCTGATAAGCAGCAATAAAATATAACATGGCCAAATTCACTGTTTTATACCCCTGAATGATTGAGTTCTAAGATGTTCACATGCTCAGGTGTCCTTAATATGAAATGCTTTGGTGTTAATAGTTAAGACACCTCAAAACATACAGCTTCCAATTTCCTTACCTCTGACCAGTCCAAAGCCACCCACTGAGGCGGACATGGCAGGTTGTTGCAGGACTCTCTTTCAACGGGCCGGTGTGTTAAGCAAGCGCTGGAGTCCAGTGTCTTCTCCTCAGAAGGTCCCATCTTTCTGACGCAGAGCACTGCCCTTGTACGCATTCCACCGCCACAAGTCTTGCTACACTCCAACCAATCTCCAATGAACCACCTGCAGCAAGAAGTGGGAGAAACACAAGAGAATTTCCTCAGTGCAGCCAGAGATTTCCAGCTGAGTGAAGGCACTTTTGTCAATGGACTACATCCTTTTCCTAGAACAGCTGACATTTCAGTGTTGTTGATGTGACAAATGATAAATAGAAGAACTTCTAAGGAAAAAATAACTCACTGTCAGTTGCCTCCTAAACTGTAGTGCATGGGTTTTAGAACAGGCAAAACTACATTCAAATAAGTAATGCAGTATGTATTTTTTAACCTCTTTGATTCTTCTCCTTTTTTATTAATTTCTAAAATGAGGATAATGATACAATTGTGAGACTGTTATGAGGATTAAATAAGGCAATATATGAAGCTGCCAGTCATGTGTTATAAATGTTTAACGACTGGCTCCTCATAGGAGGGAGGGGATCCTGATTTGTTGCACTTGCCCTTTTTTTATATGACCACAGACATAGTGAACATGAAAAGAGAAGACATGCTACTAATGGGGTTTCAGGAGATAGTGCTAGCTGGCCTCAGCACACCATAGAGAGCTTCTAACAGAGGGTCTGACCTACAATAGTAGCTGTTATTACTAATACACTGAGGTTGCTTCTTTCACAATTCAGGATTTTATGCTAAAATTTAGAGATTTGTTCTGATTCCCAGACATGAACATCAGGCTCTGTAGGAGATAGAGGGCCTTCCCTTCCTTATGGTGGTAGAGGAGGCTCAGGTATCCACCCTGAAGGCATGACAGTCTTAAACACCTGCAGGAAGAGCAGAGCCCTGAGCCAGCTCTGTGAAAACATCAGCTCCTTGCTTTGACCCCTTTACTCCTAAAAAAAAACTTCTACCCAGCTAAAGAGGGAAGAAACTGAAATATCTTAACAAGGTGAACATCTCCCATTTATGGGTATATCACTCCTTTTCCCTAAAGTCAGCAGAGAACTTTCATACATATAACTTCAGGACGTGTGTGTGTGTGTGTGTGTGTGTGTGTGTGTGTGTGTGTGTAAAACCTCCGCAGGACTCACTTTTGAGACACATTAATTGGTCCAAGGGGTGTGAATTATGATGCAAATCAGATCAATGACAATTTGGCTTTAGAATTTTTATATTTCAACTAGAGCAAAAGGGACCCCTTTCCTTTCTGGTCACAAAGGTAAGAGCTGCGGGTGGCCTTAAAGTGGAATTAGCTGGTTTGAAGGAATGCAGAGGAGCTAGAGTCCTAATGGTGTGTGCGCTCTTGATTCTAGCCATGCCTCAAGCTAGGTCCGTTCCTGTAGTTCCCTGAGACTTGTCCTATAAACCAGCAAACACTCTTATGTGCTAAAGCTAGCTGAAATTGAAGTTGTATTATTTCCAACCAGAGTCCTGGCTGACATATTGTTGTATTTAATTTAATAAATATATGCTGAATGCCTACTGTGTTCAAGGCATTGTGCTTTGTTTTAGAGAAGAAGAACATAAAACCCTGTGTTAGGAAAATGGTTCTCCAAAGTCATGAAAAGAGCAATGACGGAACTAGGACTTGATTCCCTATCAGTTGCTATTTCCACCGAATTTCACTTTTAACAACAGCTAAATAGTAGAATCTTGGTCACGTTTTCTTCAATCCATGACTATAAATCATGCAACTATCATCAATGGATATGCTCATGCGTTTGGGTGGGCAACTACCCAGAGAGAAGAGTCTGAACACTTAAGAACAAATTGCTCACTATTTTAGCAACCTTAGCTCATTGTGCCAGTTTTATATGTGGAAGATGGTACCTTAGTGAAGTCAGAGTATTAGCAGCCTAAATTTGAGCCTGCATTTAGCCAAATATGCCACAATATCCTTTGTCTATTATTATTTGAATTATCTTTACTTATAGAGGAAAACCAGCATTTAGAGGTATCATAATTAACCAGATTCTCAGCTTCTTGTCAAAATCCAAAAAATTTCAACCTAAAATTGATTTAAAGTATAATAATTTAATCTTAAATTTTAAAAATCTGATATTAACCTTTTTTTAAAGTCATTTTCCAGAGAAGATTTAAAGTGGTTTTCATCTTCTTTCTGTTTTGTTTTCCACAGATGAACATGATCCCAAGATGTTAGTACCATTTTTGGTAAAGAGGAAAATGTGTACTGAGAATAATAACTTGCATGCCAGCCATAGTGAAACTCTGATTCAATTCGCAACAGTGATTTCATCACCAAGATTAGGGGATAAAACAGAAATGTGTATACTCAGCCACAAAATGTTCAGTCATACCACCTCCAGCCATGATCTCATTAGGTCTCATATAAGAGGGATGGAGGCCCTCAAATTAAACACAGGTGCCCAGAATAACAGCAGTGATTCAGGGGGTGTTGCTGTTCTTTGTTGCACGAGCTCAGGGCCACCTCCGCCTTTTTATTGCCAACCATCTCTTAGCTGAGATGTGTCATCCCAGATTTAACTTGGAATGTACGAAAGTAAAAGTATTAACCACCCTCCCCATCTCCCTTCTGACTGTAACTCTGATTTCAGGCGTCATAGTCAGTTCCTGTTGCATCTTTATTGCTCAGAAAATCATCCCTCCCCATGTCTCTCTGAAGGATTAAATCACACTCCAAGTATTTACATAGTTTTGCAACGGTACCACTGCATCTCCCATTTCAGGCTCTCCACTCCCCTGTCCAGTTGAAGACAGACTGCTTTCTTCACCTGCATTCTCCATGTATTTGACCCTCTGATGACATTCCCCCTACTTCTTTTCCTCCTCTAGATTCGGTGGTAAAAATCGGAACACAGAAGTTCTCTCTGGGAATGTCACTCACTGAATATTATCGCTATCGCCAGAACAATACTGGAGCTGTTTCTCCCTGAGCTGAAGACACGGTGGCCAAACTGTCTTAATCCTCACAAGCTCCCTCATATCCATTAGACACTAACAATTAGTGGATTCATATTTGAGTGTCTGGAATAAAAGTGCTTGGTGCGGCCTATATAATTTAATTTGCAGTATCTGTACATTAATAGGTCAAATAATAATATTAATGGGAGGAGGAAATAAGAGAGACACTAGAAAAAAACTTTCCCCCAACTTTGGTTAACCAGAATATTTTAAAAGAAAGAACTCATCATAAAATCAGAATATTATTTTTGCTTTTTTAACTTAAAGGGAAATGGCAGAGCACATAAAAATAAATTTATATTAGATATTTGGATTATGAGTGAAAGAGATTGAGAGGTTGAAATGCGTATTGAGATTTTCCAACCTTTATCCCAGAGTCAAGAGTCTAGTTATCAAAACTTTTTATAAATACCACATAGAAAAATGAAAAAGAATCTTCAGAATTTGACCGTAGCATCTTTACTCAGAGAGGTTCAAGTATGTAACCTATTAACCACTTGTAAATAGTAAAACTTTCCTAGGCTTTAAAATAGTTTTTAGAACAATTTTCAAAACAAGAAGTTGGTTTAAAAAAAAAAGAAGAAAGAAAAGAAAAATTGCTCTTTCCTCAGCTAATTGGCAAGTGAGTCTAATATTAAGCAGAAGCCTCTATACCCTAACCATTTTTCTAAATAAAAAAAAATCAATGTAATAAACATCTCTGAAATTGTGGCAATTGAGAATGTGTAGATGAAACAAAATTAGAAGTATTAAAATGCCAGCAGACATTTGATTTGTAACTTAGAAAGTTGGTGATGTCTCGTATAATGGGAAAAACATCACTAGAGATCAGCTACCCTCATCTGTAAAATGATGGGAGTTGGCCTACATGATTTCTATAATTCTTCCTAGGTCTTAAATTTCCGAGTTTTATAGAGGACTCTGATGAATCTTTTTCTAAACTTAACCAATTATAATTGTCTATGGGCATAATGAGTCAAATAATTATTAAACATTCTACCATAAAAGATACTATTAAATTAAGCCTAGCCCCTTGGTAAAAATCTCTCCCCAGCCAGAGAATCCTTTAGCACTTTTGCTTATAACTCTCTAATTGCACTTTGCATATTTTGTCCTGTGCTATAATTATTTTTATATGAATTTGCCCACTTAGTTGTCCTTAGAAAAGGAACCATTTTGCCCAGTGTGCCTTCCACACTGACTTATCTAAAAACTGCCTTCTAATGCTTGGTCACAGTATTTCCACAATGTATAGCACTCCACTGTTTTCACCTTCCTGATTTTCTCAATTTAAAAACCAGTTTCATACTGGAATAAGATTCAGTATATAAGGATTCTTCACATGAGGTCATTTATAGAAATATTTTTGCTATTAAAAGACAACATGGTCAAAACTGAACTCTTGGCCTTTCTCTCTGGATTCCAACTCAGTATTACTTCTGATTTTTGGTGGAGCTTCAATCAGTCATGCTTCTTATCAATCATATCTTTAATATCAACTCCTTTCCCCTTTTCCAATTATTTCAACCTTTGTCATGAATTCTACCATTTTTCACTCAATGTCTCTAGAATTCTTGTTTTCTTCCTGTCCCATGTCACCTCACCATCTTCATTACTATACTCTTTCTTATAAAAGAATTGCTGCTCTGAGCATATTAATTTTTCCCAGCAAAGCTTCCTCTGGCCCTTCAAGATCTTCCAAATGAATTGTTGTTATTATTATTATTATTATTTCTCTACCAATGTCTTTTATCTAGTCTTTCTAGTCCCTGTCATTTTCTTTATACAACAAATCTTACAGCCTTCTATTTTTTAATACTCTACTTATAAACTCTCTAATGTGACTTAAAGACATTTAAAATATCTCATTATTTGAAAAGATACTTTTTGATTAGAAAAATACTATTTAGGATTTTAAGTTAATGGTATTGAAAAAACAATAATATTTGAAGATAAATAAGGATCCTTTTTTCAAAGTAGAAAAATATATTTTAGATAGATCAAAGTGTACATTAAAAATTTTTGAAAGTATAATCTTAGACCCTCCTAAACATTGTATCAATGAAAGAAAGAAATTTTGGGGAGTTTTTCTATATAATATTTTAAAACTCATAAATAAAAATAGATCATAACACTATGAATAATATGGAAAACATATGACAAACCAGGAAAATTATTTGGAGCACAGAAAAAAGAGTGAATATTCTTAATACATTAAGAGCTCATACAAATTAATAATAAAATAACACTTCAATAGGAAAATGGGATAGGCCATGAAGAGAAAAAGCAAAAAAGAAGTAATGGCCACTGGACATAATTTTTTAATGTTCAGCCTCATCAGCAATTTGATATACTAAATAGAACAGCAGTTAGATATCAAGGCTTTTTTTCCTATAAAATAGTCAAAGGTAAGTTTTAAAGTAATAATATCCAGGGTTGTTCAGTTTAGGGAAATGACATTATTAAATACTATTAATGGGAGTATACATTCATATGTTTTTTCTAGAGAGCAATTTGACAATGTGTCTGAAGGACTAAATTATATTTCCATTTGAACCAGAAATTCTATTCTTATGCATGTAGCATAAGGGCATAATTACAGAGAGCAAAGTTTTAGTAGCAAAAATGCTTAATGCTATGGTTTTGTAAAGGATCAAAAGCTAGGATACAACCACAATTGTTTAACAGTGGGAAGCAATTTAAATAAACAATGACATATTTACTAAATGTGGTAGAAGATATTTAATGTTCAAAATAATGTTGAGAACTGGC
Source organism: Myotis nattereri (assembly GCF_964212035.1). Lineage (NCBI taxonomy): Eukaryota > Metazoa > Chordata > Mammalia > Chiroptera > Vespertilionidae > Myotis > Myotis nattereri. The sequence continues at coordinate 33,933,616 of NC_138079.1, forward strand.
TACTTATATAATAAAAGCCTAAGTGACTATTATGGCAGAATGACCAGAATGACCTGTCACTATAATGCGCTTCTGACTGAGTGGTTTTCCCCCTATGGGAGAGCACAGACCACCAAGGGGCAGCTCCTGCATTGAGCGTCTGCTCACAGCTGATAAGCACAGCGGCAGTGGTGGTAGCTGTGAACCAAGTGGTAAGGAGCAGTGAGCAGGCGGGTGGTAAGGAACGAGGGCCTAAGCTGGCAGTTGGACATCTCTGAGGGGTCCTGGACTGAAAGAGGGTGCAGGCCAGGCTGAGGGATCCCCCCACCATGCACGAATTTCGTGCACTGGGCCTCTAGTAAAGTATAATAAATATTATTATACATTTTGTTATATACACATGCCTATGCAGACATAGAAAAAAGTTGTGAAATATATACATCAAAGTATTAACAGTGGTATTATAAGTGTTTTTAATTTTTTTTACTTATCTGCATTTTAAAATCTTTGTTTTAATCTGTATTTTTAAAAAAACAACAAATACAATTATCACATCATCTAAAAAAACAAAACACCTATCTCCTTTCTTCCACACTCATTTAAAGTCTTACTGAAGTCAGCCCAGCTGGCATGGCATGGCTCAGTGGTTGAGCACCAACCTATATGAACCAGGAGGTCATGGTTCAATTCCTGGTCAGGGCACATGCCCAGGTTGCAGGCTCTATCGCCAGTGTGGGGCATGAAGGATTCATGCCAATCAATGATTCTCTTTCATCATTGATGTTTCTATCTTCCTCTCCCTTTCACTTTCTCTCTAAAATCAACAAAAAAATATTTAAAAAAATTTTTTTTAAATAAAGTCTTAGTGAATTCAATAGTCTTCCTATAATTTTTATCTCTATAATACTGATGTCTACTGGGAATCATATACAACAACCATTCTGAAGACTTAAGAGTTTTTTTCACAGTCTGAATTCAAAGGAATAAAGAACAAATTTAAAAGGAACTAAGAAAAAATGAACTAACAAAGAGTAATATTTTAAATGTTCTTTAGTTCTTCCACCCCCAAAAAAACCTCAGCCTAAATTTTCTTTTTCTCATATTCTCTTTACCTTTCTTTTTCAAATCCCATCCTCTCACCTTCAAATTTTAAAAAGTTAATAAATTTTTCAGAATTCAAAAAGAGAAAACCTAATTTTAATTATGTATGTTAATTCAAATATGCCAATTATCCTTAAAGTGTTACACACACACACACACACACACACACACACACACACACACATCTTCATGTAATAACCAAGCCTAAAATACATGGGATGGAATGACCAACCACTGAAATCTCAAAGGACGTTCGAATAGCATTTAAGCTTTAACAAATAAAAAAGCTGAGGCCAAAATAGAACAGGTGTGACCAACCCACTCAGATGCCTTAAATGGCTGATCAAATGCCAAACATAATACTTAAAATCCTGAGTGTCAGGGAATTAAGCTGATGGGTTGAGACTCATAATTATATGAAAATATGTTGAAGTTACTGAAAACTTCAAAATTTAGCCCAAAGTTTTTGAGCATCATTTTGTTTTATGTAGTTTTTCAGCTTGAAATAAACTTGTAACTAACAAAAGAGAGGGAAAGTGAAAAGAAAAAAAAAACACAAATATCTTGTCTGTACAATATGTATCATAGGTCATATTTATATATTTTCCCATGTCTGAATTTTAAGGAATAAACTACATAGTGATCACATTTCATAAAGAAGAGACATGAAAATTTTAAATTCTTAAAATAAAAACTTACATTGCTCTAGACTCCCTGTGTCCTTAATCGGTAGCCACTGCCCTGAACAGTTTCAAGAGATGAGTTGTAGTGAATATCAAATATTCAGGCAAATATTGAGTTTGGATAATGAAAGTTCATAAGGCATTATTGTTTTGGAACAAATATGAGAACAAACATCTTGCTTTAACTATAATGGGGCCTAAATTCCTTATTCATTGTAAGTCCCAGGTTTTTGTAACTAATTGTAATCATTTCTAGAAAAAGAAATTACTTAGATCCTGGGGCATATAAATTCACTTGCTTACTCTCTCTTTCTGTATCAAGTTCATGTTGGAGTAATTAGTTAACCAGGAGGACAATGGTTACTCTGCAACAGGAATGCAGTGCCATTCACACATGCTTTGTGTTGCAGTTGTCAAACAGGCAAAATCCCTATGAAGATCAGTATTTGCATGATCAACTCAGAATTCATGTCTTTTTTTCACACAGTCACTGTCTTTTGCTCAAACAAGAAACCTTTGTGTCTTACAGATTATAAAATGTGGTTCACTAACAGGAGGACTCATATTTCTAAAATTTTAATTCTTTGAAAGTCATTGTTAAGATGAATGATTCTCTCCTTGTGCCTCCCTTTACAGTGAGCTATAATTGCTACATCAATCAGCAGAAAGAAGCTGAAGTACACCTCTGTGCCCTACACTCCAAAGATAGGATGCCTAGGATGACAGAACTTAAAACTGGGCCAGAAATTAAAGCACTGATATGCCAATGCAGAATATTTTTAAACCATGTTCAAAGTCTTTAGACCTTTAGAATAAATACCTGGAAAATATTGAACTGCACATTTTATCTACTATACTTTATTGAATCTCAGATGTTATTATTTTATGTACCAATAAGAAAGAAAAAAAAAATGCCCTAACCTGTTTGGCTCAGTGGATAGAGCATCGGCCTGCGGACTCAAGGGTCCCAGGTTTGATTCTGGTCAAGGGCATGTACTTTGGTTGCGGGCACATCCCCAGTGGGGAATGTGCAGGAGGCAGCTGATTGATGTTTCTCTCTCATTGATGTTTCTAACTCTCTATCCCTCTCCCCTCCTCACTGTAAAAAATCAATAAAATATATTTTAAAAAAAGAAAAAAATAATGCTGATTATTATTTTAAGACACAAATCAGTTGCAAGATAAATCCTAATGTCAGAGATGTTAAAAATATGAAAGATTTGTGCTTTAGCAACTGATGAAATATAATTTCCAGCATTGTGCCAGGATCAACCTACTGAAGTTCCTGTTTTAGAGGATTAACTGAATCCTGTGCGTAAATAAGCATCTTTCCTCATTGAAAGGCTCATCAAAATTCTACCCGCTGTGATGTTTTATCCCCTTTTCTCTGTTTAATTTAATCACATAATATGAATATATGTTTCCAAATGTGAACATCCAATGTTTTTCTTTTTGCACTTGAAGAAAATAATTCTCACTTCTTTTACTTACTCAGGTGAGCAGGGCTCAATATTGCAGCGTCTTCGCTTTTCAGGTGGCTTAGTGTCAGGGTCACAGTAATCGTCCTGGACAATAGAGCTGTCATCCACTCTTTTGCAGACCACCTCCTGTTTTTGGAAACCTTGAGAAAAGGAGAATATAATGAATTGAAGAGTAGTTTACCTTCCAATAAGTTAGGTATGCACAGCTTTCCTCTGTGAGGAATCAACCTCACAGGATCGCTGCTGTCTTTTCTGTTCCAAAAGCACTTGACTGCTTCTCTAAAAAGGGAGAGAAGTCCTGGTCATTATACTGCACATTTAGGCAAAATTATTGTTCTCATGTTTAGTGACATAACTGTTTTCAAGTTCAGAAAAGAAACTATTGGTGATTTTAAATAATTAGCAGTCCCATGTGTATAATCTTCTTCATGCTTTCCTTAAAAAAGAAAAAAAAATCTTCATTGTCCCAAATATCATCAGATAAAATGTGTGAATATCCATTTCAATGCAAAACAATGGTTGTATATCTATTTTAAAACAAAACAATAGGGGTGCATTTACTTTTTGATATTTTGTAGGACAAATCCAATTAATTTAGTCTTTGTTAGGAGCGCATCATATTCACACATTTCATTCTTTTCTTCCATTTATATATTTGTTTTTCGAACAGCCCACAAAGTCTAGAATTTAAAGATCGCAGAGAACTTTTGGACTACAACCCATTAATCTACTTTAAAGGAGTTGGGCCCATTGATTATACCATTGTTAAACAGATGCATACATATTCCATAAAATCTGAACTTACAAAAATACTTATCTCATTCTTAAAAACTCTTACAAATGTTTGCCATAGCTAAAACATTCTCATTATAAAATATGTACAATTCTAAGTATGATTGTTATTTATTGGCAAAGACATCCAACCACAACTTGCTCACATGTCACAAAGTACAAAGACATACACAACACACAGACACACTCTGATTTGTGAACATCCCTGGTCAATAGACTTTATGCAGGCTCAAAAAGAAGAATCAAAAGAAGCAAAGATAAGTCTATCAAAATGTCAGAGAAAAGGTCAAACGACAAGAAAAGATTTCAGTTGATATAGAGGTAGCAGGTTGCTCCTGGAATTGGAATAAAAGCAGACGAAGCTATCCCCCTACTCACCACCCTGTCTCAATAACCAGGTAGGAGCCTGAGCAGTACCTAGGAAATCACAGCTTCACACCTAGCTAGCCTCACACAAACCTCCAGTTTTGACTTTTTTCTATTACTTTTAATAGTAGCCTAAAGAAAAGAGTTTAATAGCAAATTAAGAAAATCAGTGTGAAATAGGATCGTTCAGTAAAGGAAACTGTCACCGAAAGAGCTGCACACCAAATGCTCCCCACAGATCCCTTAAAGGTCATGGACTTGTGAGGTGGGAGTGCCTCCATCATGTTTTGCACACTTTTAACCAAGTTGATTTAAAGATAAGAAATCCCCTGATCAGGAAAACTGTTAAGTGCTGTCGTCTCTGGTGGCGATCAATTGAAGGTGTATTTTATTGTTTGCACTGACCCCAGGCTCTCACTGATGACCTTCAACAAGTTTTTAGGCTCTCCTAAATTTAGAGGTTTAAAACACAGCCAAATGACTTACTGACAACATGTCTTAGAGTATGTGTTGTATTCATTCCCTCCCAACTCCTAAAATAGGCCAAACATCTCAGTTTATGGGATAACAGTTTGGAATTTTTTAACTATTAAACTTTAGATTGTTGGGGGAAGAATGATTCACATCCAGGCGTAGCTGTGATCCATTCACAGATGTTTCACAATATTCATCAGATATCTCCCTGTTATGTCATTCTAGTGGGCAGATATCTAACTAAGTCCATCTGATCTACCTAGACAAAAATCTCTACCATTAGTCACAGGAATCAACTGCCAACTGCTACAGTGGCTCAGAGTATCCATACACCCGGGTTCAAGTTCCTATCAGGAAGAGCAAGGGGCTATTTTTATTGGTTAGCATGGCTCTTTTTATTCCAGTCATTCAAACATGATTATACTTAGAGTAACATTTTTACCCAACATTTATAAATATGTTTAATCATAAATACAATGTGATTACACTTGCAAGAAGAAAGTTGGCATTCAACTTAGTATCTTGCTTGTTTTTCAGAAAAGGATAATACAAAATGGAACTGACGTTGCTCTGTATCCATGGCAGTAACATTAATTCGGTTTCTTCTGGTTAAGATAAAAGTCTACTTCCTTTAAATTAATCCTAGACATGTTGTTTGGTTATAATTACATTAATTTTTAAAGTAGCCTTTAATGTAAAAGCAAGGCCTCTGTAATTTCTATCACAGATGAGATGTTAGTACGAGAGGTGAAATTTGTATTTAATTTTAAGATAGATTTTAGCCATGTATTTGAAAATAGTTAGCTATATAACATTGTTAAAAATTTGAAAAATACACAAAACCAGAAAGAACAAAATAAAAATTATCCACAATTTTATATCTTTGTTGTAGACGTTTCTTTTTAAGGCTATTTTGCATAAAATACTTTTGGAAAAAAATTAGGCACAAAATAGTTTCTGGTGGGATCCAGTGATTAGTTTAAAGTTATGTAGTACATAAACCAAAAATGCCAGTTAAATGTGGTCAGCAGGTTATTCATTCATTCATTCATACAGAATAGTTATTAATACAAGGCCCTGTGCTTCTTATGAGATACTTGACTAAGTGCTAAGAATTACAAATAGACTTAATTTTGGTCATGCCCCTCTGACTTCTTAAAAACTAAGAATTAGGGAATTTTGAGGTGTATTTCAGTTTCATAATTTCAGAATATTACCTGAATAAACAGCTGAAATTACTCCATATTGTATGAAGACGCATTTTTCTTCACATTCATCTTTTATTAATTTTCTTCTAAAATGTTATATTAGACAGTGTGGTATTTCACACTCAAGAACTGACTATACTAGTAATCTATTCCAAATATTTCCACAACAATGAAATATCTCCCTCCAACAGCACAGAAGTCTCCTTCCAACTTTTTCCCTCACACTTGGTGGGTTTACAGAATTTTTTTTCTTGTTAAGTGAATAGCAACAGTATAACTTTCGAAACCAATGTACCTAATTGGACAGATTTTTAATCACATACTTTTGGATTAAGAAAAATGCAGCATTTAACTTTAGAAAGTAGAAAATACAGATCAACTAGAAATAATATAAAACTAAGTCAACAAGAGAAATGATTAAGTTTAGAATCTTTATATTACCAAGCCTCTGGTACACAGTTTCTAGTCATCTGTAAAACATTGCTAAGAAGTTTATTTAAACCCTGTTGGGTATAATTACATCCAGTTACACAAAGTCACTATGCTTCTAAATCTGAAGACTTATAGCTTGCACCCCAAACATAAAATGTCCACATGACCAGTCCATATACACCTAATTGAAAACAAAATTCTAGTGGCTTCTAGTGTCCATATCCCCCCGAGAGATGCAGATGTTCTGCAGAATTTAATTAGTCAAATTTTAAACTGCACTAACTATATTTATACTTAAATACCTAATGGTACTGGCAGCAAACTCTATACCTATTCTTTTGTTAAATGCAGTACCTCTTCTATGGTTAAAAAATTAGTGGTTTCATATTATAAAATTTAAGTACAAAAATGCCATTAGCAATACAGGGCATATATTAGCAATACTTTAAAATCTCTAAAATGGGTATATCTTATGTAGAGACTTTTACTTTACTTATATTTAAAGAATCAAATATGATGGCTCGTAACATGGAAACGTAAGCCTTACTTTCAGTCTGAAAATTTAAATTTGTCAGATCTTATATTTAACTTTTTGCCAATAGCTAAAAGTTACAGATGATCCATTTGTCCATCAAAGGTTCTCTTGTCTAATGGGAGAAAGAAGTACTCAACTTGAATCACTGTTCTAAGCTACACATCAAGAAATGGCTTTAATATTTTGGAACAATTGAGTCCTGGATGAACTCCTTCACCTGCTGTACTTGCTCTAGGTTTATGCGATGATTCCCGTGAAGAGCACGGGATCTTTGCTTAGCAGCCACAGTCCTAGGGCCAAGCCCAAATGAGCACTTGAGACTACAGCTCCTCTTCATTTCTCACCTCCATTTCAGTCCCTCCTCTCCTCCCCTTGTAAGCTGCTTAATGTCCTCATGTCCCATCTCTCTCTCTCTCTCTTAATTTTATAAATTCATGTATAATCATTTTAGCAATATGTTGCCTTTTTTCAGGGAAGGTCACCATTTTAAAAGTGGAAAGAGGGTACTCAATACACAGAAATTACCACTTGAATTTTACTAGAAAGAGTGACTATGTTAAACCAAGAATGGTATAGGGAAGGTTAAGGGCAGGAGGAAGATCTTCTGGGTCTTCTCAAATCTACTCATAACACCCAGATTTCAGTCCTAGACCATTGAATGGGCTGGTAAGTGAAGAGTCAATAACCACATATGAGTGAGTCAGTAAGGGAGTAAAAGAGAGGTATACATGCATACTTGGGATGAATGGGCTAACCAACCTCTAGATAATTTAACCTAGAGCCATAGCACATCATATCATAGCAGTTTTCTGAAGAGGAAGTGGTGGGGAAAGAAGTTATTAAGTCAGAGTTTAGACTAAGAATGTGGTTGGTGGCTAAAGCAACAATTTGCTTAACCACAACACCCAAAGTAGCTAGCAACCAAGACAACACTATATTACCACAGTATACAGAGCATATGGCTAGCAATATTAACATAATCTAAGTCTTCAGGGCAGATATCATCCAAAGAGCAACAAGTTCCACGAATAAAAAGTCTCTCTCCTCTGCCTTTCACTGCTGGAATCTGGCTGTTGCGCTGTGTGATTATTGGCCAGACACAAGCATTTTCAGGGCAGAGCAAAGCCCATCTGCCTTGGATCTAACAGCTGGCATCCAGGGTACCAATCAGCTCCACCCATATGCTTCCTGCTTCTGATGAGCCTCCTGCTAGTTTTTATTGTTCAAAGGCTTTCTTTCTCTGCCTTTTTAGTGTCTTCCCTTCTGTCCTAGCAAAACTAGATGTCCCAAGGGAACAGGATTAAGAAAAGAAAAATGCAACTCTAAAAATATTGTATTTTTCAACTGTGTTTACTGATGGTAAGGTAGGGTGGAGCACACATATACTGCATTTATTTGAAATCACACTATCCCTGGAGGGAATTCCTACGACTCATTATATATGAACAGTAATCTTTTCCATGGCAAGTGTCTAGCTTAATTTAACTCACTGGATTCCTACCATGTCTAAGGCATGGTTTATTCCTTATCATAAGGGGGGAAATAAGTGAGGCAGTCTTGACCTCAATGAGATGACATTAAAATGAGGAGGCAAGATTAGGCAAGTACTATTATAATTATGGAAGTCACCTTAAAAAAATGCCCTTTCAAAAAAAACCACGCCCTTTCAGGTCTAATATTTTTTATTTAATTTTGTTTATTATTGCTGTCTGATTTCTCTTACAAGTTATATATAGCTTTTAAAATAAACTCATTTTGCTCAAGTAAAAAAAATGGGTATAGTAATATCATAAGATTCTATAAAATTGGGATGATGATGCTTACCATTATAAAAGGCTTTCTTTTTTCCAAAAGTATTTTATGCATAATAACTTGTAAAGGTACATATGATATGGTTGTTAAAAATGGTATTTTGGACAAAAATTTTGTCAAGTGAAACATGATCTGTGACACATACATCATTAATACAATAGGAATGAACTTAAACTTTGTTTTCAGTCTTACCCAAGTTTTTCAGCGAGTAAATATGTATCTAGGCCCTAATCACATTAGGAAAAAATATAATCTCCAAAGCAACAGAAATGAGATGAAAGAGGAAAGAACACAGGGGAAATGTTTTAGATTAGCAGAGATCTCTTGCCTTCAGTTATGAATCTTAACATTAAGAGAAAATGCAAGCCACAATATGCAGAGTAAACAGTAAGAAATGTCAGGTTATCAGGTGCAATGCTCATATGTAAGACTTTTTACGAGAGGTTAGAAAGCTTAAGTTATATTGAAGATACCCAGGAGAATTCAATGAATTTTTTAAAAAGTGTATTATGTAGGGAAAGCCATATGCTTAAGGAAAAATAGAAATAGAAATAATGATTATGGACAAATAAGTGAACAAGCATATTAACTTCCAGAAGCGTGAACCAGCCAAGAGCACGAGTTTGCCTGGAGGAGTTACTCCTCTCCTGGGCACGCTGCATGAGAACCGAGCCTGGTGTAATTGATGGCTACAAGACGGTATGCTTTTAGGAGCTGTGATGTTCACAGATGCCCTGCTATAATGCCTGGTACAACTAATCCCCTGTGTTAAAGGGTCTTCATCCTTCTCAACACTGAAAATGACTTGAAAGAAGGGGATGGTAGTAGAGAGTCAATAGGGGAATGCCACCATCAATGCAATGACAGACTATTGTCCAGTCTTATAAAAAATTTCTTTTTCAAAGATCAAGACAATAATAGGAAATAATAAATGAAGCTGAATGCAAATATTTATTCCCTGAAAATTCAAGTCACTTTTTACAAGGGACTTGTATTATTAAATAGGTTTTATGCCTACATTTGGAATATACAGGAATCAAATGTAAAAGAACCCTCACAGCTTCAAGCTATGGTATATTATAAAACCTCACATGAAAATAACTTCCATAGGGATTTTTTTTTCTTAAAAACTAGTTACATAATGATTTTTTTCTAAGGGGGGGAATGATGATAAGTAAAGGGCTTTTAATTATTCAAACTAAAATTTCCATCTGTTATCTTTTACTTGACACTGAAAGTAACTTTCACATGGTAATTCCTAAATCAAAGAGAAGCAAACTTAATTATAGAATTCAACTTTTTTATGTCTTTAACACTTAATTTCAATCAAGTGTATTTTGAATCTTCAAAAACAATTGGATTGGTTTTCCTCTGTCTGCTTCACTTGGGATCCTCCACTTTGAGTTCCAGTCAAAGTCACATTATAAATGTCTTTTATAAGCTGACAAGTGTTAGTCATTATTATTGTTATTATGTCTATAAAAGTCAAGTCTCAAAACCCTTCTTTGTTTGAAGCACATTCTTTTATTCACTAATAGTGAATTGGCCACTTTTAGTGATGGTAAGTATGTTAGGTACTTAGAACTAGCAAAGAAATCAAAAGGACTGTGAAAAGGCAAAGCATTTGCCTCTGTTTTATCTGGTACTTTGAGAGCTGTTCTCTTTCAGGCAGATACTAGTACTGGCCTAAAGGTTGCATTCTATATTTTTGAATAATAATGGCTTTTTAAAAAAAAGTTTAAATGCGTTATTTTTAGAATGACTTAGCTATACTTTTAAGTGTACATTATGTTTGTGTTGTATCATTCTTGAAAACAATAAATTATATAACATGAACTTATAATGTTTCCCTAGAAACAATGTAGAAATAGCCAACATTTTAAAGGGACTATAGTAATCTGCATGATAGATTCATTAAAATCATTGGAAAAAAACATGTTATTAATAAATGAATAGTGTAGATTATTAAATAATCTCATTAGGTAGTAAACTGCAGAAAAGAATTTGCTATCAGGGGCTCTTTTAAATATATAGTTTATTTTCTCTTTCTCCTTTTTTCTTTAAATCACCCACTAATCTTAAACTCTTAAACTGAACTAACAGAGACAAAGGAAGGAAACATATTCAGGAAGGCACATAAGCAGGAATACTTAATACAGGTCTGAAGGAGAAATTACATATTACTTAAGACCTCTAGTTCCTTAACTAAAAAAATCTGATTTTTAAACTCTGAATACCACTAGGACCCAGAATAAACAAGTTATATGCTTTCTTTTTTCCCTCTTATGAAATGAAATTCAATGTCTACTGAAGTGAGGTGACTAATTTTTAGCCAACTTTAATGACATTCATTTTACTCAATATAATGACACTCATTTTACCCTAAATCAAGAGTTCTCAAACTTTCTTGGTTCACAGCATCCTTAGTGTCTCAGTAAATTTTTCGCAGAACCAAGGCAGAAAAAAATACCAAAGAGTTTCACTTAATAATTAGTTAGGTCCAAACAACTTAATAGTAATAAACTGTGGCATACAACTGATGTGACCGTGTTGGCATTGAAAATGCCCAATATTCTGCAGTGTCCTGTGGCTCCATGATGCGGTTTGAAAAATATGGCCCTAAATCAGAAGAATACAAAATAGCAGTTGTAAAACTATGTAAAGCATCTTAAAAATCTGAAAAAGTAGAGACCAGTTCCAATATTTATGAGAATACTGGTGAATTAGGTGAAATCACAGATAGTAAAATAAAAAGAATATGTCTTTAAAAAAAAAAGAATATGTCTTACTTAGAAAGAAGAAACACAGAAAGAATATCTTTTAAGTTTATATGCAATTCACACATATACACACACATTCAAGGCTTAAGATGACATCCAGGAGAACAAAAGAATAATAAATGAAAAAGCACTTATTTAAAATAAGCATCAAACATGCAAGAAAACTTAATTAGGCTAATTAAATATAAAAGTAATGATAATATTTTAAATGGTCAATATTTTAAATGGACAACTGATCAGAAACATTCTTGAATAACCCATAGTATGTATATATAAGAAAAATCTTTATCTTCAAACAAAATCAAATTGGTTGTTACAGAATAATCATGGGGATGGAAAGTACAGCAGAGGAAATATAATCAATAATATTCTAATAACTATGTATGGTGCCAGGCAAGTAGAAGATGTATCAGGATGACCATTGAGTAAGTTAAATAATGTCTAATCACTGGAGTGTATAGCTGAAACGAATATAACATTGTATGTCAACTGTAATTGGAAAATAAAAAATAATTTAAATAAAGTTTTAAAAGCTAAAACATTTAAAAAAATAAAACCTAAAACAAATTGCCTCTAAAAATAACCTGTCTCCTTCTTCCTCCTCCTCAATCTGAGCACAGATGTAACTTATCTCTTTTTGCCTTAGCTGTCCAGCAACGAATGTGTAGCAGAGAGATGCCTGTTTGTCAGCAGAAACCTGACCAAATTGAGGTGGTTTTTTAAAACTGTTCAATTACAGTTGCCATTCGATATTATTTTATATTAGTGGGTAGACATTTATATAATTTACAAAGTCGCCCCCAATAAGTCTAGTACCCACCTGGCACTACACAATATTATTGACTACATTCCCTATGCTGGCTGTACTTTATAGCCGCATGACTTAATCCCTTCACCTTTTTCACTCAACACCCAAAACCCCCATCTATATAGGCAACCATCAGTTTGTTCTATTTATGAGCCTGTTTCTGTTTTGTTCGTTCATTTATTTTGTTCTTTAAATTCTACATTTTAGTGAAATCAGATGGTATTTGTCTTTCTCTGTCTGACTTATTTCACTTAGCATGATACCCTCTAGGTCCAACCATGTTGTCACAAATGGCAAGATTTCATCCTTTTTTATGGCTGAGTTATATTCCATTGTATATATACCATATCTTTAAGTATCTATTGATGGATATTTAGGTTGCTTCCATATCTTGACTAATGTAAATAATGCTGCAATGAATATAAGAATGCATATATCTTTTTGAATTACTGTTTTGGATTTCTTCAGGTAAATACCCAAAAGTAGACTTGCTAGTTTATAAGGTAGCTCTATTTTTAATATTTTTAGGAACCTCCATACTTTTTCCATAGTTTTTGCATCAATTTGCAATCCTACCAACAAGTGCAGAGGGTTCCCTTTTCTCCACATTCTCTCGAATATTTGTTGCTTGTTGATTTATTGATGATAGCCATTCTTTTTTGTTGTTGTTAATCCTCACTGAAGGATATTTTTTCATTGATTTTTAGGGAGAGTGGGAGAGGGAAAGACAGAGAGAAACATCAATGTGAGAGAAACGCATTGATGAGTTGCCTCCTGCATGAGCCCTGACCAGGGCCCGGGCCAAGGAGGAGCCTGCAACTAAGGTACATGCCCTTGCCTGGAATTGAACTCGGGACCCTTTGGTCCACAGGTGGGTGCTCTATCCACTGAGCCAAAATGGCTAGGGCATGATAGCCATTCTGACAGGTGTGAGAGGATATCTTATTATTGTTTTAATTTGGTTATTAGTGACATCTAATGATTATTATAACATCTTTTCATATAACTATTGGCCATCTGCATGTCCTCTTTGGAGAAACGTCTATTCAGGTCCTCTGTCCACTTTTTAATTGGACTGTTTGGGTGTTGTTGGTTTTTTTTGTTACCTTGTATGAGTTCTTTATAAATTTTGTATATTATTGGATGTATCATTGGTGAATATCGTCTCCAAATTAGTAGGCTATCTTTTACTTTTATTCATGTTTTCCTGTACTGTGCAAAAAATTTTTTGGTTTGATATAATCCCATTATTTTTTCTTGTTTCCCTTGCCCAAGGAGATATATCCTTAAAAAAATCACTAAGAGCAATGTTAGGGTTTATGCCCATGTTTTCTTCTAGGAATTTTATAGTTTCAGATCTTACATTTAAGTCTTTAATCCATTTTGAGTTTATTCTTGTATGTGGTATAAAAAAGTGGCCTAGTTTCTTTTTTTTTGCATGTATCTGTTCAGTTTTCCCAACATCATTTATTAAAGAAAACTGTCTTTACCCCACTGTAAATTCTTGCCTTCTTTATCATATATTTATTGACCATATAGGTGTGGGTTTATTTCTGGGCTCTCTATTCTGTTCATCAATCCACATGTCTGTTTCATACCAGCAACATGCTGTTTTGATTACATAGTCATGTGGTATAGTTTGATATCAGTAGCATGATACTTCCAACTATGTTCTTTCTCAAGATTTGCTGTAGCTATTTGGGGTCTTCTGTGATTCCATATAAATTTTGAGTTATTTGTTCTAGTTCTATGAAAAATGCCATTGGTATTTTGATAGGGATTGAATTGAATCTATAGATTGTTTTGGGTAGCATAGACATTTTAAAATGTTAATTCTTCTTATCCATGAGCATGGTATATGCTTCCATTTATTTATATCTTCAATTTCTTTCTTTAGTGTCTTACAATTTTCCAAGTACAGATCTCTTATCTCCTTGGTTAAATTTATTCTTGGGTATTTTATTCTTTTTGATGCATTTGTACATGGGATTGCTTTCTTAATTTCTCTTTCTGATAGTTCATTATTGGTGTGTAAAATGCAACTAATTTATGAATATTAATTTTTTTCCTGCTACTTTACTAACTTTATTTATCACTTCTAATAGTTTTATGGTGGATCTTTAAGGTTCTCTCTATATACAGTATCATGTCATCTACAAATAATGACAGTTTTACTTCCTCCTTTCCAATTTGGATGCCTTTTATTTCTACTTCTTGTCTGATTTATGTGCCTAACACTATGTTGAATAAAAGTGGTGAAAGTGAACATCCTTGTCTTTTTCCTGATCTTAAGGGAAATGCTTTTAGCTTTTCCCCACTAAGTATGATGTTGGTTGGTTGTGTTTGTCATATATGGTCTTTATTATGTTGAGGTATGTTCCATCTTTCCCCACTTTGCTGACAGTTTTTTTTACCATAAATGAATGCTGAATTTTGTCAAATGCTTTTCATGCATCTGTTGATATGATCATGTAATTTTTATCCTTCACTTTGTTTATGTGGTGTATCATTTTAACTGATTTTCAGACATTGAACCAAACTTTCATCCCAGAAATAAATCCCACTTTATCATAGTGTATGATCTTTTTAATGTATTGCTGGATCTGGTTTGCTAATATATTGTTGCAGATTTTTGCATCTATCTTCATCAGGAATATGGCCTATAATTTTCCTTTTTTTGTAATGTCTTTATCTGGTTTTGGAATCAGGGTGATGCTGGCCTCATAAAATGAGCTTAGGAGTCTTCTGTTGTCTTCAATTTTTTTGGAATAGTTTGAAAAGGATAGGTATTAATTCTCCTTTATATGTTTGGTAAAATTCACCTGTGAAGACATTCAGGCCAAGAGTTATGTTTGTTGAGAATTTTTGTAATTACTGATTCAATTTCATTAGTAGTAGTCTGTTCAGATTTTCTGTTTCTTCTTGATTCAGTATTGAAAGATTGTATGTTTCAGGAAGTTTACCCATTTCTTCCAAATTGTATTGTTAGCATATAGTTGTTCACAGCACTTTCTTATAAATCTTTGTATGTCTGTGGTGTCAGTTGTCACTTTTCATTCATTTCTAATTTTATTTATTTGGGTCCTCTCTCTTTTTTTCTTGATGAGTCTGATTAAAGGTTTGTCCAGCTTGTTTATCTTTTCAAAGGACCAGCTCTTGATTTCATTGATCTTTTGTATTTATTTTAGACTCTATTTTATTTGTTTCTGCTCTGACCTTTATTATACCCTTCCTTCTAATCACTTTTGGGTTTGTTTGTTGTTATTTTTCTAGTTTCTTTAGGTGTAAGATTATATTGAGATTTTTCTTGTTTCTTGAGGTAGGCCTGTATTACTATGAATTTCCTCTTAGAACTGTTTCACTGTGTCCCACAGATTTTGGGTCATTGTGTTTTCATTTTCATTTGTCTCAAGGTATCTTTTGATTTCTTCCTTGATCTTGTTAACCCATTCATTGTTTAGTAGCATGTTATTCAGCCTCCATGCGTTTGTGTGTTTTTCAGTTTT
Organism: Myotis nattereri; assembly: GCF_964212035.1. Classification (NCBI taxonomy): domain Eukaryota; kingdom Metazoa; phylum Chordata; class Mammalia; order Chiroptera; family Vespertilionidae; genus Myotis; species Myotis nattereri. The sequence goes on from NC_138079.1 coordinate 33,949,573, forward strand.
CAAATTGAGTTCTTTGGTATACAATTTTTGTACTTCTACACAAAGAGGAAGAAAGAAAACCCTAGAAAAAAAACAATTTGGGAAAAGTAATCAGAAGTGTCAATAAAGTGAATCGCAGGACAAAGATTGTATATATTTTGAGTATAAATTTAAAACTTCTACATGCAAAATGAATATGTATTTCTGTCCTTCTTTGCACTACAAAGGAAGTATCCTTAAGGTTTCTTCAGTAGCAGAACAGGTGCAAAGTTAAATGCAACAAGTACAGCATCAACTCTTAATTAGTTGGCTTTGGAAGGTTTTGCTTTAAGCCTACGGGTTGTATTAAATAAGAGAAGATGTTAAGGAGGTAGTGTGGGTACAAGGGAATGATTTGAATAGTGTGAAATGAGAGTACATTCAGAAAGACAGAAAATTATCATTAATACTGCTGCATTTTACAAAGATTCATCCCCTATCAAAAAAAAAAATGTCCTAAAACAATAGAAGAATTTTTCTGATTAGAACTATAAGTCACAAAGAGAAAAGAAGTTTCTTATTAGTTTACATAGATATTGAGTTAAAACAGGGGTCATATGCATCTTACATTCTGACTTGTGGGTCTAATTTTAAGTTGAATATATATCCACTTACACATTTTAGCACCCTAAGTACCACAAAACTTGAAATTAGAAGAAAGAGCTTTCAAAATCTGTTTAGCACAGTTTCACTTGATATTAGCCAAAAGGCCAAGAAGTGATATTTAGCACAATTTTAGTGTATTTTAAAAACATTAACTAGAGGCTTATATGTGATCCATCAAATAAAATATGGCATGCAAATAAACTGAACTATAAAAAAGCTTTCCAAATGCATGTGCAAGGCCAATGCCCACACAAACAAATTATGAAATTAATTGGAATCCTGCCACCTTTTTCATTCCCTTCTCTGATGATCCTCTATACCTTCTCATTCCAAATACTTATACCCAAATCTCATTAACCACTGCAGTCAACTAGTAGCCAATTAATAAGAGATGTGAGTTAGAAATGGTCCCAGAGGTATCTGAATCTGAATGTAAATCATTTGAAAAATAAATAAGCTTTCAATCAACCTCAAAGGCAGCTCTTCTCAACCTTAGCTGTGCATTAGAATTACTTAGGGAGCTTTTAAAAATCTGATGCCCAGACCACACTCTTAAGGAATTAAATCAGAATATTTAAGGGCGGTGCCAAACACAGAATTGTTTAAAGTTCTCCAGTAATTCCAATGTGCAGCCACAGTTGAGATCCATTGCTTTAGGGAAAGCATTTGAAACAATGAATTTTCAAGCTTAGTGAAGAAGCTATTTTTAAATGGGGATACATCATGTGGCTCTGTTGAGGTTGCCAATTAGTGAAAACGCTCTGTTCAAGGTAAAGACCATTTTTATTAAGAAAGAAAATGCTACATTTTAAAAATCACTAGAGACTCAATTTCTAATTCCTAATTTCAGCAAGTTACTTCACTTGCGTCTTACCTACAAAATAGAAATAATAATATCAATGTCTACCTCATGGTGCTGCCAAGAATGACCAAATGAAACAGGGCACCAGAAAATGTTTTTCAAACTATAAAATTGTATTTATTATTACAGAGCTCAATTGTAGAACCATTTATCATTAAAAAGACTAGTTGTAATGTAGATTATTACCTAAAAGATTTATCACTTTGTGTTAATAGACATTAGCTTGATAAAACCTATGTGTCTAACCCAATGATTCTCAAAGTCTGGTTTCTGAACCAGTAGCAGCAGCATCACTGGAAACTTGTCAGAAATGCAAATTCTTGGAACCTATGCCAGACCCACCAAATCAGAACCTGGAGGCAGAACCTAGCAATCTTGTTTGAACAAACCCTCTAGGTAATGTTGATGCACACTAAAATCTGAGAACCCCATATCTAGCCAAGCATTAATAAAAATGGAATATGTATGACTAAAATCAAAGGATGAGTGTACAGTATTTGTTATTTGAAGCTTTAGAAGTCAGAGTGCAAAGGCATACTGGCATAAACTACTAGTAGATAAAAAACACTCCTAAATCTTTGTATTTTAAAATAATACAATTCTTACTGCCCAGCCAACCTTTATCAATTGACACATTAATCATGAATATAATGGTAGTATATAAATTTGGGAGTCAGATAAACTACAGAGCATTCAATAGTTTGGATAAGAAATAAAAAACCAAAAACTCTATTTGAAGTAACAGTGGTTCAGAAAATAGCCAACTTTTAATTCATGGGCTTGGGTTTCACTCAGAGGAAGAGTTAAAACTGTATCTTAAAAATCACATTTATCCTGAAGACAATACCCCATAGCATGTCTATGTTATCATTCAGGCTAAGGAAGTGTTTCATCACTGACTCAGAGAAAAGACCATTACTTGGACTTAATCACCAGCAATATTTCCTGAAGCATTAGATTTGTCATTGGGTCTGCTAAGCAACCGAAAAACAGTCTCAAAATTTCTTATCTTCGAAGATCTCACAAGAAAAAACTATCAATATTGCTCTCAAACACAAAGTCCAAAGGTCTTCCATTAATAAAACATGCAGGTTAGCAATAGGTAAGAACATTGAGGAGTCTTGTAAGATTGCAATAGAAAGTTCTTTGAGATCTTGTTTTCTCTTTTTCCATTTAAAAAGATTTTGACAGCCTTAAGACACATAACACCACCCTGGAAAGACTAGAGTGAAGTATACCAATTGAGAACTAACTTTAGTATTCATCCTTAGTTACTTAGTAAAAAAAACTCAGTAGAACTGACTTTTTCCTGGAAGATTCCTTAACAATAGATGAAGTTCCATTTACTACTACCAAGCAGATAACTGGTTCCCTCTTTGATCAAGATTTCCAAGTCTCAAAAGATTTCCTCAATCATATGCTTCCTGTATTTAAAGAACTTTGGGGTTAAAAATTGGGGGTATGTGTAAGTAGAAATAACTCCAATAATTGATATTGGTATTCTATATCATAGGAAATATTTCCCACCTATTCAGAGTAAAGAAAACAAAAGAGAGGAGCTTGATTTTACTCATCCATGCTAACCAAAATTATATTGTGTCTTTGTGGCAATCCTTTAGCTCCACTTCATGAGAAAAACAGCAATTATAAGCTCTCATTTTCCACACTGGGAAGAACTAGAACAAATATATAATTGCCAAAATAATTCCTTTTGTTTATTCACTCATCTACAAATATTTATTGAGTGCCTAATATGTGCCAGACATTGTTGTAGGTGCAAAAGAATCTAGAGAGATGCACAGACTTCAATGATGAGGGTGTGGATTCTATGTGTCTAGAGTGCTAGGCTTTAAATTTCTCTGTCAACCAAGACCAGTGGTTCTCAAACTGACCAAGCATCAGAAGCACCTGGAAGGCTTGCTAAAACATAGATTGCTGTGCTCCATCCAGACAGTTTCTATTCAGTGGGTTTGAGATAGGGTCCCAAAATTAGCATTTCTAATAAATTCTCAAGTGATGTTGACGCTGCTGGGCTAGGGACCACACTTTGAGATCCACTTACCAAGACAAATGGGAGCTCTTCACACTAAGCCTGGCAACTTTCAAGTACTGTACATCTCTCTTCCAAAGAAGGCAATGACCCCATGAATGCTGCCACAATCACTTACAACTGAGCACTATTCCAATTCCCAGAACCACCTCAAATATCTCTGATTAGTAACTTCAGAGAGAAGAGAGAAGTATAAATAACAAAGAAAAGAAAATTCTCTTTCCAGGGGCTTTTCGCCCTCCTTTTCTTTTGATTTATCACTTATCACAAGAATTTACTCTTCTAATATGATTTCTCAATACAATTGCTATGGAAAAGAATAACACTCATTTAGATTTTTCATATTTCTTTAACAAAATCAAGGCTTTTCTTTTAAATTCACTCTTCATGACCTATTTTTCTCCCTTTTTTGTTGGACTATCCGCTTTTTGAACAAAAGAATCATAGGGTTAGAAGGAACATTGAGAATTCATTTAATCCCCCCTTGGCCTCAGACAAAACTATGTCTAAATCATCCCCAAATATAGCAATTTTTAGTACAAAGACGAATAGACCCTAAGAATTTGCCATTCAACTTTCTGTCACATACTTGAAGATACACTTTCCCTCAGCCTTCTTTTCTCTAAGTTATCAACCTCAACACTTAGACTTTCCTCATTAGATTTCCTAAACTTTAAATGATTTTAATTCTTTTTAAATAAGTTTATCTCATCTTACCTAGGACCTGACTTATGTATGTACTGTTAAGGGGAAAGTATCAATTGAATAAAAAAGGAATTTAATTGGAAGAAATCTATATGTATAAATGCCACTAACGAATAATACACTGGCATTCACTTGAATAATTCATTTTAAATACCTTTTATTTTATTAAAAAAACAGTAATGTCTTATACTTTTTATATCTTTACATTACAAATCACCAACCATTTCACACATAAAATGGATGGGAATTAGAAATTTTTTAAAATATGCCACAAATTATACATACCATGTTTCATGACACTTCACACAGAAGAAAACATTATTATTATTATTATTATTATTATTTGCTTTTTTATTTTAGACAGTGCTTACTACTGAATTTGGAGTTGTAGTTAATGATTTACTTCTGTATGAGTCCAAAAATACTAAATTTATTATATGAAATTCATTTCTGTGAAAATAATTTCTCTGATTTAATCCTTGCAAATCAGAGGTGTCAGAGATTCACTGAGTATAGGACAAGATTGGATAAAGTTCACGTTAAGTGATAGGTTTCCAAGAAGTTTAGAAAAGAAAAATTGGTAATACATTGGAATATGGGGTAAAATGGGATCATTCATTTTATTTCAATTTCTTCCATTCTAAATATAACTATTCAAAATTTAGTTTTTGCTTTCAGAATGGTGAGGCGCGTTAGTCTAGCGTAGGCCTGAAGGATAGGATTGTTTCTCTGCCTATTGCAATCAAGGTGTACGGTGGAGGCGATGCATTTAGTCTCCAGAGAGAATGAAGATGCTGCTTGCACAGCACTTCTACTCACCAGTCCATGCAGCAGCAAAGGTGTTGGCTTTGAAGGAAGCCAACTGTCCTGCTCTCCCAGCCAGAGGTAAAGAATTGCATTGGTGGCCACTAGAGGGAGGAGGATTAGGAATAGAGTAAATTGTGGGGAAAAGGCACCCATGAAAAAAGCACATGGGACAACCAACACATCACCAACCACCGCCTAGCAGCTACCTCTCTGAGGGACTACACTGGGGGTCAGGATACACCATTAACCCAGAGACCCAGACACCAGTAATGACTGTAGTATCCTGGCAAAGAGCCCCTTAACTTTGATGGCAGGAGAAGGGCGATTGCGTACGATAATGGGAAACACACAAGCACACAAACACACAAGCACACGGACATACATTCTCATGCCCCATTACAAGAAGCTGTATCTGTGCCGCCTGATTCTTGCCCATTTTCTTATTTAAAACTCTTGATGTTCTTTACCAAGAATGTGTTCACGAAAAGCAAATAGCCCACCTTCAAGTTAGTCTTGGGAGAAGCATCAGCAGAGACACTCATTGTGCCAAGATGTATTTTACCAACAAATCTGTACAAATTACATGAGGTTAAAAACAAATGGAATATAATATAATTAAAGCAAAGTTTCTTTTGCTAAATTACAGCTTGGAGCAAACCTGCAAGAAATGTTTCCAATTAGCTTCTTTAGCAAACACAAAGCATAGCTCACAACATGTTTTGCTTTCCATGCTGCCCTCTGGGTGGGCTGCCTAGTGGTTGTCTTACCTCCAGCACAAGTAGTGGAGCATTCTGACCAAGGCTGATGATTCCAGGTAAAGCCAATATCACTGTCTCCACTGCCAGTCCGAGTGATAGGAACATTGAACTTATACGTAATTCCCTCATACGTATCTTGATAAAGAACCTGCCATTGAAAACAACTGGTGAAGATAATCAAAATACAATGAGCCTTCATTCAGATACTTATTATTTCTTTTGAAGACGATAATGCCATAAAGTAAGCCTTATAAGAAATTTAAGATAACTTTTAGAACACATGCACTTATCTTGAATTTTCTCCTTCCATTTTCATAGGTAATTTAGAGCCATTTCTTTCATCTACCTTGTTTGGTTATAAAAATATTATTCAACTAAGCAATGAAATGGTCAAACATTCATATGGGAGAGCACTCTGGCTTTAACTTTACAAGGATTTTAAACACTTGGGCAAACCATTTCACCTTTATTTACCTAATTTATCTATAAAGCAGAGAAAATAAAGAGGCAAAGACACATTTACCATGACAATGAGATTTGTCGTGGTGGGACCTGGAGCTACCAAGGATTCTGGTTCATCAGTTGGTCTCTTGTAGCGAAAAGTTGTCCCAGCAGCATCAAACTTCTTAGGCCAGTCAATAGTCCAACCACAATTAAGATAGTATTCATCTGTTTCAGATTTTAAAGCTAAAAAAAAAAATCACAGTACACCTAAAAATATGAAACTTCATTTACCACAGTGTCACTGGTAAATAACTGCACTGAAGTATTCAATGAATATTCATTTCCATTTATAGATGGAATTCTTGACTATTTTCTAAAATAAAAATTAAAATGGTAATTTCCATGTGAATGCCAAGAAGATATTAAGTATTTATGACAGGGGTGGGCAAACTTTTTGACTCGAGGGCCACAATGGGTTCTTAAACTGGACCAGAGGGCCGGAACAAAAGCATGGATGGAGTGTTTGTGTGAACTGATATAAATTCAAAGTAAACATCATTACATAAAAGGGTACGGTCTATTTTTTTTTAGTTTTATTCATTTCAAACGGGCCAGATTCGGCCCGCAGGCCATAGTTTGCCCACGGCTGATTTATGATGTCATTGATAGAGAGGAATAAAATGTTATCTGGAGAAATAAACATATGGAACTAGCAAGGAAAAGTATGACAAAAGAAATAACTAGGAATGGGAGAGATGGAGGAAGCAGACTTTCCTGTCTAAATATTAAAAAGTAATTATAGAAATATGGGGTGGGAGAAACTATAGTACTGGCACCCAGACAGACAACAACGCAACCAAACAGACAGTTAAGAAATAACAATCAATAAAGAAAAAAATAACAAAGCATCTTAAAGTATATGACAAAAGAAGCATCTTCAATTAGTTTAAAAAAAGATAACAAGATATGAAACTAAGACAAAAGACTAGCCCCTTTGCAAATAATAAATTCAGCATTATGATGATGATGATGATGATGATGATGATGAATTTATATTTTGTTTGTTATAAGTACCACAATTCCACTCTTAGGTACATATCCAAAAGAAATGAAAATAGGTACTCAAACAAATATTTGTACATACATGTTTATAGTAGCACTATTCCCAATAACCAAAAGTGGAAACAACTCAATCGTCCATCAATGGATGAACGAATAAACAATTTGTGGTATACACAATACAATGAAATATTATTCAGCCATTAAAAGAATTACTAATATATGTTTCAATGGTTATGAATTTCAAAAACATTATGCTAAATGGAAAAGGCTAGACAGAAAAAGTCACATATTGTAAACTGCCATTTATATGAAACTAGAGGCCCGGTGCACAAAATTTGTGTGTGGGGGCGGGGGGGGGGGGGGGGCGGTGTCCCTCAGCCCAGCCTGCCCACTCTCCAATCTGGGACATCCCTCTCAGAATCCAGGACTGCTGGCTCCCAACCGCTCACCTGCCTGCCTGCCTGCTTGCCCCTAACCACTACCCTGCCAGCCGATTGCCTCTAACTGCCCTCCCTTGCCAGCCTGGTCACTCCCAACTGCCCTCCCCTACAGGTCAGGTCACCCCCAACAGCCCTCCCCTGCAGTCCTAGTCGCCCCAACTGCCCTCTCCTGCTGGCCTGGTCACCCCCAACTGCCCTTCCCCGCCAGCCCAATTGCTCCTAACTGCTCTCCCCTGCAGGCCTGGTCGCCCCTAACTGCCCTCCCCTGCAGGTTCCGTCACCCCTAATTGCCCTTCCCTGCTGGCCTGGTCGCCCTCAACTGCCCTCCCTTTCAGGCCTGGTTGCTCCCAACTGCCCTCCCCTGCCGGCCATCTTGTGGCAGCCATCTTTGACCACATGGGGCAGCCATCTTTGACCACATGGGGGTGGCCATCTTGTGTGTTGGAGTGATGGTCAATTTGCATATTACCTCTTTTATTAGATAGGATATCCAGAATAGGTAAATCCAATAGAGACAGAAAGCAGATTGATGGTTACCAGGGGTTGAGGAATGGGGAGTAACTGCTTAATGGACACAAGGTTCTTTCTGGGGTGATGAAAATATTTTGGAATGTACCAAATGCCACTAAATTGTTCACTTTAAAATGGTTGAGTTCTATTTTATGTAAATTAAACCTCAATTTAAAAAAAAATGGTTTAAAAAGAGAGAAAGAATAAATGCCAGATGGGTAAATATTTGAAATTAAACAGTTGAATCATAAAATGCTTGGAGAAAACATGGCAGATCTTTTAAAAAGTAACACTGGGATATAAAAAGCTTTTTTAAGTATGACAAAACCCACAGAAAATATAAAGGAAAGGATTAATAAATATGCATACATAATTTCAAGACCTATATTAAAAATGCATTAAAAACATTTAAAACTGCCGAAACCGGTTTGGCTCAGTGGATAGAGCGTCGGCCTGCAGACTGAAAGGTCCCAGGTTCGATTCCGGTCAAGGGCATGTACCTGGGTTGCGGGCATATCCCCAGTAGGAGATGTGCAGGAGGCAGCTGATCGATGTTTCTCTCTCATCGATGTTTCTAACTTTCTATCTCTCTCCCTTCCTCTCTGTAAAAAATCAATAAAATATATTTAAAAAAAAAAACAACAAAAAAAACATTTAAAACTATTGACAGAAAAAGGTTATTGGCACTACCGATAAGAAAAAATGGTGTGGTTCACATACACAATGGACTATTACTCCTTTTGTGACAGCATGGGTGGACCTAGAGAGTATCATGTTAAGTGAAATAAGGCAGTCAGACAAAGACAAGTACCATACAATTTCACGTATATGTGTAATCTAATGAACAAAATAAACTAACAAACAAAATAGAAACAGACTCATAGATACAGAGTACAGACTGACAGCGGTCAGAGGAGAGGGTGTTGGGAGACTGGGTGAAAAAGGTGAAGGGATTAAGCAAAGGAAAAAAATACCTCATAGACACAGACAACAGCATGGTGATTACCAGAGGAAAAAGGGGGTGGAGGGGAGGTAAAAAAGGGTATAGAGGGGATAAATGGTGATGGAAGGAGACTTGACTTGGTGTGGTAAACACACATCTATATAATATAATACACAGATGATGTATTATAGAATTGTACACCTGAAACTTAATAAGATATACTTTTATTTATTAATAAAATATAATTTTAATAACCAATGCTACCCAATAAATTCAATAAAAATTTTTAAAGAGAAAAATACAGTGATGATTTTGATAATGATTACATGATTTCATAATGACAAACATGGCAGTTTAAGTTTTTTGTTATTATTTTAGCTTCTTCTTTTACATCCATAACTCATTTCCTAAACCCATTTCTTCTAGGAATTACTTTTTCTACCTCTGTAATTTACCCAATAAATGTTCTCTTACAAAATTTTTTTTTTCATTTATTGGGCCAGATAAACAAGCAGCTCACCCTGGCCTGTGTTGCTCACTGGTTGGAATGTCGGCTCCAGCATCAAAGGGTCTAGGGTTCCATTCCTGGTCAAGGGTCCATACCTGGGTTGCAGGTTTGCTCAGGCCCAGGTTGGGCGCATGTAGGAAGCAACCAATCGATGTGTCTTCTCTTATCAATGTTCCTCTCTCTTTCTCCCTCCCTCCCTTCCACTCTCTCTAATGGGGAAAAACAAAAACAAAAACAGAAGCAGCCCCAAAGACTATAAAGGTCATGGAGCAGTCTCTGCCTCTCTGGACCTCTACCACTTGTCCGTAACAGCACAGACCATTTTCACGCCCCCACTCAAATCTGACTGGCACATTTACTTGTATTTTCTTGACTTCAGATATGTTATGATGATTCATTTGTCAAAAACAAATCTAATTAACCTTTTAAGATAAGAACATGTCAACCAATTTTAAGGATTATTTAGTTTAAATTTTCTTGTGTTTAAAATTTTTTCTTTTCAATTATCACAGTGGTTTTCTGTTTCATTTAAAATATCAGCCCTAACCGGTTTGGCTCAGTGGATAGAGCGTCAGCCTGCGGACTGAAAGGTCCCAGGTTCGATTTCAGTCAAGGGCATATATCTTGGTTGTGGGCACATCCCCAGTAGGGAGTGTGCAGGAGGCAGCTTATTGATGTTTCTCTCTCATCAATGTTTCTAACTCTCTATCCCTCTGCCTTCCTCTCTGTAAGAAATCAATAAAATCTATTAAAAATAAAATAAAATATCAGAATTACTTATGTTAAATAAGGACGTCTGAACCTGTATAATATGAACTAGTAAAATAAAAAATAAAACCAGACCATCCCCCCTCCGCCAGCAGCTTTGTAGTCTCCTTCAATTTGAGCTCTCACTTTCAATTTACCCAACTATTCAGCTAACACATTTTTGCTGGTACCATAATGTAGTTCAGAAAACACTGAGCATTTAACAAGTACTGGGTAATTTACTAGGGGAGGAGGACGTGGCATTATGGACAGAGAATTATCAAAGGGAAAAAATTTAATGTTACAAGTCTTATTTTTGTTTTGAGTCTTGCTGATTCCAAAATTATGATGCAAAAATAAAGGGCTCTTCTTGAATAAAGGAAAAGCCTGATTATACTGGTGTTCTATCCGAAGATGTATTCTGGATGTCATCTTATTTTTTAAAGACTTAATGAAAAGGCAATGATATGTTAAAGGACATACGAACTCATCCAGGCCTCACTAGGCGTCTCTGGAGAACCTAAATCTGTTTTAAAAGATCAAACATCAAATAAGTAGAATATCCACTTCTTTCCCTGTTGAAATAACTGGTACTAGATTTGCCCTTCAACTGTAGACAACTAGAAAACTCACAATACATATGAATTAGCTGTTCTTAGACATTGGCCAGGACAGGGCAGGGCTGTGATATATGCAAGAAGGAAAACAAGGTGAATTTGATCTTTTGATTTAAGAAATAATAATCTTTTCAACAAATGGTGTTATAGTAATTGAATATCCATATAAAAAAACTGAACCTCAACCCTTACTTTATACCTTATATAAAAACTCAAAATGGACCATATACCTAAATGTAAAAGCTAAAACTATAATTTCTTAAGGAAACATTGACGATAATATTTGCAACCTTGAGGTAGGCACAATTTCTAAGGTAGGACATGAAAGCCCAAACAATAAAAAAATTTAATAAATTAGATTTCATGCAAATTAAAAGACACCATTAAGGATAGAAAATAGATAAGCCAGTGACTGGGAGAAAGTATTCATAAAACATGTATTTGAGCAAAGACTTGTATAGACTACATAAAGGACTCATAATTTAATAAAAAATTTTAAACAGGCAAAATAATTTTGAAAAGGAAGGGAGCATTTGGAACTCGTCTACATTATTGGTGGGAATATAAATAATACAACCATGTTAGAAAACAGTTCAGTAATTTCTTATAAAGTCAAACATGTACTTATCATATAACCTTACCATTTCACTCCTAGGCCTTTATCTATGAGAAATGAAAATACATGTCCACACAAAGCTTGTCTATAAATGTTCCAAGAAACTTTATTCATAATGGTCAAAGACTAAAAATGACCCAAATATTCATAAGTGAGTGGATAAAAATATTATGATATATCCATACATTGGGATATTATTTAGTAATAAAAAAGAGTGAACTTCAGATACACTCAACAATATAGATGAATCTCAAAAACATTATGCTGAGTACAAAAAGCCATACATAAGTATATACTGTATTATCCAATTATGTTAAATTCCAGAAATATAATGAAATACATGTCAGATAAAAGATCAATGTTTGCCTGAGGCTAAGTCTAGGGGCATTTAACTGCAAAAGCAAATAAGAGGATGTTTTAGAGTCAGAAATGATCTATATTGTGGCTGTGTTATATATACATATAAATAATTGTCAGTACTCTTTGAACTGTATACTTATAATGGATATACTTTATTATATATAAATTATTCCCCAATAACATTGATTTTAAAAATCAAATTAGCAACTCAGTGAAGAGTAAGCTATAAACTACTAATTTTTGTGTTTAGTTCTTACATGTGGTCCTATAAGACTTGGAATTTCATTTTAGCATGAAAGTATTCCATCTCAAAGCAGTATGTCCATTTTTTCTTTTTCCATCACCATTTATCCCTTTATGCCCTCTTCACCTCCATTCACCCCCTACCCTCACCCTCAATCACGACAGTGTTGTCCATGTCCATGAGTTCTCTATTTTTTCTTCTCAATCCCTCCGCACACACCCCCACCCCAAACTCCATAGCTGTCTGCCTGCTCTCTCAGTCTGTCTCTATTTGGCAAAGCAGTATGTCTTTTCCTTCATGATATTGTGCTGTCCCTTCTCCTTAATTTTTGAAATCTACCAAAATATGCTACTCACCAATATAGGCAGGTGACACGGCAACTTCTCTGACTTCAATATTAACAGAACCTCTTGGTATCTGCACAACTGTCAGGTAGCCTGGACCACAGAAGACAGCCAGTGTAAGTAGATTCTGTAGCCTCAGTCAGAAAATGAGTGTTTAATAACCATCCAGTAATGATTTTCCTTATTCTACCATGCTTTCTTCGGCTTTTCACTATACAAATTATGAAATATGGGCAAATTCCCCTTTGGGTGTTAATGAATACCTCTAGAGTATTTTTCTTTTCCTCTAAAATACCTTCAACATGTATAATATTGGTTCATTTTATTTTCTCAACCGTAGCCCACACATCAATCTACTGTGGAAATTCATATCTTAAAGAAACATGGCAAAATGAAGTCAAGTAGAAAGGAAATAATATTTACTTAAAATATCTTACATAGGAACTGTCCTGTAATGTTGGAGGGCATGCAGACTGGTTCAGCCACTGTGGAAGACAGTATGGAGTTTCCTAAAAAGTTAAAAATGGAACTCCCATTTGACCCAGTAATCCCACTTCTAGGACTATATCCCAAGAAACCAGCAACACCAATCAGAAAGGATATATGCACCCCTATGTTCATAGCAGCACAATTTACAATAGCTAAGATTTGGAAACAGCCTAAGTGCCCATCAGCAGATGAGTGAATTAAAAAACTGTGGTACATCTACACATGGAAGATTATGACGCTATAAAAAAGAAGGAACTTTTACCATTTGCAACAGCATGGATGGACCTGGAGAGCATTATGCTAAGTGAAATAAGCCAGTCGGAGAAAGATAAATATCACAAGATCTCACTCATACGTGGGATATAATGATCAACATAACTTGATGAACAAGAATAGATCCAGAGACATATGGCAGGGGAGGTGGGAGGGGGGGAGGGGGAGAGAGAGCAACCAAAGGACTTGTATGCATGCATATTAGCATAACCAATGGACATAGAAACTGGGGCGGTGGGGGCTTTCCCAGAGTGGGAATGGCTGGGGGGTGGGGGGAGGGAGTCAATTGGGGTTAAAGAAGACATATGTAAAACTTTAGACAATAAAAAAATAAAATAAATATCTTACATGAAGCCATATTTAATACTTTAAAAGACTGAAAGTAATTTTGGGGGGGAGCAATGTCTGCCTAAATAAAGAAATTTTAAAATAAAGGGTGGTGGTGGTGATCAAATGTGTTGCCTATTCCAAGCACACAGAGGCGTGAGGAAGAGTTCTCTCTACACACTCACCTCCTCCTCTGGGTGACGTTTCATTGAAGAACCCTTCAACGGCATCGCATGTGCTCCCATCCCCTCCACAGACTCGACATTTATCTTCCCTAACACTGGATTCCAAAATATTATCACAACCTACATGCTGCAAACAGAGAAGAATATTCAGTGTGTGAAAAAAGGGAATTCTTACTAAGAAAATAAATATAGCGTATTTATTTACTTGTTTTTCCAGTAAAGAAAATAAAAACAAGAAATATTTGACTCTCTCCACTTTTACCTTCACTCTCCAATAAGTTCTAGCTAACATTTCTCAACACATAAGTTTAAAGAAAAAAATTCTGATTCCCCAGGAATGGATGTCTATATTTCTAACCTAGATTATATTATTTATAGATACCATGCTTCAATTCTTAAAATATTATAATTTGTTAGCAATGGACTCTTACTTATACCCCAAATCAATACATGCAAGAACTGAGAAAAATGGCATTTAGTCCTATACAAGGTTATAACAGCAAGAGTCTTGACTGGGCATGACATTTTGTCCTTTCTCAATCACTAGCCCTTTTGGATTATCCAGTTGTTAGAGTCCAGGATTGGTTGTGGAAATCATGGCTGGGTAAATCTTTAAAAATGAATACCTGTACCCACTAGCTGAATAAAATTGCCATAAACTCTACCATTCAGTCTTTCATTGAACCACAGAGATGTGGATTCTTATACATTTTTGGTACAAATTTTGGAACTTAAATTTGTATATTTGACATTTAGCCATTGATACCAGGCATGTAATCTCTGAATATACTAGTAAGCTGTATCTGGGTTTTTATTATCTAAAAAGAATTTTAATATTGTCACAGAAATAACCTTTTCTTCAAGTAAATACACACACACACACACACACACACACACACACACACACTGGGCTATCAGATACATTTGGAGGCTAGTAGCCAGAAGGACAGAAACTTTTGTAAGAAATTATGAGACTAAGTAAAATAGACAATGTTTTTATATCTTCTTTCTTTCTGGGACTTAGCTTTGCACTTCTCTTTAAAATAAAACAAAAACAAGGAAAAAATCTATATAATAAAGAGCTAATATGCAAATGGTCATCACATCCTCACGCCATCATGCCATAACAGCTCAGACACTCAACACTGGGGATAGAGGAATGGGGACCAGCCATGCACAAATGAGCTCGCGAGAGAGGAATGAGCACCAGCCAGGCTGTGGCCTGGGAGAGGGACAAGCCACACGCCCTGCAGTCCCAGGTGCCAACAGCTGGGGCTGGGGCCCGGGAGAGGGACAAGCCACCCATCCCATGATCCTGGATGCCAGCAGCTGGGGCTGTGGCCTGGGAGAGGGACAAGCTGCATGCCCCATGGTCCCCGCAGTCCTGGGCGCCAGCTGCTGCACCTACTGCCCGGGAGAGAAACAATCCGCATGCCCCACGGTCCCCATGGTCCCAGGCACCAGTGGCTGTGCCTGTGGCCCAGGAAAGGGACAAGCTGCATGCCCCGCAGTCCCAGGCATGGTCCCCGTGGTCCCAGGCACCACTGGCTGTGCCTGTGGCCCGGGAGAGGGACAATCCACATGCACCATGGTCCCTGCGGCCCCAGGAACCAGCAGTTGTGCCTGCGCCTGTGGCCTGAGAGAGGGACAAGCCACCCGGCCCGCGGTCCTGGGTGTCAGTGCCTGTGCCTGCGGACCAGGAGAGGGACAAGCCACCCACACTGTGGTCCCAGGTGCCAGTGCCTGTGACCCAGGAGAGGGACAAGCCACCAGCCCCATGGTCTTGGGCACCTGCGGCTCTGGCCAGAGTGAAGTCACCTGCTCACGGTCCCCTGCGGCTGCAGCCGGCCCAGGCAAAGCTGGCCCAGGTCCTAGGTGCCTGCAGCCGGCCAGAGGGTGGGAAGCCCAGTCCCAGGTGTCTGTGACCAGCTGGAGGAGGGAATCCTGGGTCCCAGGTGCAGGGTGAGGCAGAGGCAGTTAGGGGCAATCAGGCCAGCAGGGGAGCAGTTAGGGGCAATCAGGCTGGTAGGGGAGTAGTTAGGGGCGATCAGGCAGGCAGAGGTGGTTAGGGGCGATCAGGCAGGCAGGCAGAGGGGCTAGGGGTGATCAGGCAGGCAGGCAGGAGAGCGGTTAGGAGCCAGCGGTCCCTGATTGCTAGAGGCAGTCGGACATCCCCCAAGGGGTCCCGGATTGGAGAGGGTGCAGGCTGAGCTGAGGGACCCCACCCCCTCCCCCGCATGAATTTTGTGCACCGGGCCTCTAGTGATCATTTAAGCAACCTTGCATTCTCCGTTGATGCAGATATCCAGTGAATCCATATTGCACCGAGTCCCATCTATCACTGCGGGGGCACGTTCAGTGTAGAAGTTGTAGCCATCAGCCAAGCAGTTTAATGCACACGGTTTCATTCCACCTGGACAAATGCAGTACAAAAGAAATAAATGGATTGGTTCTCCTATGAGACAGTGATTCAATATCCCCATAGCAAATGTAGAATTCATACAGACATCATCCCCTGACTATATCCCTGGATGTGTAGGTTTCTTTCCTCTTTTGCTAAAATTTCATGTTTATTTTCATTCCTTGCTCAACTTAATGAAGGTCCTGCTAAGTAGTTTTCAAGTTTAAAAATCTTAAGTGTTTCCAATATATGTTTACAATCTCTTTTGGGTCAAAAGGGATCACAGTGGAGGTACCCGAATATTGAAGCAAATAAATGAAATAAAACTGTTTTTAAAAATGAACCAAGGAAATAAAGTTTAAGGAGGCTTGAAACTATTACCTTATATGACAAATCAGAATTTCTACAACATATGTAACTTGTTATGGAAGCTGATACAAAAGCTCTCCTACTTTAGCAGGGATATGGTAGTTGAAAAATAAAACTATTTGTACCTGTTTTTAAACATATCATATTCCGTGAAAATGGCTTTAGTGTGGAGATAAATTGTTATCAGATTAGCAAATCAAAGATAAAGTTAATTATAGTTTTAGAATTGAATAGTTAAAATAATATCTAATATTATTTTGTGAACATATATAATAACTTGAGCATTTTCATTTTGTCATTGAAATTTGTATTTTTTAAGGTTGATATAAAAGATAGGTATGAATAGTAGCCATTTAAAACAAGCAAAGTACATGTCAAAACCTCATAGTATATTGAAAAGTAGCAATAAATATGGATATATTTCATTCAAAACAGCGCATGAAAAAGTGACTTATAAATATGCAACTATTGATTAAAAATATGACGTAAGAAGAATACTTCCTGTTCAATCTTCCTTTTATGAAGTTTAAAACACTTTGGTCTTATTCTAATTATTTTGATAAAATTTCTCTTTGAAATAAAGCTGACTACTTCTTATAAAGAATATAAGGCAGAAAGATTGAAATGACATGCCTAAGGCAGACACAGGTTGCTGCAGAGTGAAGGTATATGGAGTAAAAGAGAGAAGCCAACTGGGTGGTGAAGACAATGATAAGTGAGAGACAGAACATTCCATTAAAAGGAGATCACTGTGATAGTTGACTAGAGGCCCGGTGCAAAAAATTTCGTGCATTCGGAGGGCGAGTGTCCCTCAGCCCAGCTTGCACCCTCTGGCAGTCTGGGGACCCCTCACTCCTTACCGCCCACCTGCAGCAGAGGCGGGAGAGGCTACCGCTGCCACCACTGCACTCACCAGCCGTGAGCCCAGCTTCTGGCTCAGCGGCACTCCCCCTGTGGACGCTCCTGCATTAAGCGTCTGCCCCCTGGTGATCAGTGCATGTCATAGTGACCGGTCATTCTGCCATTTGGTCTATTTGCATATTAGGGTTTTATTATATAGGATAGTTGTTGTGCAAGAAGGCTCAATATATTGACACACCCTATTTTTTCAAGAGAAGATGAAAACCTAGATTTTTAAAGTATAACCTGTTCTTGGCAACTCATTCAACATTTTCAAAAATACTGTGAAGGTTAAAACACATACGTAAGTAAAAACTGTTCTTGAACCACCAGTTTACAACCACTGGCCCAAGTTCATGTTTTCTCCCATTTTCTTTATCTGTAGGCTATAAAACTCCTATAGGACTTATAAGGTATTACTAAGCTTAGGGTAATGATATATTTTGCTGTCCTGAGCACAGAAATAATAAGTAATCAATAAAATAATTTCTTTCTGAACTGATAATCAAGGTATTTATAATCTAGTTTTGTAAGATTCTCATGAATAAAATTGCTCTAAATTTCCATGAATATTACTGGGATTGTTTTCATTACTACCCACTATTGTTCTTTCCCCATTTATTATTGTAATGTTTTGAAAGTTAATGGAGCTTTTTATGTAATGGGCTTTTTAAAAAGAACACTAGCCTTTTATTTACTCAATTTTAATACTATATTAATTATGTAACATAGTATTTGATAGGCAAGACATGCAATTACTATGGTTGTATTCATAGAAATAAATTTCCTCCTTTTTCACTGCTCAAGATGTATTTAGCTTTCTCTGTTACAATGAGTTTTCAGAAGAGGTACTGCTATTATTTCAAGAAGGGATTTAGCGTGATTCTCTAAATGGAAGGTCACATTACCATTACCTTCATTTAAAGCTTATTATGAATTTAGTGTTAATTCATTCCACTCAATTACCTAGATCAGCCATGGGCAAACTACGGCCTGCGAGCCAGATCTGGCCCCTTTGAAATGAATAAAACTAAAAAAAAAAAGACCGTACCCTTTTATGTAATGATGTTTACTTTGAATTTATATTAGTTCACACAAACACTCCATCCATGCTTTTGTTCCGGCCCTCCAGTCCAGTTTAAGAACCCATTGTGGCCCTTGAGTCAAAAAGTTTGCCCACCCCTGACCTAGATGCTAATTATTAAATCCTCCTACAATAAGATAAAACAATATCAAATGTATATGAACTTAATAAAAGTGATTCAAAATACATGAAACAAAAAGTTATAAAAAAGAAAGTAAAGTCATATAATAGTTCAAGATTTTAACACACTTCTCTCAGTAATTGATAGAAGAGCAAGAGCAGGAGCAAAAAAAACACCCAGAAAAATTTAAAAATATTTGCATAACACTAGCCAACTTGACCTCATGGATATCCATAGAACACTACTATATCCAACAACTGCAGAAAACAGATCCTTTTTAAGTATAAATAGAATATTCACCAACATGGAGAATAAGCTGTATCATAAAACAAATTTCAATTAATTTTAAGAATTTAAGTAATGCAGAGTATTCTCTAAGCATATTAGAATTAAACTATAAATTAATAACAAAAAATCTAGAATATATAAAATATTTGGAAATTCTACCAAAAAGGAAATTCCACCAAAAAACTCTAGAACTGATCAATGAATTCAATAAAGTAGCAGGATACAAAAAGAAATAAAAATGACAATTATAAATAACCTAAATAACCCATGGGTAAACAAGAAATCACAATGTAAATAGGATAATATTTTGAAATGAAGGAAATAAAAACACATCAACTTTGGGGAATGCAATAGAGCAAAATAAACCCATAATTAAAAGAAAAAAGACAGTAATAGAGAAAAGTGCTACAGCCAAGTCGATTCTCTGAAAAGATAATTAAAATTGATAAACCTCAAGTAAGACTGATCAAGTAAAAGAGAGAAATACATATTATAAATATCAGAAATCAAAGAGCATACATCACTCTAGATCCTACAGATATTAAACAGAATAATAACAGAATGTTATGATTAATTTTCTATCAATGAATTGAACAACATGGATGTAACTTATCAATAAACTTATCAAAGACACAAATTTGAAAACTCACATAAGAATTTAAAAGTCTGAATAATTCTTTTATCTGTTAAAGGAGCTGAATTTGTAATAATTTTTTGTACAAAGAAAATACCAAACATACATGCTTTTACTATTTTTCCAAGGAAAAAATAATACCAATGTTACAAACTCTTTCAAAATAAATAAGAATTCTATTTCAGGAAGCCAGAGTAACTCTGATACCAAAACTTGTCAAAGACATAACAAAAATAAAATTTAGAAATCAGTTTCCCTTATGAACATAGACACAAATATACTTAATAAAATATTAGCTATTAAATTTAATAACATATAAAAAATAGTAAAACATTACCACATAGGGTTTATCCTGGGAATAAGAGGTTGATTTGACATTATAAAATCTGTCAAGTAATTTATCATATTAACAGAATAAAGAAGAAAATCATATATAATCTCCACATGCACAAATTGTATTGAAGGGCCAAGCCAGTGCATTAAGACAAGAAAATGAAATAAAAGGCAAAAAGATTGAAATAGACCATCTCTATTCCAAATAACATGACTATTTAGCAAGAAAATCCTAAATAACAGAACACAAAATTAATATATAAAAATTAATTTTATTTTTATACACTGGAGTTAATAATTAAAAATGAAATTTTTAAAACTTTCATTTACAATAGTGTCAAAAGACATAAATTACTCAGAAATAGGTTTAACAAAAGATGTGCAAGACCTTATACCTAAAACTACAAAACATAGCTAGAGACATTAAAAAAGACACAAATACATAGAGATATATACTATGTTCATAAATTGGAAAATTCAATATTTGAGTTATTTCTCCCTGTATTGATCTACAGATTCAACATGATAACAAGCAAAAGCCCAGCATGTTTTTCTGTAGAAATTAACAACAAATTTTGTAATTTATATGGAAATGCAAAGCATTCAGAATATCCAAATAACTCTTTTAAAAAAGATCAAAGTTGGAGGAACTTATGCTACCTGTGTCCAAGACTATACAATTACAATAATTAAGTCAGTGTGGTACTAATATGGAGTTGACAAATAGATTGATGAAACAAAATAGAGTACATAAATATACTACAAATACACACCATATTCCTAAATTGTTTTTGATTGTACATTTAAATTTAAAGATAAAAAAACCTGGCTCTTAGAAGAAAAGATTAAAAAATACCATCTAGAGTTGAAGTAGACAAAGATTTCTAAAACAGGACACAGAACACAATAACCATAAAAGAAAAAAATTGAAAAATTAGAATTCATCAAAATTAAAATCCTATACTCATCTAAAACACCATTTAAAAAGTAACAGGAGAGCCACAGACTGTGAGGAAGTATTCGTAAGACATCTGATAAATAGCTCCCACTAGAGAAGCTACAGTAACAAAAGCGTAATATGCTAATGAGGCTGGACAAATGACCTTCCGGATGCAGACGGGGCTGTGAGGGCCAAGCCCCTTGCACGAATTTTGTGCATCAAGCCTCTAGTGAAAAGATAAAATACCAATTTGAAAATAGGCAAAGAATGTGAACAATTAACAAAAGATGCATAAATGGTCAAGAAGCACATGAAAATGTGCTCAACATAATCAATAATCAGAAATGCAAATTAAAGCCCTAGCGGGTTTGGTTCAGTGGATAGAGCATCGGCCTGCGGAATGAAGGCTCCCGGGTTCGATTCCGGCCAAGGGCACATGCCCAGGTTGCGGGCTCAATCCCTAGTAGGGGGTGTGCAGGAGGCAGCCGATCAATCATTCTCTCTTATCATTGATGTTTCTATCTCTCTCTCTCCCCCTTCCTCTCTGAAATCAATAAGAATAGATTTTTTTTTTAAAAAAAGAAATGCAAATTAAAGCTACAGTAAAACATCATTATACACCCACCAGGAGAAGACTGAAAACACCAAATGTTGGCAAGGATATGGAACAAACAGAACCTACACATTGTTGGTGGGAGTTGTGATATGGTACAATAACTTTGGAAAAATATCTGGCAGGTTTTTTTTTTTTAATTAAACTCATACCTACCCTATTATTCAACAATTCTACTCCTAAGTATTTACCCAAGAGAAATGAAAACATATGCCCACAAAAAGATGAGTATGCAAATCATCACAGCAGCTGATTCATAACAACTGTAACTAGAAACACCCCAGGTGTCCATCAGTCACAGAATGGAAAAGCAAACTTCTTATAATACTGCTTAGCAATAAAAAGGAATGAACTGCTTGTACATGCAATAATGCAGATGGATTTCAAAAACATTGGGATTAAAGAAGCCTTGCACAAAAGAGTAAATATAACATAATTTCATTTATATGATGTTCTGGAATAGGAAAAACTAATCTATGGTAAAAAAAAAAATCATAACAGTAGTTGCCTCTTAGAACAAACAGGTAGAGGCAGCTATGGACTGGGAAGGGCTATGGAGGTAATGGTAACGTTCTATATCTCAGTAGAGTTTTACAGGTGCATGCATTTGTTAAAACTCAGGCAAAGTACAGTTAAGATTTGTGCATTTCATTGTACATAATCTAACCTCAAAAGAAAAAAGTAAACAGTACTGAACTGGGGTTGATGTATGCATGCTTAATTACTTACAGGAAAGTATATTAATGACTACAATTTACTTTGAAAGGCATCCAAAAAAAAGCATAGATTGATGAATGGACAGAGATGACTAGACATGTAATGAAAAATATATACTGAAATGTTAATGGTAGAATCTTGGTGGTGGATAAAAACATCACTGTAAAATTATTTCAATATTGTTCTATGTTGAAATTTTTTCAAAAATGTTAAAACAAGCAAAAATTTTGAATGTGCATTCAATCTTTCCAAGAGAAAATTTTAACAAAACTTAGTTTGTATTTTGGGAGTGTAAGCAAACTTTTTGTGCTTACTGAACAACTGGTGTTTGATACATGCCCAAATTAAAGAGCAAAAATGTTTCCCAACACTAAAAAAGAATTTTAAAAATCTATGGTAAGATCCTTAGCCTTTTCTCAAGAAAGAACACATTTTCCTGGCCTCTTTGAGTTGATTTATATTGTTATAATTTGTTTTTAGGGTGATATCTCTAAATACTTCGTGATTATAAATGATTATAATGTAATGTCCACATACCTCAAGAGGTCAAGAACTCAAAAAAATGATTTCTGATCATTTGTACTAACATAAAGTTCATCACAGGGAAACTAAAACATGAGACCTTCATAGTGTTATAAGTATTTTCCTGCTTTGATTTACAAACACTAATTTTTACTAGTATGTGTAGAAATGTGTGTGTCTGTATTATTTATATACTCTTTCATGATTGCAAAGCTCTCAAGCATGATGAATGCTCTGCCAGGTTATACATTACCTCCAGTAAAGGGTTTCCAGTTATAATAATTTCCACGGAAAGGCATATTGTCAAAGTCTGCACACTGTTTCTCTCGAAAATCTCGGGCCCCCAAAGGACATGGCTAAAATAAAATAAAATCATAAATGGTACGATTGTTGAAAAACTCCAAAACCAAGGGACAGCGTCCCTAAAATTAAAATTGCCTGAACTCCATCACATTAGCTCACTGCCTTACTCTCTGGGACATGCTCTACTCTTTCACAACCAGTATTCAGACTGAAGTGTCTGAATTGTAATCTTAGCCACAGAAGAAATAACTGAAGTCATTTAAACAAAGTGAAGTGTTAGACAGTTTCCATATAACTTTACACTTAGATGCATGTCATAGTCCACTTTGCAATCGATCCATCAGGTATCTCCTTATAAGTACAAATAAAAACCAGGAGAAGAAATCAAAACACAAAATCTTTTTTGGTAGCAGTGTTTGAGGTCCAGTTGCCACAGCTACTCCCAGCTCTTTATTTTAAGGAATCAAGAGGCAGGTTTGTAACATGACATTCAGCACTATTAATTGTGGTTTGGACCCCGACTACTATAGCTGTTTACTGTCTAACTCTGACAAAAACCATATTTTAAGACATGGGATGAAATGGGCAAAATGCTAGGCCTCAAGTTTAAACACCTTCCAATTCCAGGAATGTGGACTTATTAGGATTTACATTTTAACTTTAACATCACAGAAAATAAAATACTAATTTGGTTCAAAACATGTACATGTGTTGAATGGGAGACAGAGAAGGATGTTGGGAAGGTGAAGAGAGAATTATTTGTTTTTAAAATTTGGAATGCTTCTTCTACCTGGATTTTTTTACAGAGGAAAATCTTGCCAATCTAGCTAGGTCCAGATGCCAAATACCACAGGGCCATCCTAAATTCAATACTTAAGTGCAAAAAGAATTAAAGTATAACATCTCACAGTGTTTGAACAATATGACCTAATTTGATGTATCTTTTAGAGTTCTGCAGCTGTTGCGCCTAAAACTTGAAGCTACTGATCGAGAAACACTTTAAATATGGAAGAATGGAGCAAGTCATTAGATAAAATTATTAATTGTGAATAAATAATGAGTACGTTACAGACACTCTCAGATATCATTTTCAGGCTTTTTACCACTTTCCATGGCATCTCTACATTTACTGTATTTTATATAGTTTTCTGATGTCAGTCCCTTGAAGCATGTGCAAAAATAATAGACCACAATGTGCATATATTTGCATGGTCACCATTACTTTCTATATACTATGGTTCAAATTACTAGCATATCAAGTCCAAAGCCTCAGATTCTGGAAATAGTGAGAGCAGGTCTACATTCTGTTATGGGCCCAGAATTTAAAATATTTTTCTGCACATTAAAATATGACACTGCAATGCCAAACCTAATGATTCTGCTTGCCAATTACCATTTTTACCTGTCTTTTCAAAAAAATGCAAACTTAGGATGAACCGAAGGCTACATAGTGCATCACCCTGGAAAGATATGCTTCTGGTGTCTTGCTTCATCGTGTGCTACCGCGTTCCTTTCCTGGCCATTTCCAGGGAACCTCACATAAGGACTGGAGTTGTCAGTGGCCTTGCCATGCAGCAAGGCTAGTTTTTAAGCAAATATTATCAATTTTTAAAAATACAAATAATTTTAACTATAGGTACAAGTTTTCACATAAAACTTAAGTATTTGTAAAGCACCAACTACCTAAAAGTTCTCACAGCTTTCAAACTAGTTGGAGAAACCAGATACAAATAGACAAACCACAGCACTGTTGCAGGCAGTACTTATAGGACGGCATGATGCAGGTGCTGTATGAAGGCAAACGATCAATGTGTCATGTGACTAATCATAGGGAAACTTTTCCTCTGGAAGCAAACCTTGAGTGTATTATAATTATAATAAAAGTATTATGAAAACTTAATTTTTGTAACTTTATAAGATATTGTAGGAATTGAGCTGGTTAAGCAAAAGGACTTTTGGGGTAGGGGTGGGGGGATTATTAAGAATAAAGCCAAGTAAAGCCATGGGGACAGAAAGGGAAAGGTCATACATTGGGAATTAGTTGGAAAAAGGCCATCCTAGATGAAACAAACTGTATGGAAACACGAGAGCAGATAACATTTCATAGAAAAGCACTGGTACATAAAAAAGCCTCAAATTAACAAACTAAGGTATTGTGAAGGCCATTCACTTAAGAACAAAAATCCTATTCCTAATTATCTTGTAATGTCACTCCTAGCTAGAAGAGAAAGGGTCCAATAGGAGGATATTGCTGTTTCATAAAGCACTTGGATAATATTTTGTAAAATTTTTGATCCACTCTTTTCCTGGAATAATCACTCCAAGTGCAGCATAATGAAAATATTACAATGACAACAGAGACTTAGCATTTAGTAAGTACCTACTCTGGGGCACACTGTTCAGAGGTCTCAAGATCTATTATCTATTGAACCTCTGTCTACACTCTTATGAGGTGGTTGTCCTTAATAATCCCATTTTACAACAGAGTACTGAGTACAGAAAGGTTTGCTTAGTAATAGCTTCAGGATGCAAGGACACCTCCCTCAATCTGAGTGGCACCTCCTCTGGACACTCTAAATGCTACAGTAACAGTGTGAGGCTTTAGCTGTTAAGATACACAAATACCTAACAGGAGTAACTTGGACTATGGACCTAGTCTTGTCATTTCCAGCTGTAAGTTTCTTATCTTCTCCAAGCTACTCTTTTTTCCCTCATTTATAGAATAAGAGGGCCAATTCTTATAAAATAAGAATTTTGGAGTAAGACTAGCCTGGATTCGATTCTAACTTTGTCATTTGTTTAATTCATGGCCTTGAGCAATGTAATTCATTTTCCAGCCCTCATCTATAAACTAGTATTTATCTCCTAGTTGAAGATTCATGTAAAATGTCTAGCTCTGTACTTGGCACATGGTAGCTCTGAATAACTATTGGCAGCAGTGCTGGTTTTGGGTCAGGCATCCCTAGACCATCCCTCATCCTTCCTGCTCTGCTCTATATATCAGGGGAACAAACTCTGCAAGCTCCATATCCCAGGCTTCTGTGCCAGCTGACTTCTGGTTAGGTGCAGGCAATGAAAGGCACACGTGGGAGAAGCCAGGGCATTTCTCTCATTTCCTCTCTACCTCAGAAAGCATCTTAGGCAGGCACAGAATCATTCTGCGGCCCTAACTTCAGGAAACAAAAGCCCCACACCTCCACCCCATGCTATGCTTCCAGCTTCTGGACTCTGATAAAACTACCTCCTTCCTGGATCTTTCTGGTAGGAGTGGTGGCATCTTCCTGCTGACCCTGATGTATGGGCTGCAAGCCTCTTTAATTGCCAAGTAACCAAGTATGTGCATTAAATTCTCTCTATTTAAATATTCAGAATGACCTCTATTATTATGGTTGGATCTTTACTGACACATACAACAATCAATAATGATGAAGAAGGAAGAGGAGGAAATTGGTAGGTTGAATACAAGTATATTTCCATAGTTTATTGGTTAAGGGTATAGAGGTTGGCAAACTTTCTCTGTAAAGAGCAACATAGTGAATATTTTGATTTTTGTGTTCCATACAGTATTGGTTGTCACTATTCAACTGGGCCATTATAATGTGAAAGAAGCCATAAACATATATGTAAATGGCCATGGCTGTGTTCCAATAAAGTTTATTTACAAAAAGAGGTGAGGGGCCAAATTTGGCCAAGGAAATAGATTTTGCCAACCCCTGCTTTAGGTGCTAACAGAATAGACACAATCTGTCTGGCAACATTTTGCAGAAGAACCAAACTTGATTATTAATTTTTGAGTCAATGCCAAATCATACATTTTTAAGAATTGATTTTAGAAGTAATATAATCTAATTTGTACACGCTGCTTAAATGTCCTCTATAATTATCCCCAAAGTGGTCACACAATCTGAATAAGCATCTACAGAAATATCAAGTACTTTTCAGACAGCTACAATTCTTATCAGGTTCTTCCTTACATTCAGCCAAAATCTGTCTTGCTCTTTTCTTCTGGATCCACACTGAGCAAATCTAACCCCTAACTGAAAGGTATCTAGACCTTAATGGATTTCCTAAGGGCACATCATAACTCATCATTAGCCCTCTTAAAACAAGCACCAAGAACTGGCCTTCGTTTTGTTCAGCAAATGTATATAAAATGCTTACTATGTGTCACATATGATCTAGGCTCTGGATATGAGGCAATAAACAAAACAGATTAGGTCCCTGCTTTCATGGAGCTCATTGTAATGGAGTGAGAAAGAAGAAAAACAAAGCAGGTTAAGGAGATTGATAGTGAGGTGGAGGGAAGTTTTAAATAGTATAGTCAGAGAAATTCTCTCGGATAAGGTGGCACTGGAGCAGAGTTAAAAGAAACTAAGGGAGTGATTTATGTACACATCTGTGAAAAGAGTGCTCCGGGGAAACAGGAAATGCAAAGGCCCCGAGGCAAGAGTGTGTTTGGGATGTTCATAAGGAGAATGGAGGATGGAACTGTCTAGGGCAGCGGTTCTCAACCTGTGGGTCACAGCCCCTTTGGGGGTCAAACGACCCTTTCACAGGGGTCGCCTAAGACCATCGGAAAACACATATATAATTACATATTGTTTTGTGATTAATCACTATGCTTTAATTATGTTCAATTTGTAACAATGAAATTGGGGGTCACCACAACATGAGGAACTGTATTAAAGGGCCGCGGCATTAGGAAGGTTGAGAACCACTGGTCTAGGGAACGGTAGTAGACTTGGGGACTTGATCTCATGCTTTCTGGTTCCAGAATATATCCAGCTAGTGTTCTGTTCTCCTGATTTCAATGTTTCCTTCACTGAATGCTCTGAATTTGTGTTGATTAGAAATAAGCTCAGTAGGAATTGTACATGCTGGTTCCAAAGGAAGTGATCAAAGAAGAGTTAATTTCTTAAGAAAAATTACACAAAATATATTTTTTTAGTTTTTGTTTAAAAAGAATAGAGATTTTAAGGAGTAATGCTTTTTAAATTACTTAGGGATTAGAAGTGCTGACACTATGCAGAAATCCTAACAGAGAACAATGGGCATAAGCAACAAATTCTTTCTGTGAAGCCTGACAGGTTTTCAGCCTCCTAGTGTTCACACTAATCAGCATCCTCTCCTTTTTAAAAGCGACCAGCAGGGCCCCACATAAATCCAGAGAGCAAAGCTGCAGGTCTCAGCAACTTTTGATCTTAGCATTTTCAAAGAAATTTTTAAAATATTATCACTTTTATCCCCATTTCTCAGAGATCTATGTTAAGTTAGCACATTCTGCAGACTATCTTATGTTTCCAATTTTATTGATAGTTTAAAAGCATCTCCTTCTGACTTAATACTATTTTATTGGTAGATAAATCTAAAAAAGAGTAATTCATGGGAGGCATAAAAGTTGCTATAGAAAGAAATCTTAGCTTCTGCTGACAAACTTTCCAGGGGTATTTATTTCTACGACTGGGGTTCTAATCATGGTTTTGTCCTGAAGAATAGGGTGACCTTGGCAAGTCCAGAAATCCATGTGTGCCTTCTTTATTTTCATTTGCAAAACATACCCTAAAAGCCCATACCTTTAAGAGAAATACAACCCAAAATATTTTGCAAATGAGGAAAATGCTGAAAATCCTGTACTTTGCCTTATGGGTAATAAAGAGTGAGAAGCAGGCTGAGAATGAAAACTCTTTTTCCCTTTCCCTCCCCTCTCCTCTTCCTAAAGGAGATGGGCAGGGAGAAGAAACCAGGATTCCTATGACTCGGGGAAAATTGCAAAATAAGCAATATTGGCATTTTGTTCTTCTACATTCTTTATGTCTTTCTCACCTTCTGCCCCTTTTTTCCTTTCTCGCTTTCACATCAAATGCAGTTTTACTTCTCCACTATTATACTAGAACAACCTTCTCCACTCCCCAAATTTAATTATCTTCTTCCTCTCGAGGATAGCAACATATTCTTAGCCAGTAATATCCCATTCGTTGGGGAAGCATGAGTGGAGTCTGGATTCTAACCCTTGCTCTGTTGAGCAAGCCATGCACCTGACATAGGACTAGGCATCTTTTTCTAAATTAAATTACACACACACAAAAATGCCACGTGGGTTTAAAAAGGCCTTTCTTCCACACCCTCTCTTACAAGTTGCCAACAAAATTCCAGATTTCCTAGCTTTCAGGTACTGCCTGATTATCTCATTAAAGTAATACCTGAGGGCGTTTCCAATGTTAAATTTTGAGTTCAATGCAAATAGTGAATCGCTGCAACCCCTGATCCGACCTTCTTATCTCTTGTCCCCCATATAATTTCTGAGTTGTTTTTTTGTGGGTGTTTTTTTTTTTTTTGTAGTTTCACTTTTCATTTACTTTTAAAGAAAAACAAAAGCCTGATAAACCTGCATGGTCCAAACTTGAGTCTAGCTGACATATTTGATACGATAATCATCTAGTTTTCAAAAATAAAGTTAGTTCTAATGTACCTTGCAGAGTCCACATTTAATTAAAATGCCATCTATCCATAACATAACCCTTTCCCCTAAACCTATAAATATGTTAAGGAACAAACTTTCACTTGGTGGTTTTTTTGAACAAAATAAACAAACAAGCTCTCTTTTGTGTATAATCTAATACTTATTTTCAAAATTTGATGCACACCATAAAATTTATACTTAAAGAAGAGTAATGAATGACACTGGTCCTGTTATTTCTTTACACATATAATAGTATATTATGTACAATATTTATAAGGATAAAGTGGCTGATACTAATTTGTTTTCTGATTATAACTTGGGACACAGTTACAAACTCCTAGTTATAACTAATGGATCAACTCTGTACTTTGGCACCACACCTCTCCCTGGGGGGAAGGTTGGTAGTTTCAGGGTGCTCTCAGCTCTCTGATTGTGATGCAGGGTAAGGTTAGACCAGACCAGTGATGGCGAACCTATGACATGCGTGTCAGAGGTGACACGCAAACTCATTTTTTTGATTGATTTTTGTTTAATGGCATTTAAATATCCTAATAAAAGAGAAACATGGTAATTAGCGTATGTCCGCTACCCTTCCCATTGGCTAATCAGCGAGATATGCAAATTAACTGCCAGCCAAGATGGCGGCCGGCAGCCAGGCAGCTTGAAGTTAACATGAAGCTTGCTTGCTTCAGTGACGGAGGACTCCAACGTTCCCCGCCTGCCGCTGCAGGCCTCTGAGCCTGCAGTCTGAAACATTCTTACAAATATAGAAGCTAAACAAAACCCCAGAAACCTGCTTTCAGCCAGCCAGGATCTCAGAGCTGGAGTTGATACAGTGCTTCAATTATAGAACCCAAACAAACCAGATACCTGCTTTCAGCAGTGGAGGCCTCAGAGCTGGAGCCAGAGCTAAAGCTGGCCCAGAATAAAAATAGAAAAAGAAAAAAAGGATCAGTTGGGAGCTTCAGTCACCCACCAGCCTGAAAAAAGCCCTCAGCCCCTCACCCAGACTGGCCAGGCACCCCAGTGGGGACCCCCACCCTGAAGGGTGTGTGACCAGCAGCAAACAGCCATCATCCCCTCACCCAGGCTGACCAGGCTCCCCAGTGGGGACCCACACCCTGATCCAGGACACCCTTCAGGGCAAACCTGCTGGCCCCCACCCATGCACCAGGCCTCTATCCTATATAGTGAAAGGGTAATATGCCTCCCAACACCGGGATCAGTGGAGCCGCGAGGCCTCCCAGCACCGGGATCAGCGGAGCTGAGAGGCCTCCTGGCACCAGGATCAGTGTGACAGGGGGCAGCGCCCAAACCCCCTGATTGCCCTGCAGCTCTGTGTGTGACAGGGGGCGGGGTCACAACCTCCCTATCCGCCCTGCTCTGTTTGTGACAGGGGAAGGCGCCCCAACCCCCTGGTCAGCCCTGCTCTGTGCCTGATAGGGGGGAGCTCCCCACCCCCTGATAGCCCTGCGGCTCTGTGTGTGACAGGGTGCAGCGCCCCAACCTCCTGATCTGCCCTGCTCTGTGTATGACAGGGTGTGGTGCCCCAACGCCCCCCCCCCCACGGGCCTTGCTCTGTGTGTGATGGGGTAGAGCCATAACCTCCCCATCGGCCCTGCCCTGAGTGTGACAGTGGCGGCGCCCCAACCCCCTGATTGGCCCTGCTCTGTGGGTGATAGAGGGCGGCGTCCCAACCCCCTGATCCACCCTGCTCTGTGCGTGACGGGGGGAGCTCCCCAACCCCCTGATGGGCCCTGCTCTGTGCGTGACAGAGTACGGAGCCCCAACCTCCCTGATGGGCCCTGCTCTGTGCGTGACAGGGGGCTGCGCCCCAACCCCCTGATTGGCCCTGCTCTGTGCGTGACAGGGTACGGAGCCCCAACCCCCCTGATGGGCCCTGCTCTGTGGGTGACAGGGGGTGGCGCCGCAACCTCCCCATCGACCCTGCCTTGAGTGTGACAGCGGGCGGTGCCCCAACCCCCCAATCGGCCCTACCCTGAGCGTGAACGAGGGTGGCATCGCAACCTCCCAATCCGCCCTGCTCTGTGCATGACAGGGGGCGGCACCCCAACTCCCCAATCAGCCCTGCTCTGAGCACGACCAGGGGCTGCACCTAGGGATTGGGCCTGCCCTCTGACACCCGGGAGCAGCCTAAGCCAGCAGGTCGTTATCTCCTGAGGGGTCCCAGACTGCGAGAGGGCACAGGCCAGGCTGAGGGACCCCCCCTCCCCCTCGAGTGCACAAATTTTTGTGCACTGGGCCTCTAGTCTAATCTAATAAAAGACAAAAAGGGTAATTAACCATACCTCCGCTACGCTTCCCATTGGCTAATCAGGGCAATATGCAAATTAAATGCCAACAAAAATGGCGGCTAACTTGCATACTGCAGGCAGGGCAAGACAGCACCATCCTGCCTGCCCCGCTGCCATCCGGGCCTGCTATATGCGACCCGGGTGGCAGGCGGCCCGTATGGGACCCAACCCAGGGCTGGCGGGGGAACCGCAGCGATCTGCCACCGGCCACACCCACAAACGGCCCTCCTGCGGGGATCCCGGGCTGGCGGGTGCTAATGCACTGATCCGCCACCGGCCATGCCCACGAACTGCCCTCCCGCGGGGATCCTGGGTTGGCGGGTGCTAATGCACCGATCTGCCACCAACCACGCCCACAAACGGCCCTCCCGCGGGGATCTGAGGCTGGCAGGTGCTAATGCACCGATCCTCCACAGGCCACACCAAACAAGGTGCCTGTGTAAACTGTGAAACGCATGCCCTTAACAAAATTCAGGAGGTATTCACATTGCATGGAATGAAATGTTCACATTTCAAACTTCCAGACTATCCTTTATTAACGAATGCAAATACATGTGATCAACTGCATGAGCAACAAAGGGCAGAGGTTTTGATAAATTCTCTGAATGATGAACAGTTGGCAGCCTTTAAGACTATAACTTCAGCCATCGAAGATCAAACTGTACACCCCAAATGCTTTTTCTTAGGTGGTCCAGGTGGTAGTGGAAAAACATATCTGTATAAAGTTTTAACACATTATATTAGAAGTCGTGGTGGTACTGTTTTACCCACAGCGTCTACAGGAATTGCTGCAAATTTACTTCTTGGTGGAAGAACTTTTCATTCCCAATATAAATTACCAATTCCATTAAATGAAACTTCAATTTCTAGACTCGATATAAAGAGTGAAGTTGCTAAAATCATTAAAAAGGCCCAACTTCTTATTATTGATGAATGCACCATGGCATTCAGTCATGCTATAAATGCCATAGATTACTAAGAGAAATTATGAATTTGAATGTTGCATTTGGTGGGAAAGTTCTCCTTCTCGGAGGGGATTTTCGACAATGTCTCAGTATTGTACTGCATGCTATGTGATTGGCCATAGTACAAATGAGTTTAAAGTACTGCAATGTTTGGGGTTGTTTCAGAAAGTTGTCTCTTACAACAAATATGAGATCAGAGGATTCTGCTTATAGTGAATGGTTAGCAAAACTTGGGGATGGCAAACTTGATAGCAGTTTTCATTTAGGAACAGATACTATTGAAATCCCCGATGAAATGATTTGTAACAGATCTATTATTGAAGCCACCTTTGGAAATAGTATATCTATAGATAATATTAAAAAAATATCTAAACGTGCAATTCTTTGTCCAAAAAATGAGCATGTTAAAAAGTTAAATGAAGAAATTTTGGATATACTTGATAGAGAGTTTCACACATATTTGAGTGATGATTCCATTGACTCAACAGATGATGCTGAAAAGGAAAATTTTCCCATCGAATTTCTCAATAGTATTACTCCTTCCGGAATGCCGTGTCATAAATTAAAATTGAAAGTGGGTGCAATCATCATGCTATTGAGAAATCTCAATAGTAAATGGGGTCTTTGTAATGGTACCAGATTTATTATCAAAAGATTATGACCTATCATTATCGAAGCTGAAGTATTAACCAGATCTGCAGAGGGAGAGGTTGTTCTGATTTCAAGAATTGATTTGTCCCCATCTGATACTGGTCTCCCGTTTAAATTAATTTGACAACAGTTTCCTGTGATGCCAGCATTTGCAATGACTATTAATAAATCACAAGGACAAACTCTAGACAGAGTAGGAATATTCCTACCTGAACCCTTTTTCGCACATGGTCAATTATATGTTGCTTTCTCTTGAGTTCGAAGAGTGTGTGATGTTAAAGTTAAAGTTGTAAATACTTTATCCCAAGGGAAATTAGTCAAGCCCTCTGAAAGTGTTTTTACTCTTAATGTGGTATACAGGGAGATATTAGAATAAGTTTAATCACTTTATCAGTCATTATTTTCATCAGTGTTGTTTTTATATCATGAGTTTGTTGTTGTTATATCATTTTATTATTGTTTATTTATTAATAAAATTATGTATTATTTTCATATACATTGTACTCATTTCCTTTTATCTCTCACACTTTTATTATAGAGAAAGGGCAAATAGCAATATTAAAATATTTCCTCTAATTAACTCCCTTTCAATGTGCACAAATTTCATGCACTGGGCCACTAGTATAAAATAAATATAGAAAATATAAATCTTTGTTTTACTATGGTTGCAAATATCAAAAAATTTCTATATGTGACACAGCACCAGAGTTAAGGTAGGGTTTTTCAAAATGCTGACACGCCGAGCTCAAAAGGTTCGCCATCACTGGGTTAGACGGTCAGTGCTAGGAGAGCCCTAGAACAGTACTCAGAAATTCTACCTTACTGAATCCCTTCCATGGGACTAGCCTGTTCCTTCTTGAAAAAAGACGTGTCCTTCTTCTTTATAAAAGTGACTTGAGGATTTAATGCATGAAAGTAATTTTTCATCTATAGCACATAAATGTAAATAATACTTAATGTGTACTATGTATTGAATACACATTAAGTATTAGGAGTAGCGCTAGATAGCTTGCAAGTGTTCCTTCTTTTAATTCTCAAACAGCCCTGCAAGCTTGATATAATCACACTCCATCCATATAGGAGTTCCCCAAAGTTTCCTGAGGTTAGGTGTCAGGCCAAGGTCAAACAGCAACAAGTATTACAGTCAGGATTTAAGCTTAAGTCAATGGGAATACAAAGTCCATTCTTTTTCACTACAATCCTACCTCTAAATAAAGGCTATGCTTTTTCTGTGTACCACAACCAAGGCAATCATACCACTTAATGACCTTAAGCAATGGACTGAAGAAGAAAACAACTGCAGAATAACATACCTTTTAGCACAGCTTCACTGAGAAGAAACCCAGGTACCATACAATCTATGCTTAAATTCTAGAACAGACCACAGATGACCTGGAAAACTCACTTTGATTCTTTAATTTTTTACAGTTTTGATGCATAAAATAAAGGAGGGAAGTGAAATGCTTAAGATGCATGAATAATATAACTTTCTATCTCAGCCAAAGTGAAACTTGAGTTTTCACCAGAAGTTCTATTTTAGTCACATATCAGCAGATGCAAAAAGACAAATAATACCAAACAGGACAAACACAAGGATTTTCTTGGTTTGGGAAATACCGAAGAAACACCGGGAAATTCTTTTTTAAAATGTAGAAAAGTCCTTTTCATAGTAATAGTTCTTCTTTAGGTTTTGATATAAAATTTGGCTTATAAACTTAACATAGCCATATTTTTCCTTCTTACAAAAAAAAAATCAAGTTATCAAATAAGGTATTCACAGCACCTATAAATTCTATTGAAAATAGTTATACTATGTTCACCCAATGGTTACCCTGTTAGAACATTTTGAATGATGGTTTTAAGTCATTAGAATGAAAAATTGCTCAGGATGGCAGAAATGCCTGATTAATAGTAAAAATTTTGTATGCCAGTAAAAAGGATATTTCATACCGATAATAATAAAAAATAAATTTTTGAGCCAATACCTTTCAGCAGATAATGCACAGATCTAGAGGCTTGATTTCTGTTAGTTAGTTCCTACCTTTACACATTTATAGAAACTGTCAGGACCTTATCAATCATTTATCTCTATGTCCAAAGAGGGGAACTATGTCCTTAACCAATGAATTCTTAGAATCAGTACACCCATAAAATTCTGCTCTACAAACCCAAGTTCCACATGGCCATGCCTATGAGATTAGCTTATGATCTCAAATATTCTATTATATTTATGGTTTAATGGTAAGACCAAATTTCATCCAATTCTCCTATGTGTCTTTAATAAATGTTCCTAGTTTCTCAGTAGTTTTAAGATGAAAAGCATATTCATTTGTTTCTGCCATAGCTATTGTCTTTACCTTCTAGCCTGTCCTGGAGACAAACCATCATGTCGCCGTGGTCGGCAAACTGCGGCTCGCGAGCCACATGCGGCTCTTTGGCCCCTTCAGTGTGGCTCTTCCACAAAATACCACGTGCGGGTGCACACATACAGTGTGATTGAAACTTCGTGGTCCATGCGCAGAAGTCGGTATTTTGTGGAAGAGCCACACTCAAGGGGCCAAAGAGCCGCATGTGGCTCGCAAGCCGCAGTTTGCCGACCACTGGATGTGGATGTCAAAGAAAGGGTCCTTGTTTAGATTCTTTTGAAGGATTTTGAGCATGACCAATGCTGATGCCCATCTAATAGATCCTGCTACAGATAATCAGCCTCAGTCTCATGTGTGAATACTTTGGCCTCTAGATTGGTTATGTTGCTGTTGAGAGTGGTCAGGCCAATGTTGCAGCTGGATACCCTTTTCTGATCTATTTTAACATGGAGATATTTGTCTTTACATGTTGCCTGTTCTATCTCTGTGGATCTCTTTCTTTGAAACTGGGGTAAGTGGGACAAGAACTAATGGTAACACTCGCTCTTCTCTTCCTACCATTCCAATACCTTTCTAATGTCTGTGGTGAGAATAAAATTCGGGAGAACGTGTGGCTATCTTTTTGTGCTTGCCACTTTTGTTTGGTCTACATTCCTTCTAGGTTATAATTTCTCCTATAATCTAGGCAGAGTACTGTTAACTTTATGTGATTCAATCTGATTTACCACAGTGCAGGGATCCACATAGGAGGAGTATTAAATCTTCAGAATAGTAAAGGGTTGCCTTGTGGATATAGCTCCTTTTGTCATAGCTACTAGACATTATGAATTCTAGAACTGATAGTGTTTGCATCTTTACTTGGGTCACTGGGAAACTCAGAGCAAAATTTGTGAACCACTTTGAGTAAGTGGAAGGATCTTTTGGTACACATTTAAGGTATTGGCCTTAGCTTTATATTATTTTCCTTTCCCTGTGATTTTCTAATTTATTCTATTTTTCAGTTGTGATTTTGATGAAGTTAATTCAACTCCAGTATATGTGCTGCTGAAGTAAGCACAAGCTAACTCAACTCTGATCAGAGCGTTAGAACCAATAATAATTATTATTATGTGTAAAAATATGAGAACTAAGCAGTAATCTATGATACCAGCTGGTT
Organism: Myotis nattereri; assembly: GCF_964212035.1. Classification (NCBI taxonomy): domain Eukaryota; kingdom Metazoa; phylum Chordata; class Mammalia; order Chiroptera; family Vespertilionidae; genus Myotis; species Myotis nattereri. The sequence continues at coordinate 33,986,626 of NC_138079.1, forward strand.
AGTCACAGAAAGGAGAAGATCAAGACTGCTGTACTGTATTGGGAACTGTAAACTATGTGGAATGGGTTGCAAGCTCTTAAAAGAAATGCAAACAGGATGGATCAAATACGTGAGGGCATAAGTGAGAAAGCACTGGGCAAGCCTCAAAGACCCAGGGCACTAAACAAAGAGCTATGGAGGTCCTACCGCCTGGCCACCTGGCACCATCGCATCCTGGACACTAATTTGAAAATGCTTCCACGATGACTCGAATTCATCCTTTATATCACCTCTCTTTAAATCTCAAGGAAAGATCTTGGATCACAAATGACGGAGCCCAAGATGTTTGTGCATTGTTTTCCATTTCTCGGCTGTCAAATTGATTTTAGCTAACTGGAAAGTCTTCTCTCAGGTCTTACTCATGAAGCCACTAAATATAATGTACATAGCATCAAACTGTGTCAAACATGCACTAAGGCAGGCTGATCTGATAAAAGACAAGTATACTCTGTTGAATCCCTTAAATTAGAGTAGCTCGTAATAGACATCGAGGCACTTCAGAATAAAAGAACATTTAAGGCATTATACCTTTAGCAAAAAGTACAAAGGTTAACTTACAGGACACAAACATAAAAGTCCTATAATTCTATAGAAACACCATTCTATGTTAGTTGGAAAATACTGAAGTCTTGCTTGCATTACTTAACCTTAACTCTGATCAATCACCCTTCTGGTTTATTATTAAATTATCTGTCCTATACTGTAGTCTACAAAATAGAAAGTTTAACAACAGATTTTTAAAATTGTAAGTTTCTGCTCTAATAGGATACACACATTTCTGAAAAATCTCTTTCTGCAAAATTGCAAATTAAAAATATCAAGCCTAAAGGGAAAATAGCATTAGGGGCAGTAGGGGCAGACTAAAGACAAACCACCAACAATAAGAATTCTAAGAAAATATTAGCATAATTTTAAAAATGCATGGCAGATTCCTAGCAAAGAAATGCTAGAGTAAACATAGGATTTTATCTTATTTAAAAAGGTGAAAAAGTTAATAAGGAAGGCTGATCTTGCTAGGTTGTAAGGACAAGAGGCCAATGGACAAAAAACAGGCAGAAACAACAATAAGGACTTGAACCACAGAGCATGTGATCAACTGAGCCAAAAGATGAATGTGGGATGAACAATCATCATGTCCAGCACAAATTTCCTCTGACTATATCACTGTAATTTGACTTCAGCTGGTGTATTGCTTAGTGGAACAAAATATGGAACAAAATAATTCAATCATTTATGAGTTAATTTATGTTGCAGAAATAAGGCTGTAATAGACAGATTATACCAAAACTTTAAATTATCAAAGTGTTTCTAGATTATGTTGAAAAAATTGAAATTAAAAGTGTCTTACCAAGCCAAGTCACTACTGAGGAGAATTGTCAGTATGGGGTGAAAATATGGGTAAAATAATAGGTTTGATAGATACTAAGTGCTCAATAAATGTTAGTAGCAGCTACTGCTATTACTTCTTTTGCTACTTTCTCTACCAATACAGTAGTCCCCCTTTTCTATGATTTCAGTTACCCAAGATCAACCACAATCTGAAAATATTAAATGGAAAATTCCAGAAGTAAACCACTCATAAGTTTTAAATAGCATTTAAATTCCCTTTAAATTTAAATTCTGTTCTGAGTAATGTGATGAAATCTCACATAATCCCAACTCCATCCCTTTGTCCAGCATATCATTTCGCACCATCACAAGAAGAAAGGTGAGTACAGTACAATAAGATACTTTGAGAAAGCGATAATATTTATATAACTTTTATTGTAGTATATTGTTTTAACTATTCTTAGTTATTGTTGTTACTCTCTTACTGTGCTTAATTTATAAGTTAAACTTTATTATAGGTATGTATGTATGGGAGTGGATGGAAGTATATATAGGGTTTGGTACAATCTGGGGCCTCAGGTATCCCCTGGTGTCTTAGAATGTATCCTGCTCAGATAAGGAGGCACTACTGCAAAGACAGAAATTTAAAGAGCTCTGACACAGACACCTGTGGCATAACCAATATCTACTACTCTTTACTTTCTTGCTAACAGAGTTCTGATTTTTGCTCAGGAATCTACCTCTCAGGGAATGTGACCTTAACCCCATTAGAGGCATATCTGGATTAGACTAACCAATTATAGTTATCTCATTCCTTTTGCCCATGACTGGTTTAAGAGTAGGCTGTGGCTTCATAACCAATAAAACAATGAAGAAAGTTAGCTAAGAGAGCAGGGGAGGAGCTTTGGGGATATGACAAGAACATTTTCAGTTGAATATGGAGGCAAAAACCTGACAGTAGCAATTTTAGGAGAAAATGAGAAGAGGAATTAGATACAGTAAGTATAGACAACATTTTTGAGGAATTTTGTTACAAAGGAAGATAAGACGTGGGAAAATAACTGGCTGGCTTTTTGTTTTTTCAAGATAGGAGAAATAACAATAGGTTTGTATGCTTATGGAAAAATCTAGAAGACAAGATGTTGAAAAATTATCTACATAATTATGGCATAACCAAGAATTACAATAGATATAGGGTTAGAGAGTGAAGATAGCAGGTAATGGTCTGATGACACTAAAGTAAAAGCTGTGGTTTTGTGTTTTTTTGTTTAATTTATCTTTATTGTTGAAAGTATTATAGATGTCCACCCTTTTCCCTCTTTGACCCTCTCCACCCAGCCCCTGCCCCACTCCAGGCATTCATCACACTATTGTCTGTGTCTATGGGCTACGAATATAATGTAATCTTTGGTTAATCTCTTCCTGCCCCTCCCACCCTTCTCTCTGAGATTCAACAGTCTGTTCCATGCCTCCATGTCTCTGGATCTATTTTGTTCATTAGATTCCACATATAAATGAGATCATGTGATACTTGTCCTTCTTTGACTGGCTTATTTCATTTTTTTTTTTTTTTTTCCTCATTGGAGGATATTTTTCCATTGATTTTTAGAGAGAGTAGAAGAGACGGGGAAAGACAGAGAGAAACATCAATGTGAGGGAAAACACATCAATTGGTTGCCTCCTGTACAGGCCCCAACCAGGACCCAGGCTGGGGATGAGCCTGCAACTGTGATACCTGCCCTTGACCAAAATTGAACTCAGGACCCTTCGGTCTGCAGGCCAACGCTCCATCCACTGAGCTAAACTGGCTAGGGCATCACTTATTTCACTTTATCTGGAAGAAGTAATGAGAATATAAAGAAGATAGTCAACCTACTTTCAGACCCAGTCATTCAAGAGCCCAGGGAGAAAACCAACTTTGAAGAGCTGCAGAGGAAGCAGTATCTCCAGAGGAGAGCCCGTTTCCATTAGAACAAGGTGAAAGGAAGGAAAATTCAGAGAAGTCAGGAATTTTGCTGTTGGTGGATCATGAATTCCTGAGGGCACAGAAGAGTTTCAGCAGCTGGGCAGGGGCAGCAAACAGAAGAGGGGATATGCAGGGCCTATGGGATTAGATGTGGGAGTCTAGGGCTTCCTGCAGTGGCAAATATGAACCGGGATAAAGAGCATAGTAATTGTGCTGGACTCAAGAAACATTGTGATGGTAAAGTTGTGAGTGTTCTGGGGACCAGGGCAGTTCAGGGGCACAGGGTATTTCCTCCTAGTGCTGGTGCTCTTCCTCTTGACTCCTGTTGATGGAACTCATGGACCTGAGGCTGGTTCCCTTCATCATCAACAACTTTATAAAAATGCATGTCACCATCACACATATGGACTTCTGATCAAAAAGCTTACAATTTTAAAAAATCTCCCTGCTCTGGGGGAAATGTAATTTTTCATAGCAGAGTTTGGTTTTACTTACATCTGTGTTACAGGAGCGATACCGTTTCCTTTCCCCAAGGCAGTAGCTTCCATCTCCTGAAGGTCTGAAAACACATTTTGTTTAACATGTGAATATACTATACTTATCCACATAGAAAGCACATATATTGCATGATGAAAACATATTAACATTTACTTTAAGAAAATACAAAATTGGACATTTTATTAGTTATTAAAAAATCATGCTGGGGACTGTTAGTAATAATGATTATGATTGCTGAATGTTAAAATTAAGGCAATTTACTATGAGTAACTTTACAAGACTGTTAATTGTCATGATTTACATTAAGAAAATGCAATTAAATCAATGTATTTTCTAATTATTATAGTAAACAGGTGATTGGTTCAATTTGAGATTCCAGCTTAAAATTCACTTATTTATAATGAAAAGCCACTTGAATCATTTCAACAAACCCATAACCCGATGCATTTTGCCCACCAAGTTGGAAATGAAAAGTTTGATTTTTCCTCAGACTGGAAACAAGAGAGGACACTAAATGACTCTCTGGAAATAGTTTCAGTTCCAAGTAAATAATGCAGAAATGAATTTCTATCTCATTTCAAATATATAGTTTTAAATGATACTAAATCTAAACATCAGATGGGCTTGCATTATATAAATGCTTTAAATAATACTCAAATTAATGAAAAAGTGAGATGTCAAATATTTTATTTCCATCAATTAATTTTTAAAGTATTAAACATTAGGTAGAGCCGTACGCTATTATTTGAATGCTATTTTCGAAGGCTAACTTGTTCTTTTAAAAGAGGTCTGGTCATACTCTTAAATATCGGGGTATGTTATTGATTATTATAGGGTTTTATAATTTTGGTTATTATTCTACAGTAGCCTACAGTTGAACTTAGGTTAATTATTCTGTACTTGTTTTAAAAATAGCAAAGTTTAAATGACAACTTTTACTTACTAGAATCAATGGGATAATTTAAGTGACAATTTTGAATATGTTTTGAATGCCAGTGAATGGTGACTCTAAGCATGGAAAACAAATGGCCCAGCTTGAACCAGCTTGGGAGAAACGGGTCGGTCAGACAAAAACACAGTAACGGGGACGGTGGCAGCATGGCTGGTTTACGCGTAAGTGACCGTGAGTGAGCTCGGCTTAGCAGGAGGGTAAAAATAGCTAGAAAATGGGAGAATGGAAACACAGCACTAAAATCCAGGGAAACGATTTCAAGCTAAAAAGAGAAGAAAAGAGACTATTTAGAGAGAGGAGCCAAAGAGAGGGATCCTGAGTTAAAAGGAGGAAGAAACAAATACAGACCATCTTTCACCCCAGAAGGAGGAATACAGCAGAAATGATGTATCATCACCTGGTTCTGCACCAAAATATGCATTGGGAAAGAAGGCCATCAACCTGAGCTCTAGCCAAAAATGTGAGCTGCTAAGGAGCAGTTCAGTCTCCAGAGGGGCAGGAAAGACCACGCGGAGGAACAGTCCACCTGCAAAGGGCAGTGGCGGGAGGGAGAAGCAATACCACAGCAAAGCATACTGATGGGACTGGCCTTCCGCCAGAGGGGCTCCGGCTGGAGAAAAAGATGGTGGGAGAGGAGCAGTCTGACCTGCATAAAACAGCCATGGGGAGAAAAGTGGTGGCAACTCCAGAAGATGATTAATGGGGGCATGTGAAAGGAAACTATTTTAACACATGGGCAGTATTCTTTTCATTGTGATTTGTGATGCGAATCAAGGCATTTCAACCCTTGAAGGGCTCTCATTGGTCCTTTTAATACTACTGTAGCAGTAATAATTTTATGTGACATGTGAAAAGACCTTAGGTTTCCTGGGAATAATGGTACTGTAGCTAAGACCAGACCTGGATTCATCCATAATTCAGTAGTTTTTGGAAAAGGAAATCTATCTGATTATTAGTAGATTAAGAATTCTGGCTCTACCTGGGGTAGATACACAATGCTTGTCTTTCTCCCCTTTCTTTTATTTTTAGTCACATAGGAAGGGGCGGGGAAGAAAAGGAAAGTCTGTCTAACAAGGCTCCTCCACTCTCCTTGCCTCGTGCTTGTTCTGAAGACAAGCACTTGGCTCGGGAGTGAAACGTTTTTACAGATAACATGTGAAACCACAGCTTTGAATCATTTCCAACTGTGTCTTTTTGTTGGCTGCGGCTTACTTTAGCTACTTACGCTGGACTGTCACACTGTCTTAGAGATGAGGAGACGCCTCCCCCGCAGGTCCTGCTGCACTTTCCCCACAGGGACCAGGCACCCCAGCCCCCTTCTACGCTCTGGGGCGAAGTGCCAAAAGCAACACATTCTCCCTGATAGCACCACTGCAAGATTGCACAGAAAACACAGAATTAGCTTTTAGGCAGATACGGCTATCAGGACAGAAATACACAAAGTTCAGGCAACGACCAATTACAGGCATTAGCATTCTCCCAACAGATAACAGAGTTCTTTAACCGTGTTTACACACTGGTGATGGTGCGTGTGATTTGCAAATTATCTTTAGCTAGGCAATGATTTCAAAATCTCTAACATGCACCAGGAGTCTAAAAAACGAGTCTACTTCTATTCCCTTATTTCACCTACTCCAGACTTTTCGTGTTTCTCATTAGGGAGACCTCAAAAGTCTTTTTTCGATATTCTAGTATTAAAAAATTTTCTTTATATTCCACTATTATTAGACTCATGGAATGATAACGCAATATGGAAAGTTCCCCAGTAAGGAATTTTTATGATGGTAATTGCTTTTTCTTTAAAAAAAAAAAAAAAGAAAGAAAGAAAAGAAAGAAAGAAAGAAAAAGAAAAGGCTGGTTGAGGCTACAATGGTAAAAGAATGTGTTGTGGCATTTCATCTACATGAGTACTGCAGACATAATAAAAGTAATGCCAAGACACTAGGGACTGGGTACAAAAAAACCCTTATGTACACCAACCAGCCATGTGCATAGCCCCTGCGTGAACATGTGTGTTGGAATTCTTCTCAGCTTTACTCTCTGCAATAAACCACACATACTGCACATAAGTAGAAAGCCAGGAATAATTTATCGAGATGCAGACATCAAATAATCAGCTCATAACTCTAACATGATAAATCTTACTTGCAGAATATGGTAAAAAGGAAAGCCTTTTTTTAAAAACAACAAGAAGAAGCATTTCTAGGCTTTTATTGGTGCATTTTGTGAATTGCCATCAATCGCTGACAAACCATACTGATGCTATGAAAGACATTTGTTTACGTGAATAACCATAGGCAACGTTATTAGAGTTGAGTAACTGTCAGCAATGTTAGCTAGCTAAATAAAAATTCAACATTATATTAAAACATAGAGGGATTAGGACATGTGATGCTTAAAAGTAATCATTGTATAATACTAATTATATATATCCAGAATTTTTTCACTTTTCACCTTTTTCACTGCTACCAATGGCAAATGGAATAGCTTCTTACCTGGTTCCCCTACTTCCACTTTTTCCTATCTATAATCAATCTGTTCTCCAGTAAGCATTCAGAGAGATCTTTTTAAAAAACATATTATCGCATCATGTCTCTTTTTTTGCTTGAAAGACTCTGGTCAGCTGTGGCCTGTGGGAAACACCCCTGCCTCCTTCTCCAGCCTCACTCTCTCTCGGATTTCTCCGGACATACCAAATTTCTTCCTTTCCTCCAACACTAAGCCCATTCCCTTCATAAGGCACTTGCATCTGCTGGTCCCTCTGGGAATACTCTTCTCCCAATTCCTTATATTGCTGTGTTCTCATCATTCAGTCCCAGGTCAAGTGTCATCTCACCAGGGAACTCTTTCCTTGACCACCTTATCCCAAAGTGGAACCTCCAGGATGTAATCGTTTTAGTACACACTACTTTAAATTACCCTGTTTATTTTTCGAATTACTTCATTATTGTCTATCTCCTCTCATTAGTAAGTAAAAACTTTAATGTGACAAGTGTGGCTATTTAAATTTAAATTAATTAAAAATTAGGTTCCTCAGACCGGCTAGCTACATTCCAGGGCTTCATAGCCACATGTGTGGCAACGATGTTGGGCAGAGCAGATCCAGCATGTCAGTCACCACAGAATGTGCTGGAAGCTGGTCCATCCTTGCTGCTTGACACAGTCGCTGCAGGGAAGAAACATCTGCACAGCATATGTTTCAAGGGACCTGGCGTATATGGCATACTGTTCTTAATATGTTTGCTCCCCCTCTTGGCGCTATGTGTTTTAACCAAGGTCACCTCTCAGAGAAAGGTTGTTTCCCCAGGTAGGGGTAGGGATTTTTCCCTGAAGTTAGGGAGGGAATAAAACTAAGTGACAGGCGGGTAGTTAATCACTTTAACTACGAACAAACATGCTTAAGCTACATAATCTTTACTCCCTGGAATGGAGATAAGAAACGCCCTAATCTTTGGAATAGAAATTGATAGGATTAAAATCTACTGGTATAAATACAGATGTAACAAGACAATAAGACACAGAACTTGTCTGGAGATCCTGGCTAGAGAACCCAACTATGCTGATCAACTGAACGCTGCCTCCGTGTCATTCCTTCTTTGCCGACTCTGTCCACACCTTTGGGAACCCCGGGACCTGCTGGGGCTGGATCCCAACAAGAATGTTCTATCTAGGACAGTGCTTAGCATGTAGTAGATAAGCAGCAAAAATCCATTGACTGAAAGACAACGTTAGTTCAATTTTAGAATTCTGTGTTCTGTTTTAGTTGCTGCATGTCAGGAAGGAAATGGAAATACTGGAGGGTAAAGAGAGTCAAATTCACCTTTGTTTCCCTAGGACTTAGCACTGAGTAAATGTTTTAGTAGCTGTGACAACATACAAGACTTTTTAGAGAAGTGCTAAGCAATTATCATTTGTCCATAAAAAAATTAGGCAAGAAGAATTCAAATTTTGGTTGGCTAGAAAGCAGAACATTCTGAGCCTTAACCTATTAGATATTAAAGTAAGACAATAAGAAAGACAATAAGAAAGTTTTGACAATGAAAATTACCATGAAAAAAAACCATCTGTCCAAAATGATGAAGCAGAGGTTGCTGGCTGCACTGAAATAATACAGTATCAGCTCTGGGAGTAGGACTGCTGATAATGTACACTTGAGAGGGAGAGCATGTTCCAGCTGCCAGCTTATCGCTTACCTAATTGATCCTGAAGACCAATCATTTGTATAATGATATACCACCAATTGTGCTAGACCTTCACCTATATAAAAGTCACAACATTAGGCCAAATAATCTCCGGTTTTACATTTTTGTTATTAGAAGTACCTGTGTGTACGGACACCTATGCCTGTGCCTGTTTTTTCTTTGAGAATGACTGAGCAAAGTAGTATTGACCAGCGATGACTGATTTGGGCCATGGTTTCAATTAATGACAACACTTTAAAAAACTCCACCTCTTAAAATTTGTCTATTTTTTCAAGTTGGAAATCTAGCATTATTGATTTCAAATAACATTAAAGCTTGATTTTACATTTTATAAAAGCACAGAGCTGCATCTAAAGCTCAAAAGAACTTAAACATTCATGAGATCTAACCACCTCATTTTTCAAATGAGAAAACCAGAGCCTATAGCAGGTTGACTTGCCCAAAGTCACTTACTGGCAGAAAGGAAGGAATTATCTGTCCAAAAATACACAAAAAATCAGTGTGTGTGGGGGGGAGAGGGAATCTATTAGAGGTGTAGAATTCTATATTTAAAAACATTAAATAATATTCCACTATACTTTACTGAACTGTTTTTACTATACAAAATACAAAATAACACTAGAGACTGAAAATAAAAAAAAATTCACTTAGCTATAAGTGAACAGCCACATATTATTTCAGACCTCCTTGGGTACTCTTATAATTGGGAGAGAAAAAATCACTTTCTGCATTTTCAAGGGCTAAAGGAATTGAGAAAGCCATAAGGACACAAAAAGATGTAGGTTCCAAAGTATTTAATAACATTGTTATATGTTTCCTGGAGACTCACAAAGTGTAGGACAGGGAAAGAAGTCACACAAATGATTTTGTTTCCTTTTAAAACCTATCCTTAAGGTAAAAGATAAATACAATATTCACCTTATAAAATGTTGCTCAATTCTCATGATTACTTAACATTTACACAGTATTTCATAATTGGTTTGCTAGAACCTTTTACTGCATAAATTCACCCGATTGATTATATCTATTCCATGAAATCTATACTAATAAAAGGGTAATATGCTAATTAGACTGGGAGATCTTCTGGGAGACCTTCCGTATATCCTTCCGGACAAAGTCATGGTGGCAGGGCCAAGGCAGAGGCGGTTAGGGGAGATCAGGCCAGGAGGGGAGGGCAGTTGGGGGTGAGCAGGCTGGCGGGGTGGGGGGGGGAGTTGGGGGGCAAGCAGACCAGCAGGGGGACAGTTGGGGGCAATCAAGCTGGCAAGGTGGGGGAGGGGCAGTTGGGGGTGAGAAAGCCAGCAGGCAGAGTGGTTAGGGCGATGAGGGAGGCAGGCAGGACAGCAGTTAGGAGCCAGCGGGCCCGATTGGGAGAGGCATGTCCCCCAAGGGGTCCCAGGTTAGAGAGGGTGCAGGCTGGGCTGAGGGACACCCCCGCCCCCGTGCACGAATTTCCTATACCAGGCCACTAGTTATAACATAATAGACAATTATATCAGATAGTTAAGTAACAAAGATTAATGGGTTAAAAAAGAAGAATTCATAATAATATAAGTATCATTCACCAATTGATAAGAGACTACTGTCTAGTTTAATAACTAATTAACAACATTGTTAGCTAGTTAACAAGTAAACAACTTCGGTCTGTATAGGGACAACTTCACTCTGTATGTAGTCTGTGTTATAAACCTGAGCTCTCATTCGAACAATATATTTGATTTAAAGCAAGTCATTTATTTATTTTCTTTAGTTTCCCTAACTATAAAATGGGGACTAACTTTAGTTTTTGATTCCAATATGGCTTGGATTAGGACAACCTTAGACATTATTTCTGTGCAGACATACCTTCAAAGAAGTTAAAAACACATCAAAGGACTTGTTTTATTTTTTTGTGTTTTGTTTAGTTTCCCCCACCTCCTATTTATAGGAAGGGATTTCTTTGGAATTCTTGCTACTTCCCTCCTCTGGTAATGGCAAGTATCTTGATGTAGCACATGCTTTTAAGAGAAGAAACTTATCTAACTTAATAATAACTGCTTTAAGAAATCCATAGGAAACTTCATGTGGATAAAGTTATTTGAACTAATTTTCTAGATAATTACATGAATCAATATATACTGATTTAATATAAGTCACAAGTATAATTAGATTACACTAAGTAAAGCAACTTAAAGTATATAAATCCTATAAGCACATAAGGTGAAAATTTTGAGTGTTGTCTTTTCTAGTTTTATCCTTTTTTTTTTTCTTGGCCTGAAGTTGCCAAACCTTTATAAGCTTTATTTTCAAACCTATACAATTTTACTTCTTCTCTTAAAAGAGTGAAATCTTCATATGGGAATCTTTATTCTCTAAGATTATATCTAATCTAGTGATGTATTCTAAATATCAGTCATATTAATTCAGCCCTAAATTATCCAGATAAATAATTTTGCCTTCTTTTTGCTAATTCAAGTGTGTTTAACCAGGTTTAGAAAGGTAAAAGTAAAACTATCACATTCCAAGAATAAATTCTCAGATTGTTCAAGAATTCTTGCTCTTCACATTCCTTCAAAGTAAAACAAATATATTTAAAAATTATCTAGAAAGACAATATATTCCAGTGAAGCTTTAAATTTTTCCTAAGAAACAATTATTAAACAACATCTCTTGCTGAATTTCATAATCCACATCAGGAAACTGTCTTCAAGCAAGATACATTATAAATTTAAAAATCTAACTTTGAGAATTTTTTAGAATTCCACAAAATTTTTCAAGATGAGTATACTTTTAAAATATTTTTTTTAAATTTTTAAATGTTGAAAACATACATATTTTTTAACTAGAGTCATTCTAGGATGTGATTATAGATCTTATACCATAGCCAGCACTGGGACAAGCCAGCATCAGGAATGAGAGACCTCTAAGGAAATCCTAAGATTTTAAAGCAAGGGATATTGGTGATTCAATATAGAATGTTCTTCCCAAGTCAGAAAAGCTAAAAGTTGAAGCACAGCACTATTAAAAGCCTTATCTTTTCACTCTGCAGGTGCAGGAATGCTGAAGCTTATTCCAGCCCAAATTCTAAATCAGAACTTGTCATCCCATGCTATTGAAATTTCTAAAGCAATTCAAGAGCCAGTTTGAAACCCGGTTGAAACATGTTATATTCTACTCTAAAGATCTAAGGCTGCAAATGTCCTATTATATAGCCAGTGCTTTAGAAGGGTCTATAATAATCCTAGCCTAAGCCAGCCCTATGTTTCCCATACAAAGATATTAGGAACCGATGTCATATATATGTAAGTCTAAATGCTGGGCTATATATCTAACTCAGTCTTGTAGAATCATCAAATCAATCTTTTGGAAATAAACCAAGTATTCTAAACCTTCTTTGTTGTCACAATCAGAGTTTGCAAGGATTGGGTTTTCATTATCATTAATATCTTGTTCCATAACAATGCCCATACTGCTATCAAAGTTTTTACAGTCTAAATCTTTGTTTACTATTTCATCAAATATGGCATCCCTCCGATGCCTGTCCAAAGTGCTATTGCTGATGCCATGTTGAAAGAAAGTTTTTTTGGGTTAAAGTTATATTGATTTATTTGTAAAAGTTTGACCCATGGACACACAGTACCAACTAGCGCACTGTCTGGGCTCATCAAATTTCCTCCTTTGGTTAATGCTACTGTCCCTAAGCACATCCATTCAGACCATATGGTTCTTATTCAATCCTTGAATGGCTTATTCAGGCAAACATCCAATGGCTGTAATAGCGATGTCAGACCCCCCAGGACTCACGCAAAGATCAGTTTTTAATTTTTTGGCCATATTTCTTACTCCATCTGCTAAATGTGCATGGAACAGTTCCCATACTTACATGGAACATTTGTGGAACTGCGCCTCGGGCAGGGATCCCATATCTTTTGCAGCCAGAGTTTGACAAGATCATTGTGGATCCAGTCCTCTGAATATGTCTATGCTATCACTTAAGCAATCCTTCTCCCCCCACCATTTAAAACAAATTATTCAAAAAACTATGAGCAGCTTTGGTTTTATCCTGCTGGCTAGACAGGATGTAGGTTCTTTCTTATTTCTTCTGATGAGAGTAGTATTGAAATTCAGAGTTAAAACCAGAAGTCGTGTATATTTCATTCATGTTTCTAAGCCACACAAATTTATGCTTATACTCTCTGATGCTGGCTACTGCCAGTTAAGATAATCTGACAAAGAATTTTCTGCCCCACAATCATCTAAGGTTGGCAAATAATCATCAAAAGTGACGATGACGCTCTCGTAATATATACTACTACCTTCCTTCTCCAGAAAACCATAAAAAGTTCACTGAGATATTATCTCATTTCATCCTCGCAACATTTTTATGAAATAGGTAGAAATAGGTTACCTCTCACTTTAAAATGGAAATTAATTATTTTGCCAGTTGTAACACAATCATATATTCTTAGCTAATGTTCTGCCTACAGTGCCTTCCTGTTGTGATTCCTGAGATAAGACACTGTCACAGGTAAGTGAAAATCCCACTTAGAATTAAAGGATATAATACATTGTGACTACCAATCTCAAACCCAGTGACTCACTTTATTCCCATGACAATGAAAATTTGCTTTTTTCTTTACAAAATTTCCTATCTAAAGGTAAAGTAAAATCAGAGGCAATATAGAGGGGCACAGTTTTCAACTTTGGAATTAGGAAGACTGGGTTGGAATCTCAGCCCTGCTATTAAATCGCTGTGTAATCTCAGGCTTTCGAGTTTAAGTTTCCTCATCTATAAAATGGAGATAAAACAGTTTCCACCTCATAGGATTTTGTCACTATTAAACAGAACAAATATGTGCCTGACACAGTGTAAGTACTTTAAAAATACTCAGTATCACCATCATCATGATTGGTAATGCCAACTATTTTTTTAATGAAAAAAAAATCTTTATTGTTGAAAGTATTACATAGGTTCTTTTTTCTCCCACTGACCTCTTCCAGCCTGCTATCAATGCCAACTATTTTTAGATGGCAAGAACACAGACTGGCCACACAAAGTTGACCTGACAAACTGAAAATCCCACTTTGATTTTTGTCCCTAGCTCTTTTTTTTGCATGGTTGTTTTGATTTGAATCAAAATGCTGAGCTCTGGTTTAATTTCCAGATAGATATAACCCTAGAAGGAAAATCTGCAATTTGGCAACAATAAACACTTTTATTTTAAGGAGAAAAATAACTTAAATCACCCACAACAAAATTTGTAAAAAGATATGACAAATGCAGTTACTGAAAAATAAAGAGCGGCTCAGCTCAAATGTCTAGTCCTTTGTGTGTGTTTTTTCTCCTTAAAAATGTAGGTGGATCTAGTTCTTTAAAAACCTCTTCAAAAATTCAAAGTTAATGATACGAAGATATTCAAGGTCTTCTCCTAGAGTGCTGTCCTTTTTCTTTCTAGGAGTCTACATGTGTTTGTTTTCATTCATTCATTTTAAGAATTAGCACCATTCCTAAAGCTGTCTACTGACCTTTCATATCCCTGGAACAACAGTTAAGATTTTTGTTTGGCAGAATAATTTTAGATGGTAAAATCCAACATACTGACTTTATCAAACTAAACTCTAATGTTGGGAATATAAACGACCTCTTGGTACACAAGTTTTGCTACACTTACAAGGCTCTCAAATAGTTTTTCATGAAGTCCAATATGTTCTGTTGAAGTACATCAGAAGCTGACAGGGTAAGGAGTCAGGTAAGGGATTCTTTTAACCAGATCATTGACACTTTTAAAATGTACATATCAGAATTACGTAGACTTCATTTGAAAAAAGGAGCTAGGGATCAAAAAGCTGACAACAAACCTAAACTAAAAATGTGAATCTTTAGAAATCAAATATATTTTTCCCATTTTACTCACTTTTTATCTGTGCTCGTTCTTATTTATACTTAGAAGAATTATAATTCCCTTCTATTTGTTTACCTAAATTTGAATTCGATACATTAGCTTTAATATTATTGAGTGTCATCTAAATATTCCTCAAAATTATCTGCAATTTTCAAGAAATATGTCATGCCTATCACATATATACACAGTTGTAAGATATGACATTTGAGGATCCTGCAATTAAGCGCAGATGATAAGATATTAAACATGTGTTTACTGTGTAAATGATTGGTAGGGTTGAACTATGTGTTCTCAAATAGCCACTACTTGTGATTTACTCATTTGGAGTGATTATATAATTTATAGAATGCTTTAGGAGAGCTCTGAGGTATTTAAAAGAATGAATTTTTTATGCTGTATGTTAAGAAATAAAGTTGAATAAAAAGAGCCATTAGGCCTAGTGACAGTATTATTCCAAGCAAATAGAAACTGTGGCCCATGAACTGGATTATAAGAATAATAATCAATGGCAAATAAAGAAACAGATTCTCACTGTGACTTCCCCCCTTACAGTTGTATATTTCTTCTAAGTACAGATTGATTTAAATTGCTACTTGTCGTTGACAAGAATTGTTAGTTCCAAAATAAACCTAGACTGTTGTTTCAAGAATGTGCTTCCTAATATTTTCTATTACTACAGTGAAAAAAAAAAAGAAGAAGGAATTTTTGGTAGTATGCGAACGTCTTTGTATTTTTATTGGCTACTTACAAAGTCTCAAAAAAAGATCCTTAATCCTTTAAAAATGACCCAATCAATTCATACATTTAGCATAATTTACCAACATTTCCAAACGCAGCATGGAAAAGCCATCAACATGGCACTAGGTCATGGGTCCTGAATGAAGCCGTCAGCAAGGATTAATAAACTGTGACAGCTGCCCAAAAGCTTTCATTCTTTTTATTTAAACATCAGATTGCACGCTGAAATCCAGTGTAATCTTTGTTGAAACTAGCCCAACTAACATGGAAGAAGTCAGAACTGAGAACAGATGACACTAGTAGTTATTATTGTGAACTCAGTCCATAGCCATAAACTCTAGAATTTGCATGAGTAGAAATTTCTAAAGAACTTCAGGAATAGCATATAAATGATTCCTATCTGTTTCAATAATTTCTAATAATATTTTTGAAAACTATACTGATGAAACCAAAATTACTTCGTTCCAATTTCCAAGCTCAATAAATTAAGTATTCTTCTACTATGAGCCCTTTCTCTCAGATTGCAATTTAAAAGTGACTCCAGTTAAAAACTATAGTTATAAAATATTTTGGGATCACATAATTTTCCAGAAAAAAAAAAACACACACAGACATATGACTAAGCAGGCTCTATTATGTAGAATTGTTATTAGACATTTTCTATATAAATATAACACCCACATATACTTACAGAAAGGTGAAACTGGCCCAGAAAATATTATTCACTGTAATTTTCTAAACAATGAATATTATTGATATAACGTTTTGACAACTCATTAGACTAGAAATGTATTATTTTCTCAAGTACATTTTAATTAATATGCATGATTTCCTAACAATAGTAGCGGAATAGCAACACCAAACATTTATCAAATAGCTAATAAATCATTTGAGCTTACCCCCTTTTCAATAGTAGCAGTCTGACAAAATGTTCCCTCCGCTGCAGGAATACTGTTGGTGACACAGCGGTTGCTTTGGCTGAGACACCAGAGCTCTCTACACACTTCCTAGGAAAGAAGGCAAAAGCAAATTGATCAGAAGTAAAGACTACAATCATGTCCACTCTTCCATAAAATACACCAGCAAACACGCAGCATTGTTTGTTTCTTGCTGGTGTTGACACATCAAAGTGAGGATTTTGGAGGAGGCTCTTATGGAAGGTGGGTTATCCACTGTGCAGAATCATGTAAATGTTTGTCTTTAAAACTCTCATTTTAGTGGATGAAGTATATCTTAGATTTTAACATTGATTAAGATCTTTTAAAAATAATGTGCAGAAATTTCATTAATAGGGAAGAGTAGGGGGAAAGAATGAATATTTAGAAAGGGAATATATGCTTAATACTCTCAAGTATAGACAATAGAACAAACTTACCAATTACTAATAGAGTGGTGCTAGGTATTTGACTTCTTAGATCTACTGTGATATTCAAATAAAGGTCATTTTAAGAAGGAAATAGAAACCATTGGAATGGGCAGGGAGTAATTTCTAAAATTCAAAGTTGCCTAAAGAACAATCTAGCAATGTTGTTTGCAGTTCATCAATGTAGTCCACCACCTTCGTGAAAGGGAAATTTGGTTTTGAACAAGTGCTGCTACTTGTATAACAGGCATTTCTATAATTGAAATATTTCAGATGTTATTTGGAGCTGTCTTCTTTATTATGGTTTTTCATTGTCCTACATCATTATGGGAAAATTACAACACTATTCTAATATCAGCAATATAAAATACCTCATTTGGTTCACACACTATCAGATTTTAAAATAAGCTGTTCAACATCTATTCGAATGAAGTGTTTTAAATAAAAGCCAAAAAAGTTTACTTTGAAAAAACTGAAAAGTTTCAGTTTCTCTTTATATATGATCATCAACTAGCATCATTAATAATATTGCAAGTTTTTAATTTAAACTAGAACCACTGAGTATAAAAGTCTTTTTTCAATAAAAAATATTAATCTGGAATGCAAAGATAAACTTATATATAACTTTATTTCTATTGTTATTATTCCCCAACTACTCTTTAAACTCTCAAAACTTAATTCTAAGAACTTATATCACATATCACAAGAAAAAAAAATTTATAACCATGTATGATGATAGATGTGAACTAGACATTGTGATGATCACAGTAGATCCAAATATTGAATCATTATATTGTATACCTTAAACTAACATAGTATATGTCAATTTTATCTCAATTTAAAAAAATTTAAAAAGAACTTATGTCATGGTAGCACAATTCAGAAATAAAGCGGTAACAGTGAATTAACTTGAAAGTTTCTAGAAAATGGGAATGCCCCATAGGGTAAAGCAAACTGAAGGAATCGCTTTGGGCCCTTCCGAGCATGCTCCTCCAACCCCTCTCACCAGGCATTCCAGATTAATGTATTTTTATTGCTTTCTGCTGAAAGGTGATAAATGCATTCCGTGAGAAACCTAGCATTCTGCAAAATCATTTATGAACAAAAGAGGGTTTATGGGGGGAAAAGGAGCTAGAGGAGACCACTTATAACCTATAGAACTTAGTAGCCACTAAACAAACAGCATCTACAGTCTAATGAAACATGTGGACACTTAAATCTCTGCGGGCATTTGTGCCCAGCATCCCGAGCAGTTGGCTCCTTTGTAGCCTTGACCCGATGGCTTGTGATGCTTCCTTCTTAGAGAGAGGTCTTCGAGGGTATCTGCCTCTCACAGAGACCACGTTCATAAAAATTAAGACTTAGATTCAGAGCATAACTTCTTTTTATTGTATCTATATAAAATGACAGATGTTAACTAAACCCACTGTAGTAGTCATTCCACAAAATATGTAAATCAAACCATTATGCTATACACCTTAAACTTACACAGGGATATATGTCTGTTATTTCTCAATCAAACTGGAAAAAAAGAAAATATAAATAAAAGCTAAGAGGGAGCCGATTTCAGGTCAATGTATAAAAATATCTTCTAAAAGTCAGAGCTGAACAATGATGAAATAAAACCAAATCTCCCCTCACTGGAGGAGCTCCAGGATATGCTTCATGCCCCATAGCAGCAATGTTTCAGGCAGGAAAATAAATGAACGTAACTAACACTTTATCAGGGCATACTGTCAACTACTGTTGTAGGCATATTTATATTTGTATCTCATTTAATCATCACGAAAATCTGTTTAGAAAGTGTGAGAAACTTTATAGTTTCAGAAAGATTTAGCAACTTGCTTCAATCCTAATTAAATCTAGATCGGAATCAGGCCTGGCTAATATCAATGTCCAAAATATCCCAAAACAACTAAGCTACTCTTTTAAATATATCAGAATTACCTGATATTCAGAAAATAACTCTGCAAAAAACTGAACTAGAGCTGCTTTGATCAAAATAGAATAATTGAACTATTTTATAGTCAAAGACCCTTTCAAAACAAAAGAAATTAGAATTGTATTCTCTAAAATTTCCATCCTTTTCACGTAATTATAGCTGTAAATAATACTAAAAAATGGGGGGGGGGACCTTTTATTTACTTGAGAAAACTAAAATAAGCCATTAACATAAGGAGGAGAGAAATATCATAAAAGTGCAAAAACATTTTATATTTATTATATCATTAAGGACATAAAATAGAATCTGAAGAGAAAATGGCATCTTTATTGCTAGATTTTTTTTATTTTTACGTTTTAAACAACTGTACAGATCATAAAAGTGATACAAATTTTCTGCCCTTGGAAATCCTAAACCCTATGCCATTTTGGGTCCTTGGCTGTGGATATGAAACATTCTCTTTGTCCTCATTACCCTATCAGTAACATCTCTCAGCAGCTGTTTGCAATAAAGGGCCTTGATGGCCAAGGGGGAGAGCAGAGCCCTGAAGAGGTCAAGAAGGAGCATCAATGATTAGAAAGGTTACTTATCATTGTATCACACAAAAGAAAATTGAAAACCAACATATGGTGACCCCATGGCCTGGCTCCAGGTGTTTAGTAGCCATCTGAAGAAAGAGAATAATGTACCCTTATTTCAACTTTAAATAGGTTAATCCTGTTATGTGGGTAATTTAAGTGCAAGAGAGTTTAGAAGAGCAGTGTGTGTGTGTGTGTGTGTGTGAAAGAAAAACTAAAAACTAGATAAATAACTAATCAATTTGAAGGGGTTAAAAATGATTAAATGGTTAAAAAAAAATACCTCTAAGAAGCAAACCCAGAGTGAAAACTACTGAGCTTTAAGTATACAAGTGATTATGAACCTACGATTTTTGGCTTGAATTTTAAGGGAAAATATAAATTAAATCAACTTCTTGTCAAGTATATGTTTGATAAATATACATATTCGGACTCCAAAAGAATATTGAGGAGCTAAAATAAGTCCATGTCTTTTATTCCCTAAATCCATACCAGATCACACTGTAGAAAGTGACACCATCTTACAATCTTCAAGCAAAGTGATTTTACAATCTCCCTCAGTGAAAAATTCCAATTTTAATCACTTGAAATTGTTCCTACTATCTAATCTACAACCTTCCAGCTGTAATAGTTAAGGCCACTGTGTTTTTTAGTGCTCTTGGTAGAGGAGAACAATTTGTTAACCAGCAACCAAACTATAATAAATGTTCTGAAGTCTGAAGATGGTTTTGAGGCCAACGTTTAGCTTTCTTTTTTACAGGATACTCAAATTTAATTTCTTTAAACTTCCCCTATATGTACTTCTAAGTATTTCATTGAGATTAAAGGATGAATCAGTGTGACCCTTAAAATATCTTCGTATGCTCCCAAACGTACAAATGGTTCAGATTCTCCTAAAACGCTACCAGCAAGCAGCTATACAGAGATGGTACCATGGATAACAGATATTCATAGAGGAAAGTAAACATGATTGAATGTCTGTCAGGTGCCAGGTAAATAAAAAGCACTTTGCATGCTTGTCATACTCCTTTGCTGTCTGAAGTTTACAACGACTTGGCTGCCATTCACTGGAAAAGGTCTCTAAATAAAATCTACTGATGGTCAATTAGCTAATGGTAAGCAGTCTTGCTATTGAAAAATATTCCTTCAAAAATTATCCTGTTCCATTGTGAAACCATGTATTAGATCAAATGTTCCCATTTATGCTTCAGAATAGTCTATTAATAAAACATGGTTCAGTTCTACATTAAAGTAACAACAACTCCCTATTTGCATTTATGTGCTAACTCTTAAATTTATGTAAACAGTAACAATTGTCATAGATAATAATAATTCCCCATAAATTAAACAAAGATATGTTGTCTATAAAATTTCTCTGGTTTTGTCCTGGGTCTTAAATCTAACTGTGATGAGCACTTTTCTCTCTTTTTAAAACTACTTCATTGAGATATGATTGACATACAAAAAACTGTACATATTTAATGGATGTAATTTGGTAAATTGGGAGAGAAAGTATACAATACACCCATGAAACCATCATCACAAACTAGGCCACGTATGGGCAAACTTTTTGACTCGAGGGCCACAATGGGTTCTTAAACTGGACCGGAGGGCCGGAACAAAAGCATGGATGGAGTGTTTGTGTGAACTAATATAAATTCAAAGTAAACATCATTACATAAAAGGGTACGGTCTTTCTTTTTTTTTAGTTTTATTCATTTCAAACGGGACAGATCCGGCCCACGGGCCGTAGTTTGCCCACGGCTGAACTAGGCCATAAAGATCTGTCACCTCCAAAAGTTAGTCCCAACCTTATTTATTATTTTGTGTGTATGAAAAATGATAAAAATTGTCTCCTGAAATAAAATACACCTGCTATCTTGATAACATATTTACTATATGACCCATTTTTATTTTTTACCTTGGGGTAGATAAATCATATTCTGCATTTTTAGTTACCTTATCTATAAAATTTTATAAAATAATTACAATTTTAATCAAAGCAGTCTGAAGTACCTCAGAAAAAAGACTATATAAATATCATTCATAAACTATATATCATTTATAGATTACTATATTATACAACTCTGCATATTGTGCTATAGTTTTGTTCTTTGCATTTATAGCCATTACAATCTCCAAATACTTGTTTAAGATTGTAAATGTTAATATCTTTTCATTTTCCAATTTTATTTGCTATCTATTACAAAAGTCTATAAATGCATAGAGAAGAAGACTCTAAAGCTGAATATAAGAAACATAACTGAAAATATACAATTTCTCAATTACTATTTATCTCACTTCATATCAACTAATCTGAAATAAAGGAGATATACATATATAGAAATAGGCTAATCAGGACAATTTTTTTTTTTATTTCATTGAAGAAAAAGTACATCCATATATCCTGTAGAACTGCTAGTACAAATTATCTAATATAGGAATATATATGTAGAGTTAAAACCCAATTTCCAATTGAAAAACTAAATATAAATTAACTATTTCACTTGCTAACATAGAACAGAGAGACCATAAATAAGAATAATGAATTTCAACCTACTAAACTACAAGTATATACAAAGACTGGGATTAAAGTTTGGCTGATGTTTTCTGAGGGAAAAAGCAACTCAAGAAAAAAAGAAACTAAAACCATAAAGAAATAAGAATAGAAAACTCTACAGCAGAGAGAGACAAGAAAGGCCAATGTTTTACTCAAGACTGTTGCACACAATCTTTAAATCTAGTGCACAAAATGTGCTGTCAAAGCTGTCCATGAATCATAATAGGCTTTTCACCCAAGAGAGACTTTAAAAATCACTTTCCTTTGTACTGTACCTAGAGGATAATTGGTACAGTACAGTGCATATATTGTTTCATCTTAACTATGTGAAAACGTAATTCTTTTTATTATTAATGTTTTTTAAAAGGCATTTTAAACACTATTTGCATAAAAATAGGAATCAAGTCTTTAAACATTTCTCACTCCTGAATATTTTTGGGTAACTTGTTTAAATTTCTCTTTTTTCTTTCAAAATGCTTGCCCAGCCAGCATGGCTCAGTGGTTGAGCGTTGGCCTATGCACCAGGAGATCACGGTTCGATTCTGTGGTCAGGGCACATGCCTGAGTTGTGGGCTTGATCTTTGGTGGGGAGGGTACAGGAGGCAGTCAATCAATGATTCTCTCTCATCATTAATGTTTCTACCTCTCTCTCCCTCTCCCTTCCTCTCTGAAATCAATAAAAATACATTTTTAAAAACATGCTTATAATGTATACCGACTATAAACATGTCCCTATCCTAGACACCGAAATCTTTCTCTGTGAAACTCAAGAAGAATTTTGTATGCATTTTTCTGAGCTAGACACAGACTTCTTCAGGCAGTCATGGAGAGTCAACCATAATATCTTTTTTTCCGCAACAATTTTCCTTGTTTCTCTGTTTGGGTTAGCGTCATCTTGTCCCCACATGGTTGTTGTGTCAGAATGTGGCCAGTGGACTGAAGCAACTTGAAATGACGCAGTACTAGAAAATATAAAGTAAAGGCTCCTCCTAGCCAATATGAAAATGCCCTTAACACAATTATTAGAGTACCAGAAAAGGTGAGGGTGAAGGAGAGGTTTCAAAGCCATATCATTTCTTAAGATAAACCTCAGTTGACATCATAAACTTAGGACTTAAAGAAGAAATACAATAGAAATTATAAAAATTCTACCATCATCTCTCAAGATGTTTGAAAATTGTTTAATTTAGGATTATGCAAACATTTAGAAATAGATATTATACCAATTTCAGAAAAAGAGCAGTATCAAAGGAAATATTTGCATTAACAATGTTACCAGAGGTAAACTATATTCATCAAAACTCCATCCTAACATTTGTGTCATGAAAGATCACATAGAAACGACGAAACGTAAGGACTGAGACTTCTTACCCCAAATTTACATTGGCGGGATCCTGGTCCATACTGGTAACGACATTGCTCATCCGCATCGTACACCTGACCTGGGGCCACAGTTGGGTAAACAAATTCACGCTTGGGAGGCTCATTATTAAGGCAATTGCCACGGCCTGAACTGTTCAACATAAAGGATCAAAGAAAATTAGGTACACGATGGACCATTTCAATCACAATTATGAAACCAGGTATTGAGCTCTTTGTTTTAATAACTTGATGCATGAAAAACAATACTTCCTACCAAGAAATAATCGCATGGCAAATAACTTTACTGAAGCCTGAATAAGAGTTCCAATCTTTTTTCCAGCACCAAGACATAATAAAAGTATCTCAGACAACAATCTGAAAATGTCATGTTGGCCTTAAAACAGATTTAAACTAATTTCTGAAGGAATCAAAACAGAATTTCATGTTGCTGTAAGTTTCTTGTTTGATTTCAGTGAAAATATAACCACATCTGGTAGTAGAATTAAAAACATAAAATGTGGAAAATAAAAAAAAAATGTGGTTGTAATCCTTAAAGACTTAATCTATATATTTCCATCTTGGGCAGAACAATAGATGACATGTCCAAAGGTTCTTGAAATATTTCAATAATAAATGGGCTGAATGACTGACGAGGCTAAGATCCAAAGTTCTCCTCTCAAGTATATTACAAGTGTTTAGTCTCTCAAAAATTTCATATTTCATTTAGGGTCATCAGAGTTAGGAAAGGGAATGTTCTCCTCTCTATATAATTTCTGCTTTTCAAAGTGTGCTTGCACTCAAACATAATATTTTAATTCAGTGGAACAAATAACATAAAGATTGCCAAAACCCAGACAGAATACCTTAGTTTAAAGAGCTTTATACTTTGCTAAATATAATTGTTCATTTTATTTAGTCAGTGTGCATAAAATAGGACAGATGCTTTTGTACTTTCATTTCACATGTAAGTTAGAATTTTTAAAGAATTCCTATGCCAACATTTAAAAATTTTTTCCAACATTCCTGTCAATTGTGCCAGCACTTGTGTTTTTTCCCCCCAAATCTTTTCCATCTGCTTTGCCAAAGGAAAATAATTTCACAAGTATAAGTTCTTCAACTATTATTTAAGACAGTACAAATTTTCATTTATAGATAAGTAAAAAAGAACCATGCATAATAATGAGTTTGATATTTGCTTAAAATTTTATCGCATTCTTAAAATATAAAAGTTAATTTGCTATATACAAACATATTTGCACTGCAGCAAATTAATACCTTTTAAAAATTGAAACTTACTATTCATAAGGTGATAGATTAAAAGATCCAAGGCTGGTAGTGTGGGGGGATCCAAGGGACAGAATACTGTTTTCTTTACACATTTTTCCTTTCATTTATGACCTGCTTGATTAATTTTTAATCAATAAAAATATCTAGATGGAATATTAAATATGGTACAAATATGGAGGGATTTTACTATTGGCTATTACAATCAATTCACTTGTCACTGTTCAAGGTATCTACCTAACAGAGAACAACTTTTTTTTTCACCCAGCTACCCAGTTTTCAAGACAGAATGCTTTTTATTTCTTGTTTTTTGTACTTTTAGAAATTGCCGTGTATCTCAGTAAGATAATTATCTTTTATGAATTTTAAAAACAGCAAGTTCTTTTTATTTTATAATATAAAACATTTTTAATCGATATGGGTATACCAATTTTAGGCAAATGTAATTCTACTAGTAAATTCAAATTTTTATATTAAGGTTAATGATAAAAAGGTCAAAGTGAAAAATATAATAAAAGGAGATGTACCATTTTGATAACAGGCAATAGTCATTAGATTATTGGATTAGCTGCTTAATTTCTTTAAAATATCAGTTTCATCTCTGCAACAAAATTATAAAAGTCTTGATGAAAGCCCTAACTGGTTTGGCTCAGTGGATAGAGCGTCGGCCTGCAGACTGAAGGGTCCCAGGTTCGATTCCAGTCAAGAGCATGTACCTTGGTTGCGGGCACATCCCCAGTAGGGGGTGTGCAGGAGGCAACTGATCAATGTTTCTCTCTCATCAATGTTTCTAACTCTCTATCCCTCTCCCTACCTCTCTGTAAAAAATCAATAAAATATATTTTTTTAAAAAGTCTTAATGAAAGGAGTTAAATATGTAATAAAAATAAGTTATCAAGTTAAGTACTACTATAAATCAATGGGGAAAATTTAAGTACTGAAGTATTTAAGTAAAGGGTTCTACAGGTAAAAATGTAAAACAAAAAGTATAATTATATATTCACCTAAGTATATAATATGTATTCACCTACACGGCACCAATTAAAAATCTATTTAAAAATTTATTCATAATTACTTTTAGGAATACAGAAAATTAACCTAAAATATTTAGAGAAAGAATTATGTGGACCCCAAAAGTTTAAACATAGATACGCTGAGGAAAAAATTCTTTCCTGATAGCGTACTGAAAACTGACTTAATCCAGGAGAACGCGACAATAATTATTTCTTTAAAGTTCTTGTTCTTGGGTATTAATGGTCTTCCAGTCATGGTTCCTGTTCTTTAAAAACACCAAATGCAGAGACCACAGCAAGGGCCTCCAGACAATGAAGAATGCCATGCGCTGTGGTCACTGTGGCCAAATTCTTCTGAGCCAGTGTATCCCAAACTGGCTTTTTGTTTCAGTTCTTTGGAATAACCTATTCCTACGTATTAAAGTGGTCTCATTAAACATCTACACAAGTCTTGTTCTCCTTTTCCAGTATGTTTTACAGAAAATAAAATAACATCTATACTAATAAAAGGGTAATAGGCTAATTAGACTGGGTCAACTGGACATCTTCTGGACGTCTGACTTCCTTCTGGACAAGCCACAGTGGCGGAGGCCAAGGCAGAGGCAGTTAGGGGCAATCAGGCCAGCAGGGAAGCAGTTAGGGGGTGGCCAGGCCGGCAGGGGGGCAGTTAGGGGATGGCCAGGCCAGCAGGGGGGCAATTAGGGGGTGACCAAGTCGGCAGGGGGGCAGTTAGGGGATGACCAGGCAAGCAGGGGGCCAGTTAGGGGGTGATTAGACTGGCAAGCAGAGGCAGTTAGGGGTGATCAGGTAGGCAGGCAGGCAAGTGGTTAAGAGCCAGTGGTTCTGGATTGCAAGTCGGATGTCCCCCGAGGGGTCCCGGATTGGAGAGCGTGCAGACCAGACTTTGGGACTCCCCCCCCCACCTCCCCGTGCACAAATTTTGTGCACTAGGCCTCTAGTATAAAATGAAATATAAGCAAAAAATCATATAGATCCTTAAGAATGAACATGCATATTTAGGAACATGGCATCAACAAGGCCTTTTGAGATGGATTTGGTGATGTTTGTACAAATCACTAATGTTTGTAAGTCAAGTGTCATACCTATTTTTATTGGCTCCAGAAAAGCAAGTATGGGGCAAGGCTAATTTAAAGTGTTTCTATATACTACATGGTTTCCTCCTAGTAACCATATCTGGTATATATTGTACAATAAAATCTTGCTTAAAGTATTTGGGGGATGGGGTCATTTTCATATTTTAATTCTTAACTGAGGGTTAAGTGGCAAAAATATTTTTGCATACGGTTGCTAACATTTGTCTGCTACTTTCCTGTTAATTTCAAGTAGAGATTTATATTAACCCTGGAAGTGCTTTTCTTTCTTCCTTTATTTTTAAATTACCAAGTAATATATCCCAATTACACCCCTATTGTCTCTCAGGAAGTAACTAATATTCTGATTGTTAAATAATAATTTCCTTCATTTTATTAGTAGTTAATTCATCTGCCTGATTTTGGAGTCTGTACAATAGGAGTCGTATTGTAGGTTTTCCTTTGTGACTTTATTCTTTCACTCGCTCAGTACTAGGAAAGTGGATATATCTATATTGATGTGTATAACTATAGCCTGTCCATTCATATTGTTCTTTGACATTCCATTTAAGACTATGCCACAAATACCAAATGAGCATTTGAATTATTTCTAATTTCTGGAAATTACAAATTATGCTGATATGAATATTTTTGTACAGGTCTCCTGGGACAAATATATTCTCTTTCTTAAAAATATTACAGATGAGATTTTTAAAAATATTTTATAATTATTTCCTTTTGACAAAATGGAAGTTATGAGTAATTTTTATTTAATCCAGGGTTCTAGCTCATCAATTCAACCATACAAGTCTTATGATGGTAAACCTAGTATTATTTATGCTACTACTATCAAAATAATAACAGTGGTTATATTACATATAATATTTTCTTATCAAATAGCACTTTTAAACGTAGTTTGTGTTTTAGTGACATATGAGAATTTTTCCACTCAGAAAACATAAACCTCACTCATCATTAAAAAAATGAAGGATACTGTTAGTAGTTTCCATCTGAGATACTAATGCAACTTCCTATTGTTAAGTATAATATACATGTGTCCAGAGCAAAAGAATAAACATAAAAAGTAGAATTGTGATTATTTCCCTAGCAGCATATATTTCATAACTAAAAGCCCGATCCTAGTTAAAATATACAGCAATATAGATAACTATTGAATTCACAGATTCTGCTTTTGTTTATGCTTCTAAGACAAGGCCAAAAAAATTTGTATCAGTTTGAGAATATGCTTTTTCCTTGACTACGAAATTCTTAGTAAATCAAAGTGTATTTACATTTCCAAAAATCCTCGCAGCATGATAGCAAAGTCATATTTTATGTATCCTACTTCTAATTTAGAGAAATCTTATTTACATAGCTCAAAAGTTATCCTTGAAAATAGGAACATGAGCCAGAGTTGAGTCTTCAACTAAAATTTACAGACCCTTACATAAAATATGCACTCTTGGCTTTGTTTCCAGAACACATAAGGACATACCCCTAATTGTAATTGTAGATTTATTTTTCACTTCAACAATTATATGATAAAGTATAGACCTTCAGTCTATAGTACAATGGGTCAATCTAAAAAATAAATCTTTCTATATAATTCTATACATATTTTAACAAGTCTCTGAACAACAACAACAAAAAGTTAACATAATAATGCCATCTGGTATTATTTTCCACAGAATTGTGCTCATATATCTAAATTAAGCAAAAATGAATTAAGTTGGTATCATCTACAAGTGAAGCTTCTTACCTACTGTGTTCTCATAAACTGTGCTATCAGTCTTCACAAAACTAACCATACATTCCATCCTAAAATGAGTTACTTTAAGTCAAACCTTGCTCTCTTGTCCTCTGGATGAGAGCAGTGCTTGAACAAAACTAAACTTGAAGCTTCCAATATGCAAACACAATATCAATAATGGTTTATTAAGTTATGCTCTCTTTTTCTCCATACGTAATTAAAACTTATCGATGATATTTATGGATTTGAGTGAAGTCCCCCAAACGTGTCAGAAACATGGAAGGAAGGAGAAACCTGTTTTTCTAAGCTGTTCCATGGGTTCCAAGTAAAAAAAGAGGTCCCATCTATAAAACTGTTTTTTGTCTAATAGATCAATGATATTGACCTTCAAAGTAAATACTATAGAAGAAATATGAGTGCCTTAGTCATCCTGTTCATCTTATGTCACTTCTCTTGTAGCTCTACACTCACCTTTCTTCCTAGCTCACCTTCAACCGTAATGTTGCCTTTCCTTTTCAGCTTCCATCCTTTCTGTGAAAATGGATAATCTCTATTTAATCTGGATACTGTAGGATATTTTGCTATGGATCTTTGACAGTTCAAACAATATAACAGACTTTAATTTAAATAGAGCAAGTTGATTCACAGAGGCCTCAGAATTTTAAAAAACTATATGAAATTACTCTGTACTACCACTAAGTGGTGGAAAATATATGGGGGAAAAAAAGAAAAAGAAAAAACAAAAGATAAAAACCTGAACTAAATGACTTCTGGCTGCCTTCCACTGCCTGGTAAATTAGCCCAGTGTCATCAGTGAGAGTGAGCCATGATACCAGGTTCATCTTTCTCCACTTTCTAAGTCAATAAATAAATAAATAAGTCCCGCAGGCAGATAGGAAGGACACTACCTGCAAAGCCGTCGGCGAAAACATCAGAAGCTGGCATAACACGTCCATTCTAACGGAAATAGGTTCTTTATTACTTAATCAGGACGGCTTCTGGGCGATTCATGAACCACTTATTGAATCACCGAGTTTAAGAAATCTGAAAAAAAATATTGGGAGTTGGTAAACACCATCTCCTGATTGATCAGTAGCACGTAGTGTTTGACACGAGAGACTTTTTACTATATTGGCATTTAAAGGCCATGGAATGGTTTTCAGTTGAACATAGTGAATAGTGAATCTATAAATCATAGAAAGCTCATTGTTAAAATCCACCATCTTTGGCCTATACAGTTACTAAGTAGAGAAAGGTATGCATTTTGTTGGCTGGGCTACAGTTCCTAAACAATTCATCTTTACAGATTTCTTTTTCTTGAGAGGAGAAACTGAAATAAAATGTTATGAGTCTTTTTGAGCCAACTATAAAACATAAATGTAACCTCAATCCCTGATCAAAATATCACTGGATTTTAAAAAATATCACACATAGCTGCTAAAGCAATTAAGTCCATTGCATTAATAAAAAGGAACAAAGAAATTCAAGAAAGTTACTATTATGTCTTTGTGCTCCAGTGAACTGACCCTTTTAAAGGGCTTTGTATTTTAAAAATCTTTACTGCTTAGTCAGATTATGATCAAGGTTGCTGAGTTTATTATTAAAGGCGAGGGGGGGGAGGGGGCGGGAAACCAACTTTCCCCAAATTGCTACCCATTGTCTTTCACATCTGTCTCTCACAAATGGCTTTAATTTTGTGAGTATCTATCCCCAGGAGAATGCACAACAGAAATATTTTTATAAAATACAGGATAAATAAGCCCATTAGAACCCTGACAATACTAATCATGCTTACACATACGAAATGCAAAGAGGCAATAAGGCTTAAATATTGCTCTTTATATTAATTCTTTTAGTTAATTCAATGGGACACTTTCTTGCAATTAATAAGAATTTTACATTTCTCACCAAACCAGTGGTGATTTCTTAACTGTATTTTATCAGCAATTTTGGGATTTCCTTTTGGAGTATTTTAATAGCCTTAATACTATTTCAACTGGGTAGGTGCTGGCAAGAAATAAAACCTGGTCCTTGTATTTAGTATGCGTACATAGATGGTCTAGCAAAGGGCTGTGCAATAGAAACAGGAAAGAGGAGCAAAAAAAAAAAAAATTTATATATATATATATATATATATATATATATATATATGGTACTTGAAAAGAACAAGAGGAGGGAAGCCTTTGAAAATGCACAGGAATACTGAGCATGTTATATAGTTTGTCTTCCTGGTGACAGTTACTAAGATTCCATTATAAAAACATGAGCCAAGTCAAGGGAGAAATGGCAGATCTGGCTTGATTTCTGGGAAGAGCAGATTTTCAACAATGTTTAAATTTAGGTAATATGATCTCATTTAAAAAAAATCTTGGAAAATGATATTGCAAGTGCTTTGTGTTAAAACAAAACAAAACAAAAACTGCCGAAAGATGTCAAACAAATTCTCTGTGGTCTATCTTTATAGCCCTTTACCCAGTTTTGGCACCAGGCAAACACAGTGTTATAATGGTCTATTATTAAGATTAAAAACTGTTAGGTTATGCAGCACTACCTTCTAAGTGAATTCCTTCAACTTCATTATTATATTAGTTAATTCAAAAGAGCCCATTTTAAGCATTTATCCTTTAATCTTTGATTGAGTAAAGCACTGTATTAGGTATTTTTAAATCTCTTGTTGAGGCTTTTTTTAAAAATAAGTATTTATAAGTTTTCAGAATATAATCAGACCATTCCCAGATATGAACCAAAACTTAAACGAACTTACAAGTAGGTTATCCTACATACCTATCTGAATTTTTTTAAAATGTTACACTATCATCATGTTAATGTGAAATCTGAAAGGACAATTTTTAAAAAGGATTTTTAAATCCTATTTAAATAATCACCTGTGCTTTATGTATGACTCACCTTTTCACAGAGTATTTAATCTCTTCTCCCCAAGGGAAAAAAAATGGCGCAAAATTATTGAAGGTAATGACAGAGCCATAGAGCTTAAAACCTTGATATCATTTAAAATAATATTCACCACTTGATGAATGTCTCTTAAGTGGTTTTAATACATTTTAGCATTATACATGATTACATACATAATAACCTGATGTTGTATGTATTATTAACTAAACTCACTTAAGAAATGAGGATCTGAAGATTATAAAGCTGAAGTAACATGCCCAAGGTCACAAAGTTAGAAAACGAGACCTAAGACTATTAGTTTATGAAGTTCAATACTGAAGCCCCGATGTGCAGGAGAAATGTGAAGAACACCTGCCTTCCTATTAGCTAATTTATATTCTTCACAGTTAAGTAACCAAACTCTTGAAATACATATTAAAAGACCAAGAAAGAAGGTCCTAAACTGTAGGAAAGATGTGTTTCTTAATAAATTTTCAAGCCGGGCCAGTGTTGCTCAGTGGTTGAGCGTCGACCTATGAACCAGGAGATCACGTTTTGATCCCAGTAGGGGTCATGCAGGAGACAGCTGATCAATGATTCTCTCTCATCATTGATGTTTCTATCTCTTCCTCTCTCTTCCTCTCTGAAACCCATAAAAATATATTTAAAAATAAATTTTCAAAGACAAGTTTTCAATTTTCCATTTTTATTTCGTGGGTGTTTGATTTTTTGTTGTTGTTGTTTATTACTATTAGCTACTAAGGCATTCTTATAGAACTCAGTTTTCTTTCACCAATAAAATGAAATGTATAATCACTGAATTAAAGTTCGACCTATGCTCTATTAAATGGTGTAAATCTACATTTTTTCTGACATTGCTTTCCATTTAGTGAACATTTCTAACACTCATATCATCAACTCCATTTAAATCCTTGCTTCAGTTCCTCTAATCTATTCTGTAAGTTCTATTTGAGTATGAAGGAAAATATTTGCCACAATGATATATTAAAGTACTTTCGGAACCACCTGAAATATCGCTGGGCCCTATAAAAGTTACTCATTATGCGAAGTTTGAAGCACTACATATTAGGCTTCTAGCAATGGTTTACTTCTAGAGCAATTCATCATCACTCTCCAGAGATTACTTACTCTAGAAAGCTGGTGATATAGTCTCGACTGCAGGAAGACCAGGAAAAAGGATTGGTATTTGCAGTAATGTGAGCTGCCATAAGTTTTGCTGTTTCATGACCTTTCGTCCCACAAGGATTTCCAAGTCCATCATGGTTCATACCAAAACTGTTTTAACAAGGAAGAAACATAAGAAACATAAAAGAAGTGAGAAAAAATAAAACAAACCCCAATACATCCTTTATTTTCTTATTTGATCATGTATTAGTTTTATTAACACATGCCTCCCTTAAGAGTAGACTAGCCCCTCTAAGGCAGTGGTTCTCAACCTTCCTAATGCTGTGACCCTTTAATACAGTTCCTCTTGTTGTGGTGACCCCCAACCATAAAATTATTTTTGTTGCTACTGCAAAACTGTAATTTTGCTACTGTTATGAATCGTAATGTAAATATCTGATATGCAGGATGTATTTTCATTGTTACAAATTGAACATAATTAAAGCATAGTGATTAATCACAAAACAATATGTAATTATATATGTGTTTTCGGATGGTCTTAGGCGACCCCTGTGAAAGGGTCATTCGACCCCCAAAGGGGTCGCGACCCACAGGTTGAGAACCGCTGCTCTAAGGAAATATAGGCTTAAAGTTAAAGAGACTAAGGAATAAATCAATGATACAATATATCTCCAAATCTCTTTACATTTATCATATAATCTCAAATGTTATCTCTTCTTGAACAGATACAGATAATGTATTAATTCTCACTTTATAGATGAGAAAAACAAATTTAGTAAAAATACAAGACCTATTAATGATCACACAGTAAGTATTGGAATTTTTAGCAGAACCTGATTTTTAAGATGCTAGAGTTCATACTACTTCACTATGAATCAGAAAGGAATTATAAAAAGATGGTTTTGATCCATCTAGTCCTGGGTTATAGGCCAAACACAAAGTCCTTTTTCTTACTAATATAAATAAAAGAGAATTAAATACATAGGCAATTTGTTTTTATGTGTTTTCAAAACACATTTTGAAAAGTCTTGACATATTGAATGATTATGAAGATAAAGTTTTTCTTTATTAACACCTCCCTTTATTTTTCAAAGCTTTTGTTTGTTTGTTTGTTTGTTTTATTTCGGTGTCCTATGGACATGCTTAGTACCATCAATGTGATTTAAAAATATTTTTAATAATACACCAAAATTTTTCTGTAAAGGATATATACCCACTACATATAAATAAATTTTAGCCTTTCATCACAAGTAGCCAAAAGTTCAGGATGAATATTACTAAAAAAAATATGTCTCCATTGTGACATTCTAATAAATGATGTGTGTTCAAGGAAATAAATGATTGTGTGACAAGAGTATAAAATAGATGAGGGTAGTCGCTAGAGAAAAAAAATTGGACAGGTAATTGAGAAGACAATAAATGAAAGTAAATATTAATGCATTTGGCAGTATAGAGACATTGAAGATTTGTATGAGCAGCTGATGATTTCTGAGTAGAAGAATAAGAACTTGATCTGTATTTTAGACAGGTCATTATAATAATTTTGTGCTGGAGACATTGGAGTGGGAAGAGAATGGAGCCAGGGGAATCAGAAGGAAGATCATTATCAATTGGAAAATGATGTGGGTATGAATTAGGGCACTGGATGGAGAGATGGGATTAGATTTGAGACATGTATAGAATGAATTGGCCTTTATAAATACAATATAAAAGAGCTATAATGAGGACATATAATATGTTCATACATGGGGGGCAGAAAGGAGTAAAAAGTATTTCAGGCAGAGGAACTAACATAAGCAAAGGAAGAGAAGTGTATGAAAATGTCCAGAAACCCATGTTAAAATACCAAATAACTATCCAAGAACACAAATATTTCATTTTCCCACTTGACATCAACATATTGGAGTCAACCTAATTGAATGCTCTTCTAAGGACATGATGGTGGAATTTACAATTAGTTGAATTAGACATATATTCTGTCAAAACAATCAGCTACAACTTTACATAAAAGGCTCCTTTGTTCAAATTCTTAATCCAATAAACTTAATATTCTATATTTCTCTGGAAGGTTGGTGCTACTGTGTGAGTACTACTATAATTCTTGTCAAATGATAATAGCTTTAAAATATGGTTTCCTTTTAGCAGCAGTCTCTTAAATATCCCACAGTCATGCTAAGATAGGTGTAGGCAGGCACAGATGGTTTTAAGAAAGTCATTTTCGAGATCTTCAACTTTCTTATGTACTCTATTCTTTTTAAAAAATCAAGTTCCTTCTTTTGAAATTAAATTTCTCCCACTTACAAAAGAAAAACTTATCTTTCAGCCATCCACAATTTTATAATAGTTCATAGCCTTGGAATATAAAAATATGAATGGGCATCAAGAAAAGAGAAATGAAAAACATTTGGTGACAGCTTTGAGAAAGAGAATGGTGTTAATGATTGAATAACATATCAGGTAGTTTATTGCTTTCATCAGATTTATAGGAGGATATAATCAAATTAACAGCTGATAGATTGTAAAAATTATTTTCATGATAAATCACCATGGTTATGTTTTGACAAATAATTCAAAAGTAGTTCAATGAATTGATTGATATTTCTATAATAAACTCCTTTCAACTCATCTACTTACTTATATTAACAAAGCATTCATCATCTACAGAAACAAAATGAAGAAATTGAACTGATGCTGAAATCCTTCCTTATTTTATAGGAATACAAAGAAAAATGCAATAATTTAAAAATATATCTAATTAAAGATACAGCTTCTTATAAACACTTTGCTTTATTTTATATTTTATTTGCTTTTATATTTTATTACTTTTTAAATCTGGAATATGGATATGCCCCTCTGATCAATCATTAATAATGATTGCTATTTAATGAAAAAATAATCCAGGGGAAAAATTCTTTATGATTACAGGAAATTTTTAATGTAATTGCTATATAGATATATTTTTATATGGAGATATTTTATATAATTAAACATACTTTTAAGCATAAAATGTTTAAATATTTTGAAAATATAAAATATACCATTAAGGTAATTGTCTGGGAGGGAGAGAAGAAGCAAACATATTGAGTGAAAGGGAAAAAATGATTAAGATTTTAACTATAAAATAAGAATGGGTTTGTGTATTTTTTAAAGGCATATGATAGTTTCCAAATTGCTATGGTATTCAGATTCCATTGGATATTTTTAAAAGACATATATAACAATTTTATTTTCACATGCTAATATACACAGTATTCCAGAAATTCTATCTTTTGTAGTTACTTAGAAAAAAATAAAAATTTTTAGACATCAGCTGAAAAATACACAATAGGGTACATAGTTTTTAAAAATTCAGAAGTATAAGAGAGAAAAGATTTTTTTTTTCTCTCTCTCCTGAGGAAACTACTGATGAAGAGTTTGGAAAGCAAAAAAGTGAAACTCATTAGTGATCAGAAAGAATAAATAAGAGGCCACTTTAAAACCATCACACTGACAAACACTGGAATGTTACCTAGGACTAAGTGTTGGCAGTGATGTAGAGAAACTGGGATCTCAGTTCACGGCATTTGTAATGTGGTCAGGGCAGCTGTTCCAGAGAGCAAGTCAGCAGTGCTTAGTCAGATTAAACGGGCAGATACACTATGACCCAGAAATCCTATTCTTGGATATATATCCCAGAAATATTCCCAAAGAGAATATGCACGAAGATGTTCATGACAGGATTATTTACGATAGCAAGGAGATAGAGACGATCTAGGTGACTGTCACTAGGGAATGGATAAGGAAACTCTGGCAGACGCATATTATGGGATGCTAAACAGAACTTGGAGTCAGCAAGCAAGACAGCGGTCTACACATCAGTATGGGTGGGTCTTAAAAACGGTGAAAAATTAAGAAAAGGAACAGTGTCGATAACACTGTATCAAACATGGAAGCAAAAATTACACACACACTCTCAAATAACAAAGAAAGACCGTGGAATTGTTCCAAATTAAAGACTAAAGAGACATAACTAAATGCAATGGAAACTGGATTGGAAGAGAAGGAAAGGAGGTTATAAAAAACATTTCTGGGACAACTGATAAAACTTGAATATGATCGTATGTTAATGATAGAAGTATATCAATGTTAAGTTTTCTAATTTGACAACTCTACTATGGTTACATAAGAGATTATCTTTTCACCTTAGGAAACAGATGCTGAAATATTTGGGAATGTCTACAACTTACGCTCAAATACCTAAGAAAAATTTCATGTACATATCAAAAAGAGATAGCAAGTATTGCAAAATATTAACAACTGAATCTGAGTGAAGGACACATAGAAAGGCTTTTTATTATATCAATATTTCCATAAGTTTGAAATCATTTCAAACTTAAAAAGCTAAAAATGAATACATACATGTACAAAACAACCTGCAATATTTTACAAGGATATGTATGTACTCAAATATACATATCAAAATTGTTAAAGTAGTTGTTTATGGGGGAAAACAAATGGCAGTGGGAATGGAAATATAGAAATAGAGCAGAAGGGTCCTTACTGGGACTGATAATGATATTGTGCCAAGAACTAAGGTTGGATGGATAGATGGACGGATGGCTAGGTAGGTAGGAGGTAGAAAGATAGATGATAGATAGATAGATAGATAGATAGATAGATAGATAGATAGATAGACAGATAGATGTAAAATAAAGTCTGCTGTTTAGTTTCAAAAACACTGTTTTTTTAAAAGAACAAGAGAGACAGGAGAGAGAGAGAGTAATAAACCTGGGGCCCACCCTGATGAGTGAACAGTAGTAACAAGAGAACATGCCCATGGTTGGTTTTATGTGTTTAATAAAACATTTCATATTACATAAAAGTAATGTTTCTCATGTGTGGAGGGTTTTAGGGCCAGAGAGAGAGAGAAAGGTGAGGGAGAGGTTAAGAGAGACAGCTTTCCGTCGGCCTCTTGTGATTCCTACGTTATGCTGGGTATATCAAGTCTGCAAGGCTTGCTCTTTACCCAGGCTATGTCTCAGGATAACTTTAAGAAATGAGGTAACATCACCCCCTGGATAAAGAGCAGGATTACTTACTAAAGTAGTCCCCCTTATCTGCCATTTCAGTAAACTGCGGTCAACCACAATCCAAAAATCTATATATATAAAAGCCTAAGTGACTGGATGAACGAACAGACAACTGGATGACAGGCCAGTAGCTATGACGTGCACTGACCACCAGGGGCCAGACGCTCAGTGTAGGAGCGCTGCTCAGCTAACAAAGGGCTGCCAGACTCTGGGCTGACAGCTGATGAGTGCAGCTGTGGCTGCGTGAGCCTCTCCCGTGGACACTCCCCCTGCGTGCCCAGGCTGTGGTGGCAGGGGTGCCGGGATGAGCAGAAGCAGCGCCCAGCCTGGCACACTACTTCGTGCTGTGCAGGATCAACACGGACAGCGGGCTGGAGCCTGATGAGCTGGCAGGTAAGGCCGGGCTGCGGTGGCACAGAAGTCCACTGATCCCTGCAGGCCAGGCCAAGGTACCCCACCGGTGCATAAATCCGTGCACCAGGCCTCTAGTATTAAATAAAAAATTCCAGCAATAAACAATTCATAAGTTTCAAACTGGATGCTGTTCTGAGTACTGTGAAGAAATTTTGCACCACCTCCTCTGTCCCACCCTGGACATGAATAATCCCTTTATCTATTGTATCTACTCTGTATATGCTACCCACTGATTAACCACTTAATAGCCATCTTGGCGATCAGCCTAGCAGTTTTGCTTTTGTTTTAATTCATGAATGAGAGTTCGATGTTCTTGAAGTAATTGACCAAGAGTTGGAAAATCAGCCCTAAACGGTTTGGCTTAGTGGATAGAGCGTCGGCCTGCAGACTGAAGAGTCCTGCGTTCGATTCCTGGGTTGCAGGCTCAATCCCAGTGTGGGGCAAGCACGAGGCAGCCGACCAATGATTCTCTCTCATTATTGAAGTTTCTACCTTTCTCTCCCTCTCTCTTCCTCTCTGAAATCAATAAAAATATATTTTAAATGATTAAATAAGGTAATAAATATGGTGTTGAGATCTATAGCTATCATAAAAAAAGAGTTGGAAAATTGATCAGGAGTAGGAAAAGAGCTAAATTAATAAAAAGGATGTGTTTCTTCAGGATAGGAGATGTTATTTTCATCATCACTGTAGTCACAATACACTCTAGGTTAGGTCAATATAGCAGGTGCTCATTAAATCTCCGGTATGAAATTGTGCGTGAGTGAAAGTCTTCCTATTGATGGACTGTAAAACATGAGAGACAAAATCTAGAAAGCATCATATGAACATACCTTGTTTGATGGTGAATAATGTAATAAAAATATATAAAATCATATCAGTAATAAAAGTAGAAAGGGTAGAGTTTGGGTCAAAATGAGTGGTATCACCACTCAGAGACAAAGGGGTTGCAATATACACTAAAGACTGTGCAATAAAGGTTATTAATTAAATTAAGATTCTGTGAGGAATTGAGAAATACAAATTGGCAATTATAAAATAGCCAGGGGGATGTGAAGTACAGCATAAGGAAAATAGTCAATAATATAACTATGGTGCCAGGTGGGTACTAGACTTTTGGGGGGATCACTTCATAAGTTATATAAATTCCTAATCACTATTCTGTATACATGAAACTAATATAATGCAAATTGATTTGAGAGCGAGAAGGGGGGAGAGAGAGAAAAAAACACTGAAGTGAGAGAGAAACATTGATCAGTTGCCTCCCGTCCATGCCCCAATCGAAAGCACAACCTTTTGGTGTAAGGGATGATGCTCCAATCAACTAAGCTACATGGCCAGGACTGTAATTGAAATTAAAAAAAAAAAAATTTAAGTTAAGCTTCTGTGACTCAGAATCTATCATATACATCAATCTGTTAACTTATATGCTTTTCCCAAATATTTTTCTATTGTACGTTAATTTTCTATGAAAATGATCTTTCCTTTAAAACTATGTTTAGCAAAACAAAATCTCCTTATATACATATGTGAAGAGATATATAAGGAAAGGTCATGTATTTTTTAGGATATATTGGAGGAAGCGCATTGGTGATTATATTTTACATCACTTAACCATATATTATTTGACCATTTTACTGTAAAAGTAACATAATGTATTTTGTACCACAAAATAATAGCGTACTCTACATTTTGATACACAATTCTTATTTGTTCTTTTGGAAGATCAGTAAAAGTAAAAAAGAGTGAACACAGACTATGAAGTATGAAGTTAATATGCATTCAGGCTGGAGATTCTTTTTAAAATCACAATCGATGTTTTCAAACCAAACAAAGGATCTGTATAGCTAAGAAAAATCTTAAAATGCCTAATTCGACATTTTTATCTAAGCAATCTTAATTTTATCGTGTTGCTAATCTATCAACATCATTTTCTTAAATAATCATGGTATTTAAACTGTCTTGCATTTTGTTAAATAACCGTTAGCACACAGAGCATGTACTTTTAAAACCAGTCACTAAAGGAAAAAAAAATAGATGTTTATTCAGTTCTTGAATAACACATACACAATTATAGAATTAAAGAACAGTTTCTTGCCCAGCTGCCATGGCTCAGTGGTTGAGTGTCAATCTATGAGCCAGAGGTCACAATTCAATTCCGGGTCAGGACATATGCCCGGGCTGCAGGTTCAATCCCCAGTGAGGGGTGTGATCAATGATTCTCTTTCATCATTGATGTTTCTGTCTCTCTCTACCTCTCCCTTCCTCTCTGAAATCAATAAAAAAAAAATTAAAATATATTTTTAAAAGAATAGTTCCTTAATATTTTAAACTTACTAAATTTCCCTTTAAAAAGTAACTTTAAAAAGTGATGACATAATTATAGTCTAAATTGTGACAACTATAAAATCTCAAAAATAAGCCTTCCCAGTGTAGCAGAAAAATGTAAGGGAATAAAGGGACATCTTTCTTAAAAACTATTTTCCATTTGTAATCTCTTTGATCTGTTCTTATTCATAACTGATCTTGGCTATGAATTACTTGTTACAATAAAGCAAAAGACAAAATTTAATGGATGTACTCAGAGCCTTCTATAACCACATCTGGCAAACATTTTTAGTTTTAATAGTTACCCAATAGGATCGTTATTACAATTTGCTTATGTGTTTTCTAAAACAGAATTTGGAACTCGGTTCTACCTTTGGACTTTATATACAATTTACTAAACTAAGTGAACTCAAGATTTTGGACTTATTTAGGAAGATATTTAATGAAGAGGGGTGTGCCTAAAGAAATCTATACTCTTTGCAAACCTGTATAAAGCAAGTTCACATTTAGTATAAGCTCTTCCCTTGGGCAAGGGAAACAAAAGAAAAAATAAACAGATGGGATTACATCAAACTAAAAAGCTTCTGCACAGCAAAGAAAACCATCAACAACATGGAAAGACAACCCACTGAAGGGGATTCATCGATCTATCTGACAAGGGGTTAATATCCAAAATTTATAAAGAAATTATAAAACTCAACACCAAAAGAATCCCAAACAATCCAATTAAAATTGGGCAAAGGACCTGAACAGACTCTCCTCCAAAGAGAACATACAGATGGCCAATAGACATGTGAAAAGATACTCAACATGACTAATCAGCAGATGAATGCGAATTAAAACCACAATGAGATGCCGCCTCACACCTGCTGGAATGGCTATCATCAATAAATCAACAAACAAGTGTTGGTGAGAATATGGAGAAAAGGGAACCCTAGTGCACTGCTGATGAGAAGGCAGACTGGTGCAGCCACTGTGGTAAGCAGTATGGAGTTACCTCAAAAAGTTAAAAATGGAACTGCCTTATGACCCAGCGATGAATATATCCAAAGAAACCTAAAACACTAATTCAAAAGAATATATGTACCCCTATATTAATTGCAGCATTATTTACAATAGCCAACATTTGAAAACAGCCCAAGTGTCCATCAATAGATGAGTGGATAAAAAAGCTGTGGTACAATTACACAATGGAATACTATTTGGCCGTAAGAAATAAGGAAATCTTACTCTTTACAACAGCATGGGTGGGCCTGGAGAGCACTATGCTAAGTGAAATAAGCCAGTCAGAGAAAGACAAGGACCATATGATTTCACTCATATGTGGAATCTGACGAACAAAATGAACTAACAAGCAAAATAGACAACCTCATAGAGAGCAGGCTGATAGCTCCTGGAGGATGGAAGTATGTGGGGGGGCGGGGGGGGGGCGGCTGGGAGAAAAAGGTGAAGGGATTAAGCAAAAAAGGAAAAACATGGACACAGACAATAGTATGGTGATGACCAGAGGGAAAGTGGAGATTGGGGGGAGGTAGAAGAGTGTAAATATAGGGGGGAATAAATGACGATGGAAGGAGATTGACTCAGAGTGGTGAACATATATACAATATATAGATGATGAAATATGGAATTGTACAGCTGAAACTTATATAATTTTATTAACCAATATCACGCCAATAAATTCAATTAAAAAATTAAAAGGTCGAACTCATAAAAATAGAGAATTGGAACTTGCTAGAGGCTGGAGTGTGAGTGAAATCAGGAGGTGCTGTACAAAGTGTACAAACTTCCAGTTATAAGATAAGAAAGCTCTGTGAGAACATGAAGTAGTATGACTATATCTACTGTATTGTATACTTGAGAGTTGCTAAGAGAGTGAATGTTAAATGTTCTCACTACATACACACAAAAAAAGGATAATTATATGATGTGATATATGTGTTAACTAACCTTATCATGGTAATCATTTTGCATACATGTATCAAATTATCATGTTGTACACGTAAACTTATACAATGCTATATGTCAATTATATCTCAATTAAAGTGGAAAAAAAAGGAATAAAGGAGCAAACACAAATTACAAATATCAGGAATGAAAGATGGAACATGATTATGTATATTATAGACATTTAAACATGTGTATGATAAATTTAACAACTTAGCTAAAATACTCTACTACTTTGAAAGATATAACAATAAAAAGAATGAGTAAAAAAAGGAAAGACATAATTAACAAAAAAGACTCAAAAGACTTAGATAATGTTATTTTGTAACTAATAAGAAATTAACTTATTAATTAACAATGTTCCCACAAAGAAAATTCTTGACTCAGACGGCCTCATTAATAAATTCTATCAAACATTTCGGAAAGACATTATGTCCACCTAATGCACACAAACTCCTCTAGAAACTAGAACAGTTCTTAATTCCACTTATAACACTATATTCAGATACTCAAACTAGACAAAGACATTAAAAGAAAAGTATAAATCAACCAATTTTTCTACAAAAATTGTGCTGAAATAACTGGATATTCATGAGAAAAAGAGGAATTTCAATCCTTATATCATGCCATACCAAAAAAAAAAAAAAAAAAGAACACGAAAAATATAAACCAAAACTCACTGTAGATCTTAATATAAAAGCTAAAAGTTGTGTTCACTTCAGCAGCACATATACCAAAAGCTAAAAGTATAGAACTTCTAGACAAAAATAGGAAATCTTGAAGTAGGCAAAGATTTTTTAGGACACAAAACAACACAAATCATAAAAGAAAATTTTAAATTAGACTTTATAAAAATTCTGTTTTGCACAAGGCACCATTAAAAAAATGAATGGCAAGCAACAGACTTGGACAAAATAAATATTCACATTATGTATATATGATGACAACTTTTACCTAGAATATACTATTGTTAAGTCCTACAACTCAATAAGAAGAAAACATCTCAGTTTTGTTAAAAAAATGGAAAAAGGATTTGAGTAGAATTCAAAGAAGATAATGAATGACAAATAAGCACATGAAAAGATGCTCATTATCAGAAAATCAATGATGAACTACTTAAAACCACAATGAGATTAGTCTATCAGAAAATCAATGATCAACTACCCAAAACCACAATGAGATACCACTAAAATGCACAATAATGATTAAAATCACAGAGTTGGCAAGAATCTGAAATAACCAATGCTCATAGATTGCTAGTGGGAATGCAAAATGGTATATAGCCACTTTGAAAAACAGTTTATGCATTTGTTATAAAATGAAACTAACACATACCATACTACCAGCAATATCACCCAAGAGAAATGAAAGCATATTTCCATACAAATCATTATACATGGGTGTTCACAGAAGTCCTATCCATAATACTAAAACTAGAAACAACCTAAAATGGAATACGTGCTATGAAATACTATTCAGAAAAAAAAAACTACTAATATACACAACATGGATGAACCTCAGAAACAATGTGCTGAGGGAAGGAACCTAGACACAAAAGAGTAGCCACTACGTAAGTTCACTTAAATGAAACTACCAAAAAGACAAGTCTAATCTGTAATGATAGAAAGGAGATCTGTGCCAGGTAAGGGGGAGGGAGGGTGGACATTTGGCTGTAAAAGGAAACATGGGGATTTTTTTAGTTAATGGAAATGTTGATATCTTGATGGTGGTGGTGATTACCTGGTTATATACATTTGTCAAAATTCATTGAACCATACACAAAATAGAAGCACATTCATTGTATTTAAATTATACTAAATAATGTTTTAAAATGTACTCATGGGAACATAAACTCTTCCAGGAAATAGAATACTTCTTAACTCATTATATAAAATGAGCATTATTTTGATACCAAAACTAGGCAAAGGTATTAAAGTTCCAACTACTTTCATGTATGTTTATTATTAACCTTCTATTATGAGAGCACAGCACTGTTCAAGCATTTAAAGAGAGGTAGGGCCCCAGCCGGTTTGGCTCAGTGGATAGAGCATCGGCCTGCAGACCAAAGGGTCCCAGATTCGATTCGATTCTGGTCAAAGGCACATACCTCGGATGCAGGCTCCTCCCTGGCCCAGGCCCTGGCCAGGGCATGTGCAGGAGGCAACCTATGGATGTGTTTCTCTCACATCGATGTTTCTTTCTGTCTTTCCCTCTCTCTCCCACTCTCTCTCAAAATCAATGAAAAAGTATCTCAGGTGAAGATAAAAATAAATAAAGACAGGTACTTTAACCAGAAGAAGGGGCATTTGGATGGAAGAAAACAGTAATTGGAGCTTCCTAGCACACATAATTTACTTTACAATTTTATCCTGAAGTCTTG
Source organism: Myotis nattereri (assembly GCF_964212035.1). Classification (NCBI taxonomy): domain Eukaryota; kingdom Metazoa; phylum Chordata; class Mammalia; order Chiroptera; family Vespertilionidae; genus Myotis; species Myotis nattereri. The sequence continues at coordinate 34,031,351 of NC_138079.1, forward strand.
GCACATTTCTCCTTTAAAAAAAAAAAAAAATCATCTCCTAGCCAGTCTTCTATAGAAAGCATACCCCAATTGGTAAAACCAAACACTGACAGTGATTTCTGAAAGCAAGACTGATATACCCCTGCAGCTTTCAATACAACTTTTAACACTTCTTTATACTTTCTCAAAATCAGATTTATAGTTCACTCAATCACTATTAGTTAATAAATGAGTTGTCACATCTAAAAGATTTGTGACCTTAAGACCTATTCTTATTTGCAAAAGAAATCAGACATATACAATGGTAGAGGGAGCAGCCTAATGAACTCCCATCCACACATCATGATGAGTATAAAATGCAACATGTTGCTATTCTTGCTTTATCTTTCTCTTTTCCCCCTTTCTTTTAAAAGTAAATCTCAGACCTCATGTCACTTCAGTCCTGCAGACTTCCAATGTGCATCCCTTAAAAATATGAATATTTTAAGATCTCTTTTTTAACATTATTTTTGTACAGTAGGGATACATTAGATAGTTTTCTCAATATAACTAGAGGTCTGGTTGAGTTCTTGCCACCCCTCTTTAACACCATAATTTTTCAACTTCTGAAACTATGGCAACTACATAATTAATGAAAAAAATCTTTCAAAGAACATTCTTTTCTATACAGTTTCATTAAGTGCCTTTGGCTTATAGCCTACATTAGAGGTAGACATGCCATTTAAAAATAGCATAAACCTCAATTTTTCATTTGACAAGGAAACTAACTTCTTGTTTTCACAAAAGTATGGAGAAAAATAAAAGTAGTCATTAAGGCCCAGCCAAAGAAAAAAGTTATCCCATAGCTGTTTAAAATGGATATTATGTCCCTACATGAGAAAACACTGGATACAAAACCATATTCTACACAACTTTTTTAAAGGTAGACAGTTTTCACACAGTCTAATGACTTAGTAGGGGCACTTTTCAGTAATCAATGGTCAAATGTTCACTGTGATGAATCTGCAGACTTAACATCCACCCTAAACAATACAAATTACAAAAAAAGTTCACTATACTTCATCTGAAAAGTATACTTGATGTTTATCATGGCTATTGCTTTGTTTCAGAAGAACAGAAAGCACTGTATTTTAATTATATGAATTGTGCCAGATTGACTTGCTGGGTTCCTCAAAGCTAAACCCTAAGATCTTAAAATCAAGTGAAGGGCTCTTAATCCATGAAATAGATTTTCCCTAACTGACCAAATACAATTTCACATATTGAAAAAGATAACATGTTAATCACATCCTGCCTACTTGTCTGGGGGAAAAGGGATAGTCACATAGTAATCAACTGGACATAGAAAGAAAGCTAATTCCTAGTCAGTCAATAATATTTTTGAATGGAAGCATTTCTTCTGACTCTTGTTATAAAGCATTCTGTGTATCCCACCACCACCACCACCCATTTCTAACAATCACTATCAAACAAGAATTAGCAGTGAAAAAAAAGTTATTCAAAGGAACATAAATCTTAAGAGGTATATTCTACTTCTTGCACATTCTTTTACAGAAGGTATAAACTATTCATCTTAGGAAAAATTTAAAGGAATTACCCATTAGACTAACAAAACAAAAATATCTAGGGAGCCTGAGAGTAGTTCAGTTAGAATCTTAATAAAAGATACAGCGATAAACCCTCAAATGGGCTACGTAAGTACATACAAGAAAAGGGGACTCACGAAGCATATGCTGGCGTTGACTAACTTTAACTGCATGAAGGAGTAGTGCTTGCATACACACATTACTCATCCATGCTGTGTTGCTTGTCCTGACCTTTCGATTTAATTGAATCTAACAGAACCTATTACATTCAGTCTGGTTGCATAAGATTATGACAGTCATTAATGAGCTAAATTTGTAAGTGCGCTGAAGATAAACTGCCTGCATAAGAAGGGCTTTTCCCTTTTGTTCCCCTGCTGTTTATTGCAATGGAAACTAGAACACCAATATTTTTAGGACTTTATTAAAAGTGTAATACTGACTTTTCCCCATATCTGAGGCAACCCAGGTTTGAAACTTGCCTGTTACTTAAGGTTACCCATAAATCAATACTAATTTGGTAAAATTTAAATTGCAATTTTCCAAATAATGCAACAGATTGACCCAATTTTACTCTCCTCTTTCAAGGAAAAAAAAAAGGCTGAACTACAAATTTATCTCAGGAATGATCGCTAAGGCAAGTGTATAATAAACATTCATTTTTATTTGTTCTTTTTCCCCCACCCATTTCTCTACCAAAAAAGCAGACTGTAAAACTTAGATCATACAAATGTCAGGAGCTCTTGCAAATAGATTGCTTGCTTGACTTAAAAATGTTTGACTATCCTTTTAAAGTTTTCAAACTCCTCTCCCTTCACATGAGCAGGCTTTTACATTTACTACTGCCTGTTGTTTGGAGTAAAGAAAGAAGGGTTTTATTGCTGAGAAGTGGATAGGACAGTTTTGGGCCAGATATATTTAAAACAAATATTAAAAACTAGATCCTCTTAAAAAGTAATAAGGATGATATCTCACTACTCTTGGAACACCATTTCTTTTTTTCTTTTCTTTTTTAATGACACACAAGTACACCTGAAAATACCAGTTACATAGCAATGATTGCACAAACTTTATGCCTGGAAAAGATGCTCACAAGCTGCATGAAGAGTGAAAACTCAAGTAAATTTTATGGAAGTGGTGTCAATGATGATTTGAAAATATAAAGGTGTTGTCACTTGAGGAAAAGAAAGATCATTTCAACAATTTCACTTTGAGGAGCCGGGTGTTGAGTAGACCACGCTAAAACTAAATTACTGCACATGTACATATATCACAAAACTTAAGTGTGATGTATTCACCACTCGGAGGATACTAGTCATGAATCAGAAAGATTATTTAACAAGTCTCCAGTTCTTAAGATGATTTATCCCAGCACCCTAAATGATAACATTCTCTATTGAAATCAGACAAAAAGGCAGTAAAATATGGTTGAGCACATGTGTTCCGCACAGTAGTTATGAGTTCCTCAAAGGAGTGGAGCTCTAAAATTTATTTTGATTTTCTTAAACTCACTCACTTGTGACCAATCTCATGTGCAATGGTAAAAGCTGAACCCAGGCCAATGTCTTCATTAATGCTGCAGCTCCTTTCAGGCTCACACATTCCAGCCACAGAGGCCAAGCCTGAATAAACAGAAGGAGACACAAAGGGTCAAGCCAAGGTGTTTCAGTCTTAAAAAGCCCGTACTTATAAATGCCTGGATTCTTTTTAATAACCTCCATGCACAGAAGGAGCAGTTGGCAAAAGGTTAACTTTCTAGTCATTTGCAAAATCACTGGGGGGAGTTTCACTTTGCCGGCTAGACATTAATATTTTTTGAACTGCAGTCAGTGCTGGAAAATGTCTAGACTAGGGGTTAGATTTATAAATTTTACTTCTGGTAACTTGGGACCACCTAGTAACTTGAGCCAGAAGAGGGAATTCAAGAAAGCATTTCTATTTTAACATTCTTTAGGCTGTAGAAAGCAAAATATATCCACATTATTTTTCTAAAGAGATCTGTTTAAGTTTAGTGGGTTCATAAAAATATACAAGCAACTTTTTAGTTACAAAAAAAAAGGGAATCCCAAATGGTTTTCTAAAATGACATTTTTATAAAAACAAAAATGAATGATTCAAAAGGGAAAAAGGAAAAATGTTAAAGACAGGAGGTTGTTGCATATTTTTAATCTTCTGAAATTAGTCCTGATACTAATGCAACAATTTCTTTAAGTGTTTTAATGGTAGGAAAGTCATTCAGATATTCAATTTAGTTCTCCCTTCTCCCATCCCCCTTTGATGCCTTAGAGTTATATTAATAGAGAAAAATTATGGTGTTAATTCACTGATTCTAGTGAAATGTTATGTTACTCAAAGTATTCTTCCTTTGGGAATGTTAGTATGTAAAATCTTTAATATTTACTTCCAAATGAATATCATGCTCTGTGAATTGGTATGTAACTTTAAAACAGTGCTTAGAAAAAAATTACTTTTGTGCAGAAGATAAAATGTCATGTGCTGCAATGAAACAAATGCCAAATCATACTTAACACACATAAGGGTGAAAGTTATTTATAAGAAATTGAAGGAAAACCAGGAAAGGCTCTTTATATGTTACTATCATCAGCCAAATATTAATAATTATCTTCCCAACAAAAGTGATTTGAACCCAATTCTATAAATATGTATCGAGTGCAATAAACAATGTTCTGTGCTGGTATAATTCCCCAGCTGCACTGATTTGGAACAGTAAAAGCCTTTCAATTCATATTTTTACTGACAAGAAAGCTCTAGAACAGTGATGGCGAACCTATGACACCTCTGACACGCGAACTCATTTTTTTGGTTGATTTTTCTTTGTTAAATGGCATTTAAATCTATAAAATAAATACCAAAAATATAAGTCTTTGTTTTACTATGGTTGCAAATATCAAAAAATTTCTATATGTGACATGGCACCAGAGTTAAGTTAGGGTTTTTCAAAATGCTGACACGCCGAGCTCAAAAGGTTCGCCATCACTGCTCTAGAAATTGTTTCTCTGGATCTTCTAATATGAAATATCCACATAATAACCACGTTGGAACAGAGATGAGGTTAGTGCTGGATTTGCTAATAGACAGTTTACTTTTCCTACTTTTTATGGAAAAGGCAGAAGTTTGGGAAGGGGTTAATTTCTGTTTCACAGAGTTATAAACACTAGTGTTACCCTTGTCCTGCCCTTCCATTCACTTAAAAGTCTTAGGACCTGAAGAAGAGGATGTGAAAAGAGGATGTCAAACTCCACTGAAAGAGAGAGAGAGAGAGAGAGAGAGAGAGAGAGAGAGAGAGAGAGAAACAAACAAACAAAAAGTTTGCAGTATATTAAATGGCTTCAAGCTATTGGGTTCAGCACATCCCATGACATGGGACGAAAATGCCACCCAAAACCCTTTCTGTTTCAAACTTTATAAAATTTGGTTTTAAAATATATATATTAATAAGAATAATTACTGTTAAATTAACATTTCTTACATTTCCCAAAATATATTTTTCTATGGGCTAGCTTTTTGTTTGTTGTTGTTTGGGATGTGCCCTGTGCTGTATTTTTCATTGAGAATTTTCAATGACTCCCCAAGGCATATTTGGAAGCACTGCTTTACCTCTGCATCTGATATAAAATTGTTAACACTACTAAAAGGACAACTTAAGAAAGAACATATTTTGGAAATAACTACTACTTGTTGAAAATATAAAGGTAAATCTTAACTAAAATGAAAGAATAATTTAAATGCTACTGTATTTTCACAACCCCCCACTATTTTCTGTATTCCTATAAAATTGAAGCTGTCAAAGTTCTTATGTGTGATTGTGTTAATAGGGGTTTGATTACTATTTGGGTCATTTAGATTTCCTCAGTTTGATGGCCACAGTTTGCACCCTTAAATCTACTTAGCTAGGTTAAAATTGGTCAAAAATACTAGGTAAGCAAGAGAATATACAAGTATCAGCACAAAACAAACATGAAAGTCACTAGCATGGCCATTCAAAAAGAAAATACTGATCACTTATGTACTGATATATATTTTCCACATAAGGTCAACACGTGTGTGTGTGTGTGTGTGTGTGTGTGTGTGTGTGCAGTTTATTCAGTTTTCACTATGAGACAGTATAAAAAATAATTTAGAATGATTTAAATTTTGAAAAGTTTACGTTGAGCTTGAAAATGCATTGGTGTGTATTGATTCTAGAAATTAGTAAACTATAAAAATTTGAACACATTATTTTGAAAAATGTAAAAGGAGAGGGGGGGTAGGATAATACCTCAAATCTACTTTAATAAAAATGACAATAAAAGTTCTAAGCAGTGTTATTACTGGGACAGTGTTCTTCAATGTCCCGATGAAGAACATATCTCAATGTAAATAATCTATCTTCAAAAAGCAGGACAGGGTATGTATACATATACATACATACATTCTGGCTTGTACCTTCTTTGAGGCTTACTGTCTACTGTACTTAAAGTTGATTAAGCACTTGGTAAATGCTTACAGAATTTGAACAATAATAGAAAAGGTAAGTTAGTATAATCTTCACATTAAATAATAACAGCTGTTCATTTTTATACTACTTCTTTACTACACACCTTTATATTTTCTTACTTAACAACGTCCCTGTAGCAGAAGGACAGATCCTACTTCTATTTCATAGATAAAGAAATTGAGGGACAAAGAGTTAAATAAACTATGAGAGGCAATGTACTGAAACTGTCAAAACCAGGCGTTCATGTCGGATTCAGGATCCCTTCCATTGGATTACATTGGTCTTGTTAACCTAAAATACTACAAATAAAATCTTTTTGATGAGAGCTCTTTCTGCATTATGCTTTTTAACTAGCAAACTTCTCCACTGTAATACTCATCCTTCGCTAATTGAGATTTCTTCTTTAACCATAAATCCTGAGGGAAATGAGGTAGGAGAAGACTGAAAGGCAGGTAAAATCATCAAGAGAAATTTTAATCTCCGAAGAGATGATTCACTGAACACCCCAGGAAGCTGGGTAATACTTTTTTCCCCCCACTCCTATTTTAATTTGATCTTAAAACATTCTTATGTGGCGCATAGGAGTAGATTTTAAAATTATTCCTTGACAGGTAAAAAGATTGAGATTTGTCATGGAGAAACTAGAGAATTCACCTTCAGTTGCTTAACTTCTGAGTCTTTTAAAAGTCTCTTGACACTAAAAAATTATCATTAAAAAAGTCCCCATTTCTTAACATAACTCTATTTACTTAAAATTTATTTTACTTGAAGTTAATGTAGTTAACTTTTACCAGTATGAAGTTATGATCTGCAACAAAATGTGATTTTTTAAATTCTAGATTATTACAAAACTGTTTTTGAAAAAACAAATGATTTGGGGGACACACAAGAAATATAATTGTATCCTCTCTACTACTATCTGTAATATTTTACAAAATTGTTCTTTTTTGTTCAGGTACTAAAAATTTCCAATAATATCATAATTTATGGGGATATAGTATTTACATCAAATTGCACCGCTCCCCCCATCCCCCCCCAAAAAAACTGCTCTCAATGCTTCTTCCTTAAGTATCTCCAAAATGGTTTTTGCCTTTCCTCGCCTGAAAATTAAAGATGCTGGCTGCCTTCATTTGCTCTCAAACTCCTTGGTATTTTTGGAAAATACATTACAGAAATGGATTATATAAAAATGAGTGGCAACTTCTGATTTATCATTATTGTTTGATGATTTTTAATCATCTTCTAAGTTGTTTTTAATCATCATTCTACTTGTTTCCTAGTAGGTGACATATCCACAAAGGTCAGGTTTAACAATTTATAGGAGTCATTTCAGATGTGTCAGAAAGGAAAATGACCAAATTAATAATAAAGAGCAAAGCCACTGGACCAAAGAGACAATTTGAACTACCCTCCTTTTATAAAACACTTACCCAGTGTTCCACAGGGTTTATTTTTATAAGTGCAGATATCATATCTGTAGAGGAGAGAAAAAAAGAGACGAAATTTGTAATCTGATCAAATTTTTTAAATGTTTTCATATATTCATCACACTTTTTTTTTCTTGGAGCTTTGGTTGTCAGACCACAATCAGTGCAATTATGAGCAGCCAGCTGGAGTGTTGGCATTTTCAGCACTCTGGGGGACACTGCCGGCTGCTCTACACTCACAGCCTCTGGCTACAAGCCAGCAGGACACCTGCCAGCAAGAAAGAAAGGTTAAAGTGGATTTTTGTAATTACAAGTTCCGTAAAAATCATCTACCTTACTGTCTTGAAGCTAGAATAGCTTGTCTGCAGATTGCTACTGCTTCTACAAAAAGCAAACAGGTAGTTTTTTAATTCCCAATCTTTTTTGAACCTGCTGGAATATTTTCTTATCATAGCCACAGACAGTAGTTTATACGTCTGAGCTACAAGCACCATTTGGTGTTCATTCAACTTGAACAGGCGTTCTTATTTAATTAAATAAAAACCAGAGCAATAAAGCAATTGAAATAAAATTGATATCGCATAGTTTTCCTTGTTATATAACAGCAATTTTGTGTGGCTAAAATGCAAATATGTTAAGAGATTTTTATAAACAGCTAAATAAATAGCTCACTAGGAAGCTTTCCTAATGTTGCTCAGACTTATTCGGACGCTGTGTTGCATTATATAACGCAATACAAATAATGTCGTTCATAAAGTAACGTTGCAAATTTTAAAATAGGTTACATTTAGAATGCTAAATCAATATTGATGTAAACATTTATTTTTAAGCATTTTAAAAATATTCTTTCAAACTTATTTTTAAAATATAATACATGTTTCTAAAGTGAGAATAAAAACTACATTTTAAAAGACTGAGTATTTTTATTTGCCTATGTTTTCGACTAGAAGTAAAAAGCTTTTTAGTTAAAAAATAAAATTTCACAAACTGCAGGAAAATCCATGTTGTAAAAAGTTCTCATTTATTGTATATAATGGTTAGTCCACATTACTGGGGGAACGGTTTAGTAATTAATCCCTTAGTCACCTCTTCATCTTCATCTTGTTTAAACTCTACAAATGTTTCCTTACATTTGATCTTGTATAACTTTTCTATTTTGACCATTCACACACTCATCCTCTCTCTTCCCTTGTAACTGGTAAACCAATAGGTTGTAGTATCTGGTACACTCTTGAGTGTAAGATATAGAGAAGGCACTTGCTGTATTTATCAAAGCATCAGAAAATATATTCTGGGTGTCAAAATCAATTTATCTTACGGTCATACTGTATAAATGCCTATGATGTTACATAGACACAACCCATACCAGCAATGTTCAAGAAAATGTAAACAAAGACTTTTCATAAAGAGTAATGCAGATAAAAATGTTTAAGCAGACTCTATTTCCAAATCCTCAGTTTCCACGTGTCCTTTTCCTAAAACTGAACTGCCTGAGAATGCACCTGTAAGCCACCAATTTACCTTTCGCCTTTGCCTTTCACAACTGCACTGCTTCTACTTTACAAAAACAAACAAACAAACAAACAAACAAAACACACACCAAAGAACATACTTCTCACCCATCCCAATCCTTGTTATGGTATACTGCTCCTGGGTATACAAGCCTCCGAAGCATAATGCAAAGGAATAATTCTAAGAATTCATGGATCCTGGGGCATAATCTCTTACAGACCAAGAAAATTGAAGGGTGTAATGTTTATTTCACCCTGGCAAGACTCTATTTCTTTATACCTCTCTGTCTGATTGCTTGTAAGCCAATCTATATATCCCTCTCGCAATTAGAACTCAGATGTGACATTGTCATGGAGTGTTTTAGCATTTTCATTTGAACTAAAAAATAAAGCCAGGCTTGTTATTGACAGACAATAAGTCTGACTTACCTAAGTAGTTTGGCAATGAGCACTGACTTAGCCAATTAGATTACATGGTGAACATTTTTCATGACTCAATGAAATAGGCAACTCCAAAGTTGTGACAACATTTATTTAAAGCATATATACATCATATCGTATGTTTTTAACTAGTCTCTGTAGCTACGTAAGCTTATGATTAAATAAGTATTTTTAGATATCAACTTTATAATGTGCAAAGTGGTACATCATTTTTCAAAATTATTTTAGGAGTCAAATAAAGCAAAATGTTTGAAGATCACAGACAAATACAACTTATATTTCCACCTCATAGCAGTCTTTTCTCACCTCCTCTCATTGCTCTCATGCTCTCTACACCTTTTATGTTACACTTCTGATGAATATTATTTCATTCTATCATGACTGCCCAAAATACCTGCATAAAGGCTAAAGCCATCAACAAATAATGCAGACTCAAGTATCTTAGACTAAGGTAATTCTATTTGCATTTTCCTCAGCTTTCCCCAATCCTCTGATGTACTTGCAGAATTCTCTACAGGATATTCTATAGGGAAAAGCCATGCCATTCCTTTTTGGCTTTTGTATTCAATTCAATTCACACTGTATCCTTCTGTATTCGATATTCAGAGAGAGCAATTATTGCTTTCTATGCATTACCTTTAATACCAAGCACCAAACAGCAACATTTTTACATTCATTTGTTCATATGTGGTTTTGCTGAGCACCGATCATATGCCCAGGTTTAGTGGCATATACTAGAGTTTAAACATAGATAAATAAGTTAGTTGTGTTCTATTTGGGAAAAGACACATAAGCAGGTGAGTTATAACATATTGTGGAAAGATGATTAAATAAATGTTTAAAAAGTTAAACTTACACACAATAGAGTCAATACTCATTAGCCTCTATAATGATGATTATTGTCATAGTCAAGTTATATACAAAATGCTTTGGAAATACAGAGTAAGGAGTGGTTACACAATAGCAAACTAGGAAACAGATTCATTTAGGACATAACACAGATTTTTAAGACTTAGACAGATAAAATAAAAAGTAAAGGTATTCCAGGCAGAGAACGGAATAATCAAAGTAGCGGAGTCTGGAAAGGTTAAGATGTATGCAGGCAACTATGAGAAGCTGAAACATTGACTAGAGAGGCTGAAACATTGACTGTACAGGTCAATTATCAGACAATGAATTGAGAGAGTTGGTGCTGGGGGGGACAGATGACTAAGTACCTTGAATGCCAAACCAGATTTGTGTTTTTCTACCGGCAAAAACTTAGAAAACAGTTTGCAAAATGGGGGGGGGGGGGGGGGGGGAGGTTTAAGTATATTCATATGAGTGTGTACATAAGTTTGTATTCAGGTAAAAGTCTGAGAGAATTATGGTGGGGACCTAAAGAAGAGGTGGGAGAGTAGGGAGAACATAATGGTTTTTATTCTATTGTATACATTTCTGTATAGTCAATATTAATCAGAACGTGTTTTAGCTATACCTGTCTCTGACAATCAACACACACACAAAATAAATTGATAATTAGACTAATGAATGTTTAATAAATATTGAAAATGTGTTTTTCATTAAAGAAAGAAATTAGTGGTTTTCAGACTGGCCAAAAGATTTTAGAGGCATGCCCCCATTCTGCATGAATCAGACAAGGATCCACCAAACTTTGTAGGCTGCACACTTAGGTAAAGCCTCCAAGATTGTCTTGTGTGTCCACTCATTGATTTGGAAGATCCCGGTGCCAGATGACAAATACAAGAGTAACAGAATTTTTTTTTTTTCTGCCCACTCTCCACACCCTTGAAGCAAATCAATCTCTAAAAAATCTTGACCAACCCAGATGTGTCAGGAGCTCTGAGAGTTAGGCCAAGCTACAAAGTACAGTGGAGTCCTAAGAAGTGATAGAAAAGCTGAAATATAATTTAAAAAGGTTCTCTGCTTTCTGAATTTTGATCACTATGGTACTTGTTTTGTTTTGTCTACATGAAAGAATAATAAAGGCCTCTGGGCAGATAAAAAAAAAAAAAAAGAACTAAGAAACATGATCTTAGGCAATCCACACAAAGATAGGTACCTAAAGGAAATCAGGGTTCTGCTTTTGGATGAGATGACTGTACACATTATCATTCCCTTACCCTTAATTCATAATGTAGAACTGACTAAGATCAAAACCACAGAGGCTGGTTGAATATCTGTTACTATAGCACTGGTACGCTTTTCTGCTGTACTTTCAACTCTAATTTCCTAATCATTTTTGGTTAGGCATGACTAACAAAAGAAACTGACCAAAACATGTAATTAAATTCCATTTTAAGGTCTGCATAATATAGCACTACCTTACAATGATGAAATACCTGGATGGTTTCTTAAAACCTTTTCCAAAAACTACATTCCATTCTAATGTAAGAGCAACAGTCATTACAAAGAATCATTCCTTTCAGTGATTTAGTTTTAAAATGGAATGAATCAAAATCTAAACTTTGAGACTCATTTGTTTAACAGTGAGTCACAGACTTACTTCCAAACAGAATGTCCTAGGTACTGTGCTGTCTCATTTGTACTCTTAGAGATGGTGGTAAAAGCCAAGTGATGGTGACCCAGCAATTTTCTGCTTTTCTTTTTTACATTCACTGAGCACCGGAATTATGAAACTTACTTCATTTATAAAAACAATTATAATATAATAGTATAGAAAAAATTATTTTAGCCCAATATACGCAAGAGAGCCCACTTCCTAGCTGTCCTCACCCCAAATCCACATCCTTCTTGCATACAAAATACACTCATTCCATCCCAACAACCTTAACTCATCCCAATAAACTTAACTCAACCCACAGAAGTCTTCACTCATTCCAGAATTAACTCTAAAGTTGAGAGTCTCCTCTAAGTATCATCTAAATCAGATATGGGTGAGACTCTAGGTACAGTTCATTCTGAGGCAAAATTCCTTTTTATCAGTGAACCCGTAAAATCAGAAAAGCTATGTATTTCCAAAATGCAATGGTGGGACAAATATAGGATGGACAGTCTCATACCAAAGAGAAGAAATCAAAAGAAAGAAAGAGGTGATGGGTCCCAAGTAAATCCAAAACCTAGCATAGCAAATTCCATTAGATCTTAAAACTCTAGAATAATCCTCTTCGGCTGATGCTCTGCCCTCTGAACCCACTGAGGTAGCAGCATCACCACATGACTTTGTGGGTGGCCCACTCCTTCCGCTTGGCAGCATGCTGCCCACATGGCTCTCCAAGGTGGAGGAAGTCTTGTCTCCAAGGACACACACTCTGGGCCTGTGGTGAGAGCAGTAGCCCTGATGATCTCCGAATTGCCTTTGGGGTCCTACTTTCTTCTTTTTGAAAGTATAATGCATGTTCACAGCCTTCCTTTATTCCCTCCTATTTTCTCTCCTCTAGTCCCAGTTGGCTGTGTTTCTCCTGGTATGATTCCATCTCTATGGATGGCTCTGCTCAGGCGGCTGGTTATTTCCACAGTTCATGCCCACACCGATCTCCTTATCAAATACAGCCAGCCAGCCACGCCCTTTAGTGTTCTCGTCCGAACGCACTTCCTCATTTTTTGCAATATGAACAGGGTGAGATTTTCCAAATCTTTAAGTTCCAGTTCTTTTTGCTCAACATTCTCTCTTTCAATACATTTCTTCTTTTCACACTTTACTATAAGCGGTCAGGAAGAACAAACACTTTGCTTAGAAATCTCCTCAGCTCAATATCCAATTTCATCGCTCACAAGTTCAACCTTCCACAAAACATTAGAACGTGGACATAATTGAGACAAGTTCTTTGCCAGTTAGTAAGAACCACTTTTTCTCCATTATACAAAAAACATATTCCTGGTTTCAAACTGAGACATCACCAAGCTGACCTTTATCACCCATATTTCTACCAACATTTTGTTCATGATTACTTGTGTATTCTATAAGATGGAAGCTTTCTCTACAGCTCTCCTCTTTTCTCTCTGAGCACTCACCAGAATTGCCTTTTTTTAAAAAATTTTTTATTGATTTCAGAGAGGAAGGGAGAGACATAGAAACATCGATAATGAGAGAGAATCATTGATAAGCTGCCTACTGCATGCCCACACTGGGGATTGAGCCCACAACCCCGGCATGTGCCCTGACCAGGAATCAAACCGTGACCTCCTAGTTCATAGGTCAACGATGCTCAACCTACGTCAGCCAAGCCAGAATTGCTTTTTTAAAGTACCTTCATAGCAATCGGGGCTTCTTCTAGCATGCATTTCGAAATTCTTCCAGCCTCTACTCCTTATCAAGTTCCAAAAATTCCCATTTTTAGGTACTTGTTATAGCAGTACCCCACTCCTCAGTACCAATTGCTGAATTAGTCAGCTTGGGATTCTATAATAAAATACCATAGGTTGGTTGGCTCAAACCACAAACATCTATTTCTCATAGTTATGGAGACTAGGAAGTCCAAGATCAACACACGGACAGATTTGGTGTCTGGTAACGGGCCTCTTCCTGAAACAATTTAAAGATTATCATTCATATTGTGGGGATCTCACCCGGCCCACTTCTCTAGCCTTAAATCCACCTCTGTTCCCTCTCTGCAAACTCAAGCCATATTTGCCTTCTTTCGATTCCTGAACATACCATGTTTCCTCTCATCTCATGAACTTTGACCTTGCTATTCCCTCCATCTGAACACTTTTCTACCGACTCCACTCTCTTTTCTAGGTTACATACTACTCTTTGCACTGCTCAATGCACTTTCTCAAAGTCTTCCCTGACTAGATGAGGTTCCCCTAATAAATACTGTTGAGCTGCCTAAAATTTCCCTTCCTAGCTCTTATCAGACTGGTAAGTTCATGTATGTGTCTTTCCCACTAGATTGCAAATTCTTTGACATTAGGGACTGGTCTATTTTGTACACTCCTGTAACCCAGGACCCAGTACAATGCCTGGAACACAGTAGGTGTTCAGTGTCTATAGAATGAATTCCCTCTAAAAATGTTCTAGCCGTTTATGCTTCCATAAAGCCATTTCCCAATACCTCTGTCAACAATAGTAAGAAAGTTATTTTAAAAGCATCAAAACTCAGATAATGAAGTTCCTGTGTGTTTTTCAGGAATGCAAAAATTATTTAAAGGTAGATTTATAATATAGGATTGCCTTGGTATGTAGATAATGAAATATGCTGGTTTCACGCAAAATTTATATACTAGCAGACTCATTCTTATTCATGGATTTAAAAATTAAACCACTTTTTCAACAAATATTTACTGAAAGCTTATCATGTGTTGGCATAAGGAAAAACATGAACAAGGCTAACATAACCCCTCATCTTAAGAAGCTTAAAACCTTTCTAAGATCAGTAAAGGTTCATTAGGCATTACCAAAAAGAGAAAATGTTTTCACACTTTACACCACTGGAGTACAATTAATTGGACTGAACTTTGGTCATTTTGGAGTTATTTTTGTATCCTCTTTTCCTTTGTTCTTTCACATGAAATGGATAATTTTTCTCAGGGTAGGTATATTCATCCTCTTAATTTCAACCCTCTTTACAACTTCCTAATATATATCCTTAAGTATCTCTTGTTGAGTTTAATGCAAATAGCCTTTACCAACTGTGTATTAGAGAGTTTATTATTACTAAACCGAACTCTGCTCATGCTGTTCTCTCACCCAAAATTGCAACTGTCTCCAAAAGCCTAAACACGTTCGGTTGGAGTTCAAGACCCCCTCAAAAATCTGGCTTGCTTCTCCCTAGATATGTCCTCTACCCTAGCCAAATCTGACTAAATACTCACCACTCTCTAAAAATATCGTGATCTTCCCTGTGTTCATGCCTTGTATGTGCACTATCCTCCTCCCATTTTATTGTGGAAGTTTAGATATCACTTAAGCTCAGATCAAATACATCTTTCATGAAACCCAAAATGATTCCTTCTCTAATTATTCATGTGTTTCACATTGTTTTATATCACAATTACTTACATAAGCCTCATTTTCTTCCCAAAAACCATTATCAGTATTTAGGGAATATAATAACACCTGACTATCACAAGAAGATGAAGAAAAGGATGACAGAGGTGGAAATGGAGGAGGAGGAGGAAAGCAATGACAAAAAAACAATGACTATGAGAGTTTAAATGGGTTTCTGATCCCTGGGGAATTTATATTTGTCATTATAAAATTATTAAATGGTCTTCAGATTATGATTAAGTTTTTCATGTAGTTTAGCTACAGGGAAGGAAAGTGCTGATTATGCTAACTGGTATACTCTAGTCCCGTGGTCGGCAAACCACGGCTCGCTAGCCACATGTGGCTCTTTGGTCCCTTGAGTGTGGCTCTTCCACAAAATACCACATGGGACACGCACATACAGTGCGATTGAAACTTCGTGGCCCACGCGCAGAAGTCGGTATTTTGTGGAAGAGCCACACTCAAGGAGCCAAAGAGCTGCATGTGGCTCGCGAGTCGCAGTTTGCCGAGTTGCAGTTTGCCGACCATGGCTCTAGTCCATTGTCAACTATATTTTTCATTGTAAATTACTAATGAGTGGGACATTTTTATTTCTTATTATCAGTTTCAAGAGTTTGGTTAATTTTAAGTGTATCTTTAAAATAGATGTGCATGCTGACAAAAAAATCAGGTTTTGAAATCTCCAAGGGTAAGGGCCAGGTTCTAGAGTACATTAAATTCACCTAATTAATCAATGCCACCCTGAGAGATATATGTCTCCTTTAAGGGGTAAATAACAAGAATCCCAATATTCCCTTTTGCTAGAGGAACAAGCACACCATGTATTTTTAATATTAAAATATTTACAACAATTACAGCACCTAGAACAAAGATATATACAAATTTTTAATAAAAATAGTTGGTTTTCTAAGAAATAAAATAATTAAGTTTTGTTTGTTGCTTAAAGAACAACTTAGTTCCCTATAAAAAAAATATATAACTTTCTCTAGTATTGTATTTAGTGTAAATTATATTTAACATCAACATGTAGTGGAAATGCTTTATAAACAGTGAAAATTTGTTTGTCTTTTTATATTGTTTATAATAAAAGGACAGTTTATAGAAGTAACTTTACTTTACTACATCTAAAAAATTTTTTCTAAATTTTTACTATAGCATCTTTTTAGTTTTACAGAACATGCAGACCACAACAGCTCTTTGCCTTCAAATAAAATACACAGCTTATTTTGTCTTCCTGCTCAAAAACCTCAAAACCAAAGAAGCTATTTAAAGGAAAAGCATAATATACATGTAGGGCATTGCTCAACAAGGAGAAGAATTTTTCTATTGTTAGTATATAGGTCTTTTAAACCTAGCCACAAACAACCAATGCTATGGCTTTGTTAGGCAGTATGTTGGTAATTGATTTGCAAAGATGAATAATTTTTATTTATGGTCAGACAAACTACTTAAGAACATTGATTTTGAAATTCTGACTGCATTTTTGCATTTTTAAAATGTACACGAAGGAACTACTGTTAGAGAAAACACCACCACAGGACTTTATCATTTGTGATATATATGTAAAGCTAAAATCTAAAATAACAATATATTTAAACTTCAACATAATCATTTCTTTTTATTGATATTTACCACCAAATCAATGAACAAGCAACAGCTGTCAGTTGTCTTCTAAAGCCTGATCTAAGAGAAAGTGGAGCGAGAGGTCATATCGACTCTTCTTCTGATTTAATGGAACATCACACTATTCTGTCTTATTAACAGAATTGACTATAACTCCAGTAGACACATTTCCATAGGACTGATCATAGTCAGAATTTATTGATCAACTGTTAATTTTTCTAAGTCAGAAAAGAAAAGAATTTTTTAATTCTTTAGTACCTAATGAGCTACTAAGTGATAAATGCCTCAAATGCCCTTTGAGTAGTTTTATGTTATCAACAAGGATCTACAGTGTTACCAAAGACTTCACATGTCCCATAGTCACTTATTCTAACATTCTAAGTGTAAAATTTTCTTATATCTAATCTAAATCCTTCATGCTACAGGCTAAATTGATTACTTTTTGCTTGACCTTCAGTGAAGATTAAGAACATCTGGTCTCCACCCTTTATGCATAAATTAAATACCTCTTTTCTTCTCTAGAATAATAATAATCTCTACTACTTAACATTTTTTCATTTAGGTTTCTTTTTCAACCCTTTAATCATCTTTGTGGTCCTCCTCTGAACTTTCTCCAAGTTCACCATGTCCTTCTTAGTGGTAGAGACCAGAACTCAAAACAATGCTTTCATAAGGCTCTGACCAGTGACAAGTACAATGGGAAAATTATCAAGTTTCCTACATTCTTGATTCTTATTTATGTGACCTTGTGCTGTGTTTGCTTTAACCACAACCGTACATTGTTAACTCATACTAATCTTATTATTCCCTTACTGCTAAGGGGATTTCCAACTCTACTTAAATATAGTCAGTTACTCATTTTGGGGATTTTTGCTATTTTTCCTCTCTAACCATACTGCATTACATTGGTCCCCGACTATATATATATATATTTCATTATCCTATTTTCTACCCAATATTCCAATTTGAAAAATTATTTTAGTCTAACAAAAATAATGTGAACCTGGCTGGTGTGACTCAGCGTCGACCTACAAACCAGGAGGTCATGGTTCAATTCCTGGTCAGGGCATATGCCCAGGTTGCAGGCTCGATCCCCAGTAGGAGGCATGCAGGAGACAGTTGGTCAATGATTCTCTCTCATCATTGATGTTTCTATCTCTCCCTCTCCCTTCCTCTCTCTCTAAAATCAATAATAATATTTTATGAATAATAATAATAAGATGAGCCCTGTATGGTATAGCTCAGTTGGTTGGGGCATTATCCTGTACACCAAAGGATTGTGGGTTCGATTACTGGTCAGGGCACAACCTAGATTGAGTGTTAGATCTCTGGTCAGGGTGTGACAGATTATCAATCGATGTTCCTCTCTCACATTAATGCTTTCTCTCTCTCTCTCTCTCTTTTCTTTATCCTTCTGCAAAAAAAAAAAAATCAATAAACATATCCTAGAGCAAGAATTAATAATAATAATGTGATATAAGGCATCGATGCCTCTTATCATATTTTTCTCCCATTCCAACTGCCAATAATTTATTAAGAATATTAGAACACTTAGTCATTGCATGTCTACTAGTATAAGAAGGGTTTAAGTGTTCTAGAAAAACTGAGTGCCGGAATTCATTACCCTCTGAAAAGGCATGGTTATGACTGTGGAAGCCTTGCTAAATTTGCTCCATCACTTTCAGGTCCCAGCCCAACACGAACAATCTCAAGGACTAGAGGGTATACGGTAGGAATAACCAAAATGCTTCCAAAACTTCAGAGTCCCAAAGAGCTAGATTAAAAATTTTCCAATATATTGACCAGTTTTCTTTACAGAAAACAATGAAAGCTTGTAGGATCACAGTATATTATAACTATTTGAGTTACCTTGCTCTACTAGTTCTTCTATTCTGTCAATAACCAAACAAGATTTGTTTGAGTAAGTTTACTGTTAAATATCAAAAAAAGCATTTTAATAATAACCTGATTATATGTGAAGCTATGCCAGATAAAATACCAAGGAAGTTAAAAATGACCTGGTTTCCACTGTGTGGGAACTAGATATTTAAACATTACTAACATGGACATATATATAGCCATACAAAATCCATCAAGTTATCTATTGCTATCACACAGACATGAATTATATATCATCCATAGTTCAAGAGTAAATGCGCTTAAGAGATGGGAGACAAGGATCAGTACCTAACTGCCATGGAGAAAAAAGTAATCATGGTGTTCTATACTCCCTATGAACAAAACTGTTCCAGCCAGCTTTTAAAAATATCTAGTGAAGTCTAACATCGCTCTCTACAAAGATGTTTATAAGTGAGAAAACAAGAAACAAAGTTCTATTGTTTAATGGTAACCAAAAGAGGAAGTGAAAATGATTCAACATATTAGAAAGATGGGCATACTGTCAGTGGTTTAAATCAGTGAAATTATTAGCCACAAAAGAAGCAAATAAAAGAGAATGTCTAAAATAAACAAATCAAAAAATTGTCATAAAATCATATTATTTAGAAATAGAGATAAATGCCAAGAAATAGCATCAGGGAAGGGATGGGGAAAGAGATTGTTGCTTATTACTCTACTAATATATTACTTTGGTGTTAAAAAAAATTCTGTTCTATGCAAGGTTGATTAAAACACAACCCACGGCCAAAAGAAATTTAGAATAGATTAGATGACAACAATATAAATAAATATTAATATAAGGCAGAGTATTCAATAATCATAGGAAGCTATTAATGGTTTTTCTTAGTTTGAAAATGTACAGGAGTTTCCAGGTACACTATATATATAATTGCTATTCTCTTATAATTCATTCGTGTATACATGAAACTTAGAATCTCTCTTTTTTTAATAGTTGATATTATTTTTATTACATGGGACATCATGGAAACCAGAATATCATTATATGTTAATAACAGTAACATTGGAAATGGAAAAGCAGTACATACATTTAATAACTACCTATGTTCCTATAGAAATTATACCGGGACATCCTTAACTTGGAGCAGAATATGTATAATACAATGGTTCTCCAATTTTAGCCTGCATCAGAATTACCCGGAGGACTTGTTAAAATGGATTGCTTAACTCAAACCCCACAGCTTCTGATTCAGCAGGTCTGCAGCAGGGCCTAATAATTTGTATTTCTAATAACTTTCCAGTTAATGCACAGGCTGCTAGTCCAGCAGTCAAACTTTGAAAAGCATTTATAGAGAAATTTTAAAAGTTCAAGTTCACTGCAATATTGTTTTTTGAAATACGTAACATGTGTATGCTTAATAGACTTATGGTTCTTCAAAAACACCAGTCAGTTTTAACCGAGAGGCCAATTTGTGAACTGAATACATAAAATGTGTATGCCTAATATATCTATGATTCTTCAAAAAGACAGTTTTAAATCAGAGGCCCATTTATGAACTGTAAAGAAAGAAATCAAAAGAAATTAGTGCCAGGGAGAAAATAGAAGCTATTCCTTTTATGTAGAAGACTCATCTTTTTTTTTAATTCTTTATTGTATCAAGTATTACATATGAATCCCTTTTTCCCCATAGGCCTCTCCCCACTCATTCCCACCCCCAGCCCCAGCACATGCCCTCACTCCCCCTACTGACTGAGTCGTTGGGTTATGCTTATATGCCTGCATACAAGTCCGTTGGTTGATCTCTCACCGCCCCTTCCCACCCCCCCCCCCCACCTCTCAGCTCCCCCCTGACCCCCACCCCGCCCGACTTCCCCTGGAAACTTAGCATCTCTTATCTTGATTCCACTTCCAATTAAAAAACAGGGTAACATTGCTATCATCAGTTGAAGAATGCTGTCTTTCAAATAATCTTAGTGATAATAAGGAGTTAAACTACTTCTCATAGCCTGAAAGACTCTAGACCAGCCGTGGGCAAACTACGGCCTGCGGGCCGGATCCGGCCCCTTTGAAATGAATAAAACTATTGAAAAAAAATAGTTTTCCCAAACTATTTTCCCAAACCTAGTTTCCCAAACATGCAAGTCTTATTTCAACCTGAGGATTTTTCCCTAGATCGTCAAATGAATGATTGAAACTTACCCTATTGGTATATATCTGCATTCCATAATCAGTGCCATAGTAACAACAGGCTTAACATTATATTGTTATCTACAATGCATGTAGTGGCCTAAAACATTGCTTGTATTAAAGAATTGGCTTAGGTGGAGAACCAAGATGGCGGCATAGGTTAACGCCGGAGTTTGCTGCTTTGAACAACTACTTCAAAAGTGAAACTAAAAGACAGAACGGACATCACCCAGAACCACTGGAACGCTGGCTGAGTGGAAGTCCTACAACTAGGAGGAAAGAGAAACGCATACGGACACTCAGAGGAGGCGCAGTGCTGAAGTCAAATTCTGAGGTGCGGAGTGCGCAGAGCGGGCTGGCGGCGGAGGGCACGGTTGGCGTTTTCAATCGGGAGGGAGTCGCAGACTCTGAGCTCCAGATCCGGGCGAGTCTTTAGGGACCCAGACTCAAACGGGAGAAGCGGGACTGCCTGGCTTCGGTCAGAGCGAGTGCAGCTTTCTCTCCGAGCTTTGCAGCCATTGCTGGGACTCAGAGAGGCAGAGCCCCTGGGGACAGGACTGAGAGCCGCCATAACTGCTCTCTCCGGCCCACCCTGTTGATCCTGTGCAACCTGCCCCGCCCAAGCCCTGCACAGAGGCATTTGCCGGATAGCCTCAGGCAAACGCCAGATTAGCACCTCCCTAGAGGACAGAAGTTCTCTCACTGCTGACACAGCTGATTCTCATAGCCACTTGGCCTGGAGGTCAAACCCTCCCTGGAATTAGCTACAACAATCAAGATTTAACTATAAGAACACGAACAAAGACCACTAGAGGGTGCACCAAGGAAGCATAACAAAATGCGGAGACAAAGAAACAGGACAAAATTGTCAATGGAAGATATAGAGTTCAGAACCACACTTTTAAGGTCTCTCAAGAACTGTTTAGAAGCCGCCGATAAACTTAATGAGATCTACAAGAAAACTAATGAGACCCTCGATGTTATATTGGGGAACCAACTAGAAATTAAGCATACACGGACTGAAATAACGAATATTATACAGACTCCCGACAGCAGAACAGAGGAGCGCAAGAATCAAGTCAATGATTTGAAATGCGAGGAAGCAAAAAACACCCAACCAGAGGGGCGGAATGAAAAAAGAATCCAAAAATGCGAGGATAGTGTAAGGAGCCTCTGGGACAGCTTCAAGCGTACCAACATCAGAATTATAGGGGTGCCAGAAGATGAGAGAGAGCAAGATATTGAAAACCTATTTGAAGAAATAATGACAGAAAACTTCCCTCACCTGATGAAAGAAATGGACTTACAGGTCCAAGAAGCGCGGAGAACCCCAAACAAAAGGAATCCAAAGAGGAACACACCAAGACACATCATAATTAAGATGCCAAGAGCAAAAGATAAAGAGAGAATCTTAAAAACAGCAAGAGAAAGAAACTCAGTTACCTACAAGGGAATACCCATACGACTGTCAGCTCATTTCTCAACAGAAACTTTGCAGGCCAGAAGGGAGTGGCAAGAAATATTCAAAGTGATGAATACCAAGAACCTACAACCAAGATTACTTTATCCAGCAAAGCTATCATTCAGAATTGAAGGTCAGATGAAGAGCTTCACAGATAAGGAAAAGCTAAAGGAGTTCATCACCACCAAACCAGGATTATATGAAATGCTGAAAGGTATCCTTTAAGAAGAGGAAGAGGAAGAAAAAGGTAAAGATACATATTATGAACAACAAATATGCATCTATCAACAAGTGAATCTAAGAATCAAGTGAATAAATAATCCGATGAACAGAATGAACTGTTGATTATAATAGAATCAGGGACATAGAAAGGGAATGGACTGACTATTCTTGGGGGGGAAAGGGGTGTGGGAGATGTGGGAAGAGACTGGACAAAAATCGTGCACCTATGGATGAGGACAGTGGGTGGGGAGTGAGGGCAGAGGGTGGGGCGGGAACTGGGAGGAGGGGAGTTATGGGGGGAAAAAGAGGAACAAATGTAATAATCTGAACAATAAAGATTTAATTAAAAAAAATAAAATAAAATTAAAATAAAATAAAAAAAAAGAATTGGCTTAAAATACATGACATTTGTATAAAATGTTAATAGTCCCCATAGAAATTTTCCCACTTAGACCTCACAGCAACCATCATGGTATAGGAACCAAAAAGGTATTATTTTTATTCTATGCTTGAGTAAACTGAGATTTACAGAAGTTAAATAACTTACCTAAAACCATATGGTTAGCAAGTGTGATTCTAATCCACCAGTTTTGAAAAATAGTGTATTGCCCTTATCATTTGTTGAAGGTAACAAAAAGAAAACTTTAACTTTTGAAAGGGAGGAAATTTGAAGATTCTTGTCCCCAGTGTTTGAATCACTATGGAGGACTGTGTAAACATGAATTGTCACTATTCTTTAGTTACTAGTTAAATAAAATGACTATGATAGGCCATAGCCGGTTTGGCTCAGTGGATAGAGCATTGGCCTGCGAGCCAAAGGGTCCTGGGCAAACAATCGATGTGTTTCTCTCACATCGATGTTTCTCTCTGTCTTTCCCTCTCCCTTCCACTCTCTCTAAAAATCAATGGAAAAATATCCTTGGGTGAGGATTTAAAAAAAATATATATGATATTTGCCAATAATTAACATTTGGAAAATGCTTAAGTGGTCTTAGATTAAAAACTGTGATGTTAGTCAAATTCCATATATGTGTGTATTTATTCATTTATTCAGCAGATAACTAATGAGAACCTCCCACGTGCTGGGTACTGCTCTAGGTTCAGTGAATACAGCAGTGAACAAGATACATAAGGTTTGTATATCTTTGGCTCTTTACTTCTAAAGGGAGTTAGTTTCCTATGACAGATCTGAGTAATGTGAATTTTAATACTGTAAATATTAGAGCAAAAATATATGCAAAATAACTCAAAATCTCTATGGAAGAATATTTAATCCTTTTCTTTCATTCAATTATTAAATGTTAAAAGTAATAAGTAATTAAATAATGTAAATTTACTTCTTTGGGAAAACCTAATAGGAAATATTAAGCCACTAAATATTTAATTTTATTCAACTAATTTATTTATAACTAGTTTACTATTTATTATGTATGTCAGACATTCTATCAAAATTCTTTTGAGCACCTATAATATACCAGTAAATATATAAAAAATATTCTAAATTTTAATAAAAATGTTTTATCTCTGTGAGATAATTTAGAAATTTTATGCTACATATGACTAATACGTATATAATCTCACTGTCCTTTTTGGACTAGTTTCAAATGCAATGTTAATAACTCCTTCCAAACATGTTCCAATTTTCTTGCCTTTTATCTCTTCTACCATCTTTCTATACAAATATGACAAATGCAAGATTCACCTCATCCAGGAAGCATTTTCTGCTGACTCTTCTGTTGATCTCTTTTGAGCTCCAGATGCACTTTAACTATCAGTTAATTACATATTACTCTATAATTTTTCACTGTTCCTTTTTCCATTTAATTTTATCTTTCCAACTAGTTTGTAAGCCTACTGAGAGCAGAGGCAACGATTTCTACTACTTCTGTATCCTTCTTAACAAGGTTCCAGCATTGATTCCAGTTGTAGAACCATACCACCCCTCACCTACTTGTATAACCTGTTTTCTCGGCTTTAAAATGGGGGAAATAATAGTAACTACAGCTCCTAAAATTGTGGATAAGCTTGGGTACATCATATATGCTGTACATATTAACACAATAAGTTTTTCATAAAATGTTATCGATGCTCTATTATTGCTTTTGTTAATATGAGTAAATATTGGTTAACTGAGTAGATTAATCCCACCAGTAGTTAATGGGAATTGGTCTTTTGCAATTATGTTTCATAATACTAGCAACTTCTTTTTCTTTCATCTCTTTATTAAAACTTAATCACAAATTCCAGATTGCACATCAGTAAACTGCATAACTTAGCAATAACAATAACTCTTTTACTAAAGATTATGAAGCAATTAACAATATCCTACTTTCTGTGGATCCCCACTTAATTAAAGGCACAAAGCAGACACTGAAAGATGGTATTTGCAGTATTATAACGTGACTAATCGAAAGCTGGGAGCTGCCTCACAGTTTATTCAGAATCTTCAACCAGGCTCTTCTTGGAGGCTGCTAACTAAGAAGTTATTAGCCTAATGTAGTTAGGATAAATGAAGTGTCAGGAAAGGTTTTGCGGCAAGTATGGAGCCTATTTGGCTGGTAAATTTTCCCCATCTGCCAATTTAAAGAGTCCCCAACCTTTCTTCCAAAAACACTATTCTTTTAGTCTTGTGAGCACTGTAAAAGTAGTCAACTTTTTAAAAGAATAGTTATAAATCAAATTTGAAATCCCCAAAGTGCTCTTGCTGTTTGTTGGCCAAATCTAGTATATCTTCTAATTTTTTCCTCTCATTCCTTGCCACTTACATTGCTTCCAAGACTAAAAATTTTTCTGAGCAAAAATTCTAATGGCCATTCTTGTGGATTTATCATTATCCAAGGGTGTGTAGCAATGTGATGTGGTGATGTTCTGTCACAAACTCATCATAATTGATGTGAATATCAACATGAGTAAAATGTGAAAATGAATCATTGTGTGAATACTTTTAAAATGTGATGACAATAATATGTTAAAACTGTACAAAGGCAAGGCAATAATCCAAGGTGGGGACTTTTTTTAGACATGATTGTACTCTCACCAAAGAATCATTATGGCAAAAGGAAAATTGAACTGTGAGACCCACATCTGGTATTACTGAAACAAGAGAAAAAAAAGCTTGACCAAAGTAAAGACAGTCTTTTTCTCACTCAAATCAAATTCCTTCTCCAAATCCATCTTCAGCTGTCATGGCTCTTAGCCACTTCAGTTTCACAAATAGTGACCACTTTCAGATAAAACACAAAGCCACCTTGAATAAATAGCACTGGGTTTTACTCTACCCAGAGGAAATGGTAAAACAAAGAGTAAACAAGAGAAATCAAACACCCCCTCTAAAGTTTGGCCATGGTTCTATTTTAATTCCATTAATATTATCAGCATCATTTTAATTAAATTTTTAGAGTTTGTGTTAGTATTATAATAGCACTAAGAACGTGTTTAGTAAAAGTAATAATGCAACTCTTCAGGTATGAGGTTATTTCAGAAAATATGTCTAGAATGCATCATTGCTGTCATACATTGGATTATATTTCTTGTTTATTTTTTAAATTGCTTCCTTCCACCCTCTAATTTTATTGTTCATTCCTCACTCCTGCTATAACACAAGAACACACACATTTATACAGTAAACTGATGCGAAGAAATCATTCATGTTAGGAGATTTTTTTTATATACTACAGCTCTTACTTTCAGTAGATATATTTTTAGCTTACATTTAAATGATTAAAAATTTACACCATTTCAGGTTTTGTCAATGTATCTCATGCATTCAAGTCATCAATATAGTTATTTTGCAAGCTTGGCAATCAGAAAAATACAAGGAATCACAAAAATATTAGGTGAAGACACAGATATATCTAATAACCCCCTAAAATATTAACAATTACAAATATTTTATCTTGAAAATAAAACTTTTTTGTAGGTCTCTTACTAACTAGCTGTCCTCAAAAGAAGGAGCCCTGGTCTCGGCAAATAGGAGAACTGCCTGCCTCTCCTCAGTGGTCATGGTGTAACACTTACGACTCTACACTCGGATCAAATGAAAACCGCTATTCCTTCCCCCTTTGTTTAACTCAAAAGCATATTCCATAAGAATGGAAGGCATGTGATATGAAAGGAGGAGCCAAAAACAGGACCCTACCTCCCAGGGTCCAGACAGCAGCTGGCTAGCCCCAAGGAGCCATGCTTTTCAGTTCTTATTTTTGAGAAAATATTTTGCACCTTTTCTTGTTCAGCATTTAATATCTTTTGTTTATATGCATTTTCATCGCAGCCAAGGATCCCCTCTGCGTATGTCTCTTCAAATTAATTCAAGCCAGTGGACACCATAGGAACATTTATCACTTTGTTCAAACTCTATCTTGCTGGGGAAAGTGGAATTTATTAGGGATTTTAAGTTCCAGCTAAATATTGTTGCAGCTGCTCCCTGAAGTTTTAGGATATGTTAAAATTGTGTGTTTTGGAGAATGAACATTGAAGGTGTTCGGCTTTCTACCTCTGCTTTCCTTCCATATCTCAACTCACTTTTACTTAGCTTTTTATTTTAAATGAAGATACCACATATTTTTCAGGAGTGATAAGATTCTTTAAGAAATAGCCTCTAATGCAGACTGGCATCTGCAAACTGGTTTTGGCAAAGAGTTTGCTGTGGGATGTGAAGGAGTGAAGGTAAAGAAGAAGATGAGGGTCAAACAAATAATAAAAGCATCATTAACAAAATGTCTTGCACTTAAAATTATGTATAAATGACTGCATGTGTTATAATTATTTGGGAAGCAATTAGATAATATGAATTTGTAAAAAAATTAATGAAATTGTGAATTTTAAGGCAATATTATATTTGTAATTCAAAAGTGTTCTTATTTCATTCACACATTAAGAGTTTGCCATTACAAAGCACTATGACCTAGTCCTTTAATCCAGAGACCTAAGAAAAATGGTGAATGTTGTGATGTTCAGAGAAGAAAATATGTTCTTAAAGCAACTCCAAGTTTATCTATTTTATCTATAGAAGTTGCTAAAATATGCCCTTAATGCTTTATCTCTTTTATAAAATGTCTCATATTTTTAATGTCTCATACTATGCTGGTCTAATGCCTCTCTAAATTGAGCTTTTAGAAAGTGTTGATCTTATCATCTCTCTACCATGTAAGCTCTCCTAAGAACTTAGTTAATTCTATGGGTCCTCAATAGCGATTTGCAAATAAAGAGTATAATGTATTTAACCAAGTACAGTGGCATCAATCTATTATGGGACCATCTATAAATGATTCAGGAGGGCCATAAATATGAATCTCATCGAGAAAAAGTGGAAGCTGGCATTAAAAACAAAAACTACAGGCTAGAGAGAAAAAATTTAGTAAGAACAAGATGGCTTAAAATAGTTTATACAAACATGAAGTGAGTTTTGTTTGGATTCTAAATTTGCAGTGAATTTACAACCCATCCTGCTCCAACATTCCTCTTTATAAGATGTACAATTATGCTGAATGTCTCGGTATTCCAAAGACACTCAAATAGCCTCCTCTACCATCCACCTTAAAAGAAAACCGTTTAAATATATACATAAGTTTGGTACTCAAAGTTCAGTACCAATACCACTTCATAGAACCAGGCACCTCAGTTTCAACCTACAAACTCCCAAATTGTTTCCATTTCTACACCACTGCAACTAACAATCCTGCCAGATTGCACAAAACCATTCAGTGGTTTTGTCTGATGTGGAAAAAATCCATGAGGGACTAGGAGGTACCACCAAAATCATGCCAGGATAAAGATCTAAGTCGGTTTGGGCTAGAGATTGGTGCCTTAACCCAATGCATCACCTTACTTCCATGCTCTATCTTTTTGAGTGAGAATGATTTTTACCATGGTAATTTGTATTTGTCACTCTAAACAACTGTTCTGTATGAAGTAGTGGTAGTGTGCCTGAAGGAATTGTTCTGGTAGATTTTTGAAATAACTCATTTTTATCATGTTAAAACTTTGGCTGCAGCCCAGCCGGCATGGCTCAGTGGTTGAACATCAAACTATGAATCAGGAGGTTATGGTTCAATTCCTGGTCAGGGCACATGTGGGAGTTGTGGACTTGATTCCTGGGGGGGGGGTGTATAGGGGGGGGGGCTAGGCAGCAGCCAATCAATGACGATCTCTCATCATTGATGTTTCTCTCTCTCTCTCTCCCTCTCCCTTCCTCTTTCTCAAATCAATTTTTTTTAAATTTATAAAACTTTGGCTGCATAATGATCAATATATTATAAAATGAGATGTGGTTGGCTGAAGAAACACTAAACTAGCCTGTCAGGAGGTGTGAGTTCTAGTCCTGATACTACTAGCAACTAGTTACATTCCCTTTGACATGTTATCTCACTGTGCTATAATCTTCCCATACTGGCCTCCTCAACTTCACAGCATTACGAAGAAAGCCAGATGAAATATGCAACATAAACAGAAGAGTATTTAATGAGCTTAATAAACAGAGTTAATAAAATAACTTCATTTTTGCTTTTTTACCCAGAGAAAATTCTGTCATAAATATTATTAGTCCTCTAAAAATAATTATCTAAGGCTAAGAACATATTTTTCTGAGACTATTTCCTAAAAATATCAAATCTAGCATAACACACTGCTTAAAATCATATTCTATAGATGTTTATTATATGAATTCAACAATGGGAAATAGAGCTTAAAGAGAGTACTTCATTCTTTCAGATGAAAGTTATCATAATAACAGGAATTACTGAGCTCAATTCTTTCAATCATAATTTTCTTCTCTCTTGCTAAGCTTTTATTAACTTCAGGAGAGATTTCTGCATTCAGTGAAGGGAGAGACAAATAGAACTCAGTCTACAATTTTCACTTCAGGAGAGAAGCTTTTAGAACCAAATTGAGCTATCCTATTTCAGTAGAGAATTTTTTTAAAAAGGAAACTCATAAATCACTGAATAAAAACAATTTGGTTCTGAATATTTGGCATCAAAGACTGTAGAAGCAATATGTAACAAACCCTGTTTATCTAAAATCCAACAGGTAATTAAAACAATTAGCATTTGCCCTGGCTGGTGTGACTCAGTTGATTGGAGTGTCATCCCATGCACCAAAATGTTGCCAGTTTGATTCCAGATCAGGGCTCATACCTAGTTGCATTTTCTATCCCGGTGAGAGCACGTACAGGAGGCAACCAATCAATGCTTTTCTTCTCTCTCTCTCTCTCTCTCTCTCTCTCTCTCTCTCTCTCTCTCCCCCCCCCCCCTCTTTAAAATCAGTAAAACACATCCTAAGATGAGGCTTAAGACAACAACTAGCATTTTTCCATGGTACTATATAACAGATGAAATTTATAAAGATGTATTCAAGACAATGCAAGAGCCTGTCAGGGTTTCTGATTAATCATATATTAAGTTATATACAAAGTAATGCTTATATTAGGTATTTATTGTGCTCTAGTTCTGTAAATACATACTAATACATGGATATAATATTTTCATTCTCATGTAAATAAAATACCTAATTATCTATCTTTTGGGGGGAAGAATAGTATGTTACTGATATAATTTCAACAGAAACTCCTTCAAATGCTGGTTTTTCTATTTTCTTACTTTTAAGTCAATATGGTGAAACACTAAGATGGCTTAATCTATGGCCAACAGGTTGTAACTAGAGCTTCAACCACTTTTGTTCTAAAAAATATGTATATTTCCCTTAGGCCTAGACTGCAAATAATACAATTTTGGGAAATTTTAAAGTTAGCATTAGCAAAGTTAAAGAAAATTTTTAGCTTGAACATCAGTATTTAAAATCCTTATCTTTCCCCAAAAAAATATTTCCTGGCAAGATTATTTTTAATTCATTTCAGACCAATACTTATTCCTCTCTTTGGCACTGAGTGTTTGAACATCTTGGAAATGCATTTGAGCTTATTTTACTATTATTGACTCCTTTCATCAAATCTAAAAGGGGGTTATACATAATCCACTAAATGAAAACAGTTTTTGGAAGCATTACTTAGTGGACTTCTATGCTGTGTAACATATTCAATTAAGGGTAAGAGACTTTTAAATAATCTTTAGGGAAAACTACCTGCCAAACAACACAATGTTCATATTAAGAAAATTATCTTTGGGATTTATAATTTCAAATCAAAATAAATCATCAACTATTGAGAAAACGATTTTATGTCAAATAGAAATGTTAACATCATGAAAAGCTTGTACCTATCAATGAATCATTTAAAAATCGTCCCAAAATATTTCAATTTGATCTAAGCCATAGCTTAAAGTTCTAAGCGCCAACAGAGAGCTACCTCTACTACCAATCATGAACTTAGCAAAGCTGAAGTGTATAAAGTACACGGAGATGTGACCAGGACTCTGGTTTTTCTGAATGCCTGTGGCCTTGCCAAACACAGTTCACCATCTAAGAAACCAAACTCTCTGTGTTTGGAAGGGGCATAAATAATCCTCAATTTGACTACAGGATATGGTTCTCTCTCTTCAAATATTGATGTGAAAGGCTTTTGGCTGCGTACAAGGACTATTTATCCCTGGAGAAACTGCAGCTGTGAGAGCTGACCTCAGCCTTCTAAGACCAAAAGATTCTGTCTGGGAAACGGACCGGCTGATTATCAGAGTGAGGCGAATAAAAGCCTCAGCCTTCGTCCCTGAATAACGGCGCTCTTTCAGTGTTCTTAAAATCTCACGGAGCGCCGCCATGTTGCACAACTCCGGAGGAGCACACGCAGGGGATAATGGTGTGCCCCTGGAGTCTGGAAATTTAGCCTGCTAGCACCATCATTAAAGCTCTCGTGCTCCCTGGCTAAGTTCCTAAACGTGGAATCCCGACTTATTTTGATACAGTCTACCTACTGTAGATAAGCTGCTCAGATCAGACCACCTTACCAGTTTGTAGTTCTTGCCAGCCTGTTCAAGCTCTGCATCTCTTCTAACCTACAACATCTACTCCTGTCTTTTAAAAAGGCAGGGGGGAGGTGTGAGGGGGTAAGAGATCAACCAAAGGACTTGTATGCATGCATATGAGCACAACCAATGGACACAGACAGTAGAGGAGTGAGGGCATGTGCTGGGGGGGGTGGGGGGGTGGGGTGGAGACTTATGTAATACTTTAAATAATAAAGAATTTTTTTAAAAAATAAATAAAATAAAAAGAGGTTTTGCTTGCTCAAATCAGAGACAGAGAAGTTCTGCTTAACTTCCATTGAAATCAAAATAATTGATCGGCCATGGGAAATAATACAATGTGACAAAAAGACCACTGGAACCAGGAGATTGACCATTTATTATATGCCTCAGATCACTCATCTATAGATCAGAGACAATAATATAAACATGCCTTAGAATTATGATAATAACCAGAAAATATGCCAGAGTGCTCCCTGTCAGCTGAATACAGTATGTACATTATGTGTAAATAAATAAATTTTTAAAAATATATTTTATTGATTTTTTACAGAGAGGAAGGGAGAGGGATAGAGAGTCAGAAACATCGATGCGAAACATCGATCAGCTGCTTCCTGCATGCCCCCCACTGGGGATGTGCCCGCAACCAAGGTACATGCCCTTGACCAGAATCGAACCTGGAACCCCTCAGTCCGCAGGCCGACGCTCTATCCACTAAGCCAAACCGGTCAGGGCTAAATAAGTAAATTTTTAATATAAAGGTCTTCTCAATATTAACTGAACACAGCATTGGTAAGTATGTTATTTGGAACAGAATTTCTGAGGGTCTATTTGTCCTAAGGACCATATTTAGGTGTCTTTTTTAGATTATCATAATTTATGTAAAATTAGCTCACATATGAATTAGAGAAGCATGCGATGTAACTTCTTACTACAAGATGGAATAAAGATTATTATATTATAATACACAAGAGTGTATTTGCCTGCCAACTGTTTCACTTAGGTACAGACATTATAGCACTTTAGAAATTTAATACAATAAATCTTAAGTTTCAGGGAATGAACATTCCTATATAAACAAATGCTAGCAGATAAGTTTCTGCTTCTGTTTTTGAACTTCATAGTTATTGAATGAAACCAAAAACATCCCCTTGGATGCCATTGGCACAAAGTAATCAACTAAATTTAAAAAAACAAAAATCTGTATGTTCCAGGTTTAATAAACCAGATCATTTAATCAGATCTCAGATAAACTTATTCTAAAACTAACTTAAAGAAAACACAACTAACTTCTAAATGCAATCTCCCCCCAAAAAAGGGATACAACACCTTTACTATTACATAAAGGTAGATGTGAGAATTATTATTCAGAGAACCCTACACCAATTAGTTTAAGTTACTATTGGTAATGGTAAAAGTATAAAATTACTATCTCTATATTTTCTTATTATGTCTCCACAATTTCTGATTATGTTTTAAAATAGCCAAAGAGGAAGGAGAAGAGTTAAGGAATAAGAAAATGCTTAATACAGAAATTTTACCAAAATCTACCAATGAGATTTGAATCCATGTAAGGAGTACATGAACCAAAAAGTTAGTCACCATGTCCCTAGCAGCTTAGTAAAATGATGCTTCATCCACTACTGATTATTTTGGCTTTGTGGATTACACTTCAAAAACTGTAACTCTGCTATGTAAGAACTGTGAGACTCTTGTCTATTAAACTAATGTGTCCGTTTTAATCTAGTTTCATCAAAATCCATGTTCCTAAAGTTATATTACTGATCCCATATTCTCACAAGCAGGTCACAGATTTAAAGTCCAGATTATTCTAAGTGTTAAATCAGTGCAACCTAAATTCAGTCCATCTGACTGCTGTTCTTACAGTCAATACCAGTTCTTGAGGCTAACACATGCCTGTCCCCAGCCACATTCAGTAGTAAAGCATCTCTGTGCTATAAATACTGTAGCTTCTGGATGACTTTCAGGGAAAGGCCAAAGAAAATAAATTATAGTAGTCTATCCCAGAGGCAAAAAAAAAAAAAAAAAAGAAAGGCTTGAATAACAACCAAGACAGATTCTCTCCTTTTTAAGTTTCTATTCCAAGAAAAAGAATGGGGGTTGGAGGTGGGGGAAGGGGGAGAATCTCTTTTAATATAAACCAGTCAATGTATGAGCCAGGACAAGGGGATGGAGAATTATGCCTGACATCAGAATCCTACAAAATATTACAAAGATAATTATGGAGCTGTACTAAAATTACTACTTCCATGAACAAATTAAATTAAAAACTAGAAACACTGAGTGATAATTCGCTAATATTCAATATTCAGCGTATGCAGAATAATGTTATAAATGAGTGATGTAACATATTTAACTGTGTCTGAGGAGGTAGGGGAGACTCAGGTGAAGCCTCCGTATTAATCTTAAAAAATTAAAAAATAAATCTTTCAGTTGGAATAAGTGACCTTTAATAGTCCAACTCCAGAGGCTTAAACGAGAACTTTTATCAAGTAGACCTTGCCTTCTTACCGTGGGGAATATTGCTAAAACTGTAATGTAAAACTGAAATGTATACATTAAGTCTAGCCCTTCCAGCGGTGATGACCTCCCCACGACATGTGCCTCTCGCTAAGGACCTCCTCCCTCCCTCTCCAGAGAAGAGAAAACACCAGAGGCACTGGTGCAGAGCCCAGTTCCTACTTCATGGATGTGAAATGGCAGGGCCCTGTAAAATCACCACCGTCCTGAGCCATGCACCAAGGGTCGTTCTGTGCTCCACGGTCCCCTTTCAACTGACAGGGGGAAAGCAAGGCTCCCAGAAGACGCTCCTTCAGAAGGAAGCAGCACTAAAAACAGCCCGAATCAAGGTGAGTGGGGAACCATCCCACTAAACACATTTGGAAATAAAATAAAATGTATATAAGTCTGATTTTCCCATAGTTACTATGTTAAGTTAGGTTTGGAGAATGTACTTCCCAACTGCTGTCAGGTCTCAGGGGTCAGTCCTCTCAGTCGTATAGATAACCTCGCCCGAGATCACACCCCTCCTGGGGGCAGTTTACATCCAAGAATGTAAGGGTGCAAAGAACCACCCTTACTCCAACCTGGAACAGCTCCAAAAAGCCTCCCCATGGGCTTGGTGGAGGCCTTTGTTCTGACTGCATCACAGCCCTACTTCCCCTTCTGGCCAATCCCGCTTCCCTCCCCACCCCCACAAGTATAAATCCCAAAAGTTCTCACAAACATCCCACATATTACTCCTGCTTCCTGGGGGACCAACCGGTAATTGTTGTAGATAAATTAAACAGAATTATATATATAACCAACCACATAAAATTCGATTTAGGATCAGACTGTATCATATCCTATTGCAAACATTCTTTTTCTTAATTCAGGATTTATTTTTATTTTTTAAAACACAATCAAAGGATGAAAGTCTTCTTCTTTAAAGACCATTTTCAGAGGGAAGGTGGGGAGGGTGTGTGGGTGGGAGGTAATCAACCAAAGACTTTGTATGCATAGCCCATAGACACAGACAATAGGATGGTGAAGGCCTGGGGCAGGGGGCGGGCTGGAGGGGGTCTATGGGGCAAATAGGGGGACATATGTAATAATTTCAACAATAAAGATTTTTTTTAGAAAATTTTCAGGCCATTTTCATTCACCAGGAAATTGAAATTCAGAAGGTTTAGAGGGCTATAATTTGAAAGGAAAGAGGTAATAAAGATAAAATGGAAGGACAATTAACTGTTTACAGTTGGTCCCAGTATGTTGGTCCTTTGCCTCCTTATTCTAATTTCACATTTCCCTGTAGTAAATGTGGTTATCAGAAATAAATTTAAGAGGTAGGATGCCTTTTATTTAAGCTATCATTTCACCAATAACAGGATTTCTTTGGGATCCTGATATCATTCGAAGCACATCTGCTTTTAGACTGCAAAGACCAACTCAACTGGGCTGGAATGTATTCATCTTGAATGTTTTATCATTTGTTGCTTCATGGTGCCACTCAGTACATTTCACTGCCTCTTTCCCTTGCCTTCCTGTACGATAGAGACTAAACCCTATGATACTCTCAGGCATGCCGCACAATTCTAAACAATAAGATGCAGGCAGAAGGCCCTGGTGAGGACTGCCTTTCTTTGTAGGGAGTAGGAGGAAATCTCACAAAAATTGTATTTTTAATTCTTCTTTCTGCCTGGAAAGTACATATAAATGCCTGGAAATGTGGCAGCTGTATTGGGGCTGAAGCCACAAGAAACAGAATGAAAACCAGGCGCCAAGTGTAGCAGAGTGCGATGTAGAAAGAACCACTGCACCTGTTTTGGGACTGGCAACCTTCAGACTTCTTGCTAAAAAGAAAAAATAATTACTTAAACCAGTAAAGTACTTATTTGTATTTAGTTTTCCATTAAACTTCATTATTTAATCATCGGAAGCATGTCTTTTGTGCTAAGAGAAACTTCTTCTAACATGAAATTATACAAAGAATTTATCACCAAGGCTTTACATACTGGGACTGAATAATATTTTTTTACACGCCTCCCTGAATTAAACTTTGTGTTAATAAAGACCAGGGACTGAATCTCATTCACCAACTACTAGTATAATAACGAATGAAAGGAAGGAAGAAGGGACCAGAAGAAGGGAAGGAAATTGAGCTAGTGATAAAATAAGGTGATGCACAGCTATAAACTGGGTCTTTTAGAAAGCTGTATTAGTTAGCTTAGTAATCTAATTTGATATAAAATGAGGGCTATCCTAGAAAGATGAATGGTTAACATGTCTTTTGGATAACCCTTTCTAAAACTGCAAGTAAGGGGTTGCTAAGAAACATCATTTGTGAAGGTCTTCGGTGTTGCTGACAGAACAAAAATCGATGTATAGATACTAAAAAAAGTCAATGGTTTGTCATGAAAATTCAAGCCTGATATAGTCTTGTCTAGTTGAAAACTCACCCCACTTATATGGTGATAAATTGCAAAGTTCTTATAAGAAAAATTATCTTTCAAATCTGAAAATCCATTCTAATTATGCCAAAAGATGAATAAACCAGATAATTATTTATAGTCCATATGTTATTATTGTAGTAATATATAGAAATGTTTAAAAATGCTTTAAAATGTCAAAAAAATGTTAAGAAGGTTTAAAATGTTTAAGTTAACTTTTCTTGAAACTTAAAGTGTGATGTTAAGGACACATTCCCCACTGCCCTGAAGCATGTGTACCTCATAGACAAGGATTTGAACTTCAGTAACTGACTCAGAATGACTT
This sequence comes from Myotis nattereri, assembly GCF_964212035.1. Lineage (NCBI taxonomy): Eukaryota > Metazoa > Chordata > Mammalia > Chiroptera > Vespertilionidae > Myotis > Myotis nattereri. The sequence goes on from NC_138079.1 coordinate 34,068,284, forward strand.
GTCAAGATAACCATTTGAGTGAATGATGTATTCTCCTTAGATAAGCACATGTAGCCCCTTGCCCTGTTCAAGATTAACATATGTGCATTGACGTAATTCATTGATAGCTACCTGAACTGCTGCAGGTGCGGTACAGGCTTTAAAAATGGGGGTCCTGACCAGCCAAGTGCTCGCCTGTCAAGACAGCCACAAAGGCACGTCCTTTTATCGGTCCGGCAAGCGACGGCCGCTCCACAGTCCTCTCTCTCCCAGATGACAGAAGAGCAGCTAGTACCTCCCCATGGAGACGCGACTGAGCTCTCGGGTGAGGAATGCTGGCCCCCTGCATCCGGACCAGCCCAGCCCAGCTGCCGGACCCCAGAGGACAGCACTACCGGGATCCCCATTAAGCCGGCACCTGCAGCATCAGGTGTAAGTAACACTGTAAGTAACAAAGTGCTGCGGGATTTGCAACTGCCTATGTTTCATGTGGTGTAATTCCTCCGGCAGTTAACTGAATCATTTTGCATATGCTTAAAATTAAAATTAAAACTTCTGGTCTTTGCGGCCCTAGGCCTGCCCTTGGTCCTGCTTGCGTAGAGTAGCCTCTTCACTATTTGAATGTCCCACACCTGCACAGTTAACGTTTATCTCAAGGGATGCCTTAGATAAACGCCCCAGATCCTTTCCCAGGATCTACTTGGGACAGTTATAATCTTACAGAGGTAGCTAGAGCAGGGTAGACCATGAGCTTTATTATTCTAAGCTAAATGATAGGTTGAACCAATGAAGTTTTCTATTTGACCTACAAAAATGGAGCTGTCAGCTGGTTCAAACTAAGAAGTATAGAAATTCAGAGGAAAAAAACCTTTTTTTTTTGGCTAAGCATTCAAATCTTCCTATGTTCTTCGTCAGCTGAGCCATTAATCATTGTTATGCTTCATTTAAAAAATTAAACAATATCCTCTGAATAAAGCAAATGTGAACTATGATTACAGCCAGGTCAGATTTTATAGAAAACAACTAATGCATTAAAAAAAGCTTAAGCCCTTAGCCTTATGATAGCTTATTAAGAATGAATATTAAAACTGTTTAGCATTTTATTTAATAAAATTAGTAGAATAAGGATATTAACTACTATAAATTAGGTATATTATTAAGCTATACAAATATGAGCTAACTGGCTTCTTTTTAGCCTAAAATTTTCCACATTGGCACATTTTCTCTCACTATGATTAATTCTGCAATAGGATGGCAATTCTGGAAATCATCTCAACCAGCAAAAGTATAGAGTCAGCCCTGGTCGGTCGCTCAGTGGTTAGAGCATTGGCCCATGGATTGAAGGGTCGTGGGTTCCATTCTGGTCAAGGGCATATACCTCACTTGCAGGCTCAATCCCCAGCTCCAGTTGGGGCCCATTATGAAGGCAACCAATCCATGAGTCTCTCTCACATTGATGTTCTCTTTCTCTGCCTCTCCCCCTCTCTTCCACTTTCTCTAAAAATCAATGGGGGAAAAATATCCTTGGGTGAGGATTAACAACAACAAACAAAGTGTAGGATGGATGGTTAACGTGTCACTCAGATGTCACAACTGATAATAGAATTAACTTCTTAGGGAAATAAAGACTGCTCTTAACTAACATCTTCAAAGGGAGAGTGCTGTATAGAATCGAACTGTGACCTCCTAGTTCATAGATCGATGCTCAACCACTGAGCCACGTGGGTTGGGCTCTACTATTTCTTTTTTAAAATATTCCTTGCTAAAGTTAGGTGATGAGTGCATCTGTTCTATTTTTGCATGTGTTTGAATATTTGAATTTAAACATCCTCTTTTACTGGATATTTAAGTTATATCCAATATTCCTTTATTATAAATAATAAGGGGATGAATATCCTTGTAAACAAATATTTAATGACGTATCTATGCCCTTGAAAGGGATTCCTAGAAATGCCCTTGATGGATCAAAAAGTATATAAATGTTTAATACTGTTGATTCATATTGTCAAAATGCCTTTCAGCATTGACAATCAGTTTCTTTAATCAATATCATAACAAGCATTGACTATTAACTTTTTGCTCCTAATAAATTCAAAATGATTAATGGGAAACAAAGATGATTTCACTGGATTTGTTATAGAAAGAAGAACAATAGTGCGAACCAGTTCATATTCGTTATTTGGAAATTGCACAATTTCAAAATTATCTCCTGTAGGCCTTCCATGTACCTAAAATTCTATCTTAGAGTCATTCGTTGGTTTAAGGTATGGGGCAGTATATTTGAAAATTGGTGTTTATTGATCTCAGCATAGGTGTTCTATTTATTTTAATAAAAATATTTAGTGTTCAGAAACAAAACCTAAATTGTTCACCTGAATCTCAGTTTGAAGCTAGAAAAGGAGCTTTATACATTATTTATAATTATCCTTAAGCATGAAGTATATTCACATTCACTCCATATAAAGCATATTCAAAATAAAAGATAAAATGTATCGCATTCATTGGCCAATTCCTTCATTCCTCAATGATTAAACTATTATAACCAGGGACTCAATATCACATTTTAAAATTTTATGATTCTCTATCCAGTACAGGACTAGAATTTGATACTTTATACATGGCTACAGTGTGCTTTTCCCATCAAAGGTTTGAGATGCCTGACAAGTTGACAGTAAGGTCATTGTAAACTTCAGATTCATGGTCAGGTCAAGCCAACCTGACGTCAGAGTGATGGGACAGGGCACTGAACGGCATGAAGAAGTTTCTTGATCTCCAAGTAGGTAATCAGCAGCAGTTTTACAGTAGTGACGTTTATGGTCTCAGAGGATGGTGAACAAACAGAGCATCAGGAACTCATTTCATGTGCACCTCATGTGGATTAAACTCATGGATTACCCTGGAAACTTCCACAGTGAGGATTGTTGGTTAATCTTCTGGCCAAAAAATATATATAGAGATTACCATACACTACGCTACCATATACAAAAGACTATTCAGACTACTCAGTGAATTGGAAAATCGGTGAACTTTTAAATAACATAGCACTCTCCTACTTTAGAATACCTATCTAAATTTTGAGACCAAAGAAGAAAATGAACAAATTACAGGGTATATACAATAACTATTCTAAAACTATTACATTAAATACAATACACAACCCAATCCTTGTCACTCTTCCAACTACCACCCTTCTGTAAGCCTGCTGCCTTGAAGGGCTCTCCTAAACCTACTTTCTGACTCTGTGATTTGAGGTTAAGTTACTTAATTTCTCTGAACCTCTTTCTCCTCATCTATAAAATGATAAAAATAGTAACAATCTATTAAGATTGTTCTAAGGGTTAAATTTGATAATGTAGTGCCTCTCATCCCAGGAATCCACAAACTCCTCCTGGTCAGGATCTACTGACAATCTTTTTTGAAAATAAAGAACATAAATATGGTAAAACTAAACATATAAAGTGAATGAACATCTTTTAAAAAGTATTACTATGTAATGTTAGTGCTTAGGCATTTGTGTTCTGAATCACATTGTCCCCAAATAGTAGTACTTTTATTGTTATAACATAATGAGAAACCAACAGAGGAATACTTACCTAAAAAAAATGTTTTTGTGCCACATGAAGGCCAAATGAGGTCATGATGCTGTATAAGTGAAGGTTTCTAACAGTTTGAACAGAGAAAAATGATGGGGAAGTCATCATACAGTGGTCTAGGCATGAACCTAGATAAACCTGTGTCATTGTGTCATATTCACTGTTAAGAAGGCAATTTAGTTTCAATAATAGTTTTTGCCTCTATAGTAAAAGTGATGTGACTTTTATTGGTTTTGCACTTTTCTTGTTATTTATAATTAATTTTGTTTTATGATTCTATAAGCTATAACAAAGAATTTATACTTAGTTTTGTATTTGTACATATTTAAATAACAATGATAATTAAAAGAATCTAATTTATTATTGAAGGGTCTGAGAATATTTTTTCATTAAAAGGAATCTGTACAGCCCTAACCGGTTTGGCTCAGTGGATAGAACGTCGGCCTGCGGACTGAAGGGTTCCAGGTTCAATTCCGGTCAAGGGCATGTACCTTGGTTGTGGGCACATCCCCAGTAGGGGACATGCAGGAGGCAGCTGATCGATGTTTCTCTCTCATCGATGTTTCTGACTCTCTATCCCTCTCCCTTCCTCTCTGTAAAAAATCAATAAAATACATATATTTTTTTAAAAGAAATCTGTACATTTCTCTTTTTGAAAATGAGATAATGTATACATAGTGCTTAGCCCAATACAGCTCTTAGTAAAATGTAGTATCCATCCCTTTCCCTGTTCATATTTATGATTACATAGGTTTCTGGCATTTGGCTAAGTTTGATTTTTCCTGTCCATGGTAATCGTAGGGAAAGGAATGGTCTGATGGGCATGATTTGATTTCAGTTTCAGGTTTTATACAAAAGAAATTAATCAAAGGGTATAGACTGGCAGATTTAGTAGTCACTTTTGTGGCATCATTCAAGTGAAAAAATAAGCCACCTTTAATAGTCATTCTTTGAATTTTATCATTAGAAATGTATTCCTTTGGTTACATGAGAAGAAGCTATAAGGTGTTCAAGAGAACTCTCAAAGCTTGGAATCACAAAGTTTCTTAGAAGCAAAAATAATGAGGGCCTAACAGATTACATAATAATGCTAGCCCTCTGGAACATTTTTGAAAGTGTATGTAGGAAACAAACAGTTTTAATTATTTATTTATAACCTATTTCTTTCCAAAAAGAATTTAATGGAAGTATATTAACAAAACAACAGAAATATGACAAGTTTCATCATAGACCAGGTCTACTACAGAGAGAATATCACTTGATTTGGTGACTTGCTTAGTCAAGCATTTTTAACCCGTTTGAATTGCTCAGGATTCCTCCTGACTAAATAGCCCACAATAGAAGCTCTATCAATGTGTCAAAGACTAAGAGGAGAAAACAAGTAAAAAGGGCAGTGATAGAACAGGCTGCCGGTGACGTCAGTGAGCTGGTGAAACTAGGGTAGATTAGAGGATTAATGAATCGAATTACATACAGAGCTGCAGGACAGAAGCAAAGGGAGTTTTCAAAGCAAGATGTGAACAAAGGCATGGTTAATACACTAGCACAGGGCAGGCACAGTTTTCAGGCGTTAACAGTATAAATTCATAGTCATTCGAGTCACTGAAAATAATGTGTGCTGTTTCTTCTCCAATTCTGCACATCCACCAGAAACTTAGGGACCTTTTTTTAATTACAGAACTAAATCCCCCCAAATAATACAAACAATTTGTTAGGACATTATCAATAAGCTCATGGATATTTTTGTTTATCTTTACTATGACTTTTCCTCACAGCTTTAGTTATACCAGTTGTCAAAATCACAGCAAGAAAGAATCATAGACACCACAGATGATTACATCCTGGTATTGTTCGCTTTGCTGCCTTCATCAAATAATCTCTTTCGTGTCTCTATGAGGTATAGTTCCAAATGTTTCAAAGTAATGGATCTCCTACTAGTTTATTATCTAATGGAATTATTCCTTGGGAAGGTTTTGGTTTTGCTTTTCTTTTTTTCAATTCTAACATCAACTGGGTGTTTTCAGTTCCCTTAAAAAAAAAAAAAACTTTCTTATTTGAATATTTCAATTTACACAAAGTTGCAAATCAAAAGTTGCACAAAGAACACTTATATACCTTTTACCCAGATTCACTTATTAACATTTTATCCTCTTCCCTCTATTATTTGTACCCATGCTCTCTCTACACACACATACAGTGTCTTGAACCATCTGATAGTAAGTTACATACATCATGGCCATTTACGTCTAAAATTTCAGTGCATTTCCTAAGAAATTCATTTAAGAATATCCTCTTATATAACTACAAAGAATATCAACTTAGTAAATTTATACTGATATAATACTTTTACCCAATCTACTATCCATATTTTAATCCTGTCGGTGGACCTAATAATGTCCTTTATAAAATTTATTTTTTCCTCCTCCAGTAGAGGAAACCATCTAGGTTCAGGTATTACATTTAGTCATCATACCTCTTCAGTCTCTTTAAATGGGAACATTTCCATAGCCCTTCCTTGTCTTTTATGACTGACATTTTTAAAGGACACAGTCCTCCTTCCTTTCTTTTAATAAAGCATTCTTCATTTTGCATTTGTCTAGTGTGGTGAGGATGAAGGCAGGCATTCTTTACCAGAATATCACATCAGGAGACATACCAAGTCTATCTATCCTTCATTCATTCTGTAAACAAGCTGTTGCCTTATTTCTCCTCCTCATAATTACTGGGATTTTTTCCTCTCTTGCAACTTAACAAGCAGACTTAGAGTTGAAGTCAATCAAATATCCTGCTCCTCATCAAAATGCCCCCTAGATTTAGCGTCCATAGGTGACCCTTGCCTGGCCTAATCTTTATCATGAGGATTTCCTAACTCCAGATCTCCTTTACACTTTCTCACCAGTCAGCTCTCAGTATTCTACTATAAGCAAGAGCCTCTTGTTCTCTACTACTTATGGACTCATCAATTACTATTTTTCTAATGGCTTATCGTTTATTATTGTACTTAGTTATTTTGATGTTTAATTGGCCCCAGATTAGCTCCTGCAAACCCCTTCCATCAGGCATTTGGGATCTTGTTGCATGATACCATCCTTTTTTTGAGCACTAACCCTAAACTACTCCTGAAAAGAGCATTTTCCTGAGGAGTCTCTCAGTTCTCTTTTTCTGTGCAATGTTAGAATATTTCTAATTCTTAGAATTTAAAGATTACTTTTAACAGGTTCTAAAACATTGGACAGGCCAACATCATAAAACTGTCTGGTGGTTTAAAATTTAAAAACTCTCCAAATGTTTCAGAGTTTAAATGTCGTCATTATGAAGTAACTTTATGGCCATCGAAGACATGATAATCATGACATTTTAAAATGTAACATTTTATATTTTCTTCTAACTTCCCTAGAATCTCAGAATGTGAGTAGTATAATTTAACTATTCCCTGTCAACTCTGCCAAATTTCCTCAAGATTTCAAATTGTTGATGCTTTTCTTTTTGTTGTTGTTTTCAAAATGTTCTCATATATCTATCATTTTATAGTCACATACTTAAATCCAATCTTGAAAATTAGTTCAAACATTAGAGCCAAAAGTATTTAATAAACTGTCCTTTCTCCAGAGGACGAACAGGTAGTGAGATAAAGATAATGTCTTCTTTATGACACTCTTTGCTTAAAATGTTACATTTATTGAATACTAGAAGCCCAGTGCATGAAATTTGTGCACAGGTAGGGTCCCTAGTGGCTGCCGGCTGCTGGCCGGGGCCTCCCTTCCCATGGTTGGCTGGCTGGCCCCGCCCCCAATTGGGGGGGAGGGGTGAAGGCTGATAGGGGGCAGAGCCAGCCAGGGGGAGGGGCCATGGGCAGTTTTTGAGGTGGCCCCACCCACTGGTCAAACTCCTGGTTGAGGGGACAATTTGCTTATTATTAGGCTTTTGTTAGATAGGATACGGCCACTTTATAATTTGCAAGATTGCTTAAAGAAATTTGGAGGGGAAAAATGTCATTTCAAATTTCTTTTGAATACCTCTGATGAATATATAGGCAAAAATTCGCAATAAAATACTAGCAAATAAACAAACAAAAAAACCCAAGCACATTAAAAAGATCACACATCAGATCAAGTAGGATTCATCTGTGGTGCAAGGATGGTACAATATACACAAATTAATAATCACATTGATGGAATGAAAGATAATAATCATATGACCACCTCAGTAGATGCAGAAAAAGCATTTGACCCAGTTTAACATCCGTTCATTATAAAAGCTCTCAAAAAAGTGGGTATGGAAGGAACATACCTTGACAGAATAAAGGCCTATATAACAAAGATCAGCAACAAGACAAGGTTGCCCTGTCTACTCCTATACAACACACAGTTATAATGCAAGTCATTCTTGGAATATGTGCTTTTCAAACCAATATTTAGTAGCATATCTTTGGGTAAATATGACCTCCAGGAAATTTGAGGGTTTGCTTTTTTTTCATTGTATGTGCCAAATAATCTTTCAAAGTGAGGCTGATTTTAGATTTAAGCAGGTAAAAAAAAAAAAGTAGTCCTATTATTTTTAGTTAGCATTTATTTCTTCTTTGTTCATATAGCAGGAAAATTGTTTAGTTACAAGGGAGACTAAATCATTCCATATTGTGGCTCTAGAGAGGTCAGGTTAACAAAGAGCAAAAACTACATATGAAATGATGGGATGCATCATCATTTGTGTGGCAGATTGCTTTCTCCAAAGATGGTCTTATAACATCTCCCATTCACTCCTTTCACCAAAAGGTGGAATTTATGTTTCTCTCCCGTGAATCTTAGCAGGCTTGTGACCTCCAAGGGGAGGTTATGAAAGGATTTACACTTTCCACTTGTTTCTCTCAGGACGTGGCATGTGAGCAGGCTGGCTGCCCTGAGGCCTGCATGCTGAGAAAGCTCCCACGAGACCACATGGAGAAACCACATAAAGACAGATGCCAGTCAGCCCCCAGGTGTTTCGTCCCCTTTACCTGATCCGGACACAGCCTAAATGCTACCTCATTAGAGAAGGAGCCAGCATTGCCCAGCTGAGCCCTTCCCAAATTCCTCACCCAGAGGATGTGTGAGCAATAACACAAATGATGGTTGTTGTTCTAAGCCACTGTTTGGAGTTGATTTGTTATGCAACTCTATGGCTAACTGTAATAGGTAAGCATTCCAGACAGTGAATCCTGAATAATAACCATTGCCTGGGTTGAAGAGGAATGTCAGGTGAGGAAGTAAAGGTGTGAAAGCTACACTGAATGTCTCTTGTAATTCACAGTCAAGTTTGTCAGGGCTCTCAGTTTCCTTCAAAGTTCATTCAGTAGTATCAATCGAATATGAAGTCCAAAGCCACAAAGTCATGAAGGCATATGGTAAAGCTAACTCTGGTCTGCTGAAAGAGTTAGCAGCAACATTAGGTAGGGCTATGATTCCAATAGTTGGGCCGATCTACAAAGTTCCAGAGTCCTAGCTTCTGATTTTCCTATTTGAATCTAATAATATTATATATACTAAGTGTATCACTTAATAATTTATAAACTGCTTTTAGGTATCTGATTTTATTTGATCTTATAAATACTCCTATGGAGTAGCGGAGCTTCATAGAAAGAAAACTGAGACTCAAAAAAGCTACACTGGCCAGTGGCTCTGGTTGGAGTATCATCCCATACACCAGAAGGTTGCAGACTCAAGCCCTGGTTGGGGTGCATACAGGAGGCAGTCTCTCTCTCTCTCTCTCTCTCTCTCTCTCTCTCTCTCTCTCTCTCCCTCTCTTCACCCACCCCTTCTTCTCTCTCTCTCTCTCTCTCTCTCTCTCTCTCTCTCTCTCTCTCTCACACACACACACACACACACACACACACAAACACGAAAGAAAGAGAGAGAGAGAGAGAGAGAGAGAGAGAGAGAGAGAGAGAAGGGAGGGAGGAAGGAAGGAAGGAAGGAAGGAAGGAAGGAAGGCTACATAAATTGCTCAGAATTGTAGAGCTGGAGGAGGGAAAAAAGGTATTTAAATCATGCAAGTATTAGAGTAGGCCTGCTACCCTGACCTGGGAGCCAAGACCTAACTATATGCATAGAACACACATGATAGATTAGACTCTACTTGTCACTGACCATGTGGTGTATACCATAAGCGTGCCACTCTCCAAGGAACAAAGACCCAGGCGTATAATAAATATTATACTCTTAAGTGTTACACTGTTTTGCTTTTAAAATACCCTCCTCTGAAAAACTTGCATTTTTATTATTCTCTGGATAATCACTAAAGGCTAGTCCAAGGACTTGTCTCAGGAGCCTTGTAATTTTTAAAATGTTAAACAAAGTAGGTGCTATTTCAAAGTCCAAAGGTTTGATTTAATGAATGCCAAGCATCTCAAATCCACAGGAAATTTTTTTTTTCACACAACAGTGCTGGATATCCTCTGAAAAGGGAAGTTAGCACATGGACTCAATGGAATTCTTGTTGAACTCCAAGAACTGCTTATCGGGATAGAAGAGGCTGGTTGCTGTTGTGGTTCTTCAGTGTACCCAAACATTGACTATTTATAGAAAAAAGCTAGCTTTTTTTTTATTCTTTGCCCTGTTCTTTGCCACTAACTACCCCTCCCCAACCACTGGAATAGTTCCATCTCCTTTTAACAACTTCCCATTAAACCTCATGAACCATATCCTGTACTTAATGGGCTGTTAATATTTTAAAGCTTCTGTAGTTCTACTGTAAATCCTTGGTCCCTTTTGCAACATTAAAAAGATATACCAAAAACAAATTCTTCCCACTAATGGTACAAAGAAACCACACAGTTTACATTTTTACCCTTAAACAATAAGTTGTACGATTACAATAGACACAATCATAACAGTGTAGCAGGCACGGTGATTATGACAGCGATACATCAGAAAACGACTGAGTATGGTTGGAAACATGCAGACAGCTCACTGGCTTCCAGCCACATACTTGTCACATTAGCCCACCAAAGGCCACAGCGCACTTGCTTCATCACTGGAATGGCACTCCAGTGCTTAAAAAACAAATGCAATTAAGGTAATATGCCAAGAGCGTTTAACCTGATTAGTTATTTCCCTTTAGAAAATTTATAGAAACAAAAATAAGAAGGTAAACTAGTTATTGCAAGAAAGCAAACTAGAACTCTATAACCAGTTTGTCCCTCCGCCTATCTTTGGAAAGCGAAAAAAACAGTCTAGATGATGTCATTTCTAGTTTCTAGCCCCTGATTTTATCCTGTATGTGCCATTTTGATAATTCTTGCCAAGAATTGGACTGAGATAACACTCTTTAAGTAAAACATGTAAATTCAGAAAAAGAAACATGATGATAAAATGTACAGGGCTTCAACTGTCTTGCTCATGAGAAGAAAAAAACCACACCACCCTCTGATTGGAACAAACATTTCCCCTGGTCACTTCTCACCTCACCTATGTCATCCTTGCCATCAACCTCTCCCTCATTCCCCTTCCAACACTCCAACCTCTTCTCAACAATTTGAGATTTCATATCAGAAAGTGTGAATTTTATATATACAGTTGACCCTTAAGCAACACAGGTTTGAACTACCTGAATTTTTTCGATAAGTACTTATGTTTTCCATGGAGGTTGGGAGTTCGTGGATGCACAGGGCCAACAGTATGCATTGATCTAGGCCAGTGATGGTGAACCTATGACACGCGTGTCAGAGGTGACACGCGAACTCATTTTTTTTGTTGATTTTTCTTTGTTAAATGGCATTTAAATATATAAAATAAATATCAAAAATATAAGTCTTTGTTTTACTATGGTTGCAAATATCAAGAAATTTCTATATGTGGCACAGCACCAGAGTTAAGTTAGGGTTTTTCAAAATGCTGACACGCCTAGCTCAAAAGGTTCGCCATCGCTGATATAGGCAATTTTACATAGATAACTTGAGCATCTGAGGATTTTGGGATCTGCTAGGGGTCCTGGAATTAATTCTCCATGGATACCAGGGATAACTAAGTTTTGGGGGGATTAAAAGTTATACTTGGCCCTGGCAGGTTTGGCTCAGTGGATAGAGCGTCAGCCTATGGACTGAAGGTCCCAAGTTTGATTCCAGTCAAGGGCGCATACCTGGGTTGCAGGCTCGATTCCCAGTGTAGGGCAGCCAATCAATGATTCCCTCTCATCATTGATGTTTCTCTCTCCCTCTCCCTCTCCCTTCCTCTCTGAAATCAATAAAAATATATATATTTTTTAAAAGTTATACTTGGATGTTTTACTGTGCAGGGTCTAATGCTCCTAACCCCACAGTTGTTCAAGGGTCAACTATGTGTGGAATATCAGTCTACCGTAAATCCTAACTGGTGCTTTTGTTTAATGCTCCGCAATCACTCTTGATATTTAACTTCAGTTGTATTTTATTTTTGTGTCATTGTTTAACCTTAACAGCCTTCCTGTTTTGTTTTTTTTTTCCTCTCTTATGTCCATTCAAGACTTATAGGATTTTCTTCTTGAATATTATATATATTAATATATGAATTACATATGTATGATTATATATATTAAGTATGTGTGTGAATCACTAGTATGCCATCCCTCTACCACAATTATCAAGAGGGTTCATTAGTTTCCTGTACACTTGATGAGAATATTACTAATTTCATAGTCTATTTCTGGGAAATCTGGACAATTTTTTTTTTCAGAAGGTCCTTATATGAATTTGAAAAACTACTTTGGTTCCATAAGATCATACATACCTTTTTATTTCATAATGTCTAAATACTTTGATTAGATGCTAATCCCTTGCATTAGCCTAGTTCCTCCGCAGTAAAATGAAAAATTGGGCAAGGCAATTTTTAAGAGCCCTTTGATACTAAACTTCTACAAAGAGATGTTTAAAAAGATAAAGGTAGAGAAACTAAGATGGCGGCATAGATAAACACCGGGAAATAGTCGCCCCACACAACAATTGAAAATTATCCCAAAGGACGGAGCAAACATCGTCCAAAACAACAGGAAGGCTGGCTGAGTGTAATTTCTACAACTAGAAGAAAAGAAAAGCACGCTGAGAGTCAGAGGAGCTGCGGAGGCTGAGTGCAGAGGTACGGCGGCGGCTCGCGCGCGCGGAAAGGGGGTGGCACCTGAGGACGCAGCTGTCTTTTTGAATCACAAGCTCCCGACTGCTCTGATCTCCGGTTCTGGGAAGTCTCTGGGGACCCAGGACTCATACGGGCAGAGGCTGCTCTCTCAGGCGGCAGCGGGCGAACTTGGGGGGCAGATTTCCCTCGGAGGTGCTTGCAGCCATTGCCGGGACACTGAGACGCGCGACTCTGGGCGCGGAGAATCAGCCATAGCTTCTTTCCCCGCCCTTTTGACTCCCTGAGACCCCGCCCCACCCGGGCTGCGGCAGAGGCTTTTGCATGTGAATGCCCCAGAACTTTGCAACCTGATAATTACCTAACTGCAGCCAGGCCAGCCAGACCCGGAACTTCCAAGAGAAGGCCCAAGGCCCCGCAGCGGCTTGCATTGCTTCACAGCTGAGCCTCTTCGTAGTTCCTGCTGTGTGGCCTCAGGCAGGGGCGGAATTAGCACCTCCTTAGATCCAGGAGCCACTGTACCCAGTGGTCAGAGGGGGTCCATTCTCCCACTTCAGACACAGCTGCTTCCCACAGCCAATTGGCCTGGAGGTCAATTCCTCCCAGTGATCCTACAACAAGCGAGGCACCAAGAGTGCACCAAGAGTGTCCACCCCAGGTAACTGGGGAGGCTGAGCCACTGGGCCCTACAGGACACCTGGCGCGCAGGCCACTCTATCAACACAGGGAAGCAGCCAAAATGCGGAGACAAAGAAACAGGTCACAATTGGCAGAAACGGAGGAGGGCAGACGACTGGATATAGAGTTCAAGGCCACGTTTATAAGGTTTGTCAAGAATTTTATGGAAACCGCCGATAAATTTAATGAATCCCTCAAGGAGTATGGTGAGACCATGGAGGTCATGAAAAAGGACCAATTAGAAATTATGCATACACTGACTGAAATAAAGAATACTTTACAGAGCTCCAACAGCAGACAAGAGGATCCCAAGAATCAAGTCAAAGATTTGAAATGCAAAGAAACAAAAAATACCCAACCGAAAAAGAAAAAAGAAAAGAGATTCAAAAAAATATGAAGATAGTGTAAGGAACCTCTGGGACAACTTCAAGCGTACCAACATCAGAATTATAGGGGTACCAGAAGGAGAGAGAGGGCAAGATATTGAAAACCTTTTTGAAGAAATAATGACAGAAAACTTCCCCCACCTGGTGAAAGAAATGGACTTACAAGTCCAGGAAGCGCAGAGAACCCCAAACAAAAGGAATCCAAAGAGGACCACACCAAGACACATCATAATTAAAATGCCAAGAGCAAAAGATAAAGAGAGAATCTTAAAAGCAGCAAGAGAAAGACAGTCAGTTACCTACAAGGGAGTACCCATCCGACTGTCAGCTGATTTCTCAACAGAAACCATGCAGGCCAGAAGAGAGTGGCAAGAAATATTCAAAGAGATGAATAGCAAGAACCTGCAACCAAGATTACTTTATCCAGCAAAGCTATCATTCAGAATGGAAGGTCAGATAAAGAGCTTCACGGATAAGAAAAAGCTAAAGGAGTTCATCACCACCAAACCAGCATTATATGAAATGCTGAAAGGTATTCTTTAAGAAGAGGAAGAAGAAAAAGGAACTCTTACCATTTGCCACAGCATCGATGGAACTGGAGAGCGGATAAATACCACAAGATCTCACTTATTTGTGGAATATAATGAACAACATAAACTGATGAACAAGGACTGATCCAGAGACGGAGAGGCATTGATTGGACTGTCGGGCCTTGGAGGGAAGGTAGGGGAGGGTGGGGGCAAGGGGGAAAGATCAACCAAAGGACTTATATGCAAGCATATAGGCCTAACCAATGGACACGGACAACGGGGGGGTGAGGGGGTGAGCGGGGAGAGGGGGGGGTAGAGGGTACACATATGTAATATCTTAATCAATAAAAAATATTAAAAAAAAAAAAAAAAAAAAAGATGAAGGTAGTACTTCCTAACAACGAAAGACCAAAGCATATGAATGCCCTGCACCTTCAAAGTCCCGGCTTCACCGTGGGTCAGGTTCTTTCAAGCTTTTCAGTATGTTGCCAGTACTTGGCCTATGTGTGTAAATTGCAAGATAAAAAAGGATTTCTAAGAGAATCAAACTCTGGCTATGGATAACCTAAAAGAGTTACTCACCTAATATAACTCCACTCCTTGTGGTATCTTCACAAAAATGTTCTCCACTCAATAAGAACTTTCAAATTAGTTTGGAAGGTGTTTCAAAAACAGCACTTTTTAACTTCTCTCCACCATAATCCACAGTCTTTACCAATTAATTCATTAGATAACTTCTAATATGTTCAAACATAAAGAATAGAATAATACCTTTTTCATAGGAAAATCTTAATCTTTCATCGACTTTCATAGGAACTATTTTCTTTATTTTCTTCTGATGGGAGAAATATTGAACAGCAATTTGCTTAAAATCTCCTCTTGATATAAAAAAAGAAAAAAATACATGCTATTTTTCTGATTTCTTAAAGATATCATGTCTGTGCATTAGAGCAGAGTTAAAGTAATCAGGCATGAACACATATTCCAACCTCTGGAAAAATAGAAAATAACTGCTCAGTATCCTACACTCAAACATCACTTGGGTACTTTAAAAAATTTAAATCAACCCTTATTATATTCTTCTCAAAGACAACCTCAGTTCTTCATTTTTCCTCAGGTATTTTTTAATATAAAAATTCATTGCCCTAGATCCTTACATCTTACACTTTTCTGTAATCACTGCAGTACTTAACAAAATGATTTGTTTCCAGGTCACTTCCCAGCATTCTTTCCTCTCCACTCTTTCTTCATTTTCCATCCCTTCCTGCCTCCCTCCCTTTCTCTGTCTCCAAATATCACTTGTCAGAACGCTCAATGATTTCAATATCATCCTCATACCCTGGCCTCTCATTTACTTAACATCCTAAATTACAGTCATCTTGTCCTCCCTCTGTCTCAGCCACCTACTCCCATGATCATAACTAAGACCTTGTCAGTACTCACTTCAAGCATTCAACTCTCTGACCGCCATCTCCTGTCTTCTCAGTTTCTTACCACTCTTCACTGTTCCTCCCCACCTTCATGTAATTATTTCCCTCTTTACTACTAGGCTTAGATACCATAGTCAACATTATCATCACCCTGTTGCATGTCCCCTCAATGTCCCTTTCCCTTCTCTCCCTCCTATGTACCCACATGCAAAAACCCCAATCCTAGGAAAATCCAAATCTACACCTACCCTACACCTGCCCCCAACCAGTTAAATGTGACTGAAGAAAAAACATAACCATGACTACACTTTAATTTCAAGAAGTAACCTCAAGTAAGCCCTTGGTAATTCCCAAGAATGCCACTACACTTCACTAGCCATTCTCATATTCATCAATGATTATCTCACACTTCTCCTCTCCTCAATCTTCAATTTACCTCCTCCTCCTCATTTACTTGTTTCTTACTTCAGTGAGAAAGTAGAATCAATCAAAAGAAAACTTCCAGATGCTCCCACACCAAATCTGACCAACTATAGTCTGATGCATGTACTCAGCCTCTCCTCCTACTACTATGAATTAATTACCCAGGCTCCTGTCCAAGGACACTACCTCCTATACAGTACTGGAACCATCTCTTTAAGCCTTCTCAAGGGCATTCTAAGATACTTCCAAAAATTATTACTCTTCACAATCATTCTATGAGGTAGCTCATTATTGTAATCCCCATTTTAAAGGTGAGGAAAATTAAGTGCAAACAAGTAACTTGCCCAAACAAACACAGGAAAATGATAAAAACAAGGAAATGATCAAGATGTGATATATTATGAGAGAATATATATTTTTAAAAGTGAAAACAGGAATATCAAATATTAAAAGCTTTTAAGAAACAGGAAGTTAAACTGTGATATTAGAATGACAAACACCAAAACAGAGTCCCACCTATCAATAAAGTTAGTACTTGAAAGAGTGGATTAGGCTTGTAAAGTCATACGCAAGTACTTTTTCGGTGCAAGCACGCATGCACGCGAGCACACACACACACATATTATTGAATCATATACACTTGATTACATATCATAAAAAAATGCTCTCTAAGTATTTTAAGGCAATAATCTTATTACTCTTTCTTTGACATGTTGCAAGTTATTCACATGTTACACTTTCGCAGACACATATCAACAATAATATATTCCTACCCAAATAAATTTAGAGAAGAGGGTATACTATATACACCCAATTTAGCAATAAGATTACAGAAGACTCATATTTGAGATATATGATATTTCAGTGATTGGAATATTACAGGTCAAAAAAAACAAAAAATTATTCATGCAAAAAACATATATCAAATA
The DNA here is from genome assembly GCF_964212035.1 of Myotis nattereri. Taxonomy (NCBI): domain Eukaryota; kingdom Metazoa; phylum Chordata; class Mammalia; order Chiroptera; family Vespertilionidae; genus Myotis; species Myotis nattereri. The sequence goes on from NC_138079.1 coordinate 34,085,309, forward strand.
ACAAAATAAATGAAACTTAAAACCAACAAGTGAAGACTCTGAAGACCATGATTAATTTAAATAATACCGATAAAGTATTTTTCTGAAAAACCTCACTCTTTGTAACTGAAAATGTTTAAGATTAATTTATAATTTCCTAATCATGTGTATCTCATCACTCTATATACTGCTTAATTTTATGGATATCAAATTTTTGCAAACCTTTATAACTTGCTTAGTAGTGTTCTAATGAACAGCCTTAACCTACACATAAAAAAATCAAAGTTTGTGAAATTACATTTACTTCTCTGTAGCACCAAAGGAAAAATTTGTCTTTTTGATCAATTTGTAGCATCTTAAAATAACCTTATAAAACCTAACAACAGGTCTCCATATCCCCTTAAAGGATCAGTGACAACAACTATAGGCAGCTCAGTGGGACATCCTCTCATATGACAATGGTTTCTCTAAAGGAACTCTGTGGTAGGCCTATATTTTTCTAAGTCTCTTTGCACTTTCAGGAAAGTGAATAAATGAAAACTTGGCATGATACCTATGCAAGATTGCAAACCTTAACATAAGCTGTCAGTCACATTTTCCCAGGCAATTTTCTTCAGTAAGGCAATGTATTACTCAGGTTTTCCAGAAACATTTCCAATAGCAAGCACTGCAGGAATTATTTTTTATAAACTTTTTGGACTATTATCTATAAACATTCATTTGTAAAAGAAGATTAATATTTAAAATAAGCAATATTATTTATCACTCCTAATTGTCCAGTTATATTATATCAGGGGTCCTCAAACTTTTTAAACAGGGGGCCAGTTCGCTGTCCCTCAGACCGTTGGAGGGCCCGACTATAGTTTAAAAAAAAACTATGAACAAATTCCTATGCACACTGCACATATCTTATTTTGAAGTAAAAAAACAAAACAGGAACAATACAATATTTGTATTTGCATGTGGCCCGCGGGCCGTAGATTGAGGACCCCTGTATTATATAAAGCAGTATTCCTCTTTATCTCTAAAGGATATTTTCATCTAATGTCTTCCATGTCTACTCACACAAAAAATTGCATTTTTAATTTGATGTCATAAGGTAAAAGTCATCTTACAATAAAAATATGTCCTTTTCTTGCACATTAGAGAAAAAAATTAATATGAATAAAAAAATACTCATTTCACAAGTTTAATGGTCATTGAAAATTGTTATTTACTGGTGTTTTAGATTAGTCTTATTACTTCATTAAACAATTGTAATTTCCTTTGCCTCCACTATACCAGGAGTCTATTATAATAATTCAATTAACAGATATATACTAACTGCTAAACTACGGAAAACAAATCAAACTAAATGTCTGTCTCTAACCAGATTAATTCATTATTTACATCTTCCAAAAACACCATCTGATGATTAAATAAAAAATAAACACACCTAACAGAAGAAAGGCACATTTACTACAGGAGTTCAATTAGGGCAAACAGACACATGAAGAAAATTAAAGTAGATTTAAAATGTAAAAAATAAACAAAAAATGGAATAAAATATTTTAAAAACAAAGAAAAAGAGATATCAAAAACAGATGGGGCCCCAACTGGTTTGGCTTAGTGGCTAGAGCACCAACCTGCAGACCGAAGGGTCCCAGGTTCAATTCCAGTCAAGGGCACATACCCAGGTTGTGGGTTCGATCCCCAGTAAGGGGCATGCAGGAGGTAGCCAATCAATGATTCTCTCTCATCATTGATGTTTCTATCTCTCTTGTCTCCCCTCCTCTCTGAAATCAATAAACATATATTTATCTATAATAATAAAAGCATAATATGCTAATTAGACCAAACGTCCAAAGCCAGGGCTGTGAGGGAAGCCTGGTCTCGCGTGCCAGAGAGAAGCCAGTGCCGGCAGCTGGGAGAAGGAATGCCTACTCTTGCACGAATTTCATGCATTGGGCCTCTAGTATGTATATAAAAAGCTAGGGACACTTGAGAAAAAAACAGAGCATCTAAAAATGTATAATTTTAAAACAAAAGCTCAGTGAATGAGTTAAATGGCAGATTATTCACAACAGAAGAGAGAGTTAGGATTTGTGGATATGAAAAAATTTCCCAGACTTCAACATAGAGTGACAAGTAATTGTGATTATAAATTTTTTTTAAAAAAAGATAAGGACATGAGGCGAAATAAGGTCAAACAAACATACATCTAAAGAGATCCAGGAGAGAATAGGAAGAGTTCAAGAGAGCCTATTTTTGAAAATCTAATGCCTGATAAACTTCCACATTGATGACAGGTATTAATCCACAAATTAAGCAAGATAAATCTGAGAAATATATTCCTTAAGAGAAATGGCAGACACAGAGAACTTGAAAACAGCTAGAAAGATAAATCACAGAAACAATGACAATCATGCTAACTTCACACATCTTAACAAAAATTGCAATGATTATGATAGCAGCAGTAGAGATTGTGTGATGGTGGTGGTGGTGTCTAGTTTGTGAAGTTAAAAAGAATTAGAAATAAAATGCAGAACACAATACCAGAGAAGTCGAGAGGAGTAGCAATACAGGTTTTAATGTGCTTGATTTGGTCATGAAAGTATAATACTGATTAACTTTACTTTTTAAGTATCCTTAATAAAATGTTAAGAATAACCAATAACAGGGCAATAGAGTAGGGAAGACCTAGGGCCTGGGAGGAGGGCGGGTAAAGGGGGGGGGGGGGCGGGGAGGAGAAATGGGAGATATCTGTAATACTATCAACAATAAAAAATATATTTAAAAAAATAACCATTAAAAGAGTAAAAACGAAGTTTGTAGAGGGGAGGAAAGAATAACAAAAACAAATAAGCAAACAATTCAATCAATACATTTTGGTGATGGCTGCACACCTCTGAATATACCAAAAATCACTGAATTGTGTGCTTTAAATGGATGGACTGTACGGTGTGTGGACTGTATCTATACAAAATTGCTACCAAAATAAAAACCCTCAGCCCAAAAGGAAAAAGCTATGTTTTAGTTTCCGCTATAAGTGCACTGTTTGTTCCCTAAAAATGGGACTGATTACGATGTGGCAGAAAAAAACTGGCTTACAAAAAGCACAAACACAACAGTGGTGGAAAGAAGAGCTTACTGACAGCACAAATATTTTCTTGGATACAAAGAAACTCAAAGTTTAAAATAACAGTAGATAGGTAACCAAATTCTGATAAATGCAGGTATAAGTCAAACTGCCAGCATGACTCAGAACAATATTGGAGGGAAATTTTTTTTTCCTTAATTTAAAGCTATACTTCTAGAAAGAAAGGGGGTAAGTTTTTAAAAGTAAGAAAACATATCTGATCAAAATTCCAATCACAATTAAGTTAATACAAAAAGTTTCATTACAAACGTCTCTTCCTATAAGGCACTGTTTATGGAAAAGGAGAAGTCATATAACAGGTTCACTTCAAAAACCATGATTTGAAAATAGTTTCAACTGCTGCCTCTTCTCACACACTAAGGAAGTGTTGCTATTTTTAGTCATCTTTCATTTAATAAACATTCAGACTCAGGAATATAGTCATTATTCTTCTCCAACTCTATGGAAAATTAAAAGTACTTACATGCCAAAGGAGAAAAGGCCGAGCAGATTTAAAGGGCTTCAAGGAGTGCTCGCCTGCTAAGCACCAACATGATCCCCCTCATTCACATGCTGCACCCGCGTCAGGTATACAGCATGCTTACTTATTTCTGGAAACTATGAAGCAACCCATTTTACACATTTGAATTTTCCTAAGGACCCAGCTACGCAGCAAAGGACCATGCTATCTGGCCATCCTGATGACTTCTAGAGAGTTTAGGTGGGAGGAGTCCCAAGGGCAAGCACTATCTATTCTGAACTGACAGGTGCACGAAAAGGAGGAAATCAAAGCCTTTTTCCTACCCAAAATACTAAAGAAAAACCTGAAGAAGTGAGGAACTTCCATGGGAAAAGAGAAAAATAAAGTGAACATGAAATTAGAAATAAGTTTACTGGATATAAAATATCATTTACTGCCATACTACTGAATGACTAGTCAGAATTAAGCAACCCTAAGTAACAGAACAAGATAAAAATTAAATCATTAAATTGGACATGTTTGTTTAAACCAATAAAATAGAAAACTGGTAATACATTTAACATAGAAAGTGCATAATTCTGTCTGAATAATCAAAAGTTTGTATAAACAAAATTAGAAACTATTATGTACTATATACTCCAATCATGTCTTATTTTATAGGTAGTATTTTTAAAAATTAGGTATTCTATCAGCTGCCAATCAATAATTAAGGTGTTACCACAGTGCATTACATGAAGTCACAAGATTATAGTTAGTAATTTGTCTTAAGTATAACAAAATTTCATGTATTTCACATATTTCATTATAAATATCAGTTGATAACTTCAACTATCGCTATAATAGATAACTTCAAGTATCATTATCAACATTAACTCTGTGTTTCTGAATGAAGGCAGGATTAATTTAAGTAACTTAAAATTATCTTGGCTAAAAGGAGATGAAAAATTAAGAATTAATCACCTTATAGAATTGTACCCCTGAAACCTATATAATTTTATTAACTGATGTTACCCCAATAAATTCAATTTAAAAAAGAATTAACCACCTTTGAAAGGGCTGAGGCATGAAGCTGAAACAAGAATTAGTTCAAAATCTGTATACAAAAGATTAGACCTATTCCTTCAAAACTAGAAAACGCCCCCCTCCACATCCAACCTCCAGTTTTGTTCTCTGAAGAAAGGAAACTAAAGAGGTTCAGTTTCGAGGACACCTTAACCAGTGAAAGGCAAAGGTGAAGCCCAACTTTGACAAGAGTAGCAGTAAGTTTAACTGAAACCATCTGGCTTTAAGAACACTTACAATTGGGTAAAAAACTGTTGGGTTATTTTCTGGAGAAACTGATGGTCTCACTTAAAAGATCCAATGACACTGACATATTTGCTTCCCCAGAAAAAAAAGCCAACCATCAGCCAATCTCCCAAAAGGAAATCCTCCATCAACAAGCCCTCACCAATGTAAATAAGGCTCCCAATGAGCAGTTTGTCCATATGAACAGCTAGCCAAGGCACCTCAAAGAAAAAGTAAAAATAAACCAAGAAAAAGAGTGCATGTGTATGGACTTGTAGCAAATATTCTCATATAAGCCAAACTCTTTCCCACCTCATTTACTAGTACTTACTAGTATTTATTATTTGCACTGCTGTTTCCTATGCTTAAAACACATGCCTCCTCCTCCAATATGGCTGACTGCTCATCCTTCAGAGCTTTTAAATAAAGTTACTTTATCAGAGAGACTTTCTACCCTATATACGTATCACACATTAAAATTATGTATTTCTTTGCGTTTTTTAGTAATCTATTTCTCTCTCTAGAGTGAAAGCTAGGGACTTAAACTTGTATCTGTCTTCACTGTTATATGATCCCAACAACTTACACATAGTAAGCACTCAGTAAATAAGGTGTTACCACAGCACATTACATTGAAGGTCTCGATGAATGAATATAAATGCAGCTCTTATGGTATTTCTTGGAGGAGAACATTTTTATATGCCTCAAAATTATTTTTAATAGCTTTCCTATTCCTTTTTCCAGACTTTCCACTGAAGCTTATACAGCCCTATATAAATCTCTTAGTCTTTGCTTTCCATTTATCAATAAAATAGAAAAACAATTTATTCTTTTAATTAACTTCTGAAAAGTTATTGTACCATTTTAAGTGGATCTTTCAGGTCCCCAAACCTATCTGAAAAGTTAAAATCCAGAACTCAAGAGAAATGGACTAGTAGGCAAGATCCCCTAAATACTTGGCATAATTTGCAAGATTTGTAATTCATCTTCTTCTCACTCAATAGTGTTTTTAGGACATATGGCTTGTTAATTTAGCTCATGTAATATGTAAACTAACCATCAGGAGATAGGACCAAAGATATGGGAGATTATCAAACAAAAAATATCAATGTAAAGCAAAGAAACAGAAGAAAAGCTTTTGAAAAATCTATATATATAAACTTCCCAAAAATAAGTTATTAATTTCTTCAGATTAATTTCCTTAATTTCCTCTTTTGCCTTTTTGTATAACAGGCAAAAATACTGTAATTGCCATAAAGAGAACCTCTAAAAAGAGAAAAGCTGTAGAAAGCAAGTTTAAAAGAGAGATTGGGAATTTGGTTGGTGGCATATTAAGTTTGAGATGCATGGAGATGTCAATTAGACAACTCAATGTACAAATATAGAGTTTAGAAGAGGGGACAGGGCTACAGATGTATATTTGGATATAAATGGTGCTTAAAGTTATTTATATATATATATATATATATATATATATATATATATATATATATATAGACCCAATGCACGAAATTTGTGCAAGAGTAGGCCTTCCTTCCCTCCAGCCACCAGCAGGCACCCGGGACCCGGGCTTCCCTCACAGCCCTGGCTTCAACCGGAAGGATGTCTGGTCTAATTAGCATATTATGCTTTTATTATTATAGATAATAGTGATATAGATGGGAAAAGAATTGACTCTAACACCAACTTTCCACTATGCAACAATATCTATTGAATAAGTACTTGAATAATTAATATACTCCTCAGAATGACTATTTGATTTTATATGAAGTTAAATGTTCATCTTTAACTTTTTATATAAATGCAATAAAGAATTTGAATTGATAGTTAAAAATCATCCCACAAAGAAAACTTCAGGCCCAGATGTCTTCATTTGTGAATTCTATAAAACATTTGTGGAAGGAATAACACTGATTCTACATGAGCCTTTGCAGAAAATTGAAAAGGAGGAAATATTCTTCAACTCATTCTGTGAGATCAACATTACCGTAATGCCAAAACCAGACAAAGACATTATAAGAAAACTACAGAGCACTATCCCTCATAAAAGTAAATTGAAAAAGATATAAACAAAATTTTGGCAAATCATATCTAACAATATACTAAAAGGAAACACATCATGACCAAATCCAAGAATGCAAGGTTGGTATAACAGGTTGGTATAACATTCTAAATCAATCAAGGCAATTCACTGTATTAGTAAACTAACAAAAGAAAAACCATATGATCATCTCAATAGATGCAGAAAAAACATTTGACAAAAGTCAACAGCCATTCCTCATACAGACTCAGCAAACTAGGAATAGAAGAGAACTTCGTCAGCCTGATAAAAAGCATCTACAAATACTCCACAGGAAACATCACACTTAATCTTGAAAGATGGCATGCTTTCCCACTAAGATCAAGAACAAGACAAGGATATCTGCTATCACCATCTTTATTCCACATTGTCCTAGACCAGCGGTTCTCAACTTGTGGGTCGCGACCCCTCTGGCGGTCAAAGGACCCTTTCACAGGAGTCGCCTAAGACCATCCTGCATATCAGATATTTACATTACGATTCATAACAGTAGCAACATTACAGTTATGAAGTAGCAACAAAAATAATTTTATGGTCGGGTCACAACATGAGGAACTGTATTTAAAGGGCCAGAAGGTTGAGAACCACTGTACTAGACATTCTAGCCAGTTAAATAAGGCCAAAAATAAATAACTTCAGAATGAAAAAAAGTAAAACTATCTTTAATATCAGGAAACATGGTCATCTTTGTAGAAAATCCATTGGAATCTTTTAAAAAGCTACTAAAATTAATAAATGAACTTAGCAAGGTTGCAGGATAAAAAACTGTTTTTTTATATACTAGTGATGAACAATTATAAAATAAAATTTCAAAAACAATACTATGTACAATAACAAAAAAATAACAAAAGGTCAGAAATCCACAAAATAGGGCTGAGTAAAATTAGAGACGTAAATAAAGAGCTACTCCTTGTTTACAGGTGGGGAGAATCTTCATTGTTAAGAGGTCAGTTCACTAGATCCAGCCCAAACTCAACAGAAGTAGATTACATAAAGTAAGGAACACCAGGAGAGAGATCATTGGGGGCCATCTTAGAAGTCTGCCTGCCACAGTGACCAATATTATTAATGTAGCCATAATTGAACACCCCTATAATTCCTCTAAAGAGACTCTAGAGACAAACTGCATGGTTTGTTTAAATCCTAGGTCTTCTAATTAATGTGTGATTTTGTCAATCATTTAATTCCCCAGAACCTCAGTTTCCTCATCAAAAAAAAGGAGATAGTAACGGAACTAATCTCATAAAGTTATTATCCTATATAATAAAAGCCTAATATGCTAAGTATCTGACCGTTCGTTCGACTGTTCGACCAGTCGCTATGATGTACACTGACCACCAGGGGCAGACGCTCCAACAGGTAGGTTAGCTTGCTGCTGGGGTCTGATTGATGGGGACTGGGTGAGACAGGCCGGACACGGACACGCAATGGAGCCCTCCCACTGTCTCTCCTCGGCCCCTATCATGCACCAGTGGGATCCCTTGGCCTGACCTGCACCCTCTCCCAATCTGGGACCCCTCAGGGGATGTCGGTGAGCCAGTTTCAGCCCAATCCCCGCAGGCCAGGCCGAGGGACCCCACTGGTGCATGAATCCATGCACTGGGCCTCTAGTGAGGTTATAATGATCAAATGTATGTAAAGCAATTACATATTTGTCATATAATAAGCAACTGCATAAACACACTCATAAAACCATTATAAATACTAAACTTATTCCTCAAAGTTAAGTGTTTATTACCACACATCCTTCTTTGATTTAACTATTTAATGATGCTGTTAGAAACAAAGCACAATTTTAAGGTGTGTACAAACATATTTACTAAATCGCATGCATTTACTCAACCTTAGGCACTAAAGTATTTTCTTATTCCCATTTGTAATTAAAGTTTAACAAGCAAACATAGGTAATGCCTGGGATGATCATAATTCTGTTTTACCTGGTTCTAGTTTGTACCTGTTGTATAGATATCATGTCAATGGTACTCTCTTTCACTCTTAAAAGTATCCTAGATAAGACAAGAAATTATGGTGCCCAAGTCTGTCATGATCATAGATTGGAATGGAAACATCTAGATAAATACATCTAGATGGAGCCAGTGACCAAGCGAAAAGAAAACAAAAAAGAAGAGATCAACCGAAGGACTTGTATGCATGCATATAAGCATAACCAATGGACACAAGACACTGGGGGTAAGGGAGGCCAGGGGATTGTCAAGGGCGGGGGGAAAAAAAAGGAGACATATGTAATACTCTTTGTAATACTTTAAGCAATAAAACAATTTAAAAAAAAAAAAAGAGTGAGGGTAATGGTTAAGAATGACAGAGCCAGAGTGGTAAGAGAATAATAAATTCTTCACAATGTCCAAATACCAAAATGAATTCATCCACAATCTGAATTCAAGATTCCTCTGTGGCCTGTAAACCTAGCATAGTCTTAAAAACTTAGTAATAGCTCATAAAAATTTTAACTGGCATTTCCTTAACGATTAAAAAAAACAACCATAAATGCATACCAAATAAATGTCAATGTACCACATTTAATTTTCTTTTCCTTTGTTTTAATATGTAATCATGAAGCCAATCTATAATTCTGATATTTAAAAAAAAAAAAGAAAACTTGTTTAAATCTATACATTACAGGCCAAGTTTTTAAAAAAAACCATTTTTTATAGTTATTTTTAATCTCCCATCTAAAAACATTAGTTCACTTTGGAAAGTATAATCCCTTTAAATTCCAGCAGCATCAAAGCAAATAGTCATGATCTCTTAAGAGGATAAATATGCTCATTTTAATTAAATGACTAAATTATGTAAGTTGGTATGCAATTTTTGCTTCTGTATTTTGAGATGTAGTTATAGGTCCTATGTATTTTATTAATGAAAAACTGAAAGGGCAATATAATTATGGCAGAGTATCCTATTAACATATAAATTTCTTAAAGATTTGTATCTTGAATTTTCAAGAATTTAGGCTAATAAAAGGAATGAAGTTCTGGTATATGCTACAACCTGAATGAACCTTGAAAACACTATGCAAAGAAGCCAGTCACAAAAGTCTGCATATTACATATCCCATTCATACGAAAAGTCTAGATTAGGCAAACCTATAGAGACAAAAAGTAAATTAGTGATTGGCTAAAACTGGAGCTAGGGTGGGGTAGAGGAAGGGAATGGGGATGACTTCCTTTGGGAATGATGAAAATGTTCTAAAATTAATTATGTTGATGGGTGCACAACTCTGTGAATACACTAACTTCCATTGAATAGTGTACTTTAATTTGAGTAATTTGTATGGCCTGTGAGTTTTATCTCAATAAAGCTATTACAAAAAAAGAATTTAGGTTATAATTCCTATCTGAAATATATACTATTATATATTACTATCATAAAAATAGAAAACATTATTCCAATGCTAGATAGTAGACAAAGCCAGGAAATGTATGCATTAGTGTGTTCATGTTAATTGCTCAACATTGGTGCAAGTACACTTTATGCTATTAAATTCCTAGTGATTTTCAGACTACAATGGATTTCTTTAATATTTTTGCACAAAAATAAATTTTAAAATTGGCTTAACTTTAAATTTGTGGAGGATATTTCCTGAATTCATGAGGAAATATAAACAGTTTTAAAATAATCTGTCAAATAGCAAATTTTTATTCCTAAATAGCTATTAATTTAGTTTCTCAATACAAAGGATAATCTGAGTTTTGTATCAAGTGTAACATTTTAAGTGTATACATACAGTCCTATTTTATCTTCTTAAATTCTGTTTCCAGAGTTTCAAGTACAAAAATATTAATCATTTCTTGACCTAGTTATACAGTGTCACATTCCATTTTTTTTTATTATTGTTAGTTAAGGTATTACAAATGTGTCCTCATCCCCCCCATTAACCCCCAACCTCCCCCCCACACACACACTCATGCACATTCCATTTTTTTTAAAGTTATTATCAAGATGATTTAGGTAAACACTAATAATCATGAGATATTTAAATAAATCTACTCTATATAAGCAATCAGTATGTTACTGCTACTGATATTTCAACTAAAAAAAAATCACAAAAATAAAAGATCGGTTTCATTATTCCACCATTAGTGTTTATTTATTTCATATGGCGATATTTCCATAGATGTATACATTATGGCACTAACTCTGGTATTCAGAGCTACAATGTCAGTTAGTTGATATACCATAGAGAAGTATTCATACATCACTTTAGAAAGTGACATGAAACGGCTCTTTGGTATGGCAAAGTCTTAAGATTCAGTAAAGCCAGCAGAGTGACATCAGCAAGATGATGAAACAGAAGATACCAACCTTCATTCCCCCACAAAAACAATTAGGCTGCAATCGACAAATGAAAAGAACCCTGGGAGGAGGGCTCTAGAGTGCAAGTAAGCACCTACCTACAGCAACATAATGGAGCAAAAATGGAGAATAACTACCCAGAAGGGATCACTGGGGAGGTCGGCTTAGTGGAGATAGCTGATGACAGCTAGGAACAAAGAAAAAGGGCGGGAACCACAAAATAGAGACCATCGTGGTCCTCAGTGGCCTGCTCTGCATCCTGTGCCCCTGAGGGCCTCAACAGCCCTCACCACAGCTGCAAGTTCCGCAGCTGCAGCTTCCACAGGAGGGGACCCCATAGGGCTCCCCAGCTTCCACAGCATGGGCCCCAGCAGCCTGCTCCACAGAGGACCCTGGCTGCTTTCCCATCCAGGTAGCCCACAGCCATCACTGCTCCACAACTGGGAAAGAAGCTGCTGTGGTGGTGCCCTGGGGCGAGGGCTGCCAGCACCTTCCAAACCTGAGCACGCTGACTCCAGAGCCACAGTAGCTCCGCTGACTCCTGCACTCCAAACCTCGGTTCCAAGGCCGCTCTGCATTCACCCATGCTCCAGACGCCAGCCTCGTGGCTGCTCCACACATGCCCGCACCTCACAAACCAGAGCCAACACCATTGCCCGCATCGTGGGTCCAAATGCTGCCGCTGCTCCGTGCATGCCCATGCGTCAGACTCTGTCTTCATAGCCACTTAGTACATACTGCATTTCACATGCCATCACCACTGCAGGGCAACCTGTACACCAGCTCCTAGAGCTGCTGTCACACTGCAGGCACTGGCACTATGTCCCCGGCTCCACCACTCCTCCACGGGTGTCTGCAAGCTGGACCGGGCACCAAGAGGAATCTCCTCCCCAGCTGCATATCACATACCCCACTGGGAGGAAAAGAGACCAGGTGGTCCAACCAACCTTCACTGCTGCTGCAGACAACTGCAGCCTGGGCCTTTGAGAACCCCTGACATCTCCCAACATTACCTTCAGCTGATGGAGATGCATGGAGACCACCCTGCTGGCAGTTTTGAGTTTCCTCAAAAATTTAAAAGTAGAACTGCCATGTGATTTAGCAATCCTACTTACAGGTAACATATCCAGAGGAAGTTAAATCAATAAATTAGTACCTGGAAGAGATGTCTGCACTTCAGAGTTCATTGCAGCACTATTCACTACAGCCAAGATATGAAAACAGCCTAAGTGTCCATCAACAGATGAATGGATAAAGAACATGTGGTGTACTTATGACCCAGCAATTCTACTTCTGGTATTCCAAAAAACCCAAAACACTCATTCAAAAGAACTCCTAATTGGTAGTCACAAAATAGTCATGTGACATAAAGTATAGCATAGGAAATATAGTCAATAATATTGTAATAACTACATATTGTGCCAGGTGGGTACTGGAAATATCAAGGGGAAGACTTTGTAAAATATATCATTGTCTAACCACTATGCTGTTCACCTGAAACTAATACAAAATAATTCTGAATATAAACTGCAATTGAAAAATAAAATTTAAATAAAATTACAATTGTGGCCCTAGTTGGTTTGGCTCCATGGATAGAGTGTCATCCTGCAGACCAAAGGACCCGGTTTGATTTCGGTCAAGGGTATGTACCTTGGTTGCAGGCTCCTCCCTGGCCCAGGCCCTGTGTAGAAGGCAACCAATCGATGTGTTTCTCTCACATCAATGTTTCTCTCTGTCTTTCCCTCTCTCTTCCACTCTCCCTAAAAATCAATGGAAAAATATCCTCGAGTGAGGATTAACAAAAACAAAACAAAAATAAACAAAAACTGCATTTGTGGTAGACAACCTCTGGGGAAAAAAAGAAATGTGTAATATACAGTCTATACATAATAAAATATTATTCAGTTATAACAAGAAGAAAGTCTTATCATTTGCAACAACAGGGATGAACCAGAAGGGCATTATGCTAAATGAAATACACCAAAAGAGTAAGTCAAATACTCTCTGATCTCACTTATATGTGGAATCTTAAAAAAAAAACAAGAGCAAAACAAACAAAACAAAACAAAAAAAACCTCATAGAAACTGAGAATAGAATGATAGTTGCCCAAGGTTGGGGGTGGGGGAAATGTTAGTCAAAGGATACACACTTTTAGTTATAGGATGAATAAATTCTGAGGATCTAATACACAGTATGACTATAGTGACTATAGTTAATAATTCTGTATGTATACTTGAACTTTGCTAAATTAGTAGATGTTAAACAGTCTCACCCCCCAAAAAGAAATAAGAAACGAAGTAACTATGAGGTGATAGTGTGTTAATTAACTTGATTATGGTAATCAGCACAAAATGTATATGTATACCAATTCATCATGTTGCGTACTTTAAATATACACAACTGTATATTTGTCTTTTATACCTCAATTATTTTTAAAAAGATTAGATAAAGTTAGCTGATATAGCCCTAACTGGTTTGGCTCAGCGGATAGAGCGTCGGCCTGCAGACTGAAAGGTCCCAGGTTCGATTCCGGTCAAGGGAATGTACCTTGGTTGCGGGCACAGCCCCAGTGGGGAGTGTGCAGGAGGCAGCTGATCGATGTTTCTCTCTCATCAATGTTCCTAACTCTCTATCCCTCTCCCTTCCTCTCTGTAAAAAAATCAATAAAATATATTTTTTTAAAAAGTTAGCTGATGTATAACACTTATTTTATATATATATATACTTATGTATAAAAATAAATGTATATAAAAATTTAAATATATATATAAAATTTTAATATGCTCTTTGGTGTTAATTCAATATTTTTGATACCATGTAAAATAACAAAAATTTTTTTTACTTTAGTTTCTTTCTGTCTAGTCACAGTGATCTGATAACTTTGCAGCACACAGTTTATTTTACATTTATATCAGTAAAATAAAACAATGAAATTTTATTTGTTAAGAGGAGATAACATCTTGAGCTTTTCTACTCTTTTCCAAAAGTAACTAGTATTATTACCTAAAAAACTATAGTTCCAAATGGTTTTCTGCTTAAAACATTTAAATCCCTAGGACAAAATTAGACCTAGTGGAGATAAACATATCCATTAATTTTTCTTTGGAATTCTCGATAGATACATTATACATTCTCCCTAGTGAGCCGCCATTTCAAGCAAACATAAATCACTATCGTACCTCTAAATGGCGGAGTCCTAGCCCTGAATATGTTAATAAGTGAATTACATAAAACAGTTTTCAACATTACTATAAAATTGTCTATGGGATTCTCATAATTACTTTTACTAAAAGTAGTAGTATGATTTAAACATATTCAATTTCACAAATCAAACATTTATAAGCACTGGTAAAACCTCCAAACAACAACAACAACAACAAAAACCTAAATATTAGAGATGACGGCCATCTCCTTTGGCTAAGTCACTCTGTGGCCCTAATAATTCAAAATTACTTGTAGACTTTTAAATAAAGTAAAAGTTAGTTTGAGACTTCAATAACAATTCAAATCCATTCTATACTGCCCAAAGAGACATATTTCTAACCTCCACTACATAACCAATATAAAATGACATGAGATATCAACCCGCTAAAATACTGTCCTATTAAATCCTGAGATCATTTCTAGTGCTGGTCTGACCATTTCAAGACAAGTTTACAAAGAAAATTTTATGTTCAAATCTCAGGCATCAAAAAAAGCACTAAAAGTTCTTACTGAAGCAAAGGTCTCTGCAGAGGATCAAAAAATATCTGGGCCAATTCAGAGTAACAAGTCAGACAGCCAAATGCAGCCAGTGCAAAGACAGGGTGGCTAACTGCCCAGATGTACTTCACTCCTCAAATACTCACAAATGTGCACTGCTGCTGTAACTCCCGTCATTTGATGCAAAAGTTACAAATCCAATGCTGATACAATAATAAAAATGTGAGCATCAAGAGCCACTGGGCATTGTCTTTGTGATGAGGTAGGGCTTTATAAATATAAATACAGGAGCCAATGTAAATATCTGTAATCATTTTCCTAACCATATTAATAGACATTTTCCTCAAGTAATTTCATTGACATTAATGATAGCTGTATATATTTTTACACAAAGCTTTCTATATTTGCACAATTTCTAAAATATTTTAACTTCTCAAATATATGTGGGAATCATTCCAGATCACAAGATGCCGAGGAATTGCAGAATTTATCAAACTGATATATCAACACATATGAATATAAAACTGTGCCATTTTGTTTTTATTCAACAAGCATGTCATAAACAAATTATTCTGGTTTATGATGTCAGGTAGATGAAGGCAATTAAAGTAAGTCTAACTGTTAAAAAAATAGACTCAGAAACTTTACAACTCTAAGAGAAATTTTTTTTAAGCTAAATTCACTCAAGACTCTGGGTCTAAAGATTCTAATCCCATAGTCTTTCTACTCCCTCCATAGTGTTTGATGTAGAGCCATGAGCACACCAGATGAAGTATATGTTAAATACCGCCTTGCAAATTAAAAGAAACAATCAAAATAACAAGGGCTATTTATTGCATTTAGCTAAGATAGAACAATGCTTCCACTTTGTTTATTGTTCTTTGTTATTTATTGTTTTCAATATTAAATGCTGATTAGAGGTCAAAAGACAAACTTATCTTAAAATGATTTAAGCATACTTCTAGTCAATCATAACTCAAGTATAAAAAATCCAAGACAGCATAATATAATCAAAATAGACAGAAACACCAGGGTTTGAGTCCTGTTTGTTCACTTATTAGCTGAATGATCTTGAGCAACTTAGTATTTTGAACCAGTTTCCCCATTTCTTACATGGGGAAAATAATAACAATATCTACTTCACAGAGTTGTTGGAAAGTAAGGAATAAAATGGATCTGAAAACAGTTTTGTAAAACTGGTTAAGAAACAGATGCAATCATTGGGTTACCATCAAATAATGTTTGCCTGAGAGACAAGCTATTCAACATATAGTATAATAAAGCTTCATATATATATATATATATATATATATATATATATGTATGTATATATATATGTAAAACATATCTTAATTTAAATAGTTTTAATTAAATAAACATTCATCTAAGTAAACAGTGTAACTACTGATGTCCACTCTTTTAACACTTGGAGTTAAGAATAATTAATATATGTTATAACCAAGAGTGATGACATTTTTAGTTTTAAAACATATTTTTCTCATGCTTTTAAAAATCTTGCATTTAGTATGTTCAATTCACAAAGCAAATATGTGCTTCCAATTAAACCCTATGAACAGACCTTAGTAGAAGGTAAGATATTTATTAAATTGCTATCTCAACTAAATCTTCCTTTTTCTTATTTGATGCAAACACAATAACAGTGTAATATATTCTTTCTCAGTGGTGAATAATAAATTACCATTTTACTTTCTCTATATTCATTGCCTAAATAAGGCTTTAGATAGAACCAAATATAGTTACAAAATCAAACACAACAATCAAAGGTAAAATACTTGCAACAAACCATACCTAGTCATAAGAACCGCATTATCGTGGTGGGCAATCCCATTTTCTGGAATGATGTTTCCATCAGTTTGGTGGGAGAGAATGGATTTCTGCCATTTACAGAAGCTATTGAGGGACTTGTCTGCATGGTGGTTTATCTCCAAGTTTGGCTGCAATACAACATGCATACCAGAAATGTTCCAAACAAATTACTAAGGTCAGTTGTTAAAACTTTTGAAGACTAAAGTGGGGCTATAATTAGAAGCAGTGGTTTCTAGGAATACTCTCTTGCCAATTTTTATCTCTGTAATATCTGACCTAGAGCTAATTTAGTGTACTATTAAACAAACATTCTTTCTAGTTCTAGCTTTAAGATAATGTGAATATGTGTGATTATCAGCATATAAAATCAACCAAAACCACTATTAGAAGGTCTGTTGTGCAAATGTTTATTTTTATACTGAAACACACAGCTAATATACATATATAGCTCTAACATGACATAAGAGGTATATTCTTGGAAACTTTAAGTATGCTAATTGTGCTCTAGCTGGTTTGGCTCAGTGGATAGAGCGTCGGCCTGGGGACCGAAAGGTCCCAGGTTCGATTCCGGCCAAGGGCACATGCCCGGGTTGTGGGCTCAATCCCCAGTGGGGGACGTGCAGGAGGCAGCCGATCCATGATTCTCTCTCATCGTGGATGTTTCTGTCTCTCTCTCCCTCTTCCTTCCTCTCTGAAATCAATAAAAATATATTTTTTAAAAAATTTGCTAAATGCTCAGTGCTGAAAATCATATTCAACTAGAACTTCCTAAGAGGAGCAATAATACAATATATTATTTTATAATACATAATTCTATAGCCTGTCAAGATTTTAGATTTATAAACTAACTCATTCTTACCTGATCATCTGTGAGAACAATTAAGCGGACCACTATAATATTCACAACGTTTCCTATGCTGGAATCACGGTAAAGTTTGGCAACCTGACCTCCAGAAAATAAGAAAAGACACAAAGTCAGACAAAAATCATAGGGTGATTAATATTTTTATAGAGTGGCAAAATAATTTTTCATGAATTTAGCTACTATGTATAAAAACAGTTTTCTTTCATCCCATGTCACTTAGAGCAATACCCTCCAGATGCCTCGGTGAAAGGTCCAAGTCTACCTCAAGAAATATTTTCTCCTAAAGATGAATGACAACACAGTGATTAAGAGGATGAGCTGATGTGTCAAGTTAAAGAAAACCTCATAAACAAGTTTTAATATGACCTAATTAATTAAAAAGTCATACTATCTGAAAATAATAAGATCACCTTTAAATGCATTTTCTATGGAACTGAAACATTAGTAAATCATGTCTTTTTCATTTTAGAGGAATAAATTCTTAAAATCATTATTTCCCAATAAAAATCTATGACCTTAGTTAAAAAAAAAAACACACATAACAAAACTATTAAATTAAAATATGATGTAGAGGGATCAAACTTACAATATTCATTACACTCAAAATGTAATGTTCGATGTCTTTGCGGCCATGATAGGACACCATCATTTTGTCTGCCACGACCAATGTCTCCACAAAGCGCTCAATGCTTATTGATCTCCTCGGTCTGTGTGTGCCATTCATTGGTGGTGCAGAAGGAAAAGATGTGTCATTCAGCCACCAAGGGGTGCCACCTATGAGGTCTACAACAGAAACAATTAACTAGTTCAGATAGGCTCATTAATTACATTTATTTATTTATAGGTCTTTCCTTTAGACATGCTTCTCATAAATTCTCTAGCGTATTAAGATTTTTCAAAGTGAGGGGAGGGGATGAGGAAACTCAGTAGTGAGAAAATTAAACTCTTTAAAGTTTTCAAAATAATTATATAAAAAAATTGAACATTCAATTGCTTATGAAAACAAAATAAATCGAATGAATTACTTAATAAAAATATTTTATTAATATTCAACTGCTTGTAAGAACAAAATAAACCAAATGAACTACTTAATAAAAAGAATTTTCAAATAATCATTTCACATTATTCCAGTAAGTGATTACATCATAATACTTTTAAATTTAGAATAGGTATTTTAAAAAATCACTTAAGGTTGTTTAAAAAGCAACTAGAGCACTAATTTTCTAAACAGCCTAAGACAGTTCTGATGAAGAACATTAATGTTGCAAAAGTCTATTCCTAAGATGAGCATTTATTTTTAAAGTAAGATGCTCTTATTAAACTATCTTAATTAGAGCAATTCTAGTACACTAGCTATCTCAATTCTAAAAAGCTGTGAATAAATTTTTCACTTAATTTTGCAGTCTCCAACTATTTATACTGACAGAGTACCCAGAGTATTTCTTTTCCAAAACCTAGAGGTAGAGGCATTAGAATGATTCCAGCATGACTCACTTTAAACTGCATCTCAGTGTGGACTGTGGGTGGCCCACGGTTTTCTAGACATTTGGTTCTTCAGTGCACAGGAAACCTGTTAGTGCTATGGCATTTGTAAATACTTGCCTCATTTATACTCATTTCCACTTAATAAACTTGAGCAGGTACAGGTCCTCTGCATATCTCACTTATATTTCCTTATATACAGAAAATCTTTCGACCCTCCACTTATTGAAAAATTTAGTAAGAAAAAATTAGATTAATTTATATACTTGACAGAAAGTGGTACTTTATCTTTCTAACTTCTTTAACCTTTCCTTTTAAATATGGCTTTGGGAGAAGTTATAAATTTTAAGAAATAAGATGAATATGACCATGAGAAGAATCAGTCAAATATTTTTGAAACTCAGTAAGTTAGCGCCTTGAACTAAGCTTTTGAAATATTATCACAATTAAGATCAGTAGTTCTTAACCAGACATTTCCCAAACTTATTGAATACAAAACACTATTTTCCCCAATAACATCTAATGACATGACATTCTCACAGAATTTAGGGGACTGCTACCATATTCCCATTATTGGGAAGCCAGTGAAGTGTTTGAAGGTGTGTAGTACAGCCAGATCTAGGTGACAGAAAGACAAAGTTGGAGACAGACCAGTTAGAAGCAATTACAGTGTACTAGGCAAGAGACAATGAGGGTATGAACTAAATCAGCTGGTGCTAGGGGTGGTAGAAATGGCTATTGAATGGAACAGATTAAAAGCAAGGACCATTTATGAAACAGTCTCAGTAATGCAGGGGGGGCAGATTGTAGAAGAAAATCTTCCCCAAAAAGAGCAGAATTTCATGATGGCAATTGGACTCATGCCTAAACCATCTAAAATAATAAAAGCATAATATGCTAATTGGACCAGACGACCTTCCGGACGAAGCCGGGACTGTGAGGGAAGCCCGGGTCCTGGGTGCCAGAGGGAAGCCAGAGCAGGCAGCCAGGGAAGGAAGGCCTACTCTTGCACAAATTTCATGCATCGGGCCTCTAGTTAAAAAATAATGATCTGCCTGAGTAAGACCACTTAATGAGATAGGCACTTCAAAAGGGGATGATTTGCATTGGCCAGTTTGGCTCAGTGAATAGAGCATCAGCCTGCAGACTCAATGATCCTGAGTTCGATTCCAGTCAAGGGCACTTACCTCAGTTGCAGGCTTGATCCCTGACCATGGTCAGGGCATGTGCAGGAGGCAACCAATCAATGTGTCTCTCACATTGATGTTTCTCTCTCTGTCTCTCCCCCTCCCTTCCACTCTCTCTAAAAATCAATGGAAAAATATCCTTGGTTTAGGATTAACAACAAAAGAGGATAATTTGACTATTAAAAAATTATAATAAACAACTACATATTTTAATCCTCATTTTTACAAAATTATAGATAGTTGTACTTATAGCCTAACTTTCTTAAACATAAGATAAAATAAACTACTTCCATAATGTTTAGATTCCTTACTCAATACAAAGACCAATTAAATAATTTTTTTATTATTTACTAAGAAATTTTATTTCATGCCCTAAGTGGATTCACTTGAAGTGGCCTTTTTCTAGTACTAATTATTCTGACCAACAAAGGACCTCAGAGATTACTCAAGAAGAGAAAATGCAGAATAAGAACAGTCAGTTGAGGAAAGAACTTTAAAGAACACTTATACTTGAAGCAGAAAATAAGGAGCCCATGAAGGACACAAAAGAAACAAAAGGGTGATGCATTCGCTAATTGCAAGGCAATCCACTCCGTTTTTTACAAATCTACGTATTGAACCCACCCCATTTTTCAATAAAAGTACTTGTTGGAGAATTCTTCTCTGCATTAAGCTGAAATCTACCTTTGAAATACGATGCCCCTAGTTTCAGCTACTATAACTACACGGAAGAACAAATCTAGTCATATATGTGTGTGTGTGTGTGTGTTTTCTTTTAATGCTAGAAACAGTTACCCCAATAATGATAGCTACAATTTAACTGAGTAACTAATGTGTGATAAAAGGAGTGCTCAGAGAGGTTGGGTAATTTGTCCAAAGCTACACCAAAGCCCGTGTTCTTTCTACTATGCTATGCCATGTCCTCTATTGCTCTAAGTTTTCTAATCTTTAGACTGAACAGCCTCCTAATTCCCTAGCTCTAGTCTTGCTCTTCTTTAATTCAGTCTCTAGATGGCTGCCAGAGTAATCTTTATGAAATCCAGAGCTGACCATGTGATTCCTACTGCATAAAACCTTTCAATGGTTTTCCAGCACACTTAGGATAAACAAACTCCTTAACGTGGTTTATAAGGCCTTTGTGATTTGATTTGGCCTCTTCTAATTTCTCCAGTTTCATCACTCACTACCACACCCCCAACTACTAAGAATCTCACCCCTATTTCTCCAACCCACATTCTAATATCCAGTTATATGAACTGTCAATTCCTGGAACATGACATTCTCTCTTCAGATTCAGAACCTTTGTAAATGCTGTTTCCTCTATATGGAACGCTACCAACTGCTCCCTCTACCTTTGCCAGCTACCCTGTCTTACCCCTTGGGCCTCAGTTTAGAAGTCACTTCTTCCATGAAGCCTTCTTTGGCCACTGAAGTTTAGGTGTGTTGCTCCTTCTATATATGTTTACATCCTCGAATACCACCTTAAAACTCTTCAAGTCTTAGTCAAGTGTCTAGGTTCCTGTCACTAGCATAAAAATATCAAGCTAAGCAAACAGCACCGAGTGCTATGAAACACCTGTGCATGAGAACTATAACTACTACCTGGATGAAATAAGGTAGGCTTCTTTCCCCTTCAAAAGTAATAGAATTTTACACCGATTTCTCTTTCAAAGAGATTCCAAGATTGACTTAACACTACTGATAGGTGACATTTTTAAAGAGGACTCTGGACATTATCATTTTAATTACTCAAATTATTATTTGCTTATTATTATTAACCTTGCCAGAAGAAACAGAATGGCAACACAATACAGTATGTCGCTCACTTACCAGAAACCCCACAATGGGAGTGATCATACATATGCCGTTGCTGAAGGGTAGACTTTTTGTAAATTACATGGGGATGGCCATTTTCATAACTAAACTGTTTGGAATCCTCTGTGGTATTCTTTAATGGTTCAATAAAATATTCTTCATCTTCTGTTGCAATAACACCATGCTAACAGAAAAAGAAACAAAGAATTTGCCAAGAAGAAGCATTTGAATATCATCATTACCAAAAGTTAAAAATAAACAGATACCTCTCCAAAAAGGTTAAAACACATGTTAATAAAAATTAAGTAAATTGTCCATACTCAGCAAAACATTATATAAATTTTCCTTTCTTTTAAAAAGGATGTTTAAGTACCTCTACATGTTATGCCCTGTACAAAGCATGACACATACATTATTTCCTCCAATCCTCCTAACAACTCTATGAGGTTGCAGAGATCTCTATGTGCTCACGAAGACTTATTTTCGTTCCAAATTTTGCACACTTAACTACCTCCTCTGTGTTTAGGTATAACTTTGTAAATCAGCTTGGCCAAGAGAAAATGGGCAGTGTTGTACATGACCTTCAGGCCAAGCTCCTGAAAACCTCCCCAGCAGAATTCCCCACTCTCTGTCCAGGAAAAAAAAAAAAAAAAAAAAGACCTAGGGAAGGTGGAAACCAAAAGAGAAAGAACCTGCGTCCCTGAAGGACCTCAGGAAAGCTGTTGAGCATAGACGCTGATACAAGGGAAAAATAAACTTTTATTGTGATAACTGACATTTTAAGGTTTATGTTTCACCAATTAGTATGTCCTTAATTAATACACCTGCCACATATCACTGTTTTGCCATGAAGTAACAGGCTCAAAGGTTAAGAACTTGCTCAATATTATACAGAGGCAAGTGAAGGAGCTGGAAGACACACAAAACTCTGCTCTTATTCACAGTATTAATTGCCTTACACTTAGTTATTGAGCCAAGTCCTACTCAGCTCAGTCACTTCTCTTTAAAACTTTCTCTAGCTCAACTGGAGTAGCTTCCCCCACCCCCCGAGTTCCAACAGAGCTTATTATTTATTTCTAATTTATTTATTTTTAATTAATTCCACACTGCTTTGCTACATCTCAACTCCTGGAGCTGTGTTTCAATGTATTATAGCTTTTCAACTGCATGTTATCTTCCCAAGTATACTAGATGCTTTCTTAAGGCAAAGGGTTCTATCTCCTACTTCTCTGTATCAGTTACAGCCACAGAAAGTGTCCCACATGTATTACACTAAATAAAAAATTGCTAGTTAAAAGAAATGAGATAGTAAAAGTTATCTGCATCAGAAAAGAGACGTTCCATCCCTGTCTAATAGTATTTTCCTAAGTGTGGCACATGAGAGGACTGCTCTTAATCCGACTAATTTACCCTGTAACACTGGATAAAACACAAACTCCCCGGGTATTTCCTCAGCTGGAAAATGAAAGGGTTGGTGTAAATTAGTGGTTTTAAAACAGCACTCTGGGGAGCCCTAAGGGTTCCATGGAAGTGCCCTCAGGGGACTGCCCCAGACAACAAAGAGAGACCTACACAGCTTGGAGTCCTGGGTTTAGGAATCAGCTGTGCTTTTATTCATCTATATATGAAGTTTCCACATAACATTTCACTTGAGAAAAGGGTTTTGCTTCTTTAAAAAGAAGGGGGGGGGGGATTGAAAGCCTCTGGTCCTGATAATCTCTGAAGCCCCTTTGAATCGAAGCCTCTATGATTCTGTTTAAGGAAATTCATGTTGCGTATAATATGCTTGGAAAGAAAGATAAGGCATAGTCAGAACTGCTCTAACTTGGAGATGAAGTTGGCAGCCACCTGTAGGAAGTGAGCTAAGGAATGTAAAAAAAAAAAAAAACACACACCAAAACAAAAAGGCCCTTAGTCACTTCATATTATTTTCACCATTGTTTGCTTTACTTTAAAAATATTAGTCTCTAAATTAAGTGCAAATACTGACAGGAATAGCATAATCTGCCATTAACAAACGCTAATACCTGAGCATGAATTACTTTACCAGGAAGGTTAGCGGTGTGACAGTAAACTGAACACGGTTCCTGTGGGAAGGAGGGGATGTATGAGAAGTCTTGGTAAGAGGAAAGGTAGAAAGTGGGGTCTAGAGTACTAAAGTCATCCTAGACTGTGGGCAAGTCACTCAAGCCAAGAATCTCAGGTTGCTGGGAAAAGAGAGTCACAAGCCTTGTAAGCAGATACAATCTCTAATTTCAAGTATGGAAAGACTACAGAAGAAAATCCAGAGATTTTGTGTGTTCAGTACCCTGTAAGATGTTCACACATATCATCTCATTTCATCGTTGTTATTTTTTTCATTTCATCTTAATAGCTCTTTGAAGTAAGTACTACTCTCAGTTCCTCTGTGCAGATGATAAGCAGAGACGGAGCAAAGTTAAGTCACAAACTCACTTGATAGACTTTGGAGCTGGACTCTTAGCCACTGTACTATAATTCCCTTATCCTCTGAGGGTGGTTTGTGACTTTATTCATTCACCAACTATGTCCGAATGCCTATGATAGGGCAGGTACTGTTCTAGATGGTGGGGATACAATAATGAACAAAACAAAGTTCCAACTCTATCATGGAGCTTACATTCTGGTGGGAGGAGCTAGAAAAAAAAGAATTCATTCATTAGATAAATAAGTGATCAATCAGGTAGTGATAAATGTTAACAAGAAAAATAAAGCAGTGTAAGAGAATAGAAAGTAATTAGAAGTGAGGGAATTACACAAACTATTTAGGATGGTCAGGGTCATCCTCTCCAATAAGGTGACATTGGAACAGAAATGTGAGTAAAGGGTTGTAGTTTAGTCAAATAAATTCCATGAAGAGAAAAAAGGGCAAGGGAATTGAAGGTGGGTTTGGAGGGAAGTGAAGACATGGATTGGGTGGACAATGAAAAGGATTAGTGGGTCGTGTTGGGCATAAAAGGGCTGTCTCTTAGAGTTGAGATACTAGAGACAGTACGGGAAAGATAGAAGAATGGAACCCTTGAAATTGAGACTATGGCAAGTTGCAGATTAAATTCAACTTTGCTACTCTGGGCCTATAACCTTGCAGCTTCATTTAGCCAGAGGAAAGTACACCAAGATGCCAGCTGGTCTCACTTGAATTTCATCATCATAATCTCAACTGTGTCCTTAACGCTTCATGGCAATTATACTATGTTTCTCTGATTTATTCAGTATGCTGCTCTTCTGGGTAAATATTTCATACTTTCTCCTCTCTTCTTAATACCCTAACACCTCATTTTTCCATCTCCTGTCCCAATAAACAACATGGCACAACCTCCTGCAAAGTCCTACAACAACAAACACCCCACCTACCTGAATCTCCTCCATATAATCTATTTTATATCCTTTTATTATGGATGAGCTGCATGTTCTCCTAGCTACGGACAATTATTGTATTTATGCAGATGAGTCCATCCCTTCTGTATCTATCAAGAACATCACTCCAGAAACTTCCCTTCTCTCTATAATCATTCCTGTCAAACAAAACAAAACAAAACCTCTCACCCCCACTTGTGCCTGCAGCAACTGACATTGCTTGCTTTTCTAAAATCATTATCTGTATAGTCTCTTCTCTCATTCCTTCTTAAACCTTTGCCAACAGGTTTTTGCCTCTTTTCCAAACCCCACCATGACTTCACCATAACTGCTTTAGTCAAAGTCACCAACAACCTCCTCACTGATAAATTCAGTGGTTAGTTTTCAGTCCTACTCTTATTTTGACATTTTTCTCTTGAAATACTTTCTTACTTGGCTTCTAGAATATTTGTCTGGTTGTCCTTCAATTTCTTATTCCACTGTTCTTTGCTGGTCTCCTCCTTATCTTTCTGACCTCCTTAACCCATTGGAGTACCCAAAGATTCAGCCCTTAAACCTCTCCTTTATTCTATCTATTCTCCCCACCTAAGCAATTCCATGTAATTTCCTGTCTCTGTCATCTATATATTGATGACTCCCAAATTTGTAAGTTCATAATTCACATCTCTCTTCTGCATATCCAATATGCAATATAACTTCTCAAATTTAACACGTTCAACTGAACTTCTGATATGTACCAACCCCCAAACTATTCTTTCTATAACTTTTCCATCTCAATTAATGCCTGAGTCTTTCTCATGCCATTTGATGACTGCTATATTTTTCCAGTTGTTCAGGCCTCAAGCTTGGAGTTATCATTAATTTTACCCTAGTTGTGTCCTCTAAAATCTAACATCTGGCCTCCAGTTCCCTTTCTAACTTCACCTTCCATCATTCTTCCTCTCTTTCACTTAGCTCTGGCCACGGTATTCTTGCTTTTCCTCAACACTCTAATATCAGACCTTTGTACTTAAAGATTTCCACCTGGAAAAATTATCCCTAAGATGTCAGCATTTCCCTTCCTCATTTCCCTTAAAGTTTTTTTAAATATATTTTTATTGATTTCAGAGAGGAAGGGAGAAGGAGAAAGAGATAGAAACATCAATGATGAGAGGGAATCATTGATTGGCTGCCTCCTACACATCCCCTGCTGGGGATCGAGCCTGCAACCCTGGCATGTGCCCTGACGGGGAATTGAACCGTGACCTTCTGGTTCATAGGTTGATGCTCAACCACTGAGCACACTGGCCAGACTCCCTTAAAGTTTTTACTCAATATTTTTCCACCTCAGAACTTACCATTACACAGCACACTATGATTTTTATTTATTTATCTTATTGTGTATCTCCTTCACTAGAATGCAAGTTAAATGAAGATAGGGACTTTTGTTTTGTTCACTGTTGTACTCATAGCACCTAGAGCAGTGCCTATTAAACGACAGGTATTTATAAGTATTTCATGAATAGATAAATGAGTAATGGAAAAAGTAGAAAGGCAACTGTGGCTATAACAAAATGAATAGAAAGTCTACTGGGGTCACTGGTCTTTTCTAACTAGCTATATAGTCTTCAGTATCTTCAGAGAGATGAAAGAAAATCATGTTTCATGAAACAAACACAATATATAAAGAAAGGAACAACCAAGACAGGAAGCCTTCTTGAAAATTAGAAATATGACTGCTGTAATTTTTAAATCAATTAAAGGGGGAAAAAAGAACGCAAAATTGGGGAAACCTCATTGAACAAAAGAGAAAAAAGATGAAAAAGAGAGATAAGAGAAGCAGAAAACCAATCACAGAAGGGTAAGGAGAGAAACAAGAAAAGAAAATTTTTAAGAAAACATTTTTTAATTTCTCTAACCTAGAAGAAGGCCTTTAAATTGAAAGCACCCATCAAACACCAAGGAGAGATCAGGAAAGAAGACCCACAGCTTACCACATGATTATAAAATTCTTGAAACAGGAAAGAAAAGATCACTTTCACTGAAGAAAAAAATTTTAAGAAAAAAAAAACAAGTATATGTATGCCACCCAAAATGAACCAATGTTATTTTTTAGATCTTTAAGTCTTTTCCTAAGATATAAAACCATATAAACAAATTTAATGCCCCATATTTCCCTTTCCTGATTACATCATCCATGGGTCTGAAGGAAAATGATTTTGAACTTAGACTCTCACATTCAGGTAAATTATTAATCAAACATGAGGACAACATAAAGTCACTTTCAAATAGGCAAGGACTCCGAAATTTTACTTCCCAGGCACCTTTTTTGAGGTAACTACTTGAAGATGTTCTCTAACAAAACCAGAATGTAAACACAGAAAGAGGAAGATGTGTTACTAGCCTAGAAAAAAATAAATCCCAAGATGAGAGATGTGTAGTAACTCAAAAAATTAAGTAACCAGTAAACTCCAAGAAAAGTATCTCCAAAGAAGAATGGGCAAAAGTAGGTTTACAGTTGTTTGTATGGAAAATAATACAATAATTAAATAATAATACAAGAATAAATTCTGTGTTTTGTGTACTCACAACTGTAAACCTACTTTTAACCCACCCTGTATATCACACAATAGATATAAGAACTAAAAAACTGAATATTAATCACTGTGTTAAAACAATCATATATTTTTTTTCCTCAAGAAGACAAAAAAAAAAAGAAACTTCAGAAAAACAAGACCTAGATAAGAAAGCCGTAGTCCTAAACTGTGACATTACTTAAAACAGCTGATAGACTATAATGTTAGAAATCTTTTCTTTTGAATGGTACAAGGGCTATAACACAAACTATGGATAAGGAAATATGACTAGAAACAAACACTATTGATCTCTACATTGAAAACCATTTTTTATAAACAGTTAAAAACAGAATTGGTTACAAGGGGCCTTTGAAAAGTAGGCTCTTTTTTTGTTTGTTTTTACTGTATTTTTATTGATTTCAGAGAGGAAGGGAGAGAGAGATAGAAACATCAATGATGAAAGAGAATCACTGATGGGCTGCCTCCTGCATGCCCCCTACTGGGGATCAAGCCCACAACCCTGGCACATACCCTAGACCAGAATCAAACCCAGGACCCTTCAGTCCAGAGGCTGATGCTCTATCCACTGAGCAAAACCTGCTAGAAAAAAAGTAGGATTTTTTAAAAAAAAACTTCTACACATATTCATTTGATTAAAAATATAACATGATACAAAATAAGAATGAAGACAAGATTACTAAGACTAGTGGGTAAAAGTGTGATGAGGAATAGGATATTTACATAGTATCTGTTCACAAATTCCTTATCAGCTGCCAAGAGGTAAACAGTAACTTCAGTGGACAAACATGGCAGACCTCACCTTAATCAAGTAATCAAAGTTAGTCAACATAGACCATGCAGTTTCAATAGGAAGCAAAGTAAAAAAGAAAGGTGTTAATAAAGAGAGGGAACGAGAACAAGAGACAGAAAGTCTCAATGAGGATGAAGAACAATCAGGTGGCCCTGGCTGGCGTGGCTCAGTTTGTTGGTGCATCCTGTGCACCAAAAGGTCGAAGGTTCAACTCTCAGTCAGGTTTTGGATTCGATCCAGATCAGGGTACATACAGTAGGAACTGATCAATGTTTATCTCTCCCTTTCTCTCTCTATTTCAACTTCCTAAAATATTATAAAATATCTACCATCTAATATATGGTCTTATTAGATGCTAAGGAAGAAAAATTTAATAAAATACAAATCCTCTAAATTTTCTGACCAAATTTATTGTATCTTCAAATTTAATTTATCTTCTCCATTCTCAGTGCCTTAATTTTGTAAAGGCCTTCATTATCTCCTAAATGTTCTAACTCATCTTCACACCTCCAATCACTCCTGTCCCCTCAAATTTCACAATGGAATTAGTGTGTGTTTCTTTCTAAATCTCAAATTTGTTCCTTTCACCACCCTGTTAAAACTATGAATGGCATAATTAATGTTAATGCCAAATTTAGAGGGCTTGATCAATGACTGAGAATGGTACTTTTCTATCATATTTAACAGCAAATGTCATTTAAACATATGAAAGCTTTTAAAACACATAAGTACTTTGGATAATTTATTTTTATTCAAAAAGATAAATCTATTTTGTATATAAAGCCTAACACTGTATACAGAGAAACTAGTGATAAAAGTACTCAATGTTTCTACTTATAGGAATTAACCCCAAATCTTAAAATCTAATCATTTTGACCCACTAACAACTATAGAAAATAGACAATCTGAGCAAATTCTTATTTATACTTATAATGAAAATTTTCCTAAACTGTGTGGTTCCTAATACTCCTTTCCAATTTAGGATTTATTTAACTCCAACTTTAATTATGAATTTTTTATATTAACCTAGAAATAAGAATATGAATGTGATAGAATATAGAAAAAAACAGTTTCTGAAAGTATGACTTGAGCATCAAAATGTTTGTGCTCTTGCCTGGACAGTTTGGCTCAGTGGATAGAGCGTCAGCCTGCAGACTGAAGGGTCTCCGGTTTAATTCCGGTCAAGGGCAAGTACCTCAGTTGCAGGCTCCCAGCCCTGGTCAGGGGGCTTGTGGGAGGCAACCAATCAATGTGTCTCTCCCACTTCCCTCCACTCTCTAAAAATCAATGGGGAAAAAATATCCTTGGTTGAGGATTTAAAAAAAAAAAAAAGTTTGTGCTCTTGGCAGATCCCTCAGATCTGTCTCTTGCTTCAACAGTGTTTGGATGGAACAGACCCAGGGACACCCCTTCTTCCAGCCTCGCACCAGTCACCACCTTCGGAACCACCTCAAGCCATCCTCTCAGCCTCTGAGACCAGCCAATGCCGTTTTTTAACCTAAACTCCTTATTGCCGAACAACATGAGCTCCCAAATTCGTCAGAATTATTCCACCCAGATGGAGACTGCCCTCAGCCACTTGGCCAAGCTGCACCTTCAGGCCTCCTACACCTACCTCTCTCTGGGCTTCTATTTGGACCACCATGTGGCTCTGAAGGGCGGGGCCACTTCCGCAAGTTAGCAGAGAAGAAGCCTGAGGACGCCCAGTGTCTCTTATTAAAGATGCAAAATCAGCTCCGTGGCCGAGTTTTTTTCCAGGACGAGCTGAAGCCGACAAAGATGAGTGGAACAAAACTCAGGACGCCATGGCAGCCGCCCTGGCCTTGGAGAGGAACCTGAACCAGGTCCTTCAGGAGCGGCAGGCCCGGGTTCTACCCGCGCAGACCCTCAGCTCTGCGACTTCCTGGAGAGCCACTTCCGGGGTGAGGAGGTGAAGCTCATCAAGAAGATGGGCAACCACCTGACTCACATCTGCAGGCTGGCCGGCCCCCAGGCTGGGCTGGGCGGGTATCTTTTCGAAAGGCTCACCCTCAGGCACCCTAGGAGCCTTTAGAGCCCAGAGTCCTTTGAGGGGCCCCTCTGGTGTCTGGCTTTTGCCTGAGCCTCTCCCTGAAACCACTAGCCATCCTTTTAACCACCCTCAAGCCCTTTCCCAAGCACCGGACCAAATGGAAATAATAAAGCTTTTTGCAGCCAAAAAAAAATATATATTGTGCTCTTTTACACAAATAGAGCTTTAATGGAACATCTACATTAGCCTGAATATGGTAAAAGCAGTAGAGGAAATATGGGAATATGCTTTGTTTTGCAACCTTGAACTGTGTATTTACCATTAGACTAGAATGGACTCAAATGCCCAGGATAGACCCTACACTCTTGAAATCTAAGTAAAATAAGATTTATAGTCAATCTTCAGATAAATGCAGAAAAATTTTATTTAATAAAGACATATTGGTATAAAAGATTTTGCTTCAAGAATTTATAACCACCCTGGCCAGTCTGGTTCACTTAATTGGAGCACTTGTCCCATATACTGAAGGATGGCGGTTTAGATTCCTGGTCAGGGGACATGCCCACATTTTGGGTTTGCTCCCTGATCAGGGCATGTACAGGAAAGCAATGATCAAAGGCAATCTTTCACATCGATGTTCTCTCTCTCTCTCTCTCTCTCTCTCTCTCTCTCTCTCTCTCTCTTTCTCTCTCTCTCTCCCTCCTCTCTAAAATCAATTTTTTTAAAAAAATTTTTAAAGAATTTATAACCATAAGTAGGTCACACATAATTAAGCTATGCTGACAACCAGAGAAAGACATTATAGAAAGAAACCTAAAGAGGCAATCAGTGTCGTAGTTTCCTGAAATAATACACGCACATACATGTACACATAACCTTAAACTCTTCACCAATGATTGGGTTTTGTTTATGCATGAAAGATACCTTATTTGAACAGAAAAAAACAACAACTTAAATCTAAAATGAAACCTGAGGTTTCATTCATTTTTCTACTAACAATATAGGGTTTTTAATATTGCTCTGACTTTGAAAACTCAATACAAACATTATCAAAAAGACTATCAAAAGCAAAGGCAGCAGCAATAACAAAAATATTTAGATGTTGTATATACATATTTATTAATCTGAGGAAAGACATTTACACTGAGATTTTATATCCCCATAAGAAATTTAAAATTATAACATCACTTACCAACCCAATACAGTTGCTTAAAGCCACTTTGGTTGTACTATGTTGATCTTCCAAGTATCCTGTGTAGTGACAGTTGTCTAAAAAATCATGTTTCCACTGAGGCCCATCTCTCCCCCAGTATTCTACGGTAAAATGTTTGGACACAAAATCCGTGTTGAGAGTCAAGTTTAGGTGAAAGTGCTTGCCATAGGCTGAAAGTTTAAAAAATAACTTAGATGCTGCCTGCTGTGGATCGATAGGGTCCATACTCCGTCTTCTCCTCGAGTGTTTATCATTTTTCACAGTAAAGCTGAGGAAAGCTCCATTTTGGTCAACCCTTATTGGAATAGTTAGCTGGTAGTGTTCTAGGTAAGTCAGGAATTCCTCTTCGTAATCATAAAGCAGAGTATCCAGAAAAAAAACACATGGAAGAAAAGATAATTTAACAGAACAACAAAGTAGCAGTGTAAATAAGAACTATATCAGTTAAAACTATGAACCATCGTGGTGAGTTATGGAAAAAAAATGTTATAGTATACAAAAATAAAAGAGTAAAAGTTTCAAATCTAAAGATGAATTAAGTTTCAATTATTTAATTCCTCAAAATAACATTATTTTAAAAGACTATTTTTATTTTTACAATTTAATTTTAAAAAATGAATTCTAAGGGGAAATTACACAGGAAATATGAATATTTTATATTGAAAGTTAAAACAGTGAAAAACACACATATGCAAAAAAATAGAATTTAGCTCAGATAAAATGTTTGTGAAAGTTATCCAAAGAGTTTATAAAGAATCTCAACAGCCTTGAAGACATTTTTAAAAAATAAATTATCAGCTAGCCACTTTGTGAAACAGTCTGGCAATTCCTCCAAAATTAAACATGGAACTACCATCTGACCCAACAATTCCACTGCTAGGTATACACCCAGAAAAATGAAAACACATATCCACACAAAAACTTGTACATGAATGTTTATGGCAGCATTGTCCATAATAACCAAAAGGAAGAAATAACCCAAATGCCCATCAAATGATGAATAAATGAGTAAAATGTAGTATATTCACTTACATAATGAAATATTATTCTGCAATAAAGGGATACAGTGCTGATACATGCTATGACATGAACGAATCTTCATAATAACTGCCTTCATAATTAAAGTTCATTATCTAACACTATAAAAATATGCTAAGTGAAAGAAACCAGTCACAAAAGATTATATGTTATATGATTTCACTTATATGGAAATATCCAGAATAGGCAAATCTCTAGAGACAGAAGTAGATTAGAGGTTGCCTAGGGCTAGGGGTGTAGAATGGTTTAGAGGGAATTTATGAGTGACTATTAATGGGTACAGGTTTCTTTTTAGGATGATGAAAATATTCTAAAATTGGTTGTAGTTATGGTTATACAACTCTGAATATACTGTAAACCATTTGAATTGAATACTGTAAATGGGTAAATTATATGGTATACCTATTATATCTCAATAAAGCTGTTTTAAAAAGTATCAGAATGACAAAAAATTCAGAGGACTATTAAATATTTTCCTCACTTAGGTGTACTAAATATTACCAATCTACCTTCTTAACTACATCTTCCTTTAGCGGGGTTTACTATCAAGGAAAACCAAATGGCTGCCTGATGCCTTACTGTCTCTACATGGAGCTCACTCACAAATATAAACTCCCATGAAACCATGACCAAATGGAAATAATTTGAAAGATAATATTTATTTTATTTCTCATAAATAAGAGTTCATACCAAATGCTATGGCTTTATTGATCTACTTTGAGATCCACATTTTGTATGTATAGATTTCTAGACATCAATCTATAATAGCCTTGAAAATCTGGTTTCTCAGCACCAAAAAAATGATCTGTTACTATACATTCATGGAAGGGGACTACAAAAAGTCTGCTTTCTCTAATTCTATAAGGATTGGACTGGCTCATGGAAAACAAAATGACATTTCTTCCTGGGTTCTTTCTGTTAAGATGTTTCCTATGATACAAAGTTCAATTCTATGAATGAAAATCATAGGACTCTATGGGTTAGAATTTGAAAAGTTGAACTTCTCACCACTTTTACCTTCTTACCCAGGTTCTAGATCTTAGATCAGAATTCTTAAGTTAGAAAAAGCACTTTTTCACTAAGGGTCCATATTTTAAAAATCTTATATCAGAACTAGAGGCCCAGTGCACAAAAATCATGCACTCGAGGGGGGGGAGGGGCCCCTCAGTCTGGCCTGAGCCCTTTTGCAGTCCAGGAGCCCTTGGGGGATGTCCCACTGACAGCTTAGCACTGCCTCGGAGGCGGGAGAGGCTCCCACCACCGCCACTGCACTTGCCAGCCATGAGCCCGGCTTCTGGCTGAGTGGCGCTCCCCCTGTGGGAGCACACTGACTGCCAGGGGATAGCTCCTGTGTTGAGCATCTGCCCCCTGGTGGTCAGTGCGTGTCATAGCAACCGGTTGTTCTGCTGTTTGGTCAATTTGCATAGTAGCCTTTTATTATATAGGATGTGTCTAGTTTCTTGCTCTTTCATAGTATAAACCTTTGGGTTCCATTTGAACATGACTTTACCTGTACACTCTAGCAATGAATGAACCTATCAATGTTTCGGATTCAGAAGAAGATGCCTGGTCTATATCTTTTGAAAAAGACCAGTCAACTCTAAAATCCACTGGATATTAAATACCAGTGAAACAAGTTAAACAGACTTTTAGAGGCCTTAACATTTATGAAATGTGCACTGAACTGACACTGTAGGCCTCTGCTCCTATCACTGCATATCCCAAAGAAAATGTTCACCCAGACCAAATACTCAGTCCCTTTGATAGTTCAACTGGTAGAGTGCAGGACTGTAGTTGATTAATAGCAATATTTTTTGTCAGTTTCAAAAGCAGGAATCCTACCTTGTGAACTGTATGAGAGCCGGTGGTCACTATGAAATTCCGATGAAGCCATGATGAGGCTCAAAATCCAGGTCAACGTCTTCCACAAAATTTCCATAATTTAGCAAACTGGATGATTTTTTGGAGGGTTACCTATGTGCTAGAGAGTCAATACCACAGCAAATTAGTTATAAGATGGTCCACTGTTTAATAGGTACTTTTTCCCAACATCCTGTACTTTCTTCTATATCTGGATTCATTTTCTCAATCCAAAATGAAAAATTAATGATGGTAAAATGTTCATAAGCAAAAGCATTAGGCTGATTAGTTACTAAAGTATGGCCATTTTTTAACATAGAAAAAGAGGAAAATTTTAAGTTAACTGAAAAATACCCTGAACAGACAGATCTATATTGCCTAATGCTTGCCAAAGGACATGTACTATGAAATAACTTAATATAGTTAAATTAGGCCATTGTTGTTCTTTATAGTCTAAATAAAATTCACAAGACTAAACACAGAGTTAGAAACCAAAATGTTTAGCAGGATAATGTCAAAGCTATTTAATAATCAAAGAACAAATCTGAAGAGAAATAAAAACCCTTTTAAAAAAATACTTTGAAGATAACAATGTATGGGTACAGTGACTAACCTCCTTTTGATAAAAAATAAAAAGTAGGCTGACTTCACAATCAAAGTTCATTTTATGAAAAGGTTAAACAGGATGTGATCCCATTCCTTTACATGCTTTTTAGAACACTCAAATCCACAGATTGAAGTGTGCTTTATGAGGCACCTATCCTTTTTTTCTTACAGACTAGATTTACAAACACATAGTGACATTTAGCCGCTGTCTGAATGCTCAGACAATAACACAAACTAAACTTCTGAAAAGTTTAACCATATTTGCTACAACCCTTGACTTTATCTGGAAGTCTTGTATGACTTATAAGGCAACACATACAAGCCAATGTCAACTACCTAGAATCTAACTGAAAGGAAATGCAATTCATTTTCTGAAAAAAAATAATAATTTTTAAAAATTCATTTCAGGTATCACAACAGATCTCATGTCCCATCTCATGGACTTTCTCTTCAACTTATAACTTCACTCAGAGTCCATGAATTTACATTTTATACAGAAAACTAGTGTACTTGGCTACCTGATTTCCCAACAAAAGAACCGGAAACTATCTCACTAACAGCACAATAGTGACCAAAAAAGGATAAAAAACTAAAAAGTAGTTTTAGTACCCCAAATCAATACTGTTTGGTGCAGAAGCAAGCAGTCCTCACTCACATGGTTTAACAGTTACAGCTGTGCATATAACTGTGTTACAGTCAGTGTCTGATACTCAAAATACTATGCCTGAGCTAGGAGCAAAAGATTAAATTGCTCTAAATAAGATAGCTTCCTACAGCCTGGCTAGTGTGGTTCAGTGGTTAAGTGTTGACCTATGAACCAGGAAGTCACGGTTCAATTCCCCATCAGGGCATATGCCTGGGTTGCAGGCTCGATCCCCAGTTTGGATTGAGCTCCCATCCTCTCTAAAATCAATAAAAACATATATTTTTTTAAAAATATAGCTTACTATAAATATAGAGAACTACACAAAAGATGTTAGAGATTTTCATCCCAGGTCTCTAATATATGGGCTTATCATAATAAATGGTAACATATTTGTTGGTTAAAAAAAATGAATGAGTAAATAAATGAATAAATAAATGGTTGTTACAATCACTTTAGACATATAAGAGGATATTTGTAGTTCATTGGAAAATTATGTGCAATACTTTATTCCCTAGGATGCTAGAAATATCAGCTTTATAACATATAAAACAATCACAACCATTTAAAATTCTTTGTGTCTGTCTCTACAAGTTATTAAACTGCTAAACTTTGGAAAAACTAATTCATTAATCAACAAATATTGTCTTATTATATTTTCAAAAGGATGTTATAATCTTCTCCTTTGAAAAGATTAAGGCAGAATCATTGCTTATAATCTAAGTAACAAAGAAAAAATTCAAGGCAGACTGACATATGCCCTAACGAAATTATGAAAAGGTGTTACAAATCAGATGAGGGAGATGACTTCTGAATCAGCGAAAGATGAGTCAAGGAAAGTTTATTTAAAAAGTAGCCTTTGAGATAGGTCCTAGAAGATGAACAGAATTTCACAAGTCAAATTGCTGGGGGCAATCATTATAAAGAAATAGATTCCACAGAGTCCAAATGGTAAGACAAAAATGGAAAATAGTATTAATAATAATAGTAAGTTTGATTCATATGCAGAAGACTAATAGGTAATATCTAGAAAAGTAGTTTAAGGTCAGATCAAAAATAAGGAGAATTTTAAATATATTACACTTCTCTGAATATTCACAACAATCTTATGCAGGAGGATTAATGTCCCTGTGTGAGGCACACTCCAATAATAGTACTTCCTGATATCCACGCCTTTGTGTAACGCCCTTCCCTCGAGTAATTTGCTTCTAACCACTTGAAGACCTCAATGTGGAGGGGATGTCACTTCCATGATTCGATTACACAAGATTCTAACTTCCACCTTACTGGTAGGCTCTCTCCCTTGTTGAATTGATGAAGCAAGCTGCCATATGGAGCGGCTCCCATGGCAAGGAACTGAGAGCAACTTTCAGATAACCACTCGCAAGGAAACGAGGCTCTCGGTGCAATAGCCTGCAAGAAACTGAATCCTGCCTGCTAATATGTAAGCTTAGAAGCAGATCCCTTCCCAGTTGAGCCTTCTGTGGTAACCCCAGTCCTTGCCAACACCTTCATTGTGCTTCATGAGATACCCTGAATACAAGGTGTATAGTTCAGCCATGCCCAGACTCCTGAACCACAGAAACCCTGAGATAATAAATGTGTGCAATTTTAAGCCACTAAGTTTAGGGGGGGGGGGGGGGGGTGTTGGTTGTTTTTGTTTGTTTGCAGCAATTGCAATGTACAGATAAAGAAATTGAAGCTCATAGTGGTCACAGAATATAGCTAGAAAAAAGCAGAGCCCAGAGTCATACACTGGGCTACTTGGATCTAAAGTCTAAATTCTTTCTATTACATCACACTTCCAGTTTAAGGCACCCTAACTTAAATGTTCAATGGCAGTTGCATACAACCAGTATCAAATAAGATATTCATAAATGGTATAGGTTAATTAATGTGAACAGTTTTAAGCAACCTTATACGCAATTGTTTCATTTCAAAATTATGTACTTCTACTGTGATGGAGGCAAGGCAGCAGGCACTACACAGCCTTTCTTAGGCAAACACCTATACAGAGATTAAGTCACACCATTATTCAAGATCAGTAATGAAAATAATCCAATTCTCTTGACTCCCAACCTACTTAAATACAATCTCAAACTCCATAACAGTTGTTTCATTAAAACTTCCATTCTTCATTTGTTTTCTTTTTTTCAGATCAATTGAGCGCTTCCATAATAATGTCCAACATTAAATGAATCCCTCCTACACTTTAAAAGTAATCTTCTTTTAACGTGTTAATATATAACTAACACATTTCAGTTAGTTTTCTAGTAGTGGTGATAGATTTGTACTGAATCATTCATCCTTTTTTCTCCTATTTACTCGGACTCTAAAACTAATGACAAACTTATACAAACTAATGACAAACAATATAGTTAGCTGGTCTCATTTCTTAGAGTTAACGCCTTTCCCCCTTGAGAAATCTCCTGCTCTTCACAGTTTTGTAACCTCCACTTTTACCATTACTAACACTGTCCTGTATACACCCAAGTTAAGTAAGCCATAGCATTGAGAGGAAAAATATGTAACTACTTGGCCAGAAGTAGACTAACATTGGATTTAAGGATTTGTAGTGAAAAGGGCATTGGTGCATGGCAGAAAGAGCAGAAGCTTTGAGGTTAAACAAACCAGAGCTACAGTCTTGGTTCCACCACTAGCTATCTGGCACATGGACACTCAATAAATTTGGTTTTTCTCTCTCCTTTATTCACTCCAGTCCTCGCTCCCCACTTTTTTTCAAGCCTCCAGTGCCAGTGAAGAAAATTAATAGTAAGTAAATGAGTTGGCTCAAGCTCAACTAATATCAACAACAAACATATCTGACCATATTCAGTCAACTCACAATAAAAATGAATGGGTTAGGGGGGGCTGGGAGAAGAAATCCACAAATCCCTGGGAGCAGGAAAGAAACTTCAAATCAGGGGGATTTCTTAACTTGCATACTCCTACCAGGTACTCCTCTGATTTAGGTACTCTACCTGCAGATACTCTCTAGCCCTAGCTGATCCTCCAACAGAACTCTGTGCCCTGGTACCTAGGGATCTCCTTAGAGACAGGGCTCTTCTTGCCAAGGCTGAGGATCACAGGTGTCTTCCAGCCACTCCATGAGTGAGACAAGCTAAACAGCTGTGGGGCTCTCAGAGCTCCCCGATAGCATCAGCCACGACCCCCTGGATCATGCACCAGGCCTGGCATGGCCTGTGCTGATAGGGGTTGTGCTGGTGGCTATGGTCCTTTCTCTCCTCATTGCACTTGCTACCAAATGCCACCTCTGCCGAAAATACCGCACCAGCTACCAGCACTGCCCACTACCTGAGACAAGAGATAAGAAGGGGATCTGTCCAGAGATGAGTGAAAATGAGGATGAGGATGGCTTCATCAAGGTCAATTGCATTCAGGATAGGGCCTGAGGGCTAGGGACACAGGGTAGCAGGAACCATTTCAACTTCTGATCCCAGATCTTTGGGAACCCCTTGCCCCCCTGACAGCTTAAGAATTGTGAATACTACATGGGAGGCACAAACCTCAGGGGAGGTGGCTAGGGTTTAAGGGTTGACCAGGGTTTGAACAATCCTTCCTTCCCTAACAATAGCCACCAAAGTGACAGTGACCCTCTCTTGCTCAATAACCATCAAGGGCTCCCTGCTATTCTCAGGATAAAACCAATCTAGGGCCTAAACTATGGAACTAAAGCCTCTGTCAGCCTCTTGGTTTCCTTTCTTGCCTTTCCCTGGTATGCTCCCTACTTAACTAATTATTTTATACCAGATGATAACATTTTAGCAGATAAATATCAGAGTGCCAAGTTTCTTACAGGATTTTTTTCCCATCAACAAAGTGGGTAATCTTTAACAAAATGGTTAAAAAACATTTTTCTTTTTAATGAATGAGTTAACTTACTTTCTGACACCTGCTGGAGAAGTTAATCTGCATATCACCAACAACTATGTAGAGACACTAACAGATATAGTTTCCAAAATTGAGACTAACATTAAAGCATTACATAATTGTCCAGAAATTATAATGCATTAACTCTACATTGTATAGCAGAAGCATTATCATGGAAAAGCACAAAGGCTTTGAGTCCTGGCTTGACTCCAAGTTATTTAAACTCTCTGGATCTGTTATCTCATCTATAAAACTGTGATAATGGTATCTACCCCACAAAGACTCATTGAGAGATTAAATTAGATTACATGTGATGTGAAGTGTCCTCGCACTTCACTTTAATGGCTAAACAAATATTAGCCCCTCCCCCCTTCTCCTGGTTATCTGACTCATCATTTTTCAAAGACCTTCCTTGAAAAATAGTTTTATGTTCCTCCTTCCCTCAGAAATGTGGACTAGTTGGAAATGATGATAGAATCAATCAACTGCATTGTATTGTCTTTTGAACAGTAAAGAATTTAGTTCATGATAACCAGGCTTACAATACTGTAAATATGAAAACAAGATTCAAAACTTTTCATTTTATTTTATTTCAAATATGCTTTTTTCCTAATACAAATGCACCAACCAGTGAAGTTAAGGGATCATTTACCTGCATCCATGGATCAAAGCTACTCTAGCTAAACAGAAATAAGAGCAGATAACGTGCACTACAGTAACTGCCTCAGTAGTCTGCCCTGGTTGGAGGGTACTTGTCTTTTTGCTCTATCATCTTTACTTCCCACTCAAGTGATCTGGAGCAGCCAAGGTAATAATTTCCTCTCCTGAACTATTATTATGGAGCTAAAAGAACATGTATAACATCCTTCTCAGCTTCTTTCATCCATCTTAACCCTGGTTATTTATTTTAAGACTGATCTGGTCTTCACAGAGGAAGTAGCAATACTGTGCTCCCTTCAGGTGTTCAGTTTTTATATATGAAAATTAACATTTCATTTTCCATTTAGTCTCTCAAGAAATATTTATTGTCATAAACTATATGCCAAGGACACCACTAGCCTATAAGTACAAAGGTTTCCAGATCATTTATCAACTTTGTAAGATTGGTTTCCAAGGAAAAGTATATTCAAGATGTATCTATCAAGAAAAGTAAATGATCCAAAAGCAAAAATACAAAACATCAGTCTACACAGAGCAGGCCCTAAATTATGTAATGTCCCGAATTACTTTTTTTTCCCAAATGGCAAGTTGGATATACATTATCTGTTATAACTTCTCTCCTGAAAACAAACACCTTTTCTCTTGAGGTTAACTCAAAGTGTTGATAATCAACTAAGTCCTTTGGTATAACCAAGAGAGCAATCAACCTCTTGCCCATTTTCTTCTTCCCCCCAGGAATGTTCCACAAATGTGCCATTTACTCTCCTAACATATTAACTCTCTTTATTCACTCACAAAAGTCACACATAGGATAAGATTTGGCATATATACCCATCCCAAACCACGAGTAGCTACTGGTGGTTGCTAAGGAAATAAAGAGGAAGTGGTAAGAGTAGACAAGAATAGGAATTAATCTCACACGTATTGGCCCCAGGGTAAGTATTAAAATATTTCAGGTTTTGAGGTTAGAGATTTTTCCCCTTGAGAATTATAAAAATATTAATATCAAAACATAGATTTCATTGGCTGCCATTTGTGGCAAATGAATGAATTTGATTTGTTTGAAACCAACTATTTGCTTCTATACACTATTCTTCTAAAAATCCAAAACACCAATGATCACATTTAAGCACTAAATTAATATAAGCCAGAATTGCTGTTACCACTTTGACTAAACACCGGAAAACAATTATCTCCAAAATTAATTTTCTCAATTTCCTTCAACTACACCAGTTTTATTTTGCATTTCCTTCCCTGCATGAATTTGGAGAACTGTCATTCCCACACCTAAGTTTGAGTCTAATCAACATAAGCTAAAAAGAGAAAGAAAAACAAAAGAAAGAAAATTAGCCCAAGATATTTAAACATGAAAGAATATGCTGAAAATCACACTCCAGTGTCTTTCTTCAAAAATCCAAAACACCAGTCCAAATCTAAAAGTTCCAAGCAATGGTTCAGTTTCCCCTTTCCTCTCCCCCCCCCCGCCCCCCCCCCGCCCCCGCCCAGTTCTGTACACCCTCATGCCCCTTCCCCCAACCCCACTTCGCCCAGACAGAGGGTAACAGTCTGAGCTGCCCTGGTTGAGTTGATCCTAAAGTTAACATTCAGCAGCCCATTTCCAGACAGCAGCGCTAAATCTATTTGGATAAAACGCGTGTGACCCAGACAGTTGGCATTTGGCCCAAACGCGTTGCACCGGCAGCTCAAATAAAAACAAGAGTAAGAAACTCACTCTCTTGTTCCCTCTCAGTGCGCTTTCTCACTCTCTCGCTCTCTTTTCTTCTAGTACAACAAGGAAAGAAATTACTAAAGACAGGAATTATAGTACACATTATCAGAAGGCAGCTTTCCAATAACCCCTCCAGCACTCACCCCCAACCCAAATCCCTAAACTTTGATCCCATGTACCATATAAACAGACATACCCCGATATTCAAGGCTCCGGAGGGATATGAGTCTAGCACGTCCCAAGTGGCCAAAAGTAAATCAAAAACACACGCTTCCATCTCTTTGATTAGCCTATTAAGAGCTTAACATATCCTAGAGCATCGGGGCTCCAGCTAGCACATTAATTCTGCCCTCTGAGCCCAGGCATAAACTATGCACTTGTCTGGCTACTTAAGACACTGACATGAAACCATAAAATGCAGGTTTTTCTTTAAGAAAACTGGAAATCAGTTTAAATACACATCATTATTACTTTCCTGATTACTATTTGGTGATGAGTTAAAAGACCACAATAATTATAATTAAGTCATATTTCACAAAACATATTCTATTCTTATAATAAACGTATATATTTTTGCATCATAAAATACTTGCATGACCCAGAATTCTCCAACCCCCGAGTAGTCTGGAGTTAAAAAGATTTCTATCTGTAAAATGAGTTCAGTTAAGCTCACTCATTGCCATTAAAACACATACACACATACACACACACACACACACACACACACACACAGAGCGAGAGAGAGAAAAAGGGTTTTCTACGCGTTATTCGGAAGACAAGCAAACCACACGCTTTAATTTAAAAAAAAAAAAAAGTTTCATTGAATATTGTGAAGTCTTCCTTACCGTTTTCATCTTCAAATTCTGATAAAAAGTAA
The DNA here is from genome assembly GCF_964212035.1 of Myotis nattereri. Lineage (NCBI taxonomy): Eukaryota > Metazoa > Chordata > Mammalia > Chiroptera > Vespertilionidae > Myotis > Myotis nattereri. The sequence goes on from NC_138079.1 coordinate 34,128,716, forward strand.
GTTTCAAACAATAGAGATTGCACTGGACGACTCACGTACTCCCTTCTCCTCTCTTAACTTTTTTTTTTCTGCCCCCCTTTGCAAAGCCACAGCAGTCAGTTAGTTATTCTGCAGCCAGAATAAAACCCTATAGTCTGGCTAACCCGGGTTTTAGAGAACGGACTTTGCGATTTGGCAGAAAAAGAGATGCCTTCAATACAACCAGGTTATCATCCTGAGATGCTGCCTTTGCAAACCCCCTTTTTCTCCCGCACACGCCCCCCACCCGGCCAAAAAAAAAAAAAAAAAAGGAGAGAGAGAGAGAAAGAAAAAAAAGAAAGGAAAGGGAAAAAGAAAGGAAGGGAGAAAAAAAAGACTTATTGGGGGTGGAAAGGGTGCCCTTTCTTCCTGGACGGCTTAGTGCCTTTGCTATGCAAATAACATGTGAAGAGCATCAAAAGGTATCAGGAGAAAAGAAGACAAGAGGAGCAAAGTTTTGTTGAAGTAGGTCTCACTACCGGCCCCCAGCCAACTTTGAATTGCAGCAGAATATTGGCAGCTTTTCCTCGGAGGCAGAGCACTGACGTCAGTGTGCAGATGTGCCGGCGTCGGGTGCGCATGTGTCCTGGGCCGTCACGTGGAGGGGGAGGGGAGGTAGAGGTACAATCGGGGTAACCAACTACCAGCCATTCAGAAGGGCTTAGACAATGTCAACTTTTCCACCCTGTGAATGAGAGAAATCCTGGCCTTTCTAACCTCAATCCCCTACCCCACTCCGCCTCTTCTCCTCCTCCTCCCCTAACCTCTTTTAGAAATTCTAGCCTGGTTTGTGATTAGTTGTTTCTTGGAAAAAGGAAGGGGGAGGGAGAGGATGAATGACTTTAGAGACGAGCTCATGTCACTGTTAAGATCTCTGGTGTCCTCTTCCTTGTATGTTTAAATCCACACAACAAAAATACTAAAAATTGCACATAAACAGTACCTTTGAAGACACTTACAGCAAGTTCACATCAGTGACAGATTTCAAGACTCCGTAACCACATGTGCACAAAATGCCCCTCTCAAAAAGACATCTCTACGAGTTATATTGCCACAGCAAGGGAGTATAGACGAAAGTAAACGAAGACCAGCACATTTTCCATCCGATTACCGACTTCAGGTTATGTGGGGCTTTAAAAGGAAAGGGGAAAAAAAAGTGGGGGAGGAGGGAGCGGGGGAAGAGAAAGAAGCTTGCATTATTTCCAGATGAGGGTGAGACTGGATGGTGTTTTAAAGTGCAACCGGGGAAAGCTACAAGTGGAGTGTATTTTTTTAATTCAGTACATTGAATGAAACCTCAATGACTGCCCAAAAGAAAATAAATCCAAAGTCAGACCCCCAGAAAAGAGGGGGGCGGAGGGGGAGAGAGGACAGGAACCTTGCTGTGATCTAAAGATAAACAAACAAAACCTCAGAACTGGCTCTTCAAGCTTCCCAGTCCCACCCTCCCGCCCTCCACCCCCTCCCTACACACCAGAAGCCAGTCCATACTTTAAGGATAAAACACCACTACAACGTAGCACTTTCACTTTCATTTGCTGGGAGAAAGCCACTGGCATAAACCTGTGGGGGAAATGCCCAAATATGTTTTCCATGTCCTAAGCAAGCAAACAAAGTCTGGCACACTAATCGGAAACAGGAGAGGGAAAAAAAGTGAAAATAGCTCAGGACAAATGCTGTCCTTCAGCGGTGGAATCTGCTGCATCATTTATCTGTTTCTACCGTTGAGTGCAGGATAGGAAGAGGTTTAAGAGTTTCCAAGGTTGGGGGTGGGGGTGGAGGAATTGACGCCTTGAAATTCCAGTCGGTAGTTAACGCCAAGTCAATTTCCGATGGCCAGAACCAGAAAAGGGAATTGGACCGGAGGGAAGGGGGTGGGGAGGAGGACCTTTCTGAAAACAGGCGCTTAAGTTTCAAGCTTCTGCTAACATGATTGCTCATTTGATTTTTTTTTTTCTTCCTACACCGGAGGTAGTAGGTGTAATTCTTCTGGTGAATACATGAATAGTTGGCTAAAAGAAGGCATGAATCAGACTGAGAACGTCCAAGAATTCTTTTTTGAGGGTTGAAAGGGGAAAGCATCTGTCCACAGTCAATAGTCCTCATCTTGACCTTAAATCAGTAGTATTTGGCTCAATGCCATTTAAAACGTAGAAATACGTTCTGTGGCTGGCATTCACAGTTTTAAATAAAGATGGTTCATATAGAAATATAGATATTTGCATTAGCACACAAGAGGTGGCTGATGTCCTAGCAATAATTATAAACGTCAAAAATAAGAAGAGTAGCCACAGAGCTGTTTTTGCATCAAACCCATCCTTTAAATTGTTGTGGACTTGGTCCTTAATTTTTCAAAAACTGGTGGTGGATAAACACAGCCATCACAGAAAACTAAACTTAAGGTGTGAATAGTAATCATTTCTATAAGCTATTTGAAAAATTTTTACTCACCACTAAGACAAACTGCCTAGGAAGTAGCAATATTGTAAAGGAAAGGAGCTTATCCAGTGAGAAGTGGACTTTGACTAATTACTTATTCAAAGAGTGCCATCCTGCGTCTAAACAGAGTAATGAAAATTTCCCAAAAGATTCCTTTTCTCCTCCAAATGACTGTGAATTTAAAAAACAGTATTAGTAAGGGTGAAAAATGATTAGCGAGAGAAATGGATCCATGTGTATGTGTGTATGTGTGTGTTTGCATTTTAATTGCATTACAGAGAATTCCAACACATACAAAAGTAGAAAACTCCAATGTATCCACCATCCAGTTTCAACAAACAAGTTTTGTGGCACACACATTCAAGTAAAATAAAAGGACTAATAAATAACCATTACTACATCACTACTACTCTTAGAAAAATAATTCCTTAATTTCATCAGATTTCAGATTTTCTCAATTGCAAAAAAGGATTTTTTAAAAACTTCCTTTTATTGGAATTAGGATTCATATATTGCATTAGGTTGGTCTCTTGTCTCTTTTTAAAATTTTGTTGTTGTTGTTTTAATCCTCAGCTGAGGATATTTTTCCACTGATTTTTAGCGAGCGTAGAAGAGAGAAGGAAGGATAGAGAGAAACATTGATGTGAGAGAAGCACGTATATTGGTTGCCTCCTGCGTGAGCCCTGACCAGGGCCGGGGCTGGGGAGAAGGCTGCAACCAAGGCACCTGCCCTTGACCAGAATCAAACTCTTTGGTCTTCGGGCCCATGCTCTATCCACTGAACCAAACTGGCTAGGGCCCTTGTCTTTTTTTAAAAAACTTTTTATTGAAGTAGAAAAAGCATACAGAAAAGTGCATAAATATAAAACTTGATGAAAGTGTTCAATCCAATAAATCTTCACAAAGTGTGCCCAAGTAACCATGTAACTCTTTTCATCTATTTCAATCTATCAGTTCTCCCTCATTTATTCTTTAACCTGAAATATAAATGCTAAGTTAATAACTTGTCATCTTAATACTACATATAGCACTTTCATGTGTATGCAAATGTTTTAGTGTAATATCGAGGCATTAGTTCTTAATTTAATCATATGAGACAAATTTAAATTTAACCCTGAATGAATTTCAGTTGCAGTAGAAATTCTTTAAAATTATTTTAACAACCAATCCTTTACTCTTCAAAAACTTTTTCCTATAGCTTTCCTTTTCTCTGTTAAATTATGAAGACAGAGTAGAGTTGATCACAAATCCCCTATTTATACCTACAAAAAGCTATGTGAGTCGTCCTTAGAAGCCTAATAAATCTAAGTGAATAGAGCCCTTTCAGGAAATCAAAGATGGAATAAAAGGAAATTTGAGAGGAAGCAATTTGTATGTATGTATATATGTATGTACACATGTATGTATTAATGTATGTATGTATTTCAGAGACTGAAAAATAGAAGCAATGTCAGAAAAGTTTGAGAGCCAATGAATCGGGACTAAGAAACTTTTAAAGGTAAAAAAGTAGACTTCTAACTTATAATTTTTAATAGATAAGCATGCAAATTTAACTTAATTTTTTAAATAAAAACTAAGGCATTTCTTAAAATTAGACTATACTTGTATTTTAAGAAAAAGAGATGAAGAATTCTGATTTTATGTTTGCTTGGAATTATTAAATTGGAGCAGGTGACTATCTCTAAAGAAGATAAATTTTGAATTCTATATCCCAGACATTAAAATCAGATTCAGCCCTAACCGGTTTGGCTCAGTGGATAGAGCATCAGCCTGCAGACTCAAGGGTCCCAGGTTCGATACCGGTCAAGGGCATGTACCTTGGTTGTGGGCGCATCCCCGGTGAGGGGTGTGCAGGAGGCAGCTGATCGATGTTTCTCTCTCATCAACATTTCTAACTCTCTATCCCTCTCCCTTCCTCTCTGTAAAAAAATCAATAAAATATTTTTTTAAAAAAATCAGATTCAAGCCCTGACTGAGTAGCTCAGTTAGTTAGAACATCATCTCAATATGCCAACGTTATGGTTTTGATCCCCAGTCAGGACAAATACAAGAATCAACCAATGAATGCATAAATTAAGTGGAACAACAGATCAATGTTTCTTTCTCTCTAAAATAAATTTTTAAAAATTAAAATAAATTTAAAAATAGATTCAACACATTAAAACCAAAGTTTATACACTTTCTACACATACATTTTATTCTTTCAGTGAGAATGGATTTGAATTTGATATAGTGAAAACAAATATTTTTTAATCTTTTGAAGGCTCATTGTAGCATTTCTTAAGATGCAAAAGCTCAAAGCATAGAGAAAAAAACTGATAAATTTAACTTAAATTAAAAAGTTAAAAACCACTAAAAAGTAAAATACAAGCTAGAGATTAGGAGAATTTGCAACACATGTAAGTGAAATATAACAAATATCTAGAATATTGAAAGAACTATCACAAATCTATAAGACTGTCAACATAAGAAACTAAGAAACATATCCACTTACCTGTAGAGTATTTTTATGAGTTTCGTTGAGCCAAACTGAAGACAGTTGCCAGGGAGCAAAATCTCAATGAATTGAGAAAATGCTCCGGAGAATGGGAGTTTTGCAGCTTATTTTATACATTAGAATAAAAGGAGAAGACGTAAGAAGTGTTATATGCAGTCCATTGGTGGTAGATTAGGGAGGCGGGAGAAAGCAAAGCGTGGAAATCTCTGGGATTGGATAGAAAGCGAAATGGAGAGACACGCACTTCTTTTACATTGGTGGATACAGTATTAGTTAATAATTGACCTTTACAGCCCATAGAAATGGTATGCGTGGCCTGAGATAGCAATGCGAGATTCTGTGGTCTTGTGCTCTAGCGCAGGTCTGGAAAAGAAGATGACTCTGACATTTCAAAAGTATGTTGTCTTAGACGCAAAAAGACAATTGACAGGCGCACTTAGGTAAAGACTGACCTTTGTCAAGGAAGCTACAGGCTTAGGACATGACTACCCACCGTGTCTGGCCTTTAGCTAGGAATTTGCATGTTCAGACCATTTTATTTGGTTACTTTTGGTTTCTGAGTTTGTAAGTCCCGCTACACAGGCCTCCCCTGAGCTAGTCAGGTTTGGTAGATGGCCTCTATTTCATCCGCAAAAGAGAGAGACCAAAAAAATTAAAAATAGGAAAATGGCATGAATAGAAAAGTCACAGGAGAAAAAAAAAGCTAAGGACCAATAAATGACTAAGGGAGTGTTCAATCTTGCTAGCAATCATTGAAACGGAAATGTTTCTCTTTCATTAGAGTGCTAAGACTGTGAAAATTTAATAATATCAAGTGTTTGGGAGAATAGAGCAAACTGGACATCGGATATACTATTGATGGAAGTACAAATTAAGTGCAAACACCATGGAGAGCAATTTGGCAATATCTAATAAAGAGGAAGATGTGCTAGTCTTTGACCTGGCCTTGCATTTTTAAGTATATAACCTTAAGAAGTTCTTGCACATGGGAATCCCCATTTATAATTACAACAACACAATTTGTCGCAGTGAATAATTGGAAACCACCTAAATGATCACCAATGGGAAAATAAATTGTAATCTATTCCTACAATAGAATTTTACATGATAAATGATGAGCTATATAAAGGTATCAATGTGGATAAATTATATAACATTGAGTTGAAATGCTACAATAGGACACATTACAATTCATATTGGGGTAGGATGTATATAATATACCATTTATATAAATTTTTAATGCTTCACCAAATATATATCTCAAACTTTAAAAAGTGTGCACAGGAGGACATGAGATCTTAAAAATCGCAGCTACCTGGGAGGGGGGCAAGAGAAACAAATGGGGTTAAGGACGAGCACAAAGTGGTCATCAACTAAATCTGTAAAATTTTGTTTGAAAAACAGAACCGGAATTATTATTTTTAAATGTTTAACATCTGCTCATTCAGGGTATCTAGTGTAAATGGTGTCGACTTAAGAAACGTCCAAACACGTAGAGAATTTTTATGAGTTTATTTGAGCCAAAACCGATGCCAATTGCTGGGAAGCAAGATCTCCAATGCTCCAGAGAATAACAGTTTTAGCTTTTCAAATTAAAGGGGGGAGTAAGGAAGATTACATGAAGGTGGGAGAAAGCAAAGATGAGATTACAGACTAGTTAACAAGATTATGTGCTCTTTTGAGTGTGGTTGCTGAAGGATCTGCAGAAGCATTTCAAAAAAATGTGTCAACCTAGCAGTATAGAAACAATGGACAGGGCTTGCTTAAGGCAAAGATAAAACTTTTGCTAAAGAAGTTACAGGCTTGGAGCATGACTACCCCATGACCTGCCCAGTTAGGAATTTATGATCACATCATCCTGTGAGTTTATTTTCAATAGAATCCCTATTTTGTCCCATATTTTAATCTCTGTGTAGTTGGAATTAATACAACTTTACAAAAATGAAAGAAAAAAAAAGATTACTGTTGCCTTAGCCGGTTTGGCTCAGTGGATAAAGTGTCAGCCTATTACTGAAGGGTCCAGGGTTTGTTTCCAGTCAAGGCCACATTCCCAGGTTGTGGGCTCAATCCCCAGTAGGGGGCATGCAGGAGGCAGACAATCAGTGATTCTCTCTTATCATTGATGTTTCTATCTCTCTCTCCCTCTCCTTTTGTCTCTGAAACCAATAAAAATATATTTAAAAAAATAAGATTACTGTAATTTGTTATTACAATTTATCTGGAAATTTCAGAAAGACTTTCATACTTTAAATTTGCAATTATCAATATAATGATATATTATGGATGAGCAAAGCTAACTGAAATTCTGTATATGATTTATCATATTTCAGTCTTTCATTTACCACAGAGAGTGACAAAAAAAAATAGTTTCATTTTAACCTCTCTTTCCTTACCTATTTTCTTTTTAGAGTGGTATAATCAATGGTTTATAACTATATTATAAAAATATCTAACATTCAAAAAGAAGGAAGAGCCTTAACCGGTTTGGCTCAGTGGATAGAGCCTCGGCCTGCAGACTGAAGGGTCCCAGGTTTGATTCCAGTCAAGAGCATGTACGTTGGTTGCGGGCACATCCCCGGTGGAGGGTGTGCAGGAGGCAGCTGATCAATGTTGTTTCTCTCTCATCGATGTTTCTAACTCTCTATCCCTCTCCCTTCCTCTCTGTAAAAAAATCAACAAAATATATTATTTTTAAAAAGGAAGAGAAAATGAAGTTACAGCTAACAGCAAAGACCCTGACATACTACTAATAATCACCTACTCTTTAGCATTGTGCAAAGGACTAAGAAGTATAAAAAAATAAGACAAAGTTCCTTGCCTCCATACATTTACGAATTGGAAACAAGATGAAAGTGTGATGAGGGAAAATGCAGTAAGTTATATAATTTAGCAACATACATTGAAGTGTAGTGGGATTCAAATAATAGAGACTTCAGTGAAGTCTAAATAATTTTTCTGACATCCATGTTGCCAATCTCTCTTCGTCAATTTTGTGGTTCTTATTTGAGTTCCCAGCAACATTCAATTTAGTTGATTACTCCCAACTTCTAGGAATGCTGTGTTTTCTTCCCTTGAGCTCTGTGACACTAGACTCTTCCTAGTTCCCCTCCTAACCCAATGTTCCTTCTTCCTTCTCTACTCAGTCACTAGGTTGTGTGTTAGATACCTAGTCAGCACACATACAAGAATCAACCATTGAATGCACAAATAAGTGGAACAACAAATCAATGTTTCTCTCCCCCTTTCTCTCTAAAACCAATCAATAAAAAGAAACTAAAATGAAAATAATAAAAGGCCCAGGGGTTGGTTCTGATAGCCACTCTATTCTCTGTCAACTGATTTTTCCTTTGATTAATGTATCCTTTTCATAGTTTTGAAGAACATCTATATGCCAATGACTCCTCTAAATTTCTGCTTGAGTGTGTGTAATATGCAACACAAACTTCATGTGACCTAAACATAATTCAACCTGTTTCTCCATCTTTTCCATTTGGTAAACGCAATCCCAATTCACCAAGTCCCTACCCACTGTACCTTCTTCAGTTCACTTTTTAGTTTTCTTAACATGTGTTTTATAAATACTGAGCAAACTTTTTAGCTGTATGTAGCAGGAGGGAGAAGTGTGTCTATTCCAGTTTTAGTTGGAAACTAGAATTCGTCTCTGCTATAGTCTGAATGCTTGTACCCCCAATTCATATATTGAATTCCTAATGCCTAATGTAATGGGTATTAGGAGGCGGGGCTTTAGAAAGGTGCTTAGGTTATTAGGTGGAACCCTTAGAACTTGGATTAGTGTTCTTATAAAAGAGACCGTAAGCAATCCCTCATGCTGTACACGATTGGAGTGAGAAGGTAACAGCTATGAACCAGGAAGAAGGCCCTCACCTGACTACGTTGGCACCCTGATCTCAAGACTTCCAGCCTCCAGAACTGTGAGAAATAAATTTCTGTTGTTTATAAGTTACCGAGTTGGGATTATTTTGTTATAGAAGCCCAAACAGTCTAACAAACTCTCTCTCCTTTATTTTTACATTTTCAAGAAATTTGTTTTTTATTGTTAAGTATCTCTAAAGTCATTTTATCAATATAATTTTGAGATGTAGATCTTCTACTTATTAATTTTTTGGGCACTCTATATACGTTTCATATTTGAGTTCTTTGTTGACTATCGATAGTAAATACTTTCTCCAATTCTATAGTTTTCTTCTCTAAATGTGTTTTCCTTTTTTATAAACAGAAATTCTTTAAAAAAAATTTTTTTTAAAATATATAGTCCATTTTAACGTTTTTCTATTTTATGTTTAGGGAACTTTGTAGTCTCTTAAAGAGATTTTTTTGCTCACTTTTTAAAAAATATTTTTTCATTGATTTTGAGAGGGAGAAAGAGAGAGAGAGAGAGACCAATGTAAGAGAGAAACATGATTAGTTGCCCCCTGTATGCACCCTGAATGGGAATCAAACCTGAAACCTGAGCGTTGCCCTGACCTTTTGGTGCACGGGATGATGCTCAACCAACTGAGCCAGGACTTTGCTTACTTTTTATAATTCTTTTCCTTACAAAAAAGCAAAACCCAAACAAACAATAAACCCATTGGTTTCTTTATAATATGTAACTGTCGTAGAGCGAAAACAACCCTTTCCCTGCTGCCATTACACAGTAAGAATGCATATCATGCTCCATAATCAAAACAAACATGTTATATCCTAAAATAAGCAAAAAAAAATTAGATAGGAAATCCTATCTCACCTTCAAAACACCATATTTCCCACAAGTTAGCTTCCTACCAAATATTTATTCTTTACCTCTGCAATACTGATGTCTAAAAATACATTACAACTTATATGTGCATATGATAATGATGTGGAAAATAATGGAACCAGAAATGTTAATAGGGATGTACAACCACAAAAAAAAAACACAGGATAAAACTAAACAAGGTCCATTCAACTGGTTTAAATTTTCAACCAAATAGAGATTTAAATTCTTCTAAATCAATCCATGTGCACACATTAACCAATAACAAAGTTAAATATGTTTTGTGGCAAGCTAAAACAAATATTTGTTTTTAGGTTAGGCTAACATCACCATCTGGTGTGGGAAAGCTAGACTGTGGTATTCCTTTCAGGCATTTTGCATTATCATATTTAAGAACTGGTAAAATAAAAACAAATTCTAAGTCTGAATAGATTTCAGTGATTTCCTTAAATCCATGACAAGTGAAAATACATATAGATCCTCAGAACTTGAAACATTTTCTCCAACATACTCAAAACCACAAAAAGGTTCAAGGATGGAAGCTTAGATGGAATACAAATCAAGACTAATTCTACTGCGATTTACTTTGTTTATGATTGATCTCAAAAGTGGGCAGATCATCTTGCTAAGAAGCCTGGGTTAATGAATTAAAGCAGCGGTTCTCAACCTGTGGGTCGCGACCCCTTTGGGGGTTGAACGACCCTTTCATAGGGATCACCTAAAACCATCGGAAAACACATATATAATTACATATTGTTTTTGTGATTAATCACTATGCTGTAATTATGTTCAATTTGTAACAATGAAATTGGGGGTCACCACATGAGGAACTGTATTAAAGGGTCGCGGCATTAGGAAAGTTGAGAATCACTGAATTAAAGATGAAATAATAGTCTTCTTTAGAGCCTTATACAAGACACTGTAGTAAAATGATCCTAATCTGGAGATTTATCAGTAAAATGTGAAATGAAGACTTGCCAAATAAATTGTTTATTGCCTTTATCTCATTCTTTCTGTAATTTGTAACACAGAGGTACACGGACAATCACACCACCTGTTCTGGAGAATCATTGTCAGGCTTATTCTGCCAGAACCATTTCTTCTTTCTGCAGTCACTGAAATGAATAAAAAGTTGCTTATTTCTTTGACTCCCAACTGGAGTATTCTAGGAAGGTCAATGTCATCTTCCTGTAAAAGAACTTCAATTCATTAAAATATAGTAGTATTTGTATTTTCTATAGAAGAGACATGAAGGGTACTGTAACCATGTAGAAACTTCCTTTCTTTAATATGACCTTTCTTCCCTTTTTTTATTTAAACTGGCCTCACTAGCACCCTGACTCACCTGCCTCCTTCTCCCTTGCATGTCACTCCCTTAATCATTAAGCCCTCAGGGCAATGAGGTTCTGATCAGCATCAAATACTCTTAGAAACAAAGCCTCGGAACTGTTGGCCAGAGACAACAAAACTAGCCCTAACATCTAGGCCTCAGTTATGTTCAGCTCCAGGGCCAAAAGAGTGACAAAAGCAGATAAAGCGATGCCATGGCTGACATTAGGACCAAATGCCATGATCAACTACCCTGTACCCTAGCACCAACCAATCAGTAGAGACCACAACCCTAACTCCCTTAAATCACCTGATTAATGATCCCCCCGCCCCTCCTTATAACCCATCCCCTGGAAGCCATTGGGGAGCCAGGTCCTCGAGCATTAGCTCACTGTGGGCATGGGCCACTTCCTCAAGTAAAACCCTTTCTTTCTTTGCTGCAAGCTCCTGTGCATGTCTTTCTTTTTTTAAAATTTATCTTTATTGTTGAGAGTTATTACACATGCCTGGGTTGCGGGTTTGGTCCCTGGGGGGGGGGGGGGGTGAGGGGGAGGGCGGCGAGCAGGAGGCAGCCAATCAATGATTCCCTCTCATCATTGATGTTTCTAGTTCTCTTTTTCTGAAATAAAACAACAACAAAAAAGAGCCTATATGGTTTCGGGGACTGATATTGTGTAAGCCACTCAGAGAGCTTCCTTGAACTGGTGTCAGGACTTTCATTATGGATGTTCAGGCTGTAGGAATCTGTCAGATTGTCATGGCTTCCCTTCATTCCAACAAAAATGAAGCTCTGAAACTTTCATATAGGTGTCTTCCTGACTGGCAGCCTTAAAGACTCAGAGCCTAACTGTGATGTGCTCTAATACTGAGTACACATATCCTGGCCTACTGCTTCATCTACCATTGCTGTGGTTCCTGCTCGTAAATGAATTCCTAGAATGCCCCCTCTAAGACACAGGGAAAATGAGCTAATCCTCCCTCTTGATTGAAACTGGACACATTCTTTCTACTTTTTTTACTTAAACTGGCCTCACCCAGCACCCTGTTTCCTTCTCCCTACCATGTCCACTCCCTTAATCATTAAGTCCTCAGGAGAAGAGGTTCTAGTCAGTATCAAATAATCTTAGGAACAAAACCTCGAGTCTGTAGGCTACAGAGACAGTTTTGTCAAACTAGAGATAACGTCTAGGTCTCAGCTGTTTCAGCTCCAGACCCAGAGAAGTGGCGAAATCAGGTGAAGCGATGCCGTTTTTGATGTCAAGACCAGATGCACTGGTCAACTACTCCCTACCCTAGTACCAATCAGTAGAGATCATGACCCTAAATCCCTTAGTCACAACGATTAATAACCTGAAAGCCACTGATTAGTCGGATCTCTGAGCACTAGCTCACCTGTGACTCCGGGACACTTCCTGAACTAATTACCCCTTACTTTTTTTGCTGCAAGCTCCTGTGCATGTCTTACTGGGCTGTGATGTGTCCGGGCAAGTGAACCCATTTAGTCCAGTAACAATACCGAGTGAGTTTTGAATTCTATAATTTAGCTTGCATGAGCCCTATATTATCTTCCTATCAAAAAGTGCATTTATTTTATAAAAATATCATACCACATCACCAAAAGCTAAATATTTTTAGGTAAGAGAATTTTATTTACAGAAACGTCACAAAGATAAACAAAATTTTATTAACACAATTTTGTTAGTAATAATGAACAGACGAATGGTTTAATATATATCACTTGATATGTGATATACATTAAAAGAGTTTTCTACTTTTATCCATTTGTGTGTGTTTTTTATATTTCAATTTTTAACAAATCTAGAAATAAGGCAGTATACATGAGGCATATTTACTAAATACTTTTAAATTATGCTTCCTTCTACATATACCAAGTGAATTTTAAAACCATCTGCATATTAAATGGCCTTTTTATTATAATCCCTAAATTTAACAGAGTTAAGCAACAAACAGAACTCAAAATGCATAAAAGAAACTGTCATAAATTTTTCAAAAATTATGGCTCAAGCAATATCACAAATTAACTAAGAATTTTCCAAATATCGCTGTAAGAGGTACATTAAATGTTTTATAATTAAGTCTAGAATATTTTTACTTGTATCCTTGTCCATCAACTTGAACACACCATCTGTAAACAAATAGTACATGGCAGCACCTGTCATTTTAAGGATAGAAGGAATATGAACTACGTGCTTTCATATGCATATTATTTTCTTTATCCAAGTAACACTCAGTGTTTCCATTTATCCGTGAGTGACAAGATTCTTTAAGTACTTGTGGAAAACAGACCATTCTTTACTGATGGAAAGCTTCCAGTCTTATTCGGCTTGGATCTTCTGGGTGTCTCAAAGCAATTCCATTACGAAGGAGCAGCTCAATATAAGGTGGCCAAAAAGAATCACTAATTTTGACATATGGATCATGTGGAACATCAAACAATCTATTTAAAAGAATCTAGGAAAAGATATTATTTTAAGGAATGTGGAAAAGAAAATGCATCATTTATACAAATACTAAGTGCCGTAGCAATAAAGTAAAACTATACAATTCTCATCTCATCACACTTCATAATATCAATATCTCAATTATTGAAATAAAATTTTCATCTATCATTAACTTTAGCTATTTCAAGTACATATCTGAGGGGCATAAATCTTTTGATCTCACTTAGGTATGATGATAATAGAATTAAATATTATTCCTATTTTAAAGCAATTACTTATTTTAATATACTTAAAATCCTTCTTTTCATTGCTAATTCTAGTAGATGCTAGAAATAATTAAATGATAAAAATTCAACTTTAAAATGAACATGTATACTCTTTTATTTTTTGCTAAATTTCAGTTTATATATTGTTTACTTTTATCATTGATAATGTAAGTTGGAGACAAAAAATGGTTTCTAATTCTAAATTTTAGATGAGATCTCAGGGTATACTATTGGAAAATTACACATGTATTACCCAGTTAATCACTGCTAATATCAGCCACGTATATGACAACTTTTGTTTAAAAAAAAAAAAAAAGTTAAGTCATCCATAAGAAACAGTAGTTTCTTAGTTTCAGTATAAACTGGAATAATTAGAAATATATTAAAATTTTCTAATATAACTTGATATATGATACACAAAAATGGGTATCATATGAATCTAATAAATATTTGTATTTTGCCTTTTCTTTTCTTTTTTTTTTTTTTGCATTTTGCTTTCAGAGCAATAATATTCTTTATTAAGATATCTTGAGGCACCAAAACTATTTAACTGGGTAAAAATGGAGACTTGAGCATCCAATTCATAAAATTACAATGAAACAGAAGACCAAACTAAGATGGCGGCATAGATAAACACCGGGAAATAGTCGCCTCCCACAGCAATTGAAAATTATACCAAAGGACGGAGCAAACATCGTCCAGAACAACAGGAAGGCTGGCTGAGTGTAATTTCTACAACTAGAAGAAAAGAAAAGCACGCTGAGAGCCAGAGGAGCTGCGGAGGCTGAGTGCAGAGGTACGGCGGCGGCTCGCGCGCGCGGAAAAGGGGGTGGCACCTGAGGACGCGGCTGTCTTTTTGAATCACAAGCTCCCGACTGCTCTGAACTCCGGTTCTGAGAAGTCTCTGGGGACCCAGGACACATACGGGGAGAGGCTGCTCTCTCAGGCGGCAGCGGGCGAACTTGAGGGCGGATTTCCCTCAGAGGTGCTTGCAGCCATTACCGGGACACTGAGACGCGCGACTCCGGGCGCGGAGAATCAGCCATTGCTTCTTTCTGCGCCCTTTGACTCCCTGAGACCCCGCCCCACCCAGGCTGCGGCAGAGGCTTTTGCATGTGAATGCCCCGGCCCTTTGCAACCTGATAATTACCTAACTGCAGCCGGGCCAGCCAGACCCGGAACTGCCAAGAGAAGGCCCAAGGCCCCGCAGCGGCTTGCATTGCTTCACAGCTGAACCTCTTCGTGGCCCGGCTGTGAGGCCTCAGGCAGGGGCTGAATTAGCACCTCCTTAGATCCAGGAGCCACTGTACCCAGTGGTCAGAGGGGGACCATTCTCCCACTTCAGACACAGCTGCTTCCCACAGCCAATTGGCCTGGAGGTCAATTCCTCCCAGTGATCCTACAACAACCAAGGCACCAAGAGTGCACCAAGAGTGTCCACCACAGGTAACTGGGGAGGCTGAGCCACTGGGCCCTACAGGACACCTGGCGCGCAGGGCCACTCTATCAACACAGGGAAGCAGCCAAAATGCGGAGACAGAGAAACAGGTCACAATTGTCAGAAACGGAGGAGGACAGACGACTGGATATAGAGTTCAAGGCCACGTTTATAAGGTTTTTCAAGAACTTTATGGAAACCGCCGATAAATTTAATGAATCCCTCAAGGAGTATAGTGAGACCATGGAGGACATGAAAAAGGACCAACTAGAAATTAAGCATACACTGACTGAAATAAAGAATATTTTACAGAGATCCAACAGCAGACAAGAGGATCCCAAGAATCAAGTCAAAGATTTGAAATACAAAGAAACAAAAAATACCCAACCGAAAAAGAAAAAAGAAAAGAGATTCAAAAAGTATGAAGATAGTGTAAGGAACCTCTGGGACAACTTCAAGCGTACCAACATCAGAATTATAGGGGTACCAGAAGGAGAGAGAGGGCAAGATATTGAAAACCTTTTTGAAGAAATAATGACAGAAAACTTCCCCCACCTGGTGAAAGAAATGGACCTACAAGTCCAAGAAGCGCAGAGAACCCCAAACAAAAGGAATCCAAAGAGGACCACACCAAGACACATCATAATTAAAATGCCAAGAGCAAAAGATAAAGAGAGAATCTTAAAAGCAGCAAGAGAAAGACAGTCAGTTACCTACAAGGGAGTACCCATCCGACTGTCAGCTGATTTCTCAACAGAAACCATGCAGGCCAGAAGAGAGTGGCAAGAAATATTCAAAGTGATGAATACCAAGAACCTACAACCAAGATTACTTTATCCAGCAAAGTTATCATTCAGAATTGAAGGTCAGATAAAGAGCTTCACAGATAAGGAAAAGCTAAAGGAGTTCATCACCACCAAACCAGCATTATATGAAATGCTGAAAGGTATTCTTTAAGAAGAGGAAGAAGAAAAAGGAACTCTTACCATTTGCCACAGCATGGATGGAACTGGAGAGCGGATAAATACCACAGGATCTCACTTATTAGTGGAATATAATGAACAACATAAACTGATGAACAAGGACTGATCCAGAGACGGAGAGGCTTTGATTGGACTGTCGGGCCTTGGAGGGAAGGTAGGGGAGGGTGGGGGCAAGGGGGAAGGATCAACCAAAGGACTTATATGCAAGCATATAGGACTAACCAATGGACACGGACAATGGGGGCGTGAGGGGATGAGGGGGGGGGTACAGGGTACACATATATAATATTTTAATCAATAATAAAAAAAAATTACAATGAAACAAATTTAATGATATCACTCTTTCTCAACTTGCCAATTAATTTAAGAAGACACACTAACCCTAGCCAGTTTGACTCGGCTCAGTGGATAAAGTGTCAGCCTGTGGACCGAAGGGTCCCAGGTTCGATTCTGGTCAAGGGCACATGCTTGGGTTGTGGGCTCAGTCCAACGTGCAGGAGGCAGCCAATCAATGATTCCCTCTCATCACTGATGTTTCTATCTCTCCCTTCCTCTCTGAAATCAATAAAAAAAAAATATATATATATATATATATATATATGATAAAATAAAATAGATAAAAAGACACACTAATTGTTAAATATCTACCTCTTCATAGACTATTTTACCTTCCTCTCTGCCCAATTCGCAATGGATTGTCAGACCAAGATTTCTCAAATATTTAACATACTTGATAACTGGATGACGTTCAAAAGCATTTTTTTTAAAATGTCAAAGAGCCCGGCTGGCATGGCTCAGTGGTTGAGTGTCGACCTACGAAGCAGGAGGTCATGGTTCAATTACCAGTCAGAGCATATGCCCAAGCTGTTGGCTCAATCCCCAGTGTGGGGCGTGCAGGAGGCAGCTGATCAATGATTCTCTCTCATCACTGATGTTTCTATCTCTCTTTCCCTCTCCCTTTTTCTCTGAAATAAATTAAAATATGTTTAAAGTAAAATAAAATAAAATAAAATAAAATAAAAAGGTCAAAGATATTTATAAAAGAAAAGGCAAATGTTAAGCAGAAAAAGGTATTTCTTTACCAATTCTGTAATTATTTGGAATTACTTAGTACTCACATTATGAAAAAAAAGAGGCTGATGTTACTTAAGGAAATATTATGTATGGATTTCTACAATTTTGTTAAAAGAATCCTTAAACTATGTACTGTGTTTTCAATAGAATGTAGAGTTGCTAACTAAAGATACATTTAATGTAACAGCGTAAGATTTCATTGTGTAAATATTAAATAATATCATAAAATTTTCTTGAAGTAATAATCTTGGAATATTATTAAGAGTAGGCTCTAATTTCATGTTCTTTAAAAAATGACACTATTCTTACTAATGCTATATAGAAAACACAAACTAATTTTATACCAAAGATAAATTAACATAAGTACATCTAATAAAGATTGGTGTTTACCTTAAGAACTAAAGCAGTACTTTTTCTTTTTCAAGCCTATGTAAAATTATTCACAAATCACTAATTAAGAGACATCTTCAAGACAAAACAACTACACAAAACACTTACCTCTAACATTTCATGCAATGTTATCAGCTGTATATTTGATTCTTGAGTATTTTTCTTTGAGAGAAACGTGAATAACAAAGAATTAACATTATGATTCTGCCAATGGCAGAATATTAAACTATACTTATTACAAAAAATTAATATTTCTTAATTGCAATGGTACAAGGTATACTAAAACCAAACACCTATAATTAGGTGATTTAAAAAGAATTCTGAATATAAACGACCTGCTTGTACTAAGTCATTTTCATAAAAAAAAATAAACAGTTGAAACAACCTCTAAGACAGTGAAATCTTTTGCAATTACTAGAAGATACATTTCAGACTATCTGTAAATATAAAATGGATGCTATATTATATATATTGTACACTGGCATATGTAAAAGTCTAGTGTTTGACCTCAGAGGGAAGGTAGGGGAGGGTGGGGGTAAGGGGGAGAGATCAACCAAAGGACTTTCTATGCATGCATACAAGCCTAACCAATGGACAAAGACACCAGGGGAGTGAGGGCATGAGTGGCGGGTGGGGGGGCAATGGGGGGATAAGGACACATATGTAATACCTTAATCAACAAAGAAAAAAAAATTTTTTAAAAGTCTAGTGTTTGAATCTCCCAATCAAAATAACCCAAACAAATGACATTCCAGAATGTATTTATACAGCTTCAGTACAGGAAACTTGCTTCCCAGGGAGCCTTATTCGTTCATCTTTCTATAGTTCTTGACAGTTCGTAATGTTAACTGGTTCTTTATCCTTGAAATGACAGAATTTCTTCCAATTCCATGAAAGAGTTCCTTAAATATTTGAAGGCAGCTATTATGAATCTTTTCCATATTAACCATTATCAGTTCCTCCAATTATTTTTTATAAGCCATAGACTTGTAGCCCTTTCATATTATGGTTGTTCTTTAAATGTGGCCTAATTTGTCTTTTCTGCTTTTTTTTAAAACCCAGTCTCCACAATGATATTGGTGTGATTTGAACACCAAAGATAAAAAAAAAGACTTATTTCCATACTTGTAGATGCTGGAATTCTATTCATTAAGTTTAAGATTACATTAGCTTTTGGACATCTATTTCACCCTATTAACCTCTACTTGAACATAGTGTCATATTTATTTTTTTAATCCTCACTCAAGGAGCGAGGATATTTTTTCCTTTGATTTTTAGAGACATTGGAAGGGAAGTGAGAGGGGGAAAGAGAGAGAAATATTGATGTGAGAGAGAGACACATCTATTGGTTGCCTCCCACACGCACCCTGACAGGGGACCGGAATCAAACCTTCAACTCAGGTACAGGCCCTTCACCAAGAATCAAGCCTGCCACCCCCAGTGTGGAGGGGAATGATGACACTTTAACCACAGAGCAACACTGGCCAGGGCACATGAACAGATTTTAAACAATTCTTCTGATTTTAAAAGTTACACGTGCTCATGGAAAATATTCAAAATAGCAAAAATGAAAAATCTCTCCTATGATCCTAGCCCCTAGACATAAGCACTATTACATCTTTTGGTATAAATTAGACATATAATTTAATCATCTATGTTTTACCCATTCAACAACAAATTGTGAGCATTTCATTAATTCCTTTGATAGTGAGTGTTCAATACATTTTTTAAAAAATATCTTTTATTGATTTGTTTTTTAAGAGAGAGGAAGGGAGAGGGAGAGGGAGAGGCAGGGGTGGTGGGGGGAGAGAGAGAGAGAGAGAGAAAAGAAACATTGATGTGAGAGAGAAACACTGATCAGTTGCTCCCTGCTCCTGCCCCACCAGAGATCAAACCTGCAACTTAGATATGTGCCCTGACTGGGAATCGAACCCACCACCTTTTGGTGTATGGGACAACTCTCCAACCAACTGAGCCACTGGACCAGGGTTCAATAGGTTTTTTAAAGCTGCATTTTCCCCATCATATGGATAAATATAAAAAAATGTATTTAACTCCTCTTGTATTGTTGAACAACAAGGTTGCTTCTAATTTTTCAATAAATATTTTAATGTAATGAGGAATTATTTCTCTACATCTATCTATGTGTGTGTCTTTGAAATGTATAATAAACATAGAAATATTTATCAGAAATTTACACTTGATCCTATCTGAAACAATTTCATACATGCATATACACATGAATGTTTTCTTTAAAACTTACCCTTTTCTTTTTAACATTTCTATCAGGCAGAGGAAAGTGGTCTTCTAGAAACTCACTCAAGGTAACCAATAGTTTCTCCTTATATTCTTTTACATCATGTAGTTTAGTTTTCAGCTCTTTAAAGGTTCTAATAGATTTCAAAATAATGAAGAGAAATAGTTCACTGACAAAATACCTAAGTATATAAAACTGGTTATTCATAAGGTTGATCAAGAACTCAGTTCAAATTTCATTTGCTCAAACCAAATTTAACTAGTTTTATGAAAGTAATATTCTCTACTTAATATATAGGGAAACTAAAAGTCAAGTCATTCATAGAAGATCATGTAATAATAGAAATCAAAAGCTGGTATAAGACTCATTGTTTCTGGTAAAATTTACCCCTTTTCATGTTAAAAAAAAAAGAAAGAAAGGAAGGAAGAAAATACTTTCTCCTAGTTTAAAAACATAGGACACAAAAATAATACCTTGATTCTGTCACAATCTGATGTTTCAATTCATTGTGTAGTGCAATAAGAGATTCAAATATCTGTTGCTGCTCATCCAACCATTGTTGCTCCCTTTCAACACAGAAAAATAAAACATCAATGCCAATAAAGCAGCCAAATAAAACATCAATGCCAATTCCACAAACCAATGACTTACAGTAATGATAAATATACCTTTCCAAGTCTTCCTTTAACTTTGCATTCTTTGACTGAACAGTAGATAGTACCAATTCAAGATCATGTCTCAATTTTTGGAACTAGAACAAAATAATTCATATTAATTGCTTATTCTTTAATCATATAACTAGTTATATTTCTGAATGATAGTAAAATTTATGTTTAATTCTAAATTTATATTCAGAAATTAACAGCAAAAAATCTGAGCAGAAAGTCTTTAAAATGGACATAGACAGCAGGTGCTAAGTTCTCTGTAATATTCCATTGTCAAATTCAAAAATATAAGACAGGGTTTTTGAGCAATACATTACATACTGAAAGGCAATTTAATGGTGAGTTTTCAGTAATCAGGTAAATTAGGTCTCCTTTCTAAGGAGACTATACAAAAACAAACACAAATCAATATTATTCATTCAACAAATATTTATTGACTGTCAGGCATTGTTGAAGGGAGTCAGGGATGCAAAGGTGAACAGAACAAAGAGTGGAATCCAGACAAACAAATATATAATTCCAGTGAGTGATAAAGTCTATGAAAAACAAAATAAGTCTAGCCCTGGTTGGCTGGGCATTGTTTCATGCACCAGAAGGTCTCCTGTTCAATTCCCATTCAGGGCACATGCCCAGGTTTCAGGTTAAGTTCCAGTCGGGGTGCATACAGGAGGCAACCGATAGATGTTTCTCTCTCACAGCGATGTCTCTCTTTCTCCCCATCTCTCTTTCTAAAATCAAGAAAACCGCCAAAACCGGTTTGGCTCAGTAAATGGAGCGTCGGCCTGCGGACTGAAAGGTCCCAGGTTCGATTCCAGTCAAGGGCATGTACCTGGGTTGCGGGCACATCCCCAGTAGGAGATGTGCAGGAGGCAGCTAATCGATGTTTCTCTCTCATCGATGTTTCTGACTCTCTCTCTCTCTCTCCCTTCCTCTCTGCAAAAAATCAATAAAATATATTTTAAAAAATAAATAAAATCAAGGAAACATATTTTTAAAAGTAAATAAATAAACAGATTTAGGGCAACCTCAATCAAAATTCCAGTAAGCTTTTTTATGGGATAGAAAGACAAGCCAACTCTATATGAAAAATAAAACAATTTTGGTAAAAAACAACAAAGTTAGGTAACTCATACTATTTATTATCAAGACTTATTACAAAACTTCAGTAAGTAAAATAATGTGGTATTGGATTAAGACAGAAACACAGAACCAAGGAAGAGACACATCCAAAGCACAGAAAGGAGAACAAATAAAGAGTCTAGAAACTGATTCACCCATACATGGTAATTAAATTTCAGTAAAAGAAAAGTCAAAACAGATAGTTCTTTGGGACAATTTGTATCTATATGCAAAAAAATCAACCTTTAACAACTTATTTCATGTATAAACATTATTTCAAAATGGATCATAGACCTAAATGTGAAACCTACAACTTAAGATTTCTAAAAGAAAACATACATGAACATCTTTGTGACCTTAAGTTGGACAAATATTTCCTATATTTGAGCATAAACTTTAAGAGTTGATAAAATAGACTTAATCCAATTATGAGCTTATGTTCTTCAAAAGACACTTAAGAGAATAAAAAGACAAGTTTCAGTGGAAGGGTTAACTCAGCAGGCCAAGGTTGCACAAACTCTGCACATTACCAAGAAAGGCTTTTCTTTAGGACTGGCTCCTGGTGGATTCCTGGAAGAGAAGCTATGAGACACTGGAATATTCTGCCTATTGCGAGTGTTTTTGCGTATGCCCGGAGCCTTGGGCCAGTTGGTACCAGTCTGATTACACAGTTTATTCTAACTATGTCATTCTTGGTAAATGCATTTTTGTTCGGGGACCTGGAGTCTGCGTAGCTGAGGTCGGTCAAGGAGGCCCTGCATGCATAGTGATGGGACTCCTGATAAAAACCATGGACAATAGGCTAAAATGCATTTCCCTGGCTTTTTTTTAAAAAAAAATATGTTTTTATTGACTTTAGAGAGAGAGGAACGGAGAGGGATAGAAAGAGAGAAACATCAATGAGAGAGAAATTTCGATTGGCTGCCTCCTGCACACCCCCTACTGGGGATCCAGCCGGCAACCTGGCATGTGCCACAACCTCTTGGTTCATGAGCTGATGTTCAACCACTGAGCTGCACTGGCCAGGCGAACTTCCCTGTTGGACCACACTTTGACCAAGCTGTCACACATAGTTGCAGGGAGAAGTAAACACATCCACTGGGAAAGGACAGCTATACGCTTGGCCCACGTGCCTTTTCCCTTTGCTCCTTTTAGCCTGTATCCTCTCACTATAATAAACACAACCATGACTATAATAGCTCTTCTGAATGCTGTGAGCCTATCTAGCTAATCACAGAACCTAAGAGTGGTCTTGGGGAAAACCCTGACAGTTGGCATCAGAAGTGGACTTTGTGGCCAAAGGAATGGTGGCATCAGAGGTCTCCTTGACGTTTCAACAGCTTGAACAGCTATAATTCAACAAAGGATTTCCTGCTCAACAAACACATCTAAGAGATCCGAGTATTGAAACAACTGAAGGTGGGCAAGAAGAAGAAAATGGGGGAGGTGGAAAGGGAGAAGAGCTGAGTTGGTGCCAAGGATGCAGCCTGGATCTCGTGGCCCAGAATTCACTGTGAGGCTCAGCCTAAAGAGGGGCAGAATCAGGTTAGCACTGGTACTCCCTTCAGCAGGGAGGAGCAGAGAGATACAGTGAGTATTCCTGAAGGAACGGTTAGTATGAACTGTGGCTGAACCCAGTGACCTGGGCAGGGATGACAGGCACACTCTGTGACTAATCCAGGGTTGGGTGAAGACACAGAGGGGAGGCCGCTGAGGTTTGCCAGTCACCATTACTGGGAGAACAAAGCAACAAAGACAGCCGCCCCCATCCATCACAGCTGTATCTGGCTGCAGTGGACAGCACTGGGATTTCACAGATTTAGAACAAATTGTCCACCACATTCCCCCATTGGGTCTGGCCTGTGACACTGAGGCAACCTGAACACAGAGGAATCTTCCCAGGAAACACAGGACATTTCCATCATCCTGCCGAGACCTGAAAGTCAGAGCTGTGCAAAAGACGAAACAACTTGTGCATCAATGCCACCTACCAGAAAACAGTAGAAAGACTGCTTATCAATTTAATGCCACTCACATATAGATACCTCAGTAGAGGAATCCACCATGAATAACCAAGATAACAGAGCAGCTCAAAAATAAAATAAAAAATCTCCAGAAAATAAACATGAAGACATATTAATACGTAATTTAAATAACAGAGAATTCAAGATTGCAGTTCTGAAAAAAACCTCAACGAGTTATAAGAAAATACAGATATGAAGTTTAATAAACTCAAAAATAAAATCCATGAACAAAATGAGTACTTTACCAAAAAGATTGAAACTTTAAAAAAGAACTTTAAAAAATTCCCTAACTTGACAAAGGAAATAGGTTAAGTCCAGGAATTGCAGAGAGTCCCAAACAAGATGAAACCAAAGGGGCCCACACCAAGACACATTATAATTAAAATGCAACAGATTCAAAACAAAGAGAACCTTAAAAGCAGCAAGAATAAAGCTGTTACTTACCTAAAAGGGAACTACCATAAAACTGATTTTTCAACAGAAACTATACAGGCCAGAAGGGAGTGGCATGAAATATTTAAAGTGATGAAAAGCAAGGACCTACAACCAAGATTACTCTACCCAGCAAGGCTATCATTTAGAATGGAAGAAGAGATAAAGGGCTCCCCTGACAAGAAAAAGCTAAAGGAGTTCATCACCACCAAGCCAGTTTATAAAAAATGTTAAAGGGTCTTCTTTTAGAAGAAGAAGATAAAAAATATTAATAATAAAATGTCAATAAACATATATCTTTAAATTACTTTTAAATATAAATGGATAAAATGCTCCAATCAAAAGACACAGGGTGGCTGAATGGATAAGAAAAAAGACCCATACATATGCTGTCTACAAGACTCACTTTATGAGACTGACGCGCTGCCTACTGCGCTAAGGAGGCAGCTAAGACTCACTTTAGACTGAAAGATACACAAAGGGATAAAACAGATATTTCATGGAAAAAAAAAAAAAAAAAAAAAAAAGCTTGGGTAGCAATACTTATACCAGACTTTAAAACAAAGGTATAACAAGAGACAAAGAAGTACCCAGTAATTCCACTTCAGGGTTATTTATCCAAAGAAACCCAAAACACTATGGAAAAGACATATGTATCTGTATGTTCACTGCAGCATTATTTAAAATAACCAAGATATGGAAGCAACCTAAATGCCCATCAATAGACAAATGAATAAAAAAGAACTGGTACATATACAATGGAATATGATCACTTTGCAAGTTATATAAAGGTCTAATCACCAGGTGGTATACCCAAAAGTAATATAACATTGTACATGAACTGTAATTTTAAAAAAATTAAAAAATAACAGTAATAAATATCAAAGGTCCAAAAATTATAAAATATTTTCTTCAAGAAAGCATAATTAATATCAAAGTAGAAAAGATGGTTTTAAAGAATCTTTATCCTATTCCTTATGGCATGAACTTACCTAAAACATTTATAGTAGGGTGACTAAAAATTCATTAAGTGACTTACCTCTTCTTTTCCTAATGTTACCAGAACCTCTTCACTAAGTGGAAGTACTACAGAAACAAAATTAACATATGCTTAGTTAACTTTGAAAAATCAAGAATTTGACTTTGTGGTTTCTCAGATACCACTTTTCCTTTCCATTTAATGTTACAGAACTTTTTATGAAATATGTACAGTTTATGAAATTATTCTTATTTAGAAGCTCTACGTATATATTAATTTAGACCAATGGTTGGCAAACTGCAGCTGGCGAGCCACATGCGGCTCTGTGGTCCCTTGAGTATGACTCTTCCACAAAATACCACGTGCAGGCAAGCATGTACAGTGCGATTGAAACTTCGTGGCCCATGCGCAGAAGTCGGTATTTTGTGGAAGAGCCACACTCAAGGGGCCAAAGAGCCGCATGTGGCTCGTGAGCCGCAGTTTGCCGACCACTGATTTAGACAAATGTGCTATCATGCATTTTGTTTTTAGTGGCTTTTTCTTTTCTTGCTTTGTTTTCCCAACCATTAAAATTCAAAATTAATAACCTCTAGTGCATTCCTTCTTTGCATAGGATCCTATTCATGTATACATATACACATTTATCTGTTCATATACATGCAAGAGTTATTAATTTTGTCAGTGCTGGTTTTACAAGAATGGGATCATACCATATACATTATTCTTATCTTTTTAAAAAATATGTATTTATTGATTTCAGAGAGGAAGGGTGAGCGAGAGGGATAGAAACATCAATGATGAGAGAGAATCATTGATGGGCTGCCTCCTGCATGCCTCCCACCAGGGACCGAGCCCACAACCCAGGCATGTGTCCTGACCGGGAATTGAACCGTGACCTTCTGGTTCATAGGTCTACACTCAACCACTGAGCAACACCGGCCGGGCTAGTGATCATTAATTTGCCATTACTTTGTTTACAAAAATATAAACCTAAAAATAAGAATCTTACTTTCAGGAGTTTCTTTCTGCCATTGACTGAGTTCAGCAGTTAAACATTTCACTTGCATAATTAATAATGACAGCTATAAAAAACAACAAGAGAATAAAATAAAATCATTTCTTGTAGAATATTCATAGCTATTCATGATGAATGTGTAGAGATTTTTTATACATTAATACAAGGTCTTAACATAAATGGCTAAGATAATAGCTACCTAAACTATAAAAAAATTATCACTCCAAACAGAATTCTGCTTTAAACCACATTTATAGCTCACAAATTGCCAGTTACATTAGTGATATGGTATTAAAAAATGATCAATTCTACTTCACCACTCAATCTAAAACAAAAGAACCTAACTACATTAAGTTTATTCCCTAAATTAATATATATATTTTTAAAAGGATGCTATTTCTTGCCAACATTTTTAAGACAAATTTGCACTAAAATGCTCTTTTTCCTCTCTATGTGTTTTTAGGAAAATTGCAACTGTTTTTAGCCGAGTAATGAAAAATAACTTCAAATGCATACATAGAGATAATTATAAAATGAGACTGGTTCCACAAGCACATATAAAACAGTTTTACTACACAACAGCTTGTAAATTAGCCAAAGATACATTTAGGACGGGTATGTTTCCGTTACTAGAGGCTCCAATCATTGTAATGTTGATAATTACAAATTTATGTGATAAATATTTTGCCTGATGAGACCACAAAATTAAAGTCCATGTGTGGTTAAAGCTAAATTTCAGCACGTTTTATCTCATCTATATAATTCTTATTAGTAGCCAAACATAAAAAAAATTCATATTTCAAAAATGCAGTAGGTATTACTTCAATATTTACACTAAAAGTACTGTCTTTTTAAACCAAGTTTTATTATACAGAGCAGGTAGTTCCTGCTTTGTATTATAACACTGCCTGTTGAATAGTCATAGGTTAAAAAAACACACAAAACCTAGCCTCTTTAAAAAATTCATATTATTATATAAAAATGCATTTGCAGGTATTTAAATTATTTGCCAAAGGAGAGTTTAACATTATTTTCTTATAGATAACTAAATAAGAATCTGGGAAAGTTTTTTATTAACTATAAAGTGATGTATAATGTTAATTATTATTATTACTAGGAAGTGGTAACAAATTCTTAAAAAGCAGTATCTAAACTAGGCAAAACTATCCTAATGATAAAGAATTCATGTATTTTCCAGCACATATTAGGTTGAAATATATAAAATTACTAATATTCATTTTTAACCTATTAAAAAACAGTAACTTCATACAGTTCAACCTTGTACTATATTGATGAAACACAGCTCTTACCTTGCCAAAGCCCAGCTAAGGCAAACACTCAAATTATTTCTAATCTATAACAAAAGCATAATATGCTAATTAGACCGATGTCCTTCTAGACGACCTTCTGAACGAAGCCGCAGTAGTGGGAGCCGAGGCAGAGGCAGCCACTGTGACAGCAGGGGCCAAGCCCCTTGCACGGATTTTGTGCATCGGACCTCTAGTTCTTTTATAAAATTAAACAACCTTTTCTTAAAAAATATTATGTATAAGGGTAGTACTTCTAAAGGTACATAAACATAAAAATTTGAGAATCTTGTCATTCTCTCATTTAAAATAACATTTTGCTTTAGAAAATGAATTGTTTTAATTGAAGATTTTAAGTCTAATAGGTATACAGAAAAGAGTTAACAAAGCAAGCCCTAAGATTATCCCTAAAGGTCTGCTTACAAGGGTGGCATGCTCCCACCAGTATGGGAGAACTTTCGTTGGACTCATTTGTATATTTTTGTCTTCGTTCTTAGAATTTTTACTACTAAAACATTTTTAAGTCTTTTTTTAAAAAAATATGTTTTTATTAATTTTAGAGAGAGAAAGGGAGAGGGAGAGAGAGAGAGAGAAACATTGATCAGCACGCCCCCTACTATGGATTAAACCTACAAACTGAGCATGTGTCCTGACTGGGAATCAAACCAGTGACCTTTTGGTGTATGGGACGATGCTCAACCAACTGAGCCACAGCAGCCAGGGCACATTTTTAACTCTTATATGATCAAATACATCTAAGTGTTCATATATATAATGTGCTCATAATATATATATATATACATATATATAATAAAAGCATAATATGCTAATTAGACCAGACAGCCAAACAACCTTCCAGACATCATTCTGGACGTCCTTCCGGATGAACTGGGGCAGTGGGGGCTGAGGCAGAGGCGGTTAGGAGTAATCAGGTAGGCAGGTGAGCAGTTAGGGGTGATCAGGCAGGCAGGCAGAGTGATTAGGGACGATCAGGCAGTTAGGGGAGATCAGGCAAGCAGACAAGTGATTAGGGGCGATCAGGCAGGAAAGCAGAGTGGTTAGGGGTGATCAGGCAGTTAGGGGCAATCAGGCAGGCAGGCAGAAGTGGTTAGGGGCGATCAGGCAGCAGGCGAGTGGTTAGGGGTGATCAGGCAGGCAGGCAGAGGGGTTAGGGGTTATAAGGCAGGCAGGCAGGCGAGCGGTGAGGAGCCAGTGATCCCGGATTGTGAGAGGGTGCAGGCCAGGCTGAGGGACACTCCCCTCCCCTGCACGAATTTCGTGAACCAGATACACACACACACACACACACACACACACACGTATATATATTACTGATTTCAGAGAGGGAGAGGGAAGAGAGACAGAAACATCAATGATGAGAATCATTGATTGGCTGCCTCCTGCACGCCCCCTACTGGGGATTAAGCCCACAACCCAGGCATATGCCCCTGACAGGAATCAAACCGGGACCCTTCCGTCCGCAGGCCTACACTCTATCCACTGAGCCAAACCGGCTAGGGCTAAGTGTTCTTTTATAATGTCTAGATTTTTATTAATAGCCAAGTTCTCCCATGTCACTAGGTTGCACAGTCTCCTTGCTTTTCTTGTAATGAAATATGATTGTACCACTATCATTCCTTAACTAATTCATCCCTTTCCCATACATTGGAACTATCATCTTTGTTATTTTAAATTCTTAATCTGTTGCAAAGACCCTTTGGTGTACTCCTAAACCAATTCCATAGGTCTCTGATTATTAAAATGGATATCTTAATCCTTTTTTAAGCCTCGGTAAAATCAGCTACGATTCCACACAGATAGTGAAATACCTGTGGCTACTGTACCTAACACAAAGTAGAAAAGTCTTTGTTCTAATTTTTAACAAAGTACCATAATAGCAGCCAAGGGGCAATTGACTCAACAGTTAAATGTATGTATAGTTGTGGAAAGATAAAAAAGAAAATATTCTTATTTATTTATAATAGCTTATTCAAGATAGTTTTTAAAATACTTCTCTTAAATCAGAAAGAGTAGAGAATTATCCGAATGATTAAGCATACAGGTATTAACAAAACTATTATACTTGACAGATAAACTTCTTATCCAAAACAATGAATTTCAAAGAAAGGAAGGTTTCATACCTGAGCATTTGAATCAGTGAGTGTCTCGGTTCCAATAAGTGATAATTTATTCTGATACTTGATTTAAAAAGTAAAAAACAAAAACACAGAAAAACAAGTCACACTATAACCCAAGATTTCCTTTCCCTCCCCTTTTATACCAGTCAATATCATATTCTTTTAAAACAATACACAATTACCTGATGTAAGACAACAAATTGTTTTTAATTCCTCACTTTCTAAGCAGGAGGGTAAGGAAGGCAGCCAAATTGGTCCCAAGATGAAGACATTAAAAGTAAAAGGGTATATAGACTCTATACAGAATTTAAAAAATTAGTATGGGAAAAAGGAACAAAGAGCAAAAATGAAAACTAGGGTGAGTTAGAAGCTGGATAACGGGAAAATGGGGAACAAGAGGGAAATAACTATAGGAAAATAACAAAAGAGGTAAGAAGACAGTTATGATTATAAAAAAATAAAGCCTTTTAGAGACAGTTTTTTCTGTGCCATTAAAAAAATCCACAACTGTTAATAGCAATTACTGGTATATCTGAACAAAATTATGATTAATTTAAATTTTATTTGTGATTATTTCTATTTACAATATCTTTTACAAATATATATTTTTATTGATTTCAGAGAGGAAGAAAGAGGGAGAGATAGAAACATCAACGATGAGAGAGAATCATTGATTGGCTGCCTGCTGCCCACCCCCTACTAGGGATCGAGACTGCAACCCATCAAGCCTGCAACCCAGGCATGTGCCCTTGACCAGAATCAAACCCGGGACCCTTCAGTCTGCAGGCCAACACTCTATCCCCTGAGCAAAACCAGCTAGGGCAACAATATCTTTTTTTAAAATAAGAGTTTAGTTGAGCCAAATAATGACATAGGCCGTGGAGCAAAATCTCAAATGTTCTAGAAAATAACAATTTTGTAGCTTCTTTTATGCATTTGAAATTAAGGATGGAAAGTATATGGAGGTGGGAGAAAGTAAGGTGGGTATTGGATTACAGGATAGTTAACAAAATATGTGCTCTCTTTTTTAAATTTCCAACTGAAAATTTACTGGGAAGAATAGAATGTGAAAAATGGCTGTAGCCTGCATCATATACTATGATACACTATCATATGCTATTTCAAGTAGAACAAATTTTTATCAAAATACTGTAGTGTACCAGAAGTGACTCTATCTCATGAACTAAAAAAATATATATATATATATACATTTCAAAAATAACATTTTCTAAAGTAACTCGTACTTTTACTCAAACTCCAGAATTGGGTGTCCTCTAACTTCTATATTCTCTATCTTAGGAAGTAACTCCACTAATCATCCATTGGCCCAAGCCAGGAACCTGAAACTATCCATAACTCCCCCATTTCACAACAATTAATCTCCAAGTCCTTTTGGTTCTACCCTCTTAATATCCCTTAAATTCATTCTTCTGTTTGCAATGACAGGAGTTAGCCCTTCAGTACTTCTTACCAGGACGACTACAGCCTCCTAAATGCTCTTTCTATCTGTAGTCTCACCTTTCTTCAAAACCACCAGAGTAATTTTCTCAAACTATATATCTCATCATGTCACTTCATATTTATAATACTTTAATGGCTCCCCACAGTATACACTCAACAAATCTGGTCATGTTCTTGCCCCTAACTATCTCTCCAGTCTCACTTCACAAGTCCTCTCTTCCTAATTTACATAAGTCATAATAGTCTACATGGAGTTCTCTACCAGTAAACTCTTTCAACCTTTATATATTTTGTTCCTTCTACTTTGTATACCTCTCCCAATTTCACAGGCTAACTCCTATTAATCCTTTAGAAATGAATTCAGTCATTACCTCTTTTAGGACACTATCCTTGACCCCTTCAGTCTAGGTTTAGGAGTCCTCCTAAGTACAGTCTTTGTATTTCTAATATAATGGTTACTGCCTTCATTAGATGATAATCTCCTTGAGGGTAGGGATTGCTATAATTTTTTTCTCTTCCTACAGTTCATCTAGTATAAACTTCATTGAATGTTATAGGTCTAAAACTTATATAAATATTTATCGTACAATATAATGACGTTCAGGAATCAGCAGAATTATTTCTCAAGTCCATTATTGAAATAGAAATCTTATAGTAATTAATTGATATATCACTTTAATCTCTTGATACTTACTTCTTCCAGATCTTTCCACATTTCTTCACATTTTTTAATAAGTTCTTCCTTAGCAGTTGTAATATCTTCATCTGTAGTACTATCTGGATCTAGATCTTGGTTACTCATTGACATTGCCCTGTGATTTCCTTAGCCTTTTAAGAAAACCTAAAGTAAAAAATATTTGTTGAACACCTATTACTTGCCAGATACTCACCTAGGAGCTAAAGGTGTAACAGTGAACAAAATAGATTAAAATCCCCCCTATGATGGTGCCTACATTCTAGCTAAGAAAAACAAAAATAAGCCTAAAAATGTTAAAAAATCATACTATAGTACATCAAATGATTTATAAGTGCTATGAAGAAAAGAAAAGCAGAGAATATAGCCAGTGCTCAGGAAGGGGCAATGTAATTTTACATAAGGAGGCCATATGAAGTCACTAAGAAGTTGAGAACTGAGCAAAAACAGAAAGGAAATAATTGCGATCTGGTGATATTTAGGGGATGACGATCCAGGTGAGGTATCTGGAAGTGCAAAGGCCTTGGGCAGAAGATGTAAGATAGAGAACACCAGATGAGGTCAGAGAGATGATAACAGATCATGCGGGCTCTAGGCCATTTTAAGGACTTAGGCTGAGATCGTAAGTGATTAAAGAGGAATGACATGATTTAAATCACGTTTTAACAGTATAACTCTGGTTAATTACAGCCAAGTAAGGACAGAAGCAGGAAAGCCTGTTAGAAAACTATTGCAATAGCCCAAGGATTAATATTGAGGCTGTACCAAATGTCTAATTCTGAATATATTTTTAAGATAGAGCCAGTAGGATTTCCTAACAGCTTACATATAGTGTAAAATGAAGAGAGGAATCAATTATTACTGAAAAGGTTTGGACCTGTGCAATTGGAAAGATGGAGTTGCCAATTACTGAGATGGGGAAGATGGTGGAAGAAACAAATTCAGCAAGATTAAGAATTCAGTTTTGGCCTGGCCAGCATGGCTCAGTGGTTGAGCATCGACCTATGAACCAGGTCACTGCTCAATTCCCGGTCAGGGCATTTGCCCAGATTTCGGCTCTATCCCCAGTGAGGGGTGTGCAGGAGACAGCCGATCAATGATCCCCTCTCATCACTGATCTTCCTATCTCTCTCTCCCAGTCTGAAATCAACAAAAGTATGTATATTTTTAAAAAGTGTGTATACATTTTTTGGGACACCCTATATTTGCACAAGTCTGCATGGGTATGCTTACTGCAGCATTATTTATAAAAAAAAGAATTATACTAGTAAGTGTAACTCAACAGATTGTCTAGGTTTAAAACCTGGCTTCAATACTTACAAGCTGTGTGACCTTGGGCAAGACACTTGAAGTGACTGTCCATGTTTCCTAATCTTTAAAACGAAGATAATCAGACACACAAAAAAGTGATCTGATTAGAGCAGAAGGCAGAGAAGAAATGAGACCAGCTAGGTAGAATAGGCCAGATAAAGGGAGTCTTTAAAACTAAAAGCAAAACAAACAAAAACCCTTAGAAAGTACTTACTACCGGCAGTTCCTTTCCTGTACCTGGGGTCCACATCAAAGCAAAAGTAAAGGAGAGATTCATCTAGTTTGAAATACAGTAGGTAACCAGGAGACTGCTAAGTAGGTTTTTTTTTAAAGCAGTGATTTATGGAGGTCATTTTGACAAGTTGTACTTCACGGATTAAAAAACAAAGGATTAAGATGGTAAATGTCATGTTGGGTGTTTGTCTTTAACCGCAGTATATTTCCTTTCTTTTTTTAAAGAAGAGAGCCAAGTCCAGAAGGCCACTAAGGGATGGAAGCCTAGGCCAGGGTGCCGGCGGAAGGGTGAGCGGTCCCGCCGTGGGCCACTCGGACAGGGCTGGGTCTCTCCCCAGAGAACAGTAGCCAGCGCTCGCCACCTTCTTCGGAGCGCGTGTGGGAGGAGCGAGCAGCTCTGGGGAGAAGACCTGTTGGGAGCACTGGCGGGAGCCCAGGGAGCTCGTTCCTTCCAATCCCCACCGCGCCGTCCTTCTCCCCTAACCCGCGGGGTTCTAGAGCCGAAGAGCCGGGCTCCAGGCCCCGGTTCCCAGGAGGTCAGGGTCCCGGCTGGCGCGGTCGCCCCGGCCCGTTTCTTACCACTGACGCCCCAGACCTGCAGCCGCCGCCTCCAGCTGTCAACAAGCCTGCGCCCGGGATCCGCGCGCGCTGCTTGCTGATTGGACCCGTCACAGCCAATCCCGAGCCTCTCTCGGCGGCTGACGAGCCGGCTGCGCTGCCTGGGGATTGGTTGTTGAGCTGGGAGCGTCGCGCCTTTTCTGACGATTCGGGCGACATGGCGGCGGAAGCGGGTAGCGATTCCCAGCTAAGACGGAGAAGGCGCCGGGACTCGGAGGAGCCGGAGCAAACGGAGCGCAAAGAGAGGGAGCTGGCAGTGGCCGTAGCCATGGCCCAAGGGAACGAAGAGGATGATGAAGAGCGCTGGGTTGGACCTTTACCGGTAGAGGCAACATTGGCCAAGAAGAGGAAAGGTAGTGGCAGGGATTGGCACGGGGCGGTGGGCTTGCTGCGCGCCCCGAGTGGGGGCGTGAAAGCCAGGCCCGGAGACGCTGGTGTATTTGTGAGGTTTTGTGCCCTCGGAACCGAGGGACGTCTTCTCGCTTCAGGCCACTCTGGGCCTGTGCGTGCCCCCGAAGTAATGATTCGGACGCAGGACAGCGTCTTTTCGATCATGTCAAATACCGTCAATCACTGAGTCGTTATGTAGATGCTAATGCTTATTTATGCCAGGCTGTCTGTGTTCTTGGCACCGCTCGTGTAGTCCCTGTATACAGCGGCCCTAGGAGGCTGGATCTGTGACTCCGGTTAGGAGCTGTGGAAGGGAGTTCTGGGTCTCTTAGAGGCGTTCAGCTCCGGAGCGGTGTCAGGTATGGGGACGCGAGGCGGTGGTATTTAGAATCATCAAGTGGACGTAGGCAAAGATCGTTTCAACCCTGACTCTTCAACTAATGAGTTTTGTGATCCAGGGGTAAAAGTTTCCCGGATCACATATTTTCATCTAAAACACGAGGTCTGTGATTTTCAAACCTTACTCCTTACATACCAGGACATGAAGCATTTTGCTATTAAGGTGGAACAGTGAGAAAATGGTATCAAACAAAAGAAGTGAGTAAAGGAATAGATTGCATTTTCTTTTCCTTCAAGTTCTATGAAATGTTTCCTTAAACGGGCAAGGCCATAAAATGTGATCTTTTAAGAATTCAAATCTTACTTGATCACTTCCCTTACTTAACTCTTTCATTATTTCTCATTATTGTCAAAATAAAGTCCAAACTCCCTATGATGGCTTACAAGGCCTTTCACGATAGCTCCCTCTCTCCTTATCTGGACAGCGTATTTCCATAATAACCCCTTGTCGTTTCTCCTGTGCACGTGGGCCATACTCTTTCTCCACTGGATGGCTGTTGGGGTATCTTGGTGTCTGTCTCTACCTGGAATATTTACCTTCACCCCTTTGACTTTGGCTAACTTTTTGTTGTTGTTCAACCCTTTGCACTCAGCTCAGATATCACCTCCTCGGGGAAGCCTGTGACTTCACCAGTCTGGGCTGGGTTTCTTTTTTTTTTTTTTTTAAATATATTTTATTGATATTTTACAGAGAGGAAGGGAGAGAGATAGAGAGTTAGAAACATCGATGAGAGAGTAACATCGATCAGCCGCCTCCTGCACATCTCCTACTGGGGATGTGCCCGCAACCCAGGTACATGCCCTTGACCGGAATCGAACCTGGGACCTTTCAGTCCGCAGGCCGATGCTCTATCCACTGAGCCAAACCGGTTTCGGCTGGGCTGGGTTTCTAAAGCACATTGCTAATAACTCTGAGATCATGTTTACCACAGGTAATCTTCAAATTTTATGTATCCGAATTTTGAAAAAGCTTTTTTTTTTTAATCCTCTCCCTAGGATATTTCCCATTGATTTTTAGAAAGAGTGGAAGAGATAGGGAAAGGGAAAGGCAGAGAGAAAATACCGATGTGAGAGAAACACATCAGTTGGTTGCCTCCTGCATGTGCTCTGGCTAAGGGCACAAATCACCGAGGTGTGTACTTTGTGCCCTTGACCAGCATCCTTTCCGATGCTTTATCCACTGAACCAACCGACTAGGGCAAAAAAGCTATTTTTTTTAACCTTGTACATTGACACCCTTAAAGTGTTATTACCTTTTTTTTTTTAATTGCCACGGCTTCCAGATAAATGTTTCTGTAATAACTTTTCCTCATTGCACGTTTTACATTTTGAAATTGTATATTTATTCATGTGATTGTCTGATTAATGTTTCTCTCCACTGCTAAGACTAAACATATAAGAGCAAGTCTTGCTGCATAGCTTTGCATATAGCAGGTACTCAATAAGTATTTACTGAATGAATAAACGTTACAGTATTTATGCTCTTACTTATTTTATTGAATTAGAATATTCTTGCATATCCTTTTTTATAGAAAATAAGTGTGGGGGGGGGATCCAAAAATATCAAAGTGCTGATATTATTATTAGGAGACAATGATCTTAGAAACTTAAAACAATTGAGACAGATACGGAAATTATTAGGTGTGAAAATCTACACCCTTAATTAGATGCTTATTGTATTTAAGTCACTCCATAGTGTATTCAGTTTGAAAAAAATTGAAATTTCAAAGATGTATGAAATGTTTTAAAAAATCATTGAAGCCCTGGCTGGTGTGTGCAGTGGTTAGAGCATGCGCCCCGAGCGCCAAAGGGAGGCAACCAAGATGTTTCTCTGTCTCTTCCTCCCTCCCTCCCATCCCACTGCCTTCTACTCTCTAAACATCAATGGAAAAAAATATACTTGGGTAAGGATTAACAGCAACAACAAAAATATCATTGAAGATTTTGTCTGAAAGTACAAGAGTTGAATAATATATTTAACCTTCTAGAAATGGAACCATTTCCTTTAACACATTGTTTGGATATTGGACTTTTGAATACATTTTCAGAAAGACATTATAAATGACTAGAGGCCTGGTGCACGAAATTTGTGCAAGAGTAGGCCTTCCTTCCCTCGTCTGCTGGCACCAGCTTCCCTCTGGCACCTGGGACCCAGGCTTCCCTTGCAGCCATGGCTTTGTCCAGAAATTCATCCGCTCTAATTAGCATATTAGGCTTTTATTATGATAGATTGTATGGCACTACCTTTAATTAAACTAATGGATTCTCAAGGACAGAACTATGTGTTACTCTTCTTTATTCCATGTGCCTTGGAATTTATTTTCAATAAATATCTGTTCAATAAGTGAACTAACTGGCAGCAAAAGGCGTGTGTATCAGATAGGATCAAATTTAACTCTATATTATAGAAAACAACACAATAACATTGAAAAGATAAAGATATACTTCTCTCATATGTAAAAGAAGTCCCAAAGTAGATAGTCTACAATTGGTATGGAGGCTCCAAAGGAACCTAGGCTTTTTCCAGTGTTCTGCCCCAGCATCACTAGGGAATGGCCCTCACCTTTGTCCTGAGTGGTTATTAGAATTACGGTGCTCATGTCCCAGTTCCAAGCTGTAGGACTGAGGAAGAGAAGAAGGGTACACCTTTTGAAGAAGAATTCTTGACTGTGACACAACATTTCCACTTTTATCTCATTGCTACAAGGTTACACCTAACTGCAGGAGAAGGTGAGAAAGGTTATCTTATAGCTGAATGTCAGTATGCTCATATAAAAATGGGGATTTTGTTACTAAAAATGATGGGAAAAGTAACCTATTGGACACAGCTTTGAGTCTGATATACAGTAGTTATAAAAAAAACTGAAATAGCTCATTTTACTTGGCAACTTTGTGGACATTTTTGGGTAAATAAAATAGTCATTGGATTATTTTGTTAGGTACACATATAATATCTTTTACCTGTGAAATTGTTTATGGCTCATATAATGAAATGAATATTTTCTCACATCATCACTCTTAAAAATGTTTTGCCTCTAGAAAGTGCTTTGGAAGCATTCAACTGGATACTCTCTAGGGCAGTGTTCTCAACCTTCCTAATGCCGCGACCCTTTAATTCAGTTCCTCATGTTGTGGTGACCCCCAATTTCATTGTTACAAATTGAACATAATTAAAGCATAGTGATTAATCACAAAAACAATATGTAATGATATATGTGTTTTCCGATGGTCATAGGCGACCCCTGTGAAAGGGTCGTTTGACCCCAAAGGGGTCGCGACCCACAGGTTGAGATCCGCTGCTCTAGGGTTTTCTCAACTCTAAAAAAACCAGTATATTGCTTCAAAGAGGATTAGTGCCTTAAAGATAAACTGAGACATCTTATAGATGGCTACTGGCCTCTTATTATTTAAATTAGCACTAATAATTGGATCTATGTGGTTAGAAAAATGGTTGTGGTATTTTCATGAAGCTTTTTAAGGCTTTTGGTTTTGTTTTTGAATGAAACCTTCATATTAAGCCAGTCAGTCATTCAGTGCCTAAGTTTTGGGGACAGTTAAGTATGTATGTATTACCTAAGAGCTTGTGACTGGCTAAATATTAGTGCTGTTCAATATTATGCAATAATAAAAGTTACAACTGACATGAGACACTGGATTTTTGTTTTTATTACATGTGGAATAGACAGAAATTCAAGAAAATCTAGATGAAAAGACAACATGGAATTTAGAAATTACAAAATAGTATTGAGTTCCAGTTGTTAAAAATAATTTTTTTTCTCAGTTCTAGAGTTTGAAAGAGTCTATCTTGATAATCTCCCCAGTGCATCTATGTACGAGCGCAGTTACATGCATAGAGATGTTATCACCCATGTAGTGTGCACCAAGTAAGTGTATCATATCTTCTTACATTTTCTGAAAAGATTTTTTTTTAATGCTTCAATTTTGACATGAACTAATAGAAGAAACTTTAGGATATTATGGACTTCTGTTTAATTTTATAGGTTCAGTGGAAGTTTAAGTTAAAGGCTGACATGTTCTTTCCTATATCACACAAGGAATGCATCCTCTAAGACATAACTCCTCAGTTTGTGTGCATGTCTTTTGGAAATAAATGCCAAAAGAAGATGAGGTTTCCAGGAGAAGAGTATATTAGTTAAACAGATGGAGTAATTGGTAGCTGGCCCCGTCAGTACTAATGGGGAAAATGATGAGAACTAAGACAACCTGGAAATGTCACAGGACCTTCAAAATAAATGAGTGGGATTTGAAGAATAATCATCATAATAGTAATATTCTACTGTATGTTAAGTGCATATTATACCCAATACTGTTCTAAAGCTTTTTCATAAATTATCTCGTTCATCTTAAGAACAGTCTAATGAGGTAGTAATATAATCTACATTTTATAGGTGAGGAAAATGGCAGATGAGGCTGGAGCAAAAAAATGCAAGGATTAAGTCTTAGAGAGTTTTCTATTCCTTGTATGGATTTTGAGCCTGTAATCAGGAGAGTAATATCAGGTTTGTTTTTTTTTAAGACCACTCTGGCTGTGGTGAGATTAATGGACTTAAATAGGGCCGGAATGGATATAGTAAGAGCAGTTAAGAGACTAGTATAGAAATCTAGATGAGATATAATAGTGACGTGGATGATATTGGCTGTGATTATGGAAAGAAGTAGATGAATTACTTTGCTCTTTGGATCAGTCTATTCTTAATCTCTTGGAAGCCATTTAAGATATACATGTAATTAAAATATTATTATTTTAATTGTGGTAATATAAAATATTCTTATTTTTCCTTTATAGAATAATTCTGACAGACATTAGCACTTTTCCCAATCCAAAGTTATCACTGTATAAAGCAGTATATTGGACTAGAATTGCTATCACTCTCTTCTCAAGTTTTTCTGTTGTTATTGTTAATCCTTACCCGAGGATATTTTTCCCATTAAGTTTTTAGAGTGGAAGAAAGAAAGGGATGAGGAGAGAGAAACATTGATGTGAGAGACACATTGACTGGTTGCCTCCCACATGTGCCCCAACCAGGCCAGGGATCGCACCTGAAATATAGGTACATGCCCTTGATTGGGAATCAAACCCGTGGCACCTCGGTGCTCGGGCTGATGTTCTATTCACTGAACGACACTGTCAAGGCTCCTCAAGATTTTTGTTTTGGTGGGTTTTTTTAGCCCAAAACAGCAGGGTATAATAGAAAGATTATAGAATTTGAAGTTAGGCAGATCTGACATTGAATGCCGCTCTTCAGTTGTGGACCTAGGAAAAATACATTTAACATTTCAAAACTATTTTCTAATTCATAAAATGATGATAAAAAATACCTACACTAATAGAGTTCCTGTAAAGAGTAAATAAGGTAATGTGTGTAAAGTACCTGGCACATACTGGGTTCAATAAATGGTTTTTATTTTTATACACCTGCAGACAAGATTATTCTGTACAAAATATTTTTCCCCCCTAACTATATTTTTGGTAATTTAAACAACCAAAATACCTTGCATAGAATACAAACAAACTTATGTTGAATTTTGCTATATATGAAAGTAATATGTGGAGATTTAATTTATGAACTTCTGAAAAATAGAACCTTTTCCCTGTGAAAAGATAGCCTGTAGGGTAATTTTAACATTAAAATACTCTTAAGGTCTAGTGATTCTTAGTGAGATTTCTTTATTTTTTTAATGTCAAGTCCCAACTCAATTCTGAGCCTAGGTCTTAAGATGAAAATTAGTTATGATATCCAGAAAAGAACTTCAAAATTTGCAATGTTCTATCTATCCTAATATAGGGGCCAGCATAAAGGAAGATTTTTTTGAAAACCTATTCTGAAAGAGTCAGAGATTCTCAGTGAATGATTGGCTTGGGGATATTGAATGATTCATAGATTTATTTTAGATGTTAACTTTTATAATTTCATATGTGCAGGACAGACTTTATTATCACTGCCAGTCATGATGGACATGTTAAGTTCTGGAAAAAGGTAGAAGAAGGAATTGAATTTGTTAAACATTTTCGAAGTCACCTGGGTAAGAATTTCACCTTTTCTTTTTTTTGGCTCTCTTAAACTGTACTAACGTGTGTGTGTGTGTGTGTGTGTGTGTGTGTGTGTTTTAAGTTCCAAATATACTTATTATTAAATATAAAGATGTTAGCTCTGTAAAGTTTCTTTTAAACTGATTTTTTTCCTTTGAATTGTGTGCATTTATGTCATTGGTATTTAATGTTTTACTTTTATTTATTTAAACAGGAGTTATTGAAAGTATTGCAGTTAGCTCTGAGGGAGCATTGTTTTGTTCTGTGGGTGATGATAAAGCAATGAAGGTGTTTGATGTAGTGAACTTCGACATGATCAATATGCTGAAGCTTGGGTGAGTCTTTTTTAAATTACATATTTTTTCACTTAGTGAACTAATTTTTTTAAAAAATATATTTTTATTGATTTCAGAAAGGAAGGGAGAGGGAGGGAGAGATAGAAATATCAATGACGAGAGAGAATCATTGATTGGCTGCCTCCTGCGCAACCCCTGTAGAGCCCCCAACCTGGGCATGTGCCTGACCAGGAATTGAACCAGGTCCTCTGGGTTCATAGGTTGACGCTCAACCACTGAGCCACACCAGCAGGGCATGAAATAATTTTTAAACTAAACTTCACCCATAGGTATTTCTAAACAGAATATGTTACCATCCCATTAAAAAATGTACCTTTGGATTTCGCTTGGGAAATGGTTCCTTGTTATGATGCTATTTGGAGGCTTCTGCTGTGGTTTTTGTCATAATCACTGCAGAAATTTCCGAACAGCATCATAGCAAGAATTCATTATATCTATTTAACACTGCTTAATAACAAGGGTCCATCATGTCTAATTTATTGGCACTTATAGAGTTAAACTTGTGGTATTGTTCTTAGAAAGCTAATGCACATTTTTAGAATAGAAGTTAATTGTTGATGATTTTAAACTTTGAAGTATATTGATACCCAAACTTTGTCCTTAAACTGTACAGTAATGAGACTAATACTTTGCTTCAAGCATGTCTTTTTAAAGATAACACACACCTGCATTTATATACACCTAAATGAATGTTACCTTGAAAGTTGTCAGAAACAGTTTTGAGACATGTTTTTGTCTGCTCAGACTGCCACAACAAAAGACCAAAGATTGGGTGGCATAAACAGAAATTTATTTTCTCACAATTCTGGAGGCTGGAAAGTCCAAAGTCAAGGTTGCAGCAGGGTTTGGTTTCTGGTGTGAATTCTCTTCTGTGTTTCACGTTGTATTTTCATTGGGAACGGGATGAAAGGAGGAATGATATCTCCCTCTTCTTTTTAGAAGGCCACAGGCCTATGGGGGTAGGGCCCCACCCATAAGGCCTCATTTAAACTTAATTACCTCCTAAAGACCCTGTGGCCACATACAATTACATTGGGGGTTAGAGCTTCATCATATGAATTGGGATGGAGAAAAACAGTAGTTCAATAGAGAGCAGGACTCCTTTTGGAATTTCCTATTAAACCAGTGTACAAGCCACTAAAGGAAATCAGTCTCATTTATGGTCAGAACTTATTTTTTTACTACAAATAGAAACACCTATTGATCATCTGTCTTACTCCCCAGCTTTGTTTCCCCATGTTAGCTATTTTTAAAAATCAAATCTATTCATAAATGTTGAACATTTGCCACCTTTGCAAATACTGACAGAATATTTTTTTAGGCTTTGATAGAAATTCTAAGAGAAGAATCCCAAAAATGTTTT
This sequence comes from Myotis nattereri, assembly GCF_964212035.1. NCBI lineage: Eukaryota > Metazoa > Chordata > Mammalia > Chiroptera > Vespertilionidae > Myotis > Myotis nattereri. The sequence goes on from NC_138079.1 coordinate 34,171,182, forward strand.
GAGCATCAGCCCATCATTAGAATAACTGTAACTTCTCAGACTGATTATTTTGAAGGAGACAACACTCATTTGAGTGTAAAAGTTTGGTGTGTTGATTAACTCTGTCTCATTTTTTTATACTCTGCTCATCAGGGAGCATGTTCAAAGCTTATAGTTATAATATCAAGTTACCAATTATGAGAGTGTGATAAAAGCATGATTTTCTTTTGAACATAGTCATAACTAAAATATTTTGAGTTTTAATATTTCAAGGATGGATTTATAACATACTGTTCATGCTAATGTACTTAAGAGTAAGTTATATATAGACTGAGATCAGAGATTCAAAAAGCATTGCCCCAAACTATCTTCAGCCCTAGGTCTAGTTAGGTTTCCTTTTCTACTCGAGAGAAGTGAATGGTCTGCTATAGCAGTTCTCTTCTAGTAGATTGTAGACCTTCAGAAGTTATTATCTATGCACTGATGAGGTCAGAATGAGAAAAATCAGTAACTGTCCTTAGTTGTTCCTCCCCATTCTGTAATTCTCTGCCTTTTTTGAGCAAGGAATCCAAAACTAGCCAAATCACTGGTCACTGGCCAGGACATATTTTGGTGGTAGGAGTAGGAAGGGATGCTTATTTCTTGTATTGACCTCCTTATTCTCTCAATTCTGTATTATTTCAGCTATTTTCCTGGACAGTGTGAATGGATCTACTGCCCAGGGGATGCCATATCATCAGTTGCTGCTTCTGAGAAGAGTACAGGAAAAATTTTTATTTATGATGGTCGAGGAGATAACCAGCCACTTCATATTTTTGACAAACTCCATACGTCACCTCTTACTCAAATACGGCTAAACCCAGTTTACAAAGCAGTAGTGTCTTCCGACAAATCTGGAATGATTGAATACTGGACTGGGCCACCCCATGAATATAAATTCCCAAAAAATGTGAACTGGGAATATAAAACTGACACCGATTTATATGAATTTGCCAAGTGCAAGGCTTATCCAACCAGCATATGTTTTTCACCTGATGGGAAGAAAATAGCTACAATTGGTTCTGATAGAAAAGTTAGGATTTTCAGGTTTTTAACTGGAAAACTCATGAGAGTCTTTGATGAATCACTAAGTGTAAGTGCAATTTAAATTTAATATATATATATATATTTTCTTTCTTTTTTTCAGAAAATGTCTTTGTTTTGTGCCATTTAAAAGATTTTTTCAGGATATTAAATTGATAACTAGTTATTTTCTCTTGGCACATTATAATATTCAATTGCCTGCTGTCTTGTATTGTTGCTCTTCAAAACTCTCTTCCCTAGGTTTATTTCTTCTGAGCCAATGATCCTTCTAGTATGTATCTGCTTTTTTCTGTTTTGTTTTGTTTGCAAGCTCATTCTTTTAAGATCTTCAGAATTCATTCTAAGCCACCCTCTCTTCCCACTCTGTTCACTCTTGTCTGTCTATGACTATTCCCAAATTTACTTCTCCACGTTTCTATTATGAACAGACATGGTACTGTCTTTTCTTTTTTTTCTATCTTCATGAATGGCATCAATATCCATTAATTGCACAAGCCAGAAACCTGAGTCATCCTTAACTCTCTTCCTTACCCCTCTATTTAATTTGTATCATGAGTCCTGACAATTTTACTTTCTAAATATACTTTAAATCCATCCATTTCCTTTTAGCACACCTATCACTACCATAATTCATGATCTGGCTTATAACATGATCTGCTAGTATCTAATCTGTTATCCATGCTACATGTAGAGTAATTTTTTAAAAGGACATGTTTGATCATGTCTTCCTTTGAACCTTTCAGTTACTTCCTGTTGTTCTTAGGATCAAGACCAAAATAATGGCCCTAACTGGTTTGGCTCAGTGGATAGAGTGTTGGCCTGTGGACTGAAAGGTCCCAGGTTCGATTCTGGTCAAGGGCATGTACCTTGGTTGTGGGCACATCCTCAGTAGGAGGTATGCAGGAGGCAGCTAATAGATGTTTCTCTCTCATCGATGTTTCTAACTCTCTATTCCTCTCCCTTCCTCTCTGTAAAATATCAATAAAATATATTAAAAAAAGAAAAAGACCAAAATAATGGCCTGCCATGTTGTAGTGTCTGCCTACTATTACAGCCTAGTGCAGGGGTGGGCAACCTTTTTGTGAGTGCGTGCCAAAACCAGCAAAATCTCTGACTCAAAATTCTTCTGCGTGCCACCCCTAATTTTTTGAGAACATGTTATGCCTACTTGATATCTCTTAAGGTGTACGTATGTGAAGAACCTTGAAGAAATAAAATTCAATCGAGCGACAAAAACACAGTATATGATGATGAAAAATAATTTATTTTTTAATGTATACATGTACACTGATAGTCCGACAGAAAACTTTATGACTCCGTTTGATATTATCGGTGGGACTTTTGCTGCTGCATCACTGATGACAGAATTTTTACATTAGGTTTATATTTCGTGACCTTCAGAGATATGCACGAGCTACTACTTTCATCCGTCAGGCTACTCCAATTACGAGACTTAACAAAATTCATCACTGAGAACAAAGATTGACAATTGTAAATGGAAGATTATAAGAGAGGGTTTCGTGTGCCTGCAAAGGTTACTGGCGTCCCATGTTTGGCACGCATGCCAGGGGTTGCCCACCCCTGGCCTAGTGTAACTCACCTTTCTCCCTGCCTTTTACTCTAGCCAGTTAGGCCTTGCTTCAATTTCTTGAACATTCTGTTCCTTCTACCTGGAGTTACCTCTCCCTCCATCTCTCCCATTACCTGTTGAACTTGTTCTTCAAATCTCAGCGAAAGGGTCTCTTCCTCTGGTAGTTTTTCACTATTCATCCAGTCTAGGACAACTTTTTTTTATGTGACTTTATAGTACTATTGTCTTAGAAAGCATTTTGTATGATCTGATTATTTGATTCATGTATATCAACCTCCAGTAGACTAAACTTTATACAATCTATGGTCCTGTATCTGTTTTGGCTCATTATTGTATCTCCAGCATTAAGAATAGTACCTGACACATAATTACTGCTAACAAGAATTTGTTAGAGTGTATCATTATAGAATAAGAGTATATCCATGCAGAGTTAACTAGTTTTTCTGGAAATTGGGTCTCATCAGCTGTTTTCATCATGTGGTTCTTTAACAGCTAGTGGTAAGTCTATGTTGAACCTTTGTAGCAGTAATGTTTACTGTATGACAGTGTTGATTCCAGTCTCAGTAGTAACCAATTTACATTATATTCCCTGCATTAAGCTCTTCAAAAATTCTATCACTCTTATTAGTGGCACTGTTGTTTGGTGGCAAGTGTTAAATATAATTTGCAAAACTCTACCAACTTGCAGCTCTTCTAAGCTTTCTTAGGAGAAGAAATATTCAAATCCTAGTTTCTGGATAAAATCTCTTTAACATACATACTCTGAGCTGTTCAGTCCCCTCTATTTCTTCATTATTGTCTTCAACATTTGTTGAAGTGATAGAACTAAAGTATCAAGAGCTCAGTATTAAAACCTATGTCAGGAGTTGATTCAGAATGAGAGAGTTTGAAAAAAAAAGAAAATGGCAAATGCCATTTAAATTCATTCCAAAGCTATTAACAAGTAAGTCACTGGGTTTTCACAGTTCCATGTCACAGGGGGAAGTTTCTAACCAGTAAGAGTCCTAGTTTAAAAGACAAGAAATTTGATTGGAGGGTGTGAAGTATCTTTTGGCATTTATTAGCCAGAATCACTGCATATGGCCACACAGCTGTGTATCACAGAGGCCCTGTTAGTAAGGCTAGAATTCTGTAGCAGGATTTTACTTATCAGGTTAGATTAACGTAAAATAAATATATGGCTCAGTGGTTGAGTGTCAGCCTATGAACTAGGAGATCAAGGTTCGATTCCTGGTCAGAGCACATGCCCAAATTGCTGGCTTGATCCCCAGTAAGGGGCATGCAGGAGGCAGCCAGTTATTCTCTATCGTCATTGATGTTTCTATCTCTCCATCTCCTTTCCTCTCTGAAATCACTGGCAGATGGCCATCTACAAACTTTGTCTTGAAACTGAATCCTCTCTCTAACATCTAAGCTGTTTCTGACATATGAATATAAGAATCAATAACATATATTAGTCTCACAGATTGGAGAAAAGGAACTCTAATGACTAGGCTTTTTAACTGGTCTATAAGACCATTCCCTAACACACATACCTCCTTTTGTTTTTTGGAGCATATCGTTCATTCCATATATAAAAAACTGGAGATTTCTAGTTAACACAGACATGAAAAAAGAAGTAGGTGGAACATAAGTCTGGCTTATTTTCATCTGCAATGGAGAACTGCTTTTGAATTATGTTCTTTGATGCCCTAAATGTCTGGAAAACTAAATGTAAAGATCATATATTCTGGGAGGCCTATAGTGTCATAATAGTAATTGGATGTGACCCTTGTTTTTATTTATTAATTATCTTTAAAAAAAAAAAAAAAGGAGCCCTACCTAGTTTGGCTCAGTGGATAGAGCATCTGCCTGCGGACTGAAGGGTCCTGGATTCAATTCCCATCGGGGGCACGTGCCTGGGTTGTGGGCTTGATCCCCAGCAGGGGGCGTGTATGAGGTGGCCAGTCTATATTTCTCTCTCATCATTGATGTTTCTATCTCTCTCCCTTTCCCTTCCTCTCTGAAATCAATAAAATAAAATAATTTTTTAAAAAAGTAAAACATTTCCAAACTAAAGTATACCCATAAAAATAAGCATCTATCCTACATCATATTTACTAATGATGATCTAACTATAAGTATTACTCCATGTCAAAACAACTTGAAATATTTTCTGAAATATCATGAAATTGTTACACATTAGTGAAATAGTAAGAGTTTATTCATTCAACAAGAATTGAGTGCTGCCCTAGCTGGGTGGGTCAGTTGGTTAGAGCATGATCCCCTGCACCCTGCATATGATCCCAGTTAGGTTGTACATCCTGGTTGGGGAGTGTCTCATCAATGTTTCTCTCTCTCTCTCTTTCTCCTCCTCCTCCTCCCTTCCCACCCTCTCTCCCCCCCAGTTCCCTTCTCTCACTCTCATTCTCCTTCCTTCTCCCTCCCTCTTCTCCATCTGTCTCTAAAATCAATAAACATATCCTAGGGTGAGGATGAAGACAAAAAAATTGAGTGCTTAGTATGTCTCCTTCTCCTCCCGTTCCCTTCCTCCTCCTCCTCCTCCTCTCCCTCCTCCTCCTCCTCCTCTCCCTCCTCCTCCTTCTTCTCTCCCTCTTCCACCTCCTCCTCCTCCCCCTCCATTGAGTGCTTACAGTGGTTCTCAACCTTCTGGCCCTTTAAATACAGTTCGTCATGTTGTGGCCCAACCATAAAATTATTTTCGTTGCTACTTCATAACTGTAATGTTGCTCCTGTTATGAATCGTAATGTAAATATCTGATATGCAGGATGGTCTTAGGTGACCCCTGTGAAAGGGTCGTTCGACCCCTGAAGGGGTCGCGATCCACACACAGGTTGAGAACCGCTGGTTTAGTATGTCAGGCCCTGTGATCCTTATATAAGGACTTCATAGTCTATAGCTACATCATCTACTATAGTAGCCACTAGCCATATGTGACTCTTGAGTACTTGGTATGTGGCTAGTTCAAATTGAAATAAACTGAAAGTAAAAAATACAATTTCAAAGATTTAATATAAGAAAAACATGTAATTTTATCTTAATTTTATTGAATTGCTTAATGTTTAAATGTTAATATTTTGGATACGTTGGGTTAAATAAAACATTAATTTTAACTTTCATTTTTGTTTATTGTAGCTACTTGAAAATTTTAAATTACTTATATGGTTTGCATTATATGTCTAATAGAAACTGCTAGTCTGTAGCTTATAAATCGCAGCAGAAATATCCTATAAAGTAGTAATTACATTGACTGTTTTATTTAATTAGAAGAACCAGTTAGTGTAAATTATTTTTTATGATTGAAATAGTGTTTAGAATCCTCCATACGAGATAACACAAATACACAAACTGTCAGTTGCTCTTAATGTATACTCTGCTTCTATTTGAATTCACATTCCCTTTATTATGTAGCTTTTTTGTTAATAAATGGGTTGTTTCCTAGATGTTTACTGAACTACAGCAAATGAGGCAACAGCTACCAGACATGGAATTTGGCCGACGAATGGCTGTAGAACGTGAGTTGGAGAAGGTGGATGCAGTGAGATTAATTAATATAGTTTTTGATGAAACTGGACATTTTGTGCTATATGGAACAATGCTGGGCATTAAAGTTATAAATGTAGAAACAAACCGGTAAGCTTTAATATGCTGTATTTTTTTAAATGCATTTATTGGGGACCATTTCCTCCTTCAGGGAAACAATGGGAGTTTTGTTTGTTCCAAGACAAGTGGAATGGTCCCAAATGTCTAAACTTAACCAAATGTTTTGACTGGATTTTTCTGTGGTCTTTCTGTTGTTTATACTCTTATGTAAAAAGTTTCCACTCATGTTTGTGAAAGAAATGGAAAGAAGATATGCATAGTTTCAGGTTGTTGTTGTTGTTTTTTTTAACAAGTTATAGTCTGTCTTTTGATTATTGATTTAAATTAGCCTGGTTCATGTTAAATGTTGCCAAATATTTTAACCACAGAATTCGGCATTACATCCTGCTAGACATAAAATCAGAACTTAAAATGCATGAAACCACAATAAGCCTTTTGTGCAAACAGTCCATTTGGTTTTAGTTCAGAAAGCTACAATCAGATACTATCACTGAAGGTAAATAAAAAGAACTTAAAAGTGTATTTTAAGGAGAAAAAAATCTTATGCTGTACATTCTCACATATAAACAAATTTATATTTAGTTCTTAGCAATACAAAAATCTTTGAAGGTTTGCACATAGACTAAAATAATGGGGATAGGTTAAACTATATGATTGAACAATTGCAATTTTTTTTTTACCTGAAAATTATAGCTCCCTACCAATTTTAAATAGCTTTTTTTGGTGGTGAGGTGGGTAAAGAAAAACTTTTAAAAAATCTTTCACTATTTTGTACAAAGATCAAGGATAGCTGATTCCCAGCTTTTATCTGTAAAGGTGTTATGATTGGAATTAACTCTGAAAATTTTATTGTATAAAACGTGTTTTCCAGGTGTGTGCGGATCTTAGGCAAGCAAGAAAATATTAGGGTGATGCAATTGGCTTTGTTCCAGGGAATAGCCAAAAAACATCGTGCTGCAACTACTATAGAAATGAAAGCTTCTGAAAACCCCGTTCTTCAGAATATTCAAGCTGACCCAACAATAGTCTGTACGTCTTTCAAAAAGAATAGATTTTATATGGTATGTGGAAGTACTAAGAGATGGACCTTAATGTTTCTTCCAGTTTGGTTGGAGTTTTCTTTTCTTGGCTTGTGCTTTCAACTGAAGAGAATGTTGGCAATAATTGGCTTTCTAAACAACCAGAATACTATCTTATAACATTAATATTATAGAATTTTTAAGTAGGACTTGATTGTAAGTATTTCTGTACAGTTTTCTATTCTGTTTTGAAAATTTTTTAACCTGGCTTTTATAACTATTTGTGTTGTCTGAGATAATAGGAAGTAAGTGGTTATGGTAATAATCGAAGCCAAAATAGTCTTTACTATGGGGTTTTAAAAATTATTCTGTGTTTTTATTATTTTACAATTTTTTCTCTTGAACATAATTTATTTCCCCTGAACTTGCACATTTTCTTCTCTAAGCACATTTTTAACCATTTGACTCCTTTGTAATGTTGCTAACTTTAAAACTGTATTCCTGAGAAATCTATTTTCCTAGTGAGTTAAAAGTACTTTACATGTTAATTAAAATTGGGCTCAAAATCAAACTACGAAGCTATCTAGAAGTAGCACTGTTGGAACTGTTCAACCAAACAGAAAAATCTAAAGTATAGAGACCTCCTGTCCTTGATTTCTGTCCTTCACACTGCAGTCAGAGACATTCTGAGACCCAAATGTGATTACAGCAGGTCCTCAAATATTGTCATTTCCTTTTAACATTGGTGGGGGTGGGTTGGGGGGGGGGCTAGAATTGATTCTCGGCTGGAACCACTGTCATTGTGGAGTTTGCACATTCTTCCCATGTCTGTGTGGGTTTTCTTTGGGTACTCGTTTCCTCTCACATCACAGAGATGTGCACATTAGTTAATTGCATGTCTGAATTGTCCCAGTCTGAGTGAGTGTAGGTGTGTGTAAGCGTGTCCTTCATGGAACAGGGTCCTGTCCAGGGTTGATTCCCGCCTTGAGCCCTGGACTGCAGGGATAGGCTCCAGCCATGCATCACCCTGAATTGGAATAAGCAGGTTGTGAAATAATTATCTAACTGGTTCTTATTAATCTTTCTTTAATATATGTATAGCTCACATTTATTTCAATGTTTCATCCCATTGTTTAATATTAGAAGTGTTTTGGATCTTTATTTAGAAGTTGGGATGATGTTTTTGTGATCAGAAGTAATACCATAGGAACTTAACTCATTTATATCAATTAGTCTGTGGTAAAATTGATTTTGTTATATATTGTTTTGACTAAAGTCACATTTCCAAGAACCTATCGATGGCATTGAGGACTTACTATATTTCTCTGCCTAACTCCCCAGCTGCCTGTATTAGCTGGCCTCCTACCTTAATATTCTTTATTTTTAGGTCATTTGCTACTTTAACCACACGGAACTTGATCTCATTTGTGATAAGTTGGTTATTCTTTTATTTTCTTTTTCTTTATTGATTAAGGTATTACATATGTGTCCTTACCCCCCAGTGCCCCCCCACCCCACCCCCATTCATGTCTTCACCCCCCACCTCCTAGTGTCTGTGTCCATTGGTTATGCTTATATGCATGCATACAAGTCCTTTGGTTGATCCCTCCCCCTTCCCTTCTCCTTCCCCCTGCCTTCCCACTGAGGTTTGATGGTCTGACCAATGATTATCTGTCTCTGGATCTGTTTTTGTTTATCATTGTATGTTCATTATATTCCACAAATGAGTGAGATCATGTGATATTTATCTTTCTCTGACTTATTTTGCTTAGCATAATGCTCTCCAGGTCCATCCATGCTATTGCAAATGGTAGGAGTTCCTTTCTTTTTACAGCAGCGTAGTATTCCATTGTGTAAATGTATCACAGTTTTCTAATCCACTCATCTGCTGATGGGTACTTAGGCTGTTTCCAAATCTTAGCTATTGTAAATTGTGCTGCTATGAACATAGGGATGCATATATCCTTTCTGATTGGTGTTTCTGGTTTCTTGGGATATAGTCCTAGAAGTGCGATTACTGGGTCAAATGGGAGTTTCATTTTTAGTTTTTTGAGGCAACTCCATACTATTCTCCACAGTGGCTGCACCAGTCTGCATTCCCACCAGCAGTGCAGGAGGGTTCCTTTTTCTCCGCATCCTCGCCAGCACTTGTCGTTTGTTGACTTGTTGATGATAGACATTCTGACAGGTGTGAGATGGTACCTCATTGTCGTTTTGATTTGCATTTCTCGGATAATTAGTGACTTTGAGCATGTTTTCTTATGTATCTTGGCCTTTTGTATGATTATTCTTTTTTACATCTAAGCATTTGCACATGCTATTCCTTTTGCCAGCTACACATACTAGTAAACCACCCAACTCCTACACATCAGATCTCAGCTTGGAAGCCTTCTCTGACATCAAGTCTAGATTAGGTGTGCCTGGTTGTGTTGTTGTCACACTTTTGGAGTAATTTGCTGGTATTTTTTTTTTTTTTTTTTTTTGGTTTCTGATACTGTCATCTCCTCTTCATGATAATATAAAATCTGTAAACAGAGGCACATTTTTTTTTCCACTATTAAATCCACAAAGTTTGGTAAAGTGTTTGGCCCATTATAGTATATTCATTTATTCATCTGACATATTATAAGCATCTGTGATGCTATTAAGGTTACCAGCATTTGGTACATGTAAGAAATAGCATTTCCCTACCCTGACCAAGCTTTTAACCTAGAATGGGTACATTCTTTTAAGGTGAGAATTTTCTTATAACTTCCAAAGTCATTGCTAAAATTTTATCAATATATGTTAAAGGAAAATAATTTTTCTTGTTTTTACCTGTAATTTAACTTTTTGAAGGTACAAATTAATCACAAAATATAGTTCTTGATATTCACTAAAAACATAATTTTCCAACCACTTTATTTAAAAACTAAGTAATAAGTTTTCTTTTTCTTTCCCAAAAATTTACTTTTATGTTGATTAAACCACAGATTTTCTCATAAACTTGGAATAGAAAAACAAAATAAGTCCCTCACAGTGTGTCTTTATACAGGTAACATTTCATGAATTATCTTTGAGGTTTATTAGATGTACATATTCTTAAGCAAAATTAAAATGGTCTGTGTACATTTCTATTACCTTTTAAATCCAATATCATGAAATAAAAGTAAAATTTCATAAAATTTGAACTTTAGTAGTTTCATATGTGAGCTAAGTCAAGATAACTTTAAAGATTCATATAAATAGTACAACAGACTTGCCATTCTCCTTTGAAAACTGGAGAATAATATGTGAAGGCAATCGCATCGTAACTTGCTTGTTTATTTGGAATCTATCCAAGTGGACCAAGGAATGCTATTAGGCAAGACAGGGCCTGGGCACAAGCTTTACCTTCCTGCAACTCAGTTGGCATTAGGTAGCGCTTTCTTCTTCCTGAGAGTCAAAAGAAACAGGCCTTGAGAAATCCAGAGTTTTAACAACTGAAAGGTTTTTCTCAATTCTCTTTATACCCTGAGAATCCTGAGATTTCTGCAACTTCACTCAAAATTTGCATTCTTTCTCCCAGGCTTCAGGGTTTAGGTATATCAGATGGGGCTCTGCAAAAAAAAGAGGTCAAGATTCACTACTGATTTGTCTGTGAATCCTCATCCTACCTTGCCCAAGTCTTGTTCATAGTAATAACAAGTGTTAATATATACACAGTGCTCTCTGTACGGTAAGCACTATTCTCTAAGCAGTTTGCATCCCCCTTCATTTAATCTCGTAACAGGTACCATTTGGGGTAGTTCTTATTATTCCCATTTATGAATGAGGAAATGTAAGAAGTGAATTTACTTACCCAAAGTCACATAACTCGTAAATGACAGAGCTGGAATTCAAACCCAGGGTTTCTAGTGAAAAGTAGGCAATAGGTGGCAGGTTAGGACATGATATAAGTATAAAAATAATTTAACTGCCTTACACACCCTTTGATAGGAAGTGATTCCTGAAATAAGGGTTTATTCTGATGTGAATTCATACCTTCCTCAAATATTTCACTAGAAATTAAATTTGCTTGTTCATAAACTTTAACCAGATGAAAATTTTAATTCATTTACTCACTTTTTACTGTCCTCCTTTAGTTTACCAAACGAGAACCAGAAGATACAAAAAGTGCAGATTCTGACCGAGATGTTTTTAATGAGAAACCTTCTAAAGAGGAAGTCATGGCAGCTACTCAGGCCGAAGGACCCAAACGAGTTTCAGATAGTGCCATTATCCACACAAGCATGGGAGACATTCACATCAAACTTTTTCCTGTTGAGTATGTATTGTTTTTGTTGTGTTAACCACCATTTTAAATGTGTATATTTGAAGAAACTGTGCAACTTAAAATTTTTGTTATTTTGACTTAAGGAATTTTGCAGAATTGAAATGTTTGATAGAACATCAACCCTGAAATTTCTGATTGTTACTCTAGACATTTTTATACATATATACACATACTTAACAGGTTTAAAATACGAGGACAAACATCTTGGCTATGAAAGGGATGAATGAAACTAAAAAGTTATGCAAATGTATATTTCTATTACCATTAACTGCACATCCCAACTATAAGATTTGTGGCTCGCTTATTATAACTGGTTTTCCTCTCAAAGCAATCTCTTAAGGGGAGAATACTTATTTTTCCTTCCTGACATTTGCTAGACATATACTTCCTCTTTCTTAGACTCAGTAGCTGTATTTTTGAAAATGAATTCCAATAAAACACATAAGGGCTTCCATTGGAAAAGGGAAAATAGTATTCTGGACATTTTTAAGTTTGCAAAATGAACATGCAATACCAAATACAGTAGTGTCTCTGGCTAGTCTTGATGCAAAAGGTGACAACTTTACAACTGATTTATCTTCGAATCCTCATCCTACCTAGTACCTTTATTTAAAAGTACTTATTTTGAATATCAATGTTTTATCATGCCATACCTTGGTACTGAACAAAGAACTAGCTGGTTTGGCTCAGCGGATAGAGCATTGGCCTGCGGACCAAAGGGTCCCGGGGTCAATTCTGGTTAAGGGCACATTCCTTGGTTGCAGGCTCCTCCCCAGCCCGGGCCCTGGTCAGGGCTCATGCAGGAGGTAACCAGTCGATGTGTTTCTCTCACATCGATTTCTCTCCATCTTTCCCTCTCTCTTCCACTCTCCCTAAAAATCAATGGAAAATATCCTTGGGTGAGGATTAACAAAACAGAAAAAAGACGAACTAGGTATGTAGACTCCTGGATCATCTCATTTCAAGTATTTAGAACCCATGTACCCATTAAGCCTGTTGCTCCCTGATGTACTTCATGTAGGATTCTCTTGATTTCCCCCTCCAACCCCAGCTCTAAGAGTACTACAGGAAAATGATACCACATTAAATTACCCCGTGGGATTAGTTAATATTATTTAGAATGCTTCATACTCAGTGTGTCTGATTATCACTTAAAGTTGATTAAATTTAGGAGATAGCATTTTGGTGAATAAGTCCTTGGTCAGGAATGTGTCACTGTAACCATTAATACTGTTTTTATGAGAAAATTACCTTTCCTGGGAACTTAACCCATCATATATAGCAAATTGTGTATATTTTAAGGTGCTATGGTTGTTGTTTTTACATTTTGGTGGTTGTTGTTAATCCTATCTAAGGATATTTTTCCGTTTATTTTTAGAGAGAGTGGTAGGGAAGGGGAGAGACAGAGGGAAACATCGATGTGAGAGAGACACATAGATTGATTGCTTCCCACTTGCCCTGACTGGGGCAGGGACTCAAGCCTGCAACTGAGGTACGTGCCCTTGACTGGAATTGAACCCAGGACCCTTCAGTGTGCCAGCCAATGCTCTATCCACTGAGCCAAACCAGCTAAGGCTATGGTTGTATTTTTTAAACTAAATAACCTTGAAGTCTAAATATTGTTAAACTCAACTATAATAAGCAAATTGATATAAAGATACTACATTAAACAATAATATGCTATTAAACAATAATATACTACTGCTTATATGCCCTTTCAACTCTTATGTGTCATCAAGGTTAGAAGAGGTTATGAAAAAAAGACTGTCCTTCTGAAACATTTAGATGATATTGAAAACACCATTAGGAAGCAGAACTGCAAAGAAATTGTCTTAAATACTCTGAATAAATTTCATATTTTTAATATATGTCTTACTGTAGGTGTCCCAAGACAGTGGAAAACTTCTGTGTTCATAGCAGAAATGGTTATTATAATGGACATACTTTTCACCGTATAATTAAGGTAGGTTATGCAAATTTTATCATTTAAGGCACAACAAGAAGTTTAAACCTAAGGCATAGCATTCTCTCACACTTAGTTTATTAGAAAGGAAGAGGAAAAATAGATTATGGAAGCCAAAAGAATGGTCATGAATATCAAATCTATAAAAGGACTGGAATAGTAGCGTAATTACCATTTTAGAAACACTAAACACTGCAACAATATTTTTTCAACAGCTGAAAACAAGGTCACATAATGAGTAAAGGGGTCATGCTGAGATAAAACCAATAGCCACTATTCCCTCTGCCCAGGATCTTGTTGGGCAGCATTCCATAAAACATATGTAGTTCTTGTTTACTGACAAGTCAGAAATGATAGGAGGAAAAGTCAAGCTTCAGGGTTCTGGAGGAATTAATGAAATGAAATCCAGAAAATCGAGTGGTTAGGGAAAGGTAGGTGAGAAGAATGAGGCAATTATATATTATACACAAACTAAAATTTACACTATTAATTGTAGATTATTGGGGAAGATATAGATGTCTATAAATGAGAATACCTTTGCATTTTGTTTTAAATTTGGTAGCAGTTGAGTAGTAGAAATACATCATCCAAATTAAAGTATAACTTACTGAGTTTAATAAAATCACTTTATAAAGTGACTGTTAACAAAGTTACAATTTTACTAAATACAAAGCACTCTTTACAACCCTAACTCCAAAGCATACATATAGAAAAGAACAGTGTAATATGTTTGTTTTTAATAATTCTTAATTTTGAAAGTATTACATATGTTCCCCTTTTTCCCCCCATTAGTCCCCTCCAGCCCGTTTAATATATTTTTTGTGTACTTTCTGTTAAGGGCTTCATGATTCAGACTGGAGATCCAACAGGTACTGGTATGGGAGGAGAAAGCATATGGGGAGGAGAGTTTGAAGATGAATTTCATTCAACATTACGACATGACAGACCATATACACTCAGCATGGCTAATGCTGGCTCGAATACTAACGGATCTCAGTTTTTCATAACAGTAGTACCAACGGTGAGTAGAACAGCATTATCTGTAAGCCAAAGATTCATAAGTTATGATCTAAGAGTAAATTCAGTGGATGAGAGCTACATTAGTCTTTATCAAAATGTAAATAATTTAGATAAGAAAATATAAATTTACCCAACAAATCAGAAATACTTTGTAAAACAATACTTCTGTAATTTAGGACACTTAAGTTTTAGTCATCTTCGCCACTGTTATTGTTTTGTACAGTTCAAAACAAATTATTTCACCTCTGGACCTGTTTCCTCATCTTTAGAATGGAGGATTAAAGTACATGAATTCCTGATTTTAAGACATTTCCCCCACACATTTTTATATCTCTAAAATCAGAATGCAACCAATAGCATTGTAGATTTGACAGAATACAGTATAAGAATATCTAGCTTTATTGCTTTGTAGTTCTACATGATTATAAAAATTATACACTTTATTTTTTGGAAATAAGCATTAAGCATTGAAAGAAAAATATAACTACTGTCTGCCAGACAGTCTCATGTAATATTCACAATACGTCTAGTATCACTATACCCAGTTTTAAGTAATAGATGAGGAAACAAATATGACTGCCTTGCCAAAGGTCAAGTAGCAGAGCGCCAGCATTTGAGTGCCCACGTCTTTAATGCCAAAGCACATGCCGCTTAAACTATTCCAAATTGCCTTTTAAACTATGCAAAGGAACTTGCCTTTAGCAAACACATTCCAGATCCCTTTGATCCGAAAGCTGCACATATTTAAACATTATACTATGCTTTTATATTTTTCTTATAAACATGGAAATTACTCTTAAAATACTCTAAGTGAAATTACTGTAAATCTTTTTAATTACATAAAAAAGTAAAGCATAAATTTAAATTCTCTTTAATTTGCTCGCCCAGAGGGTGTGAATTAAGAAACCTGGTTTACCAAGATTTTCCATTTGTCCTCCAACACAGCCTTGGCTTGATAATAAGCACACAGTATTTGGACGAGTGACTAAAGGAATGGAAGTTGTACAAAGGATCTCCAACGTCAAAGTCAATCCCAAAACGGATAAGCCCTATGAGGATGTCAGCATCATAAATATTACTGTCAAGTAAATCAGATGTATCGTTTAATGTGTAAATAAAAATACACATAAACAGGATTATTTTACATTGGGAATCTCTTAAGACTTGCTGAACATACAAATCATGTTTCAAGGATTGCAGTATTGTATTTTTATATTTTTCATTAAAGGCCATTTTTTAAAGCTTTGCTTTTTTCTTGCAATATTTCTCATTAGGTGAAAAATTGAAATGGATTAAACTCAGGCAAAATAGCACTCCTTATATGTAATTTCTCATGAGACTCAAAATCATAGTAAATAATGAGTGGTATGCCTTTGTTCCTTAGCTTTTCAAACATGCCTGTTAATCTGCCCTCACATGTTTCTTCAGACTTATGAAGAAAGGATCTGAGCCCTAGCCAGTTTTGCTCAGTGGATAGAGCCTCGGCCTGTGGACCCAAGAGTCCTGGGTTTGATTCTGGTCAAGGGCACGTACCTTGGTTGTAGGCTCCTCCCCGGCCCAGGCCCTGGTCAGGGCTCGTGCAGGAGACAACCACTCGATGTTTCTGTCTTTCCCTCTCTCTTCAACTCTCTCTAAAAATCAATGGAATAATGTCCTCGGGTGAGGATTAAAAAAAAAAAAAAGGATCTGATAGTATATAATGTTTCTTTTACAAGGTTTGTGTTCCATGCCAAATAGCTTTGTCTTTTGATCATTAAGTCATAAGTAGTGGTAAGTAAAACTTCAATAAATAAGTAGGAAGTCCCTTTGGTCATATTAAGTTCCTTAATAATTATCAAATATTCTTTCAAATATAAGAATAAATGAATATATGAGTCCTTGGTTTTATAGACAGATTTACCAGTTCATTCTTTTTCTAATGCAGCTAAATAATTTTTGTCCTCATTTATACTATTTCTTTTCTTACCTTATATACTATCAAAAAAATATACATTGAGTAAAAATCTTAGTATATAACGAGAGATTAATAGAAATTGTAGTAAAACAATGAGTCCAAAGTCTTATAGTGCTTTCCCTTATTGTTTACTTACCCTGATAACTTCATAACTATTAAGAACTATTGCTTCTAATTTCTGGACAGACTCTTCAAGAACTTATAGAAAGAACCTGTGCAATAGATCTGTTTAGGGATTTCATTCGTATACTTTAAATCTTAGCTTACACTTTTCCTTCTGTTCGTCAGCAGGATATTTCCTTTATTCATTTTATACCACAAACTTTTTTTAAAAAAAGTATGTTTTTATTGATTTGAGAGAGGAAGAGAGGGATAGAGACACCAATGATGAGAATCATTGGCTGTCTGCCTCCTGCACACCTCCAATTAGGGATCAAGCCTGCAACCCAGGCACGACTGGGAGTCAAGTAGGTGGCCTCTTAGTTCATGGGAGGATGCTCAACCACTGAGCAACACCGGCCGGCTGCACCACAAACTTTTATGTGATGGAAACACATGCAAGTTTTGCTACTTTAAAATTGTATCCTCTTCATAAGATGTAGAACTTGAAGTTGGACATAAAATGTCTTTTCACTATGACATTTACCATTTCTTCCTCATTTTTGGTGTTGAGGCTTCTCTCACTAGCAGATATATTCATTCCTAAAAGCTCAAACCTAAATTTTTGATAATACTGCCACCAGGTGGTAGTGATGCCTCATTTCCCTCAAAATCTCATTGTTTTGTCTAAGTGAAAATAATATTTAATGAATTTTTCCATTGTGTTACAAACTTAACATAATCAGTAGACCTAAACAAATTGCCAGATGTTTTTTAAAAGCATGTTTTAAATTATTAGCAAGAAACCATCTGACATTTATTAGTCCTTTTCACTCATTCATTTAGGAGAAAAGTATAGCTAAGCTATCTTCTTCCCTATTCCTATTTTGCAAACTGAGAAGTATCTCAATGTTACATAAAACGTCTTTTAGCAATATTAGTTCATAGACTACGGCTAAGTTTTCCAAGCCATTTTCTAAAAATGGTTATTTAAAATGCTATGCTGTCTTAACAATATTTAGGTCTTACAGAAGCCTACACCTGAAACCTGTATGATCTTGTTGACCAATGTCACTCCAATAAATTTAATTAAACACACACACACACACAAAATAAAATGCTATGTTCTCAAATGAAATAAGGTTGAGTTTAAAATTTAAAAAGCAATAGACTGTTCAATGCAAAATTTTAGTCAAAACACTAGTTATAATACTCATTAAAATGTGACATTGCAAATACAGACTATGTTATTTCTAAATCTTTAATATACTACATCTCAAATTTGACATGTGAATCCCTACCCCGTTTTATTGTTTATCTTCACAACACAAACATGAATTTTTTTTCATTAAATTTTAATGGGGTGACATTAGTCCACATGTGTGGATTACTAATGTACAAAATCTGTATATAGGGCCATGTGCCCACCACCCAAAGTCAGATCTTCTCCTGTCACCTATTAGGACCCCTTTCTTCCCCACCCCCTCCTTCTGGCAACCACCACACCGTTGTTTGTGTACATAAGTTTCAGTTTTATATTAAACATGACTTTTAAAAATAGTTACTACCCCTACTATTAGATGGTTCAAGAAACAGAATTTTTAGAATAACAATAGGACTTCTTTAAAAGGATTGTAACAGTTTATTGCTGTCTATACTGATCATATGTGTAATGAAAAAATGGCTTCTGGTGATTATAAAGCATTCCAGAATTACACACCAGGGCTATACACTTGAAAAACCTGCTTTACGTAAATCATACAGTAATATGTAGGCTTAATACAGAAACTCAGGGCTAGGAATCAAATCCTAATAGATTGTATTTAACATGTTTCTCTTATTCTTAAATTTGACATTCCCCAGAGGGAACTAGCACAATCTTAACTAATCATTAGTGAAAGAATACCACCACAAATAGTAATAATGGCCTAAGAAAAATATTTCTTAAAAAAAAACACACAAACATTACTATTATGTACATTATAACCAGGTCTAAGCACAGTTTTAAAAATTGTGTTTAGTAATATGTTAAGAATGTGAATACAAAGTTTAACAAAATCGGTAAAATAAAAAATAATTTACAAGGAAAGCAAGTTTACATATTAGTGTTAGACATTTTTCTTTCAATTACCTAGTAGATAGAACAGTTCAAGGGCTCACAGGCAAATGTAACATCTTTATTTTTCACAGTTACTGCAATCAGTCCAATATTAAATAATTTAATTCATAAGTATTATTTATATGCACAAACTACACTTGTAACAGCATGACCTTTTACTTGAAAAATAAAGGACAATATAATTATATTATTTACACAATGCCCATAACACTAATGGACAGTTTTTTAATGCTTTGTTTTCTAAAAGTTTTGTTGTTTTTAAACAAAAATAAAATTGAAGAGAATGAACCAAAACAGTACCACCAAGTCACATTTTGTCATCAGACACTGATGTCCTCATAGTGGTTCAACTAAGATTATGATTGAACTTCCATACTAAAATATAAAAAGTATTTTTTAAAAACCATGAAATCCGCCTGGCTGGAGTGGCTCAGTTGGTTGAGCGTCATCCTTGCACCAAAAGGTTGCCAGTTAGATTCCTGGTCAGGGCACAGACCTGGGTTGCAGTTTTGATCCCCAGTTAGGGAGCATATAGAAGGTAATTTGATCAGTGTTTCTGTTCTCTCATTGATGTTTTTCTTCTCTCTAATCATGTCCTTGGGTGAGGATTAAAAGAAAAAAACAAAACAAAACACAAGAAATCCAATCTAGCTATGTTCAAATATAATAAATTGTACTGCCATAATAAGAGAACATCCTTAAAATATGAAAACCAGTAAAGAGCACAGAATTTTTTTAAACTTTTACTCACAATACTGCATAATAAATGTGATAATGACTTTTTCAATGTTTCTTCTGTTCTTTTCTTAGATGTGCTTTTTCTCTTAGCTTTTCAAGGTCTTATCACAAAGAGCCTTAATCACATTTTATTGTCAAGGTAAATGCACTTATTTTGGTAAAACATTTCAAATGACGTAAATGCTAAGCATTCCCCACTGTTTAAATGACTTCTCATAAGGTAAAGGTAATTTTCTACTTAGATGTCTCTCTTTTATATAAAGGCAACCCTGGTTCTTTGTGTAATTTACTACCTTTTATGTATAGTCATTCTCACTAAAGATGCAATATATTTTTTAAAAGAAATACTAAGTACTTTAAATATGCTGAAAAAGTAGAAGGGCCAGTTTAGAACTATAATCTAGGAAATAATACATCCAGGTTCAGCCCTGAAAACTAGTCTTTCATAAGTGAAGGTCAACTAGAACATAACTGACTTTCACAGTTTTATTATTATTAATTATTCTTCAGGTTAGTACTAATGTTACAAATCAGGCCTAGTTAGGCAACATTTCATTTTGACTCACTGGGTTTTATACAAAATGCTTTAGGAGAAAGTTTTAATAAAACACTGTATAAAATATTAATTTTCTATAGCTTATAGTCTTAGCTTTAAAGGTTTTCTATTACTAAAGGTAAAAGTAATTCTATAACCCAAAGATGCAATTTGTGAACCCTATTTCATTAAGTCATTGTCATTCTTACTGTTAAATACTGCCAGAATTCAGGAAAGACAAGTAAAGAAGCCATGCCTCACTTGCTGCAGAGGTCTTTAGGCACTCAGTTGGCTATAAGAATACATCTTCACTTACCCTTTCTCTGTAACTACTTCTCAATATATGGGTCACATATAATCTGAAAAACTCAAATAACAAATGTACATTTTAAAAAATGTAAAATCAAGAAATCCCTATTTAATCCAATTTAATCTCAATCAGATATTTAAATTTTGCTATAGAATAATTTTGGTAAAGCAATATTGTACTGAATTCCCAATCCAAAATTCCTTTCATCTACATATCCTAAATTAACTATCTTTGAGATGTAGAATTTCTTACAACATATTATGTGCAAAATAACTCTTAACCACAAAACGTGAAACAACTGCTGCATTTAAAATCAAGCAACATCCAATACTCCAGCAGCCACAAGCTGCCGTGAGAGCCAGTCCAACCCTTCGTATAGTCCCATCCCACTTCGAGCATCACAGCCCTGAATATACCAACTACGGCCACAGCACAGTTTATGAAGACTGAGAAGTTCAGTGATTTCTTCTACTGAAAGGGCTCCAGCAACATCCTGAAAGATATATACACATCAGAATTTCTTAAAAATCAGTTAATATTGACCATCAATATCATCATTTTTTAAATTATTACCATTTATAAAGAATTCTATTGGTACCATTCTAACCATTCACCTTTCAGTAATTATTCTGAGATTAATAAAACTAGAAAAAAAAAAAGAGTTTTGGTTAAAATCATTTACTTACTTGTATTATATATTGTTTATATAGCACCTTTACAATGAAATCAATAAAAGCCATGCAGCCTGAATGAAAGATACTGTCTGAGTCATTATAAGGCATCAATTTAAAAGAAAAATTAATGTATATATATTTTTAAATTCGTTTATACATAGGGTTTACAAAATGAAGGGTTTATTAAACTATTCAGAATACTCGAACATCCCTACTTCCCAGAAGAGTCCACCAGTAATATTCTCATATTTTTCCAGAAAATTTCCATGCACATTTGTACAAATAAACACAAATAGGAACATACTCTAATTTTGTTATTTACTTAACACACATGTTGAATATTGACAGCTTTCTATTAGGACAAACAGATTTTCTACATTAATTTTAACATGTGAATTGCATTCCACTGTGCAGGTGCAACATCATTTTCTTTACCAGTCCTATACCAAATGTTCCAATCCTATAAGAAGTTGTGTGCTTATGTGCTATTACAAATGCATACATATTTTTTACATACATTTGCAAAAGTATCTGTGGAATAATCTTAGGATATTTGTCTGCAGGATATATTACTAGAGGTATAATTACAGAGTAAGAGGGTATATGCATTCCCCCCTAAGAAAATGTCTCAGTTTAATAACGACAGCATAGTGTATGTAAGTCTGATGATTCTCAAAGATTTTTGTCTTTCACAATGTGATAATTGGAGAATGGCATTTTACTTTGTCTTATTTGTATGTCTTTAATCATAAGTACAGCAAAGTGTATCAGCTTATTTTTGGCCATTTTTTAATTAGGGGGAAATCCTATATTCCTCATCGTACTCCTCCTTATGACATCTAAGCCGCTCTGTGGCACTTAAAACCATTTTGATCCTCCTAGAAACTTATGGTCAAGATCTAGAAATCTGCTGTTCCCTGTCCTTCATCCTCCCCTTTCAATCACCAAATTCTAACAATTCTACCATCATAAAATATCTTCAATCTGCTTCCACCTATCTATTCCTCTAAACAGGGATCTTGTTAAATCTCTCACTTGAATTACTGCAGCAATTTACTGCATCTTCCTGTCTCTAGTCCCTTACCCTTGATTAATTCTACATCCTACCACCAGGATTATAGTCTGAAAACAATGATGTGACCTTACAACCAACTAATCCAAAAACCTTTTGATAGCTCTCTTTTCCTCACAGAATAAAACCTACATATCTCAGTATGGTCCTGTCAGGCCTTCCTTCACAATGTGGCCTCATCTGTTATTCTAGATTTTCTTCATCCTCTACCTGCTCCTCACATACAAGTCCACTGGATACTCCCTAAAAATACGAATGCTTTTATTTTCTCTGCCTACCATATTTTTGCCTTCACATACTGATTCAAAGACTTATCCATAATTTCAACTTATAATTTCAACCAAAATCCTACTTTTTTACCAATCTTAGAAGATGTCACCTTCAGAACTACTCTCTAATTTGCCATAACATTTTGTTAACATTATTGAAGTTACTTACCAGTTTTCTTTGTATTAGAATGTCATATATATATTCACTTACATGTTTACTTACATACATTGGAGTTTCAGAGAACATCAACTGACTTACTTCTTTTTGAATACTCCAAGGAATGAAGCACAGAATTTGTACTTTCCACATAGATTGCACTCAGAATAGTTAGCAGAAACTTCATAAATATCTACTAATTATTTCTCTTTTGAAATATTTCTAGCTACCCTATGATATGAAATACACAAAACTACTAAAATAAGTATTCTGAAATACAAATGTGTTACCTGTTTGTTAGCAAAAATCAGAAGCAAAGCATCTCGGAGTTCTTTTTCTGTTAACAACTTCGCAAGCTCACTGTGTGCTTCATTAACTCTGTCTCTATGACTGCTATCAACAACGAATACAACAGCTACCAACAAAATGACAAAAATTTCAGTTAGTCACCTGCTAAGTTTCAGTAAATGGACAAAATATTTAATGCTCTCATTATATTATGGGTAGTCTACCATTATTTTTATGGAAAGGCTGCTTATTATTATAGGAGCAATATTTAATGGTATGATCTCAAATAGGTCACATAACTTTTCAGCTTTCATTTCCCCACCCATAACAAAATTTACACTTGCTCTACCAATTAATATTTCCTCTTAATGAATGAAAATGTACCCCTCATGATCTACCTATTGACGCTACTTATTTGTTGATTACTAATTCTTTTACAAAAAGAGAATCCTTTAAAAATAAATCACCATCTTTCTCTCTCCAAAGTACTCTTTCTAGACACCTAGCACAGCACTTTCCAGCAGAAACTTGATAAATATCTATTGAATGAATACTTTTTAGAAATCTTTCCAGCTAATTTATGGTAGCTAAACATATTCAGACATTTAACCATTCCTCATGATCAAAATTCCTTTTTTCTCCATTAATCATTGGCTCATATTAAATATCAAAAATCCCAAAGTAAACATAATTATCTAATCTCTCTTCTAGGTGGAAAGTAGGATGACGTATGGAACAGGTGGTATGAACATAAGCTTTTTATTGGGATACAGGAGGCAAAAGTTAGAATGGGGTCCAACTGTTAATTAGTGCTGGATGGAATATATGTGACGTATCAGAGTTTGGTCTAAAGCAAACCACTATAGGTTCTTCTGCAGATAACAACTGTGAATGAAAATGGAGCTTTTAAGATATTATAATGGGATATATGTTTAATTAAATTGAACCGCATAATCATACACCACAAATTCTATACTACACAATACTGCCAGTGATCATACTCATGACACTAATAATTTAACTGTTAAGAGCAGTACTCATAACAGCGCACATATACAAGCTAAGTATTGTTTTTATGCTATAATTATTCCAGTCTTTCCACCTTCATTTTTTTTAATAATGTGGGGCTGGCTACCAATATTTAAAGGTATAATCAATATTTAATAAATGCTTAAATATCAGCTTTACTATTTAAATCAATATACTGAAAACTGGCATCCTAAAAATCTGAAAAATTACGGTGTCATTTTTTTCTCTTACCTTGGGTATTCAGGTAATAATGTTTCCACAATGGTCTTAATTTGTGTTTTCCACCTACATCCCAAATAGTGAACTTTAGATTTTTATATTCTACAGTTTCCACATTAAAACCTGAATTAAAAAAAAAGTTACTTTAATACTAAACTTATATTTACAGTGACACACCACACACAAGGCAACTCCCTGTTTATAACTGTGACTTACAATTATCTTCACACAGCAATATCTATTGCTGCCCAACCAACTCCACTCCTAATCAACCTATGTGGGGAATGTATACCTTTATCAGTTATTAGACCCCTAAAGCTGGGTCCTTAGGACCTTAAAACACAAGTACCTGCCAACTCCGCACCACTACCACCCCTCACCCTTAACCCTCAACAAGGTCACCAATCATTTATTCCTTCCACCTGTGCCACCAAAATTCTGTTCCTTCTTATTATCCCACCATCCACATTTCAATCCAATCCTACAGCCACTGAATCTTGCATTTTTCCTCTGAAATGCTGGTGTCTTACAGCCAGAAAGAAAAGCCCAGCTCCATGACAGACTGGCATATTATAAGATCCCAAAAGCTCAGCTGTAAGCTAGGGTTTGTTAAGGTAAAAAGCAATACTCATACTTACCAATTGTTGGAATAGGTTGCATAAACTCATCCTGTTTTAACTTAAACAAAATAGTAGTTTTTCCAGCACCATCTAATCCTAATGTAACAACTCGAATTTCCATTTTTGGTCCAATGTGAACTCTGTTGTCCTATAATTTTAAAAATATTTTAAAATTTTAATTTTGACATAGTGTTAGAAAGCATAAAGATTTATACTTTTATTTATAAAATGTCACTGTTGATTACTGTCCTTTCTCCTATTCATTTCTCAATCACTGAAATCTGATCTGAAAGAGAAAAGTCACTCCTTAATGCCACATCCTTTACTAAAACGGACTACTTTGTTTTTGTGTAAATTAAAAATGTATGTATCCACCTAATTTTAATTTCTCCAGATTTTTTTTTAGCTCAACTGAATCTTCTAAGGGTTTTTATGCTGTGTTAAATATGTTGATAAATATATTAATCAAAAATGAAAATTGCTGCTCACTTCCCAGAAATATACAGTTAACAATTTCATATATATCCCACCAGACACTTTCCTATGAACATACTGGTTGATATACACAAACAAAACAAGTATACTTTTGTTTGTTTGTTTATCCTCACCTGAAAATATATGTTTCATTGATTTTTCAGAGGGAGTGGAAGAGAAGGAGGAGGGGAGGTAAAGTGAGAGAGAACATCGATGTGAAAGAAACACATCGACTGATTGCCTCCCACACGTGCCCTGACCCAGGTACGTGCCCTTGACCCTTTGGTGCGAGGGCCGATGCTCTTACCGCTTAGAAACACTGGCCAAGGCAAAACAAATATATATTTTTTAAAATTTTTTTTTCTTCATTTCAGAGAGGAAGAGAGAGGGAGAGATAGAAACATCAGTGATGAGAGAACCACTGATCGCTGCCTCATGCATGACCCCCACTGGGGATCAAGCCCACAACCCCGTCATATGTCCTGACTGGCAACTGATCCGTGACCTCCTGATTCATAGGTCTACGTTCAACCACTGCGCCACACCAGCCAAGCCAAGAATACATTTTAAAAAGATAAATTTAAAAAAACAAACATACACTCAACTTTTATACTCAACAGTATATTATGGAATAATTTCATTTCAAAATATAAAGGCCTGCCCTTTTCTTTCAATTACTTTGTTATATTCCATGAGCCAAGATTTAACCAATTCCCAACTGACAGATGTTAGATCATCTCTGAATTTATCATAACGAACAACATTCTTGTAATGAGTGTACATATTACTAGCTGCATGATCTCTCTGCCTCATTTCCCTCATCTATAAATTCAGGATTAAAACAGTACCAAACTTACACAATTTTTACAAGGATTATTTTTTAAAACACATATAAAATCCTTACAACAGCTCCTAAATAATTGTCGGTAACTATTATTTTGCCTCCTCGTTTTAGCACTCTTCTTTTATAATACAACACTGTCCTGGTTTTTATCCCACCTTTTTGGATGCTCCCTCCCATTTTCCTTTTGTCTACCTTTGTAATATTGGTGTAGCTGAGAGTCTGTATGAGGTGTATTTCTTATCTACATAGTCTCATTTACTCCATGTGGTTCAGTTACCATCTTTATGATGATGGATCCTAAATATACACTTCCGTACAGTCCTACACTTCAGAAATAAAATGATATATGAACCAGATTATCTTTGTGAGAATTCTAGAAACCAGTTGTGAAGTTAAACACCCAGGGCAACAAAAAACGAAAAAGGGATTCCAACAAAAGAGGTAAGAAAATTGACAGAATTCTGCACACCCATCTATGCCCCTGCCTAACCTGGTATGGCACAATGCAACTAAAAGGAAAACACCTATACCAGGACAAAAACATAAAGGTTTTACTGAGCATCCAGCGTTTTGGCTCATCTGGGGTTTGCCTTAGATAGAGACCGGGTACTGTCTCACCCAACTTGAACCTCTTAGGGACAGCCAACGGCACAATTTGAAAACCACTAGAAACAGAGGCAAGGACATGGCACATTAGAACTCCTGCTGTGCAGGGAGAATAAGAGATTATTGGCTTCTGAAAAAATGCAGAGGCAAGCTGCTTCAGGAATTCAAGGCAGCTAAAGCACACACACAACCCAGAGACGATAAACCCCAGAAAAAGTTTGAGAAGTCTAGAATCTCTAGCTGGTGAAGGTCTTTCCAGGCTCAAAGCCAGTTCATAAAGATTGGAGAGGTAGTTGTTTATTCAATTTTTCAACTCTCAACAAAAATAGGACAAGGCATAAAAGAAACAGGAAAACATAACCCAATCAAAGGAATAAATAAAATTCCAAAAACTGACCCTGAAAATTCAGATTTATGAGTTGTCAAAGAATTTAAAAAACCTGTAATAGAGATACTTAAGAAGTTAAAAGAAACACAGACAATAAATAAAATCAGGAAAACAAAGAACAGGCAAATTAGAATATCAACAGAGATAGAAATTTTTTAAAAGAACTAAAATTCTGGAGATGAAAATATAACTGCACTGAAAAAGTTCACTAGAGGCTTTCAAAAGTATACTTCATCAGGCAAAAGAGAGAATCACCAAACTTGAAGATATGTCATTTGAAATCAAGTGAGAGGAGAGAAAAAAAAAAAAATGAGTGAAGAAAGCCTAAGGGATTTATGGGACACTAGCAAGGAGATCAACACTTGTGAGAGTCCCAGAAAGAGAAGAAAGAAAGGGGCAGAGAGAGAGCTTACCTGAAGAAATAATGGTTGAATACTTCCCAATCTGAGGAGAAATGGACATAAAAATTCTAACTCAATGCATCCCAACTAGGATAAACCCAAAGAGACCCGCACTGAGACACATTATAATCAAACTGTCAAAAATCACAGACAAAGAGAGAATCTTAAAAGCAGCAAGAGAAAAAAGGCTCATCACATACAAGGGAGCTTCCATAAGATTACCAGCTGATTTCTCAGCAGAAAGTTTGGGATCCAGAAAGGAGTGGGAGAAAATATTCAAAGTGCTGAAAGAAATAAAACAAAACTGTCAGGACAGACTGACAGTTGTCAGAGGGGAGGGAATTGGGTAGCTAGGTGAAAAAGGTGAAGGGATTAAGCAGTACAAATTGGTATTTATGGATTAATCACATAGATATAGATTCTAGCATAGGGAATATAGTCAATAATATCTTGGTAAATATATATGGGGCCAGGTGGGTACCTGAAGCATCAGGGGGATTACTCTGTAAAGTACCTAAGTGTCTAACCATTGTACTATACATCTGAAACTAACACAAAATAATATGAAATATAAACTGTAATTTAAAAACAATTTTTAAAAAAGAAAAAAGCTGTCAACAATGAATGCTATATATGCCAAAACTGTCCTTCAAAAAGGAAGGAAAAAATAACGTTCCCAGAAAAGCAAAAGCTGAGGGAGTCATTACCACTAAATATGAACAAATAGTAATCTGTACTGTTGTAATTTTGGTGCATAAATTTAATTTTTATAGACTTGAAATAACAAAAACATTTTATACGCCTGAAATCAATAGAAAATAATAGTGAATGTAAACTGTAATTGAAAACTTTTTAACTGTAAGCCTCTGTTAATAGGTATACAGTATATAAAAATGTATTTTGTGACATCATTAACAAAGTGTGGGGGATGAAATAGGTATGCAATTGAAGTTAAAGCGTTTAATATTTAAAATAGTGTTAGAACTAATGTTTTATGTAATTACAATGGTAAACACACAAAGAAAACTTCCATAAAATATAAACAAAAAGAAATGAGAAGGAAATCAAACCATGTCACTACAAAACAATACAGTAAGAGAGGAGAGACAAAAAAAGCTACATGGTATATAGAAAACAATGAACAAAATGGCAATAGTAAGTCCTTATCAATAATTATTTTAAATATTAATGGATTTAGCTCCCCAATCAAGACATAGTTTGACTATATGGATAAAAAAACAAGATTAAAAAAAAGAAGAAAAAACAAGATCCAACAATAGGCTGTCTACAAGTGACTCACTTTACATCTAAGGACATATATAGGTTCAAAGTGAAAGGATGGAAAAAAATATTCCATGCAAATCATACCCAAAAGAGGAGGGATGGCTATCCTATCAGACAATGGGCTTTAAGTCAGAAACCATTATAAGAGAGACAGAAGGTCCTTATATGACTAGAGGCTCGGTGCACAAAATTAGTACATGGGTGAGGTCCCCAGGCCTAGCTGGCAATCGAAACCTGAGCACCTGGCATGGACGGGCAGGTCCCAGCTGACCTCTGGGCCCTGGGCAGCACCCGGCCCCCAGGCTCCTGCGCACCCCCCTCCACCTGAGTCACAGCACCGGCACCGGAGCCCCACGTGGAGATGCAGTGAGTCGGCCAGACGCCGCAGGCCAGGGCACCACGTGGGCCTCTGGGCCACCCAGCAGCACCACACGGAAGCCAGGCGGGCAGCATGCTCTCTCCTGGCTGGCCTCGTACAACAGCTCCTGCATGAACACATGGGGAGCCCAGCCGGCCCCTGAAATCCTAGTGGCTGTGGCCTGGCTCACCCGGAAGAGGCCATGTGGGAGCTTCCCCGGTGCGTGAGCCCTGGCATCCCGAGGAAAGGTAGCAGGCGGAGTGAGAACAAGCTCAGCGGACACCCAGCATTCTCACTGCACCTCTGCCCCCGTCACCCCCACCCACAGGTAGTTTGCGAAAGGTCGCAGCCCCCCACCTGGGCGCCACAGGAGGTTGGTCGATGCCCCCTGATGGTCAGCGCATGTCATAGCAAGCGGCTGAACTCCCGGTCGAACAACTGCCAGAGGAAACAACTTGCATATTAGGCTTTTATTAATTGTCTACACTAATAAAAGACAAATATGCTAATTGACCGTACCTTCACTACATCCATCAGTCAATCAGAAGAGTATGCAAATGAACCCAACTAAGATGGCCATTAAATTTGCATACTGCAGGTGGGGCAGGGCAGTGCCATCCGCCGCCCGCCCCAACCTCGGATTGGGCCTGCTGTGTGCACGACATGGAGAGGCGCCCCAACCCTGGGATCAGGCCTGCTGTGTGTGCGACCCGGGGCGGCGGGGCAGGGCAGCGCCATCTGCCGCCCACCCCAACCCCGGGATCGGGCCTGCCGTGTGCGCGACCCGGGGCAGCGGGGCAGGCACCGTGGGATCAAGCCTGCCATCTGCCACCCAGGGAGCAGGCCTAAGCCAGCAGGTGGTTATTTCCCGAGGGGTCCCAGACTGTGAGAGGACACAGGTCGGGCTGAGGGATTACCCCCCCCCCCCCCCCGCACAAATTTTTGTGCACCGGGCCTCTAGTTTAGGATAAAAGGATAAATTTACAAAGAAGACATACAATTATAAGTAGTTGGATTATAAATATATAAATTAAAGCCAAAACATGAGATCTAAAACTATAAAACTCCTAGAAGAAAACATGGGATGAAAGTTTCATGACATTGGATTTCAGAATGATTTCCTCAATATGACACCAAAGTATAGTCAGCAAAAGCAAAACAGACAAATGGGACTGTATCAATCTTAAAAACTTTTATGAATCAAAGAACACAGTTAACAGAATGAAGCAACAGCCTAGGTATTGGGAGAAAATATTTGCAAATCATATATCTGACAATGGTTTCATATCCAGACTATATAAAGAACTCCTACAACTCAACAACAAATATCAAATTACTCAATTAAAAAACAGGTAAAGGACTTACACAAAATTTCTCCAAAGAAGATATAAGATGGCCAGAAAATATGAAAAGATGCTCATCATTAATAATCATCAGAGAAATGCAAATTAAAACCACAATGAGATATCACTTCATGCCCATTAGGACAGCTACTATTAAAAAAATAAAAAATACCAACCCCCCAAACCAAACACCAAAAAGTAACAAGTGTTGGTAAAAATGTAGAGAAATTACTGCTGGGGGGATTATAATATGGTGCAAACACTATGGAAAACAGTACGGCTCTTTCTCAGAAAATAAAAAATTGAACTACCATCCAGTAATCTCGTGGCTGGATATATATCCAAAAAAATTGAAAGCGAGGTCTCTAAGAAATAGTTGTACAGCTATGTTCACAGCAGTACTATTCACCATAGCTAAGAGGTGGAAGTAACAATAATGTCTTTCAATGGATAAATGGATAAACAAAAGGTGGTATAAGCAAACAATTCTGTCACATTTTAACTGTGAGGGCACTGTGCTATATGAAATAAGTCAGTCACAAAAAGATAAATAATGTATGATTCCACTTACATGAAGTATTTAGAGTAGTCAAATTCAAAGAAACAGAAAGTTATCAAGAGCTGGTAAGGTAGGAGAAAAGGGAAGTTATTGTTTATAAGGCACAGAGTTTCAGTTTTGGAAGACGGAAAAATTTCTGGAGATTTGATCCACACAATGTGAATATAGTTAACAATACTAAATTGTACATTTAAAAATGGTTAAGATGGTAAATTTTTATTATTTTTTTTTACCACAATAAAAAAAAAAAAAGTGGTACATCCTCACAATAAAGTATCTTGCAGCTATTAAAAGAAACAAAAAAATGTCACTGTATACTGCCATGAAGTGTTCTCCAGCACATAACACTTAAGTGAAAAGGGCAAGGTGGAGAAATGT
Source organism: Myotis nattereri (assembly GCF_964212035.1). Taxonomy (NCBI): domain Eukaryota; kingdom Metazoa; phylum Chordata; class Mammalia; order Chiroptera; family Vespertilionidae; genus Myotis; species Myotis nattereri. The sequence continues at coordinate 34,202,453 of NC_138079.1, forward strand.
ATAAGGTATTCTACCTTTAAATGCAGGGAGTGTGCAGGTAAGTATATAAAAATTTCCTCTATTTTTAAATGATGAATAAAACTCAGAAAAAATTCTTAATAGTTTTATATGGGGAATGGTGGAGATGGTAGGGGGGTCGGGGATAGAAGCTAGGCTGCTCTATGTGAACCTTGCTTTATAGTTTACAGATTGGACTCTGAACATTTGTGTGAAAAACTGAACTACCATACAAGCCAGTAATCTCATGACTAGAGATATATACATATAATGTTTTACACAATTATAAAATAGCATTAAATTTTTAAAAATATATATATTTTATTGATATTTTACAGAGGGGAAGGGAGAGGAATAGAGAGTTAGAAACATCGATGAGAGAGAAACATCAATCAGCTGCCTCCTGCAGACCCCCTACTGGGGATGTGCCTGCAACCAAGGTACATGCCCTTGATCGGAATCGAACCTGGGACCTTTCAGTCCACAGGCCAATGCTCTATCCACTGAGCCAAACCGGGAAGGGCATATTAAATTTTTTTAAAAGTCCCTAAAAACAGCTCTATCTCTCATCACTGATGTTTCTATCTCTCTCTTCCTCTCCCTTCCTCTCTGAAATCAATAAAAATGTATTAAAAAAAAAAAAAAGTCCCTAAAAAGAGAAAGCAAAATGGAACACATGCACGTTTTTAAATTAGGGGAATCCACTTTAAAAGAGACTAAAATATATCAAACAAGTACAGGATTCTGCCTCAAAAAAAAAAAGCAACTTAAAAAATTTTTAATAGTCTAGGAGATCTGAATACTCACTGGATAATGAATAATATTAAAGATCTATTGTTACATTTTTTAGGTGAGATAACAGTTTTTGTTATTTTTTTAAGAGTCCTTACTTTTTAGAATTATATCTGAAAATATTTTGTAGATGAAATTATATGACGTTGGGATGAAATATGTTGGGATTTATTTGAAAATAACTTGGGAGCCTGCAGACAGAAAAGGGAATGGGGAAAGGAGAGATGAAATTTAAAAGTTTTTCATTGTTTTGTTTTTAATATATTTTATTGATTTTTTACAGAGAGGAAGGGAGAGGATAGAGAGTTAGAAACATCGATGAGAGAGAAACATCGATCAGCTGCCTCCTGCACGCCCCCCACTGGAGATGTGCTCGCAACCAAGGTACATGCCCTTGACCGGAATCGAACCTGGGACCCTTGAGTCCGCAGGCCAACGCTCTATCCACTGAGCCAAACCGGTTCTGGCTAAAAGTTTTTCATTGTTAAAGTGAGTTTTGGGTACAAGGAGATTCCTTATACCCCTTTCTATTTTTCACTAATAGATTTTTTTAATCCTGTGATTCATGAATTTCTTAGTTCTCTTTTCAAGCTGATTACCATGGAATTTAAGCAACAATGATTCGTCAGAAAAGAAACATAAAGTGCGGTACAGTACATTACCTTCGTAAAAGTGACAGGGATGCTGGCATCCAACTGAATGTGATCTGCAACCTCTGTAAACTGCTGCTGCTGCTTCTGCAATGTTTCCAGTAACCTTGTAATTTCTTGTTTTGCCAAAACAACTCTACAATCATCCTAGGAAAGAGAAGACAGTATTCTTATAAACATGTTAAAAAAGAGATATTATCAAAACTCAAAAAAAAGATCATTTAACATTACAGTATTCAAAGTTAACCTAAGTGTAAATTTGACTAGGATAAAAATAATCAGGCATTAATAAAGAATTTGAGAACCTATCAAAAGAAGAATGAATAAATTGTAGTATATAGTTCACACATACAACATTATATACCACCACTATGAGAATGAACCACAATTACATGTGCTATGAATCTTATAAACATAATGTAGTGTACAAGGAGAAATAACATAAAGAGTTCATACTGTATTACCAAAACAGGCAAAAATAAGAAATGCATTAGAAGTCAGTATAGTAGTTTATCCTTGGGGAAAGGGCTAGTAGTTACCAGCAGGAAGTCTGAGAAATTTCTGGGAGCTGGTAATGGTCTGTTACTTGGTCTGAATGCTGTTTATACAGTAATGCCCTGTCCGAAAATTCAGCCAGCTGAACACTTAGGAACACAGTTCTTTATGTATGTTGTACTTCTATAAAACGTTTTTAAAATAATATAAGATATACATGTATTGGTAAAAAAAAGAAAAAAGAAAGAAAGAAAAGAAAAAAGGACTTCACATCAGATTGTGAAAAGCCTTACTCTAGATCCCCAGGCTCTCCTCAAAGTCAAACACTTTCTAGTTTCTCAATTGTTATTCCAGATATTCTATACATGTGCCAATATATTCTTCAAAAGACAGAGATGTCCCAAAAATATGTACGTTCCATGACAGCAGTGGTGTTATCAGTTTTTATTCACTGTTGCATATTCATATTAGTTGATGGAAATTCCATTATTCCAGTGGCTCAGAACAAAAAACTTGAAGTCACTCTTGCCTTCTCCTCCCTAATAACCCACAACAACCTGTCCACAAATCCTACTGGATACCCAGAATCTGGGCATTTCTACCTGCTACTAACCTAGACACTATTCTCTCTCACTTGGAATTCTACAACAGCCTCCTAAGCATTGAACTCCTTCCTTCTACCTTTGCCCCCACTTCAATCTATTTTTTACACATTATCCAGAGTGATCCTTTGGACATGTAAGATCAAGTCATTTTTATGCTCAAAACCCCACTTCAATCAGGAAAAGCTCAAGTCCTTCCAATAGCCCAAGGCCTTCCTTACATATAATCCATATGACTTCTCATTTCAGCTTCTATTATTCCCTCCTTCGCTTACTTCATTCCAGCCACAGTGCCCTCTTTTGCTGTTCCTCAAACACACTAGGCATGCTGCCTCTAACCATTTCCTCAGCTGGAATTCTCTTCCTCCCAATAGGGCTTTACCTATTTCCTTCACCTCCTTCCTCTCTGTGTTCTTGCTCAAGTCTTATCTTCTCTCAATGATGTTTACCCTATTTATTTATTTGTCCTCACCCGGGAACGTCCTCAGACAGAGGAAGGGAGGGAGAGAGAGAAGAGTATCAATGTGAGAAATTAGTTCAGTTGCCTTCCCTACGTGCCCCAACCAGGGATCAAACCCGTAACCCATGTATATATGTATGTGCCCTGTGAATCTAACTAGCAGCATTTCAGTGCACAGGACGACGCTCAACCAACTGAACCGCTCCGACCAGGCTACCCTGACTATTTAATTAGGCAATCTGCTGTACCTCCACACTTTCTCTTTTTTCCTTAGCTCACTTTTTCATATCCTATATAATTTACTTATTTAGATATGTTATGGTTTATTACCCATCTTCTTGCTAGAATGCCAATTCCACAAGATTATGGCTTTTTGCTTGTTTTGTTTACTGATATATCCTATGTATCTGGAATGTACATGCATATACTAGGCACTCAATACATATTTGCTAAATCAATAGATAAATCCTCACCATTTAGCAAAGTATATCATATGCAAACTGGGTAACAAATGCCTTTTAATAACTCAACTATCAAAAAACATAGTTTTTCTGCCCTAACCAGTTTGGCTCAGAGGATAGAGCGTCGGCCCAAGGACTGAAGAAGGGTTCCGGGTTCAATTCTGGTCAAGAACATGTCCCTTGGTTGCGGGCTTGATCCCCAATAAGGGGCGTGCAGGAGGCAGCTGATCGATGTTTCTCTCTCATCAATGTTTCTAAGTCTCCCTCTCCCTTCCTCTCTGTAAAAATCAGTATTTTTTTAAAAAAATAGCTTTTCTGTGACATCAAAGTTAAGAACCACTAAATTAGAGCTAGAGAGGTACCCCCCAAAAAGAGCAAGGAAGAGAGACTTCAAAGATTAGCAGACATTTCAGCTAGACTTTGAAGGAGGATTTCCACTAGCAGGAAAGGGAGATATGAACCTGCCAAGCAGAAGGAATAGTACATGGTTGGCAAAGAAGAGTAAAGAACTTGGCGTGACTGAAGAATGACAGAGATAGAAGTTCTAGAACCCACGGTTTTATGGTGGGGAGGGCACATGAAGAAGAGGACACTAGTTTGTTGGTGGAGCAGCTGGAGGTTATAGAGACCATGTCCTAAGTACAATGTTAATGAATGCAGTAACATACAATAAAATAAAAATATTTATTAAAGTAATAAAATAGACTAGTGTGTATCTCTGGTAGTTATCTACTTAACCTTAAAAATTCTTCTCCTTAAACTATACCCTTCCTATGTTTAAACTACCTACCTGTTGCAAAGTCTTTTCACAATGGAGACAGGCTGTTGAAACCTGGGACAGCAAAATAGTCATATCTTCTTGTTGTTGCCTGAGCCAAATTAATTTTTCTCGAACATGAGCATCGACAACACTTAAAGCCATTTCTTCTTGACGACACAGAGTTTCATGTAGATCAGAAAAATAAGCTCGAACACATGACCGGGCATTCTCCGCAGTACCCGGTACCTAAGAAAATAAAAATAAAGTTTAAGCAACTCTAACTATAACAAAGATTGTATATGTGAAATATGAAAATTTAAATACCACCTATTATCCTTAAAAATTCTAAAATTTGTATCTTCACCACAGCCTTTGGATACCCAACTGTTTAAATGACATCTCAATAGCAAAAGAGTCTCTCTTCTCTAAAATCCAGTTTCCTCCATCTCAATAAATGGCAACTCCATCCTCCAGATTGTTCAAGACAAAAAAATTGAAACCATCTTTAACATTTTGTTTGTGTCCCACAATTAGTCCCTCGGCAAATTCTCTGGACTCCAGAATATATACAAAATATAATCATGCATCATCACCTCCACCTCTTATCAACCTGACCCAAGCTATTATCATGTCTCACCTGATTATTATAATAGTCTTCTAATTGGTCTTACTATATCTGCCACTGCACACTACAATGTATTCTCCACCCAGCAGCCAGAATGATCTGTTTAAAATGGTAAGTCAAAATATATTCTTTTGCTCAAAATTCTTCATTCCCCTCAGAGTGAATGCCCACCTCCTCTCTGTATCGTGTGTTCAAGGACAGACTCACTGAGAAAAGGATGCCTGAACAAAGACCTGAAGGAGGTAAGAGAAGAACCACACAAATATCTTGAGGAAGAGCATTCCTGGCAGACAGAAGAGCAAGTACCTCTAAGGCCTATTCTGCCTCACTCCCCGCCCCCAGTCACTCTACTCCAGGTGCACGCAGCCTCCTCACAGTTTCATAGCACACCATGCACATTCCAACCTCAGGGCCCTTGCCACTTACTTTCCTCGTCCTGGAATACTCGTCCCCCCGGTATTTTCATAGTTCCCTTTCCCATCTCTTGTAGGTCTTTGCTCAATGTCACCTTCTCAGGGAATGGGTCCTCAAATAGAAATCTAGGTCTCATGCCTGGACCTCCAAGTCAGCTATTCAAGTCAGCTATACTAATCACTAAGACCTAACTATTCAACTTCAAAATCTCAAATTCATCTACCTCTCTCCATTCTCACTACTTTAGTGAATATTGGTCATAAAGCATCTCTCAACTGGATAATTTCAGCAACTGAAATTGTTTCCGGCTTCCAATCTTGTTGCTACTCCAATTCATTTTCTACGTTGAAGAGCAACTTTTCTTTTTTCCTGTTGTAAATTCTCACCCAAGGATATTTTTTCTATTGACTTTTAGAGAGAAGAGAGGGGAAGAGACAGAGAGAAACTCCGACGTGAGAGAGACACACCGATTGGTTGCCTCCCGGACATGCCCCAACCAATGCTGGGGATCAAACCTGCAACTGAGGTACCTGCCCATGACCAGAATCGAACCTGCGACCCTTCATTCGAAGGGTATCACTGTAAGCCAGCCAGAGAAAGATAAATATCACATGATCTCACTCATATGTGGGATATAATGATCAACATAATTTGATGAACAAGAATAGATCCAGAGACAAATGGTAGGGGAGGGGAGCGGTTAGAGAGCAACCAAAGGACTTGTATACATGCATATTAGCATATCCAATGGACACAGGCACTGAGGCGGTAGGGGCTTGCCTGGGGTGGGAATTGCTGGGGGCGGCGGGGGGGGGGGGGGGGCGTCAATCGGCGGGGGGGGGGGGGGGGGGGGGGAAGGAGACATATATAAAACTTTAGACAATAGCCGAAACCGGTTTGGCTCAGTGGATAGAGCGTCGGCCTGCGGACTGAAGGGTCCCAGGTTCGATTCCGGTCAAGGGCATGTGCCTGGGTTGCGGGCATATCCCCAGTAGGAGATGTGCAGGAGGCAGCTGATCGATGTTTCTCTCTCATCGATGTTTCTGGCTCTCTATCTCTCTCCCTTCCTCTCTGTAAAAAATCAATAAAATATATTTAAAAAAAAAACAAAAAACTTTAGACAATAAATAAATAATAAATTTAAAAAGAAATTATTTCATGATTAGTTCAGTATAATTGCTCAATAAATAATAGAAGGTGAAAGGTAAGAAAGAGACAGAGTATAAGGTAAAAAAGAAATTTAAAAATCCATACATGTTCTGTGTGGGCCATTCCAATTCCATCTTCCACTATTTGTTCTCCTCCTTCAATGTGCTGAACGATTCCAACTAATTTTCTGGAATAATCTGAGATTTCCTCAGTGAAGGTCCGTATACAGTGAGCCATATCTAAAATTGAGGCTCGGATCTGGTTAGCTTCTGGTTCCAATACTGAATGCTATAAAATGCAACATTATAGGAAAAAACTCATAGTATTTGACTAATAATATAAAAAATTACTTAAATCATTCCTATTAATTAAAAAAACCTTCAACCACAAGTGGCTTTTTTAACACATTTTACAAAAGCAAGCATATAAAATGCTAATTTGCCTTCACCCAATAACTATTTATCCTGCAAAGCAATACTTTAAATTTTACAAATCAATTTCTCACTAACCAGGAACCCACAAGTACCTCTAAAATTTTATCACAGCAGTTCATCAATAGACATAAATATTATCAAAACAACCTAGTGCATTATGAAAACATACACTGAAGAAAAGAACTTTTGTTTCCTGCTGGAAAGCTATTTTCATTAAAGAAAGAATCATGATGCCTTGCTACTGAAATTTTTGTTATTCAGAAATTAAATCTTGTTTCTTTTCAGTCTACCAAACAAACAGTGGGTTGGCAGACTAGGTAAATCATCCAGTTTAATTACATTCATACCTTGTGACCTTGGTGTTTTCCATATTCTTTGCAGACACAGCACATGAGTGGGCTAGTTTGACAGCCTTCTTCCAAGCAAACAAACTCAATGGCATGCACCTGATGCTGAGAACACATGGTTTTCTCATGAGGTTTATCAGCGAGAGGCACTCGCCTGTGCTTTGCTAATGTCTTCGTAGAATGAGTAACTTGGGAACACTCTGAGCACAAGTGAGTTGCACATACAGTGCAATATACAGATGCAACGTGAGCTTCATCTTCATCGCAACGAATGATGCTCTGATAAAAACAAATTAATGCCTTTGAGTCTAAGACTTAGACTGAACTCCGATCACTATAGCATGACAAATTTTGAAACATAAAAGCCTATAATCTTTTTTAAAAATAATTAATCAGCCTTTTTATATGAAAATACACTGGTAATTAGTACAAAGGTCATTCACTACTCATCTGAGAAATTATTCATTTCTATGGGTGAGAAGCTATTCCCAAAATTGGTTATCAATATATGCTAACGTACTTGAGGCCAAAAATAAAACTATTCTCATAAATTCACAGTCAGAGTAAAGTTAACTTCCACAAAACCCCTTTGCTTTATAAGAAAGAAACTGAATAGAGGTTAGAATTCTTTTTTTAAGACTAAAACCACTGATATTAAAAACATACCTACTGCTTTAGCCCTAGCTGGTTTGGCTCAGTGGATACACATTGGCCTGCGGACCAAAGGGTCCCGGGTTTGATTCCAGCCAAGGGTAAGTACCTTGGTTGCAGGCTTCTCCCAAGCCCGGGGTCTGGTCAGGGCACATGAAGGAGGCAACCAATCCATGTGCTTCTCTCATATCAATGTTTTTCTCTGTCTTTTCCTCTCTTTTCCACTCTCTCCAAAAAAAAAAAAAAAAATCAATGTAGCCCTGGCCGGTTTGGCTCAGTGGATAGAGTGTCGGCCTGCGGACTGAGAGGTCCCAGGTTGATTCTCGCCAAGGGCACATGCCTGAGTTGTGGGTTCAATCCCCAGTAGGGGGTGTGCAGGAGGCAGCTGATTGATTTTCTCTCATCATTGATGTTTCTATCTCTCTCCCTCTCCCTTCCTCTCTGAAATCAATAAAGAAATATATATATTTTTTAAAAATCAATGGAAAAATATCCACGGGTAAGGATTAACAAAAAAAACAAAAACAAAACAAAACAAAATATACCCACTGCTTTACATATTACCTGTCATAATGATAAATAGAAAGAAGAGAAGCACAATGCTATTTAGATAGCAAGGGGTGTGCATCAGAATTAGCTATAAAGCTTTTAAAACCATGGTGCCAAAAGGGGTTAATGAGGGGGGAAAGGGGACATATGTAATATTTTCAACAATAAAGATTTTAAAAGAATAATAATAAAAATAAAAAATAAAACCATGTTGCCAAGAATCCAACCTGGGAAATAACAGGTTAGAGATGAAGCCTGAGTTTGTGTACTTTTCTCTAAAGTTTCACAGGTGAGTCCAATGCACAATTCTAGTTGAAAGCCACTGATTTAAGCAAATAAACAATTAACACCTATGCTGTTAAGTATTAAGCTTTTAGTATATGTGCTGCCAAAGCGAGCACATAAGTATTAAGCTTTTAAGTATTATTTCTAATTTCCATTAATTACTAAAAAGCTTCAAGTTGGAAAATTTTACATGTCAGATCACCAAGAAAGCTTGCAATTTTTTGCTGAATATTAAAAGGCCATAATTAGAAAGGGAGAGATTTGGTATAAAATTTTTCCAGAAATAAAAATTAGAAAATATACCAATGGTGTCACTCAATATCACAAATTAAAAAAAGCACACAAAGTTAGACAGCTTTGTTTGCAATTATGGGAAATACGTACATGTAAAATAAAAATTCATGTCTTCTGTTTTCAAGATCTGACAAGTAATTTACAAGGTCAACATTAGATAATACTCTAATGCAGTGGTTCTCAACCTTGGGTGCACATTAGAATCACCTGGGAATCTTTTTAAAATCCTGACTTCTGGGCCTTATCCTCCGGAAATTGTTTCTTTGTTATGGGGTGGGGCCACATTAGTAACAAAGAAACAGAATTTCCGGAGGATGAGGCCCAGGAATCAGGATTTCAAAAAGATTCCCAGGTGATTCTAATGTGCAGCCAAGGTTGAGACCCACTGCTCTGTCTTTTGAAATAAAGATAAAATCTAGAATGTGTGGAAGAACTGCAAAAATTTCAGAAAACAATGCTTCAGTTTGAAATTTATTTCAATGATTTACTTTACATAAAGAAATCATGATTTAATAAAAGTGAAAATCATTTCGACTTCTTTTATCTTGATGTTAAACATGCTTTTAAAGCTGATCACCAAAATCAATAACTGCTATTTACTATTCTTATATCCAGAACAGCCTATGAGCTATGCAGGCAAACAATTCCGTAAGTGTTAAAAATGTATTTTAATCTGTGTTCATGGACTTCTAATATTTCGGGATATCTACCTGTCTGGAAAAAGAGGATACACCTACACGTAACCTTCTCATAAAGATATTTAATAGTAGTAATTCCCTCAGGAGCTAGTGCTATCTTTAAGGCATTTTGCTTCAATATTAAATAGCCTCCTTCATAGAGTTCCTCTTTCTTTCTTTTTTTTTCTTTCTTTCTCTCTCCTCTCTCTTTTCTCTCTCTCTCTCTCTCTCTCTCTCTCTCTCTCTCTCTCTCTCTCTCTCTCTCTCTCTTTGTACTTTACTGTTCACTAGTTCATTTTTGTATCCTCTGCTTTAATGCACATTTTACTCTTTCATAATCGTACTCTTTCACTTTCTGGGATAGAAAGGATTTATTATAGGGAGATAAGCTTATACACAAGACATAGTTTGGGTATAGTATTATCAAAGAATTCAGGTTTCAGTGTTACTTTTGTTCTTTTGGGATTTTTGTTGCCTTAAGAACTATAATGTAACAAAAAGTTGTGTTTCTAGGATCCTATCAGCTGGAGTAAGTGAGGTAATATTGTGCTTTTCATGGCAGATATTTTAAATTAAAAAAAAAAATATCCATGCTCATAACAAATATTTCACCAAGTTCAATCAATACCTCTCCAGATATCCCAATGGCTTCTTCTGCAGCACCATACTGACCAATATGTCCATTCTGTAGTCGTTCCAAAAGTTCCAATAAAGCAAAATTTTTTTTCAATCCCCAAACACCTGAATCTCCTAGAATAAATATAAAAATAAAAACTAAATCTAACAGAATGCAATCATAATCACTTTACCTCATACCTCAACTGTAATTTCTAAGTCATACAGTTTAGCCATTAATAACGTCTAAATTTTAAAAATGCAAATTTCCCCCATTTCCTATTTATGATAGAACAATTGTCTTAATATTCTTTAAAAAACAGAATTCCTCAGGATTCTACATAGAAACATACTTTCAAGTTTCATTATTTTTCTATCATTTAACTTTATAAATCCTATTTTGTCACTGACTTTTACTATATATTCTAAAATAAGTGCTTTGAATTATTTTTACAGCAACCTAAGGTAAGAAATACAGTTTACATTGCAACCCAGGATCATATGTCATATATATAACTGAAACAAAAGTTTCACACACCAGTATTCACTCTTTCAGTGTGCAACACACTGTTTTAGGTTTATTTCTTTTTAAAACAATTTCGTCACAACCAATTAAATTGATTTCATGACCACAAATAAGCTATGACTCATGTTTGAAATTCCCTGTACAAAAAATACACAACCTAAAATAGCTCTATCTCTAAGCAAACTGGAACTAGAACAGCTAAAGATAATATTTCCCCCACTCTTCATCTAACCTAGAACCTTATAGAAGTTAATGACTATATAAACTCCTTTTCACGCAGATACATCAAAACAATACGGTTGCGGGCACATCCCCAGTGGGAGGTGTGCAGGAGGCAGCTGATCGATGTTTCTCTCTCATCGATGTTTCTAACTCTCTATTCCTCTCCTTTCCTCTCTTTGAAAAATCAATACAATATATTAAAAAAAAAAAACACAATACAACAATCCCTTTTAGGTAGATAAGACTTTAGGAATATCTGGATAAAAAACAATGCTTCTTTTCCCCAGAACTGACCATAAAAGGCCAGATGCGAAAGCATATATGCATGCATGCAAACCCACTCATTCTGATTCTCTCTCTCTCTCTCTTCCTAAATCTACAAATAAAAGCCAGATTCTTCAGCAGTTAGAAGGAATATGTCTGTTATGTTTGTTATGGTGAGTTTCTATGCAACAAATACCACCTGACACATTGTTGTCACCTAATCTATATTCACTGAATGAATGTATAAATGAAAGGATGATGGGGTTACTGGCTGCAGGGCTCCCCTTCCTCTTGGCCAAGCTTTTCTTTAAAAAGGAAAAGGAAAAGGAAAAGGGGACGTAAAGGAAAGACCATTTCTTGTTGTGGTCCTCCAAAAAAATTTCAAATTAGGCAAAATAGCCTCTTCTGACTTTTGTGACCTCCTTTCCCCAGTACCTTCATGCAGCCAATCCAGCATTTCTCCCTCAACCCACTAACCAACTAGGCTTTCTCCTTAATTGTTTACATTTTCCACTCTTATTCTACTACAAGCTCAGTTGTATCTAGTCTATTTATATAAGCATTAAAAAGTATACTAAGCAAGTCCTTTAATTAAAGATATTATCCTGACAATTTTCTAAATATTGTCATCCTATCTAATAAAAGAGAAACATGGTAATTGGCGTATGACCGCTACCCTTCACATTGGCTAATCAGCGAGATATGCAAATTAACTGCCAGCCAAGATGGCGGCCAGCAGCCAGGCAGCTTGAAACTAACATGAGGCTTGCTTGCTTCAGTGATGGAGGACTCCAACGTTCCCCGCCTGCCGCTGCAGGCCTCTGAACTGCAACTCTAAGCAACTATGTAACAAATATAGAAGCTAAACAAAACCCCAGAAACCTGATTTAGTCCGCCAGGCTTCCGCCAGCAGGATCGCAACATTGTAAGCAAAGGTCAGAAACCTACTTTCAGCAGCGGAGGCCTAAGAGCTGGAGCCAAGCCTCAAAGCTAAAGCTGGCCCAGAATAAAAAAGAAAAAAAAGAAAAAAAGGAGCGGTTGGGAGCTTCAGTCACCCCCAGCGTGAAAACAGCCCTCAGCCCCTCACCCAGACTGGCCAGGCACCCCAGTGGGGACCCCCACCCTGAAGGGTGTGTGACCAGCTGCAAACAGCCATCATCCCCTCACCCAAGCTGGCCAGGCACCCCAGTGGGGACCCCCACCCTGAAGGGGGTGTGACCAGCTGCAAACAGCCATCATCCCCTCACCCAGGCTGGCCAGGCACCCCAGTGGGGACCCCCACCCTAATCCAGGACACCCTTCAGGGCAAACCAGCCGGCACCCACCCGTGCACCAGGCCTCTACCCTATATAGTAAAAGGGTAATATGCCTCCCAGCACCGGGATCAGCGGAGCCGCGAGGCCTCCCGGCACCGGGATCAGCGTGACAGGGGGCAGCGCCCAAACCCCCTGATTGCCCTGTGGCTCTGTGTGTGACAGGGGGCGGGGCCACAACCTCCCTATCCACCCTGCTCTGTTCGTGACAGGGGAAGGCGCCCCAACCCCCTGATCAGCCCTGCTCTGTGCCTGACAGGGGGGAGCTCCCCAACCCCCTGATCACCCTGCGGCTCTGTGTGTGACAGGGTGCGGCGCCCCAACCCCCTGATCGGCCCTGCTCTGTGTATGACAGGGTGCGGCGCCCCAACCCTCCCCCCCACCACGGGCCCTGCTCTGTGTGTGTCAGGGTAGAGCCATAACATCCCCATCGGCCCTGCCCTGAGTGTGAGAGTGGCGGCGCCTGAACCCCGATTGGCCCTGCTCTGTGCGTGACAGGGTACAGAGCCCCAACCCCCCTGATGGGCCCTGCTCTGTGCCTGACAGGGGGGAGCTCCCCAACCCCCTGATTGGCCCTGCTCTGTGCATGACAGGGGGTGGCGCCACAACCTCCCCATTGACCCTGCCTTGAGTGTGACAGGGGACGGTGCCCCAACCCCCCAATCAGCCCTACCCTGAGCGTGACTGAGGGTGGCATCACAACCTCCCGATCGCCCTGCTCTGTGCATGACAGGGGGCGGCGCCCCAACTCCCCAATCGGCCCTGCTCTGAGCCTGACCAGGGGCTGCACCTAGGGATTGGGCCTGCCCTCTGCCACCCAGGAGCAGGCCTTAGCCAGCAGGTTGTTATCTCCCGAGGGGTCCCAGACTGCGAGAGGCACAGGCCGGGCTGAGGGACCCCCGTCCCCCCCCCCCCCCCCCCGAGTGCACAAATTTTTGTGCACCGGGCCTCTAGATATATAATAAAAGCCCAGTGACCGGAACGACCAGAATGACCGGTGGCTATGGTGCATACCGCAGCAGCCAGCCAGCCTGATCTGGGCCCCGGTTGGCCCCCCTCCCTGGCCAGCCCGGCCCCCACTCCGCCCCCAACACCCTGATAGGGGGCGGGGCCAGCCAGCCAACTGCCTGCGCCCCCTCCCCCCCACTGGCCCAGCTCGATGAGCCCCCTCAGGACAGGCTGGCTGGACCCTACCCATGCATGAATTCCTGCACCAAGCCTCTAGTTAAATAAACTCCTAGCAGTATCAACCTACTGTCTAGTAGTATATCACTAATATTTCTGTAACTGTCAAAATAACTCTAAAATCACAATGGTTTAAACCAACAAAGATTTACTTTTTGTTCATGCAAGATATCAGGGGATGGGGAAAACAAGAAAGACTTTCCCCTGCTATCCACGATCAGGGACAGAGGCCCCTGAGCCTCTAGCACCTGGACCACCTCAATGTATCAGGAAGGAGGATTTACTGCAAGCCATCATAAATCCCTTCTCAACAGCTTCTATCTGGAAGTTGACACTTCATCCTATTCATATTTCACTAGTTAAAAGGGAATCACACAGCCATACCTAACTCTAAGAGAGTAGGGAAGTATAATTTTACCACAGGGACAGCAGAGAAGAACCAGAAATATTACGGAAATGTACTGATAACTACCACAATTAACTACTAATACAGTGGGGCCTTGACTTACGAGTGTCCCGACTAACGAGTTTTTTGAGATACCAGCTGTCTCTCAGCCCGATTTTTTGCACTGAGTTGACAGAGTAATTTGAGTTAACGAGCTCCTTAAGGAGCTCGGTCTTGGAACGAATTAAACTCGTAAGTCAAGGCCCCACTGTATTTTTCTTGGACTAGAGAATAAATCTGATGCTGACTCTCTCACATTAACAGTCATTTTCTTCTGTAGAAAAGGGAATCACAAATTATTTTTTCTTTGTTATACTTTAACAAATTTCCAATTATCTGCAATGTACATATACATTATTTTTCTAGTATAACTAAAATAGATTTTTAAAAACAATGGCATCAAACTATATAAGGGTTACTAACACATATTTCACAGACTAAAATCTCAGTAAAAATCTAATCTATAAGCTATAGTAATTACAATCTACATCCAAGGCAAAGTTATTGATTGGTTTGTTGGTTTTTCTAATGCCATATGACAGCAATGATGTATAACTTCAACCTAGAACATGACTAAACCATTGTCTGTCACAAATTTCTGATTTAGTTAAGCACTGAGGGTGGTAACAACCCACACTGTGGTATTTATGTAGAAAAGGTATAGTGCCCTTCAAAAGGGAGAAGGGTCCACCCTCCATTTATGAAACATTTTTTTCTAAAATACACACTTCTATAGTTCTCTATAAAGATGAGATATATACATATATATATACATATATATATATATATATATATATATATGTATATATATAATAGAATAAAAAGCCAAACAAAAGAATGTTGAAATACAGGTATCTTTCTTTTCCCCCTAATTATTTCTTGGCTAATAATGCATTAATGTCATCTATAGTAATGATAACACTGTCCTATATTAGTTTTCTGGCAAGAGGACATACTACATATTTATTTAAATCAGAGATTACCAAAACCTTAAGAAACCTATCCTTTCCCTACAAGAACACATTTAAAATCATGTTTTTCAGCTTTTTAAAGTTTTCCAGTCTAAAAACATTTTTTTTCATAAATTATTTTGAACGTGTTCCATTTGACATCAGCCTTAAAACAAATATTGCTACTGACCTAAAGAAAAATGACAACTTTAAACTATTTCTTTTAAAGAAAATTCTGTTATCAAAAAGAATAGATTTATAGAACTTGAGTTTGTAAAATAACTGTTAAAATGTTAATGTTATCATTTCTAAATCCAGTATCCCATGTTAATAACTAATTTTGAAATATAAAGCAAAGTTTTAGAAGATTTAGGAAACTAAAAAAATCAACAAAACGTTTACACTTATTTAAATAGAAAACAAGTAATTATCACAAGCCACAAACACTTCTGTTTTGGTACCAGTAAATAAAACCATGCTGACACTCAAATTACTTAACCTGTATTTTCATTATTGGCCTATTTATTATAGAAAGATTGTTTTATTGTATCAATGGCTTCAGGCAAAAGAATTTTCTTATTTCTTTGAATAGATTATGTTCTCGGGTATCTTAAAAAGCTCTTCATATATAAATAAGTATTGAATATAAACATCTCATAAGATTAAATAAAATTAGTACCTAAGATTGAGTAATTTATACTTACAAGACTACTACTGGCCTTAAAGAAACTGAATCTATCTTCTAATTATGTAACTTTAAAAATCAACTGGGAAGAAATATTTCCCTATGATGTTTGTATTCCATGGACAATTTTAAATCTTAAATATATACACATATATTTTCCTACCTAGGTCTGTTACTTGTCGATCAAAAGGGCAACGGATTGCTCTTCCATGAAGAGGCAGGCGGGTGAGACAGTCATGGCAGACGGTGTGGCCACAGAGCAGCAGGCGAGGAACTTTGTCTCCTTGCAAAGAAAAGACATCTTCACAAACTCCACACTCCAGCACCTAATATTTGAACAGGGAACATGTGGTCTTTAAGTGATTTTAAAAGCACACATATTGCCCTAGCTGGTCTGGCTCAGTGGATAGAGTGTCAGCCTACGGACTGAAGGGTCCCAGGTTCGATTCCGGTCAAGGGCATGTACCTTGGTGGCGGGCACATCCCCAGTGGAGGGTGTGCAGGAGGCAGCTGGTCGATGTTTCTCTCTCATTGATGTTTCTAACTCTCTATCCCTCTCCCTTCTTCTCTGTAAAAAATCAATAAAATATATTTTTAAAAATAAATAAATAAAAGCACACATATTTTTTTTTTTTTAAAGCTGATCTAATATGTTGAATAACGCTTGTTAAATTACTTTATTCCTCCATGGGGGGAAAAACTGTCTAGGTTGGAAAACTTTAAATCACCTTTCATCATTTCATCTGACAGACCCTACCAAAATTACATCAGAGTGAAATCTCCTTGACATGTTGTGTTAAGGGACTAGGATAATGGTGTAAGTTAACATGATCTTTATCTTTTGAAAATTATGACTTGATTCGTTATATCTGAAACAATATATAATTCTCCCAAACATGGGTTATTAAACAACTCCTCTGCAATTCCCTAACCTCCAAAACATCACCATTAATTTGGACAAAACAATTTGGAATATGTGCTAGGATGACAATTTACCTTTCTAATAAAGAACATGTTAAGACTATAAGTAATTTTGAAGTATCTAGTACCCACTTATATCACATAATGTAAAGGAAAGAAAGCAATCACCTTTGACTTAAATTTCAATTCCTTGTTCTCAATTAATAAATATGCCCCTTGGTTAGAGAATATTTTGTCTAGCTAGTTCCAATGACAAGTACATGTTTTGTCCAAGGCCATGTAGTCAGTCAAAAGGAAGGTGACAAGAATCGACATATTCTGATTCCCAGGTCCATGAGTTTATGTTTTATAATTAGTCAACAAACTGTAATTATATCAATGAAAGATTTTTGGTGCTTTTATTTCTTAATACTAGTATATCTGAAGTATTTCATTATTTAAAAATGTACCCACTCTGAACTGTTTACGTGTACCACAAACCCCTATGCCTGCCATCTGTGACCTGCTACAATCTGATCTGTAGTTCCCAGATTGTTTTTGCCACTTTCTTTCTGCTAATGCTGAGGGAATAGCTAAAAAAACACTTTTCTAGTGGATCCTCTTTTACATTAATAAACCAAAAAATTCCTAAACACTGTATCTCTCAGGACTATCTACAGCTCAGTCCAACTGAAATGACCACAGTGTCCCTGGGGCCCCCATGTACCATGAATAAGTGTCTATCTTAACACCCAAAACACTGGAATACCTTTATTGGCTTTCCAACCTGTCTTTCCTGTTACACCAAAAAAGCTCTCAGGGGAACAGGGTATTTCAAATACCAACTAAAGTCCAACAAAATAAAAATGTAAAAACAAAGTGGCCAACCACCATCCCCAACAAAAACATAACTGGAGGTAAAAAAAAAAAAAAAAAAAAAAAAAAATAGAAACTCTCCCCCCTCCAAAAAAAAGAAGGAAACCCAGAGTGGAAATCAGACTTAATCCATTAAAATTTTAATCTTAACTCTGAAATTATTTTGGACTGACTACCTGATATGGAAGCATCTTTCACTATAAATAAACAGGTAATTCATAATTGGCTTGCATCCCAGTATGTTTCAAAAGGAGTTTAAATGTAACACACAGCTCACAAAAAAGGAAATGAAAACAATCTTAAGACGTGTTGTCTTTCCTTTAAATATATAAAAAGATGTTCACTATCACTCGAAACACTTTGAAATGCAATGAAAGCTATATCAGTATACTTTTTTTCCCAGATTAGATCAAAGAGGTTGATAACACTTTGTACTAGTGCAAGTGTCAGGGCGCATATCCCTCACACATTGCTGGTTGCTGTGAAATGTTTTATTGATTGATACAGCTTCTCTGGAAGGGAATTTGGTAATGACTATCAAAAGTTAGAACAGCTCAACAATTCCACCTCAGGAATTTAATCCTACAAATATTTCACACATGTGTAAGAAGATCTACATGCTAATCCTTAACAGTACCATTTGCATTAGCAAGAGATTAGAAACAAAGTACACACCAGCCGTGGGCAAACTACGGCCAGCGGGCCGGATCCGGCCCGTTTGAAATGAATGAAACTAAAAAAAAAAAAAAAAAGACCGTACCCTTTTATGTAATGATGTTTACTTTGAATTTATATTAGTTCACACAAACACTCCATCCATGCTTTTGTTCCGGCCCTCCCATTGTGGCCCTCGAGTCAAAAAGTTTGCCCACCCCTGGTATACACCAATACAAGACTGGAAAAAAATTATGGTACATTCATATACTGCAAAAACGATGTAGTCTACTGAGGAAGAGCTAGGAAACAGCTGCACATAAATTATATATATTATACATACATACACTTCAATTTATCCTGTGTTTTTTTAATGCGGGAAAAAGGTTTCACATAAATATCAAATTCAATTAAATACAGAAATGATATTCACCACAGAATTAGATATTATAAAATAAATGCAACATTTTTTACAAATGTTCTCACTAATGTGACACAATACATTTTACTGGTTATGATAATGAACTCTAAAGAACCAAATTAAAATTTAACTTAGTTCATTTATATCTTATATTTCTGACATTATTATTACACAAGCTAAAAGAACGTATGCTGCTACTATAGGTTTCTTCAAAAAGCACTAGCAGTACACTGATTAGTAAACTAAACACAGGTACAAAAATAAAGTTATTAGACTATTTTGCATCAACTCAGTAAATAATAGAGTAAGAAATTCTTTCTTCAGTATTTATGAATAGGAATTTGGGCCAACAATCTATATATATATAAAACCCTAATATGCAAATAGACCGAATGGTGGAAAACCTAACAACCGAACAACCAGTTGCTATGACATGTGCTGACCACCAGAGGGTGCACACGGAACATGGCGAGTGTTGGCCGTGGCAGGAGGGTGGAGCAGGTGAGCAGGGGTGCCAGACCAAGGTGGGGCGCCAGTTGCTGTCACTGGGGTGAGCCTCTGGTGGTTACTGAAAATTCTTTCCTCCCTTGGTCCCGCCCAGCGCTCACACCTGCTGCTGGCACCTAGTGCCAGCCCTGATCACCCCTCAGGGCTTCTCCACCTCCCCCTGCTCCTGAGGGGCGATCAGGGCAGCAGCCGCCGCTCATACACACTGACAGTGCTGGCCCCACTCACACACACTGCTATCACCAGCCCCAATCACTCTGCACCTCAGCAGGGGAGCAGCAGCGGCAGGAGCGAGGCTGCTGGCTGCAGCAGGAGGGGCCGGGCGGAGGCACGGAGGATGGGCTGAGACCCGCCCCAGTGCCCACTGCAGCCTTGCAGCCCACAGTTCCTTTCAAGGTGCACGAATTCGTGCACTGGGCCCCTAGTATAAGATAAATTGAGTCCTAGGTAGAATAGCTTTTAATTTTATAAACTTTACAAATACGCCGAAGAGGACTTCATTACATGTACTTATTACATATAAATAAAATTTTAATTAACCAGTCCATATTTTTAAAAGACTAAGAAGGCTCACTTTCTCTTTTTTTTTTGGTGCCCTACACGGGATTTCAAACAGCAATCTTCCCGTGCATGGGACGATGCTCAACCAACTGAGCCACAGTGGCCAGGGTGAGGCTCACTTTCAAAAGAAACTTTCCTGATTCTTTTCTGAATGTAAATAATATAATTTTAGATATTTATCTTTGTTTCTCTAATGATAAAAGCCATGCCACTGTCAATTTGTTCATTAAACAAGAGGCCAGTTTACATAATGTTGGCATTATTATACTTCAATTCTTACCTTCCAATTAACACTCCTTGCTTTCATCTATGAAAACGACAATTTAAAAAAAAATTTATGCCAACATATTTCTTACAAATTACAGCATGAGGCTCTTGCCAAAAAGGACTGTCCTATTGCATAGCTTAGGCACATATTACATGTAAAGATTAAAATTAATAAAGTGAGCCTCTAATATATCAAACTGTGTGCTATTACAGACTGAAGTACCATCAGGCTTTGGTAGAGTTTTGAGATTTTAAGATAAACAGAATAACAAAGTAGATACAGCAATAATATTCATGCCTAATACAACTTCTTAATTCACGTTAATTCACAAAATAATCCAGATATTCTCTACTTAGAAAAACATACAATTCAATAAATAAAATGTCAACCACACAATATGCCTTATAATAAGAGGGCTCCTTTGCATCTTGGATATGCTGTGTGTTTTCAGAATAACTTCATCAATACTAGTATATAAAGGTCAGATGAATCAACAACCACCAATACTGACTGAGAATACAGTTGTGAGCAGAAATGTATCATTTGCTGTCATATAAACCCAACATTAGGTGAAAAATCATAGAAGGCTATTATAAATAAAAAATACTTCAGATATTACCTGGTCCAGTGGTTCTCACACATGGTTGCACATTAAAATCATTTCTGGGCCCTGATCGGTTTGGCTCAATGGATAGAGTGTCGGCCTGCGGACTGAAGGGCCCCAGGTTCGATTCCGGTCAAGGGCATGTACCTTGGTTGCAGGCACATCCCCAGTAGGGGATGTGCAAGAGGCAGCTGATCGATGCTTCTCTTTCACTGATGTTTCTAACTCTCTCTCCCTCTCCCTTCCTCTCTGTAAAAAATCAATAAAATATATTTTTTTAAAAATAAAATAAAATCACTTCTGAGAATGTAAAAAATATACTAATGTCAACTTAATCAGAACTGGGGGATGAAGGAGGGGCTGCATCAGTTTGTGTTTTTTTAAACATGCTCAGTGATTCGAAGATGTAGCCAGTAATGATCAGTATCTCAGGTTATAAATAAGGGATTCTATAAACCACTATGATCAGTTTCCCCTTCCAAATTTTCCCATATACATAGTGGGAGGGAAAAATGAATTCCACGTTATTTCAGTTGATTCTTTAGTAACGGCATCTAGGAGCATTTACACAGGGTAGAGTTTCAAACTTCAAGCACAGGGCAATTCATAGACCCTAGTGTTAATGTGCTGATGTTGGAGACTTCTGAAAAGCGTTGACCAGGCCCTAGCTGCTTTGGCTCAGTGGCTACAGCGTCGGCCTGGGGACTAAAAGGTCAAGAGCACATGCCCGGGTTGCGGGCTCCATCTCCAGTAGGGGGGACAGTGCAAAGAGGCAGCCGATCAAAGATTCTCTCTCGTCGTTGATGTTTTTCTCTCTCTCCCTCTCCCTTTCTCTCTGAAATCAATAAAAATATTTTCTTTTTTAAAAAAGTGTTGACCAAGAGAGGAAGGGGGAGATCACCCAATAATTGATGTCTGATCAAGTAATGCAATAGTGAAAAGCAAACTTTGGAGCCTGTCAACCCTGGCTCTGCCACACACTGTTCACTTAAACCTTTGTTTCCTCACCTGTAAAACGGGAATTAACATCAACCTCATCAGTAGACACAAGCGATTTAAAAAGCTAACATAATACCTGGAGATAATAATGGTTTAATAAAAATAAGCTAATTAATGCCTGTTGAGTTTAATTAAAATCAGAAGACCTGGGGGAAGAAAGCCCAGGTCACTTCACGGGCCCATAAGCTTTTCACAAATGCCCCCTAGGTGATGCCCGGCAGGGGACTGGCAAGAACACAAGACCAGCCGCGGAGGGGAGGGCCTGGCTTGTGCAGCCAAGAGGGGCCCAGAGGCCGCGCATCCCGCCCAAAGCAGCCCGGGCCGCGGCGCTGCAGCCCCATCTCGGGGATGAACCCTAGGCAGGCCAACGGTGGAGAACAGAGAACGCAAGGCCCCTCACCTTCACCACGGCCGTGCCCCAGCTGCCCTGACGGCCACTGTCTAGTCCCGATCCAGCCTTGTTTACAACCAGAGCAGCCATCCTTGGAGCAGCAGAAGCACCCGAAAGGGCCTCCAACCGAGGGGCGGGGCAGAGCCACCTACCCAGAAGCCTCGGCGCCCGCCACTGGCGCACAGGCGCAATACGGCGCGGGGCGGGGGAATGTTCCCAGGACCGCCTCCTTCCTCCTCCCGCCAGTCACTAGCTGGGTGCACATCCTTGCGCATGGGCGCTTTATTCTTATTGTTATTAAAGAGTCTGCCATTGATGGAAGGAATGAAGTTAAGAAAAAAAGTAAAGCTAAAACAGAAGTAAAATGTTGGGATGCAACTCCCGCTCCAAGAGCAAGATATTGTCCCCAGCCGCGAAAGGAAGGGGGACCAAGAGGGACTACATCTCCCTGCATGCAGTGCGGTTTTTATGGAAACTACAATTCCCAGCGTGCCACCTCTGTATCTTTTACGCCACAAGGTCGCAATTTCGGAGGCCGAGTATTGCTCTGGCGAGTGGTGTCGTGCAGTCGCCAAGTGTGAATGCGGATGGGAGGAGGAGTATCCTATGTATAGGTATCCCACAGGCCAGATGTGGCCTCGGTGCGAAGCCGCCATTGGGTCGTAAAGGACCTGATAAGGAGGGCATTGAAGACACCACCGGAAGGGACTGTGTTTGACGCCCTGCCTTCCCGAAAGTGCGTTTTTCTGCTCTTTTCCGAGTCGGATTGAACCTCCTCAACCCCCGTAGGCTCTCGGTGGAAAGTGCCGGTCAAAATGGAAGTGAACCCCCCCAAACAGGAGCACCTGCTGGCTCTGAAAGGTAAAGTTTTGCGAACCCGACTCCCCTTCATCTGGTCTCTCCCCTCCTCTCTCTAGATCTCCAAGTCCTGGCCTCACAGCCCTGGCCTGTGGGATGTAGGCCTCGTTCTCCTGACACTCGGTGCATGCCCTGCTGCTCTGCCCCTGGTGCCGAAGCGGCGGGAAGCAATGTCAGCCCTGATTTTAGGTTTGAGAGCCTCCCTCTGGAGTGGAGAGAGAGACCCGCCGCGGCGGGGAGGGCATGGCTTGTCAAGCCAAGAGAGGCAGATCCCTCCGTTGTGTGTGTTGCAGTCACCAGACAGAGCTCAGCCCCAGGAGCTGACGCTCCCACCGCCCCCGGGAGAGCCCTGTGGCCACGGTGACGACGGGCGCCCTGCGGAGCGGTTTTCTCTGGGGTCTTGTCTCTTCCTGCCGCGGACAGAGCCTTCAGCTCCATCCGTAAAAGAGCAGTGCCCAAGAGTTAGAAGTACCCAGTACGGACATAGGTATAGTTCAGGTTTGTTAAAACCTGCTGTGGTGTGCTTCGAAATAGTGTGTATATGGGAAAGTTCACCTCAGCGTTCATTTTCTGTACCTAACAATCAACTTGAGTATGCTTGATAATCAGATCATTATTTAGAGGAAAAACAGGTTAGAGTTTTTCTGGAATTCCTGTTGTTTCCTGGAAAACTTTTTTAAATGCTTTCAGCTGTATCCGATCTGTTTTCCGTACCACAAATGCACTTTTTTAATTCCTTGGATGCTCTGCTCTGTGGTTACTAATCCCTTCTTCGACTGAGCTGAGAAAATGCTCAGTAGACGTTAGAATCCAGTTACATTGCACTTCCTTGTGGTATCCATGGTGAGGGGCCTTCCCTTCCCGAAGCCCGCCAGTCCCATTTGTAGCATAAAATCGGATACTGATAGCTGGGGTTAACAGGACCGTCTCTGCCTGTATAACTAAGGAAGGGCACTATTAAGTCACATAGCAAAATGCCCAATAAGCTTAGTTTGAGCAAATGAGCTGGACTGAAGTGGGTTATTCCCGAAGAAAAAGAAGAAAAGGTGCTGTCAGGGTCTTTATCTCTCAGTCTCACAGCAAGCACGCCGAATAGGGGCTCCTTAACGCTCAAAAAGGTTTCCAAGGTCACAAAGCTAATTATTGATTGAGGCAATATTTCAGCACAAGGCCTTCCTTCGTCTTTTCTAAACTTGAAGTTTAGACAATACTGAAAGAATTCTCAGTGTCATTACCTTACAGTGTGAAAGTATAAGGGGAAAAGTTAAAGCATTCATTCTTGAAAGAATGTGCTATCTAATAATTTAAGAAACACTAAAAGTTATGAATATTATGAATTTACAAGTTGTCAAATCTGTTAATGGACATTGACAGTAGGTGAAAATAATCATGAGATGACTTCTTTTGACTCTTCAGGAAGTGGTCAAATGAGTGTTGACATCATGCCAGGAGTCCCCACCACTGTTATCCTGACAGTGGGAGAACCCTCATCAAGTAGTTCTTTTAATGATTTTGAGGAGAAGGGATTCAACCTCTCTCTCTCTCTCTCTCTCTTTTTTTTTTTTTTAGTGCAAGATATGAAAGAACTTGCAAGTATGGCTTTTGCAGCTTTGTACCTGGTTAGGAAACCTAACTTGCAGATCCTGGAAGGCTCCATTCTTGAGCCTGTATAATAATATGCTGGAACTTATTATCAATGCTTCTTGGGGGGCAGCTTGAGGGACTTCTGTGTTACAGGAAGAAAAACATACAGGTCTAGCCTTCTTGCTTCCCTCCAAACTGGAATTCAGGAGCCATGGTTTTGATGCTGCTGAAGTGCCCTAATTATACAGAGGAGGCTGTCACAGAACCAGTCCCTGGCCTGGATAAAATGCAAACTGAAACCGTTTTTATGCTTTTAGTGTTTACTACTGAGATGTCTCAAAATTTTAAGTATTATTACCTTTTTTAAATTATCTATCTATGAATCTAGTATTTTAAGAATCACTAATTTTTCTTTGTTTTGTGTATAGTCTTAATATTATTAGTACCTACTATATTAATATCATTATTTCCAAATTCTTTATTATCATTTGAGTTAAACATGTTGACTACTAGCATTTTTAGGTTAGAAGTGAGCTGATAGGGCATCTAATCCAGATCCCTTATTTTCATGGGAGAAAGGATTTCCGGTTTTGTGGATTACATTCACATTTACCAATAGCACTTTGGTAAAATAGTATACTGGGATTGGTTTTTGTTTTTCCTTTCCTCCCTGCCTGTTTGTATGTAGGCTATCCCTTCCATATCTTATTCTTTGCAATACTTCCACTTTAGGTCCTGTTTCCCTCTGATTTGGAAAGAGACAGTCTTGTAATTTTAAATTACATCCTAGCTCTGAGGAGCTCAGCTAAGACATTTTCTGTTCATTAAGAGTAATTGGATTACTTCAGAATGACCACAGAAATAATATTGCATTATCGCGCATATGAGAGTGATCCCACACAATTGCTGAAAGTTGCAGAAAAAGCAATTCAAGACTTTCCTACACATCCACTATCAAGATTTATCCCTTGGTTTCCACATGATGGGTCCAAACTTCCGCTCAAACCTAAACGATCACCACCTGTGATTTCTGAAGAGGCAGCTGAAGATGTGAAACAATCCTTAACCATTTCAGAACATGATGTTAAATCACAGAGTTATGATTGTACAGTAGCGTTATTGGAGTTTCAACCTAATTTGAAAGAAAAGAAGCACTTAATCCGGTCACACACACTCAATGAACAGACTACTTCTGGAAATCTGGATAAACAATCAGAAAAAGGGAAACCGCACAAGAAGAGGTCTTGGAGTGTTTCGCTCCCCGGCAGAAATTGTACTGGAGATATTTTTCCTTTGTCTAAAAAATTGCAAGATAGTGTAAAGGCACTAGATTTACACTTATTTTACAGAGCAAGATGGACAATAGATCACACTATATGTAACAACCAAACTCTGGAAGACATTTGGGCAAAACTCAATAGAATTATCAGGCACAATGAGCTTCCATCTTGTAATGCTACAATTCAGAGACATTTGGGCCAAATATGGGTGTTCTGTGATATTATGTACTGTGAATATGTGGGAAATCTCCTTAAAGGAAGATTAGCTCTTACTGGGAAAATAAATTTATTTGTGCGTAAATATGGTATTATTTTTAGTATGTAATGAATTCCAGTGATTGTCAAAAAGAAGACTATTCTGAATGAACAGTATATACTGAAATAGATTAATAAATTTTTTTACTGGTTTTTAAATTTTTAATTACAATTTTTATTTGAACCTTTGCTAGCATAGCCTATTTATTCTTACCATTGTGAAAAATAATTGTGTGGTAGTATGTGTTCAGTTTGTATCCCAGGAATAAATATCATGTGAGTTTGTAGACTGGTCATTTAAGTCAAGAACTTTCTTGATTCTACTTTTAACAGCCACTGTTTAAATTAATTGTGATAAATTATTATTTATACTGAAGTTTGAGGTAAAATGTGCCATTCCTTTTTTTTTTGTTACTTTTTCAATGGTTGAGTTATATATTCCTATGAATTACAGTGAATAGTTTGGATTTGGGTAAATCCTTAAAATCTAATTTTTCTAGTATTTTTTCTTAGCTCATCTAAAATGTAATAATTTTTAAAAAATGAAACTAAAGCCAGTTTCAGTTTCAGGGAATGCTATTTACATGGCATGTATATAGTTCACAATGGGAGACCAGCCAAATTATGCTGATGTTCCCAAAAATATGTAATAGATAACAGTTGATGTGTTGTCTTGAAACAAAGGTTAAAAAAAATGTATAATTTTCTTAAGACCATAATGTATCTTTAAGACTATATAACATGTTTTGAAAAGAAGTATCAAATATGATAAGAAATCAAGTTACTCTTTATTCTAATACAAGTAATTCCATCTTAATGACTGTTAATACCAGTTACTAGCCTGCTGGTTCTTGAAGTCATTGTTGGTTTCCCATAACCAAAATGTTATAAAATGGATTTATGCATCACCTCATAGAAATAACCAAAGAACTTATATGGGTATATGCACAGCCCCTGGATACACAATAGTGGGGGCAGGGTGGAGGGGGTCATTGGGGGAAAAAAGGAGGGACATATATAATGTTTTCAACAATAAAGATGATTTTTTAAAAAATAACCAAAGTGATTATGGAATAAAAGGTGTATAAAAGCATGTACTTATTTAATAAATTTAAATGCCTCCTATGAGCTAGGTACTGGAATGTAGTAGGAAAGGACGCAAACATGTACCCTGCCCTCACAGAGTTTACATGGAATTACTACTATTAAGTAGTAAAACCAAACCCTTGAAAAAACCCAGTAAGAGACATGTTTGCCTTGTGGCATAGTGCCTGGCATCGTAGAGGTCTGTAATACGTGATAAATGTGCCCTTTGGAGAGATTCTTCACAGGCTGATATTGCTGTGAGTCTACTAATTTTTAACTGAAGAGATCATCTTTTCCAATTAGATTTTACTCTGTTCAAATATTGTTTTGTTTTTAACTATTTTTAGTATCATTTTATTGTCTCAAATGAGACTGCTATCTAGAAAATAAGCAGCATGTGCATGAATGCTTCCAAAAGTCTTTAAATGAAAAATCACCTGTTGTAGAGGGAGTTGCCAAGGTAGCTTCTTCAGTAATGACTTCCTCTTTTGTTCATCGGTCTTACTTTTCAATCCAAGACGGCTGGAGAAATGTCAAGAAGCCATTGAGTCTTGCTAGTGAGCTTTTGAATAAGAGTTGGCAAAAATAAATGGTGAATCTGATTTATATTGTTCAGGTCTTATTTACTGTAAGGTTGCTAATCAAGGGTTAAAAGTTAGGTACTCGTGCCCTGACCAGTGTGGCTCTGTTGGTTGGGCATTACAGGTATGTGTCAGGGCACATGCCTGGGTTGCAAGCTCAATCCCCTGTAGGCGGGTGGAGGGTGCAGGAGGCAGCCGATGAATGTTTCCCTCTTAGATTGATCTCTCTCTCTTCCCCTCACCCTTCCTCTCTCTAAAAATCATGCACTAACCTGTTGGGCTCAGTGGATAGAGCATCGGCCTGCAGACTGAAAGGTCCCAGGTTCAATTCCAGTCAAGGGCATGTACCTTGGTTGCGGTCACATCCCCAGCAGGAGGCAGCTGATCGATGTTTCTCTCTCATCGATGTTTCTAACTGTCTATCCCTCTCCCTTCCTCTCTGTAAAAAATCAATAAAAGATATATTTTTAAAAAATCAATTAAAAAAACAAACCTAGGTACTCATAACACTGTTTTTCTTTGATAGCTTTTTATTTATTTTGAAATGATTGCACACAGAGCTGAAAATACAAGGTATAGTCTAGCATCATGGGATTCTTATGAAGAGTAGTAGCTTTTTAATCCAAGAACCACACATTAAAAAGAGCTTGTTTGTTTTCATATGTGGCAGATTTAAATTTTTCTAATTTACTCTCTATCAATTGCTTTTTAACCCTTTGAGAAAAAATGAAAAGGTCATTCAGAAATGGGAAACTGAAGATTAAGTAATATTGCAAATATTGTCAGGATCTTAAAAGAAAGGGTTAGAGGGGACTCATTTTTCTTCTACCTAGAGAGTACTTAAGAAGTAATCAAGGCCTAAGAATTTAGAATCCATGGCTACTTTGCATATTTAGAAACCTTAGAACTCACGATTCTGTCACAAGCTAATAGTAGGGCTAAACAGTGTGTCTGGGTTACAATCTTAACATAGACATGGAAATAAATTGGGGAAACAAAGGCACATACAGGAAAGTGTATCTGTGAGGGCATTTGGTAAAATCCAATCAGCTTTTACTCTCCAGGGAAATGCAACAGCACCATCATTTTATTTTTCCCTGATAACCCATCTACCTTCAAATAAATGTTAGTAAAATGCAAAGAAAAAAGATGAAAAGGCATTATATTAATTTAACTTTATTTGCTAACTCATCAAATAACTTAAAAATCACTTTTTGAAAATTTTCAAAATGAGCTCCTGCATAATGATTCTCTTTGATTTAATCTCAAAATGCCCAAAATTAATTCAGAATTCACAGACATAAATGTCTTCAGGGACTTGATAGTCTGTAGAATGTGGTAAGGATTCCAAACCTGGAGATTAATTTTTTTTTTTTTTTTAATGTTATGGCCAAGCAAAATTTGTGTGCAAGTGGAGCTAGGCCCAGTTTATCACTTTGTAACTTCAGGCCTATCTTTTTCTTAACTTATTTTATAAGAAACCTGAATTTCATAAATAAATGAAATGTCTGTTTTGTGAGTTCTACTGTAAGTGTCACTACATATGGCAATATATGAATATTTGGCACTCAACTAAAAATCACATTGCTTATTGCTCTAATTTTTTTGGCAAAGTACCTACTTTAACATTCAAGGCTGGTTACAAAATTACTGTTTACCAACCAGGGCTTTATTATAATTCCTAAACCTTGCTTCAGTTAGTATTTGCTCTTTCCAACTAACATTATATATAATTTTTGATGTCTATTACTGTAAGACAGTAAATACTGTATTTTAAATGTATATTTGATATAGGCATACTTTGGATTATCTTTCAAGGAGTGAGATAGTTGTATGTTAATAACTAGGCTTTCTCAGTTTGTATTTAAAATCTGCAAATATGACATATAGTGTCTTTTTAATATGTCTCTTGATTTTTAAGTGGATTTATAGGTTAAATTATTTTTCCCAAATAATCTAATATATGTATCTGTATGGTCTTCAGTTAATAAGCCAATTAATTTATTGTAGACCTAAATGTTTAAATATATGGTAAGTCCAGTTCTCCCCCCTATTTCCCCATTTATTTTCTTATTTTCATTTATTTTTCTAGATAAACTTTAGATACATTCTTCTATGTTCCAAGAACAAATCTTACTTCTGGTTGGAATTAAATAAACCAATAAACCTTTAACTGATATTTTTGCAATTTCTACAAAGAATTAATATTACTAGAAGGGCCACTTGCTGAACTTTCGGTGGTCAGTAATTATAATAGAGGGGTACAGCTCACAAAAGTCCTTTTTGTCATAAAGTTTTTGTTTCATATTCAAAATGATGCATCTAAGCTTATTTTCCTGTCAGGCTTCTTTTGATTAATATTTTGTTGATATTGTTTACACTGAAGTCACTCAGGATTTTTTTTAAAGCCTTGTTCTCCTAATATACCTTAATAAAGTCTTTTTTTTTCTAGTTTTTCTGTAATGAGGTATATTATATTTACATTTAATTTTTAAAGTTCATTAAGTTAAAAAATATAAAATTATTTTCTTATGTATAAAATTGTTTCATATATTAGCATTTTTAATGAGCTATTGCTATATAATCTTAGGAAGTATTTAATATCATATTTAGTTTAGGAAGTATCCTATCTAATGAAATAGTAATATGCAAATTGACCATCACTCCCAACACAACATGGCCGCCCCCATGTGGTCAAAGATGGCCGGCAGGGTAGGGCAGTTGGGAGGGACCAGGCCTGCTGGGGAGGGCAGTTAGGGGGCGACCAGGCTGGCAAGGGAGGGCAGTTAGTGGTGACTGGGCCAGCAGGGGAGGGCAGTTGGGGTGACCAGGCTGGCAAGGGAGGGCAGTTGGGGGCGACCGGGCTGGCAGGGGAGGATAGTTAGGGGCAATTGGGCCAGCAGGGGAGCAGTTAGGCGTCGATCAGGCTGGCAGGGGAGTGGTTAGGGAGTGATCAGGCAGGCAGGCGAGCAGTTGGGAGCCAGCAGTCCTGGATTGTGAGAGAAATGTCCAACTGCCCAGGCATCCCTCGAGGGGTCCCAGATTAGAGAGGGTGCAGGCTGGGCTGAGGGACACACACACCCCCGTGCACAAATTTTGTGCTCCAGGCTTCTAGTATAGTTATATTTTATATTAGTATAAAATTGATGAATGCCATGGATTGGCTTGGGAATACTAGCCCAAAGCAATATTAACATATATATTTTTTTTTTACTGTTGGAATTTACAGTGATGCGGTTGACGAAGCCTACTTTATTCACCAATATTCCAGTAACATGTGAAGAGAAAGACTTACCTGGTATGGCACTTACTTTATTCTACTTGCACTTAGGGAAAAATTGGCATCTTGATGGCCTCTATTACCTTCGAATAAGCCCAGCTTTGCCAATTTTATGCTCTTTGCTACATTCTCTGTTCCCTGTTTTTGTAGCATGCGAGTGGTAGCCGTTGAGTAACAGGTCTCATTTATAAGGTACTATTAATATCCGATGGCAACAGGAGATTTTTATTTTAGGTTTAATAATAATACATCCCATAGTCATAATACTATAAAAATTACATTTGTCTTTAAATGTTCCATCAATGTATGTACTAGCATTCCCTTTTTTAAAAATCACTGGAGCTTACTACATTTTGTATCACATGACCTTTATTTCCCATTGTTTCTAATGTTCATTCTCTGTGAAACCAGAATTTTTTGGTATGCGCTAGTTTCATTGAAGATTAGATATTAGATTGTTTAAATATAACTTTTGTGAAGAGATTGTTTTTTAAAAAATCTCTCTTCTAGATAAATATTTATGTTAGTAAAGTTATTTATAAGGTAGAGGTTAGAATTATATGTTTTTTTCTTTCTATAGGAGATCTCTTTAACCAACTCATGAGAGATGATCCTTCAACTGTAAATGGTGCAGAAATTTTAATGTTGGGAGAAATGTTGACTTTACCACAGAATTTTGGGTAAGAAAGATGTAGTCACATAAGACATGTAGCAGTACTTTAAAGGCATTACAAATCTTTAGTTTTCAAAAAAATTAACTATGGGTTGGCAAAGTGCTCATGATCCATTTAAGTGGTAAAAAACCATTTCATCAAAATTATACTATGTGATACTGGTTTTTAAAAAACCGTAAGATATATATGGTTAAGAAAAATAAGAGACATACCAAGATATTAATAGTGATTCTTCAGGTGATAGAATTTTAGTTTTCTCCATTAGATCTTACTATACAAGGTTGGGCAAAAGTCAGTTTATAGTTGTTCGTATGGAAAATAATACAATAATTGATAATAATATAAGAATAAACTGTTTTGCATACTCACAACTCTAACAATACTTTTGCTCTACTCTGTATTTTTTAATGCCCATGGATTCCTTTTATTTTAACTTATTTAATACAAATGTCTTTCAGAATCACCTCTTTTATTCAACTTCACAGCCCTCTCTCAACGTAAGTTATCAGACTTGGCAGCTAATTAGGAGCTATAAATTTTTTTATTTCTTCTCTTGCTCTTAGCTTATTCTAGATTATTATTGGGGTGGATGCCCCTGATTCCATTCCTTTTGCAACGAAGAAAATTTGACATTAAAAGGTATTTTTTAAGTTTTTATGAAAGGTTTACAGAATGTGGCCATTGACTAGTGTCTTCAAAACTTAGAAATATATTCATGTAAAAATATATTGTATAAATATATATTTTAAAATATTTTACATAGTATATACTTACAAATGTACATTTTTATAAAATATATTTTATAAAATGCTTACAGTAAAGCCACTAGTTATTATTTTTATTAGACTAACTTTGAAAAATCAAATATATCAGTAAAAAAGACTCTGAGACCAATTACTTGGGTCTCTTCTAGATTCAGGTCATAAGTTAGTTAACAAAAATTGCCCTTTTTCTATCTTCTTCAGTAACAAATCTTAAGACTATTAACATGGACCTGATTTCAATGACTTATTCCTAAAGAGACTGGCAGTTGGTGCCATAGTTGAGGGCCATGATTTATAGCATGCTTTATAGATTAAACTGGAGGACCGGTGCATGAAATTCGTGCATGAGTAGGGTCCCTAGGCCTGACCAGTGATCAGGGCCGATCTGCGGGGCGATTGGGGGGGCCCCCTGCTGGCACCGCCTTGGCCAGCATGGCGTCGCCCACTCACCAGCTCTGCCACTGCCGCCCGTTGCCTCCCTCTCAAGGGCGATCGGCAGGATGATTGGGGGGCCCCCGCTGGCACCCACCTTGGCTGGCCTGGGGCCTGCGGGCTGGGGGCAGCTCCCGCATTCACTGTCTGCCCCCTGATGGTCAGTACGCGTTATAGCAGCCGGTCGTTCCACTGTTTGGTCATTTGCATATTAGGCTTTTATTATATAGGATAAGTACTTTGAATCACATCCTATATAATAAAAAGCTAATATGCAAATCTAACAGCAGAACAACTGGTTGCTGTGACATGCACTGACCACCAGGGGGCAGACACTCAGTGCAGGAGCTTCCCCCTGGTGGTCAGTGCACTTCCACATGGGGAGCACCGCTCAGCCAGACGGCTGTCGAGTGCATCGGCGGTGGCGGGAGCCTCTGCTAAAGATGTCTGACTGGGCAGTGGGCCCAAGCCGTCAGTCAGACATCCCCCAAGGGCTGAGGGCTCCCCTCCCCCCGTGCAAGACTTCTGTGCACCAGGCCTCTAGTTTAGGAATAAAAGAGCAGCCTAGTGTAAACAAGGAATGTTGAAGCAGTATTTTACCTGATCTCTATCCTTTAATAAATTTTTCTACATTTCAAGTTCCCAGTGGTGTTCAAATAGAATATTTATGATAAATCTTGAATGGATTTCTATGTAAAAATTTATTTTATTTCACAGGAACATATTTTTGGGAGAGACCTTTTCCAGTTATATCAGCGTTCATAATGATAGCAATCAAGTTGTAAAAGATATATTGGTAAAAGTAAGTGGCATTCTTGTTTGTGATATATTTTTTAAAACGACTTTTCTATTATGTTTTTTAAACTTAATTAAAATGTATGTTTGATACAGAAATTTTTGTCATCAACAACAAGCAATAATTAAATACCTAATAGTATAGTAAGCTAAGCACAGAATCATTTTCGTTATCCTCAAAGTTTGTGATAGGTTGGGTAAGAAAATGTACCAGTCAAAGGTAAATAGCAGAATGTTTTTGTTAACAATTTCTGATTAACATAATAAAATTTGAAAGAGGTGCCGAAACCGGTTTGGCTCAGTGGATAGAGCGTCGGCCTGCGGACTGAAAGGTCCAGGTTCGATTCCAGTCAAGGGCATGTACCTGGGTTGCGGGCACATCCCCAGTGGGAGATGTGCAGGAGGCAGCTGATCGATGTTTCTCTCTCATCGATGTTTCTAACTTTCTATCTCTCTCCCTTCCTCTCTGTGAAAAATCAATAAAAAATATATTAAAAAAAAAATTTTTGAAAGAGGAGGAAAGATTACAGGGGGGATATTGCCTAAATCAGGACAGCTTATTAGAAGAAAAGGAACACAAGAAGGTCTTAAAAGAATGGGAGGCTTTAGAGAAAAAGACAAGAGGAATTAGGTAATCGGAAGCAGAGACATAGGAATACATATTGTGTTCTTGTAGCACTAAACAGAATTCACTTGATAAGAGTAAGTAAGATTATAGAGATGTGCACACTGTGGAGCATCTTGCAAGCTAGCCTAAGGCTAAGGTTTTTGCCCCTTTTTTTGTTTTTTGAGACAGTGGGCAGTCAGAGGAGATTTAAAATATATATATTTTTTGTTGATTTCAGAGAAGAAGGGATAGGGAGGGAGAGATAGAAACATCAATGATGAAAGAGAATCCTTGATTGGCTGCCTCCTACATGCTCCCGACTGGGGATTGAGCTCGTAACCCGGGCCTGTGCCCTGTCACGGAATTGAACCAATAGGTCAATGCTCAACCACTGAGCCAAACTGGCCAGGCTGTCAGTGGAGATTTTTGAGCAGAAGTATTCACACTGTTTTGGAAGACTGATGAAAACATTGTATGGGATGGTTTGTAGGAAATAGACCCGTTAGAAGATTTTTACAGTCATTTAGAAATTAAGAGATAGAATATGCCAACTCAATTAAACAACCTGAAATCTATTTACATAGAGAAAGGGCATAAAGAAAGTAAAAACTCACTCTATGTGAGGGAGAAGTTTTGTAAAAGCTGTCCCAAGTGATGCATTAGATCATTTGAGCATTACCAGAATGGAAGTCCAATTAGGATGAGTTTGAAAATGATCAATTATTAGAATTGAAAAG
Organism: Myotis nattereri; assembly: GCF_964212035.1. Taxonomy (NCBI): domain Eukaryota; kingdom Metazoa; phylum Chordata; class Mammalia; order Chiroptera; family Vespertilionidae; genus Myotis; species Myotis nattereri. Next base: position 34,237,414 of record NC_138079.1, read on the forward strand.
GACCTCAGAGAGCAAATATTCCAAATTTCCTATATGACCCAACTTCCAGAAATTGGATGCAAATTTTTGCATACATGTGCATATGTTTGTTATACTATTGATGGGGTTTCTGCCTTTCATTAAATCAGGGGTTGGCAAACTATAATCAGTAGGCCAAATTTGGTCCATTGCCTGTTTTTATGACTTTTGAGCAAAGAATGGTTTTTACATTTTCAAATGATTGGAAAGAAACATAGCTTATTTTGTGATGTGAAATTCAAATTTCAGTGTCCATAAAGTTTTATTGACACACAGCCACACTCATTTATTTCTGTATTATCTGTAGCAGATTTCAAGCTACAATGGCTGAGTTGTAGTTGCAACAGTTTGTATGACCTGCAAAGTCTAAATTATTTGCTTCCTGGCCTTTTAAAGTTTGCCAATCTCTGCATTCGATTATGAAAAGGTCTGACTTTCAGAACTTTGAGAATGTATCCTTTTTTCCTGGCATTCAGTAAATGTTCTATTTATTTTTATAAGATGAATAAATTAACCAAGGCATGTAATTTAAGATAAATAAGTATTAAAAAGAGCAAATAATATAATAGCATACTTATAAAATATAAGTATTTTATGTAAGTATTTTGGCTTTATTGAATTTTAATTTTTATAAAGGCAGTGGTGTTTGAAATAACAACAGTAGCAAATGTTTATTGAACAGTGCTATGCCCATCAAGAATCCTCTTTTTTTAAAAAATTTATTTTATTGTTGAGAGTATTACAGATGTCCCCAATTTTACCTTCTTTGCCTCACTCCTCTCAGCTCCCACCTCACCCCAGTCCTTCCCCCGTCTATTGTCTGTGTCCATGGAAAGAATCTTCTTCGTCTTAAAAAGATATTTAGACTTATTATGTACACATAAGCCATTTTTTTATATCAGACTCACGATGACATAGGTAGCACAACATGATATTGGCCTGTATTTTTCTTTTTCATGTTTTCTTTTATCAAGTTTTAGGTATCAATATTATGGTTGCTAAAGGACTTGTATGCATGCATATTAACATAACCAATGGACATGGACACTGAGGTGGTGGGGACTTGTCCTGGGGGGAAAGAGTGGCGGGGGGGATCAATTGGGGAAAAAGGAGACATATATAATACTTTAAACAATAAAAAAATAATATTATGGTTGCTAAATAAAAGATTTAGGAACATTCCCTTTATTTTCAATGCTTCGGAGCAATACATGGAGCATTTAGACAATCTGATCTTTAAAAGGTTTGTAGAATTCTGTGAAATCATATAGGCTGGTGCTGTTTTGGGGGGAAGTTACTTGATAGCATTTTCACTTTCATCCTATGGAGATTAGTATGTATAAGCTTTCTATCTCTAATGGTGTAAATTTTGCAAAACTGTTTTATTCTAGGAAATGGTCCATTTTATGTAAATTTTTCAAATTTATTTGTATATAGGTCTTCATGGTAGTCTCTGAAAATTTCTTCTGTTTCAGTGCTATTTTTCCCTGGTCATTTTTTATTTTGCATATTTTTGCTTTCTTTTTCTCTTGATTTAGTTTAGCTATCTCTTGGTTTACATATTATGTTTTTTATTTAGTACTTTATATATAATGCTTTTCTATTCTCTACCTCATTAATGCTTGCTTTTAACTAGCTCTTTCTTTGTGGTTCTGATTATTTACTTTGTCCTTTTTCTACCTTTTTAGCTGGGGATTTGATGTTTATTTTATTTTATTTTTATAAAAGTGAATTTTCTGCCGAAACCGGTTTGGCTCAGTGGATAGAGCGTCGGCCTGCGGACTGAAAGGTCCCGGGTTCGATTCTGGTCAAGGGCATGTACCTGGGTTGCGGGCACTTCCCCAGTAGGAGATGTGCAGGAGGCAGCTGATCGATGTTTCTCTCTCATCGATGTTTCTAACTCTCTATCTCCCTTCCTCTCTGTAAAAAATCAATAAAATATATTTTAAAAAAAAAAAAGTGAATTTTCTTCTGATTCACTGGTTTGGGTGTATCCTACAGATTCTGATACGTAGCTTTTTAAAGAATTTTATAATTTCCTTTGTATTTCCCATTCTACCCAAGTTGTTTAAAAGGTTTTTCAGATAGAAAGGCCATTTTACCTTATTAATAATTTGTAATTATATTATGTCATAATCAGACAGTATTGTTCTTGTAATTTTTCTGTTTTTCACACTAGATTTGGGGTAGCAGTTTTTATCAGTGACTTGTTTAAATTCTCATTATCTGTTTTCTTTTTTTAGTGTTTTTGTATAGATGAACACTATTGATGGCTTTGCATTCTGTGCAGTTTGAAGATTTTTTAAATACCTAAGTTAAGAATGCCCTTTATAGCAGTGTGAGCCTTTCGTATTTAATTTTGAATTCCCATACTACCTGGCTGATTTTATTCTGTTTTTCTGTGTGCATGTGTGTGTGAACCAGGCAATGGTTCTGAGTGTCAGAGCTATACAGAAAGACTGAGGCAGAGAAGTCTTGCTCCTCCTTCATCCTCCTTCTGTGTTCCTGTTCTTTGCAACCATACCGATCCTCGCCATCTCAGTAACCAGTCTCATTTGACTATTTCTGACCACTTTCTTTCAAGGCTGATCTTCAGACAAGCTCTCAGCGTTTAAATCTTTCTGCCTCCAATGCTGCAGTGGCTGAACTGAAACCTGATTGTTGTATTGATGATGTCATACACCATGAAGTAAAGGAAATTGGGACACACATGTAAGGTTTATTTTTACTAGTTTTAGAAGGCTTTGCTTTATATATGCCTTTATTTGAAACTTTTGCTTTATTTCCAGTTATCATTAAACCTAGTGCCTACTTCAGAAGGAATTTTATGTTTCATGTTTACATTTTATCAGAACCAACTTTGTATGTATTTGAATGTTAAAGCTGTATTTTTCTTTCAATCTGAGAAGCAAATATGAACATTTCAGCCATCTAAAGTAATTTTATATTTCTCCACTGCCTTACCACTTAATTAATTCACAAATTCTCTAAGTTCTTATACTCATCTTTCATTACCATCTCTTCTTCATCTCCACTTACATCACCATTTTTGCCTCTCCTCTTTTTTAAAAAAATATATATTTTTATTGATTTCAGAGAGGAAGGGAGAGGGAGAGAGACATCACCATTTTTGCCTCTCCTCTTTTTAAAAAAGTATTTTTATTGATTTTAGAGAGGAAGCGAGAGGGAGAGAGAGACAGAAACATCAATGATGAGAGAGAAACAATGATTGGCTGCCTCCTGTACTCGTACCTACAGTGAGCATTTTGAGAGAAGTTACTGTGGTGTGTTGTTTGTTTCTTTTGTGTGTTAATCCTCACCCGAGGATATTTTTTCCATTGGTTTTTAGAGAGTAGAAGGGAGGGGGTAAGGGAAAAGAGAGAGAAACATCCATGTGTCTCACATCAATTGGTTGCCTCCCACACACGCCAGGCCAGGGATGGAACCTATAACCCAGGTATGTGCCCTTGAACAGGAATCGAACCTGCTACCCTTCATTGCATGGGCCAATAGTCTAACTGCTAAGCCATGCTGGTCAGGACCAAGTACTGTGTTTTGATCAATACTATGTCCCTAGGACCTGGCTTAGTACTAGGCATAGGTATAAAGGAGAAGTTAAATTAGCTATAATGTCATCACCTAGTATAGCCAGTCTTAAAATATTGCTGTATTTCTTTTCATTCTTTTCTATGTGCATATAGGTAGCAGATGTGTATAAATAATTTACGTAATATTTTACAAATGTCATATTACCCATGGTTTTGTCTTCTTCAATTCACTATAATATTTTCCCTCTTGAGTCAGTAATCTTTGAAACACTTTTTTTTTTAAAGGATAGTTTATTGACTTTTAGACATGGAGGAAGGGAGAGGGAGAGAGAGAAACATCTGCTATAAGAGCATAACATTGGTAGGGCATCGTCCTGTGAACTGAAAGGTTCCTAGTTGGATTTCCCGATCAGGGCACGTTCCTTGGTTGCCAGCTCAATCTCTAGGGGTATGTGCAGGGGGCAGCCATGATGTTCCTCTCTCATCAATGTTCCTGTCTCTCCCTCTCCCTTCCTCTCTCTCTCTAAAAATCAATGGAAGCATTTTTTTTTAAAAGGAACACAACTAAAAATGATTCAGAATGATTAAGACATCTTTCTATTTCAGCTTGGTGTGTGCAGTGAGTTATACAACTCAGGGCGGAGAAAAAATGTATTTTAGAAAATTCTTCAAATTTCAGGTAATAGAATATGACAGTGGTAAATGTTTTTATTTGTGTGTGTGTGTTTTAAGTTTAGTTATTTCTATTTATCTACAGTGAAAATAGGCTCCAAATAAAGCAAATAATATTTTTGGACTTGTTATATTGCTAGCAATCTAAAGTTAGATGTAATTAAGTTAATTAAAAGAAGAGAAATTGTCATTACCAATCTATAATAATAAAAACATAACATGCTAATTAGACCGGACATTTTCCGGGCAACATTCCAGACGGAGCAAGGGCTGCAAGGGCTGAGCCCTTGCACCAATTTCGTGCATCGGGCCTCTAGTGTACCAATATGATGTTCTTGTAATGAAACTTGAAGATTTTTACCCCCTGAATTTTTTATTGTTTTTATAACTTCACAAAGCACACATGAAGAGGGGGGAAAATGATTGACAAGTCCTGATAAAATAAGTGTAGTAAATTTTATCAAATTTATACGGAAATATTTAAATGAGAAATTATTGACTTGGGCTGAGTACACCAAGCTTCATCATGGACTCTAGGAGAATTTTGTATTTATACACAATTTCCAAAGTCAGTAATCAAAAATAATTTAAAAACCACTGTTTAACATATGTATGTGTGTCAGCTGGAGACAAGACTACCATGTATGTCTATATATAGATCTAGCTATGATGCTATATATATTTTTGTATTCCTTTAAGTGAAAGAAAAAGTATTGTCAATAGGAAACATATTTTGCTATTGCTTTGCTACATTGCCCATTTGTTTAAGATTTTACATGCCTTTTGAAAAAATAAAAGGTGTTTGAGTTGCTTAATTTCGTAAACATTTTTTGGTAAAATAAACATATAGAAAAATACTGAAATAATGTGTTCAGTTTAGTCAAATGTCATGAAGTAAAACCCAAGTAGCTATCACCTAGTCAAGAAATGATGGATGCCTTTTTAAAGATGCATTTAGGATTATTTTAGGGTTTTTTGTTTTTGTAAGAGTATTGCATACGTATTAGAAAAGTCTTTTAGACAAATAAATTGGAAAATGGCTTTGACACATTTAAGCCCTACTATTTAAAACAAGCAAACAAAAACAACAACTGGTCAAATGATAAGAATCTCCTGCTTGATATGCTTTATTCAACTAGGTTCTCAAACCACTGGATGTGAAAACCAAATTTTACAACGCAGAGGTAAGTGTTGGGCACGTAATAATTTGGATAAAACATTAAGATCTTTTTTGACTAAAATTATGTATTACGTGTCTTTTCATATTTAAATCAATTGCTGAAAGTACTGCAAATTGTGAAAAATGAGCATAAAGTTCAATCAAAAGTGAATAATTTCATTGTAGATCACTTTAATCTGCTGTTTTCAACTTACATGGAATCAGTATGATTTTTATTTTCATTGGTAATTTTGTGAAGCTTTCACCCCTTTCATTAAATGATTGCCCTATGATTCCAATTAATGGTTCTTATTACTGTTTAAAAACATCAGCAATCTGCTGAATATTTACAATGTGATTCCGATATTTCAAAAACTGAAGTGGTAGCTCTAACCCTGCAAAAAAGATTTAATATTTACATGGAAAATATTGATAAGTAGAGCTCAGCAGTATAAAGTTTGTTCTACAACTGGGCATACCAAAATGTCTAAGATAAGGAACCTGACCTTCAGTAAAGACCTATGAGGAGGAAAAACACACACATATAAAATAACAAAACTAGCTACTGTAGTATAAAGTGAGCCTAAGAGAATGATATTAAAAAATGTGCTACAGGACCTCTGGGGAGGAGATTTTGGAGTAGTCTGAAGAAACATCATGGAAGAGGAGGGGAACTGAGCAGAGTCTGGAAGAAGGAATGTTGGGGAGCTCAAGTGTCAGAGCAGTGAAGGCATTCCAAGCAGAGTTGCCCATGCACATGGAACCTGTAGTGAAAAGAGTACATATTTGATGGGAGGGTAGAGTCACATCAAGGAGATTCCTAGATGTTTTGGGGGTTTTTTGTTTAATATATTTTTACTGATTTCAGAAAGGACGGGAGAGGGAGAGAGAGATAGAAACATCAATGATAAGAGAGAATCATTGATCGGCTGCCTCCTGCACGCCCTGCACTGGGGATTGAGCCCACAACCTGGGCATGTGCCCTGACTGGGAATTGAACCACAACCTCCTGGTTCATAGGTCAACGCTCAACCACTGAGCCACACCGGCCGGGCTGCTAGATGTTTAAAGAGTTGACATTTCTTTTTGGGGTTAGGGGAGTTGGAATACTACATAAGTGCTCCACCTTTTTTGTTATTTAATACGTAATTTTGATTAATTGCAATATTAGCTATTTGGCTTGGTGAATTTTAAATATTAATTTATTGCTTTGATAGGAAAGATTTCATTCCTAGTAGGAGGGGAGATTGGTAACTATTCTGTTAGACTAGATATGTTAGAAAGTGAAAAATAAATAGGGCTGTAGGTGGGTCTTTTTTTCTATAAGTGGCTCATAGGAAAGTACATATTGAGGTATTTTGGGTTTTCTTTGTTGAAAATATGTTGCTGTATTCAGATACTTGACAAGTAGTTTTATAATACTTGTAACTTATTCAGTGATTTGTGAATAGTTTTATGAATTGCTAGTTACTCCATGAAAAATATAAAAGTGACTTACTCCCATAAAAGAAAAAAACCCCACAATTTCACCACACCAAAAAGTAACTGACTTTTCATTAATCCATATTCTCTTTCAGTCTTTACTCATTTATACGTAATATTCTGTTTTTATAATCATAGTAACAATTTTATTTACTGCCTTTTTTTGCTAACATTATATGTAAATAAACATAAACTTCAAACTTTTGCCAACAAACTTCAGAACAAAAGTTTTAGTAAAATTCTGAACTTTTGAAAATAGACATCTCTTTAAAAACCAGGAGTATCCAAATAGGATGAGTTCTGTTGACCCCCAAATAGGAAATTCAAGGAAATGATAGGAGTTAGTAAATCACCCTAGAGTAGGTGATACTTTTTATATTCTGTGCCATAGTCCTTACACAATAACTAAAATTAGTCCAACATTTGTCGCAGACATTTGTATGCTGTTTCTAAGAATTCTAATAATATATGAGTCACCTAAAGAAAAACAAGTTTTTATGAAAATGTTGTCATAGTCTTCTAAAATAGAAAAGCCTCACAAGAAGTGACATTAGATGTTGGGATTCAAACATTTGGTCACCTGCTAGGTATAGAGCTCCATGCCAGGTGATGAAGAGAAATAAACTGAACATCTTCAAAATCCTCAAGGAACTTAGGTCTTATGGAGGGGAGTGGCCTGACATAGCTTCGGTATAGTATAAGCACCCCTCCCCTCTAGATCATGAAGTATACTAATACTCTGAGAACATAGAGAAGTGAAATAAGATTTCCAGCTATGTATTTGACAAAAAAGGACATTTGAGATGACCCTTGATTATGGGTAACTTTAGAAATATATTAAAAAGAAAGACTCACTGAAATCTATTAACAATAGAATAAATTCTCAATTGTCTGTGGTCTAGCCCAATGTTCTCTGAAGTGTGATCCATAGAATTTTAATCACACAAGATGCTCCTTGAAAAAAGAATTCCATTATTAGATAAATTTAGGAGAAGCTCTTCATTATAAATATTCTGAATGTGGAGGACAGTGTATGTCCATTTTAAGTAATCTATGAAGAATTACAATGTAGTAAAGAATTTATAGAACTAGAAAGGCATAGAATATACTTTTCTCCCCCAAGATGTGCCCTTGAATATTTGCTTCTATTAAGTACTCACCTATCATGTTCATCTCTATTCATTTAACCTTAGTAGTTTCACCTGTTTAGAAAAATGTAGCTTTCTGTTTACTTTCTTGTTTTACTAATGCTGTCTTGTATAGTAAATTAAAAAAAAATGCAGAGATGCATTTTATTTTAAAGTTAGTTATTCTTTTTCTTTAACATTTAATTCTGATTTTTCTAATTTTTCTTTTTTATTTTTCCATTAGAGTGACCTCAGTTCTGTGGTAATTTGATTTTTTATTATAAATTTATATGCTTCTCTTACCACTTTTTTACTCTGTCTAATTAATCTCTCTTTACAAACATAGTGGGAAAATAAAGTTAGTATGAATACCAGCTATTTGACTTCAAAAAGATGTATATAATTTTTGTACTTTTCAACTTTACATTAAGTATCTTATTCTGTGAGAAAAAATAGATCAGAGATTAAATTATCATATTGAAACAATTATATTCTCCTTTTTAGTGCTTTTCCCTTAAGTGTTTTTTAAAAGAAACATGTTAACCTTGTTTAAAATAGCCTTGGGATTTTCAATATCTTACTATAAAATACCCTACTAGTACTTCAACTCTTTAAATAAACTATCTAATTTAAATTTATCTTCAAAGGCACAGTGGTTTTAGTTTTAAGTCTGGGTCAGGTAAAGATGGCCCTTTGATAACAGTAAACAGAAGAAAATCAAATTTTCCCAAGTTGGCTAAAATCATATTTTCAAATTTCTATTTACTATAAGCATTATTTGCTTATGCAGTGTTACATTATATACATAATAACAATATCAACTGCCATAGCACTGAATTCTTAATTTTTCAAATGTCAAATAATTTTATACTAACTATTCAAACTAACTTAATTTTCCATTATGCTGCTTGTTTTTCTTTCATTTTATCTAAACTCTTCCTAATTTATGCAGAAAATTGCACTTTTCAAATTGAAATGTGGATCTATGGTTATTTTTAAAGCAATGGATTGATGGGATATATTTAGGATTCTTTTGAGAAAAAGTAGCAGAATAATGCCTTTAAATTAAGGTATATTCTTTTAAACTGCTACATCATTATATTTCTGTTTTCATTTGAGCACATGTGCCAAGAACTAAATAATTTGTTTTATTTTAGATAATAATACATTAAAATATAACCTTATTATATTTGCAAATGATTTTCATTTTCTGGACTTAGTGTTTAAAGGCTTCTAAGTGCCAAGATATTTTGGTCATTGTGTGTGTGTGTGTGTGTGTGTGTGTGTGTGTATATAAAGTTTATATACATATACACACACACATATATACACACACATATATATATCATATACATATGTAACTACAAAATTTTGAAAAAATTCATTCTTGAATATCTTTATTATTTCTTATATAGGTTAGTTTATAAAATAAACCAAATTATCTGTTATCCTTCAATTACATGCACAGAAAATAATAACCAAATAGCATAAAAAGAATGTTTAACATAAATAACCAGAGAGTAAAATTTTTTTTATAAAAGCACTTATTTAAATTACCCATTGATTAAAAATACTGCTGAATAGCACCACTTTTCAAATCATCACTAAGTTCAAAATACCTTTTGTTTTGTTTAAAAGTTCTAAAATTGTCAGGTGTAATTCACATATTTTTTACCTTAAATTTATATTTTAAATGAACCAAGAAATTACTAATGGCCACTAACAAATTGCTTTAATTAAAGTTAAATTCTATAAGATTATATAAAATACATTATTCACGTTATTAGTGGTTTCTCTACTCTATAAATTGAAGCAGTATGACAAAGTTATATTATGCTCAAATGTTATAAAGACCAAATTATCTTTTTTTAAAAAAATATATTTTATTGATTTTTTACAGAGAGGAAGGGATAGAGATAGAGAGTTAGAAACATCGATGAGAGAGAAACGTCAATCAGCTGCCTCCTGCACACTCCCTACTGGGGATGTGCCCACAACCAAGGTACATGCCCTTGACCGGAATCGAACCTGGGACCCTTCAGTCCGCAGGCTGACCCTCTATCCACCAAGCCAAACCAGCTAGGGCAAGACCAAATTATCTTAATGTATCACTATGAAATGATAGGTACGCAGGTATGCTAATCATACTAAATTTCATTTTAACATATTAATAACTTATACTAGAAGATTTAGGATATTTGTGAATGAAATTCCAGTTAAATAAATATTTTTTTTTATCTTAATACAAAAATATCATAGTTATCCCCCATCCATTGTTTGACAAGTTATCAATTGACTAACACTTGACTTTGCCCCTGCTAATTATGTTAGGATGAAGATTTCTTTTCTTGCATTAATTTTGATAACTTTGACTTTCAGGCATGAACTAATCACATTTGTGGTTAATATTTTTTCTTCGTATAGATCAGATATTTTGTTGAGGTTAATATTTTAAATAGCATACACTTTGGTGGATATTTTTTCATATTCTCAGACCGATGAAGTATTTCTCGAAGCCCAGATTCAGAATATTACGACCTCACCCATGTTTATGGAGAAAGTTTCATTGGAGCCATCTATGATGTACAATGTAGCAGAATTAAATTCAGTCAACCAAGCTGGTGAATGGTAAGTATGAATTATGAAGTGTTTATTCTTATTTTGAAAGGTATAAACTCTTCTGATATCTGTTACTCTTAGATGGTTTTTAATTTTTTTAAGTTAGTAGACTTTATTTTTTTATTTTCATAGGAAAATTTGATCCAAAAGCAATTTCCCACTCAGAGCATCCTAGTATTTACATGTTGCTTTAATGTGGCACATTTGTTACAATTGATGAACCATTATTGATACTTATAATTAACTAAAATCCATAGTTTACATTAGGGCTCAATTTTTTTATTTTGTACATTCTATGGGTTTTGAGAAGTGTAATGACAGGTATCCACCATTATATTACTCAAAGTAGTTTCACTGCCCTAAACATGCCCTGTGCTTTACCTGTTCATAAAAATAAAGATCCTAGTTACTTGCATTTTATGTCTTACTATTTGAAGCACTTGTTCTTTTAATTTTTATAATAATTCAGTGAGTTAAATGTGAAACCTTCATCTTACCCTGCAAATGATAAAACTGAGGCATGGGAAGGAATGATGGAGGGATTAGAAATGGTGAGTTTAGTTTTAAGAAGAAATATTCAGCCATCATCAAAAGGAGAGGGCATAGAAATAGATGATTGAATTTTTTGTGAAAACAAAAACATATATCTTTCTATAGGTAATTTAGAAAAATAAATAAATGTAGGTTTGGCATTAATATGGATAGGAAGGTAATAGCTGGAGAAAGTGCCTGACTTTCTTAAACAAGAATGAAAGTTTACTGTTATCTTATTATGTTGGTTAGATATAGAAGAGTTCTTAATCTCCCATTCTCCCACTGGGGAAAACAATTTTCCATTCTCTTCCTATTATTTTAGTTCATTTCGGAAATAATTACTTAGTTTATAATATTATGTTTCTTCTTATTTTTTTTGTCTTAAATTTTACATATGTCTCCTTTTTCCCCAGTTGACCCCCTTCTTCTTATTCTTAACTATTTTTTATCATTATAGAGAAGAGAAAAGGATATTTAAAGTTTTGATCTTTATTGCATTTTTTTTCAGTTAATTGATACATATCCAATATTTTAGGTAATGTATTGCATTCTATTATAAAGAACCTCAAGATTTTCCATATCAGCAAAAATTAAACAAAAATAAATCCTCTCAGTATAAGTTCTGTTGAAACAACTCACTTGTTCTGTTTTAGATCTTTGGATGGTAAATCATTCAGTTCCTTTCAAAAGGAACAATCACATGATTTTTCTTTTAAAAGATGCTAGAGCAGCGCTTCTCAACCTTTGGGTCGCGACCCCTTTGGGGGTCGAACGACCCTTTCACAGGGGTCACCTAAGACCACCGGAAAACACATATATAATTACATATTGTTTTTGTGATTAATCACTATGCTTTAATTATGTTCAATTTGTAACAATGGAATTGGGGGTCACCACAACATGAGGAACTGTATTAAAGGGTCGTGGCATTAGGAAGGTTGAGAACTACTGTGCTAGAGAAATCTCTCCATCTCTATCTCCACCCCTCTCAGTGTAACTACGTTTGGGTCAAGAACCTATTTGCAGCCAATGGATACACGCCAGTACTTGTATTGTCTAAAGCCCAAGAAGGAGTTTGCAGAAAAAGCAGGCATCATTAAAGGGGTAACAGTAATCGGGAAATTGGATATAGTATGGAAAACAAATCTAGGTGAAAGGGGAAGATTACAGACCAGCCAACTTCAAAGAATGGTGAGTCTGGGGAAAACTTCGGGTTTTGGTGTGTGGGGAGGGGCGGGTATGTAGGTAGGACAACTTAAATTTTCCTAGGTCTACACACTAAAAACCAGAGCACTATAAAAGGCATTAATATTACTAGACTATAAGAGATAAAAGACTAATAATTTTACTGACCTCTAGGAAAAAAATTGGTATTGAGATAAATGGAAAATCTTCAACTGTTAATTTATCATTTATCCTTCATATGTGGTTTTTTCCTTTACCAAACAGAAATTAAAGTATCTGCTTATCAGTTGTTCCCTCCTAAGGTGACTCATACTCTCTGTTCACCTGACTTCCACTATATTAAAATTTTCCTTTTTGCAGTGTCCTGAAACTCTTAACTACAGTCACCTACTCAGTTTATACCATTTTTAAGATGTTTAAAATCTGAGTCATCAGCAGCCAGGGTGTGAGTCCCACTAAAGTGACCTTGTAAGCATTGGTTGGATACCTCATTTCTGCTCTGAGAATAGGGATAGCTAGCAGTCTTCCTTTCTTGTGTTAGTTAGAATACACTACAGAATCCACCCTTAGTGCTGAATAGTACCTGTTCTGATATATTCTAAAATTAACTGTTCTTTCACTGTCTGAGGTAATAATTTGAAAAAGATTGTTACTGGCCTATTTTTAATGTGACAGTTAGCTATCACCTGCCATGGCATGTTCCAAGCTTTCATGTTTCTGTGGCCTATCCCTGCCCATATGTCTTGTGAAAAGACATGATTTTCTTCCGGGATCATTTCAGAGTGATCATCCTCTTTCTGTTTAGGCAGTAATCTTCCCTATTTAGAGCTATGTGTATATGAGCCACAGTATCTTTGGAAAGCATCCCTTTAAGATCAGACCTCCTGAAATGTCTTTACTATTTACCTATGAGATTTATAGACCTTGAGATTCATTATAACACTACTTAACATGGAGTAATTATAGCAAAAACAGGCAGGGTCTATAGTGGTGTTCTGCAGGTAGTGGCGGCAAAAGAAGTTAGAATGAAGAATAGAATAATGGAAAAATATTTTCTCAGAACATCATCTTAGAGACACAAGAACTGTTGAGTGAGTGTCCTGCTGTGGTACCTTCATAACAATAGAAAGGTTTTAAAATACATATATGTTAACTGTGTTGCTTTTTCTTTTAGGCTCCAGGTTATGGAGATGTTAGGTTGTCTTTGGAGGCAATCCCAGATACCGTAATCCTAGAAGAACCTTTTCATATTACCTGTAAAATAACAAACTGCAGGTAATGCCAATGTTTGTGGATAGATGTCCTTTCCTCCTCACCCACCTAAAAGATAATTTTTATTCCCTTTTTTTCTAAGTTATATTTTATTTTTTAATCACAGTTTACTTTTAATATTATTTTGTATTGGTTTCAGGTATACAGTATAGTGGTTGGACAATCATATACTTTAAAAAGTGTTCCTCTGATATTCCTGGCACCCACCTGGCACCGTACATAGTTATTACACTGTTATTGACTATATTCCCTATGCTGTGCTTTACATCCCTGTGACTTTTTTTAAAAAATATATTTTATTGATTTTTTACAGAGAGGAAGGGAGAGGGATAGAAAGCCAGAAACACCGATGAGAAACATCGATCAGCTGCCTCCTGCACATCTCCTACTGGGGATGTGCCCACAACCCAGGTACATGCCCTTGACCGGAATCGAACCCGGGACCCTTCAGTCCGCAGGCTGACGCTCTATCCACTGAGCCAAACCGGTTTCGGCCCCTGTGGCTTTTATAACTACCACTTTGAACTTCTTGATCCTCAGAGAGAATTGTTAAGTCTTTTAAATATGTTGTCACCTTTCAAGTTTCCTGTTGACATGTAGCCTTCTCTGACGTTCATGTTGAATACTGTAGTTGTTCATGTGGTATCTGTACATTACATATCTTTAAGTTGTGCTGCATTTGGCAGTTGATGTATTTGATTACATTCATGCATTATACCCTATGAGGTAGGTATTAATTATTCAGTCTATGCAAGAGAAAACCAACTCAGAGTTTAAGTGACTTTATTTAAGCTCAGAGAGCTAGAAAAGATGGGGTCAGAATTTGAAACTGGGTGTATTTGACAAAGTCCATATTCTTTTCATTGTTTACACTTCCCTCACACTTCACATCACTAAAGCATGAGATAGTAGGTTCTTATGGAATAATCTATATATATAAAAGCCTAAGTGACCATAATGACCAGTCGCTATGACACACACTGACCACCAGGGGGCAGACACTCAATGCAGGAGCTGCCCCCTGGTGGTCAGTGCGCTCCCACAGCCAACCTCCCGCGGTCCCTAGCCCCCAGCCTGCCAGCCCCAGTCAGCTCCAATCAGGGCGGCCGGCCAATCTCCCACAGTCCCTACCCTGGCCGACCAACCTCCCGTTGCCCTTCCCCCTGAACTAGGCGAGATGGCCCCAATTGCTCCAATGGCCGTCCAGGCCAAGAGACGCCACCTGTGCACAAATTCATGCACTGGGCCTCTAGTATATTACAGATTTAATGTAACAAGGCAGATATTTCTGAGCTATACTTACACTGGAGCTATGTCTTTAGTATCAAGAAAGTAAAAATAGGTTATGAATTTAATATAAGGGATAACCATAGATTGGAAAATAGGACTTTGATAATAAAGGGAAAGTATAATCTAATTATTAGAAAGCTGAGCCCAGAGCTTTGAAGCCAGAAAAACCTAGGATTAAATCCCAGTCCTGTCACTTTTGGTACTCCATCTATTACTACTTGGTATTATTATTTGGGGCATTTTAAGAATATTTCAGTGATGAGTCCCAGCCCTCACTGTGTGAATATATAATCCTTTCTAATCCATTTTCATTTCCACCTTACGATATTTGAGGGAGATAGGAAATAGTCATCCTTCAAAACTTAAAAAAATACCTACTTCCCCTATGAAGCCACCTAGACCCTCCCATGCACAGTTAATATCCTTTTCTCTCTTACAGCAAAGTTTAATACAGTTTTTTAGTGACACTCATATATTGCTACAATTACTAGTCTTTTCCTCACTAGATTGTGAATTATTCAAGGGAAGGGCCCATGTCTTACCCAGTATTGCCGGCCACATTGGAGGAGCTCAGCAAACAACACACACAAGGCAAAGACCCTGCGCATTTACAGTGGGGTTTTTGATTTTTTGTTTGTTTGTTTGTTTGTTCGCTTCTTTCAAGGTGTTTGAGGTATAGCAAATCCATTATTGGCCAAATGACAAAGTGCTATCAACATAGTTTCTGGGTTTCTGTGAAACTTAATGCGAAAATTCATGTAGTGCATCTAACCTGGTCTGCGGCACAGTAGACATTTCAAATGTTTATTTAGGAGACAGAGGCCTATAAAAGCTAAGTACCATTAAATTGTTATATCTAAAAATCAATAAATTAATTTTTAAGTAAATATTTTAAAATATGGAGCCAACTATGAAAAAAAAAAAGAGTTGAAGGTAGTCATGAATGGTGGTAGAGTATTTTTCATTATGAGCCTTTGGTTTGTGTGTTTTTTTAAACAACATGCATACTTTCATTAAAAGTTGTTCTAACATATTTAAGCTGAACTGATTATATCAATTGTAAGCAGAAGCAGGCTTTTTATGTTAACAGTGAACAAACCTGAATAGTTTTTACTTCTTATAAATCATGTCAGTCATTTTCTGTGTTGCCTCCATGTTAAAGAAACATAAATAGGAAAAGCACTGGACCAGTCTCCGTTTGTTACTCTATTTCCTGTGGATTACCTCACAGAAATAGGAAGGACGCACAGCACCAAGATTAGACACAGATGTCTGGAAGTCTCCCAGAGAAG
The DNA here is from genome assembly GCF_964212035.1 of Myotis nattereri. Lineage (NCBI taxonomy): Eukaryota > Metazoa > Chordata > Mammalia > Chiroptera > Vespertilionidae > Myotis > Myotis nattereri. The sequence continues at coordinate 34,253,612 of NC_138079.1, forward strand.
TGGCAAAGCAGGGAGCCAGGTGTCTAGTAATAGAACCAGAAGGCCAACAACCAGAGAGGCAAATTAGTCTCAGTGACACTAACCCTAGAAGACGCTATCTTCTTTCATTTTCCTGACTCTGTCATAAGTGAAATAAAAATGAGATATTTTAATTTGTTTCTGGCTTTTAATTCTCCTGGACACCCAAAAAACAAATTCACTGGCAGTAATGCAAGAATGTCCCACCCTTCTTGTGAAAGGAACAAGATTTATTCCTGTTTTTCTGATTCCCCCAGCAGTGAAAGGACTATGGACCTAGTTTTGGAAATGTGCAATACCAATTCTATCCACTGGTGCGGCATTTCAGGAAGACAGCTTGGAAAGCTGCATCCAAGTTCCTCTCTCTGCCTTGCCCTTACTCTACTGTCTTCAGTACAGGGACTGCAAGTATGTTATCTTTTCAGTCATTTCAGTATTTGGGAGCTGTTAGCCCATCGCATGTACTGTATCCATACTTTCTCTAGTAATTACCATTGAATGAAAACTTAGGCCTATATTTTTCTCTCAATAGAGCGTCTCCGGCTTAAGACTAACAGACACGTTTTTAAAGAGAACATATGAATATGATGACATCGCACAAGTCTGTGTGGTATCTTCGGCCACTAAAGTGGAAAGCTGAAGAAAATTTCCAATGTTATGCTTTTTCATTGAGTTTCACAGAACTTCCTGTATTTTTTGTCACCTTTGTAAAATGATCAAGTCAACAGTAAAAAGAAGTATGCTATTTAAATTTCTTTCCTGTAAAACAGTTAAAATATTAAATATTTGTTTTGAAAAAACCCATCTACTGATTATATTTTGTGAGTTATATTTTAAAACATTTGTACATTTTCTACACATATACTATTTGTTTCATTTAGATGACCATTGGACTTTGTTCTTTAAAAGCTCTATATTTGAGGCCATTTGTCCCTAGCAAGTATCTAGACCAGGCATCAGCAAAGTTTTTATGTAAAGGGCCAGATATTAAATATTTTAGGCTTTGCAGGTCATGTGATTTCTATTGAAGATACTCCACTCTTCTGTTGTGGTGCGAGAGCAGCCACTTGGCCAAAAGAGCACAGTGGGTTTTACAAATCAGGCAGCCAGCCTGCAGGCCATAGTTTGCTGACCTTGATCTAGGAGGTACAACTGTTTTTCTTTTTTTAAAAAATATATTTTACTGATTTTTTTACAGAGAGGAAGGGAGAGAGATAGAGAGTTAGAAACATCAATGAGAGAGAAACGTCAATCAGCTGCCTCCTGCACACCCCCTACTGGGGATGTGCCTGCAACCAAGGTACATGCCCTTGACCGGAATCAAACCTGGGACCCTTCAGTCCGCAGGCTGACGCTCTATCCACCGAGCCAAACCGGCTAGAGCAACAACTGTTTTTTAAAACTTAAGAATTTTTATATGTTATTCAGTAATATTTCAGTTAAGTCCAGATTTTTCCTAGCTCCTCAGTTAACAGAAAAAGTTGTTTAAAACAACTGAGGTGGTCCTCGAATAGCCTTGTATTTACTAACAGAGTATGAATTCTTCTAGTTGTTTTCAAAATTAGTGTATTGGTGAGTATCTGTGTTAGTGTATACATATAAACCCGCACATGTCTAAGTTTCAGTTACCAACAGCAGATCAGAATTGGTTTTAATTCTTAGAATATTGCTTACTCTTAACTTTTAACTAAGAAGCTTGACTCTTCTAAGTCCCAAAATCCTGTTTTTTTCCCCGTAAAATCAGCCACTTATTTCATAGGCATATTTAAAGAATTTCCAGCTTCTGATATTTGACTTTGAATTCTAAATCATGTATTAATATTATAAAACTGTCTACCTCTGCATATAACACTAATTTTACTTATACCTTGAATAAAATAGTGAAAAAGATTGAAAACAACTTTGCAACATGAGTATGTTTTCAATATTTTGTCAGGAAAATAAAAGGTTATGCTGTTAAATAAACACTTATTTTGGTAAGTGAAAATGTAAAGATGTCCTATATAATAAAAGCCTAATATGCTGTGTCCGGTTGTCTGTTCAACCAACCAAAGCTAATGCTAATGATCTGCTAAGGCTGCTCAACCACCATGATGTGCACTGACCACCAGTGGGCAGACACTCGACTGGTCTACCAGTTGCTATCACGTGTACTGACCACTAGGGGGAAGACACTCCAACTGGTAGGTTAGCTTGCTGCTGGGGTCTGGCTGATTGGGACTGAGTGAGATGGGCTAGACCAGGGGTGGGCAAACTTTTTGACTTGAGGGCCACAATGGGTTCTTAAACTGGACCGGAGGGCCGGAACAAAAGCATGGATGGAGTGTTTGTGTGAACTAATATAAATTCAAAGTAAACATCATTACATAAAAGGGTACGGTCTTTTTTTTCAATAGTTTTACTCATTTCAAACTGGCTGGATCCGGCCCGCGGGCCATAGTTTGCCCACGGCTGGGCTAGACACACCCCAGCGCCCTCCCAAGCTGGCCAACCTCCCGCGTCCCTCCCCAGCCCTGATTGTGCACCGGTGGGGTCCCTTGGCCTGGCCTGCACCCTCTCACAATCCAGGACCCCTCTGGGATGTCAGAGAGCTGGTTTTGGCCCGATCCCACAGGCCAGGCAAGGGATCCCACTGGTGCACAAATTTGTGCACCGGGCCTCTAATATATATATATATATAATTGCTTAAATGTAAGAGTACATTAAGTCAAATACAATAATTGTCTTTTCTTAAATGCATAATTATTTATTGCCATGACAAATTGGTCCAAAATGAAGGCTATATTCGAAGTGAGATTTGCCCCTTAAATTGGAGTAATAATTAGTGAAATGTCTGTACAAGATAAAGTGTAAACAGTGTAAAATATCTCTCTCTTCCAAAATGAATAAGATTGATTAAATGATAAATAAGACTTTATAGCCACTGCACTGGGTACGTCCATGGTTTTTCAAGCATCTTCTCATGATCAAACCTTCAGTTTCACTCTGTTTCAAATTTAAAAAGTAGCATATAATGGGTCACTCGGAATCTGCTATATGATTTGATTACAAAGTCTCTTTTTACAAGCAATAACCTAGACATATATTGTTCATTCTTTAAATAAAAGACAATCTTATTTTAGAAAGGATCTGTTTAAACCACATTATAAAAATTAGATAAACAATTTGTTACATTAAATGAAAGTGTCATTTGCATAAAAAAGATACTTTACGTTTTACATAGCATCATAGCTACAGCTACTACAATGAAATGTGGTTAATGTAAGCAGTTATTCCTAAGTAGATTGTATATAAATATTTACCTTAATGCCCTGTTTCAGATAAGAAAGAATAAAATATTTGGGGCATTTCTTACAATCTTAAGAGTAGCTAGCACAATCCAACTACACAAAACTTTCTTGAAATGGAGTGATTCCAAAGTGAGGAAGATACTTGAGCAAAAATGGCTTGAATCAGATGGAAATCCAGGTGAGGGAACTGCTATCATTTAGACTGAATTTGGTATGGGTAGTAGATTAGCAAAGAAACAATCTAGGAGGTAAAAAGGAATAAATACACCAGTTCCTATTACTTATTATAAATAAGTAATCATCACAGCAGATATTAGCAAATCAAGACATTGATGTAAAGGGTTCTGCTTATAATGTCTGATAATGGTATCAGATTAATAGGTATATAAAATGAGTTGTGAGGTACTTTCTCCTTTTCTATTTTCTAGAAGATTGTGTAGCTTGATATTATTTCTCCCTTAACTTTTTGATAGAATTCCCCACTGAAATAAATTGTTTGGGACTGGAGCTTTCTTTTCTGGAGGATATGTTTCTTCAATGAGCCTTAGCTATCTTACAAAAAAAAAAAATTTTAAGTTAATATTGTTGAATATATAGACCTAAAGTTGGTGGTAGTATTTTCTAATGATCCTGTGGTATTTTCTAATGTCTGCATTGATATCCCCTCCTTCACCTCTGATGTTGTTGATTTGTCTGTTCTCTATTTCCCTAGTCAGTGAGCTAGAGGCTTACTAGTTTATCAATCTGAAAGCATTTTTTTAATCCTCACCCAAGGAGTGAGGATATTTTTCCATTGATTTTTTTTTAGCGAGAGTGGAAGGAGAAGAGAGAGAAGCATCGATGTGAGAGAGACACATCAATTGGTTGCCTCCCACATGCGCCCTGACAGGGGGGTGAGGATCGAACCCACGTACGTGCCCTTTACCAGGAATCAAACCCAGGACCCTCTGGTGCAGCGGTCGTCAACCAGCAGGCCGCGGACCACTGGTGGTCTGTGAAGTCCGAAAGGTTGGCAACTGCTGCTCTGGTGCTCAGGCCAGCACTCTAACCACTGAACACACCAGCCAGGGCTGAAAGCATTTTTAATGCACTCAAGATAGCTATGCTAGAAATTTTTTCTTACTCAACACTGGATAACAGTGACTGATTTTTAATTAAGGATCAGCTTTGCTTTCTTTTCATCAATGTCATCATATTCATATAATTAGTCCTTCATTCTGTATAATCCTTGGACACTAGGAGCTGAATTTATGAAAAATTATATTGGTTTACATGGAATAAAGATTTAATTCAGGGGGCCTAAGACTTAAGTCCTTCTCTTCTCTGGACAGAACTGTAGGTTCATTTAAGTCTTTATTGTGGCCTAAGCCCAGAGTGGGGTTTAGGTATTTGCTGGTCAAACTGAGGAGAAATCTCTAACCTCGTACTGTTTAAAATGGTGCTTCCTGGGCCTTTTTACAGGACCTATTAAATAAAAATTGAAAGTGTGGTCCTGAATCTGCATCTTCAGCAAATAAACCAGGTGACTCTTACAGTGAAACTATAGAACCATTAGTCTAATCTCACAAAGGGAAAGAGAGAAAAAGGTTTTTAAACTTTATTCTCTTTTGAGGAGAATAGTTCTAATAATGCCCTATTATCAGTATTACTAATTTAATATTACATTCTTTTTCAGTTTTTTCTCACAACACTTGCAACACCATGTGTCTGCCCAACTTTACCTATTTCATAATTAACAAAAGAAATTCCAGTTAGAACAGCCTCCTCCATCACTATAGTTAGAGCCGTGCCATTAATACCAAACAATGCCACTTCTCTCCACTAATATGTATTCTAGTTTAAATGTAATATTTTAAATCCCCTATTATGTTTAAGTTGCATCAAATTAAGTTAAGCATAAAAGCAACATGCCAAACCAAATCATAGCAGAGGATTACACGAACAAGCACTGTTAATGACAGATGCTTTCTGTATTCTATCAAATAATTAGGTGTTTTTTTAAAAAAAAATCAGTGTTTATGGGCACATAATTAAATGCCACTTAGAAAATCCTTAACTTAAGAGCCAAGCCATTGGCTTATTTAAATGTAGGTATATTTGAGAGTTTTCATGGTAAGGTCACCACTGGAGAAGTTGTGCTAGTTAAACTGAATAGTTATACAACTGGCCTAACCAGTACCATTAAGGATTTCTAAATGTATTATATTATGTACACAGTATAATTAGCCATGCTAATATTATAAATACCAAACTACAGGCAAGATTAGTTAAAAACTAGGCAAAAACCTGAGCATCCTACCTACCTTCACTTTCTATACATTCACAGCATCAATTCTTTTTTTTCAAACAACTCTTCCACCAAATTCTGCTTTCTACCAACTCTGATGCCTCCCTGCCACCCATTAAAATGAGCAGCATTAAAGACAGTGCTGGCTCCTGTGATATATATTCATCACTGATGGCATTCTCAAGGCTAAACCTAGATGTCAAAGTTCTCTCCAGACATGCTGCTCATTGGCAAGCACGTTGCTCTTAACCCAGCATGTGAAACCCTTCCTCTTGGTCATCTTCCCTCTCAGAAAGTTTGCTGAAGGGAATTGGGAGCCAGAGCACTCACCAGTAAACAGCCTTCCTGCTGTTAAGTCTAGCATACAGATATGACGATGAGGATGTGAAGATGAAACCCTGTTGAGTGACCATGTACAAAGGAGTCACATGACGGTGAAGTCTGTTTGTGATAAACCTATTGTCTACACAGATGTATTCTGTAGGTTTTTTGTTTTGTTTTTTGGCCACTATCTACAGCAAACACTTCAGAGCAGTAACCGTTTCCAGTCTAGAATCCCTGATCGAGAGTCAGGAGTGGTCTTCCGTGCTGCTGCTGAATGACCTGCTCCGGATGTGATTTCTCAGTTGCTCTATGAGTTCAGGGTTCTGCTGCTGTATCTGCTGAGCAAACTGCTGTCCCCTGGAAGTGAAAGGGCAAAGTGGTGTGAATTAGGGAATTCCCAGTCACACAATACCCATAAACATGGACTGCAAAGGATGTGGGTGCTACTCAAAGGGAAGTTCTAGAAAGACAAGTTTTAGAATCACAACTGTAGTATCTGCAAGTTTACCATTGCCTCCATATAGCATTATTAAAAGGCATTGTTCTTTATAGGAAGCAAAACACCCAAGCCAAAAAGGTCCTGGATTGGGGGAATACACCCCCCTCTAGTGCCTAACCATGAATAAACAAAGGGTCCAAAAGTATGTGCTTTTATTGTGTGTGCTCAAACATATTACAAGGTATTTGCTCTTGTAGTCAAGTCTTCCCTATGACAGGATGGTACACCCATGTGGGGATGTGTATAGAAGTCACTGAATAGAACTAATTTTTAAAAAGTTACAGAAATTTAATACGATTCCTGATGTGTGACCCGCAATTGGGAGCATTAGACATTGCTATAATCATGCCACTTAAAGATCATTCTGAAAATGCAATGTTGCAAATGGGGCAACATGGCCATGACTACAAAACAGTAATTGATACTTGTGGCTTCGGGTAAAATCTGCAGTGACGGCATCACACAGATTCAAGGAGCAGGCTATTTTAAGCACTTGGTGGAAGTGAAGAAACGAGGTGATGCAAGAAGTTCCTCTAGTGATGACATGCACTGAAGAGTTTGGATAAAATTCTGTCCTAGATTGGCTGAACATTGATATATATGTAAAATTTGATTTTTAAATATATATGTTTACCTAAGTCAATGCAGATTTTGAGTAGCTACTTGACTTCCATCTCCATCCTTGAGTAGCTATTCAAATATGCTGAAAAACGTTTTCTTGAGTGGATTCCTGCCCTTCAGTCTGAAAATCCCAACTTATGAACTACTTTTAAATTTAATAACTAGTGAGGCCACTGATACTAACAGTAAATGATAAAAATTCAAAAGGAAAGCCTCTGCCTCCACCAGCTTCTCAGTGGTTAGAGCATCAGCCCAAGGACCAAAGGGTTGTGGGTTTGATCCCCAGTCAAGGACACAAGTCTGTTACAGTCTTGATTCCCGGCCGAGGTCAGGCTGCATGCGGAAGGCATCTAATCAACATTGGTGTTTCTCTCTCTCCCTCCTCCCTCGCTTCCACTCTCTCTAAAAATCAATGGAAAAATGTCTTAGGGAGAGGATTAGAAAAAAAAGTCCTGATCCCCTCACTTTAGAGACAAACTATAAAACATAAAGTACTTTTAAAAACTTTCTAACTACAAAAAAACTGAAAGACAAACACTTTTTTACTATTTCTATTTCAAGTAACACTTACGCTTGGATGAGGCTAGACAGGTCAGTTAGGCCCCCAACTCCAGCAGCAGGTCCCCCAATGGCATTTGTCATCATTCCTGACATTCTAGAGTAGGCAAGAGGTAAATCACTGGGTTGGCATATAGTCTTAACAAGGAGGATACTGGCCAAGGAAAAGAATTAAATATACCCACCAAACTTTTTAAACAGGGGCCAGTTCACTGTCCCTCAGACCGTTGGAGGGCCGGACTATAGTTTAAAAAAAAACTATGAACAAATTCCTATGCACACTGCACATATCTTATTTTGAAGTAAAAAAACAAAACGGGAACAAATACAATATTTGTATTTACATGTGGCCCGCGGGCTGTAGTTTGAGGACCCCTGATGTAAGCATTAGGCTAAATGTGTGTGACTTTAAGTGCCAATTACTGGCAGTCTCGGTAGTTTTTTTCATTTGGGAGCTAATGTGCCCAAATTAGGAGCTTGCAAGTAGAAGGGGGAAATGTAGTATGCTCGTTCTATATACTCACAGCTGTTGAACTTGAGGATTCTGCATTAAACTTGCTGCCTGGAATTCAAAAATGGCATCGCCCATTAAAGATAGTTAATATTTAGGGATCTTTAACAAAGATTTCTTTTTAGAAAAACAAAAATGAAAGCTAAACCATGTGTGTACTAACATTCTGTAAAGTTTTAGTGTGCTATATAAAGTGAATCTACACTAATAAAAGAGAAAAATGGTAATTGGCGTACGGCGATACCGTTTTCATTGGCTAATCAGGGCTATATGCAAATTAACTGCCAACTAAGATTGGCAGTTAACTGCCAACTAAGATTGGCAGTTAACTGCCAACTAAGATTGGCAGTTAACTGCCAACAAGATGGCGGCTAATTTGCATATGTAGGCACAATGCAGGGAGGCGAAAGGGAAAGCAGGAAGAAGCCCCCTGCCACTGACAGTGATCGGAAACCCAGGGGGGAGCTAAGAGCTGGGGGGCCCTGTGGCCGCCTTTGCCCTGCCCCCCAGCCATGATCAGAGAATCAGGCGCCTTTGCCGCCCTGGCCAGTGATAGCAGGAAGTAGGGGTGGAGCCAGCGATGGGAGCTGGGCACGGTCGAAGCTGGCAGTCCCAGGAGCTAGGGGTCCCTTGCCTGGGCCTAAAGCGAAGCCCACGATCGCGGCGCCCCCCACTGCTACTGCAGGTCCCCGCTGCCCGGGCCGGAAGCCTAGGCCAGAGGCGTTAGGCCTGGGCAGGGGCGGAGCCTGCAACCGTGGGGAGCTGGGGGTCCCCTGCCCAGGCCTGACACCTCTGCCGGAGGCCTCAGGCCTGGTCAAGGGGCCGATCCGGTGATTGGTGATCGGAGGGTGATGAGGGTCAACTCCTCTGGCTGAGGCATCAGGCCTGGGTGGGGGGCGGAGCCGGGGATTGGGGGGATATGATGGTCCCCTTGCCCAGGCCTGAAGCCTGGGTCAGAGGCGTCAGGCTTGGGCGGGGGGTGGAGCAAGCGATCAGTGGGAGATGGGGGTCCCCTGCCCAGGCATGATTCCTGGGCCAGAGGCCTCAGGCCTGGGCGGGGACCAGAGCCAGTGATCGGGGGGAGATGGGGGTCCCCTGTCCAAGCCTGACACCTCTGGCGTAGGCGTCAGGCCTGGGCAAGGGGCCGATCAGGCGATCGGAGGGTGATGGGGGTCAACGCCTGAGAGCTCCCAGTATGTGAGAGGGGGCAGGCTGGGCTGAGGGACACTCTCCCCCCACCACCACCACCCAGTGCACGAATTTCGTGCACCGGGCCCCTAGTGGGAATATAAAAAAGGTACTAGAAAATGATGGCATTTAAAATAGTTTGCAAAGGTAGAGAGACTACAAACATGATAAACTACAGATATTAACTTATTACTACTGATAAGATCAATAATGCCAAATGGAGAAATAGGAACTTGAAAAGTATAAAGCATCTCCTACACTGGAGAGGCTTCACTTCAAAAGAGTACTGTAAGACATGTGACCTGATTCCATGGGCTTAATAGCTTCCACTCTTGCCATGCTAAGGGGGAGGGGAGTTGTATTTATACAAACATATACATTAAAACTACATTTTGAAAGCATAAACAATTTTTTTGCCTCAAATTTTTAGTCAACAATATTCATGTAAATTTTTAATTGAGCCTAAATCTGTGTAGACAGTAGTAACTCCAATGGCTGTCCCCCCAAATCCTCTTTTAATCTCTATCAACCTGACCCTTTTTAGAATGTCACACAAAGTGTTTTTAAGCTCCACCTTCTGCACCTCCTGTATGATAGTCTCACACGTCACTTCAAGCATCTTGAGGGATAAGCTGAATTGGAAACTGAAATCCATTTTCACATCCTATTACAATAGCATAACCTGAGACCTAGATATGAGTAACAATGCTCAAAAATGTCACAAAACCTATAAAGAGACATACATTTACTAGTTAGGTAGCAAGACCATCTTAAATTTGGCCCCAATCCTGAGACTCAAGAGTTATTGAATTACTTGCAAGTCACTTCAACAGTATTTTTCTGGTAATAAAAGCAAGTGGTGGCTTTCCCAACACCTCATTTAGGATCAGTGATTAAAAGACAACTACTGTCTACAAAGACTTCAACTAACAATTTTAAACTACCAATTGCTACAAACCTACCAATTGTTCAAAAGGACTTTTTTATCTCACTAGGAATGCGCCATCTGTATTTCAATTCAGCTGAAGATGTAGTGGATGCAAGACATTTTTTGAAGGAAACAAAGAAGTATTACTGCCTTCAAGGGGCATAGCATCTGGTAGTCTAGTTCTCAGCCAGAAGTATACAGTCACCCAGGGAGCTTTATATACCCAGGTAACATCCTTGATGCACTAAACCAGAGTTTATATATACCAGAGCATGTGTGTTTTCAAAAAGATCTATAAGTAATATTGTTGGTTTGAAGAATGGAGTTTATATATGAACTAGAAGCCCAGTGCATGAAATTCATGCATGGGGAGGGACGGGGGTCCCTCAGCCCGGCCTGCACCCTCTCGCAATCTAGGACTGCTGGCTCCTAACTGCTTGTCTGCCTGCCTGCCTGATCGCCCCTAACCGCCTCTACCTCAGCCCCTGCTGCTGGGGCTTTGTCCGGAAGGACATCCAGAAGGTTGTTCGGCTGTCTGGTCTAATTAGCATATTACGCTTTTATTATTATAGGTTATACTAAAAAGTCAAATTAAAATAGAAAGGAAGCAGACAATGTTGAAAGGAGAGCATAGGGAACCACAATAACCAAATCCTCAGAACTCAGTTACTAGATATCTTCCTAGGGCCATTTTCTTGTAAGAGTGGTCTTCACCCTTTTGTAAATTTGCAGATCCATGTGCCAATCTAATGAAAAATATGGTTCTCACCCTAAAAAAATGCACATAGCCACCTGTACACAAGTTTTCATATACAATTTCAGGGAATCCATTGGTTTCCTGAAGTCTATCCATGACTTTCTCACAAACAGATACACAGGCAGGTTTAAAATCTCAGCCAGAGCATTACATCACTGTCCTATTACCACCACCACCTCCGCCGCTACAAAAGCTCCCTTATTTGTTTCTAAAATGTGTTAGAACTATACTGCTTCATGAAAAACAGAGCCAGCAAAGCAGAAAGGGAAATATACTTACCATACTAATGAAGGCTGGATTATTTATTAAGCTAGTCATGTCAAAGCTCAATCCAGTTCCTGTCTGTAAAAGAATTATATATGAGGATTATTCTAACCACTACAATCTGATTACAGTAAATTGTGAATGACAGAAAATATTTCACTCATTCAGCATTAATAACTTACAGGACTGGATACCTCTCTTAACTTCTGTTCTGCTATTTTCAGATTTGACTTATAGGAATCATTTTCAGGGTCAAGATCTAATGCCTTTTGATAACTTGTAACTGCTTCTTCAAATTTATTCATGGCAGTGAGGGCCAGCCTGAAAAGAATAAAGTATATGGGTATAAAATATATAGTTAAAGAATGTCAAGATATCACAAACGTAGTCAAACAGCTGTCTTGGTATTCAACTAGAATCCAAATTACACTTAATTTATTCATTATACTATGGTTCACAGGAGTATCCTTAAAATTCCTTCTATTTCCAAGATTCTGTAAGTCTGGATTCTCCATTCTGCTTGCTGACAATCTTGGCTAGCTTATATTAACCATGAACTTAATGCTTAGGAATGAACCTTACCTACCCCCTTCCATATGTGAAATAACTTGCTTTATGAATGATTAAACTCCACATAGATGTGAGCTAACTAACCGTCCTGTGGTCATGTAACTCCATGGTGTTAAACTCATTTTAGGACTCTGAACTAGATTTGTGCTTCAGAAATCTCTTCCTATGTTCTAGCAGAGACAGAGTCACAATAAATATCAATTCACCTTAAAAAATAAAAATAGGCTGTGGGGCACTCCTGAACAAGATATGTTAGTTGTTAGATAAAATTAGCATCCTTTACAACTTAAGACATTATAACCCCAGTCACAGATTTAGTTATTTAATTTTTGTTTTCCTCCACCTAGTTAGAATGTATTTATTGGAAAACTACTTCAGAACTAAACAATAATGGTATAAATGGAGATATAGTATTGAGGTTTTTGTTTTTAACAAACCAAGTCAGCTGGCTTACCTCACAGACTTCCAACCTGGATAAAATACTGTGCCTAACCACAGAAAAATTCTCAGACCCTAATTAGTTTTCTACCAGCCAACCTGAAAGATGCTTCATCAAAGTCCTCAGTTAATCAACAGTCAATAAATATTTACTGAAGCCCTACTGTGCACCAGACACTATTTTATAATCCACAATGAAAGAAGGTGAAGTTCTTGAATTTAAGAAAATGTCATTCTACCTAGGGAAAGCAAACAATAAATATGCAAAGAAAAAAGAGTAATATTAAGAAAATGAATAGGGCAGCTGCTCAGAGGCAGCCACACTAAGAAGACCTGAGTGATGAGAAGAAAGCAGGCATATGAAGATCAGGGAGCAGCATGCTAAACAGAAACAGCAGTGGACACAAGGCCTGGGAACCAAGCCAGCGAGTGAGGTATGCTCCAGGAACAGGACAAAGGCGGACGAGGAGAGAGCACAGAAAGCAGGGTGGAAAGAGGTGATGTCAGGGAGTAATCAGGTGCCAGATAATATGGAACTAGGGTTTGGAGTCTGGGTTTTATTCTAGTTGCCGTGGAGCAACATGATCTGATTTATGCTTTGGAAAGCTCTCTCTGGCTTTTTTGCAGAGGATCAGCATGGGGTGTTAGTTGGGGGGGATGGGGGAGGAGAGAAACCAGTTAGGAAGCTGCTGTGGTAGCCCAGGTAAGAGATATCAATTTGGACTAGTGTTATAAACAAGGTAGCAATCAATGCTTCAATTTAAGATATGTGTATGTGGAAACTAGAATTAACAGGACTTGCTGATAGATGTGTCAAGTATAATAAGAATAAAGGATGACTCCTATGCTTGACCCAAGCACTGGTAGGTGAATGATGGTAATATTTCCTGAAATGGGAAAGATTAAAGAAGGGAATAAGAGTCCTGTTTGGGACATGTTAAATTTAAAATGCCTATCTATAATAATAAAAGCATAATATGCTATTTAGACTGGACAGCCAAATGACCTTCTGGACATCATTCCAGACATCTTTTGGCAGGGGCTGAGGCAGAGGCAGTTAGGGATGATCAGGCAGGCAGGCGAGTGGTTAGGGGTGATGAGGCAGGCAGGCAGAGGCAGTTAGGAGCGATCAGGCAGGCGAGTGGTTACGGGGATTAGGCAGGCAGGTGAGTGGTTAGGGGGGATCAGGCAGGCAGGTGAGCTGTCAGGGGTGATCAGGCAGGCGAGGGGTTAGGAGCCAGCAGTCCCAGATTTCAAAAGGGATGTCTGACTGCTGATTAGCCCCTGAGGGGTTCTAGATTGCAAGAGGTTGCAGGCCAGGCTGAGGGAGTCCACTCCCCCCTCGCCCCCCCCCCCCCCCGCACAAATTTCGTCCACCAGCCCTCTAGTTAAACATATAAACAGATGAAAAGAAGTTAATATGATATGGAATTCAGACATATAACTTAAAATATACAGTAAATTAAGAGATCCATCAACATATGGAGTTGATTCTCATTATTCAGAGTAGTTATGCTTTATAAAGTCCCCACAGACACTGATTTAAGAAATACTAAACAATCATTCCTAGGGGAAATACAGGGTTAAGTTCCTGTGAGGTTTTGGTCACAACATTCTCATCAAATGTTCGATACATGATCTTCTTTTATATGTGATTCTGCTTAAAGAAACCTTATTTAGTATATATTATTAATTCATTAGCATCATACTGACAGCCAACAGCACTAACTCATGCCTGAACAAAACTTATCTAGCGCGTATGTTTTCTGAAAGGCACATTGCAGCCTTCTTGCACTTAGGAACCCTTTTCAACACTTCAGTCTATGTTTGGGTCCATTGTAAACAGGGAAATCAACAACAAAAGACACAAAAATGCAAAAAATATAGCATTAAGTAAACTGCAAAGAGGACACTTGTTTACAGCATGCGCATTCAAACAAAAAGGCAGAGTATGGCCTATGCACCTCAGCGGAGACCTTGCACATCAGGTGACTCAAATTTTTCACCCCACGGAATGAACACAAAAGCACAGTGACTTGATTTTGGGGTTATCAAATTTTTTTTAGCAAGTAGGTGAATTCATAAATACAGAACCCATGAATAATTAATATAGACTTTAAGTGGAATTTAAAGGCATCAGTATGAAAACAGAAGAGAGAATAGACAGACAAGAGCCTCAGAAGAGAGGACAGAGCTCTGAAGGGCACCATTAGAGTTGGTAGGAAAGGAAGATGCAGGAAGGGAGACTGGGAAAGAACAGTAAAGTAGAAGGAAAACCAACATGTGTGGCGTCACAGAAACCTAGAGTATGAAGGGTTTCAAAATAAGCTAATCATGCAACATACTAAAAGGTGGATAGGGGAGGACACAGAGTTGCCCTTTGGCCTCAGCACAATATGAACAATTGGTCACCTTGAATAGAGCTCTCAGTTGAGTGATATAGACAAATGCCCCATCAGAATGAGCTGAAGAGAAAACAAGAGATGAGGAAGATGAGGCAGGAAGTGCAGACTGCTATCAGGGGCTTTGTAGAGAAAGGAACTGACAAATGACGTAGCTGTGTGCAAGGATGGTTCCAATGGATGATTCTCTGACGATTTCACATGCAGTTATCGCTGTTACAGACAGGAAAACTAGTGCTGCCACAGATAAAGCAGATGATTACAAATGTAAAGCCCCAGAGAAGGTACAAAGCGATGAGATCTAAAGCATGCATGAAGGCACCCGTCTTAGATAAGAACCCTTCCATTGTAACAGGAGAAAAGGCAGTCTGTGTAGATAAAAAATGCAGGTAGATCAGTGGATTTGGCAGCAGGAAGAAGAGCTATTTTTCTTCTAAATGCACCCATTTTCTCAATGAAGTATAAAGTAATATCATCAGCTAAGAGTACCATGGAGGATGGAGAGAAAATTTGAAGAGAGAAGAGTAGGTGTAAAGCACTCAACTCAGAGTGGTAAGGTGCGCTTAGAAGGAAGTATCTATTAGGACTGTCTGCCCCAAAATACTGGGTGCTCATGAGATCTGTGTCTTCAACATGAAGTGAGTCGACTCATTATGGTTATATGATTTTCTCCACCAACCAACCATTCTTCATACATCTTCAATCATCTCTCGCCCAAGTCACAGAAACTGCAGTCATTTCCTCACTCAGTGTTATATTTATCTTCTTGTAAGCTGAGAAGATGCAATATTAAGCAGGAAATTCAAAATCAAGCCAGTAAGAACAGCATATCTGACACAACTTGGTGCTACTTTGAACGTTCTCCCAGAACTTACCCCATTCTCCCATAGGCCTTGCTGTACTTTGAATCAATTGCTATTGCCTTTTCACAATCCTTTATTGCATCTGTGTAGTGACCTAATTTACTCTGAGCAGCAGCCCTAAGGGAAAAAGAAGAGATTTTTTTGTTATAAGCATCCTTCAAGACACTAATTTAGATTTTCAGATGCTAATACAACATTTTCCTTGTCCCAATTTGTATATCACTCCCAGGAAACATCTATATCAAACTGTCTTAAGAAAATTCCATAATCAAATGAAAAAACACGCAGAAACAAAATTCAGAGAAATTATGAAAGTTGCCTTTCACTGTTCCCTTTGCTATAGAAAAGACAAAATATGCAAGCCATACAACTGATCTACCTACTTATTGCCTTTTTAATTTGCCCAAACAGAAAACTGAGAATGCTAGGACATTTGGGATTACTAAGAAGGCATACAGAGTGACTGACTGCTGTGAATGGCTATTCAGAGTGTTGTGCTGTTAAATGATCACTATACTAGCAACATTAAGATCACTGGACAAGTCTAAATTGAAAATCCCAATTTAACCATGTGCCTAAGTCTGGCTGTAAAATAAGGATGGCAATGTATTCCATCTACTTAGATGGAACATGTATTCCAGAACAATTAAGGATTTTTTAATCCCAGTTTATCTCTAGCAGACTTTCTGGAATAAAGTCTGGGACCTGACAATGTAACGAAGCCCCACACTACCCCTCCACACAATCCTGAGAGTGAGCAGCTCTGTTTCCCTAATGGAGCACTGGCTTCAGTCCTCCGGGCCATAATAAACAGGTAGCATGTCTGTTCAACATGCATGTCCTTCAAACTGGAAAGTTCCCAAATGTCTCCTGTCCTGCATCCCACTTCCACCCCATTCATTCTCCAGACTATTTCTACTTTATTCATTCAACTAATATCTTTATTGAGGGCTCACTAAGGCACAGACACTTTTCTAGGCATAATAGATAGAGCAGTAATTAAAATAATACTCCTGCCCTCAATCATGCTTAGATCTCTGGGTTGAGTCCAATTCCCTGTCAACCTTTCTTCTTACAGTATGCTTGAGACCGTTACTTCTAAAACTAAGATTATAAAATTGTGGGGGAGAGAATAAACAGTCTCCTTTGCTTCAGTTAAAAAAAATTACGTGTGAAAATACAGAATTCAACAAACCTGTTTTGTTAGGTAATGTGGAAAAGAGGTATAGCTATTTGACTGAATACTTGATGCAAACTAATAGTGTGACAAGGATGACCATTAAAAGAAGAGATATAAAGTGTATCACTTTCACATAATTAGAAAGAAAGAAAATGAAGTAAAAATAACTCAGTCAACACAATAACACACACACACACACACACACCAAAGGGGGGGTAAGAAAAGAAGTCAAAAAAATAAGATAGCAGAAAACAATTGAAACACATAAGTAATCACAAAGTTACCTAGATGAAAATAGGATTCTCAAATTGTATACTTTAGAAATCACTT
The DNA here is from genome assembly GCF_964212035.1 of Myotis nattereri. NCBI lineage: Eukaryota > Metazoa > Chordata > Mammalia > Chiroptera > Vespertilionidae > Myotis > Myotis nattereri. Next base: position 34,270,640 of record NC_138079.1, read on the forward strand.
AAAACATAATCAGCCCAGCCAGCATGGCTCAGTGGCTGAACATCAACCTATGAACCAAGAGGTCAGTTTGATTCCTGGTCAGGGTTGCAGGCTCAATCCCCAGTGTAGGGCTTGAGGGGGCAGCCAATCAATGATTCTCTCTCGTCAGTGATGTTCCTATCTCTCTCTGCCTTTCCCTTCCTCTCTGAAATCTATAAAAAAATATTTTTAAAAAAACACATAATCACACATAAGTTGAAGTTTAAAGAAGATAGAAAAAGAAAATCAGGCAAACTGAAAACCTAGCAAAAGAAAACTGGTATAGAAACAATACCAGACATAAGGCAAAGAGCATCATTAAGGATAGAGTCATTATTTATTGATCATCCTATAGAGGATTGGTGGGAACAGGTTAGATGGGATAGAAATGGGAATGAGACATCAGAAAGGATGAAAAAGAAACCTTCATACTGAATAAAACAGAAACAAATTATTCTAACTGGATATTTAGAAAAAGAATTCAAGTAACGTTCAATCACAGTACTTTGAGTGTATATCCTTTAGTGAGATATATTCTAAGGACAAAAATAATTTCAAAGAAATTCTGACGTTTACTTAGACTTACTAGTGTTGTAGTATTGGTGTAATACCAACTGAAGGATAGAGCTGATGAGTAAAGATACTGATGAGGTGGAAAACAGGGTTTTTGTTCGGGAGAAGAGAGATACAAATGTAAAATGGGAGAAGTAAGGGAGATCTCTGTGACACTGAAATGTAAATTGAAGTTATCTGTGTAAATTGATGACTTTAAAAAAAAAACCTTCATATTTCATAGCTCTGTCCACTGAAAGGACCTAGAAGCAATAACATTTCAGTAGCAATGGTCACCTCTTACAACCAGGTCTTGTTTTCTAAACACCATTCTCTGTTAAAAGGAACAGGGGCTACTTGTAGAAATAGCTGAGCTCACATCTAGGGCAGTTTAAAGGAGCTCCCACTAGCCAAATATGGGAGAAAATAACAATTATGATGATTTATTATAACACACCAATTAGTGAATTTTTAAAAATTCACAAGTCTATAATTATGCTCAGAAAGTTAGGGGAGGGGAATGAGAAAGAAAGTGGAAAGGGGAGAAAGGTTAAGGAAGCTCTTCTTTATAGACATATATGAGGAAATAGTATATATACACACACATATATAAAACATGCTGCCATGTGACTGCTTCACATTAGAAGTCTTCAAGTTGAGGCAATTCTCCCTTCTAACATTCACCGGATCAATTCAACTCAAACTTGTGTTGAACATCTATAACATGTTAAACCCTGAACTCAAAACCAGGCAGATATACAGAAATGGAGAAAATATATCTCTGTCTTCCACTCTTTCCCTGTTTAATAGAGAAACAGACATGTAAATAAATAAATAGTATGAGGAATACAATGGAAGTATCAAAGTAAGAGACAACAGGGAAAGGTGTGGTTAACCCTACGCAGAGCTGTCTCCTGGAACGAACGTGACAGCAGAGTTCTTGTCTGTGCTAGCCAGTGCAGTAACGCCTAGCCACACGTGACGAAAGAGTACTTAAGCTAGTGCAATTTTATTTTATTAATTTTTACTTTGTTATTTTATTAATTTTAATTAATTTACATTTGGAACAGCTGCACGTGGTTAGGAGCTACCATACTGGACAGCACCCCTCCATTGGATGTGGCAGGAAAGGGCGTAGGGGCATGGTCAGGAGGTTGCGGACAGAAGAAATTAAGAAAGTCTTCCCAAGAGAAGCAATCCCTACCAGGGTCTTGAAGGATGACTAGCAGTTGACCAATCAGATAAGGCAGGAAATATTCTAGGCAGAAGAAGGAGTACATAAAAGCATGGAGAGATGTCCTAACATGGTATGTGTTTAGTCAGTAAATTTCACAGAGAGTAGAGAGAAGAGGAACAGGAGAGGAAGAAAAGTAGAGCTAATAAAGCTAAAAGAAAAAAAGAGCCCAGATTATAAAAGATCTTATGTATCATGCTGAGGAGCTTAAATTCAATCATGAAAGTATTTACAACTAGTGAACAGAAAGGAAGAATTAGATGATTAACTTCACATTTTAGAAAGATCCTTTGGGCAGAAGACGGGAGTGAGGAGTGCAAGTTGAAACTGTAAACCACTAGTCTAGCAAAAGTTAATCGCCTGGACTAAGGAGCAGTGATGGAAAAGGAGGAGGGAACAAATGAGCTATTGGGGAGGTAAAAGGGAAACAGCAGAAGACGCCCCGATTGCTGGCCTTAGATACTGATAATGAAACAAGGACTAACGCCGTAAGAGTCAGACCCAGAAAGGAGAGTGGGTGGAAGAGAGAAGAGGATGACTTTCAATCTTGATAGCTTTAGCTTCAGATCACCCACTGCAAGCTAGGATGAAAGCAGATTTGTGCAGCTCACAAAAGGAAGACCTCTGAGGCCGGAAAAGGGAATAGGAGTCAGGCTACATCTGAATCTCTTGTGAGATGAAGCCAAACATGCCAGTGTCTGAACTGAATAACAATGTGGTCTGGGCTGTCTGCCCCTGCTGTCTGGTTATCAGGGCATAACTAATGAAATTCCAGCATAACACTACAGTCAGTCACCATGTTTGCAGGCAACCTTGCTTTCTTTAGCTTGTTAGAGCAAGAGCATGAGTTATTTGCACTCTATTTTTATGAAAAATAAGGCAGAAAAATCACAGGTACCTTACATTTCCCATACTACAGAGGAGGGCAAATGTAGGCTTACAGTTGTTTGTATGGAAAATAATACAATAATTAATAAGTAGCAATACCAGAATAAACTCTGTGTTTTGGGTACTCACAACTGTAAACCTACTTTCCCCACCCTGTATTTATTATGCATAAATAAATTATACCAAAAACCTGTTCCTACAACTAGGAATTAGATTGTTTCTGAAGCATATATTGAAAGCCTAGACAGTGATGGCGAACCTATGACACGCGTGTCAGAGGTGACATGCGAACTCATTTTTTTTTGGTTGATTTCTGTTTGTTAAATGGCATTTAAATATATAAAATAAATATAAAAAATATAAGTCTTTGTTTTACTATGGTTGCAAATATCAAAAAATTTCTATATGTGACATGGCACCAGAGTTAAGTTAGGGTTTTTCAAAATGCTGACACGCCGAGCTCAAAAGGTTCGCCATCACTGGCCTAGGACTATGCTAGGGACTTTATATTACTACTCCTCACAACTACTATTATCTCTATTTTACAAGGAAATGAGGCTCAAAAAGGTTAAGTGGCTGCCCAAGGTCACGTAGCTAGTAAGTGGCCAAACTGAGATTCAACTCCAAATTTAACAATCCAAGTACAAATCCTAGTGAACCTAATGACTACAAGGTGCTTAAACTCTGTTATAAAAAGTTTCAGATTGGTTAAAACGGTCATACCAGTATAGTAGCACAAGCTGCATGCAGCTATACAAAATTAAATTAATTAACTAAACATTAAAAATTTAGTTTCTCAATTGCACTAGCCACATTATGAGTACTCAAGAGCAACTCTTGCTAGTGGCTACTGTATTGGACAATGCAGATAGAGAACACTGTCATCATTGCAGAAACTTCTATTGGGACTTCGATATTTAAAACAGAATAACTTAGTGCAGGGAATTCATTACACGGCTGATATAAGAGCTGAGGTACCAAACAGGAGGCTGTGCAGCAATCCGGAGACCAGCAGTAACAGGAAGCCGTTACTTCCTGAAACAGAGGATGAACGGCAGAGCCCATAAACCCAACATCACCTGCTAAAAGCTGGGATAGCAGGGACCCTGGGTGGGAGCTAGACATGAGGATGAGAAGCAGCCCCTGCTGGATAAACACCCTGATGTCAAAAGAGGGGAAGAAATACCACAACTTCTCCCTTCCTTCTGCCCTCCAGGCTCCTGCCAACACCTCCCATAGCTGAACCCAGCCCAAACTCAGGGAACAAAGGAGCCTGAAAAAGGCAGCCTATAGGAGACAGGCTCTGTTTAAAAGGCAGAACAAGGAAAGAAAGAAAGAAGTGTAAGGGCACACAGGTAAGGTGTGGCACAGGTACAAAAAGATCATTTAGATTAAAAAGGAAACCACAAATGGCCAACGTTTGAAAAATGTCCAACCTCAGCAATAATTAAATATAAATTAAAACAATTACTGTGAAAATAACAATATTAAATAACAATAAAGGTGTAGTAAAAACATGTACACTCATACAATCCTAGGAGAGGAAATTAATTTTCAGAATATTTTCAAAGAAATTGGAATAACTTTGTAATTTGCATCAACAATTTTTAAATGTTCATGTTGTTAGACCTCCTGAGTGAATTTTCAAGGATAAGTCCAAAGTCTAAAAAAAAAATAATAATTTCAGAAAGATGTTCATTGTAGCTTTATAATATTGGGGGACAGGAAAGAACCGCAGTGTCTCCCAGTAGGTCAACAGTTAAGTAAATTAAGATACATTATCCATTTAGTAAAAGAATACAGTGTTTGCCACCACAATGATAGGTGCTATAAATATAAAAAAGATAAAGAGGTAATAATACACTAATTTATGTCAACTTAAATAATATTTATGACGGATTTCAATAAAAGAATAATGATCTGCCTAGTGAATAAAGCTGAATCTAAAATTGATAACACATCAAACAAAATATGCCAAGAGGTTAGTAACAGAGGTTGCTTTAATGGAAAGTGTATGAGTTTGGGGTTTGTTATTTTCCTTCTTTATCCATAAATTTTATAGTTTTCCTTCAGAGCTATTAATGCAAATGCTTTAGAGCTGTAAGCCTGTCACAATTATGCCAGTTTACCTGTTGCAGTAATAAACCGCATTATTTGGATCCAGTTCTATTGCCTGTGTGTAACAATCCACTGCAGCAGAATAATTTTCTTCTTTCATGTGGTTATTGCCTAAAATAAAGTAATCAGTAGGTACAGTAAGACAATATACGGGAAAATGTAAAGTCTGAAAGATAAATTTTAATCACAGAAACTCCAATAATATGAAAGTGATCGACATGATTTTTCAGTAACATAGGAGATAAATTTTATATTGTACAATGGAGTTGATATGCCTCAGTCTTTGGTGTGTTTGAATGATTTCAACAACGTGGAGTCTTAATAAAATTAATATTTGTACCGGTATATCTTATAAAATTTAGGCTTCAATAAGTGAGTAAATGCAACAATTATGATTACCTCATGGAAAAAATTAATATATTCCCACCTTCCTTATCTTCATCTCTTCCCTTCCTTTAGAGCCACCCCATCTTAATGCAGCACCCTCCTCAACTGTCACCTCAATCTAGACCTGGCCTTCTGCTCCTTCCCTGTCAAAACGTCCATCTGCTGAGCAGCCAAGCCCTCACCACCGCTGTGTGGGTAAGCTGTAAGGCTAATCATGCTAATATGTTACTGGCAGATAATACTTTTGTATGCTATCTCCTCCAGACACAGATTCTTTTGAAAAGGAGCTTATTAGACATGAATTGCTAGAAAGACAAAATTTCAGATACATGGCTAGCCCACAGGGTACTGATTTTCAGGAAGAACATCTGCAGATACACCAGGAATAATTTAGCTAGGTTAACAATGGAATTTCTTGTGGCTATCTTTTGTATTCCATTAAAGAGAAAAAAGATCTGATTCTTAAAAAATTAAAAATTTTAAAGCACTAGGAGAAAGGATTTGCATCCCAAAAGGCTCTATTATTCCTCCACCTGTCTCTAAACCAGAAGTTCTCCTACGAGGTTTGTTTTGTCATAGACCATTAGCTAATTAATGGGAGAAGGATGAGTGGATTTTTGTTTGTTTTTTTGTTCTTTGCAGGGACAGAAACAGGAAGATTAAATTAAATGCAGGTAGACAAAAGCACTTAAAATCATAAAAAGTTACTGCAAATTAAGTCAGAAGTGAATACAGAGTGGCTGTTAATGGGTGCACAGTTTCTTTGGAGGGCAATAAAAATGTTCTATAATTATGGTGATGGCTACACAAGTCTGTGAATCTGCTAGAAACCAATGAATTTATATACTTTAAAGGAGTAAATTGCAATGGTATGTGAATTATAGCTCAATAAGGCTTTTTTTAAAGTTAAGAAAATTAATTTTCTCCCCACGCACAAAAAGAAATGAATATAATGCTTTTAAAGCAGCTAAGAAGAATACACAGCTTTTATGATTAAGTAAGACGTCAACTACATTAGCTGAGGTACTAAAACAAACTTGCTTCTTCCATGTAAAAGATTTACGTTTTCTGAGTTATTTGGATGTCCTTGTTTCCATTGGAACTTTTTGTCTTGGGATGGTGTTTTATTATCATTACATTATTATTATTATTAAAACCTATTGTATGTCTTTTCCTCTAAACCACCTCAAATGTATAGATACAGTAATATACATAGACTACATGTATAAATACATTTATACACATTGATGAAAAAGCTTCAAGTTACAAAATATGTAATATGCAAAACTTAAGACACAAATGATGAATTTTGTGAAGATAAATATAACTAAGCATTGCACAGCACTTTATAGTTACATGGCCCTCTCCTATAAAATTGTCTCCTTTAATGACCAAAACAACCCTATCAAATATGCCAATATTTCTGTGATGTGTCAGGGAATAACAACAAAGAACTCTTCTTAATTTCATCTGTTCTTTCTGTCGCTCTTCAGAAGCAAAGCACACAAAAATAATTGAAAGCAATTTTCAGGAAGGTACTAGTTGGCTAGAAGAAAAATTTCAAAAAACTCAAAAACACTAAATATACAAAAGTTAAAATAATACTGACAATTATCTTCATCTCTTTGATTAAGCATAAAGAAGAACTTGGGATCATAGAGTACACACAAAGACAGTTACAAGTGATGACCCTTAAGTTATTTGTTTTGCATGTTTTATACACAACAGATCTGGTTCTCTTGAGAAAAGCCACAAACCTTTCTATACTTTTAGATTTCTTCTCTATCACTTTCATTTCTCTTTCACAGTATAAACCAGAATCTTATCCATTGATAGAGTCACATTATCCAGAGTTTCAGAAAGTTTTACCAAATAAATAATTTTTCTATGAAATATTTACCTTCATCTTTTAATTGGTCAGCTTTTCCCACATCTCCAGGTACTGAGTTTGAGAGAGGCTGAATGTCATTCTGAAATAAATAAAAATTTAATATACTTCCACTTAGCTACATTAGGAGTCATCCAATAGAACAATAAGTAATGTAATAATGGACTGATTTACCCATTTCACAGTAAATCATCTGCAATTCCACACCATGAAATCTAACACCTAAATGATAGTGTTAGCAAGAACAGGGGAAAGCCTTTACTTTTATTAGGAGAAAGAATATGTGGAATTTTTCTAGAAGATAATGGGCAACTGTGACTCAAAATTTTGTTTTTTACTTGCTTTCCCTATACCCAGAAATCCTACTTCATGGACATAAAATGGAATCAGTATATGAACAATAGGAATAGAAATATGTTCAAGGGATTGCTTATATTAGTGAAAATTTTGAAATATAATATTTAATATCCTAAAAGATATCTTAGTAAGCCAAATTCACAGTTTACCAACAAAAACATTTACTATAAGATCCTATTATTTAAATGTGTGCACACACATACACACAGTCTGAAAAACAAAGCCTGGAAGGGCACACACGAAAGGTTAACAGCTGTAATCTTTGGAGATAAAAGTTTCAGTCTCTTCTTTATGTCTTTCCATACTGTCCAACTTTTTTTAAAACAATGAGTATATATTAATTTTACCATAAGATAAAAACAGTATAAAATCCCTGTTTTTTAGCACCTACTATCATCGTCAAACTCCCTTTGCATTAAAAAGATTTAAAGCAAAGGCACTTATGAACTAAATGAAAATTTGCAAATATCTTGAGTGACATTGGAAACACACACATTTTCCATTTTTAAATGATTCAGGTTTTCTCCCCAGTTCCCCATTCTGTACTGAAGATTGAGCACAGAGCTAGAAAAACAAAAGTTCATGAGGCACCAAAATGTAATGAAAAAATGGGACGTCACTGTGGGCCTCAAAGTCACTAAACTTAAACTTTTTCAGACAATTTTATGGCCCATGTTTCCTGAAGAGGCCAGAAACCAGAGACACTGTTAGAAGGAGGAATCAGAAAAAGTGGGTTTCAATCTTAGTTTTGCACATTGACCCTGAACCTTTCCCTGTTTTATTTTATTTATTATTTTACCTTTCCCTGTTTTAAAGAGCCCATCAATGGCCAAACTTGCTTCCATCTGCTTCAAAATGATGATTCAATTTCTGATGAATCTATTTCTATGTGGTTACTTCCTAAACATTAAACCTTTTGTTTTCAACTTATAATCCATGTCTTAGGAGAATGTCAATTCAGATGTCAGAAATCTAAAAATGCTCTGATACTGTAAAGGACTTAAAAAGTCAACTAAGATGTATTAAATATAAAAGAAGGCGAGAGGATGAGAATAACTACTAATATGAAAATCTAAAGCACATTAAAAGAATTATGCTTTAGGTCACAAGTCATATCCATGTGGACTGTCTTATATCCAGAAAGAAGTTAGTTACTTATAGGCCTGATCCCTCAAATGTGAACAAATCCAACATAATACTATAGTCGAACTTAACTCAGATACTAATGAGAAGACAATGACAGCTTACCTTACAGAAGGAATTTGTGAACATTTCTGTCAGAGGCTGTGAAACTGCTAGATGTGTATCTTCTGGGCTGATTTTAAAAACTGTCTCCAAGCACTGAATTGCAACTTGAGACAAATTTTAACAGTGAAAAAAAAAAAGTTAGCAAACTAAAAAAGAAACAATCTTTTTCTTTTTCTTTTTCTTTTTTTTTTGTAGAAATCTTCTGCATTCTATTTGCCATCTGTGGTAATTCAGCCTTTATGATCACAGAACATAAGGTTGAGCTGAATAGAGATTTCTGTTTATAGACCAGCAATTGAGGGAAGACAACTTGATTTCTTATTCCTCACTTAAGAAAAACGTTACTTAGAGTATAATTCTCCATATATCTATTACATCATATTTTGTTGAAGCAAGTCATTATCTGCTTTTGGTGTATAACTCAGGTACGGACTGGGTGGGGAGACATGGTGGGCACTTATACTAGAAAGGAAGTCTGTTGTTGTATGACAAGACACCGTAAACAACATTTGTAAAGGATGTGGACTTAATGCTGTGGGCAAATGGAGAACTATTAGAGAATTTAGTTAGGAGAATAACATAACTGGATTTGTGTTCAGAACTGAAGTCTGGTAGGAAGGTTGATAATGGATTAGAGAGGGAAGGAAGCTAAGAGAAAAAATGAAAGCAAAAAACCAGTGGGTTCCCACTTAAATGGTCTAAACAATTCAGGGGTCTGAACTAGGGCAGTAACAGTGAAGAAAGCATATCCTGTCCTCTCTACAAGTACCCATTGAGAGGAATGGAGGCAGATTCTTATCCTTCTAGTGCTCTTGTTTAAAAAGGAATGCTCTCCTGGCTTAACAAGATAAGAATGTGGCCAAAATGTCAAGTGTACTTCCAGACAGTGTGGAATAGATTCACTTAGATTTGTGCATGACTTTTAAATGATACGTTATGTATTAACTGTGGTCCTGAGAAAATTATCTATCAAGAAAAAAGCATTACTACTTTTACTACCCACAGAAACAATCTCCTTAGAAAAGGGACTGAATAAGGAAGTTATAAGTTACCAACTACAAAATGTCAAAGTGTCTTTTAGATAGAAAATACTAGTAATCTACTGTTTACCTATCCCCCAATCCCCCCCTCCCCCCCGCCTTTTTACTTCTGCCAAGCAGTTGTTCTTTTTTTTGTTTGTTTTAAAGAGAGGAAAGGAGAGAGAGAAAGACAGAGAAACAGAGACATCGATTTATTATTTATACATTCATGGGGTGATTCTTGTATGTGCCCTGAGTGGGGATGGAACCCACAACCTTGGCATATTGGGACCACGTTCTAACCAACTGAGCTACTTGGCCAGGACCCAAGCAGTTGTTCTTACACTTCAATTGTACTTGCACTAAAAACATTGGGCCATGCCCTGGCCTATTTGGCTCAGTGATTAGAGCATGAGCCCTCTTACCAAAGGGTCTTGGGTTAGATTCCCAGTCAAGGCACATGTAAGAGGGAACCAATCAATGTGTCTCTCTCACATCTCTCTCTCTCTCTCTCTCTCTCTCTCTCTCTCTCTCTCTCTCTCTCTGTCTCTTATGATCATGAATTTGAAGTGGGACTAGTCAGCAAGGTTGTATTTTGCTCCATCTATATACATTCAGATGGATATGAGAAAGAGTAGATGAAGAACTGGATTTAAACAAGGTTGGATTTTGCAAGGAAGGGAGGGATATACAAGAGTGTGATTATAATGATCAACTATGGAATTTAAATTGGGTAAGAAGAGGGATGTGAAAAGGTAAGGGGTCAAGAGATTGGAGGCCTTGGTAAGGCAGAAGAATTGTTTGGGGAGGGATTCAAGAGGGAATGAGCTGGCAAGACAAGCAATCATGGTCAAATAAAATTATTAAGATAGTGATTATGGAGGGAATGCCAAGGTGGTGAAGTTCAGGGAAGAGTTCCTCAGCCTTGGCACTACTGACATTTTGAACTAGATAATTCTTTGTTGTTGGAGGCCATCCTGTGCATTGCAGCAGCATCCAGGGCCTCTATCCACTCAGTGCCAGTAATACCAGCTCCGCAGTTGTGACAGTAAAAAATATCTCCAGACATTGTAAAATCACCGAGTTGAGGACTACTGGTCGAGGGTCTGACCAAGGGAGTGAGTGGTTGGAATCATATCACCGGAGGGAAGAAGGTCAAGAAACTGAGAGCCAAGGGAATTGCAAGAATCAGCTGTGAGTATATTGCAAATGCCAAGAATGAAGACAGGAGTAGTGCTAGAGAGAGTGACAGTGAGCAGGAGCCACAACCCTCAAAACGTGAAGTAGTTGTCAGGAGATGGCAACCATTAGGAGGAGTGGGTGACAAACTAAGGAAAGGTTCAAAGCCAAGAATATACCAGCTCATTGTGGTGGTAAAGCTGGTACCAGAACTTAAGCTTCTTTTCTAAGGCTTTTTTAAATGTCTAGAAGGTGGGCAGACATCTCCACATGATCTCATATTCAATAAAATTAGACTCACAGAATCAAAAATAGGGGTTGGTCAAAAACAATTGGCACCATTTCTGGGTGCCATGTATAAGAAACAGCTGAAGGCACATAATTTTGGCTGAACACCATTCTAAAAATAGGATACAACATCTTGTTTTTTTGTGTGTGTTTTTAAACTGAATTTTCCTTCTGGCCCTTAAAAGTATGATACTGCCTTTGATTAGAGAAGAAACATCTTTTAGTAAATGACTGCATTTACCTGTTTGCTACAGAACAGCCATAACCAACACCCTCCTTAGGTAACCAGTCACCTTCCCTTCACATACTCTAACCAACCTTAATATTAAATGGACTGATTGCAACGTTCTCCAACTGTGTCACCTGCTTCCCTCACTGCCACCTGGAAAAACATCATCCCACCGACTGCAAGCAGTTTTAGAGCAAAGGCCCAATTTTCATCCCCACCTCCTAAACGCATATTCACAAGGGAAGGGCTTGTTAAAATTAATAGATGTGTCCCCTTCATAGGAGAAACAGCTTCAAGATGGGAAATTCAAATTGTACTGTTATTTATGTTCTCCCAAATGCACTGTCTCATTGCAATAATTAAGTCTCTAGGCCATAAGGAAGCTGGACTCATTGACCCTCCACAAGCCCATGTGCAGAATTCTGCCTTGTTATGGTTATACTAAATGTACATTGATAATGGAGAAACATGAAGCAGAAAAGATGCTGTCAGGAAGCATGTGATGCTATCCTGCAAGTCCTGCTCAACTGAACAGATTACCGAATCTACTATTTAAAGCTCACAGAGAACAAGGGTGCAGTCCTCTCATCCCAAGTCCCCAAATAGGAAGTTGTGAGAGAATAATATGATATAATTATTAGACTTTTACATGGTGCTTTCATAATGACTAAGGTATTTTCATTGATTCTCAACTCAATGCTTTCCTATTAAGAAGATACAGCAAGATCTTCGGAGGAGGAACCAGGATTTAAATCTCAGCTCTGCTACGTGTTAGCTGTGTTCTGTTATATCTGGCTTCATTTATTTATCTGTTAATTGGGGATAATACTAATTTAGCAGGCACTGTGAAGAAAAATTCCCTACAATAGGAATAGCATAGTTCTGACATATAATAGCTGTTCAGTAAATAAACAATAGTCCTCTTATCTTGTTAATTAAAACAAACAACTCAGAAAATGGAAACTCATGATTACCTTAGGTTAGGTCTCTCCTCTGGAAAGGTAACAAACTATTTTGATTTTGTTATAATACGTCATAAAGCCAGGCTTACAGCTATTTTAGTTTGTATTTATAATTATAATACAAATGAACATAAAAACAGCTGCCTACCTTCCAAACTTTCTTGTTCATCTGAAGTATAAGCATCCATCTGACTTTGTTCCCGTAAGAAACGTATAACTGCATAAACTAGGTGCTTGATAGATGACATTTTTTAAGTTTCAGTACTTTTCCTTGTTAAGAAAAAGGAAAACACTGAACTAAGATATTTTAAAGAATCAGCCAGAAAGGTTATAAACGGCAAAGGTTATAAATGACACTGAAAGTAAAAAGCAACAACTAAAATCTGTATTACCTTCACTCCTTTCTGTTTTTAAAGAGTCAGGTGAGCATAAAGTGTTCTTATGGTCATGCATTATATATTTTCATTTATATCTTGCAAAAGCATAAACCTCGCAAAAGAAAGTTCTTCTCAAAACATGTATAACATCAAGCTTTGACTCTCACTGAATATCTCACTATATCTTACCAGTATGCATGGTACAGATAGGAATAAGGATTGGGGTAGAGCTACAGGGGTAGAAATCCCCCCAAAGGCCTCAGGACTAAGTGGAGGGAGATTTCATACTGCTGACTCAGAAGCTGATCCACGCTAAGCATCTTCCTCTATTCCATGAGATTTTAAAAATGTATACATAATTTACACTCCGCCTACTTTTGTAGGCTGGGACAGGTATTTGATGAAGTATAATGAGAGGTTTTCAATCACTGAGTGCCATTCTTAATAAAAAATGGCATTCGTATTTAATCACCAGACATGTCAGGAAATCGTTGCCGAAGTCGATGGATACTATACACCGACCAGAGCTCTCTGCAGTAGCTGTGCTCTCGTGGACAAGCTGGAAGCTCTGGGTCATGTTCATTCACATGGAATACTATCGCATCCAAACAGTGGCGCAGGGCCAGCCGGCATTAATGGCTTATTTCCACTAAATCGCATCGTCCATCTGCTCCCCGGTCCCTAATTCAAAGCCAGGGTGTGGTACCCACCGCTAGGATGTTTATTATTTGTGTGCTTGTTTTAAAAGCGAGCCCCGCCTCTAGGCCTTGGGGTTGCAAGTACTAAAAAAGGCCCCAGGGCAGAAGATGAGAAAAGAATGGGGGGGGGGGTGCAGAGGGGAATGGAAATGTCCAACCTCTTCCAGGCTTCTCATTCTCCCCAGAGCACGGGCACCTCCTCCTTCCTCCCTTCGGTACCCGGCCCGCCTCCGCCCTGACCGATGTTGCAGGGTGCGCGGTGCAGGCCCCGTCCGGGCGGCGGGAGACGCACCCTTCCCAGACAGAAGCCCCTTACCCGAAGGAGGATGCGAGACCGTGGCAGCGGGCCCGCGGCGTCCGTCAGCGGGTCCGTCCGCCCCTCGTCCTCGGGGCTTGACCTGGCTCCCGATCGCAGCTCTGCCAGCGGCAGCCCCAACTTCCCCGCCGCCCAGGCCCCCGCCGCCCACCAGGATGTGCGCCCACCAGGATGCGCGCCGTGCTCCGAGCTGCTGGGTCTCACCAGAACCGCCCCTGGGGCGGCGCAGGACGCGCGGGGCGGGGCGAGGGCGGGGCTGGAGTGGGCGCCGGCGTGGGGCTGCCGCACGTGGGAGGCCGGGCCGGACCTGCCGCTGCCTCCTCCGCCGCCGTTTTCTCTTCCGCTAGGCCGCCTCCCGGCTCCCCGGCGCCCCGCCTCTCCCACCCCCAAACCGGAGGACGACGCGCCCGCCGCCGCCGCCGCCTCTCGGCGCTCCCATGATCGTCCAGTGCCTTTCGGCTGTGCGAGGCCTCCACAGGTACCTCCGGTGCGCGTGGTAACCTTGACCGTGGGCAGGGCGGGGTCTTGTGCCCTGGCCGAGGGGGCGCCCGGCCCAGCGTTTTCCGACCGCACCCCTACGACGCTCCTCGGACCCCCCGCCCCCTCCCCGCGACCCACTCGGTCTACCCTGGGGACACCTGGGGCCAGGAGGTGAGGGCCACCTTTCCTTCCTCCGCCCCCTCGGGAGGCCATCCATTCCCCTTTGTTTGGAGCTGCCTCCGCTGCAGTCCGCAAGGCTGGCCCAGCCTCGGCTCCAAATGAGTGCAGTAAGATGGTCCGGATGAGAAAATCATTTGACTTTCGCCCCCACCCAGAAGTGCAGACCCGTCTTTAAAAGTGCCGCAGCTGTAGACTCAGGAAAAGCAATTTTCATTTGCCCCACCACACACACTTAGCATGCAAATCATGTAACGTCCACACAAGATGAAACCGCTGTGGTTTTGCTGATTTCCGTCCATGCTAATATCCTTTATATTTACCTCTTCCCCCATGAAACATTCGGCCTCTTGCCGGGGCAAATTGACTTGGCTCCAAATGGAGGGAATTATTGCTTGGACACGGTTTGGGGCAGCCTCAGCTGCTGTTTTGGATTGCTTCCTAGCTCCCTAACCCCACCCCTCTGCAACAGATCAGTAGCAAAATGGGAAGAGAATGAAATTCCTTGCACCGATGCGCTGGATGGAGTGGTTTTCAGAAACAATGTCCTGCCCCTCCATTCCCACATCTATCCTTGAACTGTAAGTCTGAATGAAGGTCCAACAGAAAAAAGAAAATTTGTGTTTCTTACTTGATACTTCTAAAACGCCTTGGAACATACCAGTATTTAAGGTTTTTAACGGTTTTCTATTGTACATTGCCACTCATCTGTGTGTTGTTCAGTCCTTAGGGTTAGGATGCATCTGGGGACAATAATAATTTAAAAGATGATTTTGACCATATTTCAAGCTGTCCTTTTAGTCTGCAGGCTGCAAGTGGTATAGCTGGCAAATAAAGCTATACTAACAGATGTAGATCTTCACATAATGCAGTGAGAGAAGAGAGAATAAATTTCATGTAAGACGGTGGTTTTCAAATTTTTTAGTCTCAGAGCTCTTTTACCTCTCAAAAATTAATCAGGACCTAAGAGCTTTTTATGTGAGTTGTGTATTTCCATTTTTACTACCAGTATATTAGAAATGAAAACTGGGAGATTTTTCAAGTATTTATTAGTTTATTTTTAAAAACTAATAAACTCATACATGGATAAATAACATTATTAATAAAAGTAACTATTTTCCAAAACTTGTCCAAAAAAAAAACAGAAGAGTGGCATTGTGGGGTTATTATTTCTTGTGGGGTTTTTCGCCAGCTTTTTAAAATTGTTGAAAATAGGCATAACAAAATTTACCATTTTAGCCCTGGCCAGTGTGGTTCGGTGGTTGGAGCACCAGCCTGGGGCACATACCTGGGTTGCAGATTCGATCCCTGTGCAGGAGGCATCCAAATGATGTGTGTCTCTCACGTAGATGTTTCTTTCTCTCTCTCTTTCTCTCTCCCCTCCCTCCCTCCCTTCCATTCACTCTAAAAATCAATGGAAAAAATATCTTTGGGTGAGGATTAACAAAATTTTTTTTTACCATTTTAATCATTTTTTTAATGCACAATTTAGTGGCATTAAGTACATTCACATTTTTTTGTAACCATTACCATCATGTTTTTCCTAAGCTTTTTCAGCATCCCAAACTGAAACTATATCCATCTATACTAATAAAAGGGTAATATGCTAGTTAGACTGGATCGACTGGACATCTTCCAGACGTCCAACTTCCTTCCAGACAAAGCCAGGGTGGCAGGGGCCAAGGCAGAGGCAGTTAGGGACAATCAGTCCGGCGTGGGGGAGCAAGCAGTTAGGGGTGCAATCAGGCCGGTGCGGGGGAGCAAGCAGTTAGGGGTGTGATCAGTCCGGAGCGGGGGAGCAAGCAGTTAGGGAGCCATCAGGCCGGCAGGGGAGGGCAGTTGGGGATGACCAGAGTGGCAGGGAAAGGCAGTTGGGGGCAACCAGGCCGGCAGGGGAGCAGTTAGGCGGAGATCAGGCAGGCAGGTAGGCAGAGATGGTTAGGGGCGATCAGGCAGGCGTGTGGTTAGGAGCCAGCGGTCTCTGATTGTGAGAGGGATGTCCCAGATTAGAAAGGGTGCAGGCTGGGCTGAGGGACACCACCCATGCATGAATTTTGTGCACCAGGCCTCTAGTTAAACAATAAGTTCTCATTATCCCCTCTCCCATTTCCCAGTAACCACTATGTTTTTTGCCTATGAATTTGACTATTTTAGGTACCTCTTATAGTATTTGTTTACTTGTGACTGACTTAATTCACTTAGCATAATATTTTTAAGGTTCATGCATATTTTAGCATGTATCAGAATTTCCTTTTTAACACTGAATGATAGTCCACTTTATAGACAGTCCACATCTTCTTTGTCCCTTCATCTGTCCATGGACATTTGGGTTGTTACCCCCTTGGGCCATTTTGAATAATGCTGCTATGATCATTGGTGTGTGCATATCTGTTTGAGTCTGTTTTCAATCCCTTGGGATCTATACCTGGAAGTAGAATTACTGGATCATATGATAATTCTATGTTTAATATTTTGAGGAGCCACAATACTGTTTTTCATCACATCTGTATCATTTTATATTCCAATTGACAATGCACAAGGATTCCGATTTCTCCATATCTTCACCAACATTTGTGGGGTGTGTGTGTGTGTGTGTGTGTGTGTGTGTGTGTGTGTGTGTGTTTTGTTGGTTTGTTTTTTATAAGAAACATCCTAGGAGTGGTGTTCTTAGGCACTTTGGCAAAAACAAATGTGTGACTTAATAGAGAATAGCTGGATTCTTACATCTGCTTCTGCATTTAATCTGTTGCACTGTTTGTTTTGGCTTAAGAAGATGAAGAAACTCCCACCTTTCACTCATGTAGTTGGAAAAAAAGAATATTTTAACAGCTCTTTTATTTTATTTTATTTTTTTTAATATATTTTTTATTGATTTTTTGCAGAGAGGAAGGGAGAAGGATAGAGAGTTAGAAACATCGATCAGCTGCCTCCTGCACACCCCCTACTGGGGATGTGCCCAGAACCAAGGTACATGCCCTTGACCGGAATCGAACCTGGGACCCTTCAGTCTAAGGCCAACACTCTATCCACTGAGCCAAACCAGTTAGGCCTTAACAACTCTTTTAGATAATCATAGATATTTAATACCCATCAAAGTTTGACAAGTGGTGGTTTTTTAAAGGTTAGTTGCAATGTGGAATATGAAACTATCAATGTACCAGTACTTCTATTACTCTGTTAACATTGAAATCATGGGTCTGTCTTATATTTTGAATGGATCTAATACTCATGCATGATTTTATAATATCAAACATACTCATTTGGAAAATAGTGGCTCATTGTGTTGAAGAGATCTTCCTAATTTTGACATATTTCTTTTACAGTATCAATCATATTCCTTTTAATATCATTATCCATGTCATCATAAAAGTCTTAAGTATTAGGAATCTGGCAGGCTCACAATGGCAGATACAATTTTTCAAAATTTTCATTTGAAAGCTAAAATTTTATCATTGGTAACATACTGTCAGTTGTCCTCTAAGTGACAGGTTTTTTAAATAACATGTTTTCTCAATAACCACAGTTTGTCCGTCAGTCCTTTTTTTCAAGGACAGACAGTGTTTTAGGGGAAAAAGCAGCTATTTTGGCTCACGATTCAATCAATTGCACAAGTGCTTTTGTGGGGTCTTTTGTTTGTTTGTTTGTTGACTTAAGCTACAGAAATTTATTTTCTCACAGTTCTGGGCACTGAAAGTCTGAGATCAAGATGTCAGCAGGGTTGGTTCCCTGAGGCCTCGCTCCGTGGCTTGCAGATGGCTGTCCTCTATGTCCTCACAGGATCTTCCCTTGCTTTTGATTTCCAAATCCTCTGGACGGCCATTATGTCCAAGAATGCAGAAGTGCTTTGTTCATGCTTTGCCACACATACATGTTCAGTAGATGAGTTTTAGTAAGATTAATACTTTTTAACTGTTTCATCAACGACATCTAAAGTGAAATTGACATTATTTTTTGCATAAGGGAGTGTCAGTGAAGAATACAACTGTTTGGGTAGTTTGGTGCCACTGCCTTGATTTGTTCTAAGGTGCCAGCAGTTTCCGTCATCAGTGCAAATGTCAACCAAGTGAAAAGAGCAAATGCTGTGTTAATATTCTTATGGAATACTTTTAACCCCAAAGACCCCTGCCCATGCCTCCACCCGCAAGGCTTGCAGACCACATTTAGAACCACTGATATGTGTTATTCAGATTTTTTGTTTATGCACGGAAAAAAGTGAATATATGAAAAGCCACACAGTTATTACCTTGTTAGAAGTTGGCAGTCTACCATACATATATCAACTGTTTTGTTACTTAAGGACATAGATTGCATTAATTTACACATACAGGACCTAATTTACATATACAGGACTGGTGGTCATTAACCTAGGGCACTTGTGAGTGACTGAATCACAGAGTCACCTTGTTTCCCAATCTGTGTCCTCCAAAAGGAATCGGTGCTCAACAACATGGAAAGCCCTGTGTTCTCTTGATAACGTTTTTCCTGTTTCCTGACACTTGGGAGTTCCCTTTAGTGTTATAAAAGTAACTAGGTGTTTTTGCTTAACTGACTGACGATTTCTCTTGGGTTTTCCTATTGGCATGTATGCTCTACCCGCTTCCCAAAGCCAGCTTAGCAGCCAGGATCATTGATGGGGATGCTAGGCCAGTTTCTTGGGAATAAGTGAACCGGGAATCTGGAGATCAGAGGGGTTGCTGTACAACTCACCTGTGACCTTAAGTAAAGGTCACCCTCTGGGATCTGCCTCGAGTTCCTTATTTTATAAAATGAAAAGGACTAAACTAAATTATATGTAAGATTTCTTTCCACTCTTGTTGCCATAGCAATTAAACCAAGAGAATTTCTCCTCCTACCTCAGCCAGATTGCACAGCATGTGAGCCAGGAAAAGAATCTAATGTATATTATAGAGTGAGGGATTGACGGAATGGTAAAAAAAAAAAAAAAAAAGAGAGAGAGAGAGAGAGAGAAAGATGATTCAACCGTTTTTAAGCCAAATTATAGCTATAATAGCCCTAGTTTCCTCTCTTAATTGAAAAGACACTTTGGTTTCTAGAATTACAGTAATGTATATTCAGTTACAGAAAAGTTAGAAAGTATTGAAAACAAAAGAAAATACACACCATCCACCTACCCAGAATCAGTTAACAGCTTCCAAGTTCTTTTCTACATATAGACATATTTTTTTTACAAATATGAGGTTATGAAATACTTATTATAATTTTTATGTAATGTAAAGAACCTTTATGTGCCAAAGCCGGTTTGGCTCAGTGGATAGAGCGTTGGCCTGCGGACTCAAGGGTCCCGGGTTCGATTCCGGTCAAGGGCATGTACCTGGGTTGCGGGCACATCCCCAGTGGGAGATGTGCAGGAGGCAGCTGATTGATGTTTCTCTCTCATCGATGTTTCTGGCTCTCTATCTCTCTCCCTTCCTCTCTGTAAAAAATCAATAAAATATATTTTAAAAAATAAATAAATAAATAAATACTTCCATTTAAAAAAAAAAGAACCTTTATGTAATATAAACAGCCACAGTACAATCCATTTATGGGTGTATGATCAGTTAATTAATCCCTAATATTGGACACATCAGGTATTTCCCACTTCATGTGATGAGTTATAGTCCTTAAATAAACATTCTGCTAGTAAGTCTTTTTCCACATCCTGACTTCCTTAGTGTAAATTATTAGCAATGGAGTTTATACATCAAAGGGCACCCATGTCTTTCAGGCCTTTGGCACTCGAGAGCCAGGCAGATTTGTCAGTAGTGGGTTGGCCAGTCGTGGGTCCGCAGGGCCAGACATTGGGGCCACATAGATACTTTGAAATATGTTTATTGAATGGATGGATGAAAAGATGTCACCAGTGATGATAACTGAAAATTCAGCATTTGCTGCAGATATTTAAAGAGGATAGGCCTAGCCCTAGTCTGGTTGGCTCTGGATAGAGCATAGGCCTGCAGACTGAAGGGTCATGGGTTCAATCCCCAGCCCAGATGGGGCACGTGCCGGAGGCAACTAATCGATGTGTCTCTCTCATATTGACCTCTCTCTCTCCCTCTCTCTCAATTCCCCCCCCCCCCCAGTCTTTCTGAAAATCAGTGGAAAAAAATATCCTCAGGTGAGGATTAACCAAAAAAATAAATAAGTATAGAGGATAGGCCTAGATTTGGCATTTTGATAGTGACAGTGAGAGATGTAATTTTCAGTAGAAAGTATTTCAAACCCTATATAAAATAGCTTGTTGTAAGTTTCTTTATGCAAAAAAAAAAAAAAGTAGCCAGGAATACTTACATACATAGTAAATGCAAAAGTATCTCTCTGTCTATATATATATAAAAGGCTAAGTGACCGACCGGCCGGCCGATACATCTGATGCACACTGGCAATTTAAAAATAAACGTTGACTCTCGCATATGTGATACATATAAAGCTCTTGCTGGTGCCAATCACACGCATGTTTTAATTTTATAATGCTACTAGAGGCCTGGTGCATAAAAATTTGTGCACTCGGGGGGGGAGGGGAGGTCCCTCAGCCCGGCCTGTGCCCTCTCGCAGTCTGGGACCCCTTGGGAGATAACGACCTGCTGCCTTAGGCCTACTCCCGGGTGACAGAGGGCAGGCCCAATCCCTAGGTGCAGCCCTTGGTCGGGCTCAGAGCAGGGCTGATTGGGGAGTTGGGGCGCCGCCCCTGTCATGCACAGAGCAGGGCGGATCGGGAGGTTGTGATGCCACCCTCAGTCACGCTCAGGGTAGGGCCAATTGGGGGGTTGGAGCACCGCCCCCTGTCACACTCAAGGCAGGGTCAATGGGGAGGTTGAGGCGCCACCCCCTGTCACACACAGAGCAGGGCCAATCAGGGGGTTGGGGCGCTGCCCCCTGTCACGCACAGAGCAGGGTTCATCAGGGGGGTTGGGGAGCTCCCCCCGTCACACACAGAGCAGGGCCCATGAGGGGGTTGGGGAGCTCCCCCCTGTCACGCACAGAGGAGGGCGGATCAGGGGGTTGGGTGCCGCCCTCTATCACCCACAGAGCAGGGCCGATCAGGGGGTTGGGGCGCCGCCACTGTCACATTCAAGGCAGGGCCGATGGGGAGGTTATGGCTCTACCCGGTCACACACAGAGCAGGGCCCGTGGGGGGCGTTGGGGGGGGGGGAGGGTTAGGGCGCCGCACCCTGTCACACACAGAGCCGCAGGGCGATAAGGGGATTGGGGAGCTCCCCCATATCAGGTATAGAGCAGGGTTGATCAGGAGGTTGGGGCGCCTTCCCTGTCACGAACAGAGCCGGGTGGATAGGGAGGTTGTGGCCCTGCCCCGTCACACAGAGCCACAGGGCGATCAGGGGGTTTGGGCACTGCCCCCTGTCACACTGATCTCGGTGCCGGGAGGCCTCTCAGCTCTGCTGATCCCGGTGCTGGGAGGCCTCGTGGCTCCGCTGATCCCGGTGCTGGGAGGCATATTACCCTTTTACTATATAGAATAGAGGCCTGGTGCATGGGTGGGGCTGGCTGGTTTGCCGTGAAGGGTGTCCTGGATCAGGGTGGGGGTCCCCACTGGGGTGCCTGGCCAGCCTGGGTGAGGGGATGATGGCTGTTTGCAGCTGGTCACACACCCTTCAGGGTGGGAGTCCTCACTGGGGTGCCTGGCCAGTCTGGGTGAGGGGCTGAGGGCTGTTTTCAGGCTGGCGGGTGACTGAAGCTCCCAACTGCTCCTTTTTTTCTTTTTTCTTTTTTTATTCTGGGCCAGCTTTAGCTCTGGCTCCAGCTCTTAGGCCTCTGCTGCTGAAATCAGGTATCTGGTTTGTTTGGGTTCTATAATCAAAACACTGTTATCAACTCCAGCTCTGAGATCCTGGCGGGCTGAAAGCAGGTTTCTGGGGTTTTGTTTAGCTTCTATATTTGTAACAATGTTTCAAACTGCAAGTTCAGAGGCCGGCAAGGCAGGCAGGGAACGTTGGTTTCCTCTGTCACTGAAGCAAGCAAGCCTCATGTTAGCTTCAAGCTGCCTGGCTGCCGGCCGCCATCTTGGCTGGCAGTTAATTTGCATATCGCCCTGATTAGCCAATGGGAAGGGTAGTGGATGTACGCTAATTACCATGTTTCTCTTTTATTAGATAGGATATAATTTTGACATGTAATTTTTTCCAGTAACGTAATTACCGCACAAATTTTTCTTCTAATTAATTTCCTTTCAATATGCACAAATCCATGCACTGGGCCACTAGTACTTTATAGGGTCTATTTCTTATCTTGACCTTTCTTTAAAGGCCAAGCCAATACAGCCTAGTAAGGGTGATAAGGCACATACATAAATAATTAGAATACAAGGTAGCAGCTGATAAGTACCACAGAGAGTAACAGAGAAATTGATATGGGAGTTCAGAGAAAGGAGAGCTTACCAGGATTAAAGGGAGGAACAAGGTCATAATTGGTCCTTGAAGGGTGGTAGGATTTGGACATGTGAAGATCAGGGGAGGGTGTTCTCTCCCCCCTCAGACTGTTTACCAGAATTTATAAATAGCCACACTGAGTAAGTTGACTGTCCAAGACAAACATGCTAAAAACTAATGAAATGACTTTAAGAAATAGAGCGTGCTATACTGTTAATGTATATAATGTTATATGTGGATTATATCTCAATAAAGCTAGAAAAATACAAATCTCAGAATATGGAGATTTACACACATGCACACACTGAGGGGAGGGGAGGGGAGGGGAGGGGAGGGGAGGGGAGGAAGGAAGGTGATGTGCAAACCACATGGCATTGGAGGTAGACCTGGTTTCAAATGCTTGTGTAATCTTATTAAGCCTCAGCTTTTTCATCCCTAAAACAGATAACATTAGCTACCTCTTACAATTTTTATAAGGATTGCAGGAACTAATGTATGTGAAAACATCTAGTACAGTGCTTGATACCAAGTAGGTAAATACGTAGTAACTTATAATGTCTTACCTTCCATTCAAAGTAGGAAAATAGTAGTCTTAGGGACTTGGATAATAAGAACTGACTATAGGTGGATATTGCAAGTGACAAATGCTTTATGGGTGACTTGGGGGATGATATAAATGACCTGATAAAATATTCAGGTGACTCTGTATTAAGTATGAAGTCCTGGATTAAAGCTGAGTTGATCACCACTGTGACAGCAGGATGGCATAAGAACAGCACTTAGGAAATACTTAGAACCTTGATTTGTTTCCAGATTTGGTGTTAATTAGCATATTGTGGCTGCCAAAGAGCAAAACAGGAAAGAGTCACTAATCAGATGACACTTGAAGTCTTGGGTGTTAGTTGCCCAATCCAATGGATACTTTCCAGGCCTGACTTGACTGGGTCTCCATGAAACCTTTACATGCTGGGCCACACAGTCTTTCTTGACTTTCAGAGAAACAAATTCTCGATTTTCCTTTACTCTGAGCATTCCTCAAATTTCTTTCATGCTTCCTTTCCTGACATCTGACCCTCAAGTGCTGGTTTTTCTCAAGTTTCTATTCTCAACTTGTGCAAAGCTCTTGTCTGTCTCCTTTCCTTGAGCCTGCATATGTGCCAAGTCTCTCCCACACAACCCCTTCTGTCTGAAACCTTCCCCCAATTCAGTCAGTGGGGTAGACTTCTTTCCCTACTTTTCCAGACTCCCCCACTATTCGTATTTACACATCTGCTTAGATGTTCCAGTCTGTTCTAAGTTACATGTTTGAAGACATCTGTCTCTGTCTCTCACTAGTCTTCAGGTTCATATATCCAATTGTCAAATCACCACACTTCCACACCCTGGCATATCTCACAGGCACTCAAAAATCAATGTCTAAATTTATCTACCAGTATTTCCCCAAACCTGATCTTGTTTTTGCATTTTCTATTGTCCAATGGAAAATTTGCTGTGTTTCCATCTACCATTTACCACATTCTACCAGTTTTACCTCCTGAGCAATTCTTAAATCCATTGTTTTCTCACCTACTCTTACTGTTAATTCCCATTGTTTATCTGGATTACTGCAGCCTCCTAACTGGTCTCCTTTGCCTCCTAAACTCAGTCTTCTACACTTCCCACAGCTACCAGAGTGCCTGGCTAAAATACAAATATCGCCCTCTACTTGGCGCTTCCCACTGCCCACAATGCAAAATGTAAGCTCTCTAGCATGGTAAACAAACCATGGAATCTTGCTTATCAACCTCTCCAGGCTCATCTCTCTCTGATTCTAACTTCTAACTCCAAATTGGTTGTAATTCCGGGAGGACACTGTGACATTGATTGAAAGTGGCCTTTGCTAGTCCTGTCTACTATTCCAGGCTTGCTCTTACGCTTCTCCACACACTCCACCCCATCCTTTCTTAGATAATTTCTATTCATGCCTCATCTCCAAGAAGCTTTCTCTGAGAACAGTCTAGATGACCTCCAGTTCTGAAATTCTGTTATTCTATCCCATTGTCTTATACCAAATAATAGGACATTTTTAGGTTGAAAGAGGCAGCTTGGGTAAATAGTTAAGATTTCACATCCCAGATCTGTACTTATATAGCAGTGTGACTTTGGAATGATTGACTCAACCTTCCTCTACCTCGGTTTCTTCATCTATATAGAGAGAGAATTAAATGAGATAATTCGTAGACAACACTTAGCACAGCGCCTGGACATAATAAGCACTTTATAAGAAAGTAAATGACCTTGTAGTATATTCATGTAGGTGCTTTCCTTTATTTTCAGTGTGACTTCCAAATCTAAAGGATATAAAAAGAAATTGGTAGTTACCCATCTTTCATCATTGTTAGGGAATTTTTTAAAAACCTGCTTTTTTTGTTTGTTTGTTTGTTTGATTTTTGTTTTTTTTTACTTTTTTTTTTTGCCTTTTCATTTTTATTTTTATTTTTTTTTTAATTGCTTAAAGTATTACAAAGGGTATTACATATGTGTCTTTTTTTTTCCCCCCGCCCTTGACTATCCCCTGGCCTCCCTCACCCCCCAGCGTCCCATGTCCATTGGTTATGCTTATATGCATGCATACAAGTCCTTCGGTTGATCTCTTATACCCCTCCCTCCTGCCCCCCAACTTTCCCCGGCCTTCCCGCTGCAGTTTGACAATCTGTTTGAGGCAGCTCTGCCTCTGTATCTATTACTGTTCAAAAGTTTATAATGGTCTCTATTATCCATGAATGAGTGAGATCATGTGGTATTTTTCCTTCATTGACTGGCTTATTTCACTTAGCATAATGCTCTCCAGTTCCATCCATGCCGTTGTAAATGGTAGGAGTTCCTTCTTTTTTACAGCAGCATAGTATTCCATCGTGTAGATGTACCACAGTTTTCTAATCCATTCATCTACTGATGGGCACTTAGGCTGTTTCCAGATCTTAGCTATGGTGAATTGTGCTGCTATGAACATATGGGTGCATATATCCTTTCTGATTGGTGTTTCTGGTTTCCTGGGATATATTCCTAGAAGTGGGATCACAGGGTCAAATGGTAGTTCCATTTGTAGTTTTTTGAGGAAACTCCATAGTGTTCTTCCATAGTGGCTGCACCAGTCTGCATTCCCACCAGCAGTGCACAAGTGTTCCTTTTTCTCCACATCCTCTCCAGCACTTGTGGTTTGTTGATTTGTTGATGATAGCCAGTCTGACAGGTGTGAGATGGTACCTCATTGTTGTTTTGATTTGCATCTCTCGGATGATTAGTGACTTTGAGCATGTTTTCATATGTCTCTTGGCTTTCTGAATGTCCTCTTTTGAAAGGTGTCTATTTAGGTCCTTTGCCCATTTTTTGATTGGATTGTTTATCTTTCTTTTGTTAAGTTGTATGAGTTCCCTATAAATTTTGGAGATTAGGCCCTTATCAGATATGACATTGGCAAATATGTTTTCCCACACAGTGGGTTTTCTTGTTGTTTTGTTGATGGTTTCTTTTGCTGTGCAGAAGCTTTTTATTTTGAAGTAGTCCCATTTGTTCATTTTCTCTTTAGTTTCAAGTGCCCTAGGAGCTGTATCAGTGAAGAATTGCTTCGGCATATGTCTGAGATTTTGTTGCCTTTGGATTCTTCTAGAATTTTTATGGTTTCCTGTCGTACATTTAAGTCCTTTATCCATTTTGAGTTTATTTTTGTGTATGGTGTAAGTTGGTGGTGTAGTTTCATTTTCTTGCATATATCTGTCCAATTTTCCCAACACCATTTATTGAAGAGACTATCCTGGCTCCATTGTATGTTCTTGCCTCCTTTGTCAAATATTAACTGAGCATATTGGTTCGGGCCAATTTCTGGGCTCTCTATTCTATTCCATTGATCTATATGTCTGTTCTTGTGCCAGTACCAGGCAGTTTTGAGAACAGTGGCTTTGTAATACAGCTTGATATCTGGTATTGAGATCCCACCTACTTTGTTCTTTCTCAGGATTGCTGCAGCTATTCGGGGTCTTTTTTTATTCCAGATGAATTTTTGGAGAGTTCGTTCTAGATCTGTGAAGTATGCCATTGGTGTTTTAATGGGAAGTGCGTTGAATTTATAGATTTCTTTGGGTAGTATGGACATTTTAATGATGTTGATCCTACCAATCCATGAACACGGAATGTTCCTCCATTTGTTTATGTCTTCCTCTATCTCTTTTTTCAACGTCCTGTAGTTTTCTGAGTAGAGGTCTTTTACCTCTTTAGTTAAGTTTATTCCTAGGTAGCTTAATTTCTTTGGTGCGATGGTAAATGGGATTGTTTTTGTAATCTCTCTTTCTGAAAGTTCACTATTGGTGTATAGAAATGCCTCAGATTTCTTGGGGTTAATTTTGTATCCTGCTACATTGCCAAATTCATGTATTAAGTCTAGTAGTTTTTTGATGGAGTCTCTAGGGTTTTGTATGTATAATATCATGTCGTCTGCAAATAAGGACAGTTTTACTTCCTCTTTTCCAATTTGGATGCCTTTTATTTCTTCCTCTTGCCTAATTGCAATGGCTAACACTTCCAGTACTATGTTGAACAGGAGTGGTGAGAGCGGGCATCCCTGTCTTGTTCCTGTTCTTAGGGGAAATGGTGTTAGTTTTTGTCCATTGAGTATGATGTTGGCTGTGGGCCTGTCATATATGGCTTTTATTATGTTGTGGTATGATCCTTCTACTCCCACCTTGCTGAGAGTTTTTATCAAAAATGGGGGTTGGATTTTGTCAAATGCTTTTTCTGCATCAATTGATATGACCATGTGGTTTTTTTCTTTCAATTTGTTTATGTGATATATCACGTTTATTGATTTGCGGATATTGTACCATCCTTGCATCCCTGGGATGAATCCTACTTGGTCATGGTGTATGATCTTTCTGATGTACTGCTGGACCCGATTTGCTAAGATTTTGTTGAGGATTTTGGCATCTATGTTCATGAGCGATATTGGCCTGTAATTCTCTTTCATTGTGTTGTCTTTACCTGGTTTTGGTATTAGGGTGATGCTGGCTTCATAGAATGAGCTTGGAAGTGTTCCTTCCTCCTGAATTTTTTGTAGTAGTCTGAGGAGGATAGGTTTTAGTTCTTCCTTGAATGTTTGGTAAAATTCCCCTGTGAAGCCGTCTGGTCCTGGGCTTTTGTTTGATGGAAGCTTTTTGATGACTGCTTCAATTTCTTCCATAGTTATTGGCCTATTGAGATTTTTAGATTCTTCCTGATTGAGTTTTGGAATGTTGTATTTTTCTAGGAATTTGTCCATTTCCTCCAGGTTGTCTAGTTTGTTGGAGTAGAGCTGACCATAGTATTTTTTAACAATCATTTGTATTTCTGTGGGGTCTGTTGTTATTTCGCCCCTATCGTTTCTGATTTTGTTTATTTGGGTCCTCTCTCTCTGCTTCTTGGTGAGCATGGCTAGAGGTTTGTCAATCTTGTTTATCCTAAAACCTGCTTTTTTTATTGGTGAGGAAACTCTTCTGTACTTTAAAACAGGGGCGGGGAACCCTTTCTCTGCCAAGGGCCATTTGGATGTTTATACCGTCATCTATGGGCTATCCAGAATTACCAACTTAAAAATTAACCTGCTATATTGGATCAAACATTTAATTAACTCACCCCTAATGCCTCACAAGACCATACCAAATGGTTTTTTGGGGCCTCATACAACCTTTGGGCTAGAGCCAGGGGTGTGCAAACTTTTTGACTTGAGGGCCACAATGGGTTCTTAAACTGGACCGGAGGGCCGGAACAAAAGCATGGGTGGAGTGTTTGTGTGAACTAATATAAATTCAAAGTAAGCATCATTACATAAAAGGGTACGGTCTTTTTTTTTTTTTTAGTTTTATTCATTTCAAACGGGCCGGATTTGGCCCGCGGGCGGTAGTTTGCTCACGGCTGGGCTAGACGTTCCCCACTCCTGCGTTAAAGAGTAGCCTCTTGAGGAGAAACTAAGATGGCGGCATAGATAAACACCGGGAAATAGTCACCTCACACAACAATTGAAAAATATCCCAAAGGACGGAGCAAACATCGTCCAGAACAACAGGAAGGCTGGCTGAGTGTAATTTCTACAACTAGAAGAAAAGAAAAGCACGCTGAGAGCCAGAGGAGCTGCGGAGGTGAAGTGCAGAGGTACGGCGGCGGCTCGCGCGCGCGGAAAGGGGGTGGCACCTGAGGACGCGGCTGTCTTTTTGAATCACAAGCTCCCGACTGCTCTGAACTCCGGTTCCGGGAAGTCTCTGGGGACCCAGGACTCATACGGGGAGAGGCTGGTCTATCAGGCGGCAGCGGGCGAACTTGAGGGCGGCTTTCCCTCAGAGATGCTTGCAGCCGTTACCGGGACACTGAGACACGCGACTCCGGGCGCGGAGAATCACCATAACTGCTTTCTCCTCCCTTTGACTCCCTGAGACCCCGCCCCACCCAGCTGCGGCAGAGGCTTTTGCATGTGAATGTACCTAACTACAGCCCAGCCAGGAAGACCCGGAACTTCCAAGAGAAGGCCCAAGGCCCCGCAGCGGCTTGCATTGCTTCACAGCTGAGCCTCTTCGTGGCTCCGGCTGTGTGGCCTCAGGCAGGGGCTGAATTAGCACCTCCTTAGATCCAGGAGCCACTGTACCCAGTGGTCAGAGGGGGACCATTCTCCCACTTCAGACACAGCTGATTCCCACAGCCAATTGGCCTGGAGGTCAATTCCTCCCAGTGATCCTACAACAACCAAGGCACCAAGAGTGCACCAAGAGTGTCCACCCCAGGTAACTGGGGAGGCTGAACCACTGGGCCCTACAGGACACCTGGCGCACAGGGCCACTCTATCAACACAGGGAAGCAGCCAAAATGCGGAGACAAAGAAACAGGTCACAAATGGCAGAAACGGAGGAAAGCAAACGACTGGATATAGAGTTCAAGGCCACGTTTATAAGGTTTTTCAAGAATTTTATGGAAACCACCAATAAATTTAATGAATCCCTCAAGGAGTATAGTGAGACCATGGAGGACATGAAAAAGGACCAACTAGAAATTAAGCATACACTGACTGAAATAAAGAATAATTTACAGAGATCCAACAGCAGACAAGAGGATCCCAAGAATCAAGTCAAAGATTTGAAATACAAAGAAACAAAAAATACCCAACCGAAAAAGAAAAAAGAAAAGAGATTCAAAAAGTATGAAGATAGTGTAAGGAACCTCTGGGACAACTTCAAGCGTACCAACATCAGAATTATAGGGGTACCAGAAGGAGAGAGAGGGCAAGATATTGAAAACCTATTTGAAGAAATAATGACAGAAAACTTCCCCCACCTGGTGAAAGAAATGGACCTACAAGTCCAGGAAGCGCAGAGAACCCCAAACAAAAGGAATCCAAAGAGGAACACACCAAGACACATCATAATTAAAATGCCAAGAGCAAAAGATAAAGAGAGAATCTTAAAAGCAGCAAGAGAAAGACAGTCAGTTACCTACAAGGGAGTACCCATTCGACTGTCAGCTGATTTCTCAACAGAAACCATGCAGGCCAGAAGAGAGTGGCAAGAAATATTCAAAGAGATGAATAGCAAGAACCTGCAACCAAGATTACTTTATCCAGCAAAGCTATCATTCAGAATGGAAGGTCAGATAAAGAGCTTCACGGATAAGAAAAAGCTGAAGGAGTTCATCACCACCAAACCAGCATTATATGAAATGCTGAAAGGTATTCTTTAAGAAGAGGAAGAAGAAAAAGGAACTCTTACCATTTGCCACAGCATGGATGGAACTGGAGAGCGGATAAATACCACAGGATCTCACTCATTTGTGGAATATAATGAACAACATAAACTGATGAACAAGGACTGATCCAGAGACGGAGAGGCATTGATTGGACTGTCGGGCCTTGGAGGGAAGGTAGGGGAGGGTGGGGGCAAGGGGGAAAGATCAACCAAAGGACTTATATGCAAGCATATAGGCCTAACCAATGGATACGGACAACGGGGGGGGTGAGGGGATGAGCGGGGGGTGGTGGGGTGAAGGGTACACATATGTAATATCTTAATCAATAAAAAATATTAAAAAAAAAGAAAAAAAAAAGAGTAGCCTCTTAATACATAGACAAATAGTTGAAATCATTATCATCTTGAGGTAAAAATTGCTAAGAATTAATATGTACTACAGAAATACAAGGTGTCATCATTATTTTGCTTTCTCACATAGTGTGTTGGATTACTTATTTCCCATATAAGTAAATGGCAGTGGCTCCTAAGGATTATTGTGGCAGAGCAACAGGAGAATCGGGACATGGCACGGATCAACACAGGCCATGTGGGCCATGCCCTCTGATTATGTCTCCCTGTCTCTCAACACGAACAGGAGAGAATAAAAGAAAGTAGCAGGCACTGATGTGGGCTTAGGTTAGTAGATGTGGACACCTGGAGGAAAATGGCAGAATTGCCAAGTGATGGGTGTGACTGGTGGTATGGTGTGGTGTGGTGTGGTGTGGTGTGGTGTGGTGTGGTGTGGTAGGGTAGGGTATGGTAGGGTATGGTAGGGTATGGTAGGGTATGGTATGGTATGGTATTTGACAGCCTTGACTCTGGAGCAAGACTGCCTGGGTTACTAGCCATTTCCAGCTGTGTGACCTTGGTTGGGTATGTTCTTTAGTCTCTCTGCCTCAGTTTCATCCTCCCTAAAAATGGGGATAATAATAGAGTCTGTGTCACAGTGTTGTTGGAAGGATTAAAGAGCCAGTATATGCAAAGCACTTAGAACTGTGCCTGTTATAGAAATGGTTGCCATTGTTATTATTGATGGTAGTGATAGTGATGGTTGACAGTGGCCAAGCAGCAGCTAGAGCAGTCGTGGGCAAACTACGGCCCGCGGGCTGGATCCAGCCCGTTTGAAATGAATAAAACTAAAAAAAAAAAAAAAGACCGTACCCTTTTATGTAATGATGTTTACTTTGAATTTATATTAGTTCACACAAACACTCCATCCATGCTTTTGTTCCGGCCCTCCGGTCCAGTTTAAGAACCCATTGTGGCCCTCGAGTCAAAAAGTTTGCCCACCCCTGAGCTAGAGGCTTGCTCAGAACTCTACTGCATGCCAGCTATATGATAGCTGTGCTCAGAGTCATCGGCCTCAAGTTTTAGATGCACTAGGAAGCAATATCACCTAAATCTTCCCTGATCACCCATTTGTAATGTAACATTCTCTGTATCCTCAATGAAGTAAAATGCTCACGCATAGGCTTCTAGTTAGTTACTCATGACTGAACATCGCTGGGCTTTATCCTAAATTAAAGGATTTCAAAGAGCTGAGTTCTAAGGCCTCTTCCAGCTGTGAATTTGTGAATCTTCGATTACTGGTCAATATATATTTATTCTTACCTGCACTCTAGTTTTCCCTTGAGGTTTTCTTCATTTATTATCCTTTTTAATATGCTTGTCAGCATGAGTGTTGTTTTCATGTTGTGTTGATATGTTTTTCAGCCCATATGTGTAGAATAGCAACTAGAGCTAGGCACATAAAGTTATTATTAGTATTTTTACTTTGTACTATGTATATTTTCAATTCTGAGCAAAAGTCAAGAAATCTATATAATGAACCTTCCCATCATCAACCTTCAAAATTGACAGCTCATGGCCAAGCTTTTTATGTGTACCTCTTCTTTCTGCAATTATTTTGAAACCTATGCCCAGCATTATATCACTTTAATCATAAATATTTCTGTATATAGCACTAAGAATGAAATATTTTCAAAAATGCATAATCATAATACCATTGTCACATATAAAAACAATAAATACCTATCTGTGATTGAAACAGTCTCCTCCTCCTTCTCCACCTCCTCCTCCTCCTCCTCTTCTTTCCTCCCCCTCCTCCTCCTCCTCCTCCTCCTCCTCCTCTTCTTTCCTCCCCCTCCTCCTCCTCCTCCTCCTCCTCCTCTTCATCCTCATCCTCTTTTTCTTGTTCTTCTTCCTCTTGTTCCTCTTTTTTAAAGCAAGCTGGTAATTCGCCATGCCTAGAATGAGGAATTAGGCATTATCATTCACTCAGCAAAATAACCATGTGTAGGTGACCCCCCCCCCCCAAAAAAAAGCCTAAATATTGAATAATGTACTGAAGAGAGATCTCTCTCATGAGTAATACACTGAGGATTTTGTTTCTGAAAAGTATACCCCAAACACCAGTTAAATGTGCTAGAAGCAATTTATTCAGCCTCTTAGAGAAAAGTGAGTGGAATGTCTTTTTTGAGTTGTGGTTTTCCATGTGTGTGGGTAGCCCCTTTACTAATGAATTATTAAGGAAGTCTTGATTTCATTTGTGACATAGCACTTTATTTTTGATGCTCTATGGTTTAAGGTGGGTTTACTTAAGCCAGCTAAAGGATTTAAGAAGAAAAATCTTTTCATGTTTATTTATAATGAATTTATTTCAAACCTGTAGTAATTAAACCACTTGTTCTATATACAAAATTAGGTGAAAATCAATTGGACTATTATCTTCTGTTTCTTATTTTACAGAACCTAAGTTTTTAAATTTTTATTTAAATTCTTTAGAATTTTATAATACGAACTTTTCCTAAAAGTTCTATTTGCCAAGTAGAAATATTATAAATATTTCTAATGTCATCCAGTTCTTCATATGAGCTTTAACAGTTTCTGTCTATCATTTCTTATTCTGACTCCTATTTCTTGGAAAAGGTGACTTTGAAGAGTCCCTTTTCATTGATTTACAATGAAGTTTGGAAACAAGAACTTATTTCTATTACATTCCAAAATCTAACATAAAATTGCTTTTTTCTCTTTTTAATTTATTTTAATTTATTTTTAATTAAAT
Source organism: Myotis nattereri (assembly GCF_964212035.1). Lineage (NCBI taxonomy): Eukaryota > Metazoa > Chordata > Mammalia > Chiroptera > Vespertilionidae > Myotis > Myotis nattereri. Next base: position 34,304,284 of record NC_138079.1, read on the forward strand.
TTTATTGATGTGACATTGGTCAACATGAACATATAGGTTTTCTTTCTTTTTTTTTTTTTTTTAATGGATCACTGACATTTTAACAAAGAGTTGAAAGTAAATCATCATTCAACCCAAGGGAGACTTTGTATAATATAATTGGTTCTAGTACTTTTAAAAAAAATTTTAAATTCTTTATTGTTTAAAGTATTATATATGTCTCCTTTTCCCCCCATTGACCTCTCCCCAGCCATTCTCACCCCCCAGCACATACCCTCACCCCTCTACTGTCTGTGTCCATTGGTTATGCTTATATGCATGCATACAAGTCCTTTCATTGATCTCTTATCCTCCCCCCCAACCTGGTTCTACTACTTTTTAAAAATATAACTTTATTGATTTCAGAGAGGGAGAGAGAGAGATCGAAACATCAATGATGAGAGAGAATCACTGATCAGCTGCCTCCTGCATGCCCCTCACTGGGAACTGAGCCCACAACTGGGTCAATGCTTAACCAGTGCGCCACACTGGCAGGGCTGGTTCTACTATTGAACCTTACTGATAGAGGAAGTTGTACACAACTGAGGTTGTATGTGGCACTGTTTCCAAAATAAATAGTATATTTTTACTATGTAGGACTAAGTCCATTATAGTTGTAATGGTCATTTTAGTCATCAAATTTAAATACTACCTTGTGAGGACAAAAAAGGGACTGTAGAATGAAAGAAAATGGATAATGCTTTGGCTTTATCAGAACCTGGACGCTCCTCAGAATAAAAGCCACTGGAATGTCTCTGTGTTTATGGTAGTTCTGCTCTGTACTCCAAATATTTGTAGCTGAGTTGATGGTGTACATTTTTGTGAGGGGCTGTTTATAGGAAGTGTACTATGTTACCTCGACAAGAGCACTTTGAAAGTTCATTGTTTTTATAAAGTTTTTTTGTATTTTTCTAGAGCTGCCCAATCTAAAAAATTACTTTCCTATACCAGCAGGTGGAAGCAAGAGCAGTCGAATTGTAGTACTGCCTTCTCCAAGTGTACTGGCATGTTCTGTGGATCATTTACCCATGACTCAAAAGTATTTTTACTACATATCACTCACTTAACTCCTTTTCTTCAACAACTTTACTATCTTAGCACCTTCTCTTGATTACTTCATCCCCTTATTTACTTGGTGTCTAGGACAGGGTAATTTGGATTTTTATATTCTTTGATTCAGCAGTTACAACATACATGCTATGCACCAACACACTCTTCCACATTTGCCAAGAAATACAAAGATGACTAAGACGTGGACTGTGTTCTCAAAGAGCTTACAGTCCATCAGAATTAGGAGAATATCTTCTTCACTTTTCCCCTGACTTGGGGGAGCAGATCACTCAGCCTTCCTAGTCCAGCTCCAACCAATCCATGGCTGGCTTTCAGTGTTCACCCAGATTTTAATTCATTCAACAAATATTTACTGAGTGCCAGGCACAATATATGAGCTTAATTGAAAAATTTATGCTGTTTTCCTTACAGATTAAAAAAAAAAAAGACCTAATAGTCTTCAGGAGAAGTATCATTTATTTTTTTATTGAATTTATTGGGGTGATACTGGTTAACAAAATTATACAGGTTTCAGGTGCACAATGCCACAGCATATCATCTGTATATTGTATTGAGTGTTTACCACCCCAAGTCAATTCTCCTTCCATCTCCATTGATCCTACCTATACACTCTTCTATTTCTCCCCACCCTCCAAAGTATCATTTATTGTTTGAAAAATTTTTAATACAAAGTGTATAGAGCAAGTAAGCAACTGACATATAGACCCTAAAACATTGAACTGAAGAAATTTAGATGTAGTTAATGTAACATTTCCTGGAATACACTTAGAAGACCTCCCACAAATGCTAATTGAAATAAAAGTATGTACTCTGTCGGGGGTGCCAAACGTCCAGCCCTTGGGCTGTATAAGGCCCGAGGAATCATTTGGTCTGGCCCTGCCAAGGCATTAGGGGTGAGTTAATTCAATGTTTTGTTAAATATAGCAGGCTAACTTTTAAGTTGATGATTTTATATGGTCCAAGAATGATGTTATACATATTCAAATGGCCATTAGCAGAAAAAAAGGTTCCTCGCCCCCTACATCTAGATCAATTCTGTTAGCTGTTAGTAATAATAACAAATATTTAATACAAAGGATAGAAAAGAGGAAAACCAAGTTCTCAGGTTATGTGTGTGTGTGTGTGTGTATAGACTCGGAAATGTAGAAGAACCTCCCCAAACCACACTTTCTCTGTCCTTTGGATTCCCTATCACTTTATTCATATAGAGTTTGCTCCCTAATAATCTCTATGTCTCTTCTTCTCTCGTATGGACAGCTCCTGAGGGCAATAACCATGTCATATTCATCTCTGTAATCTCAATAAATATTTACTGAAGAATGACTGAATCAACTCATTTGCCTCATGGGAAATCCCTTTATAATGAGCCTTTTTTTTTTTTTTTAATAAAGAACTAACATTTGACGCATATAAAGTTTTCTTAGAATGCCTCAGCTGAATCTTATCTATCAGCAATGTAGTTTATGCCCTGGCTTGTGTGACTCAGTTGGTCGAATATCGTACCAAGTACTGAAAGGTCACCAGTTCAATCCCTGATCAGGGCACATCCCCAGGTGTGGGTTCAATCCCTGGTCGGGGTGCATACTGGAGGCAGCTGATTGATATTTCTCACATGGATGTTTCTCTCTCCTGCTCCATTCCTCTCTCTCTCAAATCATTTTAAAAAGCATATCAAAGAAATTAGGTTATGTGTTTGCCTGAGTACTTTCAGAAAGCCTTTGCAGCTTCCTAGGAGTGCACCTTTTCACGTAGTTTCCTGCTTACCGAGAACAGTTAATTAATGGGCTCTGGAAAGGAATGAGACCAGGGTGCAGAGGGTAGCCATCAGGTTGTCCCAGTTTGGGTTGCTTTACTCTTTGGAAATGGGTGACTAAAAGCTGCCCAGGCCTACATGGCCTGTTTTTCAGAAAGAGCTGGATGGAAGCTAACATGGGGCACTCCTTCACGGCCCTTGGCAGCAATCCTTCAGGGAGTGGTATAGATAGCAAACCAGACAAGCTGTGTCAACCTGTAGTCTCTAACTGCTGTATTTACCTCAGTTTCTCCCCATTGCAAGCAGGTGGAAGACCGGGGAGGTGAATTTGTGAGAAATCTGATGTTTTTCTTTTTTAGAATGCAGTTGCAACATGAGTATAGGATAGCAGTTAAGAATATGGGCTCTGTAGTCAGGCCTGAGTTTAAATCCCAATTCCACACCTCCTGTGTGATCTGGAGCAAGCTACTTTACTTCTCTGTGTCCAGAAAAGTTGGGTTCATAATACCTGCCTCTTGTCTTATTAAATAAGAAACAAATTAAATAAGAAAATGTATGTAAACTCTTGGTATAGTGCCTGGCACAGTAACTGGCTCGCTAATATGTACAAGTTTCTAGCTTAGGATCCTAGATGAAGTGTGGCAAAAGCTAAAACTGTGAATTCAAGTTTGAACTTGCTGCATTTGAGACGTCCGTGGGCCTGGAGCTTCAACTAGATATCTAGCTGGAATCAGAAACCCGACTTTTTTGAATGAGTACAGGAAGAGAAGCTAGCAAAAGAGGCTGAGAAGAGATAGTCAGGAGAGGACTAGGAAGAGGACTAGAATACCAAAAGTAACAATTTTGACTGTGTTTACTGGTAAAAGTTGATTTATTCTAAGGCATTTATCTCTAAAACATTCTGCTCATAAAACTGTTTGATCCTAAGCCAAATTGAAAGATCGTTAAATGAAAAAGCTGAGGGCAAGCCGAAGCCGGTTTGGCTCAGTGGATAGAGCTTCGGCTTGAGGACTGAGGGGTCCTAGGTTCGATTCCGGTCAAGGGCATGTAGCTGGGTTGCAGGCACATCCCCGGTGGGAGATGTGCAGGAGGCAGCTGATCGATGTTTCTCTCTCGTCGATGTTTCTGGCTCTCTGTCTCTCTCCCTTCCTCTCTGTAAAAAATCAATAAAATATATTTAAAAAAAAAAAAAGAAAAAGAAAAAGCTGAGGGCAAAAGGGTGGCATTGAAAAAGCCAGAGAAATAGGGGCAGGTCCAGCAGGGCCTTGAATGTAGCTTTGATCCTGAAGTCAGTGGAGTCAGAACTTGATCCTGAACCATGGCACTGAAGGGGACTGCCATGATCAGATTTACATTTTAGGTAGTTTACTCTGTAGGCAATCTGGAGAATTGATTGTAAGACATCCAGAAAGTCTCCTGGGTTTTTGACTTGGGCGACTGAATGGATACTGGTGATCTTCACCGAGATATAATATAGGAAGGAGACAGGCTTGGTTCTGAGGGGTAAGGAAGATGGTCAGTTTCATATTAGACATATTGGATTTGAGGTGGCCATTGACATCCAAGTCAGCTACCCAATAGTTTTTAGATACATGGGTCTAAAACTCAGGGGAGTTGGGCTAGAGCAGGGGTGGGCAAACTTTTTGACTCGAGGGCCACAATGGGTTCTTAAACTGGACCGGAGGGCCGGAACAAAAGCATGGATGGAGTGTTTGTGTGAACTAATATAAATTCAAAGTAAACATCATTACATAAAAGGGTACGGTCTTTTTTTTTTTTTTTTTAGTTTTATTCATTTCAAATGGGCTGGATCCGGCCCGCGGGCCGTAGTTTGCCCACGGCTGGGCTAGAGGCACAGATTTGGAGGTCTTTAGCTATGGCTAGCATATGCAGCCACACAGGTGGGCCAGAACACCCCAGGAAGAGTGTATAAAATAAAGAGAAGAAAAGAGAGCACAGAACTGAATCCCAAGAAACACTAGGGAATCTTAAGGAAGGGAATAAAGATGTTAGATGATGGAAATTGTGAAGATACAGCCAAAGACATAGAACGAGAAGCATAATCATTATCACAGATGTTACGGAAGGAAAAAGTTCCAAAAAAAGAGGGAGTTAAAAAAAATCCCAGCCAGTGTTGCCCAGTGGTTGAGCATCAACCTATGTATGAGGAGGTCACAATTTGATTCCAGGTCTGGGCATATGCTCACGTTGTGAGCTTGATCCCCAGTGGGGGGCATGCAGGAGGTAGTCAATCAATGATTCTCTCTCATCGTTGATGTTTCTATCTCTCCCTCTCCCCTCCTTTCTGAAATCAATAAAAAATAGACTTTTTTTTTTTAAAGAAGGAACAAAACACTGTCGAATATCACAAAAAGTTAATTTAGGTAAGTACTAAAGGATTAGTTGGATTTAGTAAGTGTCAGTTGGATTTAGTAAAAACACTAGGGACCCTGCTGAGAGCAGTTTTCTTTCTTCTTCTTCTTCTTTTTTTTTTATGAGGCCAGGACCCAGATTGAAATAGGTTGAAGAGTAAGAGAGAGATGAAGACATGAAGATGGCAACGCTGGCTTGACCACTCTGAAAAATCTTGGGAATGAAGGGAAGGGGAGAAATAGAGGTCATTTCTAGTGAGGGACCCAGGATCAAGGAAGTTTTTGTTTTATTTTATTTAGATGAACACACTTAAGCACTCAAGCATGTATACGTTTGTAAAGAGGCACTGTAAATGAGACCTTTAAGACTCTACTAAAAAAGATACTATTTCATGGAGTGATGTCTTGGAAGAGATCACATAAGACTCTCTCACAGATTGAGAAATTGGTTTTAGATAAGACAAATACATCCATTGGGAGTAAAAAAGAACGAATGTTATAGATGTAGCTATATTTGTAGGTGGGAATTTCTATCTAATGGCCAGCAGGGTTAGCTAGTGACAGTGAGAAGAGAAATTTTGGGAAACTGATCACAGTTTGAGATAATTGGTGTGGGATTGGGGGAGCACAGGGTGACCTGGATGGATTTTCCTGAAGTCTTGAGAGTCCAGCATTTGAGCTGGATAAAGACTATGATAAAATAGCAGTTAAACCCCATAGCCCTGGTTGGTGATCTGGATGTAGGAATAGAGAAGGTGGCTGTTTAAAATAGTCCTGGGCAGAGGTTTTTATGGTGTATCTAGCAGAAGGACTAGAAGCCGGGCAATTGGGTTTTTAGTGAAGGATGATTGAATTGATAGATGTGGCTCACTTCCAACATTTGTGTAGCCTGGACAACAGTATAATTGGGAGATTGCCCTGGCCCCCTTCTGTACCATGAGGCGCCGCACATGTACCTGGACTCCCCCACCTGTAAGTGCAAGCTCCAACCATACTCTCCCCTGCTAATGACTCTCCCTCAACCCCAGCAGCATGTACACCAAGGGTGCACTTCACCCTCAGGGGGACTGGCCCAGGGAAGAGGCCCACACAGGCTCTGGGGGCCATTTGAATAAGGAATTCTGGAGTCCAGAGTTGTGTGGTGGGGGTGGGGGGAAGGTGGATGTAGGCTCTGCCTGGGCACCTCCTCTTAGCTCTCTTGAGAGGAGTGTAGAGGCAGGAGGGCAGAAGTAGGAGTCATCACCTAGGTCTAAGCAGAGCTACAGAAGAAGCCTGTTAGAGTGAGAAAATAGAGGAACCAGGGAACTGGAGGTCTAGGAACAAGAGAAATAAGAATCACAGGTGTAAAGTGGGAGCTGAGAAGACAGATCATGGTCAGAGATTGGAATACTATCAGAATGTACTGCCTCTGAGGAGCATCTCCAAGAGGTGATAAGAATAAACGTGAAGGTTCTTGGAGTGAAGTAGGTCAAAAAACTGAAGTTAAGGGAGCGATGTAGCTCATCCATCTACCCTTTTAAAGTCTCACCAGCATAATTTTGGAGCTTAAGATGGAAAGGACTTTAAGACAAAGTGGAAAAGGCAGTGCTCTGGGAAGAGGTTGAGGAGGCAAGGAAGTTCAGTTATCAGGAGAGAGACTTGGAGTATAGGAGAGGTTCACCAGTGGGAGATGACTTAACATTGGGACAGCGGCAGCAGTGTGAAACCTGCAAGGATGTTCACAACGGAGAGAAAACTAGGCTCACGGATGTTTGATATGTTGAGGGTCTAAGACAGGGGTGGGCAAACTTTTTGACTCGAGGGCCACAATGGGTTCTTAAACTGGACCGGAGGGCCGGAACAAAAGCATGGATGGAGTGTTTGTGTGAACTAATATAAATTCAAAGTAAACATCATTACATAAAAGGGTACGGTCTTTTTTTTTTTTTTTAGTTTTATTCATTTCAAGCGGGCCGTAGTTTGCCCACGGCTGGTCTAAGACCAGGCAGGAATCTTCAGGTAAAATTTTGTAACTTGGTTAGCATAGCTAATAAAATTAACTCTCCATTGTAAAAATAAGGATTTGTGAAATTTAAACAATCTTGTAGAAAAGCCACTTTTAAATTTTAATCATGTTGTTAGTACCTTTAGCCCTGTTCCTTGTAGAAAGAACTAAAAGTCTGTGGCTCTTGAAAGGCGTGCCTCGTCATACTAGGTGTACTGGTTAATAATAGCGGATTTTGTCATCAAAGAAAACAATAATTTCCAGAGAAACATCAAAAGTGCTTTATTCAAAGTAATGTCCATCGCTAGCTACACATTTCCCCATCTTTCAGGTAATTTGTGGATACCGTCCCAATAGAACTTTTCTTGTTTTGAGGCAAACCATTCAGAGACCCCATTTTCCACTTCTTCGTACGATTTGAAGTGCTGCTCAGAAAGTGCGTGTGCCATTGATCAGAACAAGTGGTAATCTGAAGGAGCAAGGTCTGGTGAATACGGCGGGTGGGTTAATACTTCCCAGGCAAGATCTTTCAATGTGTCTTTAACTGGTTTTGAAGTGTGTGATGGTGCGTCATCATGAAGCAAAATTACTTTGCAGTGTCTTCTGGAACATTCTGGTCGTTTCACTATCAAAGCATGGTTCAAATTGATTATTTGTTTTTGGTAGCAATCGATATTAATGGTTTCACCTGGTTTTAGAAGCTCATAATACTAGTAAGGAGAGGGGTGACTTAGTTAAATCAGTGAGTGCAAAAAACAACTATATGAAGAGTAAGAATCAAGATTAGAAGGGGGCGGTTCAGATGAAATGGAACAAGGTAAATAATTTAAATAAATATAAAGTAATTACAGTCTGGGTGGTTGATGAAATGCAGCCCTCAGTAGGAGCTTGTAGAGAAATATTAATTCCAAAGTAAATACTAGGAATATTTTCGAAGTGTTTTTGAAGAATTGGGGCAAATGTCAAGAAATGCCATGCAAACCATGTGCTACAACACAGTAACACTACAGGGAAAGGATGAGAACATGGATAAAATGTAAATTGTGGGGAAAGAGAAGTTAGGACATTTTACATAATGGAGTTTCACTCGAGTCCTGATTCTACTAAGACACATTTCCCTGCATGGATGTTTATTTGTGACGATGACGGGAGATGGTGTTGTTGTAATGTTTTAGCCATACCAGTCCCATCCATCTCCTTTCAAATCTATAAGATAATACAAGTGTAATATGCTAATTAGACAGGACATCCTTTCGGATGACCTTCCAGTCGAAGCTGGGGCTGCGAGGGAAGCCCAGGTCCCGGGTGCCTGCCGGGTGCCTGCCGGCGTCAGGAGGGAAGCCCGGGTCCCGGGTGCCAGAGGGAAGCCAGTGCCGGCAGCCTAGAGAAGGAAGGCCTACTCTTGCACGAATTTTGTACATCGGGTCTCTGGTAAATAATGAGCATCTGTTATGTGCTCAGCAGTGCAGTGAGCTCAGGTTAGGGTTATGACAAAAGAAATGTGCCATGGTTATTATGCTTGAGAAAGTCCTAGTCTAGTGCAGAATACAAGACAAGCCAATCGAACAGGTGAATGACAGTAATTTAAATGAATGGCACAGATGAAAGATGATAGAAGCTCAGATCTGGATGAACTGGAATTGTCAAAGAAGCCTTGATAAGAGGAAGTAGAGGCTTTTAAACTATGCTTCAAAAGGAAATGAATGCAGCAAGTCTCAGAGCATTTCTGAAAGTACATTCCATAAAATGTTTTGCAAAAATTTTAAGACAATGAACTCAAAATAGCTGTGGCATGCTCATTTGTCCAAATGAAATTCTGCAACGTGGTGGTCTCTGTCAGAATCTATGCCACTTGCTTTCTTTGCCTAAGCACTTCATTTGTGTAGTGGACACAGGAGACTACAACTGCACCTTCCTGTCAATCCCAGTATAGTTTCTGTACTGTTTCTTATTAGAAATTGCAGAGTTGTGTGGTTGAAAGTACTTTAAAGACTGAAGAGACCATGAAGAAGGTGTGGTTGGGACAGAAATAATAAAGAGCCTGGAAGTTTGTAGGAAAAAAACAACACCACCCTAGTGTTTAATTAGATAGTAGACATCTCTGATGTAATCTAGATTTTAACTTTCAAATGTACATAATAACCCCTGTAGAAAAAGACAGGATCACACTCTGTTACCTGTTTTCAACTTTTATAGCTCTCAGTTGCAAAAAGTCAGTTTTTAAAAATCCTCACCAGATTCTCAAGCGAACAAGCACCGTTGCTGGAATGACTGCAGGTGCACTCACCAGTTTTCCCAACCAGGTACGGAGGCCCTTAAGAGCAAGAAGAGAGAAATGTACCAACATTCTAAGCATTGAATGAGCTTGAAATGGTAACACAAGGGGAGGAGGAGGGATGCTCGGCAAAATGACGATGGAAGAAGAAAAGCAGATACAATGCAGATAGAAAAATTCTCAGTAGATCAAAATGTTTTCATTAGCCCTGACCGGTTTGGCTCAGTGGATAGAGCGTCGGCCTGCGGACTGAAAGGTCCCAGTTTCGATTCTGGTCAAGGGCATGTACCTGGGTTGCGGGCACATCCCCAGTAGGAGGTGTGCAGGAGGCAGCTGATCGATGTTTCTCTCTCATCGATCTTTCTAACTCTCTCCTCTCCCTTCCTCTCTGTAAAAAATCAATAAAAATATATTTTAAACAGATGTTTTCATTAGAAGCATAAGGGGATCCTTCAGTCTTCATTCCTTTTCTTTGATAACAAGAATTCTAAATCATGAAGTAATGAAATTAAAAATTCCAGAAGACGAGAAAAGACGTTATAATATAAAAAATTTAATATGTTCTGTTGACTCTGGAAATCATGATTTCTATTGTCTGCGTCTTTTTACCCCTTCCACATTCAGGGAGTATTACTTCAAGGAAGGTGTAACTTTTTATTCATTGCAGTAGAGCTGTACAAGGGTGATCATAGGTATATTTGTACAGCCAAGGCAGGGTTGCTCACATCTTTATCATTTTAACTGAGTTAAAGTCAGGTGATGCTGTGACCAAACACAGCCTTTTGATAAATGTTAGGAAATAAATTGGTGGAGGTCATCTTATCAGTGAAATATTTGGAGTAATTTTGTTTTAAAGCTGTTTAACAATAATGAAAATGTGTCCATAATACTTGGTTTATACTAAGAAGAGTGGTGAAAAGAGCAGGGTATTAAGATACAGAAGTCCTATGTTTTGTCATTAGTCATCCACTTGCCGTTCATTGCCTGAGAAACCTCATGGCCAGCCTCTTCACCTGTGCGGAACTTCCTTGGGAGCCCCATCAATCAAGGTCATGGCTGACTCCTTCGAGGCCTTAGTTCTGTGTGTCTATGAGGAATTGGGGGAATAATTATTTTGGAAACTTTTAGCCAACACCACACACTGAACTTCACATCCCTGGTATTTTAGGCGACCACCAAGCTTAGAAGACCCTCCAGTCACTGGTCATTTCTTGTATTCCAACCTTTATAATTCTTTTTCCTGTGCTCATTCCTTTATCAGTTTTCATTCCTTTATTAGTCAGTGCTCTGTGTGAGCCAAATAACAAAACCACATTCAAACTGGCCTAAACAATAGACTCACATAACTGGAAAGTCCAGCTGTCGGTCAGGCTTCAGGATTAATTGATCTAGGGGCTCAGTGATGTCAGTAAATATCTAGTTTCCTTCCTTCATTTTTCTATTCACAGTGTTTATTTCATCCTAAATCAGGTTCCATTCTTTCTCATAAGCTGGATGCTGGCTGTAGTCAAGGACACAAGCTTTCTCATTTATACCCAGTAGGAATAAGACCCTTTCTCTCGCAGGATCTGAGGTAGAGGCAGCCACCTTTAAAGATCATGGACTATGTGGGGGATGCATGGATATGGGAAGAAAACGCATATATAATTAGATGGGGGAGAGGTGGGCTGGACAACCAATACCGATGTAGCTGTCTGCTCTAGACTTCTCCCTTGTTACTTCTGGAGCTCTGGTCTTGTGGTAAACATACTCCACTTTGTCATACTCTGGATGGTCTCTTCTCCTTTTAACCTTTCCTGAAATCCCCTCAGCCCTGAGGAAAATACTTCTCCTACACCCATCTTTTCTTCCACATCTCATAGCACAAAGTAAGGAGGAAAATCCACCTCTTTTGTCCCCCAGATCCTACCTTGCCCCCAGTTACTCTCCCAGGCCAACACTTCTTCACCTTGTATAAAACCACTGTCGAGGCTCGCAGTCTGGTTTTACCATTCTATACCCTGCCCACAATGTCTTCTCCCAATCACCTGGTCAGCCCATCCTATTCTTTGAAGACTTCTGTCCCTGGTTCACTCTTCCTTTCTACTCCCAGGCCCAGCTGTCAAGCTGTGGACTTCAGTGTTCATCGTAGACAATTTATCCAATACTAGGATGTCGGCTCTTTGCATTCTTCAACTTGTTTATCTCAACCATCCACTTCCAAGAAAATATGCTGGATTTTGTCAGTCTGTTTAGCTTTTCAATTCCTAAACCCAGACATCTCACATTTTTATTACAATCTAACTACTCCCATTTTATCCATTTTATTGACCTTACTGAGATTGTAGTCTTTTAAAACAAATTGCTGTCCATGCTTTATATGCCATTTGTTCCTATCTCCTTTGACCTTTCTCTAAATGTCATTTAAGAATAAATTTAAAAAATTAGTTTCAAGTGGAGTCATGAAAAATGATCAATTGCTTAAAATATATATTCAAACAAAACAGAAATGTATATTTATTTCTAAATATTTTGATGTAAGATGAAGGCTTTTTTAGCAACTATGAATCACTTGATTGGAATTCCTCACTGTCCTTGCTTAACTACATCTAAAATGTACCATTTTTAAATTTCCAATTTTTTTTTTAAGTGGAACAAGAACACACCTAAAGACACACATAATTAATCTGAATCAGAAGTCTTCTGAATCATCACAATTCTTTACTTAAACTTCTATTACAGCCGGGTTTTGTTTTTGTTTTTTTGGTTGGCTTTTTAGTCACTATCTATTAAAAAGTATTTCCAAAACAGTTTAGCTAAACAGCAAATCATTCTGTTTACATACATTTAACCGGTTAAATATTTAAATTGCATAAAAACAAATAGTCATAAACAGGTTTTGGAATTTGACCTTTGGTGAATATATAACTCAACTGGTTAAAGGAGAAATGTGAAAATATATTAGAAAGTAGTCTGCCAGCCTTGGGTCCATCAGCCAGTGTTTCACATCAGAGACTTCAGTTCATGTGGACAGACAGCATGTAGATCTCCCCAATCTTCCATTGCCTCGGCCCCTTCCAGCTGCGCAGGCCCCTTCCAGCTGCGCACCGAGTTAGCTACCTTTGTTTTCATGCCAGAGAATTGCTTAGGTGTACTCTCCAGTTTTCACCTTCTTCACACCTCTTAACAGTAATCTGACTTCCACCCCTGTCACCCCACTGACACTGCTCTTGCCAGAGTAATCAATGGCATTCCTGTTGCTAAGTTCAACAGGCTCTTCTGTCTTTCTTTATATTGTTATTCGCTCCCTCCCTTCCTTTAATATATATTTCTTTATTGATTTCAGAGAAGGAGAGAGATAGAAACATCAATGATAAGAGAGAATCATTGATCAGCTGCCTCCTGCACACCCCCTACTGGGGATCGCACCAGCAACCCAGGCATGTGCCCTTGGCCGGAATCGAACCTGGGACCCTTCAGTCCGCAGGCTGACACTCTGTCCACTGAGCCAAGCCGGCTAGGGCTCACTCCCTTTTTTAATGCTTACTTTTCACAACTTCCTAGACCCAGCCTGGCTTGGCTTTCCTTCTACCTCAGTGATTAAACCAGAGCTAGAACTCAGTTCTTCTGTTTTCACTCTGCAGATTCCCCTGGGCCAGTCCAACCACCCCTCTAATTACCATTTAATATTAATGTATTCCACTTACATGTGCCACAACCACTTGGCATGTCCAAAGTTGAATTTCTCACCCCCACCCCAAAGAGCCACCTCCTCCCCTTTCTCAGTTCCCTATTTTAGTGATGGCACCACCATCCATTTCCAACACAGAAACCTGGACATCCTCCTTGACTCTCTCACCTCCCCACACATCCATTCAGTACCATCTCATATTGATTTTTTTTAAATCACTCCAATTCCCTTTATTTTCTAGTTCAGCATGCCAAAATTTTATGCCCTAAATACAGTAATAGCTTTCCTCTAGAATGATTTCTCTTTTCCAAACTTTTCAACTCACTATAATTTAAGTGATTTCTCTAAAATGCATATTTTATTTCCTCTCTCACCTGATTAAAAGACTTCAATGGCTCTCATTGCCTTCAAAATAATATTGAACTTTTTTTTTTTTAATTTCAGAGGGGAATGGAGAGGGAGAGAGGGACAGAAACATCATTGATGAGAAAGAATCATTGATCAGCTGCCTCCTGCATGCCCCATACTGGGGCTTAATCCTGCAACCCATGCATGTGCTCTGACCAGGAATCGAACCGTGACCCCCTGGTTCATGGGTAGATGTTCAACCACTGAGCCACACTGGCCTGGCAGGGTTGAACTTTTAAATGATTTACAAGGCTTTGCATTCAGTACTTCCTACTTACCTTTTCAGACTTCTCTCTCCTTAAGCCTTTGGCCTTTGGATAGCACATTGTCTAGATCTTGGCTTGCGCATTTCTCCTTCTAGACAATATTCCTAGAAAAGTTCCTTTTGTGGCCTTTCAGAGTTCCCTCTGCTGACCCTATCATAGCCCTCATCTCAATATAGTATAATTGCCTATCGATCCATTTGTCTTCTCCACTGTATTGTGATAGCATGGTCCCAGTCAGTTCGCCTTTTTGTTCTCGGCACCTATCACAGTGACCAGACACAGTACACGCTCCTAAATATTTGTGAGTTTGTGAGTGAATGGCCTTGAGCAAGTCACTTAGCTTCTCTGAGCCTCAATTGCATCATATATTTAAAAGGGAACAATGTCTGACCTACATTATACGGTTGTTTTAGGGTGTTGTAAAATAATAGGAATGAAGTTTAGCGTAGCAGTTAAGAGTGTGGGATCTGGGTCTATACTACCTGCTTTTTTCTTTTTTTTTAAATTTATTGCTGTGACATTGGTCAACATGAACATACTAGTAGAGGTTTCAAGTGTGGGTTTCTGTTACAAGATACTACCTGGCTTTTAACCCTAGCTCCCACCATAGTGACCTTGAGCAAGTTACTTAACTGCGTTTTAGTTTCCTCTTTGGTAATACAAGAATAACCATAGCATCTGCCTCGTGGGGTTTTTGTGAGAACTGAGTTAATATGTGAAAAGCACTTAGTACAGTGCCCAAACACAATAAATGTTAGCTATTAATTGTAACATTTTTATTTATAAGCTCTAAAATTACCTGTACACACAAACACATGCATCTGTAGATAGATGCACACATGGCACCAATTATTAATTTGAGTATTTAGGGCAGGGGTGGGCAAACTTTTTGACTCGAGGGCCACAATGGGTTCTTAAACTGGACCGGAGGGCCGGAACAAAAGCATGGATGGAGTGTTTGTGTGAACTAATATAAATTCAAAGTAAACATCATTACATAAAAGGGTACGGTCTTTTTTTTCAATAGTTTTATTCATTTCAAACGGGCCCGAATCCGGCCCGTGGGCCGTAGTTTGCCCACGGCTGATTTAGTGGGTTGGAGGACTATTATCCTTAATTTTTTTATCCTTAATAATTATCCTTAAGTTTTTCTTTTAGAATAATGTCATAACTATACCAGAGTTTATTTTCCAAGTTTTAAATTCAAATTCCTATTCTTGATATTTTGGTAAAAAAAATTTTTAACTGGTGTTCAACCTAAATTTGAATGCTGAATCCCAAACATTTTTGAGACTGCATAAGTAGTAGGTGGCCATTGCACAGGAAAAACATTTAAATAATAAAAATTACTGGTTTAATTTATAAAGTACAATTATTATGTTTTTGACATGTAACTTTATTTTTCTATGATTAATTACACAAACAATTTAATGTTTGGAAAATACAAATTTAATTAAATCTGTAACTATTCAAGAAAAAAATATAAGCATTGATGGGTTTTTTCTGTATACTTACTTTTTATTGAATTTGTTAATGTTACAGAGCTCTTGCACTGCCAAAGCATGCCTGAGAATTCAGAGAAAGAAATGGCACAATAGACAGCCTATTCACCATCATACAGTATATTAAAACTTGATTCATGTGCATTTTGACAATTTCCCAATTTTTAAAAAGCTCTAATAAGAGTTGATGTTAAATCCCCTTTATATGTATAGTACAGTGTGCCATTAAATAAGTTCCACATATCCATATCAGTTTATTCCTCAATAACATAACCTTCAACATTTTGCTGGGGGGGGGGGGGGGCGGGAAATGCATATTTTTCAGAGAAAACATGTGGCTCAAGGTCCAAGAGATTTAAGAGTTTTGGTTCCCAAATGAAGTCTTCAGTTTAAGCAGGAACCCAACCTCTCCTTGGCTTGCTCAGCAACTCACCCAAACACATCAGAAGTCAGGCATCCTGCCTGCCACCTGGAATAACACCGGCATTATTGCCCAGAAAGAGTGGGCGGGTCCTGTCAGGAGATCCCATAAGCCCCCAGGAGTCCGAGTCCCGCACTGACACTTTCACAGGAGCGTTGTGCATATGTGTTCAGCGGAAAGAAATTGCTCAATTTTATTAAAAAGTTCTCTTTTATTTAAATTTAATTAGATAATACCCACTTGTCTATTGACTTTAGATCGACAGAAATGCCTAATTTTTATTCTCTTTCTGATTCTCTTTAGAATTGGTGGTTGCAGGATTTTCTTCAGAATGACTCTGGGGCAAGAAGTGATGTCTCCTCTTCAGGCGATGTCTGCCAGCACTGCGGCTGGCAGGAATGTGTTAAGATGGGATCTTTCACCAGAACAAATTAAAACAAGGACCGAGGAGCTCATTGTGCAGACCAAACAGGTGTATGATGCTATTGGAATGCTTGACCTTGAGGCAGTAACGTATGAGAACTGCTTGCAGGCACTGGCTGATGTAGAGGTGAAGTACATAGGTGAGTAGGATGCAAAAGCACATCAATATTTCATTTTGTGGGCATCATAAACCATTGTACGTGTTCTGTCTTATCAATCCGTTTTCCAGTTTCACAAGATATTGATTTTTACATAATGATTAATTAATTGCTTGGAATTAAGTTACCTCGCATTAAAATTTTTTTATTATGTTAGCAAAGGTGCTCTAAAATGTACACTCATTACAGCTGCTTTTTGGAGTGCATCGACAGTATCTATGAAAACTTTTAAGAAGTTCAAACCCTGGCCTAGTAATTCCACATCTATGTATTTAACTAAGGAAATAATCAGATACAGGAAAAAATCATCTATAAATTTATGTATAGATAGATACTCTCATAAGCAAAAGCTTGGAACAACTCCTAAGTGTCAACTAATAGAATGACTAAATAAATTGTGATACATTCACCCTAACACTGTAAAGCCATTAAAATCATGTATAACCCTGGCTGGTGCGTGTTAGTTGGTTGAGCATCGTCCTTTGCACAGAAAGGTCACCAGTTTGATGCCTAGTCAGGGCACATACCCAGGTTGCAGGTTCCATCCCCGGTCAGGGTACATACAGGAAGCAACCATTCGATGTTCCTCCCCCTCTTTTTCTCTCTCTCTAAAAGTCAATAAAAATATTTTTAAACATAATAACAAAATAATGTTTAGATGCAGTATTTAATGACCTAGAGAAAAGGACAAAGAAGGAAAGCCAAAAGAAAATTTTAATAACAAATTTTAAAATAATGGTTAGTATCTTAAATGGTGGGCTGACAGTTGACTTTTTTACTTTTCTCTTTATGCTTTTCTCTATCTTCCATTTTCCCTACACTTAAAATGCATTATTTTTATTATATGAGTATGGCATTCTCTGAGTTATAAGAAATGAAGATTCACAGGAGTTACCTCTACGGGTTGGATATATTTGGTAGGATAATTATGACTAAGCAGCCTTGGCTGTGTATCCACACTTCATAAGAGCATGGATAACGTAAACATTAGTATGTCTTTTGGAATTTGGAAGGTTGTCTAGAACCCTCCACAGCCCTAGTGCCCTGGTCATCGCTCTACCCTCCCCAACCCCTCAACACCAAGAGCTCCCTGCTCTCTCCCACCACAGTGGGGACTTGGCTATTCTCCCTGACCTCTGCTCTTCTGTTTCAGTTTCTGCCTCAGCTACCAACTGCATCACTCTCATCAGTGGCCACGACTTCTTGCTACAAGTCCTGAGTTTAAACTCTGAATAAAAAGGATCTGATTGGTCTCGTTAGTCCAAGTCAAAAGGGAAGGGGTTGGCCCCCATTCGGCAGAGCTTTCCCAGTAGGCAATTTCATATGCATCTCCCACCCTATATATGGTTTGTCCCACGTTCAGATACGAACTTCTTTATTCACTTATGGCCAAGTTGGCGTGCCAGCCTGGTAACTTATGTATACACTTAACAAATATAAACATCAGTGGGAGGAAAAACAAAAACAAAAAACTTATTTATTATATTTTTCCCCAATAATGCATCTTCTAAATATAGTTTTAGGTTTGTGATGTATGTTCTTACTCTCTTATAACTTTTTCTTGGTGGATTAATCATCCAAAGAATAGCCTTTTAAAGACTAACTTTCTCTTATCTGTGTGTTCTCATTGTTCATTCTACCTCCAGCAAGAGCTGTTAAAATCCTTCCCATTTAGTGTCAGTTACTAGACATCAGCATTGTTTATAGTTTGGCAGCTAGAGTATAAGTCTGGTTTCAGGTCTTTGTGGGCAAAGTTAGGAAGGAAATGGTTTGCAGTATTATTATTTAAGAATATGTTTCCAACTTTAGGTTCCTATATTTTATGATGCTCATTTGAGTTCTTGAGCAATTTTGCCCTTCTTAATAATATTTTTGAGCTTATTTTAAAAGTAAACAGAAATGATAACTATTAGTTAATTATATCACTTAAATACTATAGGTATTAAAATTTAAATCTGTTTTATTCTTTATTTAAGAGACATAAAATTATAGACTAAGTCAAATCCTTAAAAATAATTATCTAATTTGATTTTTAAAAACACATTATTAATGTATTGAGATATTTGTGACAATTTTTTATGCCTTTATTTGGAGGAACAGTGTTTTAAGAGGACTAATAAGAGTGAGGTTCGAAACCGGTTTGGCTCAGTGGATAGAGCGTCGGCCTGCGGACTGAAAGGCCCCAGGTTCGATTCCGGTCAAGGGCATGTACCTGGGTTGCGGGCATATCCCCAGTGGGAGATGTGCAGGAGGCGGCTGATCGATGTTTCTCTCTCATCGATGTTTCTAACTCTCTATCTCTCTCCCTTCCTCTCTGTATAAAATCAATAAAATATATTTAAAAAAAAAAAAAGAGTGAGTTGGCTTCTTTAATTGTACAGTTTCTTGGTATATAAAAGAGAGCTCTACTGTTTACCATATATCACAGGTGTAAACTTTGCCTATTTACAATACCTTTAAAGTACCATATATAAAATAAAAATGTATTCATTGTCATAGTATAACCACTACCATCACTATAAACCATACTCATTGTTCCTATAGTATGGATTATTACATTGACATTAGATTTTTGCCCAATTAAAGCCACACACAAAAAATATGTGAAAAACCCAGAACCAACTTTAATGTGTAAAAGTTAGAATGGGCTACATTAGCACCATCATTTAACAGGAATAACCCCAATATTCAGCTCTTTGCTGGATGTGTCTACTGAGTTTCCCAGGAATCCTCTGAAATTGTATGGAACTCATTGTTTGTATGAATGTTTGCATTGGGGAGGAGGGGTATGTAATTTTGATTAAATTATTTAAGAAATCTGTATGCAGGTTAATAACTTCTATTCTAGCCCGGCTGGTGTGGCCCAGTGGTTGAGCAGCAACATATGAACCAGGAGGTCACAGTTCTATTCCCAGTCAGGGCACATGCCCAGGTTGCGGGCTCAGTCCCCAATAGGGGGCACGCAGGAGGCAGCCAATTAATGATTCTCTCTCATCATTGATGTTTCTATCTCTCTCTCCCTCTCCGTTCCTCTCTGGAATCAATAAAAATATATGTTTTATAAAGAAAAAAAAAAGAACTTCTAAATTAAAGCCACCCCACTAACTTGGTGTGCTTGTGTTTTAAACATCCTCTGCCTCTGCCTCTGCCCCTGCCCCTGCCCCTGCCCCTGCCCAGGCTTGCACTCCCTGCTTCTCCAGCCTCTCCTTTTGCCCACCATCCCACCATCCTCTAAGGCCCCGCCTTCTCCGCTGGGCGCTGCACAGTGGCCAGCCCTCCGCGTTGCTGCCTTTCAGTTACTATCCCACTCATTTAGCAGCTAACCTGCTCTGTCCTGCATTGTCCTTTGTCTCTTTATGTGCTGTTCCCCACCACCGCTCCCCAGATTATAAAATGCCTTAGTATAAGAACTATGTCTTTATTTTTCTATATTGCCAGTTAGTAAATTACACCCAAAGAATACTTTAATAAGTGCCCAGTGCACACCCTATTGTTCCTTATAATGCCACTGGGACAGCCAGGCTCTGTATTAAATGCTGTGTCTTTTTATAGCCTTAGGAACTTTTACAGAAAGTGTAAAATGAAAACTTTTGTCAGGATAATCATTCATCTAGACAGGAGGTATTTTTTTTAATCCTGACTTGAGGAGCCCTTACAGTTTTCCCCTCTATTAACAGTGGAACGAACCATGCTAGACTTTCCCCAGCACGTCTCCTCTGACAAAGAAGTACGAGCAGCAAGCACAGAAGCGGACAAAAGACTTTCTCGCTTTGATATCGAGATGAGCATGAGAGAAGATATATTTCGGAGAATTGTTCATTTACAGGTAAATGATGTTATGAATCCCTTTAAAAGAAAAAAAATCTACAATAAAAAAGTAAAAACCTTTGATCAGCAATAAAAAGTACTTGAATGCTTCTAGATTTTGTTTCTAATTGTTATAATAATGGGCATAGCACAGTGTTATATAATGTTATATTACACCACTTAGGTTTATGTTTAGTTGCTTGCCGGGAGCCGGTCCATGCTTGCTGTTTCAAGGGACCTGGCATATGTGGCATACTGTTCTTAATATGTTTGCTCACCTTCTTGGCACTATGTGTTTTAACCAAGGTCTCTGAGAAAGGTTGTTTCCCCAGGTAGGGATTTTCCCCTGAAGTTAGGGAGGGAATAAAACCTCTTAACTAAGTGCCAGGTGGGTAATTAATCACTTTAACTACGAACAATCATGCTTAAGCTACATAATCCTTACTCCCTGGAATGGAGATAAGAAACGCCCTAACCTTTGAAATAGAGATTGATAGGATTGGAATCAACTGGTATAAATACAGATGTAAGAAGACAGAACAGAGAGAGAGACAGAAATTGGCACAGAACCTACACAGAATGTTCTCTAGAGACAGAAGAACTTCGCTGGAGAGAACATGGCAAAACATCCTGGACAGAAACTGGCCTCAGAACCTAGAGACAGGCCTGACCGGTTTGGCTCAGTGGATAGAGCATCAGCCTGTGGACCAAAGGGTCCCAGGTTCGATTCCGGTCAAGGGCATGTACCTTGGTTGCGGGCACATCCCCAGTGGGGAGTGTGCAGGAGGCAGCTGATCAATGCTTCTCTCTCATCGATGTTTCTAACTCTCTATCCCTCTCCCTTCCTCTCTGTAAAAAATCAATAAAGTATATTAAAAAAAAAAAAAAAAAGAACCTAGAGACAGAACCTAGCGAAAGAACATGGCAAAAGATCCTGGACTGAACCTGACTACAGAAATTGGCAAGAGAACCTGGACAGAACCTGGCTGGAGAACCTAGCAAGGGAACATGGCTACAGAACCTGGCTAGAGAACCTGGAAAACCTAGCAAGAGAACATGGACACTGAACCTGGCTGGAGAACCTGGACAGAACCTGGCTGGAGAACCTGGAGAACCTGGCTGGAGAACCTAGCGAGGAAACATGGCTACAGAACCTGGCTAGAGAACCTGGAGAACCTAGCAAGAGAACATGGACACTGAACCTGGCTGGAGAACCTGGACAGAACCTGGTTGGAGAACCTGGAGAACCTGGCTGGAGAACCTAGCAAGAGACAACATGGACACAGAACCTGGGTGGAGATCCTAAGCAGAACCTCTCTGGAGATCGAGACCAGAACTTGGCTGGAGATCCTGGCTAGGCTGCTGATCAACTGAACGCTTTCTCCGTGTCATTCCTTCTTCGCCGACTCCGTCTACGCCTTTGGGGACCCCTGGACCCGCTGGGGTTGGACCCCAGCAGTTGCTGATTATATTCACCTAAGATTAGAGACCAAATATAAAAGAGTATACATCTAGCTCTAGCCAGTTTGGCTCAGTGTATAGAGCCTGCTGACTGAAGGGTCCCAGGTTCAATTCCGGTTAAGGGCACATGCCTGGATTGCGGGCTTGATCCCCAGTAGGGGACGTGCAGGAGGCAGGCAATCAGTGATTCTCTCTCATCATTGATGTTTCTGTCTCTCTCCCTCTCCCTTCCTCTGAAATCAATAAAAATATTTTTTTTTAAAGTATGACACATTAAAAGAGTGTACATCTACAAATCTAAGGCTGCTTAGCCATCATGAACTTGATGGTTCAATGTAAATATCTCTTTAAATTTTCAAAATATTACAAGATATTTATTAGATCAGATCAACTAGAAGCAAATGGGTTTGAGTTGTTTATCTGTAAATATCATGTGCTTTTGGCCATCATACCGACAAATGTTGATGCTGCATGCCATAGTCATTCCTGTCTGTCATCCTCACATTTTCCAGGACTCAGGGAAATTATGTATAATAAATGTTGGAGGTGCGTCTGCCATGAGTGTTTTGGTCTTTTCATAACCAGTGTTGATTTGCTTTCTAGTATTTTTATCCTCTCTTTGCTTTGAATTTTTATTTTCATGACACCTCAGCAATTTGGAAAATACCCAAAGTTTTATATAATTTTAGGCATTTTTGTTTAATTTTACATGTTTCTTTATGCAAAAATCTCAAAAATTTTGTTCCTTTTAGCAAGTTGAGAGTGTTGAAATAAAACAGCAGTGTTATTCAAATAGTTTATTTGTAACTCACTACAGAATATGTAGTCATGACTTATTTAGACATATAAGAGTATATGCTGTCTATTCCCTCATATCAGATGAGCATTTTTCAGCCTGTTATCTGTAATCTCAGTGATTCAGAATTGTTCATATTTGGCACTATAAAAATAACATTGATTAAAAGAACTTTATGATTCTTTATTAGTTGTTCCCTTTTTTCTTTTTGACCTTAGTTATTATTCTGTATGATTCAAATCATGACCTTTATAAACTTTTTATTTCATTCCCAATAATCGAATTTCCATTCTACCTATGTATTATATATGTATTTTTAAACTTTCCTCAGAATTTTTAATTTTCCTTAACTCTGTTTTCATCCTGACTTCTAAGTTCTCATTAGGGATTTTCAAAATCACATTTCCCAGTCCTGACAAAGGTTTCCCACTTGTTGGCTAAAAACCAGCAAAGATGAAAAAAGGTTTTACAGACACTCTTTCCAGCCATAGTGGTAAGAAAAATGTACAGTGTCTTCATGTCAAAATAATCCAGACATGCAGTTTTTTATTCCAGTGGTCTGCTACGTAATAAGTACAGAAGAGGGATTCTTTAGTGAAAATAGTCTGAATTATGCAAGCTAAATTGGGAAATACAGTTATCTGATGTAATATTTATATTTTTTTAGATCTGTGGGCTTTGGTCTTGCCAATTCATCTCAGCCAATTAGTGATTTAAGCAGGAGACTTTTGACATAACGGTGTAAATGAATAGATCATGTGATTAAGTATTGTGATGTACTCTAACAGTCATGGAGACCCAGTGCCGAAATAAAATACAAGATCCCAGAACCCAAAGGTGCCCTAAAACTTGTCCCTTTGCTAAGCTCTTAAAAGCCTAGGGATCCCATAGAAAGCATCAGCTCCCTTGCCTCAGTTTCTTCCTTAGGCAGGCCCCCCTCTTTTGTGCTCCCTAAGTACTCACCTCTCTTTTCATTGACTACATGATGGACATATTTGCTGGTGCATCCTTTTTTTCTTCATACGACTTAAAGAACCTCAAGGATATTCATCTCTGTTTGCCTGGTGCCTGGTGTGAATAGGAGCTCAGTGGACGCATGTTGAATGGATCTGAACTGGCCCCAGTTAAAATGTGGCTCCGTGCAGTGTGGTTCCCCACTCCCAGGGCCCTCATTCTGCCTGTGGCCCGCACAAAAGCAGTGAATCTGGTGATGGCATGTTGAGTTATCAGTCAGCAAGCAGACATTTTGGCACTTCTATCCTAACTGTAAGCAGTTGCCTAAGAAAGTTCTCTTCTCAGTAACAGGATAGGAACCTAACAGTGTACTGATTGGGAAAAAAAAAAAAAGAAAAAAAAAGGAGACCTGAAAAATTGCAAATACCAGTATAACACATGTAATTAAGTCATACCTCTATGTCAGCTTTTGCAATAAGATATATGTTATCATACTCTGTTGTCTTATATTGTCTTATATTTCTTAGCATACCTGAAGTTTATGAATCAGTTTCTCTAAATGATACTCAGGGAATATACTAGCTTAATTCTCAGAGCTCTTTTAACAGTGTTGTAATTTCTACTTTGTATACACACTGAAATAATTTTTCATTTACATATTTTAGAAACTGGAAATGTGAAGGTCTTGTGAAGAAAAGGACAAAAAGTCATGGGACAGAAAGCAGGGGGGATTTGGGGAAAATTAAGAAAATTTTTCACTTTTTTATTATGAAATTCTAAAGAATTATGAATTAAGGATGTTAATGTGGTTGTATGGCATACTGGGCAAAGTACTCAACTAAGAATTTGAAGGAGTTATTTCTACCCCCATTTTTACCACTAAATAGCTATGTGATCATAGGAAACTCATTTACCTTCAGTCTGCCAAATGAGTATACAAGATACAAACGTACGTGTAAGAGTGTGTGCGCGCGCGCGCTCGAGTTCACACTTACACAAAAGCCCTTTGCCACGGGAGGAAGTTGGGGAGGGAACTAAATCTTGTCACCACAGAGATTTAAAAAGAACTCTGCTGTCATATAAATTGGAAAATTACTTCAAAGAACTTCAGCCCCCCACCCACCCTACTCCTAAAGAAGAGAAACTTCACGCTGAAATGCCTGAGACCTGGTTCCGATCCAAGGGGATTAAGTTCTGGTTCGGGAAGGAAGGTGCAGCTGCAGCAGAGCAGCCTGGAAGTGCTGAGTCCCTCCTTGGAAGGCCTTGGGCGGTAATTCCAACCTTGCCTGGCGAGTGTAAGGGAGAATATTATGATCCGCTCTGGGACAGGAATGTGCGTTAGAAGCACATTTTAGAAGTGCCTTACTCTTACCAGAGACCTCTGGAGATTCCCCAGGACCTCAGCGTCTGACTGGCAAAGGGCGTCTGGTTACAATTGAGGCCGATTTTTGTGGCTAGTCACATATTTCGGTAATGGTCATATTTTAATTAGACCTACTTCAGGGCTGGTTTTTCTCAGAATATCCTTCCACCTGTTTATATATACTTGTATTACCTATTTGGAGAGTAAGTCGTCTTACCTAATGTAGAGCATGAAGTTGGAGTTGACTATGCTGACTATCTTCCGGGCTTTCTGAAGTAGCAGCCCAGCTATGGCAAATCCTACTGAAATAATTTCTCATTGGCATATATGAAGAAAAGGACAAAAGGTCATGGGACAGAAGGCGGGGAGGATTTGGGGGAAATTCAGAAAATGTTTCACGTTTTTATTATGAAATTCTAAAGAATTTAGAATAAATTAAGAATGGTAATGTCTGAGAGCCATCCTGAGTGTAGAATAATTCTGTTTACACCAGCCGGTGAGACAGATGAGCCTCTGTCCTGACCTCAGGACTGAATGTACCCAGTGAACCCTGGGAACCAAGTGCCCACACTGCTGTCCAGCTCTGGGCTGGCTTCTGTCTTGACTCACTGCCCTGCTGGGAAGGCTCCCTGCCCTGCTGGGAAGGCTCTCTGCTCTGGATCTCCACCTGCTCACTTGGGTCCTTCAACTTACCCAGGCCCTTATCAATAGGGATATTTTCCCTCTCCCTCCACTACACATAGCTACAGCCTATGTTCTCCCCTACCTTTCGACATCCACCACTGTACCGTCTAGAGACTCCTGTTGCCATGCCTCACACCTCAGGACAGACTTCCTGGCGCTGTCAAGCCAGCCTCTATCAACTCAGGTGAATCATCACATCCGCATGAACACTGCGATTTGAGCCACTAGCCATCCCCAAGGGAACCAGCCCACATCGCAGTTATCTCCCTGGCCATTCTGGGTGTCTTCCCATTGCAGACACCTGCTGCTGAGATCCCAGTGTGTGCCAGTACCAGCTAGAGAGGGTTCCAACTCCGGTCATGCCTGCATGCTCAAAAATGCTCTAAGGACATAAAGGAGGTTATTATGGAAAAATGAGTAATTGTTCTCTGCCTCCACTGAGGATTAAGTCAGAGGAAACTGTGAGTAATGTATGCACAACAGGTGCTTTACTACTGTGACATAATATTTTTTATCGGGAGGCAAGGTGAGATACAGATTGTTTTATTAAGTAGCACCCTCAGAGTACAACTCTACTTACCTGCTACAACAAAATGTAAAAAAATTACAGAATTATTGTAGCAAAAGCCTTGCATAAACAATATAAAACACAGGCTCTAAAGCAGTGATGGCGAACCTTTTGAGCTCGGCGTGTCAGCATTTTGAAAAACCCTAACTTAACTCTGGTGCCGTGTCACATATAGAAATGTTTTGATATTTGCAACCAGAGTAAAACAAAGACTTGTATTTTTGATATTTATTTTATATATTTAAATGCCATTTAACAAAGAAAAATCAACCAAAAAAATGAGTTCGCGTGTCACCTCTGACACGCGTGTCATAGGTTCGCCGTCACTGCTCTAAAGCGAAGATCTAATTGGGCCTTTCTAAGATCTAATTAGTTGGGGAAATACAAAACTCCGGGATGGACAGTCCAGGTCTTCCCTGGAGAGAGAGTGCAACCAATGGCAGGGTCCTAATGCTGAGCGGTCTCTAAGGCTCTAGAGGCAAAGGCCCTCATTGCCTCTCAACCAAACAATTTGCTACTCCCCTGTCTGGAGTCCGTTTCCTCCGAGGGACCACACACTGGCCAGCCTTCCAGATGTGCCCTGTATATTTTGCCACCTGTTTGGAGTAAATACCTTGCTACGGCTCATCCCCTAGGGCCCTTCGTTCCTTTGAGCGAGTGCCGTTCGTGTTGCTGCTGGCAGGTTGAAATGCACTGTCCAGTGTTCCTCCTGTGTGCTGTGCGGACTCCTTTCCCCCATGTATTTGTTCATGCGCAGCTTGCTGCAGCCCCCTGATCTCTCTCGCTAAATGACAGTGAGGCATTTTTAAAGTGCTAGAAGCCTTTATCCAGCTGTCCTTTTTTGGTATGTTGGCCAAAGAGTCCCACTCTCCACTCTGTATTATTTGCCCTTTATATTTATGCCTGCCTCTCAAGTGGAACCAGGTTAGCAAATGATAGAAAGTTAAATCCAGATGATTTGTGGGAAGGAATGTGTTTTGTGAGAAAGACCACTGGGTCATAGAGAATACTGAGAAGGCGGTTATGCAAATGCTTCTATGATCACGCTCTCACATGGTGCGGGCACTCTTGATTGTGATGCAAGGCAGGGCAATTCTGGCTAGCTTTTTGTTTATTTAAATTTTCTGTTTTAGGTGAGCAGAGGCTCATGAAAGCATAAAAGAAATTAGGTCTTCAAAAGGGCCTGAATCACCTATGTGCTACATAGCTCAGCAGAGATGATGAATAACTTTGCTCTGGCCTCTAGTTTATCATTTACTGACACTGCTGTAACAGAATGGTTGTCACACTCTTTAATTTCAGGAAACCTGCGATCTGGGGAAGATAAAGCCTGAAGCCAGGCGATACTTGGAAAAGTCAGTTAAAATGGGGAAAAGAAGCGGGCTCCATCTTCCAGAACAAGCCCAAAATGTGAGTTTATGTTCCCTTTTCTTTGTGGGGGGAAAAAAGAGAGTAAATAAAACAAAATGCAACGAAAAAACAAACAGGAAATAAGGAAAGACGTGTTTTTAATGTGGGAAATAATGCATAATAGAAATCCATTTACAATGTATTGGATAGTCAGTGGTTTCAAATTCCACAACTCCTATCCACCTCTTGGTGACTGACAAAAAGCTGGTAACTTAATTTTTCTTTAACCCTGTCCAAGTTTTCTTTCTTTCATGTGTGCTGGGCCTATTTTCTCTGCTCTATCTTACCTTCTCTAATACCTAGTTCCAGGCCTTAATAGTTGACTTGTGTTTTTATTCCTTTGTTCTTACAGAGATAGGGCACTGGTAATAAAATCCTTATGATGGGGCCGAAACCGGTTTGGCTCAGTGGATAGAGCGTCAGCCTGCGGACTGAGAGGTCCCGGGTTCGATTCCGGTCAGGGGCATGTGCCTGGGTTGCGGGCACATCCCCAGTGGGGGATGTGCAGGAGGCAGCTGGTCGATGTTTCTTTCTCATCGATGTTTCTAACTCTCTCTATCTCTCTCCCTTCCTCTCTGTGAAAAATCAATAAAATATATTTTAAAAAAAAAATCCTTATGATGGGAAATTATAAAACCAGCACTTTAAAGTGGAATACCCTGCGATTACTATATGCCCCTTAAAGGTAGACAGATCAGCTGCTAAAAAATGCTTCTAAACTTTTTCTTTTCTCTAATGCCAATCAAATCTTACAGTTTCAGAAATAAACTCGACGGTAGGATTAATTCATTCTTTGGAAAAGGAAAAATGATTTATTTCCAGGTGATTCTTCTAGGCCCGTGGTCGGCACACTGCTGCTCGCAAGCCACATGCGGCTCTTTGGCTCCTTGAGTGTGGCTCTTCCTAAGCCTTAGGAGCACTTTAATTAAGTTAATAACAATGTACCTACCTATATAGTTTAAGTTTAAAAAATTTGGCTCTCAAAAGAAATTTCAATCGTTATACTGTTGATATTTGGCTCTGTTGACTAATGAGTTTGCCAACCACTGTTCTAGGCAGTAGAACTAGAAACTAGTTTGAAAGGAGTGTAGACCATGTGATGTCAGCATGGCAGATAGACCTGAAGGCACCACTGAGGTACAGGCACCTTTCTCCCACCTGCACGCCCTTTGAACAACTTGATCCTCTTCATCCTGGTTACAGGAAAAGTGGGACTGATCTCACTTATCAGACTTGCCCTGGTCAATCATCAGTTCTGTTTGGGGCATGAACACTGTGTTAGTTAAAATATCTTTGGTTGCAGCTAACAAAACCCTGTTGGAACAATTTAAATAATAGGAGAGATTTACTTGCTTGTATAGCTGGAAGGTCCAGAGGTAGTCAAGCTTCATGGGTTAGTCTGATCCAGATGCTCAGTGATGTCATTGGCCACCTGATTTTTCTTTTTCTTTTTTTTTTAAGTATATTTAATTGATTTTTCACAGAGAGGAAGGGAGAGGGATAGAGAGTTGGAAACATCAATGAGAGAGAAACATTGATCAGCTGCCTCCTGCACACCCCCTACTGGGGATGTGCCCACAACCGAGGTACATGCCCTTAGTCGGAATCAAACCTGGGACCTTTCAGTCGGAAGGCCGACGCTCCATCTACTGAGCCAAACCGGTCAGGGCCCACCTGATTTTTCTATTCCTCTACTCTGTCTTCACAGTTAGTGCTATGCAAAGGTAGCTCCTTTTATTTCTAAAACTAGAGGCCCGGTGCATGAAAATTCATGCACTTGGGATGGGGGGTGTCCCTCAGCCTGGCCTGGCCCTCTCACAGTCCGGGAGCCCTCAGGGGAGCGGGCCTAAGCCGCAGTCTGGCCTGCCTCTGCAGGAGGTGACCGGGTGGGCCAATCAGGGGACTGGCGCAGGTGGTGAGCAGCTGGCTCCACCCCCATTGCGCCACTGCCACTTGTGGCCTCCTTCTGCGGGAGGCAATCCCGGCGGGCCAATCTGGGGATGGTGAGCGGTGGGCCCCACCCTGTATCGGCCCGCCACCATGGCCAGTGGCTTCCCTCTGCAAGAAGGCCTACGGGAGGCGACCCTGGACTGATGGGGGAAGGCACCAGGCAGCCCCGCCCCGAATCACACCAGGCAGGCGATCAGGGGATGGCGTTGCTCCATCACCCCACCCCTGGTCGCTGCCACCCCGCCACCCCACTCATCCCCTCCCTCTGCCCGCTGGCACGCACCTTGACTGGCCTGGCACCACCTGCTCACGGGCCCTGCCCCCACCAATCCATCGTTCCACCGATTGGTCAATTTGCATATTATACCTTTATTATATAGGATGACTACAAATCTAAAGACCCCACCATCTAGAAGTACACAGAGAAGCCTCCATCAAACTTCTTCTCATGTCTTAATGGCCCAAACTGGATCATCTGCCTGATCCTGAATCCCCCATTAGTTGAGCGAATGCCAGACCTGGGTTACCTGAACCAGTCATTAGTGCAGTGCAGATGGGATTACATAACCAGTGCAGAGATCACACCCCTGGAACTTCAGATAAAATCAGATCCGACTCAAACTCCATGACTGCTATGGCGTATGGAGGAAGTGGAGGGAACGGGGGAGATAACCAGAATGTCCAAAAATGACTGTATGTGTCAAATTTAGTGTTCATCAGAATTACTTGGAGGGCTTGTTAAAACTCTGAATGCAGGAACCCACCTCTGAGAGTTTGTGTTTCAGTAGATTTGGTGTGGGTCTCAAAAATTTGCATTTCTAACAAACTCCCAGGTGATGTTGATGCTTTTGGTCAGGGCCACGCATGGAGAACCAGTGTGGTTTACATAAACTTCATTATCTAGCATTTCCAGAAAAGTGGGACAGATTAATAAAATTATTTCATGTTTTTTCTTGTGGTTCCCTTCATATTGCTTCCTTTGATCTCCCACCTAATACTTATTAGACAAATGTTAGGGCTCATAAATTGCATTTGTTTGCAAATGCTCTATAAAACTAGGACGTACTCATAGACACAACTTAGAAGAGAACAGACAACTGTGTAATCAAGTACATCTCCAAGATGGGACTTCCTAAGGGTTGGGTACAGAAGTCAAACTTTATCTAACAGTAAAATTTACTTGACTGATGGTGATACAAAGAAACAGTTCATTTTATTGTTAATGTCCTGTATTTGTGCCTTTGTTTCAGGAAATCAAAGCAATGAAGAAAAGAATGAGTGAGCTGTGCATTGACTTCAACAAAAACCTCAACGAGGATGATACCTTCCTTATATTTTCCAAGGCTGAACTTGGTAAAATTTTGTTATTTTTCTAAATGAAATTATGTAATTTAGGTAGATGATGTCACCTCACAATTTGGCATGTCAAAGTTACAAGAATTCTTTATAAAATGATCCACTCTCTTCTATAGAACCCACCATCTTTTCTACAGAAAAGACCAACAAGCCATTTTTAGATTATAGGCTAATGAGAGTGTATACTGTTTCTGGAGACAGTCCTGAGAAGATTTCGTAATCTTTCTTGGTTAACAGCCTTCAGTGCCTTGAAAAATTTTTTGCCCCAGTGTCCCCTACATTGTAACTTAAACTAGTTTCTTCTTATTCTGTTTTGGACCTTGCTTGGTTTAATTTTCCTGTTCTCCATCAAACCAGCACTGAAGCCTATGCATATTTTGGATTAGCATCTCCTGAGACACCTGTTCTCTAACCACCATCCACATGAGATTATAAGAATTGTCATCATTTTACTTGAATTTTAATTACTCCACAAAATTTCTCGAGTTCTTAATGGCACCATGCCAATGCTAAATTAATCAATAATGAGTGGAAAACTTGATGTATGAGAGAATTTCTTGCAGGTGCTCTTCCTGATGATTTCATTGATAGTTTAGAAAAGACAGATGATGACAAGTACAAAATTACCTTAAAATATCCACACTATTTTCCTGTCATGAAGAAATGTTGTATCCCAGAAACCAGAAGGAAGATGGAAATGGCTTTTAATACAAGGTGCAAAGAGGTACTTATAAATGTTTGTCTTTGTTTGTTTATTTGTTGTTATGGAGGACTTTAAGAAAAGGGTTTGCTTTATTAACCAATGTTGAAGTCAGCTCTGAGACTATTATTCTTATTTGTGAGCATTATGCTTCCTAATTCCTCAGACCTAGAATTTTAGCTTTTTCCTTGCCCACTTGACAACCTCCCTTGTCTGGCCACAGGTTAAACTATTCTAATGAAAATAGAATGGATTAAATAAACTAAAAGTTGTATTCTTTTCCCAAGTCGATAGTCCAGGGCTAGTGGAGCATCTCTCTCTTTCTCTCCTCAGCAAGTGACTTCCAAGGGCATTTCAGTTGTCATCTTCCCAATCTGTTGGAAAGAAGGAAAATAAAGTACAGTGAAAGTATCTTTGAGAAAAGGACCTAGAGCCCAGCCATTGTGACTCAGTGGTTGAGCGTCGACCTATGAACCAGGAGGTCACAGTTCAATTCCTGGTCAGAGCACATGCCTGGATTGCAGGCTCCATCCCCAATGTGAGGCATGTAGGAGGCAGCCAATCAATAATTCTCTCTCATCATTGATGTTTCTTGCTCCCTCTCTCTTCCTCTCTGAAATCAATAAAAATATATTAAAAAAAGAAAAGGACCTAAAAATGACATATATCAGTTGCACATTGCATTGACCCAAATTCCATTATATAGCTACTAGAGGCCCAGTGCACGGATTTGTGCACATTGAAAGGAAATTAATTAGAAGGTGGCCGGTGGGGCAGGACTGAGCAAGACGGGTTGGACATGCCCTTGAGCCAACCTCCCAAGGTCCCTCCTCCACCAGCCGCACCTGGGTGGTGCCAAGGCTCAAAGGGCATTTGACCAAAACCAGCAGTCTGACATCCCCTGTGGGGTCCCGGAGTGCAAGAGGACACTCTGCAAAGTTGCTGTCAGAGGGATCCCACCTGCCAGAGGGATCCCACTCACTCCGCAAATGCCCTTTGAGCCTTGGCACCACCCAGGTGCGGCTGGTGGAGGAGGGACCTTGGGAGGTTGGCTCAAGGGCATGTCACTCAGCAGCTCCTGCATTGAGTGTCTTCCCCCAGTGGTCAGTATACTGGACAGTTGGCTGGTTGCTTATCCTTTTGTATGTATAGATATCTAGCTATAAGGGAGGCTAGGAAATATAGTCTTCAATTGGTAGCCATTTGTTCAGCTGAGTGGATTCTATTACTAAAAGGAAGAATTAGAAATGGATTTTAAGAGTCACCTAGCCAGTTGCACCACAGTCTATCCAAGTAACATGAGCACATTTCCCCCATTCACCACGTGTCAGATCCCAACCAGTTATTGCCTTGAGCTCAAAGACTAAGCTCTCTCCGTGGTAGACAGTCCTCCCCAGTTGTAGCTTCTCATGATGTAGCAGCCAATGAAAAGGAAGACAACTTGTCTGGCCCACTCACCCAACACGCACACCCAGTGGTGGAATAGGAACAGAATAACCACAATAAAGAAAAACTCCCACTTGGAGTAGGAGAGAATGGGATACATAGCAGGCCTTCCAACGTTCAAAAACAGTTTGGCAGGAATTATAAGGATTCTGAGTCTGGGAAGTTCCTGGGATGGCCCATTGGACTTATTTTGGGTCTCTTTTCAGGCAGGGATTCCTTTAAGAATTATATCCGTGGCCTCTGGTTTTACCTGCAGAGAATTCTTTATTGTTCATTACCCCTCACGACCACATTGTGGGCGGCTGCTAGCATAGATTCCTGCCGATACCAGCTCAAAGCCCGAGAGTTGCTTTAGAAATCAAATAATCATAAGCTTTTGTAGGCCAGGCTTATATCTTTGGTAATAAAATCCAATAAAAAACTTAGTAGGTTTTCTGTCTGTCTGCTTCCAATCAGATTCATGTTAAAAAAAATAGCTATACATGTCCTGGCTGGTTTTCTCAGTGGTTAGAGTATCGGACCAAAGGGTCTCGGGTTCAATTCCCAGTGAAGGGCACGGTACCTCAGTTTCAGGTTCAATCCCCGGTCTGGTTGAGTGGGAAGCAACCAATCAATATGTCTCTCTCACATCAATGTTTCTCACTCTCTCTCTCTCCTCCCTTCTTTTCCCTCTCTTCCACTGTGTCTGAAAATCAATGGAAAAAAATATACTCGGGTGAAGATTTAAAATAATAATAAATAACTATGACTTTTCTTAAACCTACCAAATCTTTTCTAATATATGGGTTCCTGTATCATGTCCCTCCTGCTCTTCCTTAATTTAATGGTGCCCGTTTCAATTTAATGGTGCCCGTTTCAGTGCTGAAATGGCAGACTTGAGCAGGGAGACAGCCTTCTCAACCAAGACTCCACAGTTCAATAACTCCAAGTCTTTGCTCCTGACATTAGGATGCAGGGGAACTGGCTTTTCCAGCAACCCGAGGCCCTAGACCAGCCGTAGGCAAACTATGGCCCGCGGGCCGAATCCGGCCCGTTTGAAATGAATAAAACTATTGAAAAAAAAGACCGTACCCTTTTATGTAATGATGTTTACTTTGAATTTATATTAGTTCACACAAACACTCCATCCATGCTTTTGTTCCGGCCCTCCTGTCCAGTTTAAGAACCCACTGTGGCCCTCGAGTCAAAAAGTTTGCCCACCCCTGCCCTAGACTGTGGGCCACAGGCAGAACCTCTCTCAACAAATCTCTTTTCCTTCCATCTTGCAAACTGACCAGTTCTCACTTAAGCACATCTTTCTCATGTAATTTCCATAAAAGCAACAAATACCAGCAAACACACAACAATGTTATTAGTTTTCCCAAACAATTCCCCTCTCTAAGACTCAGTAGGTAACTGGCCTACCTTCCAAATTACAGCAAGCAACAGTTTTAACA
Source organism: Myotis nattereri (assembly GCF_964212035.1). Taxonomy (NCBI): domain Eukaryota; kingdom Metazoa; phylum Chordata; class Mammalia; order Chiroptera; family Vespertilionidae; genus Myotis; species Myotis nattereri. Next base: position 34,338,536 of record NC_138079.1, read on the forward strand.
AATGGGACCTCTGGTGTAATGAGGAATACCAGCTTCCCAGCCTGCGGAGTCTGTGTGCTCATCCTCACCTCCCACTCCTGTACATTTTTTCATTTTTGTTTTAGCAGCACTCTATTCCTAATATCAGTCCTCGGGATATTAGGGTATAGTTTAAGCAACTGTACAAGAGTCCAGCAAAAGCACAGAGACTCAAATAAAAGTTATTTCTCTTCAGAAAGCATTAATGGTTACCGGGGCTGGGGAGCCTGGGGAGTTATTTCTTAATGGTTACCAAGTTTCTCTGTGGGGTGTTGGGTAAGTTTTGGAAACAGATAGTGGTAATGGCTGCACAGCAGTCTGAATGGAATTAGTGCCACTGAATTATACACTTAAAAATGGTTAAAATGGCATATTTTATGTTACATATTTGACCACATTTTTTAAAAGGTTTATTTCTCTTAAAACTAATAGTACAGAGGTGAGTGGTCCAGAGCTGGAGGACAGCGCTGCCATCCTCAGTATGTGGCTTTCAGGGTCATTGTTGCGGTCGTCAGTTCACAGCTAGCAAGACAAAGGGATGACCCAGAAACTTCAATCATCACCTCATTCATATTCCACTGTCCTACAACCAGCTTTAAGGAAGTCTGGGAAAAGTAGTCAGGTGACCTATGTGTCTGGCAAAAGCTCAGAGAATTCTAGTACTAGGACAGTGATGGCGAACCTTTTGAGCTCGGCGTGTCAGCATTTTGAAAAACCCTAACTTCGGTGCCGTGTCACATATAGAAATGTTTTGATATTTGCAACCATCGTAAAACAAAGATTTATATTTTTTATTTTTTCTTATATATTTAAATGCCATTTAACAAAGAAAAATCAACCAAAAAAATGAGTTCGCATGTCACCTCTGACACGCGTGTCATAGGTTCGCCATCACTGCACTAGGAGGAAGAGTGGGGGAATAGATATTGGGAAGAAATTGACAGTCTTAATTTTAGAACTTGGAGAATTATGCCATGTGTTTCTCTTATTGATGTTTCCATTCCAATTTTAAAATAAGGGGAATGTAACATAATTATATAGTATTGGCTCTTGTACCAGGCACTTTTCTGTATACTTTACATATATTTTCATTAGCCTCTTCATTGCACCCTATGACTTAGCTGCTTTCATTATATGTATTTATATGTGTTTTAACAGATAAGAAAACCGAGGCTTAGAAAGTAACTTCAGGGACTTACCAACAGTCAGACAACTAGTAAGTGGTGGAGCGAAATTTGGAATCTAGATAGACTACTGTGGCGTGTGATCTTCCTTAGAAGCACGTCTATTAAATTGCTCATTTAATCATTGGGAGTAGTAGTTCTTTGACTTCAATGTCTATTTACTTTATCTTTTATTGTTTAAAAATGTTATGCTAAGTGAAGTAAGCCAGACACAACAGGACAAATATTGTATGATTCCACTTACATGAGGTTCCTAGAGTAGTCAAATTCATAGAGACAAAAAGTAGAATGATGGATGCCAGGGGCTGGGGGTATGGGGAGTGGGGATTAGTATTTAATAGATTCAAAGTTTCAGTTGGGAAAGATGTAAAAGCCTGGAGATAAGACTATCATTATTTGTATTCTTAATACAAATATAATATAGAAAATGTTTGTAATAATTTGAGAAAAATCTCTGAAATATTTTTAAGTGTAGAGTTCTATGGCATTAAATATATTCACGATGTTGTGCAACCATCACCACCATATGCCCTCAAGTTTTATCCATGTTTTAGCATGTGTCAAAAGCTCTTTTTAAGGCTGAATCATATTTTATTGTATGTATACACCACCTTTTCCTTATCATTTATCCATTGCTGGACATCTGGGTTGCTTCCACCACTTGGCTGTTATTCACATAATGCTGTAGTGAACATGGTGGGACAAATATCTGTTTGAGTCCTTGTTTCCACTTTTTTGGGATCTATGCCCACAAGTGGAATTGCTGGAACATATGGTAATTCTCTGTTTAAAATTTTTTTGAGGAATCCCAGTACTGGTTTCCACAGCAGCTGCACCTTGACATTCCCATCAGTAATGCACAAAGATTTCAAATTTTCCTCATCCTCGTCAACACTATTTTCTGGTGGTTTGTTTTTTTTTTAATAATAGCCAGACTATCATTAAAAAATAGGCTATTAGTATGGCTATTATAATGACGTTAAAGAGGCTAATTTTGTGTTACATTTATGCTACCACAATGAAAAAACAATGTAGGTACCAATATGTGTTACAGTCTTGTCAGTGAGACTAAATGTGGCTTCACTCTTATCCTTAAGAATACATTTTCACTCTAAGTTTACAGTACCTAAAATTTTATTAAGACCTCATAACTAAAAACAAACGAAAAAACCAACAACCTCATAACTATCTCCTGAGGTTGAAAAAGTCCGTTAATTCAGAAATACAGTTGGATCGGGAATTTTAAAAAAACTCTTAACACTGAAATGAAATAATTTATTAGAAGTTGAGATGGTCTAAAAATATTTGATAGTTTTACCAACCTGAAAATAAATATAATAACTCTTTCAGTGCTTTGGATCCAATTAATTATTTTTATCCAATTAATTATTAATGTTTGTTTTTGTTGTTATTGTTTATTACTAGGAAAACACCAAAATTCTACAGCAGCTACTCCCACTGCGGGCCAAAGTCGCCAAGCTACTCGGCTATAGCACACATGCTGACTTTGTCCTTGAAATGAACACTGCGAAGAGCACAAGCCGTGTAACAGCCTTCCTAGGTTAGGTCTCTTTAACTTACTTATTAGTTCTCTAATTCCATTTCTGTGACTGTTTTGCTGCATGATACCCACTTGACAGAGAGCCCTTAGACTCTAATACACTTTTGAGGACATTCTATTTTTTATTCATTCAAGAGAAACTTATTGATCACCTACTATATATTAGATACTGTGCTTGGTTGTAAGGGTTGCCCATTGTTTATATTACTAAGGTAGTCCTTGCTTCATTCTGTATTGTGTCTTGATTGGGATTTTTATACTAATGTCTAACAAAACATCTAGGGTCCTAACAGCAAGTATTAGCTTATTGGCTTTGTTTGCTGCTATTTGGTGATTGTAGTTATAGTGTAGTTAATTACTAGTTTATATGAAATAAGCTGACAAATGTGACATAAATAAAACATTATAATCCAAAAAAATAAACATTTTATAGTCTAGAAGCCACTTACTATATACAAAAGCAATATAAATATGCATCAAAACTATTATCTAATAACTATATTCACATTTATTTAAAACCACTTTCACTAAACTTTTTAAAACCGTGATTCTTATGTCCATGATATTGAGTCACTGGTACTCTATCACTCCTGCCCATCTCTATCTCAACCAAGGTGTCACTGATCCAAGAGTCAAACTGTTTATCTCTCTATTGTAGTGAAAGTGGTTGAATAACAACCACGGTATAAACACTGATTTTTATTGTAATCTTTTCTAACAATAAAAATCAGTGTTTATACCTTTTTAACTTTCCTCATTGACCCGTTTCAGACTTTATTTACCTTTAACAACTAGTCCAAGTATGTAGTCTGTTACTTTGGTATTTTTTTATTAGCTTAATTGAGTTAGAAATTACTAATAATGCCTTAAAATAAGCCTTCAACCCAAGATTTACTTCTCTATGTCCTAAATGGCCATACCTGGCATTACTAATGTATAGGCTGGCATCAGATATGACTTATAGCAGATGCACCATAAATGGTAGTTATTTGTTATTATATAATTGATTTATTCATTCATGAGACATTTAGGAAATCACTATTCTGCATTAGGCAGTATTCTAAATGGTAAACCATAAAAAGGAATAAAACGAGGTTCTTTTCTCAGTGAGTTTTCCCTGAGTGGAAATAACAGAGATGTGAACAAGTAATTGCCATATATTCTGATGCATGTTGTACAGAAAATGACTCAAGGAGTTAACAATTTTGATGAAAATGCTTTCTTTAGTTGTAACTGCATATACTGAAAAATTTCCTTAAGAACTACCTGATTAACTTAATTTCTTTAAAGTCATTTCCCTCTCATTTGAAATTGGCATATGTCCATCTGGGTTGTCCTCTTGCTACCTGTACTTTCATATTCTCTGGCAGGCCCACTCAGAATTATCTCATGTATCTTCTAGGCGTTTCCTTCTTTCTCTTCACCTCATTCCTCAGACTCTTGTCTTCACCTCACAATTTCCATGTCCCTTACAGAGCCAAACACATGTTTATCTTATATTTGTAACAGATTGTGAGGAATTAATACATAAATAGAGCATATTCATTGAGCCAAATACAGTAAAATAGTCCAAAATAGACCACAGTATATAAATTGTGGTATTCATCTAAAAAGTGGAATTACTGTGTCCAAATAGTCCTTCTTCATAGGAATTGGGTAGTGAAACATACTAAACCCATGGCCATCAAAGGCATTGAGCAATTTTTAGTAATACTAGTCACAGGTTACATTTGATTTCTTTTCCCTGCCTTTCTGAGAAGCCTAATCTTCTTGAAGAATAATCATGTATATGAGTTTAGTTTCACTATTCCTTTTTCCCCTGAATTAGAAAATTTGTGAGTCAGAGTTCCCTGTGATAAACTTCAGTTTTGTTGATGCCGTGAAGAAGTCATGGCCTAGTTTGGGTGGTACTAAAAGAAAAAGGGCCGTAGCCGGTTTGGCTCAGTGGATAGCGCGTCAGCCTGCGGACTGAAGGGTCCTGGGTTTGATTCCGGCCAAGGGCATGTACCTTGGTTGCGGGCACATCCCCAGTGGGAGGTGTGCAGGAGGCAGCTGATCGATGTTTCTCTCTCATCAATGTTTCTGACTCTCTATCTCTCCCCCTTCCTCTCTGTAAAAAAATCAATAAAATATATTTTTAAAAAAATAAAAGAAAAAGGGGTGAGGAGACATAAAATAAATTACCTTAAAGAGAACAACAGTGCTGTCATAATAGAGTCTGCTTTCTTTTCCTTCCCTTCCTCACTGCCACTCTCCCTCTATAGAAAGCACCATGCTGAAGCACAGGTATGTATGAACATGTTTGCTCCTAAGAGCAATAGATATTGACTTTCCCCCCTTCCCTCACAGATGATTTAAGCCAGAAATTAAAACCTTTGGGTGAGGCAGAACGAGAGTTTATTTTGAATTTGAAGAAAAAGGAATGTGAGGAGAGAGGTTTTGAATATGATGGGAAAATCAATGCCTGGGATCTGCATTACTACATGACTCAGACAGAAGAACTCAAGTACTCCATAGACCAAGAGATCCTCAAGGAATACTTCCCAATTGAGGTGGTCACCGAAGGCTTGCTCAACATATACCAGGAGTTGTTGGGACTCTCATTCGAGCAAGTGGCAGGTGCTCATGTGTGGAATAAAAATGTTACACTCTACACTGTGAAGGACAAAGCCACAGGAGAAGTATTGGGACAGTTCTACTTGGACCTCTATCCAAGGTACTGATGACCATATTGTTGGAAGAGACTTTAGGGATTCAGCTCCTATCCAGATTATCACTATTGTCTTCCGTAGATCTCTTGTGTGGTTTTAGTAAAGGGAATAAAGATGTGGGCTCTGAAGCCAGAAGGTCTGGCTCCATTCCTTGATAGACAGGTTCTTAATGTTTCTGTGCCTCAGTTTCGTAACCAATGTTACAGGGCCTATAAAATGGGAATACTAATCCAGGTTTGTTTTTTTTAAGTTGCTTGAAGTTTCCTTCCTCTCTCTCCTTGGGGGCACCTGTCTTAGATTGTATGTTAGTTGATTGCCATTCAACCTCTGCTTTCTGAAGGATTCAAGAAAAGGTGTGATTTGCAGATTGTCCAGCATGTTATTGTTGTAAGGATAGGAGCAGTAAATGCCCTTTCTAGCAATAAATGCCCTTTATACATTATAACAGGTAGCTGGAAAAAGATAAGTGTGTGTTTTTTAAAACCTCAATAGCATCAGCAGAAAAAGCCCAAGAGGAATGAGTCACTAAGAAAAGTTAATACAGAAAAATACATACAAATAAAATTCACCCAAACCTGAGAGTCCTGTTGGCCTCCTAGCAAAAAAAGAAAAAGAAAAAAAGAAAGAGGAGGAGGAGAAGGAGGAAAAAACCTGGTCCTAGAATAAAGTCTAATAGCCATTAGCTTTTGGAGAGACCCTCACTGATACCTCATTGTCTAAGAAGAGTCAACTTTATAGTATAATTCATGCTTTTCCCCAGGCTAACAAAAAGCATTCTATTTCAAAAAGACTTGTGAAGTTTATCAAGGGAGCTCATTTAATTGTGAACACTGATTCTTCCTTCCCTCCTTGAATAAAACGAACAATCTTACTGTATGGAATTTGGTATTTTATCAATTCTATTTTTAAAGGAAAACTACCTCATAAATCAAACTGTACCTTGTAGCTCAGATTTCTCAACACTATTTAGTGTTTAATGACTCCATTTTTTTATTGCATTTATTGGGGTGACATTGGTTAGTAAATTGTGACTCCATCTTCGAAGATGAAAAGTATGAGCTCATTAAAATAAGTTGGACATGTAATCGGGTGGTGAACACACAATACAATATACAGATGATGTGTTATAGAATTGTTCGCCTGAAACCTATATAATTTTATTAACCAATGTCACCCCAGTAAATTCCATAAAATGAGCAAACAAATAAATAAGTTGGACATTCAGCCATACACTAGGTGTGGTATATATTCTTAGTTCTGATATTAAGATTTTTTGCTGTAACCGGTTTGGCTCAGTGGATAGAGCATCGGCCTGCGGACTGAAAGGTCCCAGGTTCGATTCCGGTCAAGGGCATGTACCTTGGTTGCGGTCACATCCCCAGTAGGAGGTATGCAGGAGGCAGCTGATCAATGTTTCTCTCTCATCGATGTTTCTAACTCTCTGTCTCTCTCCCTTCCTCTCTGTAAAAAATCAATAAAATATATTTAAAAAAAAGAAAAGATTTTTCAACAGAATTTGAAACCTTGGAGTAATAACTTATATGACGTGATCGTTGGGTTTTTGTATGTTTCGTTTTAGTCTTTCCATCTGAGTACAATGTTGATCTACTTTCTAAAAGGTGAATTAAATGTTTTGAAACATCTTCTACCAAATATGTATCAAATATGACTTAATGACTGAGAGAGGCCAGGGCAATCTTGTTAGAGAAGGGTGTTCATCTCTCATAGATTGCGCTTCCGGTTCCCAGGGAAGGGAAGTACAACCATGCAGCCTGCTTTGGTCTCCAGCCTGGCTGCCTCCTCCCCGACGGGAGCCGCATGATGTCGGTGGCAGCCCTTGTGGTGAACTTCTCACAGCCCCTCGCAGGCCGTCCCTCCCTCCTGAGGCACGATGAGGTGAGGACTTACTTCCATGAATTCGGTCATGTCATGCATCAGATTTGTGCCCAGGTGAGTGCCAAATGCTTTTTCAGATGTTTTTTCTCACTGCAGTTGGGTTGCTCCCCTTAACATGGTTTTTCAGAAGCTGAACATGGTCAAGAATTTCTCAGGCCTCTTGCAAAAATACAAAATTTTTCTGATTGGGTCTGTTTCACAGCATATTTTTCCTTGGAGGTGGATTCACTGATGAAAGCATTCACTGAATACCAGATACTGTCCTTGTGGTTTTCAACCATCTCAAACTCTTTGCTCCTTTTTAAATAATAAATATTTTGTAATACCTTTCTTTACTAGCCTCAAATTAAAATCATAGATCATGTAGTATAATCATGGGGAGACTTTGCCAGAGAGGGGATGTGTGTGTGTGTATGTGTGTGTGTGTGATGGATTGCAATTGACTTTTCTTTCTTTCTAAAAATGAAAAATTACCCTTATTTCCAACTTGATGCAGTCCAGTAAACTAGGCCAGTACTGTCCTAGAATAAACCAATATGAACTTGCTGATAATTTCACTGTTATTGACATATGAAAACATCTAGTTCAGTTGTTCAATCTAAGGTTAAAAAGCTGATGTTGGAGCATTTGAGATCTTTCTTCCCAGCATAAGTTTTCAGTTTGGCTCAAATAAACTCATAAAATAACATAAAAAACAGATGTTAACAGAAATGGAGGGACACTTTTCCAATTTGAAATCTCTATATAGCTCTAAAGGAAAACTTTTAAAATATATACATATATACATATACATATACATATAATAAAAGTTCATTATTAGGGAATTACATATGTGTGTGTGTAAGTCACATACACACACACATATTATTGATTTTAGAGAGGAAGGGAGAGGGAGAGAGATAGAAACATAAATGATGAGAGAGAATCATTGATCGGCTGCCTCCTACACGACCCCCAGTGAGGATTGAGCCCACAACCCAGGCATATGCCCTGACGGAATTGAACCATGATCTCCAGGTTCACAGGTCAATGCAAAACCACTGAGCCACACCAGCCAGGCTCTAAAGGAAAACTTTTAAAAATAATCTCTTTATAAGAATAGTTTTATATCTATAGAAAAGTTGCAAAGGTGGTACAAAAATTGCCCAAGTGCCCTTTACCCTGATTCTCCTACTGTTAACATCTTACCTTACTATATAGTAGGTAGTGTCACAACCAGGAAGCCAACATTGATACATCACGCTTAACTAAACCCCACACTTTATTTGGATTTTACTAGTTTTTCCCTAACAGCCTTTCTTCATACAGAGAATTTTTATAATTGATGCAATGTCCTCAGTAAAAGAAAGATTTTTTAAATGACTTTTAAATGGTAATGCCTTAGCATGGCTATGTACTAAGGCATACTGAAGTATTCATGGATTTGCACTATATGTGAATAACCCTGAATCCAACAGCAAAAACTGCATATTGACCTAAGGGGTTTGTGTTGTCAACTGGAGTCGAAAAATGGTATTGCCATTGTCTTAGTTCATGTTGCTATAACAATACCATAAACCAGGTAGCTTATAAACAACAGAAATTTCTCATACTTCTGGAATCTAAAAGTCCCAAGATCAAGATGTCTGGTTCATAGATGGTGCCTTCTCACTGTGTCCTCACATGGTGGAAAGGGTGAGGATCTCCGTGGGCCTCCTTTATAAAGACACTAGTCCAGTGCATGAGGGTTCCACCTTCATGAACTACTCACCTCCCAAAAGCCCCACCTACTATCATTGCATTGAAGGTTAGGTTTCAGCATATTGACTTGGAGAGGGAACAAACATTCAGTCCATAGCACCAAAGGTGACATGATTTCTCAAAACGGTGAACACCTCTTAGGAAAATTCCAAATGAAAAAGAAGTCTTACTTTGATTTACAGAGTTGATCCCAGTAGTTGGTGCCTTGGAAATTAAAATTGTACAAAAAGGACTTTGCAAAAATATGTGCAATGGAGTTAGTTTCTAGGTTCTTCAGTGTAGATTTTTCATTTATTTGAATTCCAGCAAGAAATATAAGATGTGCAGAATAAGGGACAATTTTTGTGGTCCTGACATGTGCAATAAAATAACCCCCAGAGAAGCCCCTAATTATTGCAAGAACCAAAAATGTAGCTACTCATTTCTAAAATACTACATCCTGGTGCTTCCATGTTTTACTTAAAAACAAACAGGGGAATAGGATATGAATCTGTTCAGATAAATAAATAAGTCCTGACATACTAATATAACCATTTATATCCTCAGTTTAATCTAAGGAAATTAAATCTTTCAGAATAACCTAAATTTTCTTTCTTAGATACTTATAGAGCCTATTTTCACAGCAATCAGATTCCTGAAATACTTATTTTCCATCAATGTCCATTCTATAACTGATGTTTTATTTAATTATGATATATCAAAAATACTCATAAAAGTATTTTTATGAGTAATTTAGGAAACTGAATTTTTACATGGAATTCCAAAGGACTCACAGAAACCTAGAAGCCCAGAGCATGATGGATTCCAAGTAAAGAACTCCTGCGTTTATAGCAGCTTCCTCCTTATTTGGATGTAATTAACAGCTAATGATCTCACAAGGAAGTAATTTGGTATCCTAATCGCATTTATTAAAATAATAGTGATCCTCAAATAGGATTTTCAACGCTGTTGATGCATGTCCTTGTTTTCAAACACAGAGCTCTTATAACCTTAATATCATATGCTTACCACATATTCCTAGCATAGTTCTCCACAACTCTATTTTCATGATCTATATTATTTTTGATTCTTTGAGATGGCCACATTACTACTAGAAAATATATCTTTATACTATGTCATCTTAGAGCTGTTTGACTTGTGACTAAAATATTTTATTTGTTTGTTTGTTTGTTTGTTTGTTTATTCCATTAGTTCTGTGTCTCGTGAAATAGATATATTCAAGTCTTAGAGTTTGCCTTACCTCATTCATGAACACAAAATGTATCACACAGATGTTGGTACAATCTCTTGCTTGGTCATCTCACGAGACTATCTTTGACAAATCTCTTATTTGTCTATTAATCCTTTCAAATGTCCTATAACATTTTAAGAACTTTTAAGATAATCATATTTGGAATCAGTAATCACTACTTTTGTCTTAAAAGTGTAGGCACAGATCCATGTATTTGCAGTAAGAATTTCAAAACCTTTTGTACTGACCTGACCTGAATATTAGTGAGGGAGTTTTATAGCTTTAATGTTCAGTAAAACACTTCTGACTTATCTAAGACACATATTGCGAATTAAAAAATGTGCCACATATATTTAGTAGATTGGATTTGAGCTGTGGCAGCTCATTGTTTGAGTTCTCCACTGTGGCAGTTTGCAAGTTTGATGACCAGCCGAGTTCATTGGAGCTTGTCACAGGGATATTTAAGTGTGTCGGCAGGAACATCCAGTTTCAAACATGTAGATGTACTAGTTCCATCTGTCTGCCATCTCATCATTCAGGAGATGAGTTTCACTCCTGTCTTCCTGTGTTTACACGGCGGGGGAGGTAATTTTGAAGATAGCAATCAAGAGGTGGTATCTCTAGTGTCTGTTCCTGTTTCTCAGCTTTATTGTGTCTTGGGCTCTCAGTAATCAATGGCCTTTTGAACTTACGAAGACAAGAGCAGCCATGCTTCCTACAGGCTCCCTTGTGATGCCCATGATGGCTTGTGAGTTAAAAGTATTAATCATTTTTGAACTGAGAGATATTTTAAAGCAACACCTCAGAATCACAAAGCCTTATTAATTAAAAATAAAAGGGATGGAAGGGCAGAAAAACCTCAAATAATGAGATTTTTAAATAAACTTAATTTGGTTGAAAGACTAATAGGCATCTTGTCTGCTTTATGTGTATTTAGTTAGACACGGTTGTAAGTAGACGAATCCTGTATGAGTCTGGAAGGCACAGTAGTGTTACAAGATCACTAGATTAAAAATCGTCCATGTAAAAAAAAAAATCGTCCATGTGTTTGCGGATCTGGTTCCGTGACTTTGGCAAGTTATTTGATCTCCTTGAGTGTCTCATTTTTCTTATTCATAAAATGAGGACAACAATACTCATACCTACTTCCCTAGGGTGCTGGTGAGATTAAATGATGTGTGAAAAGGTAATTGGGAAAGCATAAAGTGCCATACATATTTGAAGTATTCTTGTAACTGTGCTTCTATATAATTCAGAGCTTTTGGGGTCAATAAGTAGCACACAAGTCATCATTTAAGAGGGGGGAAAGGGAGTTGCCATGAAGAAAAGTACAGTCACTTAGGGTTAAAGAGAATTCACAAATGCTCACCCTCAGTGAATTTGGGGTGAGGATCTGTGGAAGGTGATTGGAGACCATTGGGTTTCTGTCTGGTTTTGCTCTGTTTTAATGATTATTGCCTTCTTAGAAGTTTGATTCCTGAAGCTGGAGTAGAATGGGCAGTTAGAGTATTGGGAGTCGTAGAAGATTAGCTGAAGAGAAATGTGCACATGTTATCTTCAGCATGAGCACCAAGGAATAGATGCTTGGAAGAAGCCTAGAACAAGCTTGGTCGGACCAGCCAAGACCATCCTGGTCAGGCAACCTGGGCAGGCTCAGAAGTATAATAGCAGCCAGGATGTGCATAGTGCTTTCCATGTGCCAAGCACTATGTATACTCAGTGCCTTACACCCGTTAGTTAATTTTGTCCTTACAATATTCTCTGAAGTAGATTTCCCAATCTGCTTCTATTATTATGCCATTACACTATTATTTTCCCCATTTCCAAGTGGAAAAAACTGAGACTTAGAAGAGTTAAATGATTCACCGAGGATCTGACCGTTCAGGTTCTACACCCTATTGCCTATAACGAACCATTCCCTGTGATCTCAACTCATGCACTGGAGATGCTAGGTTATGCCTGAATTTGGTATCTCCACTATGTATTCCGTTGGAAGAACTTTTTCTTCTACATTTCTTAAATGGCACTCCCTCCAAATCAGTCTCATGTAAGCTTGTATGGAATAAATGAGTTTATCTAATTCCACATATCCCTCTTTGCAAGTTGACCTCTTAGGTTTCAGCCCTGATAATACAGTGAACATCTATCAACAACCTTGTATTCTTTGCTCCCTACACCCAACCTATAGTTTCCAACATCAGTGTTAGAAGTGATTTCTTTCAGGATCTCATTTTTGTTAGTTTAGTTAGTTGTGTGTTCATTTGTTTACATATAATACATATTCACATATGTACATAGAATAAATGCCAAAGTCACAAACCAAATGTGATGATCTTTGCATTATTTATTTCTGCTTGGAGACAAGCTATTACTTACTGTATTTTTTCTGTGTTTCTTTTTAAATAATTAGAAAATGTTTTTGGTTTTTTTGGTTTTTTAAATATAGTTTATTGATTTTTTTACAGAGAGGAAGGGAGAGAGATAGAGAGTTAGAAACATCGATGAGAGAGAAACATCGATCAGCTGCCTCCTGCACATCTCCTGGGGATGTGCCCGCAACCCAGGTACATGCCCTTGACCGGAATCAAACCCGGGACCTTTCAGTCCACAGGCCGACGCTCTATCCACTGAGCCAAACCGGTTTCGGCTAGAACATGTTTTTATAAGAGAAATGTTTAGTTACCTTAGAGACAAAGTTATTGATTATCTCTTGTGTCTGATATACTAGGTATGGCAAGATGAGGTTGAAAAGGGCAGGGGGAGATAGTATCTTGAATGTTTAGAGTTTAGTTGGAGGACATGAGATGCAACTTTTAAAAAATTAACAATATTATTAAATGATGCAAATACTTAAGTATTGAAAAAAGACAGATGGGAACACCTACAATACTTCCATAATAAAGATAAATTTTTTAAAAAAGGAAGAAAAAAGACAGAACAGTGAGATGATGTTAGGTCGGAGGCTAAGAGGTCAGGTCAAGCATGATAATAGGAGAAAGTCTCTGAGAGCTGTTTAAGTTTGGGTCTTCATGCAGAAACATTCCCACGGCTTCACTTATTTCACAAATACTTACTGACCAACAACTTTCTGGGCATGTGCTGGATTCTGGAGATAGAGTGGTGTATAAGGTATGCATGTGAGTTTGAATAGTACTTGTATTAGTTTATATCTAAAAAGAAGCAGTTTCAATATAAGAATTAGTGGTCAGGAAGGTATAGCCAGTTTGGGAGTAAGCCTGTGAATTTAAGATGTAGTTTTCAAGATTCCTGCAAATTATGTGTTGTTTCATATGTCTTTAAAATGATGTGGTAATACTGAGCTGTTGAACTATGGGCTGTTGTGAGGATTAATAAGAAAGTTAACAGTATGGTTCAGGTTCTCTCTATTACTATTATTCCAGTGATTTCTAGGTATACGTGAAGTTGAAAGATGACCTTTAACTCTCTTATTTATGGCAAAGCCTAAGAGACTGTAGCACTTTCTTTTTTTAATACCTTGTTTTATAAACGTCTCCATCATCCCAGGTTTAGGGGTTGATTAAACAGGTCAGGATATGGAATGACCACTAAGCAATCATAGGGGATCACCCAGACAGCCAAGGTCGGTTCTTCTGAGGCCTGTTTATTTTCCTAAACACAGTACACTTACTGATTTTAACAAATGCCTTTTCTTTGAGTTGGGGTTTGCTATCATGAAAATAACACTTTAGGTGTAACCACTAATAGCAAATGGTCTCTTAATTAGAAAAATCCCATAGGACTTTGGTCTTTATTATTAATTTTTTAAGCATATATTTTTTAAAATATTTTTATTGATTTCAGAGAGGAAGGGAGAGGGAGAGATAGAAGCATCAACAATGAGAGAGAATCATTGATCAGCTGCCTCCTGCATGCCCCCTACTGATGATTGAGTCTACAGCCCGGTCATGTGCCCTTGACCGAAATCAAACATGGGACTCTTCAGTCTGCAGGCCAACACTCTATCCACTGAAGCAAACCAGCTAGATATTACAAAAACTCACATAAGTTTTGGAGCTTTAGTTTATATAATTTTGCTCCAGCTCTCACTGCGTTGTATAAATTGAGAAGTTACTCTTTTTTTTTAATTGATTGATTTGAGAGAGAAAGAGAAGCATTGATTTGCTGTTCCACGTATTAATGCATTCATTGGTTGCTACTTGTATGTACCCTGACCTGAGATTAAACCTGCAACCTTGGTGTATCAGGATGATGCTCTAACCCTGAGCTACTCAACCAGGGCAAGAAGTTACTACCTACAGCACCAAGTCATCTATATATATAAAAGCTTAATAAGCAAAGTGTCCCCTCTGGAGTTCTACCAACCAGGAGTTCGATTGCTTGCTATGACATGCGTTGACCACCAGGGGGTCGGTGTGGAATGAAGGAAGGCCCTGGCCAGCAGCAGGGGAAGGAAGACCCCAGCCATCAGCCACTAGGGACTCTACCTGTGCACGAATTTCATGCACTGGGCCTCTAGTCTATTATAAAAGCCTGTAATGGAATGTATTTTAGGCATCTTATTGTATGTTTATAAAGATAATAAAAAAAATCTCATAGTTTTAAACAACCTTTTTTTTTCCTCAAGTACCTCTAACCAAATAGGAATCTAAGTTTACATTGTTTTTCTACGCTTTTATTGTCAAAATATTTCCTGTAGCAGTAATGCCTTAAACTTTTGGAAGTGTCACATGCAAAAATCATTTGTTAATTAGATGATTTTGTGTGTATTTTACAATACTCTGCTTTATCTGGGAAGTATATTAGCGTCAGCAGTTACTATGGCTCATAAGTTAATATATTCAACACCTTCAAGTTGTTCATGTTGAAAACTATATAAAGTACTTTTTAGGGTGCTTTGGAACCCACAGTTTACAAGTGGGAATGGTATTTGCTAGGTCCTCCACAATGAATAATAACTCAGCAGCCACGCTGTTTTGCAAGCCCAGCCCCCATCAGGCTGCTGGATCCTAAGACTTGCCTGCCGTTTCTGTGTGTACACAGACTGTGTGGATGCCTTTCTCTTTAAGATTTAGTTGTTTGCTAGAAATTGAGCTTTTGAATTTTGTCGGGTCTTTGTACTCCTCATTTGAAAAATATTTAAATGATATTGCCCAAAGGGCACACAGAGAAACAGCGTGACTGACTTTCGGGAAATTAGTAAGCAGCAGAGTTATTTTTAGTTTTTACTCTTTGCAAACATTTCCTTTTGTTCTTTAGAAGACATTGTTGATCTGTTCATTCATTTGCTGTGCTCTCTCCCCCACTGCAAGATGGCTTTAGATAGAATAAGCCTTCTCTTCTCCACTCTGCATGACATAACTGTGTTAATTCTTACTTTATTCAATTTTAACTCATGACTTATTCATTTGCTCATGTTTTCCTAGGCTCTGAAACACCATCCCCACCACCAACACACACATGCATTTTGTTGTTATTTAGGGTTGATTTCCCCTCATCTCCAAATATTGACTGAAAAATATGCACACTGGCAGCATGTACAAAATGTATATTTTATTAAAAATTGTCTAGTGGTAGCTGATAGTGTGAGTTTGCATTTATTTGCTGTTAGTACTTATTTTAAAACTATAATCTTAAGAAAAGTATGCAGTTCAGATTACAGATTACCAGTCCAGAATAGGTGGTTACAAAGGCTGGCATGTGCACGTCAGCCTCATGTTTGGTCTTTGAAAAATCTTCCAGCACATAGAGGAAGTCAGGTTTCTACGGAAGTGCGCTGAGACCACACTTACTCTTCACATAAAGGCAAATGTGATATGATTTTTCTACTTCAGATCCCTTTCAAGAACACTTAGTCATTTTGTAACATTATAGCTTAACCTGTTATTTTTCCCATTTTTTTCCTATAAGATGGGGGGAGGCATTAGAGCATTTGTGGTTAAAATTGCGGGTTCTGGAGTTAGACCACATGGTTTCAAATCCTAGTTCTACTGTTAATCGCGGTATGCCTCAATTTCCTTATCTCAGACATTGCGATTACAGTATTTACTTCATACAATTGTTTTGGAATTTAAATCAGATACTACATGAAAAGGACCTAGCATAATGCCTGACATAGTGAAGTCTCAGTAGATGTTGACTATTATAATTACTGTATATGTTTGTTTTATCTAAATGTAGGATCAGTTTTTTTAGAAGATTATATGTGAAAAAGAGGCAAAATACTCAGTTATCTGGAACCCTTTCTCTGCAAGAGTATTTTATTGGGATGTCCTCTAACACAGGTGGCCTATTCCAGCAACCCAGCGATTTTAGTCTCCTTTGGCCCTTTAGGATTTGCAGCTCTTCATATCTAGGATCAGCACAATTAGAGTGGGAAGTCAAGCAAAACATTTTTTGCATAAAGGGAGGAAGGCAGAATGTGAGTTGGCGTTGACATCTGTGCTTCTGCCCTGGGCCAAAAGCAGAATGGTTATTGCTGCTGATTCGGCATCCCATCTGCTCCCTTCTCAGTGGTTAAGCCGCTCTTCCTTTCCCTTCCCTGTAGAGCCGTGGGGATGATGAAGTCAGGGAGTGAAGACTGGGATCTAAAGCTTGTGAAGAGGGAAGCCTATCAGATAGAGTTGCAGGGAAAGACAACAGAAGGATAACCCCAGTGACCCAGCTGGGAAAATGCTAAAACTCCGCTGCCAGTGGCAATTTTACACAAGTTCTTTGGATGGTGTGAAGGTTAAAACCAGCCTGTTCTAGTCAAGCTCCAGCTCTCTGCTCAGGAACTTTTCTGACATCCAATTCAACAATTTACTAAACTTTCCCTAAAACAACAACAGAAACCTTTATTTTAACTCTTAGCCAGAGCTTAGAAGTACTTTCTTTTTACAAGGTGTCAATGTAAGAAACACCCCAACCTGGAGAGAATTTTTATGAGTTCATTTGAGCCAAACTGAAGACATGCCAGAAAGCAAGGTCTCAAATGCTGCCTGCGAATGACAGTTCTGAAGTTCTTATGTTTGGGATTGAGGGAAGTAAGGGAGATTACCTGAGGGTGGGAAATCTCTATGATTGGATTACAGGGTGGTTAAAAATTGGGAGCTCTCTTGGTGGTGGTTTTCAGAGAGGTCTGAAAAAGAGGCATTTCAAATGTGCATTAACCTAGATCAGTGATGGCGAACCGGTGACACGCGAACTCATTTTTTTGGTTGATTTTTCTTTGTTAAATGGCATTTAAATATATAAAATAAATATGAAAAATATAAGTCTTTGTTTTACTATGGTTGCAAATATCAAAAAATTTCTATATGTGACACGGCACCAGAGTTAAGTTAGGGTTTTTCAAAATGCTGACACGCCGAGCTCAAAAGGTTCAAGGTTCACCATCACTGACCTAGATACACAAAAACAATGGACAGGGCTTGCTTAAGGCAAAGAGAACCTTTTACTAGGGAAGTTAAAGGCCTGGGGCATGGCTACCCACCTTGACCTGCCCAGTTAGGAATCACTCTGTGAGGTTACGTTAGGTCACTGATTTATTATAGCACCCCTTTTTTATTCACAGAAGAGTGCTTTAACTTCTGAATATATTCTTTGTTTCTCCTTTCTTTAGCCGCATTTATCTCACCCCTCTTGCCAACTAATAGCCTAACTCCCACTGAAGTGACATCTCATTTTATTTTTTAAATTTGTTTTAAAAGTTTTTTATTGCCCCGCCAGTGTGGCTCAGTGGTTGAGCATCGACCTATGAACCAGGAGGTCATGGTTTGATTCCCAGTCAGGGCACATGTCTGGGTTTCGAGCTCAATCCCCAGTGAGGGGGCGTGCAGAAGGCAGCTGATCAATGACTCTCTTTCATCATTGATGTTTCTGTCCCTCTCTCCCTCTCCCTTCCTCCCTGAAATCAATAAAAAGCAATAAAAATGCCTGGCCAGGGCAATGGCTGGCTTCTCATTTTACAGTAACATCTTCTACCTAATCTGAGAGGTACTACTCAGACTTTCTATAAACATGGTTTTCTTAGACACACTCACTTAAAGTTTAGAACATAAAACATCACACATACACAAAGGGTATCTGTCTGTAGTGTTGTAATTTAACTCTTTAATTGATTTTGATTAAAACCTGAGTAGTTAAGTAGTAGAGAAGAATCAGTTTAGAAATCAGTAGAAAAATCCTGATTTTTTTTTCCAGTTATGATTTCTGGATAATTGTTCCATGTTTGTTTATGATTCAAAAGAATAAAACATTATTTTAATATAGAGTATTAGTGGTTATTTTTTATGCTGCTTGGCTGCTGTGTTTTATTTTCATTTAATTTTAAGGTTTTCTAAACCTTCATTTAAAGGGGCAGTTGAGCCAAAACTGGTTTGGCTCAGTGGATAGAGTGTCAGCCTGCGGACTGAAGGGTCCCAGGTTCGATTCCGGTCAAGGGCATGTACCTGGGTTGTGGGCACATCCCCAGTGGGAGATATGTAGGAGGCAGCTGATCAATGTTTCTCTCTCATTGATGTTTCTGTCTATCTCTCTCCCTTCTTCTCTGTAAAAAATCAATAAAATATATTAAAAAATAAAGGGGCTGTTGACTCTGATTCTGACAAGTTTTAGAGAATTTTCTTTATATGTAATTCATCACCTATTTGTTTTTCATCCCTTGTTCTTGTTGTTTTAAAAAAAGACCTCTATGTTTCCTTTCTAGACTGATTTTGCACGGTTTAGTGGAACAAATGTGGAAACTGACTTTGTAGAAGTGCCATCACAAATGCTTGAAAATTGGGTGTGGGACATTGATTCCCTCCGGAGACTGTCAAAGCATTATCAAGATGGGAGACCTATTATGGATGATCTGCTTGAAAATCTTGTTGCTTCTAGACTGGTCAACACAGGTATGACTTGTAATTTTAGAAAGGGAAAATAAATTAGAATTGCTTAATAGGGGATTGCTGGCATCTCCTATAGAACTGTTTCCCCTTTAATAATGACAGTACCTCCAGAGCACTAATGTGGGAAGACCACTTAATACACAGCAATACTGAGCCCTGGGATTATGTCCAAGAAAAAAAATACATCTACTTTTCCATCTTAAATGAGATGTTTGCTTCCATTTTGTAATGAGTACTACAGGAGTCACTTTTGAAATCTATGATCTTGTGCTATTAGATCACACAGTTCTCTTCTGCAAAACATGCCCAAACATTCTTATGTTATTAGGTCTTCTGACCCTGCGCCAGATTGTTTTGAGCAAAGTTGATCAGTCTCTCCACACCAACACATCGCTGGATGCTGCAAGCGAATATGCCAAATGCTGCACAGAAATTTTAGGTGTTGCGGCTACTCCAGGTACGGAAGTTCTGTTACGACTTGAGTTCGGTTTTCCTGTGTCGCACAGGATGTGCTCCTCACGCTGCCAGGGAAGAAGGGGTTTGTCAGGCACATTACCTCATGCATTTTGTTTCTGATTCCTGTCATCAGACCATGACTTTCGGACTTTCATATTATGAGTTGTCCTCTCCAAATGTGCTTGAAGGAAAGGTGGTTCCAGCTTTTGCAGCATTTTAGTGTAATCAGGCGTGAGCAATTGGCCTCCACCCCAGAGCGCAGAAAGCCATTCACATTTGGCAGCACCCACCCGGCTCCTCCCTCCCTGTGTGCACCAGGACTTCCCAATGATTTCAGGAGGAAGCTGGGGGGGTGGGGAGTGGGGGCAGTTTTAGAGAGAAGCACGACTTCTGCGTTGTTTCTGACTCTGAGATCAGCTGGACTTAGATCTCTGACCTAATACTTAGATGATTCATGTGGGTGGGTGGATAGCTGCACACACATATGTGTTTACACTTATATTATGTATATTTAAAGCTAACATGTAGTTCTACTTATATGTAGTTGGTAAGGAGACTTTTTTCCACCAATAAGTTGTTATTTAAATGAATCAGTCATAGTTGTAGAGATGATAAAGTTCAGAATAGTCAGTAGAGTCTAAGCTCCTCACTTCCTTCTGTGACCTGTTTATAGTTGACCCTACAGCAGCTTTGTGCCTGAGGCCACTTCGACAAAATCCTTTCAAATGTATCCCTAGAGGTAAATGGAGTTGTTAAAAACCTTTTTATACAGGAAAAAAAAAAAACCTTTTTAGCTTTTCAAGTAAAGAGTTCATTTTCCATAATTATGAATCTAATAAGTGCCGTTCTGACACATTTTAAATATAAAGATGTGACAAAGAATAGGCTTAATATTAGAGTATTTGTAAAACACATGTGTGTCTAAGGGAGAAGAAAGGACTGAGGGATTCTGAAACACTGAGCTATCTGATGGGTGTGGACAAAGCCTCTGAAACTATTGTTAAGCATTCCAGAGCTTAGGGCCGAAACCAGCTCCTAGGTTGAGCCATCCCTGGAGGGAAGTTTGTAAACATCTTGACCAAGGGCACAAGGAAACCTAGGTTGTATTGGAGGTGAAATCCTATCTCTCCTCCCCCAGCAGGGCTCCCTAGGAAACCTTAGCTAGCTGATAACCTGACCTGGTAATTAACATTTACCATCACATTGATTGAAATGTATCTTTCCTTAAAGGCACAAACATGCCAGCTACTTTTGGACATTTAGCAGGGGGATATGATGGCCAATATTATGGATATCTTTGGAGTGAAGTATTTTCCATGGATATGTTTTACAGCTGTTTTAAAAAAGAAGGAATAATGAACCCAGAGGTATTGTATTCTTTTCTCTTTTTGTTAATTTTAGTTGCTTTCTCCCCTTTAACTCCTAGTGTAAAATACGAATTACACCTAGATTTTAGAGTAAGAGATTTGATAACAGCTTTTAACTTAAAGTCTTGCATCTTCTTAAATCATCACACTTCAAGTTGCAGCACACAAGTGATTAACTCTAATTCTCTATGTTTAAAAAAAAAAAAAGCCTACTGCATTTTCTTGCTTATTAACATTCCAATATATTGCATAATTAAAATTGAAAGCTTTGTTTGTGCATTTGCACATTTATAGCTGCTAGTTTTGACATGTGCCACACAGTGCTTTAGCTTTACGGGTGATTGGGAAAGAAAACCAAACTCCTTCCTCATATAAATGGTCTATTTGGGTTTTGATATTCTCTACGCACTTTCCTTATACATTTTCTGTGGGAGACACCCTTTTCCTGTGACTGGCATACCCCGCCTACTGCATAGTTTGTAACCTGAATGCCTTTAAGTAATTTAAGCTGCTTCATTAACCTGAGCTGTTCCTTTCCGTGTACAGCGAGTTGACTGCCAGGTGGCTGCCAGCCAAACCTTCCTGAGTTACAGTCCCCCAGTCTCCAGTCTTGCAGAAGAGTCAGCTGTCAGATTTTCTCTAGGGCTAATGCATTTTCCACTGTGTTTTTTTATTTTTGTCATTCTGTTTGATCCAGAAATTAGAAGAACAAATTACCAACATCAGACTCTCTGTGCCTATTTCAACTAGCTGATTTGTTCCTCAAACTTTATGTTTCTGGGTTGCATAGTGCCTTACATGTTCACACTGAATGCATTGATGTAATTTAGATTACTATCCCTCCCACCCCCCACCCCCCCATCACCACCACCACCACCATCACAAAAAATAATGATGATAATAATAAAACCCACCTCCTGTGTACCTACATTCTATACCAGCCATGGGCAAACTACGGCCCGCGGGCCGTATCCGGCCCATTTGAAATGAATAAAACTAAAAAAAAAAAGACCGTACCCTTTTATGTAATGATGTTCACTTTGAATTTATATTAGTTCACACAAACACTCCATCCATGCTTTTGTTCCGGCCCTCCGGTCCAGTTTAAGAATCCATTGTGGCCCTCGAGTCAAAAAGTTTGCCCACCCCTGTTCTATACACTAGCCTTTCTAATCACTCTGTCTTCCACCCTCCCCTACCCAAGCTGTGAGGTCCCTTTAAGTCTCCTTCATTCCTGGGCCAACTCATTTACAATGGCAGTGGTCAACCGTGGACTGCTGTTCTCATAAATATCCTGACTTCAGCATGACCTTCAGCCAGTGCCCAGCCCTGGATTCCTCCACCGAGTCATTTAGAGATGGTGCCCTTGGGGTTCAGAGTGTTCTGGGGAAGATCGTATGACTCCATTAACATGCCCAACTACAAAGTCATGCTGTCCGACTGAACTGGACACCACTGTCACTCTGCAATCCTGCTCCACTCCCTTGTTGAGTTCTCCTGTCTCAGAAGTGATTCCTCTAATACTAAGCCTTCCTAGTTTGCCATCTTGGAAAAATTCTGGAGCTATTGCTGTTAGCTCTGATAACCTGTGTTCTTTGTTACACAGTCTAATTTCTTAGTGTAAGGAACAGTCTTTGCAAACCTCTATTTCCAGGCTTTTGCCTCCACCCACTGAATTGGAAAGTTATCCTCTCTCCAAAGTTACCAAGGATGACCCAATCGGCAACCTTTAAAGGCACTTGTCTACCTTTTTGATTTTTGTAACTTCTTGCTGCTTATTATTCCTCTCTTTGTTCACAGCCCTGAGGTTAGCAATCCTTCCTTCCCAGAACCTCCTGAGTTCCTATAGGTCTTTCCCCCTTCACAAATATATTCATTCTATTTCTTCCACCTAAAATGTATGCCTTCCTTGCCTATGCTTCTCAAAAAACATTCTTAAAGGCCCTACTCAAATGGCGTCATCTTTCTTGGCAGTTAATTTGCATATCACCCTGATTAGCCAATGGAAAGCGTAGCGAAGGTACGGTCAATTACCCTGTTTGTCTTTTATTAGATAGGATAGACTCTCTCTGTTTGCTATCTCTGTGTGTTTTCTCTCTAGTTTTTTTTTTTTTTAATATATTTTATTGATTTTTTTACAAAGAGAAAGGGAGAGGGATAGAGAGTTAGGAACATCGATGAGAGAGAAACATCGATCAGCTGCCTCCTGCACACCTCCCACTGGGGATGTGCCCACAACCACAGTACATGCCCTTGACCGGAATTGACCCTGGGACCTTTCAGTCTGCAGGCCAACTCTCTATCCACTGAGCCAAACCGGTTAGGGCTTTTCTAGTTTTTTATATTTTTCACTAGAAGCCCAGCATGCAAAATTGCGCAGCCCCGCCCACCCGCGGCCGTCTTTAGTCAGTCATTATGGCGTTAGGGCCACGGCCTTTTATGATACAGATAGTAAACAGAAAATCTTAACTGTTTAACTAGTTTGTTAAATGTTATCTAAAGTTTTTGTTTCTAGTGGAAAATGGAGAAGTCTCATTATCAGACATATCTTTTACTTCTCCAACTGGTCTCTTAAATAATTGGAAGTGCTTGAGATGAACACTTTTCCAGTCAGCTCTAAGAGCTCTTGAAGGATATCTGTAAGGTCACCAAATGTAGTTTCAAAATCCAGCAGCTAATCATAGGGTTGAAAACACGGGGCTTTTAACTAGGGCCATTTCTTTTTATAAGACAATTTCATCGTGGGAAATTTTCCTAAGAAGTCATAGATTGTGGACTCAAAGGCAATTATATTGTTAAACTAGAATTATCTCCCTCCTCTTTTGCATTCAGAGAAATTGCTAAGCTTTTTTTTTTACCATCAATGAAGAAGAAATGGCAATCAGGTATCACTGTAGAAAGGAATACCAAGAAAATCAAGATAAAGTGAAGCTATTCTATTTAATGCGTAATGCCCTAAAGAAGCAGCTAGATCTTACATCCAGTAATAGACCAGACACAGAAACATGAAGAATCTTGGTTAAACATGAAGAACAACAACCTGGCGGAGAACGTGTGCTGTGAAGCTAAATATCCCAGTGCTTTCCACATAGAGTCCTAACCCCAGTTCCTGCCGTTATGTGTTGCTAGGGGAGAACAGGAAATTTCCGCTCCCGACAGGCCTCGCCAGTGGGTTAACCTCTGCTTCAGCTCTCCTAATCTACCACCCCAAACTGATTCTTCTCACACTTCAGCCTTTTCTGAGTTAGATTTTGCCTGATTTCAAGGACAAAGGAAGGAAATAGGATTGATTTCCAGCCTGCTTTTTGAATATTTACAAGGCCAGACCTTGTAAGTCTTGAATCCCAGACAGCTAGAAGCAGTTTTTCTTCCTTTGTGCTCTTACAGCCCTCCTTTGTGTTTCTCTTAGAGCCCTAATAATCTGCCTTGTTAATTCCCTATTTCCTTATCTTACCTTGTAACCGGAACGGTTCTATTCAGCTGTGTTTTTGTCCTCTGCTTCAAACCTGTTACATTTAATTAGTACTGTTAGGAATGGGCACCTCTTGGGATCTAACCCGTAGTTCTGAGCCTATCTGCTTCCATTCCTCTATCCCCCTGACACATACTGCTACCCAGGCTATCTTTTTTCTCCTGATCTCCTCCCTCCCCTTAAATAAAGGTCTATCCTCCTAGCCTCACAAATTGAAACTTTGCTTAATGTTTCCAGAAGGCCACTTCTAGTCAAGGGCCGATTCCTGCCACTGTTCTTGTTTTTATCCCCTGACTACCAGCACCAATCTTTCACTGTCTCTCTCCTTCTTTGTTGTTGTCAGAGGTATTCTTTTCCACCCACCATCTCCCCACCTTCGGAGAAAACAAAGGGTGTACTGTTGGAAGGAGCTTGCAAACAGGCTGCAGAAGGAAGATTTCGAAGTCCACTTTGAAAGCAGGCCCGGAGCCTGTTAGGTGCCGGCTCAGCATTCCCTGCCCTGGGTGGGTGCTCTGCCGGATGCCTGTTACTCTGTAGGAAGGAGCCGACTCTGGCTGCACTCCCCAGAGTCCATCCTCACGAGCAGGAGGAAGAGAGGGAAGGAGGTTTGGAAGGCAGTGGGCGCTTGCATGTGCTGCTTTAGAGATGCCAGAGGTAGCAGGAGGCCCAATCTGTTTCCCATTTATATAGTATTCGCATTACTCGTAGATTGTGGACATCCTTCATTCAGGTAGTTTTGAATGCTCTTAAAGTATCACCTCAAATAAAAGGTACATATTCGTAGATAAAATGAGTGCCTTGTCTCTCCTACTTAATATTCTTACTGAATTACAGTTCTTACTAATAGTGGAGATGAAGTCTGTTGTGCTTTTTTTTTTTTTTTTCATGTGTAGTAAGACACAGAAGTAATTTTAAGGAAATACCAAACCAGGACTGCATTTGTTTCCCTGAAATTTACATGAGAAACTGAACAAAGGGCAGTGTCAGAGGGAAGGAAATGAAAGGGGAGGGATAGGTGACAACTAAGGCTTATTGAATACTATATGCCAGGTATTAAAGTAGGGAGTAGCCAATGTACTGAAATCATCTCCTCCGATTCCCCATAAACCAGCCGTGGGCAAACTACGGCCCGCGGGCCGGATCCGGCCCGTTCGGCTGTTCTCTCCGGCCCACTGAGCTGAAAGAGCGGAGGGTTCTCTTGCTCTCCCCTCCACTCCTTCACCAGCAGCAGTGTTAACATGGCAACGTCGGGAAACACGGCCGCAGCTCCTTCTTCTGAGTCCAGTTTAAGAACCCATTGTGGCCCTCGAGTCAAAAAGTTTGCCCACCCCTGCCATAAACTGTGTGAGGTAGGCATTTTCCCATTCTACAGGTAAGGAAACCAAGGCCCAAGGTCACATAGCTGAGGGTGAAGCCAAGAGTCAAACCTGGGCCTGACTCCAAAACTCCTGATCTGGCTTTAGAAATCACCCCTGTTAGAGAGGACTTGCCAGAAGATACACTTCCCGGATGAAAGACCAGAGAGGTGGCTGATGGTGATTCTCCTTCATGGAATAGGTACTAGGTGCTCTTACTATATGCAGATCCTCCTGAAGGATTTCTTTAGCCTGAAAAATGTTAGTGATTGTCTTAGAGCTTCTCTTCCTGCTTTCCTCACAGTTGAAGTTTCTTTACTGTCATATGCAAAGTAGAACAACTTAGTGCAAAGACTTCTTCCACCTGTGGCATGTGTCTCCCAGACCACGTTCTCTCACCCAGAGGGCCCGGTCCCTTCCAAAAATGCAAAAATTCACTTAACTCTTTCCTTCCTTCCTTCCTTCCTTCCTTCCTTCCTTCCTTCCTTCCTTCTCCTCCCCCTCCCCCTCCCCCTCCCCCTCCCCCTCCCCCTCCCCCTCCCCCTCCCCCTCCCCCTCCCCCCCCCCCCCTCCCCCTCCCCCTCCCCCTCCCCCTCCCCCTCCCCCTCCCTCCCCTCCCCCTCCCCTCCCCCTCCCCCTCCCCCTCCCCCTCCCCCCCCTCCCCCTCCTCCTCCTCCTCCTCCTCCTCCTCCTCCTCCTCCTCCTCCTCCTCCTCTTCTTCTTCTTCTTCTTCTTCTTCTTCTTCTTCTTCTTCTTCTTCTCTCTCTCTCTCTCTCTCTCTCTCTCTCTCTCTCTCTTTCTCTTTAATCTGTTACCAAGACAACTCTTAAACTCTTCTCCAAACTTCATTGCTAAGGAAATGAAACTATTAAAAGGCCATTGCTCTGTAATTCAGGAAATTGAATCAACTTGTTTGGAGCCCTGAGCAAGGAGGACTAGAGCTGCACTGAGCCCGTATTGTGAGACTAAACAGTGCCCTGCTCTGCAATGATTTGACCACGCAGAGGAGGATGAGCTGCTCTTCACAGCACCATGCAGCTCGCTCAGAGCTTTTTTTCACCACCTAAACTACAGTTCTCTGTGCACCATGAGAATGCTTTGTAAGATATTAACAGTTAGGGTAATTTCTTTTTTACTTTATTTAGATTTTCACAAAAGTTCCTATATTTGTACAATGAAATATATCTAATAAATAAAAGATTCTTAGATCATGAGCATTAAAAATTTCTGCAGGTAAATATTAAAATTATTGAGGTTGGGTAATAGTCACATGATGGTTCATGATACTGTTTTCTCTGCTGTTAGTATATATTTTAAATTTTTCTGTAATAAAAGGATTAAAATATTTTTATTAGACTGCAGATAAATCTAACTCACATTTTCTAACTTCTTCCGATACTGCTAATCCAGAGAATGTAGTCTTTCCTTGCCTCTCTTCCCCTCCCTAACTTAAAACTAGTCAAATTTAGAGACATCAGGCAATAGATGGAAGGGGAGGGGGGAGGTAAAGTATGGTTAGGCTCCAGAGCTCTGATCTGCTACTTCTTGAAATAATAAATTCTATGACAGTCACTCACATTTTAGGGTCTAGATTGATAGCCACATAGACTATTGAGCACTGGAAATGTGGCTAGTGCTGCTGAAGAACTGAATCGAGATGTGCTATAAATGTAAAAAACACACTAGATTTTGAGGACTTAAAACAAAAAACATCTCAGTAATATTTTATATTGACACTAGAGGCCTGGTGCACAAAATTCGTGCATGGGTAGGGTCCCTAGGCCTGGCCAGCGATCCGGGCCGATTGTGGCCTTTTGGCTGCTGACTGGGGCCTTCCTTCATTCTGCGCCACCTCCTGGTGGTCAGTGCACATCATAGTAAGTGATCAAAGTCCTGGTTGAACTCCCGAGGGGACCCTTTGCATATTAGCCTTTTATATATATAGATATGTGGAAATAATATTGTAGATATACTGATTTAAATAAAATATTTTTCTAAAATTAATTTCACCTATATTTTTAACTTTTTAAAATGTGATCACTGGCCTGTGTGGTTCAGTGGTTGAGCATCAATCCATGCAACAAGAGGTTGTTGATTCGATTCCTGGTCAGGGCCCAGGTCAGGGGTTGCAACTCAATCTCCAGTAGGAGGGGTACAGGAGGCAGCTGATCTGTGTTTCTATGCCTTCCTTCTCCCTCTCCCTTCCTCTCTCTCTAAAAAAATTAAAAAGATGTCATTATTAGAAAATTCAAAGGCATATATGTGCCTCACATTGTATTTCCATTAGATAGTATTGCCCTAGAGTTTATGAGAAGATAACTTTATGTGACTGATTATTTATTCCTGATTAGGGCCCAAGACTGTAAAGTTAGATGTTAGCCTGTAAATGATTAAAAAGCTGATGGTTTCTGTTTATAATCAAAAGATAACCCCAAAAGTTTTCATTTTATGGCCCCCTAGGGTACTAGTTTTGTATCTAGTTGGTAGATTTCATTTATCCATATTTTCTTTTCTTTAATGGTTTTACTAGACTTATCTCTCATGGTTGTACCAAGCAGAATCATTGTTGTAAGACAAAAGTTAGATTACTTTTGTTTCTGGAAATTGTTTTAGCTATTCTTTTTTAATTAATTTATTGTTATTATTGTCTAGCTATTCTTGTAGTCAAAAACACTCTTGGTCCTATAGATCAAATGAGATAATGGATATAAATTTAAGAGTGTTAACTCTGAGAACTATGGTTTAATGTTTCTGTTTAGAATTATGCTTCATTGAATTGTCTTGCCTTGCTTCCCTAAAAGGACAGTTAGAAGGAAGTGAAAATATTGAATAACATGGATATTGAGTTACAGTTCTTTTCTTTCACTTGATCTGCTCATGTGTTTATGTACATAAAGGCATAGGAAATGTAATATTTTATGAATTTTTAAAAAATTTTTAATTGATTTGAGAGAGAGAGAGAAATACTAGTTTGTTCTTCTATTTATTTATGCATTCATTGGTTGATTCCTGTATTTGCTCTGACTGGGGCTCAAACCCGCAAACATGGTATATCAGAATGACTCTTGAGTGAACTGAGCTACACGGCCAAGGTAGAAATGTGATACATTTTAAAACTGCAGATCTGGTTCCCAAAAACACCTTTCCAAAGGCCCTCATTTCCAGTGCTGGGCCCACAGAAATGCCTCACCCTGCACCATGGGACATGTGCTATTCCTACCCCCTCCTTGTCCGCTTGTAATAGGGGTGATTTATGAGCCCCTCATAAAAACAGAGAAGAAGCCAGTTGGCAGGAGCTGTGTCACCATTTCCAGGTACACAGAACCCTGCTTGTGGCCTTCTTGAATACTTGGCTTTGCTAACCCTTTTGAAATCACATTTGAGGGGTGGTAATAAATAGGAACCTGTTATACATTCCATCTGGCAATTTTTAAAATGTTTTATTTATTGATTCTTAAAGAGACAGAGAAAGACAAAGAGAGAGAGATGTGAATGTATTGTTCCACTTATTTATGCATTCATTGATTGCTTTCTTTTGTGTGATCGAACCCCAACCTTGGTGCATCAGGACAATGCTCTAACCAACTGAGCCACCCGGCCAGGGCCCACCTGGCTATTTTTTGTTTGTCTGCCTGTTCACATTGTCAGTTTGCTACTGAGAATCAAAGGAGACAAGACAGTAATAAATGGAAGTGTAGAAGACCAGAGGTCTGCGCTTCAGATCGCTTAGCTACCAAAATAAATAAATACCGCAGAGATGCCGCCCAGACGGAGTAGAGCTAAAAGTCCCCTTTTTTTCTCACTCCTACCCCTTTCTCTTTTGTATCTAGAGGTTTGCGAAATCATTGTGACCGTGAATTGTTAGGCATGATGTTTTATTTTATTAGGTTGGAATGAAATACAGAAACCTAATCCTGAAACCCGGGGGATCTCTGGACGGCATGGACATGCTCCAGAATTTCTTGAAACGTGAGCCAAACCAAAAAGCGTTCCTAATGAGCAGAGGCCTGCACGCTCCGTGAACTGGGCTCTCTGGGAGCGGTCCATGTCTGCAGGACAAGTCGACATCGCCGTGTGTGCTACTGGCCTGGAAACTGAAGGGAGTTTTGCAAATGAAAATGTAGATTTCTATTGACTGCCTTTTGTTTCTTGATTTGAAGAATTACACAGATGTAAATGGAATTATAAATACGGTGACCTACGGAAAGACCCATTCAAAAACAATTGTACTATAAAATTTCATAAAAATAGATTTGATTTCTTTTTTTATAAAAGTTTCATATGAATGTAATTTGATTTTTTTACTCTTGTAATCTAAATAATATAATGTAAGAGGGCTCAGAATTCTTAAATTGAATCACATACATTATATAATTTGATCCTACTTATGTCTTGCAGTTCTTTACTTGGGATTTCTGGACATAAGTGAATCACCACATTCCTCTGGTGAACATTTTCTTGGAGCCCCGCATCCACTTTGACTCTTTGTGTCACAGTCAAGTGTGACCTCTTTGCCTACATACCTCAGGGCCAGGGGAACATGCCTCAGTAATGCATTTATCTTTGTATTTAAGGCCTCGTGATTCCAACTTTCTGCCACACTTAAATTATGTTCCTCTATTTGGGTTTGTCTTTTCTGTCCAAAGTCCAGTCAGAGAATACCGAACAGTTACGAACTCTAGCCTTGTGTAGATTGCAAATTTTTGTACCTTGTTTAGACGATCTGGGGAGCTTGTATTAGAGTTCATTTTCACGTCGGGGTACAAGATTGTCAGTCTTTTGGCTCTGTAGCCAGTGAAAACACTGAAGCAAGGAATCGTTCCCCATATCACGTTTCTAGTAAGTGGTGGGGCCTCTGCCTCATTTACTGCCCACCTCACCCAAAGTGGCTGGTCCACCTGCCCCAAGTGGCTCTTTAGAGATAGAAGCTGACGCAGAAGAGGTCCGGAACCGCAGTAGAGTGGCTTCCGGACAGAGCGTCTTCGAGCAGCTCTCCCAGGTGGCAGGTGTGTGCTTACACTCAGCCACTTACTGAGGGAGGGGCCTCTTCAGGAGTCTGTTTTCAGAGACTCTTGGGATCTCTTTCAGCAAAATGGGGGCCTGAATTCCAGTTCTGTAGCAGACCAGTAAACTCTGAGCTTATTTTTCCTCTAGGAGTCTACTCAATAAGAAAAACACAACAGGGTAATAAAACTTTTTAAAGGAAAAAAGCAAACTTTGAATGTACGCTACCTAAATCTTTCAGGTGCTCCCACTGTGTGCCTGAGGTCTGACTTCACTGGCCCGCCACAAAATTAGAACCTTTTTATTGTCTAGTCAAAATGGACTTTGTGCTAAGTAAAAAAATATATATATTATGCTGCATAATAAAATTATAGACAGCAGGAGAAGTCGACAGCTTTAGAGACACAGAAGAAAACCCCGAGTTTATGAGTGCCAAGCAAATACCTTAAACATCCACATGAAATCCTACCCTCCCTTTGGAGACAATTGCCTGGCCCTTTTCACTCCCCACTCAGTCAATGTCACCACCTCTCGTCCCCAAAGCTGTTTTTTATGTTCTTAGCAACCTGTGGTACTTTTCTATATTTTTTCCCCCAGACTGTTCTGTTTTCCAGTTTCAGACAAAAACTCTCTTCAGCTTTTTCTATTGCCCAGTGTTTCTCCTTAACAATAACTTTATCATAACTCTTAACTTACTTCACGTGGAAAAACTAATACTTGGTGTGAAAAAAGCTGCACACAATAAAGTTGCATTTATTATCCACAAGAATGAGCTCACATTTCTTTCATACATGCATGTGAAAACTGAAGTGCATAGAAGAAATAAAGCTATGTTGTTCTTTTCACTTAAGGTGCACATCTAATAGTTAAAATCTGCCAAAGAACAGCAACAAAAATGCACACACAAATACGTATATATTCTCTGGCATAATTTAAAACTAAGGACTTAGTTGTTAAAGCTCTTTTGAATGTGACTATCCATCTGCTTGTTCTTTTTTTCCAGATCTGCGCATAAAGTGTCGACAAGGCACTCTGAATGGTGGGTAACCATAAAAATTGTAGTTGCACAACCTACACTTGAGGTTTGTGGACTGAGCCCACACATAAAGTCTCTCTTGCCCTAGCCAGTTGGCTCAGTGGATAGAGTGTCGGCCCAGAGTGTGGACTGAAGGGTCCTAGGTTCGATTCCAGTCAAGAGCACATACCTTGGTTGCAGGCTCAATCCCTGGCCTTGGTCAGGGCGTTTGTGGGAGACAACCAATAAATGTGACTCTCATGGACATTTCTGTTACTCTGTCTCTCCCCCTCCCTTCCTCTCTCTCTAAAAATCAATGGAAAAATATCCTCGGGCGAGGATTAACAACAACAAAAAAGATACTTGAACCCTGGCCAGTGTGGCTCAGTTAAGCATCTTCCAATGCACCAAGAGGTCGCAGGTTCAATTCCAGGTCAGGGCACATGCCCAGGTTGCGGACTCCATTCCCAATTAGGGGTGTGCTGGAGGCAGTCCATTGATGTTTCTCTCATCAGTGTTTCTCTCTAAAATCAATAAAAACATATATTTTAAAAATAGACACTTGATGTCTCTGTTGACATCTTTGTGGCTAAGATGAGGATATGCCTGGATAATCATTAGTCAGGTAAATTCCTAGCTATTGAAACCACTTAAGAGAGTTGAATAATGATTCACATTAAAAGTTTTGGGAGCCGTAACTGGTTTGGCTCAGTGGATAGAGCATCGGCCTGCGGACTGAAGGGTCCCAGGTTCTATTCCGGTCAAGGGCATGTACCTTGGTTGTGGGCACATACCCAGTGGGAGGTGTGCAGGAGGCAGCTGATTGATGTTTCTCTCTCATCGATGTTTCTATCTCCCTTCCTCTCTGTAAAAAAAATCAATAAAATATATATTTTTTTTAAATTTTGGGAAATTTCTAGTTCTTTGGGTGAAGACACAAGAAATTCCATAGACAGTATTATTTATTTATTTATTTACTTTGCATCTACTTTTTCATTATTATTATTAGCTAAGGTATTACAAATAAATGTGTCCTCATCCCCCTCATTAGCCCCCAATTCCCCCCCCCCCCCCGCCCCGCACACTCATGCTCCCATCCCCCTGTTGTCCATGTCCATTGGTTTGGCTTATATACATGTATACAAGTCCTTCTGTTGATCTCTTCCCCTTACCCCCGCCCTCCCCTACTTTCCTTCTGGGGATTGATAGCCTGATCGCTGTTTCTCAGTCTTTGGGTCTGTCCCTTTTCATCAGTCTATGTTGTTCTCTATAGTCCACAAATGAGTGAGATCATGTGATATTTATCTTTCTCTGACTGGCTTATTTCACTTAGCATAATGCTCTCCATTTCCATCCACGCTGTTGCAAAAGGCAAGAGTTCCTTTTTTTTTTTTTTTACTGCAGCATAGTATTCCATTGTGTAGATGTACCACCGTTTTCTAATCCACTCATCTGCTGATGGGCACTTAGGCTGTTTCCAAATCTTAGCTATGGTGAATTGTACTGCTATGAACATAGGGGTGCATATATCCTTTCTGATTGGCGTTTCTGGTTTCTTGGGATATATTCCTAGTAGTGGGATCACTGGGTCAAATGGGAGTTCCATTTTTAGTTTTTTGAGGTAGCTCCATACTGTTCTCCACAGTGGCTGCACCAGTCTGCATTCCCACCAGCAGTGCAGAAGGGTTCCTTTTTCTCCACATCCTCTCCAACACTTGTTGTTTGTTGATTTGTTGATGATAGCCATTCTGACAGGTGTGAGATGATAACACATTGTCATTTTGATTTGCATCTCTTGTATAATTAGTGACTTTGAGCATGTTTTCATATGTCTTTCGACCTTCTGTATGTCCTCTTTCGAAAAGTGTCTATCTAGGTCCGTTGCCCATTTTTTTATTGGATTGTTTATCTTCCTTTTGTTAAGTTTCATGAGATCCCTGTAAATGTTGGAAATTAAACCCTTATCAGTGGTATCATTGTTCTCCCATGTAGTGGGTCTTCTTGTTGTTTTGTTGATGGTTTCCTTTGCTGTGCAAAAGCTTTTTATTTTGATGTAGTCCCATTTGTTTATTTTCTCTTTAGTTTCCATTGCCCTAGGAGCATTATCAGAGAAGAAATTCCTTCGGCATATGTTTGCAATTTCGCTGCCTGTGGATTCCTCTAGTATTTTTATGGTTTCCCGATAGACAGTATTATTAAATTTACAGATAACAGCAGGAATGTTTAAATATGACATTATTAAGATTTAAATTATTTTAGTGCTGAGACCAATTTGAGATGAAGTTGGACACATTCTCTTGCCAAGGTGTAAAAGGAGGGGAACCTGACTTGATAGTGGCACTCAGAAAAAGACCTGGCAGTTTCATTTGGCCAAATTCCTGTATAAGCCCGCAGTACAGCACATGCGGGCAGGGTAACAGGAGGAGAGAATGAAAACCTTATAAGATTGTATGATGGAAGGGTGTACCTAGATCAAAAGAATAAGCCCTCTGGACTCTGGTGAAGTAAGATCAATCACAGCTAGAATATCATGTTCTGTTCTAGGTGTCGGGTTTTAAGCAGACTATGGCCAAGTATTACAGTGCTTGGGAGAGTATGAACAGAAGGGTGATGACCTTGAACTTCTCAAGAGAAATACATGAGAGAATTAGGGAAGTCCCGGCTGGAGATGAATTCAGAAATGTTTTCAAATCCTTGAATGGCATGGGAGAAAGAATAGGATGATTCTGCATTGCTGCAGAAGCCAAAGCTTAGAGGAATGGTTGGAAACTGTAAGGAGGCTTCATTTCAATGTGAGGAAGCGGTTTCTAATCATTATTGTGGATTTCAGACACATTTTGCTAAAGCTAATGAGTATCCAAACAAAGCCTGTGGCTGCCGGGAGTGTTACAAAGGGGATTCCTTCTTTGAGTACACATTCGTACCAGGTCAGCTTTGAGATAAGTTTAAGGTGCAACAAATTTGTAATAATCATCAAATTTGTAATATTTCACTCAGGTGAAATATTTACATGCTGGATCTTAGAAATGGCATTTAGATGGGTGCAGCTCCCTTGTAATGCAGGGATATGGTTCAAGCATTTATTGTTTAAGCATTGCTTACTCCTCATCTGTAATCAGTGACTGCTTATCTGCAGGTTATCAGTCTTCCTGTGAGTAATCAGATAACAGGGTGGGAGGGTAAGAGTTGTATATGACCGTAATAAAGCCAAAGGCTCTACAGAAAGAAAAAAGGTTTATTTTCTTCCTTTACAGCATTTACAGTTGCCCTGTCCATTGCACCCACCACTATCTTCATCACACACTCAGAGGCAAAAACGAAACTCAGACACCCAGTTTGTGCTCTGCACCATATTGTGATTCTTTGAGTCATTGGTTCTATCCTACAGCCCTTGACTCACAGTGTATAGTTCGTAAATATTTTTAAAGAAACATACCTACTTTAAAATAACCTTTTGCTATAAGGGATCATTTTTTTCTATAATATTGCAAAATATCTCATAAGTGAATCTAAAGCTACATAGATAGGTTCTTTTTTACACTCTGTACAAGAAGAGGCCCTTGTCCTTAGTGTGCTGGAAGAGAGTGTGAGGTAGATGAAAGAAAGGTGCTTTTCGTAAAAAACAAAACAAATTTTAAAAATATATTTGTATTTTATTCTTTTTATTTATTGATTGATTTCAGAAAGAGAGAAACAGACTTGTTGTTCTACTTATTTATGCAGATCCCGCAACCTTGTAGTACCAGGATGATACTCTAACCAACTGAGCTACCTAGCCAGGGCTAAACCTAGGAATTTCTTTTTCTTTTTTAAGTATATTTTAGTGATTTTTTTTTTTTTTTTACAGAGAGGAAGAGAGAGGGATAGAGAGTTAGAAACATTGATGAGAGAGAAACATTGATCAGCTGCCTCCTGCACACTCCCCACTGGGTTTGTGCCCGCAACCAAGGTATATGCCCTTGACTGGAATCGAACCTGAGATGGGACCTTTCAGTCTGCAGGCCGATATTCTATCCATTGAGCCAAAGCAGGGGTGGGCAAACTTTTTGACTCGAGGGCCACAATGGGTTCTTAAACTGGACCGGAGGGCCGGAACAAAAGCATGGATGGAGTGTTTGTGTGAACTAATACATGTTAACACTGCTGCTGGTGAAGGAGTGGAGGGGAGAGCAAGAGAACCCTCCGCTCTTTCGGCTCCGCGGGCCGGATAGAACAGCCGAACGGGCGGGATCCAGCCCGTGGGCGATAGTTTGCCCACTGCTGGGTTAGGGCCTAGGAATTTCTTAATCTCTCTAGAAGATCTATGGTTCCCTAGAAGATGTATGAAAGGGGAGAGAGAGCAGATGTCCACAATTGCCTTGAAAGTATATTGAAATTTTTTGTACCTAGCTTTGTGCATTTCTTGTATGGAAAGAATCCCTAGTGTGCACCAGAAAATTGTAAGAACTACTGTCTTAAACAATTTGTTTTCAAACTTATGGTTTTGAATTCAATTTGAAGAATTCTTCAAATTCTTCATTTTGAAGAATTGAATACAAAGTGCCCGTGATCTTTAGGCACTGTTCTTGGTAATTAAGATACAAGAATGTCCACCGTGAATCAAGTTGCTCACAAGGGAGTGAGGGAGGCAAGTATGTTAATAATACACTGAGATAAAGTGCAGAAGAAAGGTAAGTATAAGAAGCTTTTATGTTGTTTTCTACCACACTCGACCCTTATACAGTTTAACCTTTATGCCTCAGTATTTTATGATCACATTCCACCCACCACCACAGACTTATTCCTAACCACCTGGTTGACTCCCTTTTCAGCATGTCCACAGTTGGTCGAAATGGTGTTCTTCCATGTTTGTTATATCCAGGAGTTCCTTAGACCCCGTGGTTAAAGGACTCACAAGAAATAGATGAAAATACTCACTTTAACCATTATTATTCCAAAGAATAGTTTATTAATTTTTAGAGAAAGAGGAAGGGAGGGGGAGAGAGAGAAAAACATTGATGAGAGCATAACATCTATCTGAGAGCCTAACATCAATCAGCTGGCTCCTACACGATCCCCAGTGGGTGTTGAGCCTGCAACCTGGGCATATGCCTTGACCGAGCATAAGACGACACCCACCAACTGAGCCACACTGGCAAGGGCTCACTAACCATTTTTATGCATTGTGAACAAATGGTTGTAAATTCTAGCCATTAGAGGAGTGATGTGGGACTCCTGTTGACCTGGTACGTTTAATATACCCAAAAGGCATTAGTACATCCTATAAATATAGAAAACGGGCTGTTAAGATGACCACTGAGCTATTTGGAGATGGTCCAGAATTAGTCAGGATTCTTTATTTCCTTCTCCCATCTGTGTAAATAATTTTGTGTTACTACTAATAAGAACAGAAGGGAAAGCACCCAACTCTTCAGTCCCTTATGGACTACTAGAGGCCCAGTGCTGAATTCATGCACAGGTGGGGTTCCTCAGCCTGGCTGCTGATCAGGGCTGATTGAGGCCGGCTGCCAGGGGTCGGGACCACAGGAGGTTAGCTGGCCAAGAGAGGTTGGCTGTGGGTGCGCATTGACCACCAGGGGGCAGCTCCTGTGTTGAGTGTCTACCCCCTGGTGGTTAGTGCACGTCATGGTGACCAGTTGACCGATCATTCGGTCAACTGGTCATAATGGTTGCTTAGGCTTTTATATATATAGATGTACTTTCTTTATATAGCAATGATTTAAGCAAATGAATGAAAGATGGAAAAACTTCAGAGTGCTGGGGCTCATGACAGGGCCTGGAACTGGACTTTAAACTTATATCCCATTTCCTTGTGCAGATGTACAGTAATTTATTTCATCCATCTTCTGGTGAACTTTCAGGTTGTTTTCACTCTTTGAACATTGCAAACAATGCTGCCATGATTATTTTTATAAATATGTTATTTTCCACATCTGTCAGTGTATCTGTTAAATAACTCTTTAAAATGGAATTCCTGGTTCAAAGGGTAGAAGCATTTTAAATGTTGGCAGATACTGTCAACTTAAAGCCATGTTCTTACTAGTGTTAACTACAGTTGTTTAACAGGCAGTCACTGAAGATAAATGAGGAAAATTGATGATTAGCAAACAAAGCAAAAATATCTGCATGATATCACTTATGCTTTCTCACCTCATTGGGTGATGGTTACTTCTTTCAGAAAGGAGGAGGGGTTCCAGACAGGAATTTTCTTTCTCTATCAAGGGTTGGGTAGGTCCTAAAAGGAACAAAGCAGTCATCAGTCCCTTTGTATTCAAGGGCAAAGTGGGAAACACCAAAAAATCTATTTTGTCATCCTTGTCCCAAATCAGATGCCTTCCTGTGGTCTCAAACATCTGTGTGACAAGTGGGGCTTCTGTTGTAGCTCACAATCCAGTCACTGTTCTAAACTGCACCCGGCGCACTGCGTCTCAGCCTCAGAGATAAAGTCTTCCGCCAGAGGCTGTTCCCCTCTGTTCTGTTCAGGCAGCCGCACAGCCAGTGAATTTCCAGCTGGGATCAGGCGGCAAGAGGGAAATGTCTCGCACGTCATCTGTCAAGGCCTTCTGCACCCCAGTGTGTTTTCTCCTCTCATGGGTCCCTGATTGGGAAACCTTTTCTGAAGCCATTTGGGAAGGTGACCCACCTTTACGTTTCCTTTCCTAGTTCTA
Source organism: Myotis nattereri (assembly GCF_964212035.1). Taxonomy (NCBI): domain Eukaryota; kingdom Metazoa; phylum Chordata; class Mammalia; order Chiroptera; family Vespertilionidae; genus Myotis; species Myotis nattereri. The sequence continues at coordinate 34,377,066 of NC_138079.1, forward strand.
CGTTAGTTAAGGTTAGGGAAATAGGAGTGGCTTAATGGTGACTGTAAATCGGGCGTGGGGGTGGGGATGGAGGTGGGGGGGACATCCGGCCCACAGGTCCGCAAAATCATTTGGTCTGGCCCTGCCAAGGCATTAAGGGTGAGCTAACTAAATCTTTGACCAAATAGAGCAGGCTAATTTTTAAGCTGATAATTTTATATGGCCCACAAATGATGCTATACATATCCAAATGGCCCTTGGCAAAAAAAAAAAAAAGTTCCCCACCCCTGGTCTAAATGAAGACAGAACCTCTCCATCCACAGAGCTCAATGCTTCTGTTTTATTATTTTCATGTCAGTAATTCTTTAGTAGATAAGCTTCCTGCTGTGTTCTAAGCAGCCATAGGCAGCATCTCTTTCTCTCCTGACCTCCCTTCCTTTCATCTTTCTTTTTTTTTTTAATATTTTTTTTATTGATTAAGATATTATATATGTGTACCCTCTACCCCCACCCCCACCCCCGCTCATCCCCTCACCCCCCCGTTGTCCGTGTCCATTGGTTAGTCCTATATGCTTGCATATAAGTCCTATGGTTGATCCTTCCCCCTTGCCCCCACCCTCCCCTACCTTCCCTCCAAGGCCCGACAGTCCAATCAAAGCCTCTCCGTCTCTGGATCAGTCCTTGTTCATCAGTTTATGTTGTTCATTATATTCCACAAATAAGTGAGATCTTGTTGTATTTATCCGCTTTCCAGTTCCATCGATGCTGTGGCAAATGGTAAGAGTTCCTTTTTCTTCTTCCTCTTCTTAAAGAATACCTTTCAGCATTTCATATAATGCTGGTTTGGTTGTGATGAACTCCTTTAGCTTTTTCTTATCCGTGAAGCTCTTTATCTGACCTTCCATTCTGAATGATAGCTTTGCTGGATAAAGTAATCTTGGTTGCAGGCTCTTGCTATTCATCTCTTTGAATATTTCTTGCCACTCTCTTCTGGCCTGCATGGTTTCTGTTGAGAAATCAGCTGACAGTCGGATGGGTACTCCCTTGTAGGTAACTGATTGTCTTTCTCTTGCTGCTTTTAAGATTCTCTCTTTATCTTTTGCTCTTGGCATTTTAATTATGATGTGTCTTGGTGTGGTCCTCTTTGGATTCCTTTTGTTTGGGGTTCTCTGCGCTTCTTGGACTTGTAGGTCCATTTCTTTCACCAGGTGGGGGAAGTTTTCTGTCATTATTTCTTCAAAAAGGTTTTCAATATCTTGCCCTCTCTCTCCTTCTGGTACCCCTATAATTCTGATGTTGGTACGCTTGAAGTTGTCCCAGAGGTTCCTTACACTATCTTCATACTTTTTGAATCTCTTTTCTTTTTTCTTTTTCGGTTGGGTATTTTTTGTTTCTTTGTATTTCAAATCTTTGACTTGATTCTTGGGATCCTCTTGTCTGCTGTTGGATCTCTGTAAAATATTCTTTATTTCAGTCAGTGTATGCTTAATTTCTAGTTGGTCCTTTTTCATGTCCTCCATGGTCTCACTATACTCCTTGAGGGATTCATTAAATTTATCGGCGGTTTCCATAAAATTCTTGACAAACCTTATAAACGTGGCCTTGAACTCTATATCCAGTCGTCTGTCCTCCTCCGTTTCTGACATTGTGACCTGTTTCTCTGTCTCCGCATTTTGGCTGCTTCCCTGTGTTGATAGAGTGGCCCTGCGCGCCAGGTGTCCTGTAGGGCCCAGTGGCTCAGCCTCCCCAGTTACCTGGGGTGGACACTCTTGATGCACTCTTGGTGCACTCTTGGTGCCTTGGTTGATGTAGGATCACTGGGAGGAATTGACCTCCAGGCCAATTGGCTGTGGGAAGCAGCTGTGTCTGAAGTGGGAGAATGGTCCCCCTCTGACCACTGGGTACAGTGGCTCCTGGATCTAAGGAGGTGCTAATTCAGCCCCTGCCTGAGGCCTCACAGCCGGGCCACGAAGAGGCTCAGCTGTGAAGCAATGCAAGCCGCTGCGGGGCCTTGGGCCTTCTCTTGGAAGTTCCGGGTCTGGCTGGCCAGGCTGCAGTTAGGTAATTATCAGGTTGCAAAGGGCCGGGGCATTCACATGCAAAAGCCTCTGCCGCAGCCTGGGTGGGGCGGGGTCTCAGGGAGTCAAAAGGCCGGAGAAAGAAGCAATGGCTGATTCTCTGCGCCCGGAGTCGCGCGTCTCAGTGTCCCGGTAATGGCTGCAAGCACCTCTGAGGGAAATCCGCCCTCAAGTTCGCCCGCTGCCGCCTGAGAGAGCAGCCTCTCCCCGTATGTGTCCTGGGTCCCCAGAGACTTCCCAGAACCGGAGATCAGAGCAGTCGGGAGCTTGTGATTCAAAAAGACAGCCGTGTCCTCAGGTGCCACCCCCTTTCCCCTTTCATCTTTCTTTCTTCCAAAAGACTCATCAGATGGGTGGGAAAATCTGAGCAAATCCCAGTAGGAGTGTGGCAGCGGTCTGAGTCAACCAGGCCATGGATAAAGTTCTAGGTGCTTTTTAATTTGGGAGTGGGGCTTTTCTCACAACCTCTCATTGTAAATTACAGTCAATATTCTAGTGCCTGCAGGCTAAATAAGAGGTTCAAAAGGATTATGATAAGAGTAAATTATATACAATGACTCCTAAAAGTAAATGCCTTTTTTAAAATGTCTGTACTTAGAAGATTTGGCTGCTTTTATTTTATTTTATTTTTAATATATTTTATTGATTTTAGAGAGGAAGGGAGAGAGAGATAAAAACATCAATGATGAGAGAGAATCATTGATTGGCTACCTCTTGCACGCTCCCTACTAGGTAGGGATCGAGCCCGAAACCCAGGCATGTGCCCTTGGCCAGAATTGAACCTGGGACCCTTCAGTCTGCAGGCTGACGCTCTATCCATTGAGGCAAACCAGCCAGGGCTTGGCTTCTTTTATAATTCAACCAACTTTAATATTAGCAACTTGTTCCAGGAAAGTCAGACTGCTATCTAGTTGATGGGTATCTACTGAAGTTCAGGTTCAGGAGGAAAAAAAGAAAAAAGTAGCTTAAACGTTTTTTGTTTGTCTCCTCAGTCATTACCCACAGGATTCTGAGAAGTTGTAGGAATATGCAGGCACAGACTCAAGGCTCAGCTTTCTCTCCAGCGTTGTGGAAAGGGACTGTACATCACGGGCAGAGCCCCAGCTTAAACTTTTTTGTTGTTGTTTTTTTAAATATATTTTATTGATTTTTTACAGACAGGAAGGGAGAGGGATAGAGAGTTAGAAACATCAGTGAGAGAGAAACATTGATCAGCTGCCTCCTACACACCCCCTACTGGGGATATGCCTGCAACCAAGGTACATGCCCTTGACCGGAATCGAACCCGGGACCTTTGAGTCCGCAGGCTGACACTCTATCCACTGAGCCAACCCGGTTAGGGCCCAGCTTAAACGTTTTAAGCCTAGTTTAACAGGCCAGCTAGTATCATAAAGATTGTGTGTATTTATATTCAAATCTACAAAGGCCTGATAAGTTCCTCTGTCTACCTAATGAGTTTCTCAGGAGCCTATCAGAATTTACTGGGGAGTGTTACTACCGCAGCTCACTGTTTTCTGTGGTGCCAGTAGCGAAATGTCCGCATGCCTGCTGCTGTCCTCGGGGACAGCAGCAATGAAGTCATTGCACTGGAGAATGAATCATGTGCCCAGGATATACTTCTCTCACCCTGAACACACTGACTCTCCCAGGTTAGGTCTCCGGTCAGGCCCCTGGAAGGGTTCTAGCAGCGGTGCCACATCAGGAACACTGCGGTTTGTAATATTTGAGGTGGGAATGACCAAGGCTGGTGTGCAGGCTGAAGTTCAGATTTGCCTGTCAGAAGGTGAATGCTGGGAGGTCAGTGTTAGGATGGAGAGCCAAGAACTTGGTAGCAGGAAGTGCCGCTATAAACTAGAGCAGTTTCAGGAATGTTAGGCGGGGAGGCACTATAATGTTCAAGAGAAGAAAGTGTTTTTGACTTCAAGGATATGCTTGATTAAAAAATTAATATTTTAATTCAAGGTGAATAGGGGGAAGTTTTCTTTTCAAAAATAATAGAAGAGAATATCTAACCCATTTCCAAAGCATCTTCAGGTTTTATTAACCGTCAACAATCAAAGGCATGAGTTAGAAGAAAACTCCTAAAAACTTCCTTATTACCTCTTATGTATAAAAATGTTTGTAGTCATGTTTTAATGGAACATTACCAAAAGTTGACCTTTACTGGGCATGCCAGGAAAATCTACCTGTCATCTAGAGACTCTAGAGCAGCGGTTCTCAACCTGTGGGTCGTGACCCCTTTGGGGTCGAACAACCCTTTCACAGGGGTCTCCTAAGACCATCGGAAAACACATATATAATTACATATTGTTTTGTGATTAATCACTATGCTTTAATTATGTTCAGTTTGTAACAATGAAATTGGGGGTCACCACAACATGAGGAACTGTATTAAAGGGTCGTGGCATTAGGAAGGTTGAGAACCACTGCTCTAGAGGAAGTAAGAAAAGGAGCTGTTTGAAAAACGTGACAAGTTTGTTAAATTTCTAAACAACTTAATCAATAAACAAAAGAACAAATTGTGTGGCTCAACTCTCTGGGAACCTATAACCAACATACATAACTCCCCCAACAGAGGCATCTGTCTTAGGTCTTGAAAATTATTACTTTTATCATGGTTTTTATCTTGAATATTTCTTTGTTCCCACAAAGCTCACCTTGCACCTGCACCCTCTCAATATACATTCTCATACCACAATCTTTGAATAAAGAAAATACAGTTTCAGGCTGGCTGTTTCTTTTGATACTAAGACACATAAAAGGTAAGTATGGGAAAGCGAGAGAAATTAATTTTTATTCCTTTCCCATCTGGCTTTTGCAAAGCAAACTGCAGGAGAATAGAGTATAGTCTCAATCAGCGTGCATTGTATTTCTGCCTGTCTTTCCCTCACTCTGCTCAGGATTAAATGTTCCCCTTGTCCTCAACCAAAATGGAAATATGATCTCATGTTTGTTTATTGTGTTGACTTTGTATTTCCTAGGTCAATAGGGTGTAAGTTTTGATTTACTGATGTGACTTGTTCCCACAGAAACTCTTTGGGGAGGTTGCTGGAAGCATATCCAAGTGTCGCTGAATCTCTTAGGTAGACAGTATAAAAATAGAATGGTGCTTGGAGTTGCTGAAGTGGCATCATTGAGTAGTGCCATCTCTAAGCTCCAGGTGCAAGTCCAAGGATTCTGTCAACAGGGCTGCCAAATACTAATTAAACTAAGTGGGTATCAATGCTATTCTTAAATCTTTGATCTTGGGATGTTTCCAGTAAGAAGAAAGGGGGGGATATATTCCAATTCCTATACAAAAATACAAAAATTCAGGTCACATTAAGCAAGAAATTATCAAGAAAAAAATTACTGTATCTCAACCAGTGTCTGTGTGTGTGTGTGTGTGTGTATTCTTTTCTCTCATTGTCATTTTTCTATGTAAAAAATAAAAAAACATATTTCAAAGGACAAAACAGCCTATTTAAATAAGATACATCAAGATGAAGAGATTCATAATAGCCACTACAATTTTCGATGAAAAAGGAAAATTTTCAGCATAGAAAACAGGAAAAGTTTATGAAACTGTGGAGTTTCAAATACATAGAAAACATAAGAGAAAAAATAAATTATTGTACTTCTGAAACCAACAATGCCATTTCATTTCATAGCCATCAGATTGGCAGCAATTTGTCTTTGAAGGTTGAAGATGAACACAGCCAGTAATTCCACATTAAGGTAGGCACCACCAGACACACTCTTCTGTACGTGTACCATGAGATACCTACTAGAATGTTCACAAAAGCCTTGTTCGGAATAGTGAAACAGTGAAGGAAAACAAAAGTGGATACTGCCTTGGATTATCTAAATATATAAAAGCCCAGAGACCATTATGGCGGAACAACCGGTTGCTATGACATGCATTGACCACCAGGGGGCAGACACTCAATGCAGGAGCTGCCCCCTGGTGGTCAGTGCGCTCCCACAGCGGGAGCACTGCTCAGCCAGAAGCCGGGCTCACCGCTGCCGAGCACAGTGGTGGTGGTGGGAGCCTCTCCCATCTCTGTAGCAGTGCTAATGAGTGGCAAGCCAAGTGGTAAGGAGCAAGCAGGTGGGTGGTTAGGAGCGATCCGAGGGGTCCTGGATTGTGAGAGGGCGCAGGCTGGGCTGAGGAACATCCCCCTCCCCCTGCACGAATTTTGTGCATCGGGCCTCTAGTATTTCAATAATGGGCTGTACTGCAATTAGGTACGTGAACTGAAGCTACCTATATCAATATAAATTTCATTCAAGAACAATGTTGAGCAAAAAGTGTCATTGCAAAAAGATATATTCAGGTTACCATATATATTCAAAGCAATACTATGTATTTTGGATCTATACATATTAATAAAAGTGTAAAATATCCACAGGAAAATGGACACCATATTCAGGACTGTGGAGAGGGAGACTGGAGAATGGGGTCTGGGAGAGATACTTGGGGGTCTTCAACTATAACTGCAGTCTTTTAATTTTTTTCTTTAAAAACTCAATGCAAATAGGGAAAATGTGAAAAGACTTTCTGTTTTTTTAGGGGGGGGCGTGTCAAATGATCTTTACTTGGAATTTTTTCCTGTGTAGTTCTTAACTAACTGGGCAACCCACTGCACCACTGCTATGTTCTGAGGCTGACAGGTTGGTGGCCATCAACACTGCAGCCCACAGACCGGGCAGTCCTCAACATCTCTTTATGGTTCCAGAGAGTTCTCTAGCTAAAGATCGGTGCTGCCTCAGTCAGGCAATGTTGACGATCTCATAAAAAATATTTCCCTTGAGCTCAATGGTGTGTTTGTTTGTTTTTGCCAGGTCATTGCACTTGCCGTTCTTCCTACCTAGAGCATTCTTATTCTACTACCCATATTGCTGGTGCCACACTTCCTTCTGATCTTTGCTTAAACGTCACCTTCCCAATGATGAGATCCCTGACTACCCTACTGAAAAGAGCAGCACATGCCCTACCCCCCCACCCAGGTTCTCCCAATCACTTTCCCTGTTTTTGTCCCATTATCACCATGTGACCGCCCACATATTTTCCCATATATTGTGTTTGCTTCCTATTTCCCTCTATATTTTCTCATATATTGTGTTTGCTTCCTATTTCCCTCTATTTTTTGCCTGTCTTATTCACTACCCTATCCCTGTCCCTACATCTATGTCTAACCCATAGTAGCTGCTCAATAAGTATTCGTTAAAAATGGATAAATTAACTAATAGTGACAGAAAGCAGGTCATGGTTGCCGTGAGCTGGTGAGTCCAGGGAGTTGACTGGGAAAGGATCCAAGGAACATGTCCTATATCTTGATTATGTATTTGATTACACCGGTGTATACATGTGTTAAAACTCATTGTCAATATACACTCAAATAGGTACATCATACTGTAAATAAATTATATCTCCATGAAGGGAATTTTTTAAAACTAACCATTTGCTTAAGATCTCAGCATTTGCAAAGCAGTACATGTATAATTCAAACTCAGGTGTGTCTGAGTCCAAAGTCCCTCATCTTTGTATGAGATATGCCACCTCCCTAACCTCTGCCCTACCTCTTCACCAGAAGGCTCGGTCTCACTTGTTTTCAGATGTACACATCTCTGAGACAAACAATACCTTTTCGGTTCTGTTTCTCCCACATTTTTAAGACCTTGGAAACATGAATCATATAGATGGTTAGACTGTGTGTGTCTCCCTCTGGGAGACATGGTATAGAACAAAAAATTAGAAATCCCCACAGCCTGTTTTCTAGGACAAGAGTCATTATCTCTCAGAGGCTCAGATTCCAAATCTAAAACCAGATACTTGACAGGTACTCCATGATACTTAATGGTGTGATGGTCACTTTTATTTGTCAACTTGCTAGGCTATGCAGTACCTAGTTATTCAGTCAGTGCCAAGTGTTTCTGTGAAGGTATGCTGTGGATGTGATAAACACCTGCAATCAGGTGACCTGAAGGAAAGGACATTATCCTCTATAATCTGGGTGAGCCTGATTCAATCAGTTTAAAGTTCTAAGAACAGAATTGAGGTTTCCCCAAAGAAAAAGACACTCTGCCTGTGGACTGAAGTGTCCACTCCTCCCTGAGAATTTCCAGCCTACCTTGCAGGCTCTCTCATGGCCTGCCCTGTGGATTCCGGACCTGTCTCCCTAACCCCCAAACTGCCAATTCTTTGCACTAAATCTCTCTTTTTCTCTGCATATGTGTGTCACATATATGAAAAGCATGCAGAAGTCCTGAAAAAGTGTCATTTCTTCCAACTGTTAGTGTCCTAATGGTAACTCCTGGGGCTAATTAATTCCCAGGCATTCACATTGCTAAACTGGACTTAGGGTGTCTGCAGGGCTGAGCCCTGAATGATCATGGATATGTTGCCATCTCTTCCCTCTCCCTGCCTATGATGGAGTGGGCTTATTATTGATCTCTATATCCAAACTTAAGCCCTTCCTTATCCCTCTAACCCTTGCCCCTGGTTCACCTTTCACTGAGTCCCGAGTGGTGAGTACCACCTGAATTTCCTACTTCTGTGCCCAGTCTGCTTTATTGGAACCCTAGTGATCACCATCTCTGGAATTGAAATGATTGTGTCCTTTGGACACTGCATGAATAGCTCTGCCTGTCCAGCTGGTTAGGCTTCTGCAGTCAACCCTGGCAGCCAAGCCCATCTTACCATCCTACCCTGATGGGCAGATCTCAAACCTTCCCCACCTCACCAACTCCATGCAGCCCCAGCGGAGCATCAGGCTTCCAAGTCCAATGGCACAACCTATAAAAGATGATTAGAAAACCAATTCCAGTTAACTATGAGTGGCTAAGCCACAGAGAATAGGGCTTTTCCAAAAGCAAGTAAGACCCAATTTTCCAAAACTGAGATTGGAAATATTCAGTGTGTGTGTGTACACGCTGAACTTTGTGACTGATTATTTTCAGAAATTAAATTCTTTGTCAGCTAGCTGTTTTGCTGTGTTATCCATAGTTCTTAACCATTCTGTACGTAAAGCTAATTGCAATATATGCTAAATTCTGTAAACTTACATATCCAGGGTGCTTAGCAAATACTGAGTTTTTAAGAACTACTCATTTTAGTACAATTGGTGTGGCTCAGTGGTTGAGCATTGACCTATAAACCAGGAGGTCACGTTTCAATTCCCCATAGGGGCACATGCCTGGGTTGCAGGCTCCATCCCCTGTAGGGGGTGTGCAGGAGACAGCCAATCAATGACTCTCTCTCAACATTGATGTTTCTATCTCTTTCTCTCCCTCTTCATTCCTCTCTGAAATCAATAAAAATATATTTTAAAAAATGAAAAGTTAAAAAAAAAATTCATGTTACTCATGAATTTCAACTTCCTTCACCACAAAAACCTTACATCCAAGTTTTGAACAAGAATGACTAACTTGAGATTCCTTTTCTTGCCTCACTTCTCCCCTGATGATACTTAAAGCAGTGGTTGAAAACAAACAACAAAAAAGGAGAGGTCTGCCTAAACCAGTTTGGCTCAGTGGATAGAGCGTCGGCCTGCGGACTGAAAGGTCCCAGGTTCGATTCCGGTCAAGGGCATGTACCTGGGTTGCGGGCATATCCCCAGTAGGAGATGTGCAGGAGGCAGCTGATCGATGTTTCTCTCTCATCGATGTTTCTAACTCTCTATCTCTCTCCCTTCCTCTCTGTAAAAAATCAATAAAATATTTTTTTTTTAAAAAAAGGAGAGGTCTTCATTATTTCTAAATTTAATGGTAGAGATTTCTACACCCAATCACTGTATTCTTGGCCAGATCACTTACTGCCCTTGAACTTTATTGAAAAAGGAAGGCAACTAGGCTGATATTTTTCAAAGACCCTTTTAGCTCTAAAGTCCCATCCATGAGCCTATGTGCTCTGGCCTTGAAAAATCAAAGTCGTGTTTGATATGCCCATTCACCTAAGGAAGGAGGGCGAGGCCAGGCCCTCCGAAGTGCTGGGGGCATGTGGCTCTCCTAAGCTCCACAGGCAGCTGGTAGTGGGTTAATCGGTAAAAATGTGGCCAGTGCAACATGTGAGCCCCTTGCATATCACAACACAAAGAATGCCCTTCCTTTCTCTTTCTAGAACAAAGAGGGATTTCAACTAAAGAAGAAAGGCGCTTTGGGCAGTGAAAAGGAGGAGGTGGGACAATGTTTGTTTTATTTTTCTCCTTGGTGGTGGGAGGGAAATTGTCAGAGAATGGAAGATGCCATGAGGTAGATGGCTAATTGTCCATTTACATATCCTCTTTGGAAAACTGCATATTCAAGTGTTTTTGTCCATTAAAAAAAAATAATAATGCGTCCTTGTGCAGCGGCCAGGCTAATCTTTTCTGTGTCATTCTAATTCTAGTATTATGTGCTGCCAAAGTAACAACGCTTTGTCTATTTCTTAATTGGGTTGTTTGTGGTTTTGTTGTTGAGTTGTAGATCTTTATGTATTCTGGATATTAATTGCTTATTATATATATGATTTACAAATATTTTCTCCTGAAACAATTGTTTTTAAGTTGGTGTATTTTAATTTTTTCAAGCCAGAGCACACATAATGTATGACTTAAGTGATACATGCTTATGCTATATTTTTAAAAAACATTAAAAAAACTAAAAATCACTTGGAACTGCACAGTCCAGGGGTAAAAACATTATTTTGCTATACATCCTTACAGGCTTTTTTCCTATGCATGTAGAAAACTTTTTACAACCCAGACTCTACATGCTATTTTATAATTTTCCTTTACAATAGACATATGTATAGTTGTCCCTCCATATCCAGAGGTACCACATCTGTGGATTCAACCAACTGTAGATCAAAAATATTTTGGGGGAAAAAAGTTATGTGTTGTGGACCTGTACTATGTAGTTAGGCCTATGATGGTTGCATCTGTACTGAACATGTACAGACTTTTTTTCCTGTCATTATTTCCAAAATACAGTATAACTATTTACATGACATTTACATTATATTAGGCATTATAAGTAATCTGGAGGTGACCAAGTATATGGTAGGGCATGTGTAGGTTCTATGCACACACTACGCCATTTTTTATAAATGGGACTTGAGCATTCAAGGATTTTGTATCCGAAGGAGGTCCTGGAACCAATCCCCTGGATACCAAGGGACCATTGCATATATGGCTATTCTAATTCACCACAAAATACTTCAGTGAATAGATATACCATATTGCCTGAGGAGAGGGGCTGGGGGACTCGGTGAAAAAGGTAAAGGGATTAAGAAGTACAAATTAATAGAATTTGTACAAAATAATCACAGGAATGTAAAGTACAGCATAGGGAATATAGTCAATAATCTATACTAATAAAAGGTTAATATGCTAATTAGACCAGGTCAACCAGCTATCTTCTAGACATCTGACTTCCTTCCGGACAAAGCCATGGTGGCGGGAGCCGAGGCGGAGGCAGTTGGGGGTGGTCAGGCCGGCAGGGGAGGGTAGTTGGGGGCAAGATCTGGCTGGCAGGGGATTAGGGGTGATCAGGCCAGCAGGGGAGGGCCGTTGGGGGCATTAGGCAGGCAGGCAGGTGAGTGGTTGGGGGCCAATGGTCCTGGATTATGAGAGGGATGTCTGACTGTCGGACATCTCTCGAGGAGTCCCATATTGGAGAGGGTGCAGGCTGGGCTGAGGGACACCCCTCATCCCCGTGCACGAATTTCATGCACCAAGCCTCTAGTATTGTAATAACTCTGTGTGGTGCCAGATGGATACTTGAAATGTCAGGGGGTCACATTGTAAAGTATATGATTATCTAACCACTACGCTGTATTCCTGAAACTAATATAAAATAATATTGAATATCAACTGTAATGGAAAAATAATTTTTTTAAAAAAAGTAAACAAAGGAGAGAAATAGATTGGGGAATGGGGTGGTGAGAGGGTCCATAGGAATAAATTAAGGTAACTCTAGTTTTTTTCGTTTTTAGAACTCAGGTTCTGATTAACTTAAAGGGCAATAACCCAGTTTGAAAAATAAAAGTTGACTGATTAAATTGTAAAAAAAATATAGATATGCTGTATTTAATCAGTATACTAGCAATAAAATATTTAGGTGGTTTCCAACTCCTCCTTATTATAAACAATGCTTCATGGAGGCCCTTTATGTCTTTGCATATTTGTCCAATTCGTTTACTGGGATAAATTCCCAGAAGTTGAATTTCTGGGCCAAAGGATATTCATATTTAAATTTTTTATACCCTCTGTATTGCCAATTACCTTCCAGAAAGGCTGGACCAATTCATACTCTTACTGTGTATGAGAGTGCCCATTGTCCCGCCCCCTTGCCAAGTTGGCATGCTTTCAACAATGGTAAAAATAGGTTCTTGTCTGCTTTTCTCCCATGAATCCTGCCAAAGTGCATGATGTGAAACTAAATGAGAGGAATATAAAGTTGACAGATGGGAGGTATTTTGGTCACTGTAATGTTTTATCTAAAGCACACAATTTTCCCCTCAGAGCAAATGTGATAGATAAGGTCATTTCATTTTTTACTACAAGTTCTAGGAAGTAATTTCCTAAGTGGATGGATTCCTTAGAGAGAGAATGTCTCTGAGGATGTAGAAATTATTCAAACCAAATGTGTGTTGTGTTGATAGTGGATATGCATTTTTTTCTTACATAACAGTAGGCATCTTTTTTTTTTTTTTTAAGATGTAGTGTTTTACTCTATATTCTCCAAAGTGTCCTAGCACAGCCTTTTCTGAATATAGTCACTTATTTGTCTGAAGTTCTCACAAAGGAATTTTTCCCCCAAACTTATTTTTTGTTCTTTACATTTTTAAATTTAGGTATAATTTCTATTCAGTGTGAATACGTTTTTTTCTTTAAAATCAGATTACAAATAAATGCAACTTTAAAACATATATATATATGTATATATATTTTTTTTTTAATTGATTTTGGGGAGGAAGGGAGAGGGAGAGAGAGATAGAAACATCAATGATGATAGAGAATCATTGATTGGCTGCCTTCTACACAACCCTCCCCTGGGGATCGAGCCCACAACCTGGACATGTGCCGTGACCTGGAATTGAACCGTGACCTCCTGGTTCATAGGTTGATGCTCAACCACTGAGCCATGCCTGCTGGGGTAAATGTGCATCTCTTATGTGGGAGTTACTAGGGGGTCTGGTAAGAGCATCTAGACTCAGAGGAGAGGGGAATAAAATCAGAATTCCTGAGGAAGCAGGGAGCAGAGCACCAGACAAGTGGCCCTCTTGTGTCTTGGTGCTTGGTCCCATTGTGGTAGTTCAGCTTTCATTTCTGGAGCACATGAAGGGCAAACCTTGATCATGAGCCTGGCTGAAGTTTTCCAGTGACCTTCTAGAAGACCATGCATGCCCACTGCCCGCGAGTTTGGCATGCTTGTTCTAGACCAGCGGTTCTCAACCTGTGGGTCGCCACCCCTTTGGGTGTCGAATGACCCTTTCACGGGGGTCACCTAAATACATCCTGCATATCAGATATTTACATTACGATTCATAACAGTAGCAAAATTACAGTTATGAAGTAGCAACAAAAATAATTTTATGGTTGGGGGTCACCACAACATGAGGAACTGTATTAAAGGGTCGTGGCATTAGGAAGATTGAGAACCACCGTTCTAGACCCTCTTTGGCTCTGGTCAGGATCCTAGAAGACTAAATGTACCAGTGAAAAAAATAATAATAATTAAATAAATAATAAATAAATAAAATCTAGACTGAGGTAAGGAGAAATTTTATTATATTGCAATAAGGAGTGGGGACTACCAATAAGGAGAATACTCTAGTCATAGACCGTAGATCTGCAAGCGTCTCAAAGGGCAGGCAGATGAGGAGGAGTAAAGAAGGATGGGAAGAACCAGGTGTGGTGGATTGGGATGAGTAGGTCGAATTAGGAAGCTAAGCAGGGAATGTTCCCCCTGAGGTCAGCAAGAGGTGGTGGTTAAGGAGGGGTTGTTCCTTGTTCTAAAACAGGCATACCTCGTTTCGTTACACCTCTCTATTGCATTTCACAGCTGTTGCTTTTTTTTTTTACAAATTGAAGGCAACACCCTCCACCAGCAGAAAGGTTATGACTCACTCTATTGACCTTATTACCATAGTCTGGACGTGAACCTGCAGTATCTCCAAGGTACCTCTATACTCAGAGATAGGCCAAGTTCCAGGACCAAGTGTTGGGGGGTGGAGAAGAAAAGTCTGACTGAAGTTTAACAAATTAAGTTAGAGGGTCTTTTGTTCAGCTTGGTCAGTGGAACAAAAGATTCAGCTAATTATTTAGGAGATAAGGGAAAGTTAGAGAGTTTGTGTCTGGTTGTCATAAGTAGACAAGGAATCAGCGTGTCACTTGGGTAAGATTCTTTGCAGTGAGACATTTCCTGGAACACAAAGGGTGAAGGGAAATGTGAATGGAGGCAGGAGTATGCCAGCAGCACAGGGCTCAGGTAAATTTCAACGTTGTCACCAATACCCTTTGTCACCCCATGTGGTGACAGAACGCCCCTTGTGGAGAATCCATCCACTTGGTTTGGGTGAGGTTGATCTTACCTCCCTCCTTATATGGATAGGCGTGTGGCCGGCCTTGCCCATGCCTTCCCAATTCAAATATCTTCTTCTCTGTTTACTAGTAACAGTCCAGCAAAGGGTACATGATCCAAGCAGGACCAATTTGTCCACTGAGATTTGATTACATGGATGCTGGAAAAGAGAACCCTGGCATTGTTCAAGCCCCTGGGTCCAACCATGCCCAGCTTAGTTTTACCTCTAGACTTCCCAGGTATGTTATCCCCTTTTGCTTAACAAGTTGTTGTTTTTTTCCCCAGGGCCTTGGTTGCCTTGGAATGGTTGAAGGGCCCCGACAACCTCTGATATGAAAGATTCCAGGTCCTGTTTTAATTCCAAGAGTGGGAATATTGGCTACAGACTTCAAGCTATATTTCAAGCTTGAGTAATTCCATCTGCCCATTCTGAAAATTTTTACTGCAAGAATATTCAAGATTCTCAACTTCCTTCACTAGACTTCTAAGCATCATTAAATCTCCATGATTGTTTTTTGGTAGTCAAAGGCAAGTCCTGAATTTGGGGGGGAAATCTGTTTTCCAATTCCAATTTTATTTATTTTTGTTGTTGTTATTTTGAGAGTACATTTATTAAAGCTGAGGACAATGAAATAAGGAAGGGGCTTGGACAGAAGAAGCGACAGGAGAGAGACTAGGTGGCACTGCTCTGGCTCACTGAGAAATAAGTCACCGTGAAAGAAGTGAGCCAAGCCGGGGCTGCTGTCAGCTCACTGGAGACTCAGAGAAAAGGGGCCTTGTGGACAGGTTCAGGGGGTTGGCCAGGGATGAGCTGCTCCCCTGGTGGCAAGGTTCGTGGGGTCCCTTAGGGTTAGGAGATGCGTGCCTGTGGGGACAGGGAAAGGGGCAGGAGTACTCCCAGAAGAAAGAGCAGGCGCTGGTTCCTTCCTCCTGAGGTTTAAGGGCTGGGAGTTTAGGGGAAGTCCTAGAGAAGGATCTCAATAGAATATTCATTAGCTTTTCCAGGTGTGTTCTTTCAGGGTTGTGGTCTCTACTTGTTGGTCAGCTGGACAGGGGGTCATTAGTGATTGCAGCTGGTCCTGGCATCAGCTGCCTGGTTTTGCTGCTTTTCTGGGCCTGGAGCTGAAATACAACTGAGGCCTGGGGGAAAGGCCTATCTCTAGTGAGGAAAGGCCAGGGCGTCTAAGCCGCCTGCCAGCGATATGCCTGGGGAAGAAAGACCACCCTGGGGGCAAGGTCCAGCACCAGTTTTGCCAGGGGCTGGACTCCCAGGGCTCTCCACCCGGTGACCTTCTGTATGTGGCTGTAAATGCTTGGCCAGTTTGTTCAGCTCTCTCAGTTTCCTCATTCCACTTGCCAAGGAATTTCCCTCGCTTCTTACTATCCTGCCTCAGCTAAACAGCACCGGAATGCTACCCAAGACTGGATCTCGGCTCAGCAACCTCAACTTTAACTCTGGCTAAGGGAGAATTCAGAGCTAAGACTCAAATATAAGCAAAAGATTATTTAGCCACGGAGGGTGAGGCTAAGTTGGTTGAGTGTAGTCCCATGCACTGAGGTTGGGGCATATGCCTGGTAGGAGGCATGCAGAAGGCTGCCAATTTCTCTCATCAATGTTTCTCTCTCCCTCTCCCTTCCACTCTCTCTCTCTGAAAAAAAAAAAAATCAATAAAAATGTGTGTGTATATATATATATATATCAAGAAACAAAGTTTAAAAAAAGTTTATTTAGAAAGTCATAAAGGTAGAAGAAGTGAGTCATGGAAGAAGTTAGCCAGCTGGGCTGCGTGGTGGGATCAGGAAGCAAGTTACAGATGCAAAAGAGGGGCCCTTGCAACTTGGGAGAAACAAAGCAAGGATATACGTGGCGAGGCGGTGGGGAGGAGAGGGGGAAAGGCTCAGGAGTGCTTCAGAGAGAGGGTGTGCTGGGGAAAGAAAGGGGTGGGGAATGGCAATGCTTCGCTCAAGAGCCTCCCCAATTCCAGTTTAAAAAAGAAATTCTAGTTTGTTTGGTTTTTTAAATGTGCTGCAATACCATAGATACTCAAATGGTTTTCAGGTTCTATTTGGTAAGTTATATGGGCAATGGGTTACCATAGGGATGGAAGGACTTGCTTCTGCACTATTCAGGGAGAGCGCACAGCAAGGCATCGCAGAAGAAATACAGTGTGACATTAATATGAAGCATGCAGCTTTTGTTTACAATAGACATTTTTACTTAATAAGCAGATTGTTCTGATAAACTTAAAATGTCTTAAAATGGAACAAGAAAGGGATTTTAAATGTTTTAATTATGAAGAAATAAATAGGAAGTGGCAGCTAATCTTCATAAGTAAACTTGAAAAAAAAAAGTTAATTCAACAAATATTTCTGGCATGTCTGTGAAGTGCCGGGCACTGGATACAGCAGTGAACAGCACAGACAAAATCTCTGCCCTCTTCAAGCTTCTAGAAGGAAAATGTGCCAGGAAAAGAAAAATGACAAATGTCCAATAATAAACTTGTCTGGGTCCCTAGGCCAGGAGAGTCTCTAATCTGCTCTTGTTTAGCTATTCTCCGCCTATTAGAAATTGTCGATATGAAATGCTACAGTGCCCTGACCGGGAATCAAACCTGGTTCAGAGGTCAGTGCTCAACAACTGAGCCATACCGGTTGGGTGGTTCGTGACTTCTCAAAAGAAAGATTTCAATCAAGATACAAAGGGCAGTCCTGGCTGGTGTGTTCAGTGGTCAACACGCCCGCAGAAGGGTCAAGGTCCTAGTCCCAGTCAAGACACATACCTCTGTTACAGTTTGCTCCCTAACCCTGGTCAGGAAGCAGCCAATCGTTTCTCTCTCACATTGGTATTTCTTTCTCTCTCTCTCTCTCTCTCTCTCTCTCTCTCTCTCTCTCTCTCTCTCTCTTCCCTCCCTCCCTTCCAGTCTCTGAAAAGCAATGAGGAAAAATATCTTTGGGTGAGGATTAACAAAAAGAAAAAAAAATTTTTTTAAACAAAACAAAGCAAAGCTAGCAAGAATTCATTGCCCACAGCAAAAACACACTTAGGACAGTGAAACCAGAAAGGACATAGAAGAAGCAACAGGAAAGCCTAGGCTTGGCTGCTTTGGCTGACTGAGAAGTCAGAGGAAAGGGGGCCCTGGAGACAGGTTCAGGGGGTTAGCCCGGGGATTAGTTGCCACTGCCCATTGCTCCCCTGGCTGCAGTCTCATGGGGTCCCTCAGAGGGAAGAAGGGGGGAGGGAATGGTGTGGTGAGTGCCCCAGGGGGAGAGCTCCTGATGAGGGTATTTATCTCCCTGTTGCAGGTGGGAATCTTAGGGGCGGTCTCAAGGGAGGGTCTCACAGACTATTCATCAGCTTTCCAGGTGTGCGCTTTCAGGATCATGGCCTCCACTGATTGGTCAGCTCCAGGTTAGGGAGTCATTAGTCAATGAGCTGGTCCTGCGGCAGCCATAGCTCACGTGTCTGGTTTTGCTGCTTCTCTGGGCCTGGAGCTGAAATACAACGGAAACCTAGATGCTATCCCTAGGTAAGGAAAGGTCAAGGGGCTAAGAAATGTCAGGGGGTCCAAACCACAGGAAGGAAAGGTTACCCTGGGGTCGAGGTTCTTGTTTCCCCAGGTTGCCCCTTGCTAGTCATCCAGGGCTTTCTGCCCTGGTGAGTTTCTGTACTCGGTCTATCGTCCTTGCTCTGCTCAGGTCTGTTTAACTGCCAATAACATTTTCAGGTTTTGTCTATTATAAGAAAAGCTACTATGAAAATTCTTGTACATGTTTTTTGCTGGACATATGAATTTCTTTCTCTTTGATCTATGCCAAGGAGTGGAATTGCTGGGTTATAGAGCAGACATAGCTTTAGCTTTAATCAAATTATTGATATGTCTACAAGGTTCTGAATTCCAAGGGCACAAAAAAGTATAGAGTGAAAGTCTGTCTCCCACCCCCAGTTACACAGTTCTCTTTCCCAAAGGCAACAGATGTTACCAGTTCCTTGTATTCCTCCAGAAACACTGCATATAAAAAAAAAACACACAAGCATTTATATGAATAGTGTCCTGTTTTACACCAAAGCTACAACACAGTGCAAACTCTCTTGTCAACAGCTGTGCATTAATCAGCCCCGGATGGAAGGGTCAAGGTATTTCAGATAGAGGCAATAATTTCTGCCAAGTGAACTGTAAAAATGCCCTTAGGTAATTCAGATAGTTGGGTGTGATGGAGTGAAGCCTGTGAGCATATAGGAGCTGGTGAGAGATGGTGCAAAAATGATACCCAGAGGCCAGATCCTGAAAGGCTTTGAAATGCCATACGCAGAAGTTTGGATGTCATCCTGAAGGAAACAGGGAACCATTGAATGGCTTGGGGTTGGGTGGGGGGAGGTGAGGTGGGGAGTGACAGGATTGGGTTTGTAGTTTTAAAGATTACCGTGGCAGATTAAGGGGAGGAGAGACAGGTGGCTGAAAAACTATTAGTCCAAACAGCAATTGATGTAGCAATAAGAAACTGGTGAAGGAAATACATTAGGACTTGACTATGAAATGTAAAGAGTGAGGAAGAGTTGAGAGATATGGCGTGTAGAATATATAACTATTTTTTAAAGGGGAAGATAGCCGAAACCGGTTTGGCTCAGTGGATAGAGCGTCGGCTTGCGGACTAAAGGGTCCCAGGTTCGATTCCGGTCAAGGGCATGTACCTGGGTTGCGGGCACATCTCCAGTAGGAGATGTGCAGGAGGCAGCTGATTGATGTTTCTCTCTCATCGATGTTTCTAACTCTCTATCTCTCTCCCTTCCTCTCTGTAAAAAATCAATAAAATATATTTTTTTAAAAAAAGAAACATTTAAAAAAAGAAAAGAAAAGGGGGAAGATAAAGAATTCAGTTCAGACATTCTGTCTGAGGCCTGATGTAACACCTAAATGTAATTTTAATCAATGCCAATTCCAAGTTTCCTGAGGTAATGACAGTCCATATTGATGTAGGTCAGTGGTCGGCAAACCGCGGCTCGCGAGCCACATGCGGCTCTTTGGCCCTGTGGCATGGGCCACAAAGTTTCAATGGCACTGTACGTGCGCGCCCGCACGTGGTGTTTTGTGGAAGAGCCACACTCATGGGGCCAGTTTGCCGACCACTGATGTAGATAATTAAAGTCGATCTGGGTGATTCCTACACCTCCAGAAGGTTCCGAAGCCTTCCTAATTCCTAAGGCACCCTTGGGAAAATTAGGCCCCCAGAGAGGCAGAATATTGTCTAGTTTGAGTCTCACATCTTTTTCTCTCAGCCGAGTACAGGAGGACTTCTTTGTCCTTCTAACAGTATCTTAAAGCTCTCCTCCAACACCATATTTCAAATGAATCTTTTTTTTCCCTATCAGCCTTCTTCACATGCATCCATAGTGATTGGGAGTACAAGGGTATGGATAATTTTAGCCTTGATCTCTAAAGACACATCTTTTCTCTCAGTGTTCCTTCCTAAGTCTTCCATTGCTTAGAAGTCTTAGCCTTCTCTTGATTTATTGGCTAATGTCTCCATTTGAATCAGTGACTGAACCAAAGTAAGCAAAATCTTTAACAATTTCAGTGTCTTCATTGTCTATTTCTTCTATAGTTGTGATTTTTGTTGTTTTCTCTAAAAAAAAATTTTTTTTGTATTCTTGATGTTCAAATGCTGTTCTGCTTTAGCAGTTCCTTCTTTCACTTTCATCAGAAGTCATTTCAAACCATTGCTGCTTTGCGCCAGTAAGATGGTGTCATCTGTATATCTTAAATTATTGGTATTTCTTCTACCAATTTTCGTTCTTCCTTCTTTTGAGTCTAGCCAGTAGTCAGCAAACTGCAGCTCGGCAAACCGCGGCTCGTGAGCCACATGTGGCTCTTTGGCCCCTTGAGTGTGGCTCTTCCACAAAATACCGACTTCTGCACATGGGCCACGAAGTTTCAATTGCACTGTACGTGCACGCCCGCACGTGGTATTTTGTGGAAGAGCCACACTCAAGGGGCCAAAGAGCCACATGTGGCTCATGAGCCGCGGTTTGCCGACCATGGGTACTAGCCCATCTTTTCATATATGTTCTGTGTACAGGTTAAACAAATAATGAGATAAAATGTGCTCTTGTCTGACACCTTTGCCTTTAGGAAGCCATTGTCTCTCCTATTCGGTCTGACAGTGGGTTCCTATCCACAATACAGGTTGCACCTCAGGACAATTAAGTGCTGAGGCACACCCATTTCTTTCTGAGCAAGCCATAGCTTTTCATGTTCCCACAGTCAAAGCCTTTACTGCAGTCTATAAAACATAGGCTAGCCTTCTGAAATCCTTTGGAGCACTCCAGGATCCAGCAAATATTCACAATTAGATCTTGAGCGTCTCTTCCTTTTCTGAATCCAGCCTGAACATCTGGCATTTCTTGCTCCATGTCAGGCATAAGCTTTCTTGCATCATCTTGAGCATCACTTTACTTGTGTGGGAAATTAGAGCAATTGTCCTACAGTTACTACACTTCTTGGTATCTCCTTTCTTAAAGACTGGGATGTATATTGAATGTTTCCATTCTGTAGGGCATTGCTGTTTTCCATATTTGTTGACATGTGCTTGTTAGTATTTTGACAGATTTAGTCTCTGTGGCTTGAAATCATTCTATTGGTATCCCGTCTACCCCTGGTGATTTATTCTCCTCCCCCCCCCACCCCCCCCCCCCCCCGCCCCCAGTACTTTCAGGGAAGCTTTCACTTTGCTTTCTAGAATTACAGGTTCTTCCTTATTACTGTCAAAGGTATCTGCCATCCTTTTCTCTCTCCTATATATATATTTTCAGGACACTGTTTCCACCTTCCTTTTGTTTTCTCCTGGTCAAATATTGTACTTCGTTGGTCAATCAGCATTCCTAGTCCAGGTTTGGGTTTCCCTTTTATTTCTTGAATCTTCTGGTAGAAATCTCTGATTTTCATTTTTTGTTGTTCTCGTTTATCTCTTATGTTGACTATTGTAATAGTTCTCTTTATCTCTATGTGATAGTTGTTGAAAATTGTGGTTAGGATTCTAACCTTGCTTTTGTCACCTTTAACTTTTGCTTCTCACCTGCCTTTAATAATTCTTAAATGTTTCTTTTGTTATCCATCTCAATTTTTCTTTTGTTTTTACTTCTGGCATTGTCTTTTTGCATTCTTCCTTAATAACATTGCTAGTATCAGTCTACAGTTCTTCTGTCTTTTGGTCAATTAAATTTCACAGTAAAAATCTGTTTTTTATGTGGACTTTAAATTCATCAGGAATGTTATTTACATTATATTTTGGCACTTTGATTCTTTTAGTGCTTTTTTTTAGTTTCACTCTAATATTTGATAGTAACAGTTTCTGTTCAGTACCACAATCTGCTTCTACTCTCATTTTGGAAGAAAGAATACAGCTTCTCTATCTTCTGCTTTCAATTATATAGTCGATTTGGTTTCTATATTGGCCATCTGGTGATGCCCACGTATACAGTCTTCTCCTTCCTCTGATATAAATTGTTATTTTCTTCAAGGAAATCAAAGGAAATGTGAGCATATGTTCCAGGTACTTAATATATAAACAGGAAGTAACATAGACCTTGAGACATTCTGGCTTATTAGCACTGAAATGAAAACCTCAATTATTTTTTAAATTAGTAAGAACTTTTTTTTTTTTATATAGATTATAAAGCATGTACGTATGAAAAGTACATTGGGCTTAGAATATAGCCCTCGCTTTGGCATTAACTATGTGGTCTTGGATTTATTTTAACCTCTGTATTCAATTAATCCAGAGTCCACCTCGTGGCTGTCAGTGAACACTTTAATGCGACCTCGTTTGTCTGTGCCTGGTCTATGCCCACCCCTGGGACTGGGGGTGAGATCAGCCCTCTCCAAACAGAAAAATCATGATTCGGGAGGAGTCCCAAAGAAAATTCCATGGCAATGGGTTGTTACCAGAAGAGGAAATGGATTTGGGGCAGGGAAAAACATTAGATGTCCATCACATCCCACTGTGATCTTAGTTTCTTTATCTATAAAATGACAGGGTTGGTATAAAATTTTGTTCCTTAGTCCTCTTAGGGCAGTCCTCACATGATTGAAAATAAAGTATTGCCTGAGTTAAAGTGGGAGAAAAACGGTGTTCTTCTCTTGGAGTTCTAATTTGTGATATCCATTCTTTGTGACTTCAGGGCAGTCTCATGAGTTCAGACCAAGAGGTTTAAAACAGGTTCCAGAGTGACTTTCCTGTTTTTGTGAGCTGTCTGTGTATACTTCCTGTAGAGAGACTGTCATATAAATAGCAACATACGCCCTGAAACAACATACTTCTTTGACCCCATCACTGTTTTTATCTTTGGAAAGGCTATGATGTGTTGTTGGGTGTTAAGAATAGTTACTCCTCAGTGTGCAGTTGCCAAACTGAATTTATTTTTACACAAACCAGATAGGGTCTGACTAATACAATAACTTCCCAGAATTCAAGTTTTTCACAGCATGTCTTCTTATTCTACAACTCTGGGGGTGGGCTAGATTCAAAGGAATGTACAAACACGCTTTCGCATAATTTTACATCAGTAGCTGCTTTCTCTCCGATCTCTGTGATTATTTTTCAGTGATTATTTTTCATGGACCTGGCTTTCACAAGATAATTGTGACATTACCTTTAAATTATATAATTACACAGAGATATGTCTATTGAAACATTTCCTGCTCTAAAATTCTAACAGCAAATTTGTCTATGTTATCATCATTAGCAAACTGGAATGACAACAACAACAACAATAATAATAATATTGGCTCCCTATCTTAGAAAGTTGTTGGACTCATGACAATGAGATAATGCATGTAAATTACTTGGCACGGTGTCTGGCACAGGCCAAGTGGTTATAAATGTTAGCTATCATGATTATTTGTAAAAAGAATAAAATACCGCCCTACCCAGTTTGGCTCAGTGGATAGAGCGTTGGCCTGTGGAATGAAGGGTCCCGGGTTCGATTCTGGTCAAGGGCACATGCCTGGGCTATAGGCTAGATCCCCAGTAGGGGTTGTGCAGGAGGCAGCCAATCAATGATTCTCTCTTAACATTGATGTTTCTATCTCTCTCTCCCTCTCCCTTCTTCTCTGAAATCAATATATATCTATAATAATAACAACATGATATGCTAATTAGACCGGACAGCCAAATGACCTTCTGGATGTCCTTCCAGATGAAGCCAAGGTGGCGAGGGCCGAAGCAGAGGTGGTTAGGGGGATCAGGCAGGCAGGTGAGTGGTTAGGGGTGATCAGGCAGGCAGGCGAGTGGTCAGGGGCAATCAGGCAGGCAGGCAGGTGACCAGTTAGGAGCCAGTGGTCCCGGATTGCGAGAGGGATGTCCGACTGCTGGTTTAGGCCCTATCCTGCAGGGATCAGGATCGGGCCTAACTGGCAGTCGGACATCCCCATAGGGGTCCTGGATTGCAAGAGGGTGCAGGCTGGGCTGAAGGACCCCTTTCCCCCCATGCATGAATTTCATGCACCGGGCCTCTAATATATATATATACATATACATATATATATATATATATATATATATATATATGTATATGTATATATATATATATATGTATATATATATATATGAATAAAATACCTACCATAAAGGATCATTCTGAGGATCAACAGAGATAACAGAGATAAGCATATAAAGTGTTTAACATAGTTCTTGGAACATCGGAACCATTTACAAATAGTTTTCTGCTCTGCTACTAGTAGAAGAACCTTGTGTTTTTTTAAGGACTAGTAGTATTTTCAAGGTCAATAGCTAGCAATATTTACTTTACTCATGAATGAAAAAATTCTTCTAGGTAAAATACCAGTGTTACTGCTATTTATTAGTTTAGCCCTATTTTGAGTCAGCTGAATAGTGTTATAGTTAATCTACACTAATAAAAGAGAAACATGGTAATTGGCGTACGACCGCTACCCTTTCCATTGGCTAATCAGCGACATATGCAAATTAACTGTCAGCCAAGATGGCGGCCGGCAGCCACGCAGCTTGAAACTAACATGAGGCTTGCTTGCCTCAGTGACGGAGGAAACCAACGTTCCCCACCTGCGGCTGCAGGCCTCTGTGCTGGCAGTTTAAGAAACATTGTAACAAATACCGCCGGACTTCAGCCAGCAGATTCGCAACATTGTAAGCAAAGGCCAGAAACCTACTTTCAGCTGCGAGGCCTAAGAGCTGGAGCCAAGCCTCAAGGTGAAGCTGGCCCAGAATAAAAAAAAACAAAAAGAAAAAAAAGGAGTGGTTGGGAGCTTCAGTCACCCCCAGCCTGAAAACATCCCTCAGCCCCTCACCCAGACTGGCCAGGCACCCCAGTGGGGACCCCCACCCTGATCCAGGACACCCTTCAGGGCAAACCAGCCAGCCCCACCCATGCACCAGGCCTCTACCCTATATAGTAAAAGGGTAATAAGCCTCCCGGCACCGGGATCAGCGTGACAGGGGGCAGCGCCCAAATCCCCTGATCGCCCTGCGGCTCTGTGTGTGACAGGGGGCGGGGCCCCAACCCCCTGAGCAGCCTTGCTCTGTGCCTAATAGGGGGGAGCTCCCCAACCCCCCCCCCCCCCACGGGCCCTGCTCTGTGTGTGATAGAGGGCGGTGCCCCAACCCCCTGATGGGCCCTGCTCTGTGTGTGACGGGGGCAGCGCCCCAACCCCCTGTTCCGCCCTGCTCTGTGCATGACAGGGGGTGGCGCCGCAACCTCCCCATCGACCCTGCCTTGAGTGTGACAGGGGGCGGTGCCCCAACCCTCCAATCGGCCCTACCCTGAGCGTGACTGAGGGTGGCATCGCAACCTCCCAATTTGCCCTGCTCTGTGCATGACGGGGCTGTGCCCCAACTCCCGAATCGGCCCTGCTCTGAGCCCGACCAGGGGCTATACCTAGGGATTGGGCCTGCCCTCTGCCACCCGGGAGCAGGCCTAAGCCAGCAGGTCATTATCTCCCGAGGGGTCCCAGACTGCGAGAGGGCACAGGCTGGGCTGAGAGACCCCCCCTCCCCCCCAAGTGCACAAATTTTTGTGCAGCGGGCCTCTAGTTATATATAACACATTATATTAAAAGCACATACCAGCTCTGCCATTTACCAGCTATTCTATCTTGGGCAAATTTCTAAATTTTCTAAACCTTCATTTTCTTATCTATAAAAGGTCTATAATAATATTTATCTTACTTCATATGACTATACTAAAAGATCACATGAGATTGGGTTAATTAAAGAACTTTGCAAAAGATCAGAAGGAGAAGAATATAAATTAATTTCTTGATTTATTGTGAATCCTCGAAATGCCAAGTCTAAGCTTTATTTATAGTATTTTACTTAATCCTCACAATAACCTCATGAAGTAGGTACTTTTAAAAAATATATATTTTATTAATTTTTTTACAGAGAGGAAGGGGAAGGGATAGAAAGTTAGAAACATCGATGAGAAAGAAACATCAACCAGCTGCCTCCTGCACACCTCCGACTGGGGATGTGCCCACAACCAAGGTACATGCCCTTGACCGGAATCAAACCTGGGACCCTTCAGCCTGCAGGCTGATGCTGTGTCCACTGAGCCAAACCAGTTAGGGCAGTAAGTACTATTTTTATGTCTGTTTTTACAAGTGGGGATACTAATTTAAAAATTGAAAATAAAATGGAGGAGACCAACAAACATCTATTCAGACTCCAGGTTACTTTTAATCTGTCTATAAAGGCAAGGTGTTAATATTATTTTGGTTTATGGTCATAAACTAAAGAACTTTTCATGACCTAGTGGTAGAGAAAGCACATCCAGGTGACTATCTCAGAGAGTCATTTACTGACGTGTTTCACACATTGCTAATGTGTTTAAAGGAACAGTGCTAAATAAAAATAATTACTATCGCCGAAACCGGTTTGGCTCAGTGGATAGAGCGTCGGCCTGCGGACTGAAAGGTCCCGGGTTCGATTCCGGTCAAGGGCATGTACCTGGGTTGCGGGCACTTCCCCAGTGGGGATGTGCAGGAGGCGGCTGATCGATGTTTCTCTCTCATTGATGTTTCTAACTTTCTATCTCTCTCCCTTCCTCTCTGTAAAAAATCAATAAAATATATTAAAAAAATAATAATAATAATTACTATCTCCTACAAACATGTATAAAAAAGTGATAATTTCCTAGGAAGATGTAGACTGGTTCATTTTCCAAGTAGGAGCCAGGCCAACAAGTGCCTCTTTTTATTACAGAAGCTGTCCATTTGACAGGCATAGGACTTCACAAGGAAAACAGAGAAATCCTTTCTTCCACAGAGATTCTGACTCATATTTGGGACAAATAGAACGGGATCTGGTACAGCTAGCTGCTGCTCACTCCTAAAAGAGCATTTGAACTTGATGAGAAGAGAGGAGCATAGTCACGCATGCAACCATAAGTGATGATGAATTGATTTAGTTCTTGGATTAAAATCTTTTTGCGTTTCACTACATCCATGGTCCTAGCCAAAAACAATTATTTTTCTTTAGACTATAATTCTTATAAATGTTTTATAAATAAACCTTTTAAAAGTGCAATTAGCTCAGCTTTCATACTGTGAGACCCTTGGAGTCTTTGAAAGTAGATGCTGAGAAACTTGTGGTGTAGGTGTGAGTTGAACTTTGCTGCTCATTAGACTGAATTTTGAACAATAAAATGGCCTCAAATGCAATAATTGCTCTATTATATTAACTGTCAATCTATACTTACCCACCAGAAAACCAAGACTGTTGATTCTTCGTGAGGTAGAGCCGGTAGCAAGCTGGAACCAGCTACAGAGCTGGATTTTGAATGCTGATTATTAAACCTTGAAAGGCTAGAAGCTGCTATGATGGGAGTATTTACACCACAGAAATTGACAAATCCTGCAAATCAGCCCACCTTACACTTGGCGCCTGTCCCACAGAGATGGTTAGCATCACACTGCTGGGTAGAGTCATCCATCCTGTTTGCAGTGAGACGTCAGGAAATCACTCCCAGGCCTGATGCTGCTGCCAGTGATCAGCAATTGGCTTCCCATAAAACCTAGAAAGTTACCAACCCAGACAAATGTGAACCTCAGAACACCAACAGTTACAGCTGTTTCCGTCTCTGAAGGGCAGAGGTGTCACCTGCTGCTTAGCAATGGCAGGTGGACATGCAGCACCAAAATATCTTTAGTTCAGTGGAAAGTGGGTGACTCATTCTTCCGGTCAGCAAAGTGGGGGGGACATTCATCCCTCCCAACATGATGGGGTTTTCCTTTTAATATCATGAATCACAATGACTATGTATGAAGATTATGCAGCAACAACATGGGAGAAATTAGATCTCACACTGTTGAAATACCTGAAGAACAATTCTCCATTGGACTATTAGTGGTCGGCAAACTCATTAGTCAACGGAGCCAAATATCAACAGTACAACAATTGAAATTTCTTTTGAGAGCCAAATTTTTTAAACTTAAACTATGTAGGTAGGTACATTGTTATTAACTTAATTAAGGTACTCCTAAGGCTTAGGAAGAGCCACACTCAAGGGGCCAAAGAGCCGCATGTGGCTCGCAAGCCGCAGTTTGCCGACCACAGGACTAGGTCATTCATTATTCTACTAACGTTGCCTTGTGTAAATACTGCCTTCCCTGTATGTCAGCCAGGCCAGAGCTGTTCTAACTTGTCCGTTTCCTCTTCCAGGGAATGTTTGAAGAACCCGGTTTGTTTATTTTGTTTGTTTTCTGCAGATTCACCAGGCCTCTACCTAATTCACCTGAGGCCTACCATAATGTCTGACTAAAGCCCATGAATACTTATGTTTTTTAATCTTGTGACTCAAGGTATAGAAATGAAGGTAAGCCCTGGAATACAATCCAGTGTCTTTGCCAAGAGAAGAAATATGAATTTCTTCAGACTATTGCTATGCAGTGCCTGGTTTGAATCCAGTGAGATCTCCCCCAAATGTGGAACCCATATCGTACTTTCAAGAGAGCCTCAGAAATAGAAAGCTGTATCACGCATCTTTATGACGAATGGGCAGAGAGTTCGGAAGCTTTTCAAATTAACATTTAAAGCAGAAATCCTTGATCATGGCTCACATTAGAATCACCTCAGGGGCTTAAAAAAAAAATCTCAACGCTCAGGCTCAGATCAATTAAATGAGAATTTGGGGCATGAGATCCAAACATTGATAGTTTTTCAACTTCTCTGATGATTTTAGTGTGAACCAAGGTTTGAGAACCATTGACTTAAAGCACTGGATTTTCTGCCAAGTGAGATTTATTCTGTTTAGTCACCTTCCTAGTATGTTAGAAATCTTTTTTTTTTTTTTTTTGGTATCTGGTTAAACCCAGTTGTTGGCCTTACAACTTTAAAAAGGCAATGAATCATGCATTAAGAACAATGATCTGGAATGGCCCAGCTACCTAACATAACACAGCTATGATCATGTCACATCCTTGCTCAAAAAGCTTCTTTGTTGATAAGATCTGGTACTGCTGAAGGTGCAGAGCAAAAAACATTCGAACACCTTCTTTGACAGCATAAATGTATATAAATTTTCCAGAGGACAGTTTGAAAATATATATCAAATATTAATGTGCCTCTATCCAGCAATTCCACACTTAGGAATTTAGCCTAAAGAAACAATTGGGCAAGTGTCAGGAGATAATCCTACAAAGATATTTATTGCAACATTGGTTATGTTAACATATTTTCCAGATTCTTTCATTTTAGTACATACAAGCTTTGAAATGCTTGAGTGCTTAAGGCTGTTCAAAAAGTCTTCATAGCGTGCATGAACATGCAGAGGTGTTCATGATACATTACTGAATGGAAACAAACAAACAAACAAGCAATGGCCCCAACACATGTATAGTATAATTCCACTTACATTAAACAAATCTATATTTTTATGAATTTTTGAAACTTGGAAAGTGGTAACCAAACAATTAACACTGATTATTTCTAGGGAATAATATTATGGTATGGTGGGAAAGAGGAGAACGTTTGCCATCTTTCTGTACTTCTGTATTGTTTGAATTTTTAAATATGACATATGTTACTATTATAATTTAAAGATGTGTTAAATCATTTTTGACTTACCACTTTCTGTGGAATAAAGTCTAACTGTCTTAGCTTTTATACCTAAAGCACTCAACAATTGGTCTCCAAACCACTTTTGCCAGTCTTTTAGAAATGTTGGTTGATAGAATTGAGGTTTACCTTTACTCTCCTACTTATACTAACTTGTGCCCAACTGTTCCCACCAAATTTGCTTTGGTGTTTTCAACCTTTGGGAGTGCCCCTGCCTTTGCTTGGAATGCTCTCTTTCATCCTCCCCATTAGCTAAAATCCAACTAAACTATGAAGCTCAGGTCAAGTGCTACCAATACAGCTTTCCCTCCCTTGAATTCCTATATTACATGATATCTGATACCCAAGAAGTGGTCATGATCGAATGAAGGAATGAATCTTCACAATCAAATTCACGTCTCTGTTACGTTTCATTTTCTCATTTGTAAAATGGAAATGTGTTACCTATCATATTGGGTTACTGTGAGGATTATGATGATTATGAAAAGCACTCAGCACAATATCAAAACATAGTAATTCATAATTCAAAAACGCTGATGTTGTGATTGCTTTTTCATTTATTGACATCTTAGTCAACTTCTAGACAGCAAAAAAGGCATGCCTTATGTCTCAGTATCCTTCTCCAAACTCTGTGCAGTAGGGCTTTCTATCTGATACATAATGTGTGTTGTTATTGATGCCAATGAAATATACATAATACTAACTTTCAAAAAATAATACTTCACTTAGTTTGGAAAATACTATAACTTCATGTTACCAAGAATAAAATATTAACATGGAATTATAATAGCAAAGCATTGCTGGCATACAATACTAGTCAACAAAACAATATGCTTTTCTTTTTTAGTGAAATCACAGAGGATAGGGTAACTCATTCTTAGAATTTTATTTTCACAAACACAGTCAATACGAGATGCTAGACAATAATAGTGAATTAGTTACCAAAAAACACCAGATGAATTTGGTTTGTTTAGTATCTCTTTGGCATATATCCACGATGCTTCTGAGGAAGGCTCCATGTGTTCTCGAGTTTTGACGTAATGGGTGTTTACTGCTGTCATAGAAATAGAATGCTCTACTGCAGAGCCATAGCAAGAAACACAAAGTTTCGCCCTAGCTGGTTTGGCTCAGTGTGTAGAGCGTAGGCTTGTGGACTGAAGGGTCCCAGGTTTGATTCCAGTCAAGGGCACATGCCCAGGTTGCAGGCTCGATGCCCAATGGGGGATGTGTAGGAGGCCAATTAATGATTCTCTCTCATCATTGATGTTTCTATCTCTCTCTCCCTCTCCCTTCCTCTCTGAAATCAATGAAAATACATTAAAGAAAAATTAAAAAATAAAAGAATGACCAAGTTTCATGTTTAGTTTCTCAGACTGTTCTAGCTTAAAATGACTACTAGATCACAGCTTTAAAATCTCAGTAAAGTTACTGGCAGCTTGATTGGAACAGTTTCTGTTCTCACTTAATCCCACCGGACAGACAGGATCTTTGTGGTGCGGCACAGTGCCATTGAGACAACTGGTGTCACCTGATAGAGTGCATTACTCTAGGACAAATAAAGTCAGGTTTGTATTTTATCTTTGGAGGCCTAATGAGCATTTTGCTGAGCATGACTTCTTGTCTGTGTGTCCGCTCACTACTTTATAGTTTAACAGACTTTGTCCCTCAGCAGTTTGTGTCCAACTCTGTGTCCAATAGCTCATAGTTAATATAAAAGTCAAAGTGGGAATCATTACAAAAAGATACATCAATACCTTAAATATTTTCTTAATCTTACAGCTTATATGTGTAACTAGTTTAGCAATCTTTTTAAAAAATATATTTTTATTGATTTCAGAGAGGAAGAGAGAGGGAGATATAGAAACATTAATGATGAGAGAGAATCATCGATCAGCTGCCTCCTGCACGCCCCCACTGGGGATTGAGCCTGCAAACCAGGCATGTGTCCCCAACTGGAATTGAACCTGGGACCCTTCAGTCCACAGGCCGATGCTCTATCCACTGAGCCAAACCAGCCAGGGCTAGTTTAGCAATCTTTTGATGGAACATCAAAGACTTTACATTTGGTCTGCTGATTATTAACAATCACTTTTATTTTGATATTTTATTTTTTTCACTTTTATTTTTAATTAAATTTATTGGGGTGAAATTGATAATAAATATTATATTATTATATTAATATATTATATTAATAATTAATATTAATTAATATTAGTATATTATATTAATAATATAATTAATAAAATTATATAGGTTTTAGGTGTACAATTCTATAACACATCATCTATATATTGTACTGTGTGTTCATCACCCAAGTCAAGTCTCCCTCCATCACTATTTATCATCTCCTTACCCTCTTCTGCCTCCCTCCCACTCCTGTTCCCTCTGGTAATCACCATGCTATTGTCTGTGTCTATTTTGTGTGGGTTTTTTTTTGCTTGATTCCTTTACCTTTTTCACCCAGTCACACAACCCTCCTCCCCTCTGATAGCTGTCAGTCTGTTCTCTATGAGTCTGTTTCCGTTTTGTTTGTTAGGTTTTTTTTTGTTCATTGGTTTCCATGTATGAGTGCAATCATGTGGTGCTTGTCTTTCTCTGACTGGCTTATTTCATTTAGCATAATAATGTTCAGGCCCATCCATGCTATTGCAAAGGGTAAGATCTTCTTTTTTTTACAGCCAGTAGTATTCCATTGTATAAATGTACCACAGCTTTTTTTAATTCACTCATCTACTGATAGATACTTGGGCTGCTTCCAAATATTGGCTATCTATATAATAAAACACTAAGCGACCTTTACAATGGAACGACCAGAGCGACCAGTCGCTATGATACGCACTGAGCACCAGGGGGCAGACACTCAATACAAGAGCTGCCCCCTGATGGTCAGTGCACCTCCACAGGGGGAGCACTGCTCAGCCAAAGCTGGGCTCACAGCTGGCGAGTGCAGCAGCGGGGGCAAGACCATCTCCCGCCTCTGCGGCAGCGCTAAGAAGCAGCAAGCAGGTGGGTGGTAAGGAGCAAGTGGTCCCAGAATGCAAGAGGGATGTCAGCCTGCCAGGAGAGGAACAAAGCAGGCGGACATCCCCCGAGGGGTCCCAAACTGCAAGAGGGCGCAGGCCAGGCTGAGAGACACACACAGCCCCCCCCCACCCCCACCCCCCCCGCCGCCAGTGCATGAATTTTGTGCACCAGGCCTCTAGTTGTAAATAATGCTGCAGTAAACATAGGGGTGCATATATTCTTTCAAATTAGTGTTTCAGGTTCCTTTGGATATATTCCTAGAAGTGGCACTGGGTCATAAGGCAGTTCCATTTCTAATTTTTTGAGGAAGCTCCATACTGCTTCCCACAGTGGCTGCATCATCCACAATCAGTTTTAGTGAGGCATTCAAACCAACCAAATAAAAAACCAGCCAGCACATATGAACTGAGCTCATTTATGTAAAATGGATAAAGATGTTAGATAAAAAGATGAAATTAGGGAACTTCATGGTAATAGGCAAGTGAAAAAGCAGGTTACAGAATAGTGTTTATTATGGTGCTAGCTATTCCAGAAAAGCAAACTGATAAAAACCCCTGAATGTTGGTATGTACGGTGAATGAATAAGGAGAAAAGTGTGGAAGGCTGTTAACACCAGTAAATTCAGGAAGATGAAGACATAGAATGTGGAATGTGGCAGGGGACAAGGGAATGATTAGCTTTATTTTAGACATCTTTGTATTGTAATGAATTATTGCAGAAATACATGATCAGTATAAGATAATATGAAATAGCTATGTTTATTAGAAAATGAAAAAGAATCTATAGAAAAATTATTAGAACTAATATAAGACTTTAGTAAGACTGCTAGATAAAAATAAAAATTCATTGGATTTCTAAGCACCAGCAACAATCTGTTGGAAAATACCATTTACAATAGCAACAAAATATAAAGTAACTGAGAATAAACCTAACAGAACATATGCAAGACCTGTATGGAGATGATTACATACATTACTGAATGACATTAAAGAATACTTCAGTATCCAGCGAGATAGACCATCTTTTTAGATTGAAAGACTCACTATTTTAAGAATATTTTCACAAAATTGAGTTATAGCTATAATGCAGGAAAAGCAATTATGACAATGTAGAACAGAATAGAGAGATCAGAAACAAAACTACAAACTATACATTATGCAAACTTGCGTTATGACAAAGAGTCATAAGCAGCTAAAAAGAATGATCTTTCCAAAGTTATGCACTCTCCCTGGGGGCAGCCTGCACCCAGTGACTGGTCACAAGGGCTTATAAAGGCCTAGCAGCCCACCCCAAAAGAGGTCAACCTGAAGGATCCCGGCTTCAGAGCTCCCTGTGGGGTGAGCTGAGACTTTTCTTGAAATCCCACCACAGTTCAGGTCCCCTCTCTGTCCAGACCTGCTTCACTTCCCTTTCCCTCCACAGGTGTTATCCCAAGAGCATTTCCTCATTAACTTCCTGCACATATCTCTGTCTCAAAGTCTGTTTCCCTGGATTAGCCCTGTCCGGTTGTTCAGTGGTTAGAGCGTCGGCCCAAGGGCCAAAGGGTTGCAGGCTCACTCCCTGGCCTGGTAGAGGTGCGTGTGGGAGGCAACCAACCAATGTGTCTCTCTCACGTCAATGTTTCTCCCTCTCCCCACCCCCACCTTCCTTCCACTCTATCTAAAAGCAATAGAAAAACATTCTCAGGTGAGGATTAAAAAGAAAAGCAGGTTAGAGTACTTGGTAAAGTTGAAGATGCACATGCAATTCCATTCCTAGGTATATACTCTAGAAAAACTCTCACGTGAAAATATACAACAGAGTTCTTCGTAATGGGGAGAGATGAGGACGTCATCAGAAAAGTGCCATATGGGGGTTCTAAGGTACTGGAAGAGATGAAATTGTCTCAAACAAGAACAAAGAACAAAGGACTTTCTATAAAATGAAGAGCTCACTTGCCTGGGAGGGTAAGTGCCAGGGGACTTGAGGACTGAAGGTTGGTGGAATGCAGATCAGTGGCATATCTGTAGAAGGCAATCTAGCAGTGGATTCTGAAACCTCTTGGCCTGGAAAAGGTGGGAGGCGTGGGCCACAAAGGCTTCCTAATCTGGCCTAACAGTAGGGGTCAGGCAAGAAGTTAGAAGTTTCGCTTTATAGAATGAGGCCAGCTAATGGAGTACCGTGAGGGCCAATTAAAATGATCCATATTTGGTACGTTGGAAAGAGAAGTCAGGAACAATTGTGAGCAGAGGCGGAACATCCTGGAAGAGGTGTATCAGGAAGGGGAATCCAGCTGCCGAGTCTGTCCCTGGTCGCAGCATTTGCACCTTTATAAACACGTACCCTTCTCTTGACTGGAAAAAATGCTTCTAGTAAATGGTACTGGTGACTAAGATCAGTGGCTTGTGGGCAATAAATTACTTACTGGATTTCTGTTTGCAGAGTTTGGTGCTGCTCTCTGACTAGCAGTGCACTCTCCGTGCCACACAGCTGTTGCTCTGACCGTGTTGTTGTCTTTGCAGGCTCAAATGGTTAACGTTGTCCTTAAATGACCGCATGGAGAGCCGCCCTGTCCTGATTACAATAGCATCTATGTCTGATCTTGGACAAGCCATGCTACAGTCATAAGTCTGCCACTCTGGTATGTGCACTATCCCAGCAACACGTTTTTCTCAAAGCTGAAAGCCACGCAAATAATAGACAAGGTCTCATTTCCTGAAAAGATCTAAAATTGCTTTTGTTTTGAGGGCCTATTATCTCTTTGGAAGACACTTGATTAAAATACAATGCTAATGGGCCTAAGGTTTCAAGTGAATCCCCTGGTGAGAGCTAGTTTCCTCCGTTTCTATGGCCTCAGATGGTATTTCTAATGAGTGCTCTGGCTCCTTTCACAAAAATGGGGCCACACAACAATCCTTACCTGTAGTTTAATACCGCTGCAGATTCTGGAGCTAATCTTGTTCTTCGACCAGGGGAATCACAGCACCTGGGCTATTAACTCCATGGTACTCAGCAAAATGATTGCTGTTTCTGGTCCTCTTCTTGCACCTTCCAGGCATGAAAGGACTCTGGTCTTGCTTTCTGTAGACACGTCTTTTTAGTCCCTGTAAATACCTAGTTTTATCTCTGTAGATGCCCCTTCCCCTTAAGGGCTCCAGACTGGTCCACCCCACTCCCAAATTTCAGGAAATGAAGGTCAACCATACTCAGATGTTTGTCTGGGCCTGTATTATGTGCTGCTGCATCCCTGGCACCCTTTAACACCAGGGGAAATGCAAGGTTGCCCCTCCCTGCACTCTGCTTCCTGAGGAAGAAGAGCTCAGCTGTAAATTATCCAAAGTACTTGGGCTCTGTAACTTGTGTGGTGTGAGGGAGTGTGTGGGTATGTGTGTGTGTGTGTGGGGGGGGGGGGGTAGAAGGAAGGAGAGCCATGGGGTTAAAAATAAGTGTGTTTTTGTACTTCTTTTTGAGGTGTAGCAAACAAAGTATACATATTTTAGATGTACAGTTTAATAAATTCTTGTATATTGAATGTACCCAGGTCATCCCTACCCAGAACAAGATATGGAACGTTTCCAACAGCCCAGGAAAATGTCTTCAGTCTTTTCCCAGGCAATGTCGAACACCCCCACCAGCCTGGACCCAGAGACAACTACTAGTCTGACTTCATGGCCATGGCCATTCTTAGTTTTGCTGTTCTTTAACTTTATAAACTTGAATCATACAGTGTGTTCCTTTTGTGTCTGGCCTCTTTTGCTCATTGTTCTGTCTGTGAGATTAATTCATGTTGTTAGTCTATGTTCTTTTCCTTGGGTATCGCTCCCTTTGACTCATTTCACCATTGCAGTAGCGAAACCACGATTCAGTCCTGGGCCTAGCGGAGAGGTAGACCTTAGGTCAGAGGAGAAGCAGTCTCATACAATCTGTCCTATAAGTAAGACTTGTAGGCTTTAGGACCAAAGCTTGGTAGTGACTGTCCTGGAGTGTTGCAGTAGGCACCTGGATGATGGCCACATTATCTTTTGGCACTTTTCCTTATTCCTTTGAACATGGCACTTGTCTCAACAGGGTTTTCCCCTGGTCATGTGATCTTCTGTGAATGCCTAACTATAGATTCTGCTAATTCCTACCTGTTCACGGCTCTCACTCCTGACCAAGGAGTAAAAGAATAGAGCCAGCCCAGCAGTGTGGCTCAGTGGTTGCCCAGAAGGTCATGGTTCAATTCTGAGTCAAGGCACGTGCCCAGGATGGGGGCTCAATCCCCGGTGGGGTAATGCAGGAGGCAGCTGATCAATGATCCTCTCGCATCATTGATATTTCTATCTCTCTTTTCCTCTCCCTTCCTCTCTAAATCAAATATATATATATATGATATATATACATATATATATAAATCATATATATGTGTGTGTGTGTGTGTGTGTGTGTGTGTGTGTGAATATATATATTCTTTCTTTCTTTCTTTTTTTTTTTTAGAATAGAGCCAGTTTAGGACAAATCTTTTATTCTTCTAAGAGCAAGTTCTACTAATGGGGATGCTGTGCATTCTTATTGTAGACAAAAGGCAGCATACTAATGAAGTGTAAGATTTATTATCTCCCGATGTCAGCTGGTCTTCCAGGAGATCCATTAGTTTTCTGACCATGTGTTCTTTCTCCAGGTGTAAGTTATTGATATCCTGGTACAAAGTTTTTTATCCCTCTTTTCCTATACATTTAAATGGTGGTTTAAACCATTTTGATAGTTTCTCATTTTATAAAACAGGATTACGAGTCAGTCTTTCTCCTGTCTACCTTCTGAATCCACATCTCCTCAAAGTGAGAAGAAAGAAAGAATGTGAGTTTTGTGGGGTCTCCTGTTCATCACTGAGTTCATCATTGATGCAATTTTCCTAGAGCTTCTACATAAACCCTTTATTGTCACCTAATCACCTAATTCCTTTTCCCAGGAAATAACCTTCCCTTTCTACAACAATCTGCTGCTGCAAAATGTGATTTGTAATTCCTTAGCTACTTACCTATAGAAAAAAATGTGTGTATGTGTGTGTGTGTGATTAAATGCTATTTATCATTGGCTTATATTATTTTATAACAAACAATCCTTCACCTTTTACTCTTATTCTACTTTGATAATGGATGGGTATTGATAGCTTATCTATTGCCAACTTTTTTATTTACTTGCCTGTCTTCTTCATTAGGTTAGCCTTCCTAAGATAGGATTGTCTTTCTTCCCTCTGACCCCTGGGTCTAGCTCTGTGCCTGATGTATAGCAGCTTCTCAGTAAATGACAACTGCCGTGTCAGCAGTGGGGCACTGACTTCCAGGATACTGGCCGAATTTACAAGACTCATTCACTCATAACTGGCCGAATTTACTTGGAAAATCTATTGCTGCTCTGCTACTGGTAGCCATTTACCACTTGACTCATCCTCAGCACATCCTCTGATGTGATCAGCATGACTTTCTCTGACAGAGTCAAATATAGAAGACTGTTAAATAAATATCTCTTTTGTTTGTTTCATAAAGGGCTTAGAACTTCAAGAAGGATGAAATAAAAGCCTCGTTCATCACTAGTCAATCACATGGTT
This sequence comes from Myotis nattereri, assembly GCF_964212035.1. Classification (NCBI taxonomy): domain Eukaryota; kingdom Metazoa; phylum Chordata; class Mammalia; order Chiroptera; family Vespertilionidae; genus Myotis; species Myotis nattereri. The sequence continues at coordinate 34,415,346 of NC_138079.1, forward strand.
TGAGCACTGATTTTGCACTAGGCACTGGGAACACGAAGTTTGGTATGGAAAGGATCCCTGGTTTCAAAGAGTGAGACTAACAGTCCAGGGAGGCAGACTGCCATGTCAACATGTACTATAATGAAAGGAATAAACTCGGTGCTATGGTGGCACAGGGAGGAGATAAGGAGCCAACTCAGCCTGGGAAATCTATAGACCCCATGTGGATATGACCAAGCAATTGGAAGACTGAGGAAAATTCACAAAAACAGGATTCCCTGTAACCGATACAGTTTGTGTACTCTGGGAAGTGAGCTCTGAGACAGAACTTAGTGTTTGGAACATTTATTGGGGAAGGAGAGAAAGCAAGATTAGGCAGAGGGAGAAGTCAAGGTGTGATGCAAGCCTGGCGGCCTTAACCAATTCCTGGGGGAGCTCTGGAGCTGAAATTGTCTACGAGTTGTCCCACAATTGGGCAAAATTGGCCAGGCCTTTCTATCCTCAGCTCAATCATTGGATATGGGCAAGAGGTGACCTTGGGAAGGCGGATTTCTGCAGCTGAGGCAATTCCTACAACACCTAAGGCTGTTGAATGCTGTCAGTTGCTCTCCCAGACTATCCCTTGTGCTACTCAGATTCACTACTTCCTTTGTGTCCAGTAGGCCTCTCTTCCTTAGAAGGAGAGGTTAGAACAAGTTACACCCCCTGCTACTGAGACCCTCTCCTACACTAACCACTCTAGAATCCCCTTGCTCTCAGCTAGTATATCTGCTGGGTTTGGTGGCTTAGCTGGTGGCATGGCCCAGATTCTCATTCTTTTTTTTTTTATTTTTTTTATTTTATTGATTTTTTACAGAGAGGAAGGGAGAGAGATAGAGAGTTAGAAACATCGATGAGAGAGAAACATCGATCAGCTGCCTCCTGCACACCTCCTACTGGGGATGTGCCCGCAACCCAGGTACATGCCCTTGACCGGAATCGAACCCGGGACCCTTCAGTCCGCAGGCCGACGCTCTATCCACTGAGCCAAACCGGTTTCGGCAGATTCTCATTCTTGAGTGGAATGAGTCCCTCATCTCCATGCCTTTCTCAGGCTAAGGATACTTCTTTCATCTATTTCCATCACAATTTGGCAAGAGTGTAACAAGAGGTTCCTAAGTAGATCACCTGAGTTCCACAACATGTTCCTCCATGCCCATGCCCCCATTGTGTAATAGTGGCCCTACCTCCTCTTGATGATTAGGGTCAAGTCTCCCTGCCTAGATAAGGACTCCTCTTCTTATTTGTTTTTTCTTCAACCAAGGAGCTTAAATGCCCAGGGACAGCCTTCTTACGGTTCAATGGTATGTTTATTTTGTTCTCTGGGGGAGTGTTTCCTCTCTGGACATCAGAATCTCTAACCTCCACAGAGCCTGTGGTGATGGGAATGGGTAGCACAAATTCCCTAGGTGTTTTGTTGGGAATGATGGGAAGTAGGATCATTCCTGCTTTGACTCCTTTGGTTCAAGTCCCATGAATTTTTCCTACCAGGGACATTGCAGCCCAGAGGATGGTGCCCCATTCTTGCAAAGTATTGGCTCTGAGCTGGCACTTAAGCATGTCTTCAGCAAGCAATTTCAAATATTTAACTGACCCGCAGCTTGGTGTGGAATGTGATAAAAAAGCCAGGGGAATTCCATGGCCATGGGCCCACTCCCACATTTCCTTTGCTATAAGGTGGGTCCTTTGGTGTGATGGCTCTTATGTGGGATCTCATGTTCTTGGATCAGACACTCCTAAAGCTCTAGGATAGTGGTCCTGGCAGAGGCTCTGTGGTCAGAAAAAGGTAACATATAACCAAAATGTTTGTCTATCACTGTCAGAAAAAAATGAGTGGAAGGGGCCCAATGTATTCAACTTCTCACTAAGTGGTTATTTGGTCTCTTTGGGGGATGGTGTTTCCGTCATGACTCAACACTGGTTTCTGTTGCTGACATATTGCCAGTCAGCCAACGACACTAGTTATATCAGATTTAGTTAGTGATAGCCCATGAAATTGGACTCATGTACAGCCTCCATCTTTCCTCATGGCTCTGTTCATGTGCTCATCTGCTCAGCATGCCAGTATTGGGTGGCCTATGACATTGGCTAACTGACATCAACCAGCCCAGTTGTTTTGTCTATTTGGTTGTTTAGTGCCTCCTTCATGGTAGATTATCCCTGGTGGGCATTAACGTGTGATAAAAAGATCTTCACACTTCATGTCCACTCTCTTATGTCCATCCACAAATGTATATGCTACTTAATGAGAAATACCGTCAATGCACCCTAAATCAATGATTTCCACTTTAGCCTCTGGGAACTCATTCAAATTTTCCCAAACTAACCTTTGGCTAACTTTCCCCAGGACTACCATTGAATTGATAGTAAATCAATTCAAGATTCTTTTTAACTGTTTTTAGAAAGAGACACCATTTAAGCCTGGTCTCTATGGAAGATGAGTAATTTATTACTTCTACTTTGTCTTCAAACATTCCCTAATGCTATTTATCTTTAAGGAATGTCAGACTGTATTATAAGATTTGATTTTTAGAATGTGTAGTTGTCAGTTTTACACCTTAAGGGATTAATTAAAAACAAAGCATTCTGAAGGATGATTTTTACATGAATTTTTTGACCATTCAAAAAATAGTGTGAATTAACCTTACCTTTAAAATTTTTGTAAATATCTCTAATATTATGTAAATAGCTCCAATTTCAAAAGATGTTGAAGTGTTGGTATACATTTCATTGCTGAAAGCTAGTCTCCTAACCTCATTTTGTGTATGAGCAAAGGGTGAGATTATTTCTGACACATACAATAAAAAAGATATTGTTGCTGAATAAAGGCTTGTCATTAGAAAGAACTTATCCAACCAGTTAGACCTGTGATAGTTACGTCAACAGGGCCAGGTTAATGCTAGCATCCAACAAACCCTGTGGGCTCATAAGTAAGCCAAAGCACAATCCACCTTGGCTTATAGATTCATAAGCATATTTCTCTCTAGTGATCTTTTTTTAAATTATATATGTATGTATAATTTAAATATATAATTTATATATATATAAAATCCTCAACCAAGAATATGTTTTTATTGATTTAAGAGAGAGAGGAAGGGGGAGAGAAAGAGAGAAAGAGAGAAACATCAATGTGAGAGAGAAACATCTATTGGTTGCCTCCTAGGAATGTGCCCTGACAGAAAATTGAACCCACAACCATCTGGTGTACAGGACGATGCTCCAACCAACTGAGCCTCTGGCCAGAGCTTCCCTAGTGATCTTGCTCTAATGTACAACATTAGGACAGTTTGAGCATTGCAAGAAGTCTTGGTCATCAGCATCTCCCCATGTTAGCTACTATCACCAGTTAATTATATAATTGTTAAGGCGAAAGACTGATAAAACTCAATGTGTGTGCCTTGAACAGAGGTATGAAAAACTCTCTGTAGTTGGTTCATTGTCTTCAAGGCTGGGATGGTGTAGAAGTATTTTCTGGTTCCTTTGAAATAAACATTTATTGTATTTCTGTTTTCCAGAATGCTTGGCTTCAAGCATGAATCACAATTCTCTCCCTCTGGTTTCTACCTGGCCTTTTTCCTTTTCTTTGGTTTCTACATCCCATTTATACCTATGAGGGAGAAGAGGAAAGCAAAAAAAAAAAAAAAAAAAAACACAAAAGAAGGATTTGGTTGAGGTGGCTTGTATAAGAGAGAGAGATTTATGTGCTGCTGTTCCATTGCTTTCCTCCAAAACCAGTATGTGGTGAGTACCCCACTTGTATTATATTCGTCTACTATTTACTCTTGTTAGAAGTAAAAATTCAGTGTCTGAATTTGAGTATCAAGAATTATGATACTCAGTGTGGCTCAGTGGATAGAGCATTGGCCTGTGGACTGAAGAGTCCCGAGTTTGATTCCAGTCAAGGGCATGTACCTCCATTGCAGGCTCAGTCTCCAGTGGCAGGGCATGTGCGGAAGCAACCAATCTATGTGTCTCTCTCACACTGATGTTTCTCTCTGTCTCTCCCCCTCCACTCTCTCTAAAACTCAATAGAAATATATCCTCAGATGAGGGTTAAAAATTAAAAAGAAAAAGAACCATGAATGCAATTAATTGAAATTCACCTCATTGGACACTGGTGAATGTAACTGAGATACCAATCCCTTGTCAAATAAAGGGAAAGAATTAAGCATCAATTCTCTGTTAGGCTTAGTTAAGGAGGAAAAGTTCTTCACAGAAGAATTTCAGCTAATAAATGTGGAAATAATGATAGGATTAAAAATAATGATTTGAAGCCCCTGCAATAACTGATTCAGGCAAAATTCATTAATGGTTGATACCATTAGTTGAAAGGCTAACAGGGAACTTACAATGGAGGGATCAGGCTGTCACCATATGAACCCTCTGATAATCTTAGCATCACAATTGTAGAGCAACCAAATATTGTGGGCCATAGGATGAAGTTGGAAGCTCACAGTACTTCCTATGAAGTGTTCTTGTGGCCACAATTTTAAAAAGTTGAACTTGAATATAATCAAGCCCCTAGAGTTAACTTCCACTCGTATTAAATATAGGTGATAGAGAAAAAAGTTCAGTCCTACAACAAAGAAGCAAACATCGTATCAGAATGTGGGACATTCTTCAGGCAATTATCTGATTTCGGCAAGTAGCCAACAGCAATGGGCAGAGAAAAAGGGAGAGAGCTGCTCTATAGTGCAATAGGCCAATGCAACAACCGAATGCCACATGTTTTGGATCCTGATTTGAGCAAATCAATTATGAAAAGATTATTGTTATTTTTTTTTAACAATCTGTGATATTTTATTGAGGAATGGATTTTAGCCTTGGCCAGATAGCTCAGTTGGTTAGAGTGTCATCCCCATAAAGCAAGGATGTGGGTTTGATTCCCAGTCAGGACACATATAAGAACCAACCAATGAATGCATAAATAAGTAGAACAACAAATCAGCCTCTCTCTCTCTCTCTCTCAATGTAAAAAAAAGGAATGGATTTTAGATAATGCAAAGGCATTGTTACATTTTCAGTGCGATAATAGCATTATGGCTATGATTTAAAATTTCTTATTTTTAGAGATTTGTAAGTCAGGTTTACAGAGGTGAGATGATGTCTGAGGTTTACTTTCTGAAAGTACTGCAAAGACAAAAAAAAGACAAATGAAATGTTGCAAAATCTTTGTAATTATGTGATTATAATTATATGTACTTATAATCAGCATAAGGGGTAGGTACATGGAGGTTTATTGTACTATTCTGCTATGCTTATGTGTGTTTGGAATTTTTTACAATGAAGATTTAGGCATAGGAGGGAGAAAAAGAGAAGGTGAGAAAGAAAGAACATATACTAATACAAAAGGACATATAAACATTTTAGAACCTAGAGACCAAAGCTTAAACAACTTCAGCTTTTTATAGGTGCTCACAGGTTTCAAATATCCTGTTATGGAGGAAAACATGCCATGGGAAAATGATACAGTGAAGTGTGTGTGTGTGTGTGTGTGTGTGTGTGTGTGTTTATATTTCTAATTGTTTAAATAGTAGGCAACAAATCTCATCTTTAGCAAAATGATAATTGTTCTCAGGCAGACAATCCACATGCAATGTATAAGATAAATATTTTATCCTTACTAAATACTTTAAATTCTCCCCCAAATGTCTTCATTTAAGAATAAGTTAAAAATCATGCTCAATATAAATACCAAACATAGAGATATACCACAGAACAGATGTCTTATTAGTTCACTGTAATTGTATACATAGGGACTCAAGTGTACCAAACCAAACTAGAACTGATTTGGTACCTTGCCCTACATTACAAATGCCAAGTATCTGGGAATGAGAAGACCTGAGATTCATCCTTCCGCTGCCACTGACGTATTATATGACCTTGGGCATGTTCATTCATTTCTCTTGGCCTTGTTCCCCCATCTACTGAATGTGCATAACATTTTCCATCTACTTACCTTGGGGAAATGTTTAGGACAAATGAGAAAACATCAGTGAAGTGATTTGAGCTGCTCAGGAAAAAAATATTTTTCTAGTACTATAGTATATTACATTTTTATTTTAACAGAGAACTACACAAAGTTTCTGAATTCTAGATAACAAACCAAGCTTTATTATAATCAACAAACACTACATAGATAACATTTCCTAGCAAGGAATGCTGTCCAAATAACTTTTTAATTGCACTCAGATTCAATTCCCCTTTAAACCCCATAGTTTCACTAGAAAGGCTATGGAAATTGCGAGTTAACAGAGTAGATTTGCAAGATTTCAGCTATGTACTAAAAGGTCTAGACCGAAAGGTTTTAAAACCCTGACCTGATGGTTGGCTGTGACTATAATAAATATTTAATTTGAATAATCACACAGGAGCAGAAAAGGTTAAAATTAGTAATTAATTTTAGTTCTTAAAATTACTTTCTAATCTCCCATTGTGTAGGAGCAGTAAAAGTATTAAAATGTGCATGGAATATTGATTCTTCACCTGGAATTACTAATGACGAGGATATTTCTAAGTCTTCCTTCAATTAAAGAAATTAAATGTATGCCCTAACCAGTTTGGCTCAGTGGATAGAGCGTTGGCCTGTGGACTGAAGGGTCCCAGGTTCAATTCCGGTTAAGGGCATGTACCTTCGTTGTGGGCACATCCCCAGTAGGGGATGTGCAGGAGGCAGCTGATCAATGTTTCTCTCTCATTGATGTTTCTAACTCTCTATCCCTCTCCCTTCCTCTCTGTAAAAATCAATAAAATATATTTTTTAAAAGAAATTAAATGTATAATAAATGTATTTTAATAGTTCAACAAGTCATTCTGAGTCCTGAAATGCTGAAAAAGGCAAACACATAGTGTTGGTTTAAGTAGGAGAGGTTAAAAAAAAATACTTCTTTTTCTACTTTTAACTCTTTCCTCTTCAGTCTATAAATTCAAGTGTTTAGATAAAGTCAGTCACCTGCTTAGACCTCTCCAGTGGCTTCCCTGGTGCACTGATTATGAAACCCAAACTCCCCCAGCCCAGGCTCAAGGCCTTGTTCAACCAGCCTCTGCCCACTGCCTGCCTTTATCTGCAACCATTCTCTCCCTCACCTCCCCCTCCACCTCTTCACACGGCTCTTTCTTCTGTTCCTGGAACTTGCAAATTTATTCTTTGCACTTGCTATTTCTTCCAACAGAATTATTCATCCTTCATTTATTTACATGCCTGCCTCCTTTTCACCATTCAGGTCTCAGCTCGATGTCACCACTTCAAAGAGGCTTCCCTGACCCCCTATTGTCAACAGCCACCTCCCCACCCTCACCCTCTATCACATCACTCTGTTTTGACTGCATAGCATTGGTCACTTTCTGATTTTATCTTGGCTGATTTATTTGTTTGCTTATTGTCCCGCTCTTCCCTTCTATACAGCAGGGCCATTGTTTCTTGTTCACCTCTGTTTCTGGCATAGTCCCATAAAAATATGCTAACTATTCATTCAAAAACTGTGTCTCGGCATTATTCTCCAGCACTTATCTTCATCTTCTTCTGCCTATCTGAGGTTGAAACCATCTCATCCCTGAAACAATGCTCCAGCAAAGAAGGGGATAGGAAACTCATTTTGCCTAGTTTATAACCCATTTTGAGGCTGACATTGCTTCTATCAGAATCAGGGATTAGGGGTTTTTTACAAATCACATGCCTCAGACTGTAAAAGAACTGCTGGTTCTGGACCAGCAGTTTAACCTAGGCAAGACCCTCCATCAAAACTCAGAGTCCTGATTTTCCCCAATCTGGGTAAATCTGAGGGTTTACTTGCTAATCCAAACAGTCAAAAGAACTGGAGCTTTATTTGTAAATGTCCTAGTAGCCAGGGAACCTGTTACTTCTATAACGTCATTCCTTGGTTCAACAAATGTTAATTGGGAGCTCATTAGGTTCCAGAATTTTACTAGGTTATTTACAAGACCATTACAAGACATAGAAAAGTAAATAAAACATTATATTTCTCCTTAGGGAGCTAACATCTAGTAGGGGGTCACAGACAGGCAAACAAAAAGTTAAAATACAGGGAGTAAGAATGAAGTGTTATGGGAGTACTGAAGGGCGTCTTAGTCTAGTGGAGGAGTGATGCTGAGAAGGCTTCCCAGAAAATAGAATACTTAGACTGAGATCTGAGACTGAATGTAGTTGATAACCTATCTCAGGTGACACAGAGAAGCCAGAGTACCAAGGGGTGAGTACAGTACACACGAAGACCAGGAAATAACAGCACACACAAAAAGAAGCTCATTGTAGCTACAGCAAGGTTTGGGGAAGGGGAAAAGGAAGGGGGTGAATCTATAGAAACAAGAAGGGATACCCGGCTGGCATAGCTCAGTGGTTGAGCATCAACCGATGAACCAAGAGGTCATGGGTTCAATTCCTGGCCAGGGCACATACCCAGCTGAGGGCTCAATCCCCCATTGGGAGAATGCAGGAGGCAGCTAATCAACGATTCTCTCTTATCATTGATGTTTCTCTCTCTCTCCCTCTCCCTTCCTCTCTGAAATCAATAAAAATATATTTTAAAAAAAAGAAAAAAGAAAAAAACAAGAAGGGATAAAAATCATGAAAATCTGATAAAGCCAGGTTGAGAAACTTGGACTTAATTCTGAGGGCAGTGGACAGATATACAGTATATTATTTGTAGCAGGAGATGGTCCTGGCCGGGTAGCTCAGTTGGTTAGAGCATTGTCCTGATAAACAAAGGTTTTGGGTTCCATCCTGGTCAGGGTACATACAAGAAGCAAACAATGGCCCGGCTGGCGAGGCTCAGAGGTTGAGTGTTGACCTATGAACCAGAAGGTCACGGTTTGATTCCCGGTCAGGTCACATGCCCAGATTGCAGGCTCAGTTCCCAGTGTGAGGTATACAGGAGGCAGCCAATCAATGATTCTCTCTCTCTTTTTTTTTTAATATATTTTATTGATTTTTTACAGAGAAGAAGGGAGAGGGATAGAATGTTAGAAACATCGATGAGAGAGAAACATCAATCAGCTGCCTCCTGCACACTCCCCACTGGGGATGTGCCCGCAACCCAGGTACATGCCCTTGACCGGAATCAAACTCGGGACCCTCCAGGCCGCAGGCCGACGCTCTATCCACTGAGCCAAACCGGTTAGGGCAATGATTCTCTTTCATCATTGATGTTTCTATCTCTCTCTCCCTCTCCCCTCCTCTCTGAAATCAATAAAAATATATTTTTTAAAAAAGAAGTCGCCAATCAATGCATAAATAAATGGAACAACAAAAATCTCTCTGAAAAATCAATAAAAACTGTTTGTAGCAGGAGAGTGTCATGATTAGGTTTATGTTTTAGAATGACCACAGTAGCTACTACAATGTGTAGATTGGATCTTTAAGGACAGAGATCAGAGGCAAGGAAGTGATTCAGAAGCCTTTTGCAGTAGTGAAGTTGAGAAATGTTAGTGGTACTGTTAGTGGCTATGGTAATGGAGAGAAATGATTTGCAATATGTTGAACAATTAGAATTAACAAGACTTGGTATTTGAATGTGAGGGATTTTGGACTAGAATGAGTCAAAAATGACAGTTTGCTGACTTGGGAAGCTAGTGTGATGGTGAGGTCATTCACCTAGTAGGTTAAAGATGAGAGAAGGGGATGGGAAGATGATACGTTTTGAATGCATAACCCATGTGGTGCTTCTGATACCTCTTGAGTTATCGATCTGGTAGTGGTCATCTAGGGCTCAGGAGAGGGATCTGGGCAAGAGTCTAGAACTGGGAGCCAATGGCATAGTAATGGTAACTGGATCTATGGGGGTGGGTAAGATCTGTTGTTCTTCATGGCACATGTTGCAGGAGAAAGCAGTTAATTTTTTAAGAAGCAATTGATTTCTTCAATGAGAATGGCTGATACAGAATAGAAATAGGCTATAAAAAAAGGCAAAAGAACTTGGGGTGGTGAACACACTACACAATATACAGATTATGTATTATAGAATTGTATACCTGAAACCTATATGATTTCATTAACCAACTAGAGGCCCAGTGCACAAAATTTGTGCAGCGGGGGGGTGGTCCCTCAGCCTGGCATGCACCCTCTCACAATCCGGGACCCCTCAGGGGATGTCCAACTGCTGGTTTAGGCTCAATTCCACATGGATTGGGCCTAAACCGGCAGTCAGACATCCCTCTCACAATCCTGTACTGATGGATCCTAACTGCTGACCTGCCTGCCTGCCTGCCTCATCACCCCTAACCCCTCTGCCTGCCTGCCTGATCGCCCCTAACTACTCTCCTGCCTGCCTGATCGCCTCTAACCACTTTTCCTGCCTGCCTGATCGCCTCTAACCACTTTTCCTGCCTGCCTGATCACCCCTAACTGCCTCTGCCTCCACCTCTGCTGCCGCAGCTTCATCCAGAAGGATGTCTGGAATGGCATCCAAAAGGTCATTTGGCTGTCCAGTCTAATTAGCATATTACACTTTTATTATTATAGATGTCATCCCAATAAATTCAATTAAAATGTAAAAAAAAAAAAAAAGGGAGAGAGACACTGAAGCAATATATCATTATTGTTATCAGATTTTGGAGGCTTTTAAGTCGAGGCTAAATAAGTGCCCAACATGAATGACTAAGTAGTGAACAGGTTGGAAAAGTTTCTTTTTGGAGGGCTCTTCACTGCTAGTCGAGGGAGCGCATGCTTCTTCCCAGGGTTCTTCTTCCTAAGGAGCTTTCTGAACAGCTCTTTGAGACGTACAAATGTCCATTGTACTGGCGATTTCTCCCAAGGTAATACTTTTGTCCTGCTCCTTCCAGGAATCCAGTGCCCCTGTGAACCAGTGTAGAGGTTTGCCAGCAAACTGCCAAAAACAGAAGTTATCTTTGCTTTACTGGAAGTGCCATTTTCCCAAGATGTTTGTTTAAATGTTTATAAGAAAAGGGATGCATAAAATCTGGAGACTTTTTGTTTGGGTAAAAAACACTGTTGTCAAAGAAGTGAAGGGAAAGGGGGTGCATCATGAGAAAGAGAGGAGCATTTACAGAATATCTATTTTCTTCAACATTAACTCATTCAGTCAAATAGTTGCAAAATCTAGTGCCAACTGCAGGCTCTCAGAACCTGATTTCTGTAATGGCCCATTTGTATTAGAATGTGGCAATGTCAGAGGCCCCAATTCATTCTCTGAATGCCCTAAAACATATGATTTCAGATGAAGAGAAAAATTGGCAGCCACACAAGGAATAATGAGCTGAGGACTCTGTAAAAGATGTCTATGGAATTACATCCAGAAGGAAGAATGGCATTCCTCTGCAAAGAACAAAAACAGAGCCAAAATATTAGACTCAAATGGATAAAGTATGCGTAGCCCAAAGTTAAGACAAGAGTGTATTGATTTGTTTCATAAACTGAGAACTCAAAGATGTAAGCATCTGGAAGAGAAGCAAAAGACATGTTAAGTATATCATGTCTATTTTTATGTATATACTAGAGGCAGCTGTAGGGTCCCTGGAGGCTGCCGTCCACCGGCCGGGTCCTCCCTCCTTTCCCCCAGCCAGCCCCGCACCCTGGTAGAACTCCCAGACAACTCCCAGTAGAGGAGACAATTTGCATATTACGCTTTTATATAGGATTTTTAATTGAATTTAATGGGGTGACATTGGTTCACAAAACCATACAGGTTTCAAGTGCACAGCTCAACAAAATATCATCTGCATAGTGCATTATGTGCCCATTGCCCAAAGCAAAGTCTTCATCCCCATTTATCCCCACTTTGCCTACCTCTCCCTACCCCTACCCCCTTTCCCTCTGGCTATCACCTACTGTTGTCTGTGTCTATGTGTTATTTATACATGTTTGGGGTTGTTGTTTTTTTTTGTCTTCTTAATCCATTCACTTTCTTTTATCCAGCTCCCCAACTCCCCTCCTCTCTGGCAGCTGTCAGGCTGTTCCATGAATCCATGCCTCTGTTTCTATTTTGTTCGTTAGTTTATTTTGTTCATTAGATTCCACATATAAGTGAGATCATATGGTATTTGTCTTTCTCTGAATGGCTTATTTCACTTAGTATATAATCTCCAGGTCCATCTCTTTTATGGCTGAGTAGTATGCCATTGTATAAAAATACCACAGCTTTTTAATCCACTCCTTGTCTTCTGATGGGCAGTTGGGCTGTTTCCATGTCGTGGCTATTATAAATAACGCTGCAATGAAAAGGGATGCATAAATCTGGAGACTTTTTGTTTGGGTAAAAACACTGTTGTCAAAGAAGTGAAGGGAAAGGGGGTGCATCATGAGAAAAAGAGGAGCATTTACAGAATATCCATTTTCTTCATCATTAACTCATTCAGTCAAATAGTTGCAAAACCTAGTGCCAACTGCAGGCTCTCAGAACCTGATACATATATTGCTTTGACTTAGTGTTTCAGGTTTCTTCGGATATATTCCCAGAAGTGGGATCACTGGGTCAAAAGGCAGTTCCATTTTTAATTTTTTGAGAAAACTCCATACTGCTTTCCCTAGCGGCTGCACCAATATTTATAGTAAAAGAGTACTTTTCCCACCAATAGTAAAAGAGTATTAATATTTGTTGATTATGCAAAAAATACAGCCTTCCTCCTTGCAGAACAATGGAAAATATGAAAGAAGAGAATAAAAATTAATCACAATCCCACATCTCTCCAACCTTAATATTTTGCTGTATTTTCTTGCATTCTTTTTTCTAAATGTATGTATGCTTACATGTGCATGTGTTTAGTTAAGACACTGATTCATATTATAATGTATCTAAAATTGTGGTGAGACTTAAATTGTTGGCTACGTTTAATTTCATTTTTTTCCCTAAAAATGAGGAAAAAATCTTTGGTGTCTTAAAACTGAGGACCTACAATGTATAATTTTATAAAAATTGAAGTTTATACCACTTTATTCAGAGGTAAAGGCAATGTGCTCATGTTTGGACAAAATAGTATCAACTGGAAAGAGGTTATTTTGGAGTATTTTTGGCAGAGGTAGGAACTATAAGAGAAAGAGTGGTGGCAGGCAAAATGTGACTCTCCAGAAAATCTAATAAAATGCTACTCAAATAAAATGAGATGTCCAGGCATTCTTATACCAACTGAATTCTCCAACAGCAGAGCCAACCTTATTAGTGTGTGTCCTGAATATAAATATTCCCTCAACCCAGAGGAAACATACTAATGCCTTCCTTCCAGGAATTCAGTAAAGACAATATTCATAGACAAAACTATATTAACATAATTTAATAAATTAAACTGATAAGTTCCCTCTTTTCTGTGGTTCCTGACAGATGAGTTTCTGTTACCAAATCAGACAAACATTTTTCAACACATAGGAAGGAATAGTTCCTTTCTTCTATATATGCCTCTAATTGGCCAAGGTGCTTATTCATTCCGGGACCTGTGCGAAGGTCTGGGGATATAACTGTGAGCATATGCGAATGGTTGCTCTCTTCAGGCAGCCGAGAATCTTGTGTGGGAAGCAAGGGGAGTCCAGTAAGCACAGTGAGGTGAAAGAATAGACAATGGAAGGAAGTATGGGGCACTCTGCAAGCACATGGGAGGGTTTCTTAACCCAGATTTGCAGGGCTGAGCGGCTTTCCTGGGATGTGATAGCTAAGTGACCTCAAGAATAGTAGCACCCGTGGGCATAGCTCAGTGGTTGAGTGTCGATCTAGGAACCAGGAGGTTACATGCCTGGGTTGTGGACTTGATCCCCAGTGTGGGGTGTGCAGGAGGCAGCTGATCAATGATTCTCTCTCATCATTGATGTTTCTATTTCTCCCTCTTTCTTCTTCTCTGAAATCAATAAACAGTATATTTTTTAAAAAATTAAAGTAATGTCCAGTGGGAGAAGCCAGACACAAAATAACACACATTATTCTTCTTGGGTACAGTACAAAAACAGGCAAAGTTATCTGTGTTGTTAGAAGTCAGTCTAGTGGTTATCCTTGAGAGAGGCAGTGACCTGAAGGGAGCAGGAGGAGGTTTATCCTGTATTTTGTAGTACTTGTCTTCAGAGCACTAATTATATATCCTCCTGCCTAAGACTTCTGATAGAAATAAAATTTATGTCCAGAAAACATATACAAAACTTATAAAGAGGGCTAAAATATACTTTGCCTAAATGCGTCAGAAACACCATCAAATTTATGTTGAAGTTAGAAGTGCTTTCTTCTTTCTTAAAATCCTTAGTCATCACCTCTTTATCTTCTTGGGCCCAGTATGCTTTCTGAGATTTGGTTGCATGGCCCAAGCCTCTGGAGCCTTTCTGCTGGACCAGCTGTCAATGAATGAAAAATAAGGAAGCTCTCAATTGTACAGCATGTATCAATTCATGCAGTTCTAGAAAAGGAGTATGTGATTTGATCTTCAGTAGCTGGGGTCTGGTGGTGGGAAAGTGATGATAACTATGTCTGGTTTTTATATCAACCTCAATCATTCACTGTCTATCAATTGGTTCTAAAAAGATGCTCAGAGCCATACATTTAATTTCCATAAATTATTTGTTAATTACCTGAATTAAATTTTCTCTGTCCAGCTTCTCCTTGTACTCTCTTAGGCCACTTTCCCCACCATCCTGCTGGTGAGTGCCAGTAGAAATCAGAAACTAATTTTGATTTTGGTGTAAATTCGTGGTTTTCAATTGGGACCGATTTTGCCTCCCTAGGGGGCATTTTTGGTTGTCACACTGGCATCTAATGATGGAAGCCAGGGTTGCTGGTAACATCCTATAATGCACAGGCAAAGAATTATCAGGTCCAAAATGTCAATAGTCTTGAAGTTGAGAAATTCTGCCCTCAATGAGGATAAAATACAGAAGCAATTCACAATTAACAAATATATTTCAAATTGAAGTATGAGTGATTTGGAGCTTACCTCTCTTTTGGACTCACTATTCCACAACGTCCTCCATGAACAAATATAACGGACATTGAATATGCACTTCCTACTCCTTGTGCACATTTCTCAGTGGTAGACACTCTCTCTTTTCAAATGGGAATGTCTAATGCTGGTTAATTACACAATGGCTTAGGTATATATATGGGCAGTAGAAATGCAAGTGAAGAACTTTTCATAGAGTCTTAACTAAGAGTGAGGAAAATATTCTCCATGTCAGATCTTTTGGACTTCAAGAGGGCCAAGCCTCTGGATGTTTTGCTTTCTGCATGTTTACCCAATTTTTATATAGTCTTTTGATACCTCGAAGGCCTATTTCTTTATCCTCCTTTGGCCCTGATTAACTGAGTTACTTTCATGCTCAGACTTCAGTTCTGCACGACTGGACAAATTCTTGGCACGAACCTTACTTTCGCATCCTCATGCTGAAAGAATTGTTAATATTGATCATTTTTTAATTGCTTTTCACATTTCTTTCAGGAGTGAGCTTGGAATGTTCTTTAATTTACATTTGTCGCTACAGCACTGGAAACAGCATTTGTTCTTTGACATGAAATAAATTAAATTTTATTTGGGAAAAGTAATTCAACACAATGTAAAGTTGTAAGCAGCGTCCCTGTAGGGACACTTTCATTCTGTGGCTGCTCGTCTGCACTTCCAGCCATAGGTAACTTACTGTCTGCACCCCAAAAAGGAGTCTTCAGCATCTGAACGGTCAGTTGAAAGGGCCCAAAGAAATGTGCTCTTATTAATAGTCCAGCTATAATGTGGCCACATGTCTGGTTCAAAATTGAAATTCATAATGGCATCTAAAAGAATGGGTTGATTCCAGGACCTTGCAGGAGCTCTAAGCCACGCCAGAAGATTCTAGTGAGCCCCAATTCTGCCAGCCCTTACCCAGCACTCCTTCCCGAGAACTTTGGGGGATGAGAAAGAAGTAAGGAGTAGGTCTGAGGACCCATGTGCTGCCATGGGAGTATACTATCAAAGCATACTTTAAGCTTCCAAATTGAAGGAAGAATGTGTCAGGTGACTATGTTTCTTAAACCCAGGTCTAACCCAAACCCTGGTCCTCTCTCCAGACCCTGGAGACTCTGAAGTCACTGTGTTTAGAAAAATAATTGTGAAATTTTTTTTCTCCAGTGTGCTGCTGACCTTGCCTTGGGAAAATGTGTGTAAAATGTATCCTAAATCGCATCTTCTCGTTGACTCTGTCCCTAGCTGAAATAGAGTAAATGTACAATGATTATCACTATTTGACATGACCATAAAAATATGAGGATAATAATCATGGAAATTATTTTCATGGAAGTTCAATTAACCAATTTTTCAACAGCAGAAACACAGACATTTAAAACTTTTTAACGTTTTAAAGTAAACATGGCAGACATTTTAGGTAAACTCATAGGTGGAAAGTTATGAAAAAAATTTTATAACCACAAAGATGCTGTATAACAGGTCCCTATACGGCAATATAGAGCTAGTGTGGTCAGATGACTATAACAATGTTAAGAGCAAAGATTTGGAGTCAAACAGGCCCTGCTTTTGCCACTTATGAGTGGCCTTTGACCAGTGACAAACTTAGCCTCAGTTTCTTATATTCAAATGAAGATAATAATGATACGGACTTTGAGAAATATTAAATGACTTATTGTGTATAAAATGCTTATTCAGTCCTTCAATAAATACTCATTTATATTTATTATTCTTATACACCAGGTAATAGTGTACTTAATTCACTGGCATTAATGGTTGTTGTGCAACCATTACCATTATCCATTTCTAAAACTTTTTCATCATCCCAAACAAAAATTCTGTACCCATAACAATCATTTGCCATTCAAGTAGTCATTTTTAAATGATTATTTTATTATCTTTTTACATAATGAACAGCATAATTCCCTTTAATATTATGAAGTATACCATCACTGTAGAAAATTAGAAAATATAGATAAAAATGAAAGTTAAATCATTTGAAATTTCACTCTTCACAAATCAGTAACATTAAAAATTTGGTATATTGTGTCATTAGTTTTTCCTCTTACAAACATATATGTAAAGTGAAATCCTATTTTAAATTTTATTTTTTAACCACTTCAAAAATCTTTTCACTAGGTAAGCACATTTCAGTAGAAGTGGTACATAACCATGAAAAAAAGAGGCGAAAAACTACTTTTTCTCTTTAAAAAGGTTTGATGGGGAAGCAGTGAGGAAAGGCCAAAATGACTTGCTTTTATGGAAATCACTTCATCTGAAGACTAATTTTCCTTAATGTACAGCTGCCAAGAGCCTAAGAATTACTATAGGAACTCAGCCTAAAGCCTAATTGTCATTCTTCAGAGTCTTTCAAAATAAACAGAGATCTCAAAACATAAGACTCAAGCGCTAGCTGGTTTGGCTCAGTGGATAGAGTGTTGGCCTGTGGACAGAAGGGTCCCAGGTTCAATTCTGGGCACATACTTTGGTTGCATGCTTCTCCCCAGCCCAGGCCCTGGTAGGGGCTCACGCAGATGGCAACCAATCGATGCGTTTCTCTCACATTGATATTTCTCTTTGTCCTTCCATCTCTCTTCTACTCTCACTAAAAATCAATGGAAAAGCATCCTCAGGTGAGGATTAAAAAATAAATACATAAATAAATAAATATAAATAAAGGGCACACCTTAACAGAACATATTCTAAGAACAAATAGATGTACAAAGAAATCATAATGTTAGAGGCAATATTGCTATTATTATATGGAAGCTATTTAAAATAAACTATAGTTTATTGCAAATAGTAATGATATTGAGGTTAGGAACAAAGATTTTCAGTGTAAGAAAAATAAGTAGAAAGTCAAAGAACTTAAGTAAAAATATCCTATAGGATTACATTGTTCAATGTTAAATTTGAATTAGAAATAAAATTTCCCTCAGCATTTTTTTCCTTTTTGAATATACATTTCTCCTAGTATTATCTACTAAAAAGGCATATAAGCAATGAGTCCAGTAGCAATGATGATTCAATGATGATTGAATGAAACCTTTGGTTGAAAGGCAGATGGGAACATTACCATGAGGGATAATAAGGCTGTCAGCACATGACAGGTCAATCTTAGCATCTCTAAAAGTGGAAAAACCAGATATCATATGTCTCCTGATGTGATTACGTGCCACCTCATTGAGTGGGGGGAGTTGACCCTGAATCTACTAAATTCTTTTCACCCAACTTTCATGTACAGGAACAACAGGGTATAGAGGAGGAAGTTAAATGACATCACAAGAAAGCAAACATTCCTCAAACAACTTAACATGGTTTTTGCCCCTCCTTAAAGGCAGGGAGGAAAGGAAAAGGGAGAGAGTGACTATTTCAGATGAAAAGAAGCTAAGAGGCACAGCAACCAAATGTTTTGTATAGATGTTGTTTGTATCCTTATCCTAAGAACTGTAAAAACATTCTTTTGAGACAATCAGGAAATTTGATTATGCTCTTGGATATTAAAGGATGCTGGAGAATTATTAATTTTGTTAAGTGTAAAATGACATTTTGGTTATGTAAGAAAATGTCCATTCTTTTTAGCTATTCATACTAAAGTATCACTATGATACTTGACATGACACAATGTCTGGGATTCACTTTAAAACATTTCAGCAAAGAAAAAAAGGGGAACAGATGAAGCAAACGTGGAAAAACTTTTGTTGAACCTGGGTAGTATCTGTTCTTGTTACTATTGCTGTGTAATAATGTGATCTCAAGATTTACTGAATTAAATGCAATAATCATTATATCTTGTATTTTCTCTGGGTCGGAAATATGGGAAGGGCTTGGCTGGGCAGTCCTGGCTCTCGCGATTTCTCATGTGATGATGGTTGTTGCTGTAACAGATGGTGGGATGCGGGTGCAGACAGAGTGGGTGCATGTAGTCACAGGCCTCTCCCTCTGATCTCTCCATGAGGGTTAAGTTGACCTTTCTCTCACATGATGGCCTCGGGGCAGACAGAATGCTTGCTTGGTAGCAGTTGCCTTCAAAAGCCAGTATTCCAGTAAACAGAGTAGAAGCACATTGCCTTTTATGCCCTCCCCTGGGAAGTCACGTAGTGCCATTTCCTCTGTAGGGTACTGGTCGAAGCAGAAGCAATATAGGTTGCACTTTTGGGGAAAGGATTGTCAAAAACTTTGTGCACATATTTTAAAACTGCCACATCATCCCACACATCTGGTGACTAGCCCCCAACTCAAAAGACCACAAAAGAATTGACAGCCTATTTATCATGGTTACTCATAAGTGGGGATTTTTATGATTTCCCCCGACCACGGAACAACTGATTCTTTCTGAACTTCCCATAGACCTTACAGATTTATCTAAAACTTCATAAGCTGGGACCTCTTAAATTACTTTATGAGATAGCACTTGTGAGATGCCTGGCCCAGTACTGGGTCCATAATAAATATTCTGCAACTGTTGGTTCTATCTGATCATTTGTTGTTACTGTTTGAGCACACCATTAATAAATCATAGTTGGTATGACATCATGAGTTTCTGACAGGCCTGGCACAGATACAGCTTTCAGGAGGAATGGAACCTCTGTAGAAACTAAAATTCAATCCCAAAATGTTGCAATTGGACAATGGTTGGAGATAACAGGGAGTAAGCTACTATATAGGCCAGAATCCTTATTTTGCTTTCCAATTTGTTTATATTTTCTGTCAGCTTTCTTTTTTCCCAGATTGCCTTTTTAAAAACTTTCCTGAGCAACAGAAAAATAAGAGCATCTCCCTTATGTGAAGTATGAATACATCATGCCAAAGCTTTTTATAGAATACTATTGATGTTTAGAATCCCATCTGTTTTAAAATATTTCTGAAGATTAAGCAAAATATAGACCAGATTTGAATCTATAAGAAACCTCATATTTTCTTTTTAAATCTTTTTTTTAAAAAATATATATTTTATTGATTTTTTACAGAGAAGAAGGGAGAGAGATAGAGAGTTAGAAACATCGATGAGAGAGAAACATCGATCAGGTGCCTCCTGCACATCTCCTACTGGGGATGTGCCCGCAACCCAGGTACATGCCCTTGACCGGAATCGAACCTGGGACCTTTCAGTCCGCAGGCCGACGCTCTATCCACTGAGCCAAACCGGTTTCGGCTTCTTTTTAAATCTTAAATGTAAAAGATAACCTTAAATTCTAATGTTTACACTGAAATTAATTTGCAATTTCAATTAATGTGTAATTTCTCAAACTGATAGAAATGTTAATCGGGTAATTACTATAGTGATTAAAAAAAAAGAAAACTTAATATTTTTTCTTTCTCTTAAAAGAAACTTAATATTTTAACATTCTAATATTTTCTCTTCCCTAAAAGATCCCTTAAAATTACAAGTCACGTAACAATAGGCTAATTATAAATTATGAATATTTATTTATTAAAATACTTTATTTTCATTAATGTTATTTTATTAATAAAATTACATTGTAGTGTTCAAACTCTTTACTAATATTGATTGTCTATCCTTCCAACAATTATAAAATTCAATGCCTTCATTTTTTCCTCTTCATTTTATTACCCAGGGATATTTGTGGAATTGATATTTAGCTCCACATACCTTGGCTTAATAACTTTAAGAATTCCATGTTCCCAATCAGTCAATTATGCTATATCATAGGGCATACAATTTCAGAGGTTCAAAGGCTATTGACTGAATTCAATTGTGATTTTTATATCACATGCCAAAAAAGAAATCTCAAAAATTGCAAACAGATGAGTCTAGAATGAGTCCTTACATTCTTAGCAAAATGGCTTATTTACCTTCTAAATCATGTCCTGTAAGAAAAATGCTTTTTTTGTAAATGACATTTTATTGAAATCAAGAGTAGGCCTGGGAAAAAAAAGGGGGGAGTACTACATATATTTTCTTTATTACATTCTTTGTGTGATATGTTCTGGCAAAATAGAAGGCATTATAGAAACCATTTAACTGAGAAAAAAATTCTACTCCTCACACAACTCTCACTGATGTCAGTGGGAGTTCTGTGAATGGAACAAATGTTGAACTTTACCCTGCAATGTTTAAACTGCAATCCTCCCTGCTCTTGGCGGAGCCTGGCTTCCCACTGAAAGGCATTGTAGTCTGTGCAGGGATTACACAGCGGGTTAATAGTCTAGGTTTTTTTGCTTCTTTTGGAGCAACAGATGAAACACAATACCTTCTTTTAGGGCTATTACATATTTTTCAATACAAAAGACTTTAAATGAGGTGGTGTGAGATAGTAAAAGGTAGAGTCTGTGGATGGAAATTTACGTTGGTAATGATTCTTGAACTACCTTCTCTATTAGTCACTCAGAAGCATCAATGAGTCCTATACATTAAAGGCAAAAATATTACACACTGTATAGCATATCAGTATGGGAGCCATGCTCATTCTATTTTTGTTATACTCCATTAGACACGTATAAAGAATGATTATCACCAAGATTCCAACACAGATGGTTTTTGGTAAAATGAGATAAAGTGATTATAAATGAGATGAAGAGAAAACACAGTATCATCATTTCAAGGTAAACTTCTGCAGTACCAAATTGGAATGGCTTATTTCTTTAAAACAAACAAACAAATTATATATATAGTATTGATTTCAGAGAGGAAGGGAGAGAGAGATAGAAAGAAACATCAATGATGAGAGATAATCATTGATCAGCTGCCTCCTGCACGCCCTCACCAGGGATTGGACCTGGGACCCCTCAGTCCGCAGACTGACGCTCTATCTACTGAGCCAAACTGGCTAGGGCAGAATGGCTTATTTCTTTATATTTAATCCCATGAATACAGAAGATGTGACTCTAGTCATGAATAGCACCATTATCAGGATTCTATTGTTTCTACTTGGTGAAATATTTCCACCAAGTAGAAACAATACTTTGTAAGTCCTTTATTTTGTATATTTTGTAAGTCCTTTATTTTCTACAATGCATACACATTGCCTTTCTAATAGAAAAAGGGAGAAAGAAAGAGAAGGGACCAGCTTTTGTTTTAAAGGAGCAGAGGAAGAGGAAGACAAAGAAACAGGAAGTACTTCAAGGTGAAATCAAAACTGCTTTTGTTTTTATTCAATAGAAGATTGCGAATTACGAAAAAAAATCCCCAGTGATTAAAAGTGAAAATGTGGGCAAAAATATGATGTGGAAAATCTATTGATACAGGCAGTAAAAGTAGTCACAGGGCAACATAGAAGTTAATGGCGCTTACACTCTGTCCCAGGCTGCTGGGTTCATATTCCAGTTCTACAACTTCCTAGCAAGGTAATCTTGTGCAGGCAGGTTATCTATTAACTGGCATCATAATTTATTGTTCTGATAAGGATGTATTGAAGAAGAGGAGTGAGTCAGAAGCTTGGGAGAAGTTTATAGAGGCCAGGCTGTGCTGCTTGGATCAGCTGTAAAAGTCAGATACTAGCTTCCAAAGGTAGCTGAGAGGAACAGTGGGGAGCCTCAATGTCTGCAGTCAAGGTTGCCCTCTGTTCCACTAATTTTCTACTCAGAGGCACTTGGTACAGCAGGATCCTGTGTCCTGGGATATCAGACACATTCAGAAATGGAATGGCCTTTAGCAGTTTCCTTTCTTTTTAACTCATTCACAACTATTATTTTTTATAGTATAGATTTTTTTTTTTTAGTTTATCTATACTCAATGTCAATGTTATTCATTTTTTATTTTTTTTAAACGTTTCCCTTATATAGTATATTGAAATCGATCTCATTTGTGGCTTTTAGGAGCATTTAGCCTTAAATTTTTTTCTCTACTTGCTGTTTTTGGTGATTTTTTAAAACTCTCATTTTCTCTCTCCCTTCACCTGTTTGTTTTCTACAAACTTATTTTAGCCTTTTAAAAATATTTTGCTGGCAAGCCAAGATGGCCTACAAGTACATCCAGCAGCTATGGAGGAAGAAGCAGCCAGATGTAATGAACTTTTTCCTCAGGTTGTACCGCCCGCTCTCCACATCCACAGAGGGTCTGGGGGCCTGGCTGCAGGAATGGCCGTGTGTGGCAGGAGTAGGGGCATCCACAGTGAGAAGGCTATACAATGCCTGCATGACTATCTGGCCTCCTACTTGGTAAAGGTGAGAAGCCTGGAGGGTGATAATCAGAGACTGGAGAGC
The DNA here is from genome assembly GCF_964212035.1 of Myotis nattereri. Taxonomy (NCBI): domain Eukaryota; kingdom Metazoa; phylum Chordata; class Mammalia; order Chiroptera; family Vespertilionidae; genus Myotis; species Myotis nattereri. Next base: position 34,438,404 of record NC_138079.1, read on the forward strand.
AAAATCTGGGAACACCTGAAGAAGAAGGGAGCCCAGGTCAGAGACAGGGGACATTACTTCAAAACCACCCAGGTCCTGAGAACTCAGATCTTTGCAAATTCTGTGGACAATGCCTGCATTATTCTGCAGATTGACATCAGCCCATCTTGCTGCTGATGACTTCAGAGTCAAGTATGAGACGTAGCTGGCCATGAGCCAGTCTGTGGAGAGTGACATCAATGGTCTCCGAAAGGTCACTGATGACATCCATCTCATCTGCTGCTGGAGAGAGAGAGAGAGATCAAGGCTTTCAAAGAAGAGCTGCTCTTCAAGAGGAAGAACCCCGAGGAGGAAGTGAATGATCTACAAAACCAGATTGCCACCTCTGAGTTGACTGTGAAGTTGGATGCCCCCAATCTTGGGACCTCAGCAAGATCATGGCAGTCATTCAGTCCCAGTATGACGAGCTGGCTCAAAATAATCAAGAAAAGCTAGACAAGAATTGGTCCCAGCAGACTGAGGAGAGCACCACAGTGGTCACCTTGCAGACCACTGAGATAGAAGCTGCTGAGATGACACTCACAGAGCTGAGACATACAATCCAGTCCTTGGAAACTGACCTGACCTGAATGAGGAATCTAAAGTTCAGCTTGGAGAACAGCCTGAACGAGGTGGAGATGCACTATGCCATGCGGATGGAACAGCTCAACGGGATCCTGCTGCAGCTGGAGTCGGAGCTGGCCCAGGTCCGGGCAAAGGGGCAGCGCCAGGCCCAGGAGTATATGGCCTGCTGAACTGCAAGGTCAAGCTGGAGGCTGAGATTGCCACCTACCACCACCTGCCAGAAGAAGGGAAGGACCTCCATCTCGGTGACACCCTGGACAACAGCCACTCCATGCAATCCATCCAGCAACGTGGTGTCTGAGGTCAAGACACCGAAGTTCTGAGGTATTAAGACAGCAGAAGCGGGGCACCCCTTGGGGTGCAGGAGGCCAATAAAAAGTTCAGAGATCATTGAACATAATTATTTTTAACTTCATGTCCTAGTTTTAAGTCTTGTATTAGTCTTTTTAAAGAAATTATCTTAAGCCTACTTTTTTCTCTTTCTCTTCTATTTAATCCCCTATTTTTTCTCTATTACTTGTCTTGATAATAATTGGCAGGAAGCAAATCCAGAGGCAGGAGAGGCATTCTTCTCTTTCCTCTTTCCTATGGCTACTCCTGCGCTTGTTTCCTTGGATCCTTCCCACGATTCTCCAGCCCCAACAGAACCTTAGTTCGTGAGCCTGGGGGAATCAGAGAGTTAATTCCCTTCAGGGCCTTAAACTCATTACAGCACTTTTGATTTGTGAGAACATTTGCTACCATCTCACCCTGTTCAGCCCTTAGCCGAGGAAACTAAAATCTTAAAATCCATAGTTTCCACAGTGTAATCATTGGAATTTGGTCACACTGTGGCAAATACATATCCAGAAGCCTGGGGGTCTGGCCTAGGGGAATATGCCCAAAGCGGGGGTCCACCAGTGTGTGCCCAGGCCTGGCCTTTTGAGGTGGTACTGTTGAGCTTCCCTATAGACATTCATGACAGCAGCATCAGAAAGACTCTGTGTCTTGTTTCTGGGACCATGTTTAAGCCAGTTTAATGCCAATTTATTTGTCATCAAATTAGTTCACTTCCCTTTCTGTCAAGGTCAGAAGAGCACCCTTTGTTTCTTTGGCTCCTCTCTAGGCCACTGAAAAGGTACTGCCCCAACTGCAATAAAAGAGCAAAAGCTAGCTGGAGTTTCAGTTATCCTGGTTTTAAAATAGGGTTGCTCCCCACCTGATTTTTATTGCCTTTGTATTTCTTTTTTGTGAACTGCTGGTTTATGTCTTTTGTAAATACCTCTATTGGAAAACAAGCTGATGGTTACCAGAGGGGAGAGGATTAGGGGGATTGGGTGAAAAATGGTGAAGGGATTAAGATGGACAAATGGGTAGTTATAAAATAGTCATGGGGATATAAAGTGCAGCATAGGAATATAGACAATAATATTGTAGTAACTATGTATGATGCCAGGAGGGTACTTGATACTTTGTAAATTATATGATTATCTAATCACTACGCTGTACACCGGAAACTAATATGAAATAACACTGAATGTCAAAAAAAAAAATACTTCTATTGGATTATTTTCTTCTGGGTTTTAAAGAGCTCTTTATATTTGTATTATGGATATTAGCTATTAATTCTTATACATATTTTCTCTCATACTGTCATATGTCTTTTAACTTTGAGGTATCTTTTGCCAACAGAAGTTTAAAAACTTTAAGTAGTTCTATCTGTCACACATTTCTTTGGTGGTTTCTGGTTGTTTGTTGTCTGGATTATAGTGGTGGCAATGTGGTATAGTTGAACACATTCTGAACTGGGGGGGAGATGGGTTCTAATTATGCTTCTGCCACTAACCAGTAGTGTGACGTTGGGCAAGTCTTCAAACCTGAGGTTCTTTACCTGTAAAATTAGAAACCAGATGACCTCCAAAGTCCCTTCCTATTTATTCAACTGCTATGAAGAATTCTCAGATTCTATGTTTTAAAAGCTTATTTTCTTTAAATAAGCCAAATGTTCTCCCTGAAATTAACACTTCTAAATTGCCTGGCAATGTTCTCATAGAGTAAAATGTAGCCAGTATCTCAATTATAAAAACTCCTTAAGTTTTGGCATCTGAATTAATGACCTAAATTTTTTTATGAAAGGTGAATGAGTTTATATCTACTTCCTGTTATAGGCCATAGGCTTTATAGGAAATAAACTTTGCATTCAATATGTATTCTAAAGTATTTATACTATAGAACCACTATGTCAGTGGACATTGAATATGGCTTAGGATATTTTATTAATGATAATGATCTTTTATTTGGTGTTTATAGTGTGCTTTTATGTACTTCATCTCATTTGGTGCCCTGATAATCCTATGAGGTAGATAAAATAGGCCTTATTATTTCATTTTATAGATCGTGAACTACTGCACAGAGAAAATAATTTGTCCAAGGTCACTAATTAATAAATTCTAATGCCAGTGCCATAACTTTTCTGAAAGACAATAATGCTGAGAAAAAATTTATTGGCTGTTTCATTACTTCGGAAGACAAAATAGAAATATCAGTTATGTATGAGGTAGGGTGGTCAGAAATCAGGTAAATGAAATAAAATATCAAGACTGAAAAAGAAAAATTATGTTGAAAATTGTAAAATAAATATTTGAAAACTATTTCTTCTCTATATATTTATTTCAACATAAAGAAGTACAAATGCTGCCCTGACTGGTTTGGCCCTGACCAGTTTGGCTCAGTGGATAGAGCGTTGGCCTGCAGACTCAAGGGTCCCAGGTTCAATTCCGGTCAAGAGCATGTACCTTGGTTGCGGGCACATCCTCAGTGGGGAGTGTGCAGGAGGTAGGTGATCGATGTTTCTCTCTCATTGATGTTTCTAACTCTCTATCCCTCTCCCTTCCTCCCTGTAAAAAATCAATAAAATATATTTTAAAAAAGTACAAACGCGTTGGAAGTGACATTTCTATAAGTAGGTTGGTATGCTATATGGCAGGAGATATGAAAAAATACTATGTAAAGTTTTGTATAAGAAAACTAAAACCCTCAGAGGGAGTTTCCAGAGGTAGAAGGAAGAGAAACCTAGTGTCCATTTTAGAGAAAAACTGGAAGAACAAGAAAATAAAAAATGAAGAAAACTAAAATACTGTATGATCTGATGGTTGACATTAATTTAATGACATTAACTTAATGGCATTGATTTAAAGGGATTAGACTAAGGAAAACAGACGAGAGAGGAAATATAAAAAATATATTACTCAGATCAGCCTTTTTGAAGGAAATTTGCCGTCAATTCCCAGAAAATAAATTTCTTTCCAACTGAGGAAAATATGAGTATGAAATGTATATCCAGAATTATTTTAGAAAATCCAACTAAGAAATATCATTTTACAAATACTTATTGAACCAGATTTGGGTGAGACTTTTCCAGTATTTTGATTATGATGTGGTCATCATCAACAATGATTTACTCCTACTTTCAAATAGAAATGACATGCTTAACTAAAAAACAGTTTTTATTTAACATCTTAGAGCAGAGCATTTAGCCTCTTACTATACCTCTGATTATGCTTGATGCCTATATATTGGCTATTTTCATGGCAGATTTGATGCTGAATAGTTTTTATTTTTCAAGACAAAATACTATACAAAAAAAAGTAAAGCTATTATGTCAGCTTAAGTAAGTAGGAAAAGCGGTTTTGTTACTCAAAGAAAGATAATATTCTTAAGTGAAAGCCTCCATTGAAGGGAAGTAGGCAGCAGTATTTACCCTTTTCTTTTATTGATTTAATAGTGTTATGATTTAGAAAAAGTATACATATTGAAACAGATTATGATTCATACCAGGGAAAATTTGAGATGGGAGGTAGATCAGAAGGTAATAAAGTTGGAAATTATAGGCTCACTATTTGCTGCAGTTGTCCTAGTTTTACATATGTTGTCCCTGTGTAATTACTATTATTGTCTATTAATTAATTCTCAAAAGTGTTCTAGTGTGGATGATATACTATACGCTGTCAGTGCATTTAAAAAATATTTTTTTGATTTCAGAGAGGAAGGGAGAGGGAGAGATAGAACATCAATGATGAGAGAGAATCATTGATGAGTTGCCTCCTGCACATCTCCTACTGGGGATCGAGCTGTACATGCCCTGACTGGGAATCGAACCATGGTCTCCTGGTTCATAGGTTGATGCTCAACCACTGAGCCATGCCAGCCAGGCCTGTCAGTGCATTTTAAAGTGCACTGCTAACAATAGCTAACACTTTGGAGTCTGCCAAGCATTGCGCTAAGCACTTTATGAGCATTGTCCCATGCAGTCCTCCCAATAATCTATGAAGCTGTTAATACTGTAGTCCCCATTCTAAAGAAGAGGAAAGGCAAGTTTATGTTTATAGATGCTCAGGAACTTGCCCAAGTTACTCAGTAGCCAGCTTTTGAAGTCAAGCCATCTTTTTTCAGAGGTCACACAAATAATCACCATGCATTATTTATTTTCTCCACACTTACAAAACTATAAGACGTCTGAAAAAAATTTAACTATGATAGGCTACAAAATGTCTGATAGAAAAAAAAAAGATTATCGAGCTTATACTAGGGGAAAAACAACTTCAAAACTTTTCATAAAACTTTTCACAAATAGAGGCAGACTTCTTGTGATTTATAAAATATTATTGAAAATATGTCTGGCCCTGGTTGGTTTGGCTCAGTGGGTAGAGTGTCAACGTGCAGACTGAAGTGTCGCAGGTTCGATTCTGGTCAAGGGCACATGCCTGGGTTGCGGGCTTGATCCCTAGTGGGGGGCATGCGGGAGGCAGCCAATCAATGATTCTCTCTCATCATTGATGTTTCTATCTCTCTCCTTCTCCCTTCCTCTCTGAAATCAATAAAAAAATATTTTAAAAAAGAAAATATGTCTGAAAGCCAGAAACATGCTGTGGGAGGGATGATTTCATCCCCAAAGTATTCTAAAATCCTTAATTTTAATTCTTGCATGTACTGCCTCTTTTGATCCATAGCATCTCTTTCCCACACACTTGTCACCCTAACCTCCTGCCGTTTCTATCTAGGGGCTAAGATGGAAGTGAAAATAGGGAAGTCAATCCCTATGAAAAATACATGTTATAATGTGTTTTGATCTGATCTAACGCTTCTAGACTTTTTCAAAAAAGAAACCTAACCCTAATCTAGCCAGAATATTAAATTTTCCCAAACACTACTGTACAGTGTTTTAGGAAACCAGTTTGGTTTTAGGTAACCAGTTCTTTACTAGGTGTTGAGAAAGGGAGAAAAGAAGAATGATCATTCTAAACTTTCCCTCTGCTAACTTGGTCTCCACATTGCTTCTGTGCAGCTGCTCGGGTGGCAGGGGAAATGACAGGACGGCCCTTAAAAACAGTGGGTAGGCTCTCTGCTGAGAAACATCCTCCCCACCCCCGATGGATGCTGTGTGCTTTCCCTGGAATGGCCAAGGCCTTGAGGCTTTCCTTCAGTTATGTGGCTTATCTCTAGTAGACAGTAATTCCTCTCCTGAATCCAGCCATTGGGAAGGGGAATCCCAAAGAAGAATTCCTGTCTTTCACAGAGAATTATTTAGAGAAAGTATTTAGAGAATCACAATTGGGAAGATCAAGCTATACCATCCACAAATATTTATTAGCTTACTCTCTAAGGTCCTGGAGTTCAGTTTATTATTACAGAATCACAGTTAACCAGCCTTGTTTAAGGTGAGGTTTTACTTCTCCTTTTAATCATAGTTGAAACTGTGAAGTCCATCTCAGTTCAACTATGGGAAGATTGTCAAAGAAAACTAATCTGTAAAGCACCCATTTGTTAAAAAAAAAAAAAAAAAAAGAACAAATGGAAGATTTGGCTATATTTGTATGTGCTGTTCATATGAGTTAGAACTAAGTAGTCAGTGATGAATAACAAAGATGCATCATCACTTCTGATTACTGAATACCCTGATCATATAGCTGTTATGTCACCATTGTGTATGAGCACAGATGCAGAGTTCCTGCTGAAGATATCTTACAAAGGGATTTGTAAAGAAATATTTGTCAAATAGTTTAATTGGTAAATGCATCCTGTCTTCCATCCTTGTAAGGCCAGTGTTTTGGAGCTCTTACCGTGTAAGTATCAAATGGGGGGCACTTTTTTGTCTATACATCTGTACTCTTCATATATTGCCCTCAAAGTTAAACCACATTTTCCTCTCCTACCTACTCAGCATCAGCATATGTCATCGTTATATTCCCTTCCATCAGAAGCTGCTTTGGGGAAACAATCTGATGAATTAGGTATAAATAACGAGTAAGGCTTAAAATATTGCCTTCCCCTGGATTATGGCTTTGTGCTGGAGAAATAGACTGAAAGGGATTAAACATAATGGTAAAATATCAGGTGAGTTGGAGTAGGGACTTTTGGTTATAGGACTTTCCTAGTGCAAATGATAGGGTTGGTCCCATATATGAGTTTAACTTTAAAAACAGGCTAGGGCCAGGGCAGGTCCTACTTATTTAGGGTGGGGGAAGTTAGGTTTATTTGAGTCTATGATGTCACATGTAAAGAGGTGTGGAATCAACCTGAGGCTAAACACAGCCCTGGCATTCCAGATGCCTCAGGGAGGGCAGGGGGTGCTTCCCGACAGTGACCTTTCAGTTCAGAGCTCTGCCCTTGAGTCTGCTCAACGCAAACCAGTGGTTGAAAGTGGGGCGGGAAATCTTCCGTGTGCAGATTAACAATACAATATGCTAACTTTAGAACTGACCCAACGCCCAAGACTCGCGTTCACATAAAACCACCAGCGCGGTATTACCAGCATCCCTGGCTGCCGTTTCCTTTCCTAGCTGCTGCTGAAGCGCTCTTGCCTCCAGTTCAGCAGTGAGCGAGCCTGCATGAACCCTTTGGTCCTAACGGAGAGTGAACCCTCAACCTCTGCGCTGGGAGAAGGAGCTACCTGTGTCTCTTCCAGCAGTTGTGGAAGTCGTTTAAAATGCTCCCGCCCCTAACAATGTCTTCCATGTCGTCGGGAGGCATTGCACGTGTTTGTCAGGAGCGTACAACTCAGTGCGGCGAAGGATTCTGATGGGCTGGATGAATTCCTTCCTCTCTTTGGATGCGAGTCAGCAATCATGTGCAGGGCGCACAGCTCTTTATTCAAACTTGGTGACACGGAATTATCTCTGGGACCCAGGCGGAAGGACTGAACCGGCGACTCGAGGGACACGGGAGAGTAATTACCGTCCCGCGCCCGGTTAAGCACCGCGGAGCCTGGGGGCGGGGGCGTGTTCCGGAGCCAGGACGTGCCTCCTCCGGGGGAAACCAGGCCGCCTTCTCCGCGAGCACACTTAAAGCAGTAACTGCGAAAACGGCAATGTTACGGCTGAGGCGCTCTCTGCCATATGTGTTGACAGGAAGCGTTGAGTCCCTGCAGTAAACGCCGGCGCTGCCAGGCTGAGCGGCGGGGGCCAGCGCCGCGCAACGACGGCCCCGCCGGCCCCGCGGGCGCTGGAAGCCCGCGTCGCCTTCAGAGCGCGGCCCCGGTTTCCTCTAACAAAGGCTCGACCAGGAGGCGGTTTCGCGGGCCGTCTCCCCCTCCCACCGACGGCTTTGTCTGCCCGCCCGCCCGGGCGAGGCTGGGGCTCGGAGGACCCCAGCGGCTCGCGGTGCGGGGGCTCGCAGCCCGGCCGGCGTGGGAAGCGGCCCCCCGCGCGCGCCCGGAGAGGACGCGGGAGAGCGCGGCGGCGATCCCTGCAGCCTCCGCCGCGGCCGCCCCGGACGCCGAGCCCCCGCCGCAGACGCACAAAGGAACTCCTGCCCCGCGCCGGGGCCTGAGGGCTCCGCGACTCCCGGGCGGGCGCGGGGCGGCCGGGATCCTAAGCATCCCCCCACCTGGGGCGGCTCGGGAGCGGCCCGGGCCGGGGAGGGGGGCTCAGGCCGCGCCCCCCTAGCCGAGCCTCGCCACCCCCGGCCCCCCGAGCCGCCGCCGACGTGGGCCGCCCCGCCCCCGCGGCCGTGACGGGCTCGCGCGCCTCGGGCCGGCCGTGGGCGGTGGGGGCGCCCCCGCGGGAGGCCGCCCCGCCCCCAGCCGCCGCGCGCAGCCTCCTCCCCGCCCCCTGCTCCCGGCCGAGGCCGCCGCCGCGGAGCCTGGGAGGCAGCACCTCCCTCCGCCCCAGCCCCCTCCCCCCGGCCCCGCTCCCCTCCCCGCCCCTCGCTCTCTCGCTCTCGTGAATGTGGCGCGGCGGCGCGGGACGCAGCCTCTGCCCCTGTGGCGGCCCCGCGAGCTCGTGAGGAGACGCAGCCGCCGCCCCCTCCCCTGCGCTTCCCGGGGGAGCCGCGCAGCCGGGGAAGAAGGACGAGGAGGGAGCGGAGGCGCGGCGGCGGGAAACCGAGAGCGGGAGACGAGGGCAAGTGGGGAAGGCGGGGCGGGCCGGACGGAAGGACGGACAGCCCGACAGACGGCCCGCTCGGCCCCTCGGCCCCGGGCGGCGGCGCGGCGAAGGGCGCGGCAGGCGCTGTCGAGACAATAACCCCGCCGCCCGGCTCCGGGGACGGCGCGGAGGAGGAGGCGGCGGCCTAGCGCGGCCGAGGTCCCAGCGCCCCGCCGCGTTCGTGTCCCCGCGGCCGGGCCCCGCCGCCGCCGCCGCCGTCGGGAGAGCGGGGCGCGCCGGGGGCCCGGGCCGAGGCCGCCGCCGCCCCCTCCGCCGCCGCCCCGGCGCGGAGCTGGTTTTCCGGGTTCCCCTGGACCGAGCTGGATCCTGCCGCTCGCCAAGGCCGGAAGTGAGTTTCGCACGGTAATTCCGGGCGGTGTCACGAGTGAAAAGTTTTTTTTTTTTCCCCTCCCGGCGGAGATCCTGGTCGGGGCTGGGAAACTCCTGCAAAACTCGAGACGCGAACGCCGGCCCGCTCCCAGCCCCAGCCCCCGCCGCCGCCGCCGCCGCTCTTCTGACCGCGGGAGGCCGCCCCGCATCCGCTCTCACCGGGAGGAGTTCGGCCGGAGCCCCAGTGACTAACGAAGGGGAGGAAACCATGTCTGGCGGAGCCCTGAGAAAGCTGCCCTGAGACACCGTCCGACCGAAAGGTAATGGGCACGAAGCGTGTCTCCAGGTCCCGCAGCTCCTGGGCAGGGAAGAGGAGAATGCAGCTTCCTTTCCCCCAAGTTGTCCTCAGTTCTCCTTTGCTGCTGTCGAGCTGGGTAGTGTTTCAGGTGCTAAAGAGCAGAATCGGCCCCCCACGCCACCCCCACCCCCGACCCCACCCCCTCCCCAGCACCGTCTGGACTCGAGTTAGTTCAGCAGAGGTCGGAAGAATGCGGTGGGAAGAAAACTTTCAAGCGATCGGAAGAAAGACCGCCTTTGTTCAGCACTAGGTCCCGAAGTCTTGCTTTTCCGGAGCATATGCCATATACATATATATATATATATATATATATATATATATATATATATATATATATACACACACACACACACACACACTTTTTATTTATTAAGTTGCTGAGCCTGGCAACTTTTGCTGTGGGAGAAAGTTAGTGAGGTGGCTGCAGCGAGTGATTTGCTGCTGTTGAGATGGCTGCCGCGTTTGTTTATACTGAGACCGAGTATCTGGCGTTTGCGTTTAATCCTATATAGAGATTTTTTTTAGTTCCAATCTTTATAACTATGTGAGAAAAGCCATATAAACAACAAAAAAAGCGCCATTCTTAGTTGTTTTTCTAGGTAGGTAATATTTCTTCAGTATCTGGTTCCTTTCAGGCATTTAGAACCTTGTAATAATCGTCGGGTTAATTAATTGAAAGCAGCGTCTGCTCGATGTTTCTATGTAACTGACTTGGTGGGAAGAAAAAGGAAGGAGTCGTGTTATGGATGAAGAGAGTCAGGATAAAAAAACGAACCCCTGTGAGTGGTTGGATTTGTTGGGACTTCTCTGCAATTGAGAGCAGAACACACAGGAAGGGAAGTAAAGCCCTTGCAAGGATTTTCATGGGAATCGTACTGACTGATAAATAGCAGAGTGTCTTTTGAATAGTAGAGTGTTTCCCTGTTTGTGTCGGCCCTAACGTTGTGGCCCGCTCCACCTCCGTGGCTGGTTAGAGGTGCCCCACTCGGGGGGCAGGAACTGGGGAAGCGCGGGCGACGTTCCACCGGTCAGGGCTGCAAACACCTCGGAGCCCTCGGCGGCCCTTAGAGGGCCAGCTAGCTCCGGTCGCAGCAAACACAGTGGTGTCTTCGAAGTGTGTGTCTCCACCCCCGCCCTCCCCCCCATACTTTTGAGGTAAAGGGAGGTGAAAGTTAATACTGTGCTTTTGACTAGTTATTAAATAAATGTGAGATTCTGTGGGTAGGTATATCTTAAGTATAAATTGTTGGGTTTGTCCATGCTTCCCCAAGAAAAATTGTTGGCTTAAGTTCAAAGAAAAGAAAAGGTAGGTCTTAAAGAGCAGGATCAAATATTTCACAGCTTGTTCTTTGTTATTTAGTAAGTACATTTCAAAATGGAATTCTTTTGACTGTTTGTTAGTATATATTTTGATTTTTTTCCCCTCAGAGCTTACTTAGTCTCTGGAAATCTTTTTTTTTTTTTTTTTTGGTAAGATTTGGGAACCACCCAGAAATTCCTGTTAAGTCAAAGTAGCCTTATCAAGGAATTTAAGTGCATAACTGATCTACTTTATGATTTTGGAACATATCATTAGGCAGCGAAAGGTTATTCTTGGGCACCTGAAAGAGCGGAACAAAATAAATGGCATTGAACCTCAGTTTCCTTATATGGCTTATACTTGGCCTCAGAGCAACAAAGCCTTAATGGAGCAAGTCTTTTATAGAGAATTATCACTTTAATTCTCTGCATTAGTAAATTTTACATACAAAAAGTATTGCAGCACTCAACTACTTAAATCCCTGTTTTTAGATCTTGTTCTTGAATTTTTTTCTTGAGGGGGCAATATGTTTGCAGAGACACATTTTTTAGAAGCGAGATATTCATCTTTGTAGTTGCCATCAATGCCTCCCTGCCCCTCCCCCTGAAAGGAAAATTTACTTTGTGGATTACTTACACTTTTGTTAGTTTAACACTGAATTAACTTAATGAATATTAGGCCTTATGTTATTGTCACAGTATAAATATTTTCAAAGCCTTGTTTAAATGTGACAATGGTTTGTAAAGAAATTTTAAAAAGGTGATAATGAGTTAAAATATCTCTAAATGACTTTAAATTTCGGATATTCTTGTATTTGTGTGGGTTTTCTCGGGTTAAATTGTCAGATCTAGAGTATTTCCAGTATTTGCTTATATTGCATAAAATGTACATTTAATGGAACTGTTTATTTGAAGGTGCTAGTTTTCAGTAGTGATAAACTTAATCCTTCAAGTAATTAATTCAAGTATTACGTTATGAAGTCAGTCTACTGTTTGAGAACAAGCGGTTGCAAACTTTTCATGTATTTTTCCAGCTTACAGAGGTTAAAAAATGGAAACCAATATTTTATTGTAATAACTAGATATTTTACATTTATCATTAGTAAGTCTTTAAAATTCAGCTACTTTAGAGATATTGGTGCTGAGCTCTTGATAGTAAACAATATCATACTTTAATAAACACATTTTAACTTTTCAGAAAGTTAGATGCATATATGGCACTTATTTTAAATAATTGCTTATAGATAACCTGATTTAGAGTTTAAGCTATTTTTGGTTTAGAAATAGATAATGGCAATATTTACAAAGTATTTGGGATAATGCAGAATTTTACTGGTTTTGGATGGCAAAGCACTTCTTTATGTAATTGTTATTTATCTAGAATTTTTTTTAAACACATTTCATTGCTTTCCACTCTTTCCCATCCATTTCTGTTACATGCTTTGTTTTTTTTTCTGGGAACACTGGATAAAAGTCCTAAAGATGTCCTTTTCTGACAACATATTGTTCACAATAGGTTATTCCGTTTTTGAGTGCATACTATTTGCTCTTGAGTAGAAAATGTGTACATGAATTGTTGCTGTGTTATATTTGCTTTTGAATTTTCTAAGGAAATAAGCCCAGCACTTCTGTTTTTTACCTATCTTTGATTTATTCCACATTATTTGCTTTTTGTTTTTTTCTTGGTGCTTATCATCACTAATTATTGAATCCTACTACACTCATGTTTCAGTTTACCTTTTAGCTTTCTCCTCTATCTTATATTTCCTAATTGTAAAAAAAAAAAAAAAAATCTAGCTGTTATTCCACTTTCTTTACTAATTCCTTTAGCTTCCTATTTTTAGTTAGCTTCATTTACTTCCCCTATTTCTCTATATTCAGCTGATGTTTCTTAATTATATTTTGTCCTTCCCCTCTCCTAGACTTTATTAGTCCATGTTTATCACCTAAAAAACCTGTTTAAAACATGAGTAGATAAAGTTTATTTTGTCAGCCCTGTGTAATTCTGAATATCCCTTTTGCATTCCAACTCAGTTTACATATCAATATTTTAATCTGGTATTTATGAATTTGTTGTTTTTATTTGTACTTTGTTGCCTCAATTCTTTTTTTTCTTTAATATCCCCTAAGTTACCTTTGCTAAGATCAGGTTGTTATGTACTATTGTATTAAGACTCTCTACAACCACCTATCCATATTTTATGTGTTTGGCCTCTTAAAACACACAAACCTTTTATCTATGTACCTACCTTCTACATTTTGTTCTTTTTCTTCCTGTCTTACCTCTTAAAGTTAGATGTCTTCTCTGTAGTGTTCCTAAAATTTTGAAATTGCCTTTCTTTGTCTGTTTTTATGAAATAAGCACAGTGAAATTCTGTCATTCACTTTATTCTTGTCACTTCAAATTTTGTTCCAGGTGTCATTGGATGAAGAAGGCCTTGCCAGGCTTTATAAATAAGTGATAGTATGTAAGACAATAAAAAAGAATATCAAAAAATTAAGTTAATAAAAGAAGTAACTACTTACATGGTGGTTATTTATGACTTTAGATATAGAATGTAGTAGAAAAACTTGAAAATAAAAAGACATCTAAGAAATCAAAACAGGCAAAATACAGTCTGAGGATTTCATTCATAAGGCCATCCTTATGCCAAGCCCATTTAATTTTGTATATAGTAAGCTGTTTCCTGCCTTTTTGGTGTACCAGAAGGGGTGAGGAGGCAGTTTGACAGCATCATGAAGTTATGGCCTATGGCAGTGGTTCTCAACCTTCCTAATGCCGCGACCCTTTAATACAGTTCCTCATGTTGTGGTGACCCCCAACCATAAAATTATTTTCGTTGCTACTTCATAACTGTAATTTGCTGCTGTTATGAATCGTATTGTAAATATCTGATATGCAGGATGTATTTTCATTGTTACAAATTGAACATAATTAAAGCATAGTGATGAATCACAAAAACAATATGTAATTATATATGTGTTTTCCGATGGTCTTCGGCAGCCCCTGTGAAACAGTCGTTCGACCCCCAGGTTGAGAACCGCTGGCCTATGGTGTGACAGCAAGGGAATAGAAAAGGAAAAAAGACTGAAAACTTTGAAGACAGGGTTGTCTTAGACAACTTGCTTTGGGACAGAGTGCCTTATATATTTCATTTGTCCTTAGAAGGAGACACTCTATTATAGCATAGTATAATTAGAAGTAAATAGCCCTAAGGTCTTGGGATCTCCTTATATTCTAGCAAATTACTGAGAACCCAAAGCTTTGGTTTATGTGGGTTATATTTCCCATATTAGAAATTTTAAAATATTAATTTAAAATAACAATAAACTATGCATAACACTGTATAACTATTTTTCAAAACAAATCTTAAGCCAAAATGTGGGATTGTTATATATTTCTGCAAGTCCCTTATGTATGGTTGAATAGAAAACAGCTCGACTTGTCATATCCACTTGTACATTCAATCTTGCAGTATGTTTTGGTTGAAATATATGAAGAAAATCCAACATTATACAGATAATGTTTGAAAAGGGGAGGAGTATTTTCATAGCGTTCTTAGGTGGTTGAGGGTATTCTTTGATACCATATCAAAATTTTTTTAAAATATATTTTATTGATTTTTTTACAGAGAGGAAGGGAGAGGGATAGAGAGTTAGAAACATCAATGAGAGAGAAACATCGATCAGCTGCCTCCTGCACACCCCCTACTGGGGATGTGCCCGCAACCCAGGTACATGCCCTTGACCGGAATCGAACCTGGGACCTTTCAGTCTGCAGGCCAACGCTCTATCCACTGAGCCAAACTGGTTTGGCAATAGAATATATTTTTTAAAAAAATTAAAAAAAAAAGAAAAGTACTGGTTCATTGAATTACACATTTCCCCCCAAATGTTGACACATTTCATTATGCATTAAGAAAAAAAAATGTTTATATCACCACTAATCTCATCAGAAAGTCTTTAATTTTGTGAAGCTCTCAAGCTCAAAGTTTTTACCATTCTAAATTTTCACTTGGAAGTTGAAGTATTAATCATTGGTAACAGACATGTTAGTGTCTTTCCTTTGAAGTTGCAAGCTAACTTTATTTTTGAGAAGATGTCTGTCAAAAAAAGTAGGGTAGTTTTCTATTTGTTCGTTGGTCAAATGGTGTTCCATGAAAGAAAGGTTAATTACACTCATAACTCAAAATAATTATACAAGAGCTTTAAAGAAAGACATATATTGAAATGTTGAGATGGAATAAAGTTATTTTTCACCGCTTCATTAGAGATATTCTTTTTTTAAATTTTTTTTCTTTTGAGTTTTAGAGAGAGAGGAAGGGAGAAGGATAGAGAGATATTGAGCCCACAACCCAGGCATGTGCCCTGACTGGGAATAGAACTGGTAACCTCTTTGTTCATGGGTCATGCTCAACCACTGAGCCGCAGTGGCCAGACCGTTAGAGATATTCTTAACTGAAAGTGGCATTTAAAAAGATATCTGGGCCCTAACCGGTTTGGCTCAGTGGCTAGAGCGTCGGCCTGCGAACTCAAGGGTCCCAGGTTCGATTCCGGTCAAGGGCGTGTACCTTGGTTGTGGGCACATCCCCAGTAAGGAATGTGCAGGAGGCAGCTGATCGATATTTCTCTCTCATTGATGTTTCTAACTCTCTATCCCTCTCCCTTCCTCTCTGTAAAAAATCAATAAAATACATTAAAAAAATAAAAAGATATCTAGGAGTATGTAGTGTGGTATTAGTATGGCTTGGTACCACAGCTTATTGTGTGCGCTAAGGTACTAGCATTTTTTTACCCACAATTTCTTTTGCACCATTGCTGTCAGGAAGGGGCAAATGATCTAGTATTATTATGAAAATAGTTTTGACCTTGAAGACTACTTGAAAGTGTCTCAAACTTCCGGGGCCCTTAGATAACACTTGGAGAAATAGGTGAATATTGGGATTTATGGAGCTTTCATTACTTCTCTCCCTCCTCCTACCTCCCCCCCACCCCCCTTTCCCCTGGTGTCAGGGAGTATCTTGAGGCTTGATATTTTAGCTCACTTATTTGGTCTTCAGTTCTTTTTAATTATTTTCTTATTTTTCTGGGGGGGGGGGGTGGCGGATAGAGTTGCTAAGAGCTCTGCTTTTTTATAGGAGTTGATTTTACTTTTACATTTTCCTCTATTTTCAGTATAGGAAATTTGATCTTATTGTACATAGTATACACATCAGGCTTTTGGTTTTTCCTCAGATGTTAGATTTTTTTTTGTTGTGGTGGTTCAAGTTTCATGTTATGGTCCAGACTATACCATATTGGTTATTTAAGTATATTTCCCCCACCTAAGTGAATCCCTATTCTTCTGGCTTTGGTTTATTTAGCTAATGGGTTTCTCTTTTAGGTATTTGGGTTCCTTGTCCTCTAACATGTTTCCTGTCCCTCGGGACATAATATTCTCCTGTTTTCACAATTATACTGCCCAAGTGTCTATACCTACAGTATAGAGACCTGTGCTGGAGGCCTTAAACATGGCAGCTATTCTGTGGTTTTTACTACCTGGATGACTGCCCAGGACACACTGCTCCCAATCCTTCTTGTTAAGAAAACTTATCCTTCTTTTGGAGATCCCACTTTATGCTTGTTTTGTGTATCTGGTTCCTCAGATGTGTTGTGCTTTATTATCATTCCCCTCCCCTCAACCCCCAATTCATTTTGTGTTATCTACAAATTCCTTTCTGTTCTCATGTGTAGATATACTACTCCCAGGTTTTTAGTACTGCTGTAAATTTTTTTGTAATTCTTTTTTTCATATTTTAAAGTTTGGAAGAATAACAAATATACAGGAAAGTTGGAAGCATAGTACAAAGAACATTTTTGTTCCTGAACCACTTGACAATAAGTTGCCCACATGATATGTCATTAACCCCCAATACTTAATGTTTATTTCCTACAGTAAACAAGGACATTCTCATACAGAATGGCTTCGTAACAATCAAAATTAGGAAGTTAACAAAGAATGCATAAATTTCACCAGTTGTCCCAGTCTTTCAGAGCAAAAGGATCCAGTTTAGAACCATGCATTACATTTAGTTGTCATGTTTCTTTAGTCTTTAATCTGGAACAATTTCTGCACTTACTTCCAGGGTCTTGACCAGGGGTGGGCAAACTTTTTGACTCGAGGGCCACAGTGGGTTCTTAAACTGGACCGGAGGGCCGGAACAAAAGCATGGATGGAGTGTTTGTGTGAACTAATATAAATTCAAAGTAAACATCATTGCATAAAAGGGTATGGTCTTTTTTTTTCAATAGTTTTATTCATTTCAAATGGCCGGAGGCCGTAGTTTGCCCACGGCTGGTCTTGACACTTTTGAAGATTACAGATCAAGTTATTTTGTAGACTATCCCTAAATTTGCATTTCTCTGATATTCTTATGAGTATATCTTTGATTAGGTTTCATGACTAGATTTGTATTAGATCTTTGGCAGGCTTATCCTGAAAGTGGTACTGCATTCTTCTCTTTGCATCTTACTAGGTTGTAGGTAGTTCCACTTGTCCCGTTGCTGGTAGTCGTTGATTGTGTGTGTAAGGGTTATAACTGCTAGACACCTATGTGAAGGTAATCTTAACTCATTTGTAATTAAATATTTTTAGGGTAGGTTTTTTTGAAACTGCAAATATTTTCTTCCTCATCAGATTTTTAATTTATTCACTTACTTGCACTTACTAGAGGCCTCTACCTACTAGAGGCCTGGTGCACAAAATATGTGTACAGGTAGGGTCTCTGAGCCTAGCCGGTGATCAGGGCTGATTGGGGCCTTCTGGCTGCTGGCTGGGGCCTTCTTTCATCCCGCGTTGCCCCCCTGGTAGCGCATGTCATAGCGAGCGGTTGAACTCCCGAGGGGACACTTTGCATATTAGCCATATATATATGATTATATTCACTGGGTGGTACGCCATTATCTTTTTTTTAATCCTCACCTGAGGATATGTTTTTATTGATTTTTTGTTGTTGTTTTTAGAGAGGGAGAGAGGAGAGAGACGGGGAGAGACAGAGAGGAAGTGGGAGAGAGCAAAGGAGCATGGGGAGAGAGGCAGAGAGAAACATAGATCAATTGATTGCTTCTTGTATGTGCCCCAAAACCTAGGTATGTGCCCTGATTGGTAATCGAATCTATAACCCTTTGTTTTATGGGACGACACTCCAACCAACTGAGCCCCCCCAGCCAGGGCTCCATTATCATGTATTTTGATTAAATTATTCAAGAATCAGTACTTTTATTGTCCACATTGGATAAGTTTCTTGTGAAGATAATGTTGGAGCTCCATTTTAGTGTGAGTACAGTGATTTTGATGCAGCTGTGTTTTTCCATATTGAGGTTATATTGTTTGCATAATTCCAATGTTTGGAGCATGTGTCTATCCTGATAATGATGTCCTTGGAATTTCAAACCTTAGAGTAATTTTAGAACCTTTGTGTATCTGGTGGTGGGATGGGGAGGAGGTTATTTTGTTTGTATTAGCCAGTAAGAAACCTGTAATCTAAAAATGAATCTCCTTGACAAGGCTAACACCCAGCCTAGAAAAAGTTGGTTTGACTTCCCCATCCCTGAAGATTTTGGAACTGGTTTAAGAGGCATACTGGGATATCTTTTTGTGACTAGAATAGATTTACTCTCAGTTTTCTAGGAAAAGATAAGGATCCTGGCTGCAGCAAATGGATTCTTTGGGTGCCCTATTAATCTCTGGAGACTTAAAAAGCTTTAGTTAATTGTTCTGGGGCTAACTGCAGAATAGCAGAGACTGTGTATAGTAGATACAGTTTGATTTGTTAGATACCTGATATCAACATAGTGTCTTGTTTGCTATTTCTTTTGAAAACAGTTCACAAACAAGAAATTCTGGGAGTCATCTTCGTTATCTTCCTAACCTTAGTTATTAAAATCAATACTATTTCTAGCAAGTCTATCTTTTAAGTATTTAAGAGTGAGATACTTTAAGGTAGGCTAGGAAGGTTGGAACTGGAAAGGTAAAGGGCTAAAACAAATACCTTCATTTTATTCTGCTTCTAAAAATTCACATACAGAACTTAATAGAAGATGAAAAGTCTTCATAATCCCATTTCCCAGAGATACTCTTGTTAGTGTGTTTTGTATTTTTGGACATTTATATGCATTACAGCATAACTGTGTGCATGTACATATATGTGCATGTATAAGTATCTTTAAATAAAAATGAGAGATATATTTTATTTATATGTAAGGGAATTGTGTGTGTGTGTGTGTGTGTGTGTGAGAGCATTAGGATTGTTTCTAGGTTGTTATACATGATAATACTGTACAGAATATGGGTTTATTCTTTTTTAAATATATTTTTTATTGATTTCAGAGAGGAAGGGAGAGGGAGAGAGAGATGGAAACATCCATGATCAGAGAGAATCATTGATTGGTTGCCTCCTGCATGCCCCTACTGGGGATCGAGCCCACAAACTGGGTATATACCCTGCCCAGGAATCGAACCCTGACCTTCTGATTATAGGTTGATCCTCAACGACTGAGCCATGCATACTCACAACTATAAACCTACTTTTGCCCTACCCTTAGACATAAGAATGGCTTCTTGAGTCTTGTGGTTTCTTAACTTTTTTGTTTATCGCTGAAAAAAAAACAACAATACTAATTGTAAACATTTTCCTTGAACTGCTTAGTATTTAGTGTGACGCACAGTAATTATTATGTATATCAGTAACAGTTATTTTGGTCTTTTATTTGATTACTAGTGGCCCGGTGCACAAAAATTCATGCACATTATAAAAGGGAATTAATTAGAGGAGATATTTTAATATTGCTATTTGCCCTTTCTCTATAATAGAAGTGTCAGAGATGGAAGAAAACTAGTAAAATGTATATGAAAATCTTCCTCCTGTCAGTGTCTGGGACCCAGAGTCAAGTCCCTGCCCACCCATGTGCGCCTCAAAATCGCACGAGACCCAGACCTGGCTGCTCCCCCTCTCCATTGGGCTAGATCCAGACCCGGCCGGTCCCACCCTTGTCAAGCCCTGCCAGGCGGTGGGCACAGCCTCAGGTCCCCTGGCCCGGCACCTGGGCAGGGGGCACGGCCTGAGATTCCCCAGTCTGGGGCGGGGGTCATGCCTTGAGGTCCACTGTCAAGCCCCGCCGGGTGGGGGATGTGGCTTGAGATCCCCTGTCAGGCCCTACCAGGAGGGGGCACAGCCTCAGGTCCCCTGTCAAGCCCCGCTGGGCAGGGGCGTGGCCTGAGGTCTCCTGGCCAAGGGAGAGGGGAGCAGCCTCAGGTCCCCCAGCCCAGCACTGGAGTGGGGGGCGCACCTTGAGGTCCCCCGTCAAGCCCCAGCAGGCGGGGGGCGTGGCCTGAGGTCCCTGGTGCCAGGACAGGGGGCACGGCCTGAGGTCCCCTGTCAAGCCCTGCTGGGCAGGGGGTGCGGCCTGAGGTCACCTGGCCTGGTGCCAGGGTGGGTGGGGGTGCAGCCTCAGGTCCCCTGTCAAGACCCGCGGTGGGGGGCGCAGCCTCAGGTCCCTGCTGATTGCTTGTTACGGGAACTCGGCCTCCGCTGTGGGTGCAGCCATCTTGTGTTATGGAAACCCCACCTCCACTGTGAGCGCAGCCATCTTTATGGTGGAGTGACGGTCAATTTGCATATTCCTTCTTCATTATGTAGGAGGATAATAGTAAACTCTCTAGTTATGTAGTTTATATGCCTAATAAGTATTTCCCAAGAGATCTTTGCCACTACTTACACCCTAGGGTTAATTTTGTCAATTTTCATGTTTCACTGACCTTGGTATCATCCTTCATTGTAATATATTTAATAGATGATTTGGTATAAATGAAAGCTATATTCTCCAGAATGCTAATATTTTCTTCATATTCAATGGATTTTATCACTGAAAGTGACTAACTTAGAAATAGTCTGTTCACATAACCTTCTTCCTTTTCTTTTTAATTATCAGAAGAGGAAACTATTGGCCCAGAGGGGGAAGTGAAATCTTAGAGGTCATCTAGTTTGCTAGTGACATAAATGAGATTAGAAAAATAAATTCAGGTTTCCTGATTATTGGCTTTTCCCTTATACCAGCATTTTCTTAAGTATGTTATGAAGTGTATAGTTTCTTTGGAATAGCACTGTGTTTTATGTGCCAAATGTTCACTTTTATTTTACTTTATTTTGTACGTCCTTTCAATTCGCTTCTCCTCCTGTCCCAGCTTTATTGAGATATAATTGACATATAACATTGTGTAAGTTTAATGTTTACAACATACTGATTTGGTGTACTTACTTTGCAATATGATTACCACCATTGAGTTAAGTATCACCTCTTATCATTCCATTATGTCACATAATTACCCTTTTTTTGTGATGAGAATATTTAAGATCTATCTGTTAGCCACTGTCAAGCATCGTTAACTGTATTTGATCCCCAGAACTATAGTTTGTTTTTTTCCTTCACAACTATACTTCTAACTGGAAGCTAGAATAGCACTGTTTTCCAAATCTTTTCAATAGATGTTATAAAAAAAAGTTTTGAGTTCATAAATAAAATCTTGTATTAATATACTTTTTTACCTCTTTGGCAGATGCCAGTTCTTCATAGATGATTGTTTTAAATTTTAGAAATAACTAGAGTAACATCTAAATTTACAAAAAAATGTTAGCATCAATATTTGAGCCAAGAAGTTCTATGGAGCCCTGGCAGGGTAGCATTGTCCCTGATACACCAGGTTGTGAATTCAATCCCAGTCAGGCCACATACAAGAATCAACCAGTGAATACATAAATAAGTGGAAGAAGAGATCAATGTTTCTCTCTCCCCTTTCCTCTCTTAAATCAATAAATTTAAAAAAAGTCCCATGGTAAGATTTATCCTAAGGCAGTATGTAATTTATAATTTTAGATTTTAACTTTATTTTTTAGTAGTTTCAACTTTATAGGAAAATTAAGAAAGTATAGAGTTCCCATAAACTTTACTGCCCCCATTTTTCCTGTTAACCTGTATATTTGTTACAATTGGGGAACAATTATTGGTACATTATTAACTCACATTACATTACCATATTAACTCATATTACATTACATTTACTTTAGGGTTTACTCTTTGTGATGTACATTCTATGGGTTTTGACACATGTATAATGACATGTATCCACCATTGCTGGCTAGAATAGTAGCAGTGTATTCAGTGGTGAGTGAAATTAAAGGAGAAGAAGAAGGAATTAGAAATACTCTGTTAAAAGGTACTTGCACTATTTGAGAAAATCAAACTGCTTTTTTACTGGCACATATACAGGAATCGTGTAACATCGATGTTCAAGTTACCTATATTGAATGTTGGGAAACTAATTTTGAAAGAGATGATAAACTTTTGGTACTTCGCCTTAACAGTTTCTGGAGAAACAAGCAGAAGTGGAAGCATTCTCTTCACTAATTTTTTAGTTATTGTTCTACTTATCCATCAAGTCCAATTCAAGTACCATTGTTTCCCCTGAAGCTTTTCCAGATATTTAAGAAGCTTTCCCTTCTTTGGAGTTATAACTTAAAATCTTTTTTTTCATTGTTTCCTTTTTTATTAAATTTCTTGACATTGGTTAATTAAATCATATAGGTTTCAGGTGTACAATTCTGTAATACATCATCTGTATATAGTATTGTGTGTTCACCATCCCAAGTCAGGTTGCCTTCCATCACCATCTATATCTCCCTATACCCCTCTCCCCCATCCCATTTTCCTTCTGATAATCACCATACTGTTGTCTGTGTCTATGAGGTGGTGTATTTTTTGTTTGTTTTGTTTTTTGCATGCGTGTGTGCACGAGTCTGTATTTGCTTGAATTGTGGTAAAATACACATAAAATTTACTTTAACTTTTTATATGTTCACTTTGGTGGTATTAAGTACACATTGTTGTGCCAGTCAACACCATTCATCTTTAGAACTCTCTGCATCTTGCAAAATTGCAATTTTTTACACATTAAACAATAGCTTCCCATTACTTTCTTCCTCCCAGCTGCTGGCAGCCACTATTTTTTCTGTCCATATGATTGTGATTACTTGAAGTGCCTCATATAAATGGAATCATAAAATATTTTTCTTTTTAGATCTGGCTTATTTTACTTAATGTCCTCAAAGTTTATCCATGTTAAAATTTCCTTTTTGAGACTGAGTATTCCATTGAATATACTTTTTTTTTTTTTTTTGCTTAATTCATCTGCCGAGGACAGCTGGGTTGTTTCCATGTTTTAGTTCTTGCTTAGCATCACTTTGAATATTTCTTGCCATTCCCTTCTGGCCTGCAAAGTTTCTGTTGAGAAATCAGTTGACAGTCTTATGGGAGCTCCCTTGTAGGTAACTAACTGCTTCTCTCTGTTCATAAGAATCTCTTTGTCTTTAACACATTGTATGTGGGAAACGTGTTTACACGTTTTACGTATTTATACGTTCTACCAGTGTAGTAGAGCGCGAGACACGTATTAATACGTTTTTTATAGTCTAGCGGTAGAATGCGGGTAACGTATAAATACGTAAACTAAAGTTATCGTAATTTTACTGAACGTTGCCATTTGCGCAAAAAATTAGCAAAAATGGCCCGCGCCACCTGTTAGCACGCGATAAAAACTACCCGCAAACAATGTGTTAACTTTTGGCATTTTGATTACGGTGTGTCTTGATGTGGGCCTTCTTTGAGAACACTGTGCTTCCTAGACTTGTATGTCTATTTCCTTCACCAGGTTAGGGAAATTTTCTGTCATTTTTTTTTTTTTTACATAGGCTTTCAAGTACTTGCTCTCCCTTTCTTCTCCTTCTGGCATCTCTATGATAATGAATGAATGTTGGTATTCTTGAAGTTGTCCCAGAGGCTCCTTATACTATCCTCACTTTTTTGGGTTATTTTTCTTTCTAAGGTTTTTTATTAATTTTTAGAGAGAGGAAGGGAGAGGAAGAGAGAGAAACATCAGTGTGAGACATTAATCAGCTACCTCCTGTGTGCCTTCTCCCAATCTCCCCAGGATTGAGCTAATAACCAGGGCATGTGCCCTGACTGGGAAGCAAACCAGTGACCTTTTGGTCATGGGACAAAGCTCAACCAACTGAGCCACACCAGCCAGGGCTGGGTTCCTTTTACTTTTTGCTGTTCTGGCTGGATGTTTCTGCTCCTTATCTATCTAATCTCTGATATGATCCTCTGCTTCATCTACTCTACTGTTAATTCCCTGTAATGTATTCTTTATTTCTGACTGGTTCTTTTTTATGTTTTTAGTTTTGTTTCTAAGTTTCCTTTTTCTTTGTTGAAGGTCTCACTGAGTTTACCTACTGTTCCCCTAGTTTATTGAGCATTCTTATAACCAGTGCTTTGAACTCTGTGCCTGATAGATTGCTTGTCTCAATTTTGTTTAGTTCTTTTTCTGGAGTTTGGTTCTTTTCTTTCATTTGGGACATGTTTTTTTGTCTCCTCATTTTGGCAGCCTCCCTGTATTTGTTTTTATGTATTAGGTAGAGCTATAAAGTTTCCCAAGCTTGATAGAGTAGCCTAATGTAATATGTACTGTGTAGGGTCCAGTGGCACAGCCTCCCCATTCACCTGAGTTGGGCATTCCAGGTGTGCTTCTCCCCCCCACCCCCACCCCATGTGCACTGTGTGCACCCTCCTGTTGTAGATGACTGTGAAGCAAGACCGGCTGCCACTAGTGCTGGGCCTGAGGCTACTTATGATTGGTATGGGCATGCCAAGGCCATATGCTGCTTTTTTGAGAGATTTTAGAAAAGTCTGAAGCATGGTCCAAGACAGGCCCCTACACGCGGAAAAGCCACTGGAAACAGCTTGGGTGGGCCCTCAAGTTGAGTTCGGCAACAATGATAGCCAGGTTGATGGAGACTCAGATATGGCACCTGCCTGCCAGCTCTGTGGGGAGGGGCTCAGAAAAGGAACAATGGCCTCTGCCAGTACTTCTGACTGGGAGAAAGCTGCTTGTCCAGCTCTCATCCTGATGCCAGACAGTTCAGTTCTTCCTTGTATGTTTCTGGTTTCCTTCAGGAAGCTGCAGCCCCCGTGCTTGAGCCCTTTAAGAGGAACATCTGGGACTCCAGCAGTCCTCTGTCTCACTCACCCACAATCCCCGTTTGTTTTTACAGCCAGAAGTTACGGGGTCTTCTCTTCCTGGCACTGGAACTGTGGACTGGGAGGTCTGGTGTGGGGCTGGGACCCCTCACTCCTCTGGGGGCTTCTCTGCAGCCCAGATATCCCTTCTGATATTTATCAGCCACATGTGGGTGTGGGACCAGCCCCTCCTACTAGCCTTGATGTGGCTGCTCCTTTATATCCTTAGTTGTAGGACTTCTGTTCAGCTAGCTTTCTGAACAGAAATGGTGGTTCTATATGATGGAAGCCGCCTTTCATTCTTTTAGCAAGTTTTTTACAGAGTAAGATTTTTCATTTATGAGGTCCAATTTATCAGTTTTTTATTGTGCTGTTCTTAAATATAAGATGCTTTGCTTATCTCTATGTCCTGAAAAATTTCTCCTATAAGTTTTTCTGAAAGTTTTAACATTTGACATTTTTTTTTTCTTGTAGTTGGTATATTAAGGAGACACTCATAAATTTCAAGAATTGCTTAATTTCTGATATCCAGTTTTAAGTTTGGGAACATGACTTTTTTTGTTGCTGTTAATCCTCATCTAAGGATTATTTTTCCATTGCTCCCTGTTGGAGCGGGCCTAAGATGTCAGTCAGACATCCTCCGAGGGCTCCTGGACTGTGAGAGGTCACAGGTTGGGCTGAGGGACCCTCCCAAGTGCACAAATTTTGTGCACTGGGCCTCTAGTATTAAAACAAAAGCAATAGCAAGTGGTAAGTATATTGTGATTATAGTCCTTAACTCATTCACTACTGCATATAAAATGCCAACAGTGAGATTTATTCACTGGCCCCTTAAGAAGTCTGACACTGAACACCATCCCTGTGATAAATTGGCATGCCTTCATTTAGCATGCACTTGATAACTCTGTTTGACAATCAGACCTGGATGAGAGGTGATGACTGTGGTTTGGTTGTCAAGAGTAGCTATTGGCTTTTATTATTATTATTATTTTTTTTTTAATATGGAATGCTTTACGAATTTGTGTGCCATCCTTGCACAGGGGCCATGCTAATCTCTGTATCGTTCCAATTTTAATATATGTGCTGCCAAAGCGAGCATAGCTATTGAAAGGCACACAGTGCTTCAATCAGTTGTATGTCCATACACACAAAAAGGTCGTCTCCTTGTCTAGTGAAAACACCATGGTCCTTCTGATCTAAAACAGTGATAATATTTCTGGCTCCAGTCCTGGTTTTTGGTGTCCTTCATCATGGAATGTTATCTTCTGGTCATTTTTCATATCTTTGTCAATGTGAACTTCTAGAATCTTCTCTCCAACTATCTTCCTTCCATTGCAGCTTTTGCATCTGTCTTCAGTGCATCTGACCTGGCATTCCATGCACACAGGCTGAATTTGCTAAAGGTCCCATCTGATGAGTTCTCATTTGCATCCCAGTACCTCTGAGATTGGGCCAGTACTCTACTGCTCCTTTATTCCCACCTCAGTCTTCACATTTGTTACAGATCATATTTGTTTGCTGAGATAGTTTTCTTGTTGCACCATTATATAAATCTAAGGTTACTGAGAGCT
This sequence comes from Myotis nattereri, assembly GCF_964212035.1. Classification (NCBI taxonomy): domain Eukaryota; kingdom Metazoa; phylum Chordata; class Mammalia; order Chiroptera; family Vespertilionidae; genus Myotis; species Myotis nattereri. The sequence continues at coordinate 34,465,076 of NC_138079.1, forward strand.
GATGCTTCTTTTTATCTGCATCCTTCCTCCTCCTCCTCCAAAGAATATATCAAAGATGTCCATGGGAGAGCCAAAACTGCCCCCTCTCCACCTTCTTTAATTGCCTGTTCTCCTCCTTTGCCATATAATTCCCTTTTCTTTGCATCAAGAACACTTCATAAGCTTGAGAAATCTGTTTAAACTTCTCTCCTTCATTTGGATTCATATCAGGTGGTACTTCAAGGCCAGCTTCCTGTAAGCCTTTTCAGTTCTTCTTGGGTGGCATTGGGTTTGACTCCCAGGACATCATAGTAAGTGGTTTCTTTTACCAGTTTTGACAGCCAGTGAGCAGTCCCCGGCCTGTGTGGGGGAGTGGGAAAGAGCCTATTGCTCTGTGCAGCTTGGGCAGCTGTACTCCCATTGAGCGTTGTGGAAAGTCCCACCAACATTTTACATTCAAATCTGTGATCCATTTTGAGTTAAAATTTTAAATAAGGGGTAAGATTTGGTTAAGGTTCTTTTTGTGGCCTATGGATGTCCAGTTGCTTCAGCACTGTTTCTTAGAAAGGCTACATTTTTCCTCTGTGGAAATGCCTGTATCTTTGTTGAAAATCATTTAGAAATATTTGTGTGGATAGGCATTTTTTTAAATAAAGAAAGGTAAAAAATAGAAAAAAATCACATGCAATTCCACCCCTCTGATATACTTATAACAGGGTAATATGCTAATTAGACCAGATAGACCGGACATCTTCCAGATGTCCTTCCAGACAAAGCCATGGTGGCGGGGGCTGAAGCAGAGGTTAGAGGCGCGATCAGGCTGGCAGGGGAGATCGGTTAGGGGCAATCAGGCATGCAGGCAGAGTGGTTGGGGGCGATCAGGCAGGCAGGCAGGTGAGTGGTTAGGAGCCAGTGGTCCCAGATCATGAGAGGGATGTCCAACTGCCGGTTTAGGCCTGATCCTGCAGTTGGACATCCCCTGAGGGGTCCCGGATTGGAGAGGGTGTAGGCTGGGCTGAGGGACCCCCCCCCCTTCCCACCCTGGGCACAAATTTCGTGCACTGGGCCTCTAGCCTATAATAATAAAGGCGTAATATGCTAATTAGACCAGACGTCCTTCTGGACGAAGCTGGGGCTGCGAGGGAAGCCTGGGTCCCAGGTGCCTGCCAGTGGCCGGAGGGAAGCCAGGTCCCCGGTGCCAGAGGAAGCTGGTGTTGGCAGCTGGGGGAAGGAAGGCCTACTCTTGCACGAATTTTGTGCATCAGGCCTCTAGTCTATTAATATTTGTTGTGTTTCTTTCTAGTCTTTCTTTAAGCCTGTGTGTATGTGCATAAGATGATATGTTTTTTTTTCTAAAAAACACAAATTGTTCCTAGCTTTTTGTTCTTGTATTATTAGCAATCTTCTTTTATGTAGCTCTGCTGTAATTTATTATTTATGAGATTTTATAGTATTTCCATTTTTTATAACAAAAATTCAACACAAAATAATACTCAGTTTTAACTTGTTAAATTAATTTGACCTATGCATCATTTACCTTAAAAAGGACAAAACTCTACTTTTTGTCCACTTTTTAACCTACTATCTCTGCCAAGCATTGCAGTATGTACTAGTATTGGGCACTTTAGAGTAGAGTACTCCTTTGAATTGTATAATGTGAAGAGATTTCTGTGTATCAATTTACAGAGCACTGTTTCTACACTTTGGATATCTATCTACCTTGTCTACATCCTATGTAGGAACAAGGACTTGAGGCAGATTTCTGGAGATTCTATTCTTCTAGCTTTAGAAATTATATATAGCAACAGCATTTATACATCTACCTTGTGCTAAGAACTGTTCTAGGCTCCGGGGAGCGGACAAGGAACAAATACTATATGAAGTCCTGCTTAATTATGTTGTAGGCTGTAAGTAGCACCACTTTTATTCTAGTAAAGGAGGAAACTGAGGCATTCTTTTCTTTTGTCAGGATCCATTGTGCCATACAGCCTCTTGATTTATGTAGTTAGTTTGCTGTATAACTTTCTAGGTGTGTTTGCTTGTTTGGTTGGTTGGTTGGTTTGGGGATCTTTTGAAATGATACTTCAAGGGCAAACTTAAAAAAAAAAAACTAACTTCTTTTATTTGTTCACCATATGATAGAATTATTTAAATAAGATACCTGTATGTTCAGTTTGACTATTTTGACTATTTTAATATTTCTTCATAAAATAAGATTTGAGGTGATTTTTTTTAATTAAATCTTTATTGTTCAGATTATTACATTTGTTCCTCTTTTTTCCCCCCATAACTCCCCTCCTCCCAGTTCCCGCCCCACCCTCCGCCCTCACTCCCCACCCACTGTCCTCATCCATAGGTGCACTATTTTTGTCCAGTCTCTTCCCGCATCTCCCACACCCCTTTCCCCCCCAAGAATAGTCAGTCCATTCCCTTTCTATGTCCCTGATTCTATTATGATCACCAGATTATTTATTCACTTGATTCTTAGATTCTCTTGTTGATAGATGCATATTTGTTGTTCATAATTTGTATCTTTACCTTTTTCTTCCTCTTCCTCTTCTTAAAGGATACCTTTCAGCATTTCATATAATCCTGGTTTGGTGGTGATGAACTCCTTTAGCTTTTCCTTATCTGTGAAGCTCTTTATCTGACCTTCAATTCTGAATGATAGCTTTGCTGGATAAAGTAATCTTGGTTGTAGGTTCTTGGTATTCATCACTTTGAATATTTCTTGCCACTCCCTTCTGGCCTGCAAAGTTTCTGTTGAGAAATGAGCTGACAGTCGTATGGGTATTCCCTTGTAGGTAACTGAGTTTCTTTCTCTTGCTGTTTTTAAGATTCTCTCTTTATCTTTTGCTCTTGGCATTTTAATGATGATGTGTCTTGGTGTGGTCCTCTTTGGATTCCTTTTGTTTGGGGTTCTCCACACTTCTTGGACCTGTAAGTCCATTTCTTTCACCAGGTGAGGGAAGTTTTCTGTCATTATTTCTTCAAATAGGTTTTCAATATCTTGCTCTCTCTCATCTTCTGGCACCCCTATAATTCTGATGTTGGTACGCTTGAAGCTGTCCCAGAGGCTCCTTACACTATCCTCGCATTTTTGGATTCTTTTTTCATTTTGCTTTTCCGTTTGGGTGTTTTTTGCTTCCTCGCATTTCAAATCATTGACTTGATTCTTGCGCTCCTCTGTTCTGCTGTCGGGAGTCTGTATAATATTCGTTATTTCAGTCAGTGTATGCTTAATTTCTAGTTGGTTCCCCAATATACGATCGAGGGTCTCACTAGTTTTCTTGTAGATCTCATTAAGTTTATCGGCGGCTTCTAAACAGTTCTTGAGAGACCTTAAAAGTGTGGTTCTGAACTCTATATCTTCCATTGACAATTTTGTCCTGTTTCTTTGTCTCCGCATTTTGTTATGCTTCCTTGGTGCACCCCCTGGTGGTCTTTGTGCGCAGTCTTATAGTTAAACCTTGATTGTTGTAGCTAATACCAGGGAGGGTTTGACCTCCAGGCCAAGTGGCTATGAGAATCAGCTGTGTCAGCAGTGAGAGAACTTCTGTCCTCTAGGGAGGTGCTAATCTGGCGTTTGCCTGAGGCTATCCGGCAAATGCCTCTGTGCAGGGCTTGGGCGGGGTGGGTAGCACAGGATCAATAGGGTGGGCCAGAGAGAGCAGTTATGGCGGCTCTCAGTCCTGTCCCCAGGGCCTCTGCCTCTCTGAGTCCCAGCAATGGCTGCAAAGCTCGGAGAGAAAGCTGCACTCGCTCTGACCGAAGCCAGGCAGTCCCGCTTCTCCCGTTTGAGTCTGGGTCCCTAAAGACTCGCCTGTATCTGGAGCTCAGAGTCTGCGACTCCCTCCCGATTGAAAACGCCAACCGCGCCCTCCGCCGCCAGCCCTCTCCGCGCACTCCGCACCTCAGAATTTGACTTCAGCACTGTGCCTCCTCTGAGTGTCCGTATGCGTTTCTCTTTCCTCCTAGTTGTAGGACTTCCACTCAGCCAGCCTTCCAGTGGTTCTGGGTGATGTCCCTTCCGCCTTTTAGTTTCACTTTTGAAGTAGTTGTTCAAAGCAGCAAACTCTGGCGTTAACCTATGCCACCATCTTGGTTCTCCGACCAGGTGATTTTTAATAGGATGTGAATACTGTAGTTAATAGGATTGAAAAGTCAGATCCAAAAAAGGAGTGAGGAACTATGTAACTTTTAAGTAATTTAGCATCATTGCTGTGATAGAACACCTGATTTAACTAAGCTTCCTGTGAGCCAGTCTTCTCATTACCCCAAATAACGATACATCACAAGTTCTTTAGAGGAGATGAAGGTTTTTTTAGTGTTTAAATTATAAATGATTTTCAAAGTGTCAATTCTCTTATGAAAGAGCTACTGAGTGATGAGTGGATAGTGTTGACAACAATTTAACAGCACATATTCTATGACTCTCAGGCTCTTTTTCATAATTTTTTAAATAAAAAGAAAAGGGTATAATAACTAAAACTCAGCAAAGATGGATTATATAAGACAGTAGGCAAGTATGCTTCCAAATAATAGATTTTTTTAATACCCTAACTTGATCTAAGGTTATAGTATTTTCAATATCCCTTAACCATTATTGTTCTAGTTTGGACTTTTTCTAGCTAGATAGAAGACAATTCCAAGGTTTTGTTTTCTAATGAAAAACTAGCATATCAGAAATCTATTTTGCTTATTGATGCTCTGGAAATCAGTTGAGGAAATCACATGTTTGTTTATTATTGTGTTAAGAAAGTTGAGAAGTATTTACACCTGACAAAAAGGCTGTTTCTTCTCTACAAGGGTACTTGTTATAGTAAAGCCTGTCGTTTTCTTCAGGAGGCAAGTGTAGATCTGCTCCTAGCACCTAAATGCAAAAGCTTGACTGAGACCACTAACAGCACCAAAGAATGATACAGATGATTTTAGCTTAAGAGATTTTCAAGATTTCCATTCTTGAAATAAACATTTACATGTCTGTTATGAATTAAAAACTTCATAGTCCCAGGAAATGTCAAATCTTGGGCAGCATGGTGTCCCAGTTTGCTTGACTGAGTTCGCTTAAAAAAAATCAAAACTGTTCAGGTAATTGATAGAGGTGACTAAGAGTGAGGTAGTATTCAACACTAAATGTTGGAATTGCATGTTGGAATAAGTGACACTGACACAGATCAGAGATGGTATTGTATAGCCATTCCTTTTTTCATAATAAGTTAAGCATCAGGTCTAGTTATCCTTTTCTTTAATAGACTTGATTTTTTTCAGAGCAGTTTTATGTTCACAGCAAAATTGAGTGTAAGGTACAGAAATTTCCCGTATATCCCTTGTCCCCAATATGCATAGCTTCTCCCATTCATTTAACTCTTAACAAGTGTACCACAATGACAAATAATTATCACCCCAAAGTTAGTGGTTTATTTTAGGGTTCACTCTTGGTGTTGTACATTCTGTGAGTTTGGACAAACATGTAATGACATGTATTCATTATTATGGCACCATAGAGAATAGTTTCATTAACCTAAAAATCCTCTGTCCTCTGCCTGTTCATCCTCTCCCCACCCCAACTGGAAACCTCTGATGTGTCCATGATTTTGCCTTTTCCAGCACGTCATATAATTGTAATTATATGTATGTAGCCTTTTCAGAATGGCTTTTTTTTTTTAACTGTGCAGTATGCATTTAAGATTCCTCCATGTCTTCCTGGCTTGTTAGCTAATTTCTTCTTAGCACTTAATAATTCATTGTATGGATGTACAGTTTATTTATCCATTTGCCCCCTGAAGGACAACTTGGTTGCTTATAAGTTTTGGCAATTCTGAATAAAACTGCAATAAACATTCATGTATAGGTTTTTGTGGAGATACACATTTTCAGTTGCTTGATATAAATACCAAGTAGCGTGACTACTGGATCATATGGTAACAGTATGTTTAGTTTTCTAAGAAAGCACCAAACTGTCTTCTAAAGTGTCTGTACCATTTTGCATTCCCACCAGCATTAAATGAGTTTCTTGTCCTCACCAGCATTTGATGGTATCAGTGTTACAGATTTTGGCCATTCTAATAATTTTACAGTGCTATCTCATTGTTTTAATTTGTTTTATTTCTAATGACATATGATGTGGAGCATCTTTTCATATGTTTACTTGCCATCTCTATATCTTCTTTGGTGAAGTGTTAAGAACTTTGACCAATTTTTAAATTGGATTGTTTTCTTATTGTTGACATTTCCTAGCTCTTTTTGTATTTTGGATAATGATTATTTATCAGATGTGTCTTTTGCAAATACTTCTGCCAGTCCGTGGCTTGTCTTATTTATTCTCTTGACATTGTCTTTTTCAGAGCAGAAGTTTGTGGTTTTAGTGAAGTCTAGCCCTTTCTTTCTTTCATGAATTGTGCCTTTAGTATTGTATCTTAAAATCATCACCATACCCAGAGTCATCTAGGTTTCTTCTCTATTATCTTCTAAGACTTTTATAGTTTTGTGTTTTACATTTAGGCCTGTGATCTATTTTGAATTTATTTTTTGTGACAGGTGTAAGGTTTGTGTCTAGAGTCATTTTTTTGCATGTGGAGGTCCAGTTCTGGCACCATTTGATGAAAAGACTGTCTTTGCTCCATTGTATTGCTTTTGAGGCTGAAATTTTTAAAAATTACATGAAAGTAATTTATGAGTTAGTGGTCACCTTTTCTCAGAGAACAGTGTCTGCTGTTACTTTTTCCAATCATCCATTTTAGTATATGAATATCTGTATTGAAATTTTAGAATGGTTACCATCCATAGGCCATGGGGTTTTATTGCAAAGGACTCCCGTGTGGTGTGTGTGTGTGTGTGTGTGTGTGTGTGTGTGTGTTTTCTCAATAGGAATATTGAAAGTGTAATTACTCAGAGGGAAGGTGGGGGAGGGTGGGTGGGTAGGAGGAGATCAACCAAAGAACTTGTATTCATATATGCATAACTCTTGGACACAGACAGTAGGGTGGTGAAGGCCTGGGGTGGGAGGCAGGGGCAGACTAGAAGAGGTCAGTGGGGGAAAAGGGGACCATATGTAATACTTCCAACGATAAAGGTTAAAAATAAAAAGAAAGTGTAATTAATATCATGTTGGTCCTTGACATTTTTGGTCCTTGACATTGAGAATCATGATGTTATGGAATACTGTTATACTTGGAGTCTTAAAGACTTACCTGTGTGGGGTTTTTTTTAAGATTTTAAAATTGGTTTTTAGAGAGAGAGTAAGGAAGAGGATGAGAGAGGGAGAAACTTTGACTTGAAAGCAACACATAGATTGGCTGCCTCCTGCACTCTTCCCGCTGGGAATTGTGCCCAAAACTTGAGCATGTGCCCTGACCTGGAGTCTGACTGGCAACCCCTTGGTGCCTGAGACAACACCCAACCGAGGCACACCAGCCAGGACAAAGACTTACCTCTTATTTGTCCTTATTTGACCTTTGTTCGTATTTAAATGTACATAAAATAACATTAGAGGGACACCAGAATTCATTGTGTTTGAATGAACTTGGCACAGAGCACCCAGCAATTCTTAGCTGCTCTAACAACATTTCTCACTTCCTTTTACTACAGAGAATTTTAAAGAAATTTGTTATTTAACACAAGTACTTTCAAAAGTAATGTTTGAAAAAAATCAAGGCTGATTGCATGCATTATATGAATTAGATAAGCCCAAGAGGATTTAAGTATAGTATAGGTAGGGGGTTTCTACAATAGGACTTGCTATAGTTAAGGTATGAGACCTTGGAGCCAATAAGGCTGAACTCAGGAGCTCAACTGGGCCACCTTCCTAATACAGGTTTCCCCACTATCTGAAAGCAGAGTGTTCCTATGAAACCTTTCGTAAGCCTAAATGGCATAAAGTGAAGAAGCAATTGCCATTGATTTATATGGGAAAATTTTTATCATTCCCTGATCAACCCCCCCTCCCCCAGTAACCTACCAAATCATCTATACTATCTACACTAATAAAAGAGAAAAATGGTAATTGGCGTACGGCGCTACCCTTTTCATTGGCTAATCAGGGCTATATGCAAATTAACTGCCAACTAAGATGGCAGTTAACTGCCAACAAAGATGGCGGCTAATTTACATATGTAGGCACAATGCAGGGAGGCGAAAGGGAAAGCAGGAAGAAGCCCCCTGCCACTGACAGTGATCGGAAACCCAGGGGGGAGCTAAGAGGTGGGGGGCAGGGCAAAGGCAGCCATGATCAGAGAATCAGGCGCCTTGGCCAGTGATAGCAGGAAGTAGGGGTGGAGCCAGCGATGGGAGCTGGGCACGGTCGAAGCTGGCAGTCCCGGGAGCTAGGGGTCCCTTGCCTGGGCCTAAAGCGGAGCCCACGATCGCGGGGCCGCTGCAGCTGCGGGTCCCCACTGCACAAGCCGGACGCCTCAGCCAGAGGCGTCCTGCAGGGGCAGGGGTGGAGTCCGCGCGATCGCGGCGCCCACCGCTGCCACTGCGGGTCCCTGCTGCCCGGGCCGGAGCCTGCAACCGCGGGGAGCTGGGGGTCCCCTGCCCAGGCCTAATGCCTTGGCCAGAGGCGTTAGGCCTGGGCAGGGGCAGAGCGGGAGATCGTGGGGAGCTGGGAGTCCCCTGCCCAGGCCTAATGCCTCGGCCAGAGGCGTTAGGCCTGGGCAGGGGCGGAGCCTGCAACCGTGGGGAGCTGGGGATCCCCTGCCCAGGCCTGACACCTCTGCTGGAGGCCTCAGGCCTGGTCAAGGGGCCGATCCGGTGATTGGTGATCGGAGGGTGATGAGGGTCAACTCCTCTGGCCGAGGCATCAGGCCTGGGTGGGGGGTGGAGCCGGGGATTGGGGGGATATGATGGTCCCCTTGCCCAGGCCTGAAGCCTGGGTCAGAGGCATCAGGCTTGGGCGGGGGGTGGAGCAAGCGATCAGAGGGAGATGGGGGTCCCCTGCCCAGGCATGATTCCTGGGCCAGAGGCCTCACGCCTGGGCGGGGGTCAGAGCCAGTGATCGGGGGGGTCTGGGGGTCCCCTGCCCAGGCCTGACGCCTGGGCCAGAGGCGTCAGGCCTGGGCAAGGGCCCGATCCTACGATTGGAGGGTGATGGGGGTCAACGCCTGAGGGCTCCCAGTATGTGAGAGGGGGCAGGCTGGGCTGAGGGACACTCCCCCTGCCCCCCCCCCCACCTAGTGCACGAATTTCGTGCACCGGGCCCCTAGTCCTATATAATAAAAGGGTAATATGCAAATTGACCCTAACGGCAGAATGACTGGTCATTATGACACACACTGACCACCAGGGGGCAGATGCTCAATGCAGGCGATGCCCCCTGGTGGTCAGTGCGCTCCCGCAGGGGGAGCTTTGCTCAGCCACAAGCCAGGTTGATGGTTGCCAGCACAGCGGTGGTGGCAGGAGCCTCTCCCACCTCCTGAGCAGCACTATGGATGTCCGACCGCAGCTTAGGCCTGTTCCCCACTGGCAAGTGGACATCCCCGAGGGCTCCCAGGCTGCCAGAGGGATGTCTGACTACCAGCTTAGGCCCGATTCCCCGGGGAGCGGGCCTAAGCCAGCAGGTGGACCTCCCCTGAGGGGTCCCAGACTGCGAGAGGGCACAGGCCAGGCTGAGGGAACCCCCCCTGCCCCCCCCCCCCGAGTGCACCGGGCCTCTAGTACCAAATAATACAAAAACCTTTGTTTTATTTACCATGATTGAACTATTTAGTTAAGTCCAGTTTTACGCTATACCTAATACCCTTTCAAACTCTTCAAACTCTTTTAGGCTTTTCTGATACCTTAGGACACATCTTACTAACAGATGCACATACTAAATCAAGATACAGTACATATGCTTACAGTCACAATTCAAAGCTACACCAGCTTGATTCTGAGATGCTGAGTGTATTTCCCTAGGAAGGAGTTTGGTGGCACCACTCCCACTACTTGGTATGTGCTGTCTCTATAATGCCATGTTTCTCAACCTTCCTAATGCGACCCTTTAATACAGTTCCTCATGCTGTGATGACCCCCAACCATAAAATTATTTTCGTTGCTACTTCATAACTGTAATTTTGCTGCTGTTATGAATCATAATGTAAATATCTGATATGCAGGATGTATTTTCATTGTTACAAATTGAACATAATTAAAGCATAGTGATTAATCACAAAAACAATATGTAATTATATATGTGTTTTCCGATGGTCTTAGGCGACCCCTGTGAAAGGGTCGTTTGACCCCCCAAAGGGGTCGCAACCCACAGGTTGAGAACCGCTGCTATAATGGCTCACTGCAAAACAAATGCTGAACACTATTTTTGCTTTTCACCTTTTTTCATAAAAGCAATAATCCTCTTTGGATTTCTTTTTGTTAAGAAAAACAGTAATGCCCTAACCGGTTTGGCTCAGTGGATAGAGCGTCGGCCTGCAGACTCAAGGGTCCCAGGTTCGATTCTGGTCAAGGGCATGTACCTTGGTTGCGGGCACATCCCCAGTAAGGGAGTGTGCAGGAGGCAGCTGATCGATGTTTCTCTCTCATTGATGTTTCTAGCTCTCTATCCCTCTCCCATCCTCTCTGTAAAAAATCAATAAAAAAATATTTAAAACAAAAAACAAAAAGAAAAACAGTACTAATGTCGGTCTTTCCTAAAAGTATAAAAGCAAAGTGGTGTACTGTGAACTTTCTGATGGCGGGGGGAGGAAAGGTGCAGATCTGTAGTATAAGCTAATTAAGCAACACACTTCTCTCATCTGTGGAATGGGTACAAAACTAGAACCTGCTTTACAGGGTTATTTAAATCATAAATGAGATTGTTGATGTATTAGCAGACCATCTAGCACAGAGTAGCAAACAATAAATATTTAGTTTTGTTTTTACTTTGTATTATCAACTAGTGAGACAATCACTAAACCTCAGTTTAAATTTTGACTTTAAGACAGCGATGTCTTATAACTACAAATGTCAGGTTAAAAGTTTCTAATTTCATTTTGATTAAATGGAATAGTTTATAAAAGTCTGTACTACAGCAGCATTTTCAACCTTTTTCATCTCATGGCACACATAAACTATTAAAATTCTGCAGTGCATCAAAAATACCTATTTTTGCTGCTCTGACAAAGTTATAATTTTGATTCATTCACACTGGACTGCTACTTTTGTATTGGCTGTTATATTTTTATTTGATAATCTAAGGGAAAAGAGGTCAGTGCCCCTGATTAAACAGGTATCGCATGTTTTAAAAATTTTTGTGGCATACCCGTTGAAAATTGCTGCAATATAGCAAGATAATTAATGTTTAGAACTGTACATTTTCTGCTATAGTGATTTGTTACTAGACTTGGTATTTCTTTAAAGCCCAAACATTGTTATCCTACATAACAACAATGATGGTAATAGTTTTCTTTCTAGTGTTCATACATCTTACCAGAATGTTTATTTCTTGCATTCTAGCAGATTCTTAACCATGTGCCATTTTAACTATTGTCTGACTTTTTAAAATTAATTTCTGTTTTGTGTCCCCTATCTATATATATAAAAGCCTAAGTGACCATTGCAACCTAACGGACGACCGAACAGGCTGCATGGAGCAACTAGGCCAGCAGGGGGGTTAGTGAGGGGCGACCAAACGACCGAGCAGCAGGCTGCATGGGGCGACCAGGCCAGTAGGGGGGTTAGTGAGGGGTGACCAAAAGACCAAGCAGCAGGTTGTGTGGGGTGAACAGACCGGTAGAGGGATCAGTGAGGGGCGACCAAATGACTGAGAAACAGGCTGCGTGGGGCGACCAGGTCCACAGGGGGGGGTTAGTGAGGGGCGACCAAACGACCGAGCAGCAGGCTGTGTGGGGTGACCGGGCCAGCAGGGTAGGGCAGTGAGGGGCCACCAGGCTGGCAGGGGGGGCAGTGAGGGGTGACCAGGCCAGCAGGGGGGGCAGTTGGGGATGATCAGGTTGGCATGTGGGGCAGTTTGGGGTGACCAGGCTGGTGGGGTGGGGGGGCAGTTAGGGGCAACCAGGCCGGCAGGGGAGCAGCAGTTGGGGCCGATTAGGCTGGTACGGGGGGCAGTTAGGGGTGATCAAGCAGGCAGGCAGGTGAGCAGTTAGGAGCCAGTGGTCCCAGATTGTGAGAGGGAGGTCCGACTGTCAGTTTAGGCCCGCTCCCCAGGATCAGGCCTAAACTGGCAGTCGGACATCCCCCGAGGGGTCCCGGATCGGAGAGGGTGCAGGCTGGACTGAGGGGACACCCCCCCCCCCATTCACGAGTTTCATGCACCGGGCCTCTAGTTATCTATAATAATAAAAGTATAATATGCTAATTAGACCCAGCATCCTTCCAGACGAAGCTGGGGCTGCGTGCGAAGTCTGGATCCCAGGTGCCAGCCAGCGGCCAGAGGGAAGCCAGTGCCAGCACCTGGAGGATGCAAGGCCTACCCTTGCACGAATTTCGTGCATCGGTCCTCTAGTATTTTATAAGCCCTTTGAGGTCAGAGAACCACATATTCTACTTTATATTCCCACAGCACCCTTAGTAGTGAGTCAATGAATAAATAGGTGACTAAATGATGTAATTGAGAGCTATGGGGGGGGGGGGAAGACCTATAAGAAAAAGTAATGCTTGATTAGTAGAAAATTGTTTTTGTTCTTCTTCTAGTTTTCTCTACATATATGATGCTAATTTACTTAAAAAGTAAATGGGTTTCAGCTCTAAAGGATATTTTAAATGATTTAATAGAATCATAGGTATTATACCTAAAATGTTCATCTGAATCCTACTAAAAATGAATCTTTTAATAGATAAGGCTTTCATCATGTAGTGATATTTTTAAGCTTTACTTATAAGTATTAATTTTCCTGTAACAAAGTGTTAACAGTGATCTGGTTTCCTTTGGACAGTTTGTAATTTTCATAATCATACCAAGGCTAAGGTAACCCCAAAGCAAACACATTAGCTTTATAGAAAAACTAGAGGCCCGGTGCACGAAATTTATGCACGAGTGGGTCCCCTCAGCCCAGCCTGCACCCTCTCCAATCCAGGACCCCTGGACCACTGGCTCCTAACTGCTTGCCTGCCTGCCTGCCTGATCGCCTCTAACTGCCACCCCTGCTGGCCTGGTCACCCCCAACTGCCCCCCTTGCTGGCTTCGTTGCCCCCAACTGCTCCCCCTTCTGGCCTAGTCACCCCTCACTGACCCCCCTGCCGGCCTGCTCGCCCCATGCAGCCTGCTGCTCGGTTGTTTGGTTGCCCCTCACTGACCCCCCCTGCCAGCCTGGTCGCCCTACGCAGCGTGTTCGGTCGTCTGTTCGGTTGCGATGGTCGCTCAGGCTTCTATATATATATATAGACTAGAGGCCCAGTGCACAAAAATTTGTGCACTCGGGGGTAGGGGGTCCCTCAGCCCTGCCTGTGCCCTCTCACAGTCTGGGACCCCTCGGGGGCAACCACTTGCTGACTTAGGCCTGCTCCCCAGGGGATTGGGTCAAAGATGGCAATCAGACATCCCACTGGCAGCCCGGCAGCCCTCAGGGGATGTCCACTTGCCAGCGGGGAGCAGACCTAAGCTGCAGTCAGACACCTTTAGTGCTGCTGAGGAGGCAGGAGAGGCTCCCACCACCACTGCTGTACTGGCAGCCATTAGCCTGGCTGGTGGCTGAGCAGAGCTCCCCCTGTGAGAGCGCACTGACCATCAGAGGGCAGCTCCTGCATTGAGCACACTGACCATCAGAGGGCAGCTCCTGCATTGAGCATCTGCCCCCTGGTGTGGTCAGTGTGTGTCATAGTGATCAGTCATTCCCAGTCCTGCTGTTAGGGTCAGTTTGCATATTACCCTTTTACTATATAGGATAGAGGCCTGGTGCATTGGGGGGGGGGGGACCGGCTGGTTTGCCCTGAAGGGTGTCCCGGAGCAGGATGGGGGTCCCGCTTGGGTGCCTGGCCAGCCTGGATGACGGGCTGATGGCTGTTTGCTGCTGGTCACACCCCTTTCAGGGTGGGGGTCCCCACTGGGGTGCCTGGCCAGTCTGGGTGAGGGGCTGAGGGCCATTTTCAGGCTGGCAGGCGACCGAAGCTCCCAGTCTCTTTTTTTCTCTCTCTTTTTTTTTTAATTCTGGGATTTATTTATCTTCTATAGCTGTCACTGGAGCTGAGGCCCGGCTCCAGCTCTGAGGCCATGGCTGGCTGAAAACAGGTATCTGGGGTTTGTTTGGCTTCTATAATTGAAACATCATTGCTGTCCTGCTCGCTCCAGCTCTGAGGCCGCGGCTTGCTGAAAGCAGGTATCTGGGTTTGTTTAGCTTCTATAATTGAAACATTGTTGCTTCCGGAGCTCAGAGCTGTACCGTGGCAGGCGGGGAACCTTGGCTTCCTTCATCACTGGAGCAAGCAAGCCTCATGTTTGCTTCAGCTGTGTGGCTGCTGGCCGCCATCTTTGTTGGCAGTTAATTTGCATATCCTGCTGATTAGCCAATGGGGAACGTAGTGGAGGTATGGTTAATTACCATGTTTGTCTATTAGATAGGATTAGGATTTCAAACTATTCTTTCTTGTGGTGGTTTTTTGTTCTGTTTTTCTGATTCCTACTTTTTTTTGTTCTTTGCTCATGGTTCGTTCTCTATTGCTTCTCTTCTCTGATTTAGGAAAAAAATCTATACTAATAAAAGAGTAATATGCTAATTAGACTGGGAGACCTTCTGGACATCCTTCCAGACAAAGCCAGGGGTGTGGCCAGCCTGCAAACCACCTCCAAATGACCCTCAGCCCCTCGCCCAAGCCAGCCATGCCCCCCCCAGCAGGGACCCTCACACCGATGGGGGCGTGGCCATCCTGCAGATGGCCCTTGTCCAGACTGGCCACACCCCCTTGCGGTACCCTCACCCCGATGGGGCGTGGCTGGCCTGCAAATGGCCATCAACCCCTCACTCAGGCTGGCCCCACCCCCAGCAGGGACCCTCACCCCGATGGGGGCGTGGCCAGCCTGCAAACTGCCACAGCCCCTTGCCCAGGCTGGCACCACCCCCAGAGAGGACCCCCCCACCCCGATGGGAACCGCCCTGAAAACTGCCCCAGGCCCCTTGCCCAGGCCAGCCCCCAAGGGGACCCCCACCCTGATCCGGGACCCACTTCAGGGCAGACCAACCTGTGCCCCAGTCTCTATACTAATAAAAGGGTAATATGCTAATTAGACCGGACGTCCTTCCAGACAGAGCCATGGTGGCGGGGCCAAGGCAGAGGCAGTTAGGGGTGATCAGGCTGGCAGGGGAGAGCAGTTAGGGGGATCATGCCAGCAGACAGGTGAGCGGTTAGGAGCCAGTGGTCCTGGATTGCGAGAGGGATGTCCCGTATTAGAGAGGGTATAGGCCAGGGCTAAGGGACACGCCCCCCTCCTGTGCATGAGTTTCATGCACTGGGCCTCTAGTATACTTACAAAGAAATTCATCTTAAGAAATAAGAGCTTTGCTGAGACTGGTTTGGCTCAGTGGATAGAGCGTCGGACTGCGGACTGAAAGGTCCCGGGTTCGATTCCGGTCGGGGGCATGTGCCTGGGTTGCGGGCATATCCCCAGTGGGGGATGTGCAGGAGGCAGCTGGTCGATGTTTCTCTCTCATCGATGTTTCTAACTCTCTATCTCTCTCCCTTCCTCTCTGTAAAAAAATCAATAAAATATATTTAAAAAAAAAAAAAAAGAAATAAGAGCTTTGCCTTCACCAGGTGAATTTGCATTTTAATAGAGGTGTTTGGAGAGGGTCTAAAATAAGAGAAGGAAGGAAGGGAGGGAGGAAGGGAGGGAGGGCAGGAGGGGGGAGGGGAGGGGAGGGGAGAGAAGTAGGGAGGGAAGGAGGGAGGGATAGAAAAGAAAGAATTTAAAGCAGTGTGGCACAGTGTCCAGGATCCTCAAATCAGGTCATGCTTTTCAGTAGGTTTGGATCGGTTTCTAGGATGGTATACACACTGCACAAAAAACATACTAGTGGTATTAACTTGTGTCCTGGTATGTTTCTTTTTTTAAAAGCTATTTTTCAGTTGAGCTATAATTCACATGCAATAGAATTCACCTGTTTAAAGTGTACAGTTTGGTATTTTTAGTACATTTGCAAGTCTCTGCAACCATTTTCACTATCTGTAACTCCTAAAACATCTTATCACCTCCTAAAAACCCATACCTATTATTAGCCACTCCTGTTTCCCCCTGCCCCTAGACTCTGGAAACCACTAAACTACTTTCTATTTCCATTAATAATTTGCCTATTCAGAGCATTTCATTAAATGGAATCATGCAATATTTGGTGTTTTGTGTCTGGTTTCTTTTTTTTTTTTTTTTTTTGTAATGTTTTTATTGATTTTTAGGGAGAGGGATAGAGAGATAGAAACATTGATGAGAGAGAAACATCATTGATTGGTTGCCTCCTACATGCCCCATACAGGGGAGCGAGCCTGAAACGTGGCCATGTACCCTGATCAGGAATCAAACTATGACCTCTTGGTTCCTGGATTGACACTCAACCACTGAGCCACACAGGCCAGGCTATGTCTGACTTTTTACCACAGCAAAGTTCATCCATATCATAGCATGTATCTCTATGTTTATCTCTTTTTACAGCTGAATAATCTTCCATTGTATGGATATACATTTTATTTATCTAATCGTTATGGATGAATATTAGATTGTTTCTACTTTTTGGCCTCCATGGTTAATTCTGTTGTGAACAGTACTTGCTGCAAGTTTTTCTGAAAGCGTGTGTTTTCGATACTCTTGGTTGTATACCGAGGAGTGGAATTGATGGTCATGTGGTAATTATGTTTAACTTTTTGGAGGAACTGCTAAACTATTTTCCAAAAGTGACTGTACCAATTTACATTTCCCTCTATAATGTTTGAGGGTTCCAGTTTCTCCACACCCTCCCTGACACTTGTTATTGCATGTCTTTTTCATTATAGCCATTGCTAGCTGGTGTAAAGTTTTATCTCATTGCGGTTTTGATTCATATTTCCCTAATAACTGTTGATGTTGAGCATCTTTTCGTGTGCTTATTAGCTATTCCTGTATCTTTGAAGAAATGCCTGTTCACATCTTTTGCCCATTAATTTTATTTGTTTTTTTATTGTTGAGTTTTAAGAGTTTTTTATATATTCAGGATACAAGTCTCTTATCAGATATATAATTTAAAAATATTTTCTCTCATTCTGTTGATTGTTTTTTCCCCTTGCTAGATAGGGTTGATATTCTTTTTTATTTTAATGGGAATGTCTCTGGTATTTCTTCTATTTTCTTGAACATGATGCTAATGGTTGTGTTTTTTTTTAACTGAGGAAATATCCTGTTTCTAGTTTACTAAGATTTTTGTCAAGAATGTTAGATCCTTTTTGGCAGTTTCAAAAAGATTCCTCTTCATCTATTTGTGTGATGTACTGTTAATAGATTTTTCTCATGTTTATTCATCTTGGCATTTATTCTCCTTAGTCATGTATGGTATTACTACTACATTTGAGTTTCTCCTCAAATCTAGGATTTTTTTTAAACATTCTTGAATACAAATGGTATATGTGTGTTTATGTTAATTTTTGGGTATTTGATAGGTGCTAATATTCGAATTATGTTGAATTTGTATCATGAATTGGGAACATAATGAGTCCTGAACCTTGTATTAAATTCTTTTCCTTGAAATTTTGCAAGTGCTTTGTGTCTTTTAGAGAAATAGTTTATTAACAAACTTTTAAATTTTTTGATATTCTATTTCTTGAGACCGTTTTGTAATTTAAATTTTTATAGGAAGTCATCAAGATGTAAAATATATTACTACATATTTTAACTTAGTAATTTAAAAAAGCTTTTTGTTTTGTAGTATATGATAGGTAAAGGTCTGTCTAATCCTAAATACAAAAATACTTTTTTATTTGTGCTATTAAATTCCCATTCTGATTTCTACTGGTATGTTTTGTATCTTTAGACTTGCTGGGAAACTGTTTATTCTTAATGTTTATATTTGGCTACTCCCCCCAAAAACAGATCCAGCTCTTGAATTCTCTCATCATTTTTACTCTTTCACTCTTCTAAATTATTACTTCCTGCTTTTTCCTTTAAATCCCTCCATTGAATGGAGATATTCTGGTGTCTAACAGGCCATTCTGGTGTCTAGCAGCACATCCTCTGGTCACCTGTGATTTTAACTCTAGGTACAAAAACAGTACCATAGAGCTCAGTCACCTCAGGCTGATCTTTCTAGTGAAAGGGAGCCCCTGTGATTTCTCTGCTATGGGAGGCTAGCTAGACCAGAAAACAAGCATGGGCTAATAGTGAAGGGAATTTAATGTCCATGGAGCCAATTCCTAATAGTGGGAGACAGGAGCAGATGGATAACAACAGCTCACCTCTCTACCTATAGGCCAGGGGTGGGGAACCTTTTTTCCCCCCAAGGACTATTTGGATCGGTATAACATCATTCTCAGGCATACAAAATGGTCAGTTTAAAAATTAGCCTGCTATATTTGGTCAGACATTTAATTAACTCACCCTAATGTCTTGCCAGGGCCGGACCAAATGATTTCACAGGCCTTATACAGCCTGCAGGCTGGACGTTCCCCGTCCCTGCTATAGGCAGACAATTCTGAGAGCTCTCCTGTGTTTAAGTAAATGAGTTGTTCTTGGGAATGATTTTGATAATGTACCATTCCTTATATTGACTTTCCCTCCATCTCTGTCATACTCTTCCTGCTCCCACAGGTCATCTCCTAGACAGAATACCTGTCAGCCTTTGCTTTTGGGAGAGCCCAAACTGAGATAGGTGTCATAACTCTTAGTATTTAAAGAGTTAGTAATATTCAGGACTTGAAACTGGATATCACCCAGGGTATGACTATAGAGAAGAGGGCCAAGATCTATGTTCTCTGTCACTATAATGTGTTAAGTTGGCATAAAGTGGAGCAACTAGCAAAAGAGACTGAGTTGTCACCAGTGGTGTAGAATGAAATTAGGAGGTGTTGTCTTGCTAGCTAAGTGAAGAACAGGTGTAAAGTACTGGGGAGGGATGCTGCTAATCAAGTAAGAGGTGAACTTAGGATTGTCTATTGGATTTGGCAATATGTAGGCCTTTGATAACCTTGGAAAAACAGTTTCCATTGAGGTGTTAGGAACAAAAGTGTGATTGGAGTGGGTTTAAGAATAAAGGAAGTGAGTGTATACTCTATAGACTGTTTGTAATTATGCTGTAACAGGGAACAGAAAAATGGGTTGGTAGCTGGGGAGATGTCCCCAGGAGAGGTCCTTTTTAAGATGGGAGGAGAAATATGCCTACTTGGTATAGCATATTGCTGCACATGTTCAAAATCAGTTGATCCTTGGAGCAGTTTAGAGAACTAGGATTCTCTTTGGTTTATTTGACCATTTGTTCTGTTCCCGTTAAGGCTTCCCAGATCATGCTTAAAGAGTTCAAGGGGGGAAATAAATTACCAAATGTCATTAGCAGAAACTTTGGAGATTGGGAGTTATTCTGGCATGGAGATGAATACGAGGAAATAAAAATATGGGAAGTTAATCCTGCCACAGAATTGTGTTGTGGGAAAGGGTTTAGAATCCAGTCAAGATTGTATGAGAAAGGTATTTCTACGTTTGAAATAATGCCAAGATTTAATTTTCCTACCGCATTAAGCAACATCATTGTGAATGTATGTTTGTGATACATATTGCCACAAATGTTGCCTTGCACAGCTTTTTTGACTGGTTGTTGAACCAGCTATATGTTAGAAATTTACACCCAGACAACCAGTACTCTTTTCTGCATCCTTTCACCTTCCCTGAGTTTGGTTATGAGTCATAGTGAGCTGCTTTCTTTCCTTATTCTCCCTCTAATTCCTCCTTCTGATTATAGGATGACCAAATGTTAGGCTTTCAGAGGTAAGGAAACCAATTAATTCTGTGTGAGATGTTTGCATTTGTAGTCTTATTTCTAACTAGGGGCCCAGTGCACAAATTCATACACCTTGAAAGGAACTGTGGGCCGTGGAGCTGCGGTGAGCACAGGGGTGGGTCTCAGCCCATCTTCCGCGCCCCCGCCTGGCCCCTTCCACTGCGGCCCCGCTCCCCTGGCTGCTGGCAGCCCTGCTCCCGCCGCTGCCACTCCCATGTGCTGACAGCGCCAGCCCTGCTCACACCTGCTGATGGTGTGGAGTGATTGGGGCCAGCGCCATCAGCGGGTGTGAGCGGCGGCTGCTGCCCCGATTGCCCCTCGGGATCACTGCGGGTGGAGAAGCCCTGAGGGGTGATCAGGGGTGATCAGGGGTGCCTGCGGCGGCTCCAGCACCAGCAGCAGGAGCGAGTGGGGCTGGCGCCGGCAGCAGGTGCAAACACCGGGTGGGACCGTGGTCACAGGAGCAAAGAATTTTCAGTAACCACCAGAGGCTCTCCCCGATGACAGTGACCAGGACCCCACCTTGGTCTGGTGCCCCTGCTCACCTGCTCCACCATCCTACCACAGCTGACGCCTGCCATGTTCCACGCTCTGCTGCCTGCTATCGACGCCCGCCCTGTTCCGCGCATGCCCCCTGGTGGTCAGCGCACATCATAGCGACTGGTTGTTTGGTTGTTCCGCCATTTGGTCTATTTGCATATTAGCCTTTTATTATATAGGATCGTGGAATGAAAGATTGTTATCTGTAAAAATAGGCCCTCTTGTTTTACAAAGTATGTCATTCCTCCTAAACTGTGATGGAGAAGAATTCTGAAGATTTTTCTTCTACCTTGAGCAATTTTCCTTCATGATAAAGAATCTTGGGGAGAAACCAAGATGGCGGCATAGGTTAACGCCGGAGATTGCTGCCTCGAACAACCACTTCAAAAAACAACTAAAAGACAGAACGGACATCATCCAGAACCACAGGAAGGCTGGCTGAGTGGAAATTCTACAACTAGGAGGAAAGAGAATATCATACCCAGACTCAGAGGAGGCACAGTGCTGCAGTGAAATACTCAGGTGCGGAGTGCACGCGGAGCGGGCTGGAGGCGGAGGGCGCGGCTGTTGTTTTCAATTGGGAGGAAGTTTCAGACTCTGAGCTCCAGATCCGGGCAAGTCTCTAGGGACCCAGACTCAAACGGGCAAAGCGGGACTGTCTGGCTTCGGTCGGAACTCGAAGGCAGCTTTCTCTCCGAGGTTTGCAGCGGTTGCTGGGACTCTGTGAGGCAGAGCTCCTAGGGACAGAACTAAGAGCAGCCATAACTGCTTGCTCCGGCCCGCCCTGTAGATCCCCGGGGGCCCTCCCTGTAGATCCCCGGGGACCCGCCCCGCCCAAGCCCTGCACAGAGCCATTTGCCGGATAGCCTCAGGCAAACGCTAGATTAGCACCACCCTAGAGATCTAGCACAGAAGCTCTCCCACTGCAGACACAGCGGATCTCACAGCCAGTTAGCCTGGAGGTCAAATCCCCCCGGTATTGCCAACAACAATCAAGGCTTAACTACAACAAGACTGCGCACAAAGACCACTAGGGGGTGCACCAAGAAAGCATAAAAAATGTGGAGACAAAGAAACAGGACAAAACTGTCAATGGAGGATATTGAGTTCAGAACCACACTTTTAAGGTCTCTTAAGAACTGTCTAGAAGCCGCCAATAAATGTAGTGAGATCCTCAAGAAATCTAATGAGACCCTCGATGTTATGATAAAGAACCAACTAGAAATTAAGCATACACGGACTGAAATAACGAATACTATACAGACTCCCAACAGCAGACCAGAGGAGCACAAGAATCAAGGCAAAGATTTGAAATGCAAAGAAGCAAAAAACACCCAACCAGAAAAGCAAAATGAAAAAAGAATCCGAAAATACGAAGATAGTGTAAGGAGCCTCTGGGACAGCTTCAAGCGTACCAACATCAGAATTATAGGGGTGCCAGAAGATGAGAGAGAGCAAGATATTGAAAACCTATTTGAAGAAATAATGACAGAAAACTTCCCCCACCTGGTGAAAGAAATAGACTTACAGGTCCAGGAAGCGCAGAGAACTCCAAACAAAAGGAATCCAAAGAGGACCACACCAAGACACATCATAATTAAAATGCCAAGAGCAAAAGACAAAGAGAGAATCTTAAAAGCAGCAAGAGAAAGAAACTCAGTTACCTACAAGGGAATACCCATACGACTGTCAGCTCATTTCTCAACAGAAACTTTGCAGGCCAGAAGGGAGTGGCAAGAAATATTCAAAGTGATGAATAGCAAGAACCTACAACCAAGATTACTTTATCCAGCAAAGCTATCATTCAAAACTGAAGGTCAGATAAAGAGCTTCACAGATAAGGAAAAGCTAAAGGAGTTCACCACCACCAAACCAGTATTATATGAAATGCTGAAAGGTATCCTTTAAGAAGAGGAAGAAGAAGAAAAAGGTAAAGATACAAATTATGAACAACAAACATGCATGTATCAACAAGTGAATCTAAGAATCAAGTGAATAAATAATCTGGTGATCATAATAGAATCAGGGACATAGAAAGGGAATGGACTGACTATTCTTGGGGGGGAAAGGGGTGTGGGAGATGCGGGAAGAGACTGGACAAAAATCGTGCACCTATGGATGAGGACAGTGGGTGGGGAGTGAGGGCAAAGGGTGGGGCGGGAACTGGGAGGAGGGGAGTTATGGGGGGGAAAAAGAGGAACAAATGTAATAATCTGAACAATAAAGATTTAATTAAAAAAATAAAATTAAAAAAAAGAATCTTGAGTTTTGGGGGTAGGGGAAGGTAGAAGTGGGGTAAGAATCTTGAGTTTTATATCTAACTAGAGGCCTGGTGCATGACATTTGTGTACTGGGGGTGGGGGTTCTCTCAGTCCAGCTTCTGGCTGAGCGGTGCTCCCCCTGTGGCAGTGCACTTACCACCAGGGGGCAGCTCCTGCATTGAGCATCTGCCCCCTGGCAGTCAGTGCGCATCATAGCGACCATTTTGCCGTTCGGTCCATTTGCATATTAGGGTTTTATTATATAGGGTCTTCTAAATCAAAATCTCTAGGTGTGGTAATCTATACTTCTGAAAAATACTGTACATGAGTTTTATTCAATTAGTTCCACCATCGCACCCCAGGTTTCTGTTTTCCTCCTCATGAGTAGCTTTTTTATTGGTGAGAGATTTTGCTAGGACTGTGTGAATTGTTGCCTAAATTGCTTTATAAAAAAATTTCAATGGGCTCTTCTCTTTCTTTAACTAGATTATTTCCACCTGCCTACAGATCCATTGCTGTGACTCATTCTACCCTCACTACTGCTCTATTTTTCTAATGTCCTTCATAGCCAAACAGCCTGAGTTGTCTTTATTTATGTCAAGTTATGCTGTTCTTATTTCTTGAGTCCCCTCCAAACATTTTGTTCTCCACCACTCCACAATAAATGAGCTTGTCAAGATAATAACCTTTGTATTACTATACAGTGGTAATTCTCATTAACATACTAGTAGCTGATAACTTCTTCCTTGAAACCATCTTTTTTCTACCTACATTTATTCCCTTGATGCTTTCACCTAATTTTATTGCTTTAAATATCATCTCTAAGCAGATGACTTCCAAATTTATATCCTCAGCTTGGATCTCTTTCCTCCATCTCTGAACACCCATATCCAATTGTTCACTCAGGATCCCACTAAGACAGCTGTCAGGTGTTTTTACACTAATGTTTCAAAGCACAAGCCCCTCTCATCTCTCTTCTCTCAAACATGCTCCTTCCATGGTCTTAGTCCATCTCAGTTTTATTGGCAGTTCCATTCTACCAGGCTATCACATATGTGGGAATATGTACAATGACAAATTTTTAAAAAATACATTTTACTGATTTTTTACAGAGAGGAAGGGAGAGGGATAGAGAGTTAGAAACATCAATCAGCTGCCTTCTGCACACCCCCTACTGGGGATGTGCCTGCAACCAAGGTACATGCCCTTGACCGGAATCGAACCTGGGAGCCTTGAGTCCACAGGCTGATGCTCTATTCACTGAGCCAAACCGGTTAGGGCTGTAGAATGACAAATTTAGTGGCCATCCTTTGCTTGCTACATACAAAGGTATTGTTTGTGGCAAGTACTATATGTAGAATTTGTGGAGAAGATTAAACAACTCAGTAGTCCTAAACTACTTAGCATAGAGACAAATAGCCTGTTACATTACAGTGATTCTGTAAAACTTCAAAACACGTTTTTTAATATCACTGAATTTTCAAGAAAGAAACTATGATATATATGCTTTTTATTAATGGGATTGCTTTGGGTTTCAGATTATTTCACTTTGGAATATATGTTGGTTATAGGTATAGAAAATTTAGCAATGGTTTAAGCAAATAAAAATTTAGTTATCTTGCAAACTAAGAAATCCAGAATTAGATAGTAGTTAGCATTGCTTCAGCTAATTTTAACAGCAATGCTATTAGAGACCCCACAGCTGGTTTTGTGCTTCTACACTGTCAGACTTATTGATTTGGTGTTAATTCTCTTGCTTGCTGACTTTTATGGTTCTAGGATGATTGCTGAGTAGTAGACATTACATTCACATCTAGTCCTGGATATGGACAGCACATTAAAAATTTTTTTTAGAATCAACCCTCCTCATTCCACCCCCAAAGCAGATTTCTGAGTATATGTCATTGGTTTTAACTGTTATCCATTCATTGCCTTTCCAGCCTTAGAAAGCTTAAAAGTGGGTATTTAGTGGGGTCATTACCAGCCTGAGAGAAGAAAAATTCTGGAAAGGAGAAATAGAATCTGACAAGCAATTAATAGCTTCTGCCACATAAAACTAATCAAAAACTACTCAATTTCTATATAATTGGTGATTAGCATTTATTTGCTTGTAAAAACTTGATCATTTCTCAGTAAGTTCAGATAAATGGGATTTTAATGGTAGATTGAGAGATATTTGTTATTTGATATAGAGCAGGGCTCTAGATAGCATACAAATGAATTAAGAATAATCCAATGACTGACTGAGAAGTTAGCCATTTATTTAGAAGTTAGCAAGTTTGCATGTATCAGTTTACACTGGTGAATTTTTGAGAATTTTAATTTACATTTTGAGGTAAATAAATTAGAAGAGATGTTTCTTAGAGTCATAAAAATCTAATTTTTGTGTTAATTTTGTTTGTTTTCATAGAATGTTGGCTCAGTTAAGAAACAGCAGGGAGATAAATTCAGCCAAGTGGTAAGTGGCTTTAATTTTTGTTGTTACAAAGTATTTTGGGGGGAGAAAAAGAAAGTATTTTGGCTTATTATTATGCCTTTTTTTCTTGGCTCGCTCCTCTTTCTCCATTTGATTAGAAAATTTTTTCATCTACCGTGTTGTCTGATTTATGAAGTGACTCTTGCTTGTCACAACACTAAAATTCTAATTAATAGTCTCCATGTTGATCTCTTCCTGTTCAGACTAAGTGAGGCTTTCTCCCTTTGGTTTGCTTTCTTACAATATTGTGTAAGGGAGGATTTCTTTGGGTGTTGTCACTCAACTTATTTCCTTCTCTCCCCTCAATAATTGAAGTTCCCTCATTTTCAATCAGCAGTGTTTAGTCTGCTGAATTGGGTCCATTTTTGTATTGGCTCAAGGCCTACTGTATTTATTTATTTATTTATTTATTTTTGTAAATTCTTTTTTTTTTTTAACTTATTGCTTAAAGTATTACAAAGGGTATTACATATGTGTCCATTTTATCCCCCCGCCCTAGACAGTCCCCTAGCCTCCCCTATCCCCCAATGTCTTATGTCCACTGGTTATGCTTATATGCATGCATACAAGTCCTTTAGTTGATCTCTTACCCCCCTACCTCCTGCCCCCCAACCCTCCCCGGCCTTCCCGCTGCAGTTTGACAATCTGTTTGAGGCAGCTCTGCCTCTGTATCTATTATTGTTCAAAAGTTTATAATGGTCTCTATTATCCATGAATGAGTATTTAATCTGAAGTCTAAACTGTTCTCTTCATAGCCTCTGTTCACAGAAAGTTTTCATTTGAGATATAAACTCTTTTTGTAGCTTCCTAGAGCTATGCATCTAATTCCTTTTCTGAGTTAATTGTCTCTTCTGACCTCTGCAGTTTCTGAACATATGTCTGCGCATGGTCTATTCATGATTTCCAATATAGAAAAATCTTGGAAGTTGTTTTATGTTCGTTAACTATTACTTTGAGGGGGAACAAATAGTGGTAGACTGAGACTTGACTTGGGGTGGTGAACACACAATACAGTGTACAGATGATGTATTGTAGACTTATACACCTGAAACCTGTATAATTTTGTTAACCAGTGTCACCCCAATAAATGCAATAAAAAAACCAATTACTCTGCCCTATAAATTGCCATATATCTCAAGTGACCTACACAGATAATATCTAAAACAACTTCTTAAAATCACATATATCCTATCTAATAAAAGAGAAACATGGTAATTAGTGTACAACCGCTACCCTTCCCATTGGCTAATCAGGGTGATATGCAAATTAACTGCCAGCCAAGATGGCGGCTGGCAGCCAGGCAGCTTGAAACTAACATGAGGCTTGCTTGCTTCACTGACGGAGGACTCCAATGTTCCCCGCCTGCCTTGCCGGCCTCTGAGCCTGCAGTTTGGAACATTGTAACAAATATAGAAGCTAAACAAAACCCCAGAAACCTGCTTTCAGCAAGCCAGGATCTCAGAGCTGGAGTTATACATTGTTTCGATTATAGAATCTAAACACACCAGATACCTGCTTTCAGCAGCGGAGGCCTAAGAGCTGGAGCCTCAGAGCTAAAGCTGGCCCAGAATAAAAAGAAAAAGAAAAAAAGGAGCGGTTGGGAGCTTCTGTCACCCGCCAGCCTGAAAACAGCCCTCAGCCCCTCACCCAGACTGGCCAGGCACCCCAGTGGGGACCCCCACCCTGAAGGATGTGTGACCAGCTGCAAACAGCCATCATCCCCTCACCCAGGCTGGCCAGGCACCCCAGTGGGGACCCCTACCCTGGTCCAGGACACCCTTCAGGGCAAACCAGCCAGCCCCACCCATGAACCAGGCCTCTATGCTATATAGTAAAAGGGTAATATGCCTCCCAGCACCGGGATCAGCGGAGCTGCGAGGCCTCCCGGCACCAGG
The DNA here is from genome assembly GCF_964212035.1 of Myotis nattereri. Lineage (NCBI taxonomy): Eukaryota > Metazoa > Chordata > Mammalia > Chiroptera > Vespertilionidae > Myotis > Myotis nattereri. Next base: position 34,492,101 of record NC_138079.1, read on the forward strand.
ATCAGCGTGACAGGGGGCAGCGCCCAAACCCCCTGATTGCCCTGCTCTGTGCCTGATAGGGGGGAGCTCCCTAACCCCCTCATCGGCCCTGCTCTGTGTGTGACGGTGCAGCGCCCCAACCCTCCCGCCCCACTGGCCCTGCTCTGTGTGTGACGGGGTAGAGCCATAACCTCCCCATTGGCCCTGCCCTGAGTGTGACAGGGTGCGGCACCCCAACCCCCTGATCCGCCCTGCTCTGTGTGTGACAGGGGGCGGTGCCCTAACTCCCCTATCGGCCCTACTCTGTGAGTGACGGGGAAGCTCCCCAACCCCCTGATCGGCCCTGCTCTGTGCGTGACAGGGTATGGAGCCCCAGTCCCCCTGATGGGCCCTGCTCTGTGAGTGACAGGGCAGCGCCCCAACCCCCTGATTGACCCTGCTCTGTGTGTGACAGGGTGCGGTGCCCCAACCCCCCCGCCCCACAGGCCCTGCTCTGTGTGTGACAGGGTAGAGCCATACCTCCCCATTGGCCCTGCCCTGAGTGTGACAGGGTGTGGCACCCCAACCCCCTGATCTGCCCTGCTCTGTGTGTGACAGGGGGCGGTGCCCCAACTCCCCTATCGGCCCTACTCTGTGAGTGACAGTGGGGAGCTCCCCAACCCCCTGATCGGCCCTGCTCTGTGCGTGACAGGGTATGGAGCCCCAGTCCCCCTAATGGGCCCTGCGCTGTGAGTGACAGGGGGCAGCGCCCCAACCCTCTGATTGGCCCTGCTCTGTGCGTGACACGGTGTGGCGCCGCACCCTCCCCATTGACCCTGCCTTGAGTGTGACAGGGGGCGGTGCCCCAACCCCCCAATCGGCCTTACCCTGAGCGTGACTGAGGGTGGCATTGCAACCTCCCAATCCGCCCTGCTCTGTGCATGACGGGCGGCGCCCCAACTCCCCTATCGGCCCTGCTCTGAGCCTGACCAGGGGCTGCACCTAGGGATTGGGCCTGCCCTCTGCCACCCAGGAGCAGGCCTAAGCCAGCGGGTCGTTATCTCCCGAGGGGTCCCAGACTGCGAGAGGGCACAGACCGGGCTGAGGGACCCCCTCTTCCCCCCGAGTGCACAAATTTTTGTGCACCGGGCCTCTAGTTTAATAATATCCCATGTCCTTTATTCTCAGACATTATACTCACAAATCTGTTATGATTTCTGGAAAATGGACTTTTAGGCCATATCTTTCAAATTTTTGGCTACTATCATATTATGTAAATATAAGCAAAGTAGTTATAATATGATGAACCAGAATAGTAGAGACATCTCACCGTAGTTCCATAGAAATTCAGTGGTAGAAATGTTCTGTATCTTCTCTTATTCAGTATAATAGCCATAGCCACATGTGGCTACTGAGCATTTAAAATGTGCTTAGTGCAACCAAGAAACTAGATTTTAAATTGTATTTGGTTTAACTTGAATTTTAAGATTAAAATGCCACGTGGTCTAGTGGTTACCATATTGGGCAGAGATGAGATGCTTTTCCATTGTTTTTACCCCCTGATTCATTATCAGCTAGTCTTAGCATCTCTTGAACAAAACATTTTGTTTTTATTTTTTGGAATCTTTTTAATCTTAAAAACACATAAGTACAAACTATATTCCCCTTTCACAATTAAATTTTTACTAGATCAATAAAATTGCTTATTCTTATCAGTAACCCTCTTCATATAAACATGTATTGTTAATAAGCATTCAGTAAACTTTACTGAATATTTGTTGACAAGATTTTTATTACTGTTTTTATTCAGTATAATTGACATTATATTAATTTCAGGTGTACAACGTGAATGATTTGATATTTTGTATATATTGCCAAATGATCACCGCAATAAAGTTAACATCCATCATCACACATAGTTACAAATTCTTTTTCTTGCAGTGAGAACTTTTAAGATCTATTCTCTTAGCAACTTTTAAATATACAGTACAGTATTATTAATTATTGTCATGATCCCCATGAGACAAAGATTTTATAGAAACATTGGATGTTTGATATCATAGTGTAAGGGAAGAAAAAATTTTCCTTAATGGTCTCTGGGTCCCTGGCTGCATCTGAAAATTAAACTAACAAAGACAGATTAACAGGAGAAAAGCATACACATTTATTTAATATTAGAGGCCCGATGAATGAAATTGGTACAAGGGGCTTGGCCCTCGCAACCTCGGCTGCCTCGGCCCTCCCAGCCCCGGCTTCGTCCAGAAGGTAGTCCGGATGGTTGTTCTGCTGTTCGACCGTCCAATCTAATTAGCATATTCTGCTTTTATTATTATAGATAAGTTTTAAATGACATGTGAGCCTTCATATAGAAACAAAGACCCAATGAAACTGTTAAAACTTAGTTTTAGCCGAAGCCGGTTTGGCTCAGTGGATAGAGCGTCAGCCTGCGGACTGAAGGGTCCCAGGTTTGATTCCGGTCAGGGGCATGTACCTTGGTTGCGGGCACATCCCCAGTGGGGGGTGTGCAGGAGGCAGCTGATCGATGTTTCTCTCTCATCGATGTTTCTAACTCTCTGTCTCCCTTCCTCTCTGTAAAAAATTAATAAAATATATTTAAAAAAACAACAAAACAACTTAGTTTTATTGTGTATTTTTTTTAAGAGAGAGAGAGAGAAATGGGGAGTGGAGAGAGAGAGGAAGAAAGAGAGACAGACAGACATGGGTTTGTTGTTCCACTTATTTATGCATTCATTGGTTGCTTCTTGTATGTGCCCTGACCAGACATCGAATATTGGGATGATGCTGTAACCCAGTGGTTCTCAACCTTCCTAACGCTGCAACCCTTTAATACAGTTCTTCATGTTGTGTTGACCCCCAACCATAAAATTATTTTCGTTGCTACTTAACTGTAATTTTGCTACTGTTATGAATTGTAATGTAAATATCTGATATGCAGGATGTATTTTCATTGTTCGCGACTCAGGTTGAGAACCGCTGCAACCAATTGAGCTATGTGGCCAGGGCCAGAAGTGCTTGAATTTAATTTGATATGTGATATATATAAATTTTATAGTACGGCAATGTTAAATGCACTTCATTGTGTGTAGGTGAGGTATTTATCTGTGATACGTAAATTGTGATAAATGCATAATTTGTTTTGAAAAATTGTTTTAATATGTATGTTTTTTCATTTTACTTATTTTGTTAATATGTATGTTTTAACTAAATTTATTGTTTGAATATTGCAGTGTCTAAAAATGACTACAAAACGAAGTTTGTTTGTGCGGTTGGTACCCTGCCGATGCTTACGAGGGGAAGAGGAGACTGTCACTACGCTTGATTATTCTCATTGCAGTTTGGAACAGGTTCCCAAAGAGATATTTACTTTTGAAAAAACTTTGGAGGAGCTCTATTTAGATGCTAATCAGATTGAAGAGCTTCCAAAGGTATGTTAATACTGTCTTTAAAGGATTGCCTTGTTATTTTTATACCTAGAAATATGATATTCCCAATGTTGCCTTAATGCTGCTGATGTATAAGGTATCCCCTAAAAATATATGTACACAGTAATTATAAAGGCAGTGTTTTCAAAATTGAGCTCTCAGCTGTTGAAGTATGTATACGTTTTTTTTTTGGGACACCCTGTATTTGTGTGCACTGTTTCAACTTTTTTTGGTTTAATTTTATCTTAGGGTATGCCCCACTATCCTATCTAATAAAAGAGAAACATGGCCGAAACCGGTTTGGCTCAGTGGATAGAGCGTCGGCTTGCGGACTGAAAGGTCCCAGGTTCGATTCCGGTCAAGGGCATGTACCTGGGTTGCGGGCACATCCCCAGTAGGAGATGTGCAGGAGGCAGCTGATCGATGTCTCTCTCATCGATGTTTCTAGCTCTCTATCTCTCTCCCTTCCTCTCTGTAAAAAATCAATAAAATATATTTAAAAAAAAAAAAAAAAGAGAGAAACATGGTAATTGGCATACGACCGCTACCCTTCCCATTGGCTAATCAGGGAGATATGCAAATTAACTGCCAGCCAAGATGGCGTCCGGCAGCCAGGTAGCTTGAAACTAACATGAGGCTTGCTTGCTTCACTGACGGAGGACTCCAACGTTCCCCGCCTGCCGCTGCAGGCCTCTGAGCTGCAACTCTAAGCAACTATGTAACAAATATAGAAGCTAAACAAAACCCCAGAAACCTGCTTTAGTCCGCCGGGCTTTAGCCAGCAGGATCACAACATTGTAAGCAAAGGCCAGAAACCTACTTTCAGCAGTGGAGGCCTAAGAGCTGGAGCCAAGCCTCAAAGATAAAGCTGGCCCAGAATAAAAAAAAAAGAAAAGAAAAAAAAGGAGCGGTTTGGAGCTTCAGTCACCCCCAGCCTGCAAACAGCCCTAAGCCCCTCACCCAGATTGGCCAGGCACCCCAGTGGGGACCCCCACCCTGAAGGGGGTGTGACCAGCTGCAGACAGCCATCATCCCCTCACCCAGGCTGGCAAGGCACCCCAGTGGGGACCCCCACCCTGATCCAGGACACCCTTCAGGGCAAACCAGCGGGCACCCACCCTTGCACCAGGCCTCTACCCTATATAGTAAAAGGGTAATATGCCTCCCAGCACCAGGATCAGTGGAGCCGCGAGGCCTCCCGGCACCAGAATCAGCGTGACGGGGCAGCGCCCAAACCCCCTGATCGCCCTGCGTCTCTGTGTGTGACAGGGGGCGGGGCCACAACCTCCCCATCGGCCCTGCTCTGTTCGTGACAGGGGAAGGCGCCCCAACCCCCTGATCAGCCCTGCTCTGTGCCTGATAGGGGGGAGCTCCCCAACCCCCTGATTGGCCCTCCTCTTTGCGTGACAGGGTACGGAGCCCCAACCCCCCTGATGGACCCTGCTCTGTGTGTGACAGGGGGCAGTGCCCCAACCCCCTGATTGGCCCTGCTCTGTGCGTGACAGGGGGTGGCGCCGCAACCTCCCCCTCGACCCTGCCTTGAGTGTGACAGGGGGCGGGCCCCAACCCCCCAATCGGCCCTACCCTGAGCGTGACTGAGGGTGGCATTGCAACCTCCCAATCCGCCCTGCTCTGTGCATGACAGGGGGCGGCGCCCCAACTCCCCAATCGGTCCTGCTCTGAGTCCGACCAGGGGCTGCACCTAGGGATTGGGCCTGCCCTCTCCCACCCGGGAGCAGGCCTAAGCCAGCAGGTCATTATCTCCCGAGGGGTCCCAGACTGCGAGAGGGCACAGGCCAGGCTGAGGGACCTCACCCTTCCCCCCAAGTGCACAAATTTTTGTGCACCGGGCCTCTAGTATATATATATTCCTCAGCCAAGGACAGCCTTAGAGAGAGGAAGGGAGAGGTAGATAGGTAGCTAGAGGATGGATGGATGGATGGATGGATGGATGGATGTACAGACAGACAGATGTATGTATGTGAGAGAGAAACGCTGATCACTTGCCTTCCGTATGCTCCCAAATTAGGGATCAAACCTGCAACCTAGATATGTGCCCTGACCAGGAATCGAACCAGCAACCTTTTGATGCACCAGATGATACTCAACCAACTAAGCCAGTCCAGCCAGGCTCAACTATTTTTAAAATAGAATTTTTAACCTCTGTCTCTTAATGTTAACTGCTTGAGTAGTTGTGTAAATAACTTAACATTTTGTATTTAATTCCAGTTTTGTTATAGCCACTAAGGTAGATAATAAGACTACACAATTTCTGCAGCCAATAGATTTAACTAGACAAAGAATTGAAATTAATTTTCTTTTTCTAGTTTTATAGAACATTGATCCTATATTATTATCATTGGGGATAAATTGGCGTTTTTTGTTTATTACATTTTAATTTAGTTGTTAAACAGCTTCTTAGAGGTAGCATTCCGTTTACGTCATTTCAGTTTGTTTGGAAAGGTTTTGGAGGACTTAATATTTCTGAAATGTAGAAACAACTAGAAGGAAAAAGTTGGATTGTTGCCATGAAACATCTCATCTACTTGATTAAAATTTTTTGTGACTACTTTTTCCCTTAAATCTTAATCCCTCTTTATTCTCTACTCAATTTCTTCTTTTTTAAATGGAAAAGCTGCAGTAGCTTTAATTTAATTGTTAGGACCATTTACCACCCAAACAGCAGTATTTTTCTAACTGTGGGTAGACACATGAATGGCTTAAAAGTCAATTTAATACGTGTGCCTTTCCAAATAATAAGCTATGATTTTGACTGGCAAATTTAGAAAATAAAAACATAGCACACCCAGTTAAACAATTTTCAGATACATAATAAATAATTTTTCAGTACAAGTGTGTCTTATGCAATATATAGGACATACTTTTACTAAAAAGTTATTCCTGAAATCCTAATTTAATCAGGCATTCTGTATTTTATCAGCAATGCTAACTTTAATGGAATAGAAAATAGAGTGTGTTGTATATATCCATTGTTACATGAAAAATTTGTTTTAGATTTGTGTGTCTGTATGTATACCTACTAGATGGCAGTTTTGAAAAAGGCTAATATTTCAGTGGCCATTAGTAAACAAATTTTAAAATCCAGTGCCGTTCTAGGTTGTCTTATAAAGAAATCCATATATGGCTATGGATAAAATATTAAAGGTTGTGGGTTGCCCAGCTGGTGTGGCTCAGTGGTTGAGCGTCAACCCATGAACCAGGCAGTTGGATTCCAGTCAGGGCACGTGGGAGGGTTGCCGGCTCAATCCCCAGTGTGGGGTGTGCAGGAGTTAGCTGATGGATTATTTTCTCTCATCATTGATGTTTCTCTCTCTCCCTCTTCCTTCCTCTCTAAAATCAGTAAAACATATTTTTTAAAAAAGGTTGTGGGTTGCATGTTTATCAATTATTTCCCTATGTTGTGATCAAGTGCTATGCAATGTACTTTTTCCATGTTGTTCTTCAGCAAATAATTATCTTTCTTAGCTAGTTCTCCTAGAGAATGTGGAAGACTAAGATTAGTTTCTTTCTCTATTCACCACCAGTGGGGTATCAATCTAGGGATTGTTGAAAAGAGAGAGGCTTGTTATGATAGTTCAAATAACTGAATAACTTAAACATAACCATTTTTCATTTTTGAAAGCATGCCCTTCTTAAATAGGGTCTATTCATAATGCCATTCTGACAATAGTTTTTTTTTGTTTGTTTTTCTAAAAGACTTTACTTTGTTATAAAAGTTTTAGAGTCACATCAATATTAACAGGAAGATAAACAGATTTCCCATGTACCTACTCTGTCCTCACACATGCCTCCACCATTATCAACATCTCCCACTAAAATGGTACATTTGTTACAATTGAGGAGTCTACTTTGAAAAATCATAATCACCTAAAGTCCATAGTTTACATTAGGTTTCACTCTTAATGTTAAACATTTTGTGGGTTTGGACAAATGTATAATGAATGACATGTATATTATGATGGTGTCATATAGAGTCTTTGCACTCCCCTAAAAATCTTCTGTGCGCCATACAGGATTTTTTTTTTTTTGTATGGAACTTAGAAGTGGCTCACTTACCTATTGCTGTTGGTAAATATATTTTTAGGTCACATTTAATTATTGTGACTTTAGCATAACAATATAATTTCTCCCATACTTATTTTGTCCTCCCATACCAGAATTCTATATTTTGAGTAAATTTAAGTCGATTGTACTTACTTAAATTTAATTTATGTAAACTTTCATTTTGGAATAAGGGTGCTTGAAATACAGGCCCCAAAATTTACAATATTTTATGGCCACTTATTTTTTACTACCTCTATAGAGAATACAACCATGTACTTATTCTCACATAGTGCATTTGCTCAAGGAAGAAGTATGAGGATATAAATCATTCTGAGTAGGTTGATTGTGTTCAGATTCATAAGAGCATAAAACAGTGATATCTTTCTTGGTATTTGTGTAGGTATAACTGATTCACTTATAATAATACTGTTTATTTGTATAAAGGTTAATAAATGAAAAATTAAAGAAACTTAAGAAATGATCAAAGTCCTTTCTTCCCTTGTTTTAATAGCAACTTTTTAACTGTCAATCTCTACACAAACTGAGTTTGCCAGACAATGATTTAACAACATTACCAGCATCTATTGCAAATCTCATTAATCTCAGGGAACTGGATGTCAGCAAGAATGGTAAGATTCCCTGCCCCCCCAGGTTTTTGTACTTGGGAGCATGTTATATTAAGATTTCTGTTGTGTTTTAACAAATAAAAATATAAAATTAAAAAGTCATTATAATGTATTACTTTAGTTTTCTTATATATAAAATTTATATTGTTGACCTATGAGAGCTTAAAGCAAGGTAGAGAATAAGTATAAAAAATATGAGCCCAGCCAGCATGGCTCAGTGGTTGAACATTGACCTATGAACCAGGAGGCACATACCCGGGTTGTGGGCTTGATTCCCAGTGGCGAGTGTGCAGGAGGCAGCCAATCAGTGATTCTTTTCATCATTGATGTTTCTATCTCTCTCTGACTCTCCCTTCCTCTCTAAAATCAATAAAATACATTTTTTAAAAAGTATAAAAAAATTAAAATGTCCTTTTAATTTAAATGCTGGGATACATGTATGTGCATATTCATATATCCTTAAATTTATATACTTATTTATATACATTGCCCTGTTGTTTGTAATGATGAGAAACTAGTAACTGTGTCTATTGTTGATTACACAGTTATATATATCCATAAGAATGGAGGTCATGTAGCTCCATCATTACTGACATGAAAGATTTAGTGTAAAGGAAAATAATTGTGCAACATTATATATGAATTGAACATGAACAAATCATTTAATTTATTGAGAGACCACTCTGTACCAAATACTTTATTAGGAGCTGGAAATGCAATTAATGGTGAGATATAAAAAAGACATGGTCACTGTTCTCCTAGGATGTATAGTCATCTTTAGTTTAGTATACATTGAAGAGAGTGGAAGATATATTCCAAAATGTTAAGTGCTTACCTTGGAGTGAGAGAAAAGTAGACACTTGCAAATTTTAGAATGAGCATGTATTTATTTTATAATTTATGAAAAAAAGGAAAAGTAACAAGGATCAATTCTAAATGCTCTGCTCAAAGATAGAAGACTTCAATGAACACTTAATACTCAGTCATCCTATATAATAAAAGGCTAATATGCAAATCGACCTAACAGCAGAACAACCAGTTGCTATGATGAGCACTGACCACCAGGGGGCAAACGCTCAACACAGGAGCTGCCCCCTGGTGGTCAGTGCGCTCCCACAGGGGGAGTGCAGCTCAGCCAGAAGCTGGGCTCACGGCTGGCTAGTGCAGCGGCAGTGGTGGGAGCCTCTCCTGCCTCTGCAGCAGCACTAAGGACCCCTCGGGGGGTGTCCAACTGCTGGACATCTCCTGAGGGGTCTCGGACTGTGCGAGGGTGCAGGCCTGTTGAAGGACCCCTCCTCCCTCCATTGCACGAATGTCATGCCCTGGGCCTCTAGTATTTAAGTAATTCTTTATAGCAACTGGAGAAAATTTTGACAAGCCTCAAAAAGTTAGTGCAGTAGTACCAGAGGACACCTAGCAATTGTATTCTATAGCCCTTTGTCTTGATGATATGAGTATCCAGCAGTTATTCTATATGTCAGTTTTCCTAAATTTCAGGTCTTATTATGAAAACCACTTTAGGAGAGATTAAAAGTCTTCCTTGTTTTCAGAATTAACAGTTAATTTTGGCAAATGAATTAATCATTATGTCTACCCATCTCCATTAAAAAGCAAAAGTTACTTTAAAATAAATATATAAATTTATTACATGTCTTCATTTACTAAATCCTAATTATCTTAATTGTTTAATATCAAACAATGAAATTGTGTATTTCATAGGAAAATGGTTAAATTAACACTTCCTCTATAAGTATTTAGAATATGTTTATATTCATTGTAGGTTTAGGTTCAGGTTACAGTGATTAGTACCCTATTGCGTTTCAGTTGTCAATAACCAATACGTTTTAGTTTTAAGGCTAACTCAGTTGACCCTTGAACAATGTGGGGGTTGTGGGGCCTAGGGGCCACGACCAACCTTACAGTTAAAAATGTGTGTATAAGTTCAGTGGCCCTATGCATATGGGGATTCCGAGCCACAGGTTGAAAACAACATACTTTTTAAAAACCTTTTTTATGATTTATTGGTTTATTTTTCATGTCTAATTTTTATTTTGGAATGTGAAGTTATTTTCAATTAAAGCATAGTTGACATACAATATCATATTAGTTTCAGGTGTATAACAGTGAGATTTCACATTTACACACCTTACAAAGTGATCACCACAAAAAGTTCACTATTCGTCTGTTACTGTACAAAGTTAAGATGTTATTGACTGTATTCCCTATGTTGTACTTTACATCCCCATGACTTATTTATGTTATAACTCTAAGTTTGTCCTCTTAATCCCCTTCACCTTTTCGCCCATACTGCCATCACCCAACCCTCTAGCAACTGTCAGTTTTTCTGTATCTATGAGTCTGTTTGTTTTGCTTGTTCATTTGTGTATTCTTTTAGATTCCTCATACAAGTGAAATAATACAGAATTTGTCTTTCTCTGATTTATTTAACTTAGCTTTATACCCTCTAGGTCTATCTATGTTGTCGCAAATGTCAAGATTTCATTCTTTTTCATGATGGAGTATTATTTCTTTGTACATGAATATGTATGTGTATGTACAAATGTTGTGTACACACACACATCCACTTCTTTATCCATTCATCTATTGATGAACACCTAGGTTGCTTCCATATCTTGGCTATTGTAAGTAATGCTGCAGTGAACATAAGGGTGCATATATCTTTTCAAATTAGTGTTTTGTTTTCTTCAGATAAGCACCTAGAAGTAGAAGTGCTGGATCTTCCTTTGTCTATTGTTATAGCCTTTGTTTTCAAGTCTATTTGTCTGATTTAATATTGCTATACAGCTTCTTTTTTTTGTTTCTTTTTTTGTTGTTGTTTCCATTTTCATGACATCTTTTTCCATCCTTTTACTTTCAGTCTTTATGTGTCTTTCAGTCTGGAGTATCATGTAGGCAGCATGTGTAAGAGCCTTGTTTCTTTTTTCATCCTTACAGTCACCCCACGTTTTTTCAATGGGGTACTTGGTCAGTTTACACTTAAAGTAATTATTTTAACCTTTTTAAAATGAATCATTTAACTTTTCAGTTAAATTTTTTCTATTATAGTGTTTTAAAATTTTAATATAATTATTTGATTGAATTCATTTATGATATCCTTCTTTTTCTTTAAAGATTTGTTTAGCAATAAAAAGGAATGAAATCTTGCCATTTGCAACAATGTGGATGGACCTAGAAGATATGCTAAGTGAAATAAGTCAGACACAGAAAGACAAATACCATGTAAACTAACTTATATGTGGAATCTTAAAAACAAAAAAAAAACACACAAAAAAATGCATAAACAAAACAAAAACAGACATAGATATAGAGAAAAGCTGATGGTTGCCAAGCGGGAGGAGCTGGTGGGATGGGAATTTTAAAAAAAAGAATGCTCAGAGGAGCCTGACTAAAATTTGGTCAAGGAGAGAGTTTTTATTGCTAGTTTTCTGGGTTAGAGTGGCACTATCAATGATTCAGGAGAGATAAGAAGGAAAAATATAAAATAAAAATAAAGTTAGTTATTTGTATTGAAAGTGCCTTTATTCCCTGTAAAACAGAATTAGGAGGCAGGTTCCTAGGATAGTCCTAAAAGCCAAAGGAAGCTTTGTAGTATACAGTGGAAGGAAGCTATTATGGACTCATTTTTCTTTTCATTCAGATGACATTTACTAAATAATTCTGTGTCTCTACTCCATGTATTTAAATCAGGGGTCCTCAAACTTTTTAAACAGGGGCCAGTTCACTGTCCCTCAGACCGTTGGAGGGCCGGACTATAGTTTAAAAAAAAAAACTATGAACAAATTCCTATGCACGCTGCACATATCTTATTTTGAAGTAAAAAAACAAAACGGGAACAAATACAATATTTGTATTTTCATGTGGGGACATGCAAAATCAGGGTCCTTGAGGACCCCTGATTTAAAGGAGTGATTATCAATTAGCATTCATGTACACAAATTAATAGAAAGTCCCTACCCAGCTTGAAAGAAAATGAGTCTAATTGTGGAGCCCTCTAATAATCACAAGCTCTATAGCATGGTAAATAGATAAGTGGAACAGGGAATTAGAATAATGCGTAACACTTCAAATGGTGAACACACAATACAATATGCAGATGATGTATTATAGAATTGTATCCCTGAAACCTATATCATTTTATTAACCAGTGTAACCCCAATGAATTCAATTAAAGTATTTTAAAAATTAAAACTGAATAAAGAGAAGAGATTTAAACTTAAAAAAAAGAATATACAACAGGAAGTAGTACCCCAGAATATTCTAGAACTAGCTATATCAAGAAAGGTTTAGAAGCATAGGAGGAATTATTGAATTGGACTATCGTTCAGGTACAATGTTTTCCCGGCTTCTAGAATACTGGCACATAGTAGGTGGTCAAGAAATAATTGCTAATGAAAAAATGGTAAACACAAGGAGGGCTCTATGCAAAATTAGTTAGAGATAGAATAGTATAGCCCAATATAAATAATAAACCAGCACATAACAAATGCTACTGTATTCCAAGTATTATCATAGTAAAAGAAAAAAGAAAAAAGTTAGTAAATGAAAGTATTATTCATCAGATTTTGAAATTATTTAAATTTTTAGGATTCAGATGACCACTGATTTAGAGGTGGATGAGAGTTTCACCTTACGTCTGAGTGAGAAAATTGAATTACCCCTAAATTTTTTCTGTATTATAACATCTAATCATGTTAAATCTTTAAATAAGATGTTGTAATGTTATATCTAAGCTCCTGTGTTTTCTCATTTTAGGTGTTCGTATCAGTGCAATCTAATAATATTCTAGTATATTTCAATATGCTGGATACTGTTTTCATATTCATTAGCTGTATGCCCTGCTTGGAAGAAGGCAGGAATCATTGTGGCATACTTGATCTGTGTTTCCACAAGCTGAATTTATTTAAAAGCAATTGTTTTAAGATCTTTGCTTTTAGATTTTCATAGTTTCTAATCTTTTGCATAGTCCAGTATTTTTCAACTGGCCAGATAGTGTGGTTTAGTGATTAAAACACTTTTCTAGGAATAAGACTTGGACTCTAATCATTGCTTCTCAGTTTATTGTTTCCATTATATTGGGGAAGTAATCTAATTCTCAGTCTATATATTATATTATCAATATTACCATTTCCCTGCCTGCCTCATGAGACTGCTAACCACATTTTGGACCAGTCTGTGTATAGGAAGTATATAAATTCAAGGTAATATTATTCATCATTATTTCTTACAGAATTCATTTTTATTATCTTTTGCATTCTATGATTAAACTGGAGTGTTAATTTATGAGTCTTGCTAGTAATTTGCTTTTCCCTTTTGTCTCTATAAAGTTTTGGTTTATTGTTACCATTTTAAAGCAATAAAAAGTTTGCCAAGCTGCTATCCCAAGCCCTTGCAAATAGCAGTTGGTGTTAAAGGCAATTATCTGTTGCATTCAAATGGCCTACCTTCTTGAGAAGACTAATGAGAATGATGATTAAAACATATCAAAGTGGTAGATGGAGAAAGCTTGTGGGGAGGGGAAATAAAAGAACTGAACACTTTGTAGTTATTAATTCTTCCTGTATGGGAACACTGAATAAAAAGCCAACAATTATAAGGCAGAGAAACTAGAAAGAATAGCTTAGATAAGCGATTTTAAAATTGTTTGCCACAAGAATTTTTAAAACGAGCAATACCTGACTAGTCAAGAGCACTGACCTCTTTTCCCTTGGATGGCAAATAAAAAAATGACAACAGCCAACACAACAATAGCCACCTGGTGTGAGTGAATCAAAATTATACCTATTTTTTGTCAGATCAGCAAAAAACAACATTTTTGTGTGTGCTACAGAATTTTAGTAATTAGTTCATGTGTGCTATAAGTTGATAAAGGTTGAAAATCATGCTTAAATCTTTCTGCTATGGGAATTTACCTGGAACTTAAAAATTGTTTAGACTGGTTTCATGTAATAGATTCTTTTAATTTGATCATTAATTATTTGTTCATTTTTTAGGAATACAAGAGTTTCCAGAAAATATAAAAAATTGTAAAGTTTTAACAATTGTGGAGGCCAGTGTAAACCCTATTTCCAAGTAAGTTCTTCTCTGTTGAATTATAAGTTACTTTTTTAAATTACTATCAAAATATGAATAGTAGTTGAATGTACAACTATGAAATAGTAATAGGATATTACTTTCTATATTGAAATGAACTTTTAGTATTAATCTAAAATCTATAAAAAATTTGTTTTAAATTAAAATGGAATCTTTTAAATAATCTTTCTAGTCCCATATTTTGCAAAGGTAAATTTGACATCCAAACAGATAATGCAAGTGTTTTGCTCCAGGTTTTACAGATAGTTAATGTCTGAAATGCGACTAGAATTCAGGTCTCCTCGCTCATTGTTGCTGGCACAAGATGAGAACGTCTTCACCTGCAAATCAAATGTGTGGCACACTCAGACTTTTGAAAGTAGTAAGCTGAAAGGTCAAGGAGGGAAAAACAACAAAAAATGGAAAAATCCTATAACAGAGGTCATATATATTATTTGGTAATACATATACATATAATGGCTAAACACAGAACACTTTCCTGGTGCCAGCGCTGTTAAATTTTATAAAAATGGAGTGGTGAAGTAAAAGAGGAGAAGAGTGAAATGAAACAAGTGCTAGGATTGCTAAGTTGAAAGTTGAAACCAGCTTTCACATAGTATAGTAATGTACTTAATGAGTGTTTCTAAAAATACCATTTCTTTACTTGCTGTGGAAGATGGAGGAATGTGACCTAGGAGAGAAGGAAGATGAGTCAAAGACTGATGAGTCTACTGCAAGAAAGTTTTGTACTTGATAAAATCCAGGACAAACATGTAAAGATTGTTTTATCCTCATCTGAAAATACTGCTCTAGCATCAAGTTCTAGATCTGTGATTTCTTTTGTAAGTCAGAGGGAATACAAGTTAAAGCTAATACTTATAGGTTCTTATAGGGCTTTAAAATGTCATGGAGCTTTTTATATTATTTCTTTTTTGTGCTTTCTATAAAATTATAGAATATTTGATTATTTGGGGACTTAATGTTGAAACTGAAAATAATCTAAACCAGTAATTCTCCAATGAGGATGATTTTTCCCTGAAGATTTATTTGGTAAATTCTGGAGACATTTTGGGTTGTCAGAGCCTGTGGTACTGGGCGGTGCCACTCTCCTGGTTTCTAGTGGGTAGAGCTAAATATCCAACAGTGCAGAATATCCAACAGTGCAGATGACAGCTTCCTCACAACAAAGAATTATCGAGCCCCAACCATCAATACTGTCAATTCCTTATCTAGTCCTTTGGATTGATGTTAGCCAAGGAGAATTTTAAGAGTGCCTGCAGATGTTATAATTATGTCTTAAATTCTGTGTATTGTGGCTTATTCATAGCTGACAATTTTGTGCAGATTTTATCTTAAAGACAAATATTGTCTCACTACCTTTTAACAAAGAGATACAGATACAAGCATTGAAACAGGTAAGTTATTACAAAAGGCAAATTTCAATTTGAGGATCACTTGTAAAAGTAAAGAGGTGACTATTATCTGTTAAGAATATGTATTGGTTAGACAGATTCTTAGGTTTTAATAAGAGACTGAAATTGTGTATGTGAATTTAACTTAAATTCTGGTATATTTTGTATAGGCTTCCCGATGGATTTTCTCAGCTGTTAAACCTAACTCAGTTATATCTGAATGATGCTTTTCTTGAGTTCTTGCCAGCTAATTTTGGCAGGTAAATTATAGTTCTTTTCTAAAACCTTGTCTTGTTAGCTCCTGTAAAGTTTATAAAACTACAAGTTGCTTTAGTAATACAGTTAATTACAGTTTCATAGGCTCTTTTGTAATTATTTTTAAGCATTGTGGTTTTTAGTTTCTTCAGAACTTACTTTGACTTTGAATTTATTTTTTCCAAGTTAGCAATAAGCAGTGAAATATTGAAAATGAAAAGTAATGTGAAACTTGAATTGTTTTTTAAAATATGCAAAAATAGCTTGACCAGTGTGGGTCAGTCGTTCAGCATCAACCTATGAACCTAGAGTTTGATTCCTGTTCAGAGCATATTCCTGGGTTGCAGGCTCGATCCCCAGTACGGGGCGTGTAGGAGGCAATCAATCAATGATTCTCTCTCATCATTGATTTTTCTATCTCTCCCTCTCCCTTAGTCTCTGAAATCCATAAAAATATATTTTAAAAAATAAAGTATGCAAAAATAGAGTTTAATTGGGGGTTATTTCTTCATATTTGAGATAAATAATGCTTTATTCTTAGCATTTATCATATTTGAAAGTCTGATTAGTGGTTTATGTCTTCTCCATTAGAATCTCAAAATTCTGGAGAAAAAAATGTGTTTCTCGGTTTTCCACCACATTGTTTCCTGCCCCCCCCCCCCCATATTTAAACATTTTATAGTCCCTGAGTAATTTTTTTAAAAGAAAAGATGAATCACTACTATGTATCAAATTATTATAATTTTTAAATTAATTGCTAGAGAAACTGCTATCTAACTACATGTTAATTTTAGAGTCATCTTTTTTGTCTAAAATTAAAGAAAAATATCATATGATCTCACTTGTGGAAACTTTTTAAAAAATCCTAAACCTCCAAGCTTATAGATATAGATAACAGATTGGTGGTTCCTGTAGGTATGTGTGGGTGAAGGTGATAAAAAGGTACAGACTTTCAGTTAATTTTTAATACAGTACTGTGCACATTGTAACTAACAAATAAGTCATGGTGTGTAATATACAGTGTGGTGACTATATTTAATAATTACTGTATTGTATATTTGAAAATTGTGAATAGAGTAGATCTTTTTTTTGTTGTTGTTAATCCTCACCTGAGGATATTTTTCCCTTTGATTTTTTTTTCTTTTGAAGAGAGAATGGAAGGGAGGGAGGGAAGGGGAGAGAGAGAAACATTGATGTGAGAGAGACACATTAATCAATGGATCGGTTGCCTCCTGCATGCACCCCAACCAGACCAGGGGGTGAACCACAGTCCAGGTATGTGCCTTTATCTGGGAATCCAAATGGCTACCCTTTGGTCTGCAGGCTGATGCTCTAACCACTGAACACACCAGCAGGGCATGACAGTAGATCTTAAAAGTTCTTATCACAAGAAAAGAATTTGTGACTATGTATGGTGATGAATATTAACTAAACTTACTGTGGTGACCATTTTACAATATATACAAAGATGAAATAATTACATTGTACACCTGAAACTAGGATAATGTCAATTATCCTATACTAGAGGCCCCGTGCACAAAGTTTGTGCCGGGGGGGGGGGGGGCGGGCGGGAGCTCAGCCAAGCCTGTGGCCCTTTCACAGTCCGGGAGCCTTCGGGGGATGTCCAACTACATTTTTAAAAAATCACCTTGTACTTAATTTTCTTACTAACTCCTCCTTTTAAACACCCCTCACTGTCATATTCTGTTTCTTCTTTTTATTTAACTACTAGAGGCCCGGTGCACAAAAATTTGTGCACTTGGGGGGGGCGGGGAGGGGTCCCTCAGCCCGGCCTGTGCCCTCTCGCAGTCTGGGACCCCTTGGGAGATAATGACCTGCTGGCTTAGGCCTGCTCCCAGGTGGCAAGAGGGCAGGCCCAATCCCTAGGTGCAGCCCCTGGTCAGACTCAGAGCAGGGCCAATTGGGGAGTTGGGGCGCCGCCCCCTGTCATGCACAGAGCAGGGCGGATTGGGAGGTTGCAATGCCACCCTTAGTCACGCTCAGGGTAGGGCCGATTGGGGGGGTTGGGGCGCTGCCCCCTGTCACTCACAGAGCAGGGCCCATCAGGGGGGTTGGGGCTCCATACCCTGTCACACACACAGCAGGGCCGATGAGGGGGTTGGGGTGCCACACGCTGTCAGACACAGAGCCGCAGGGTGATCAGGGGTTTGGGGAGCTCCCCCCTATCAGGCACAGAGAAGGGCCGATCAGGGGGTTGGGGCGCCTTCCCTTCTCACGAACAGAGCAGGGCCGATAGGGAAGTTGTGGCCCCGCCCCCTGTCACACACAGAGTCGCAGGGCAATCAGGGGGTTTGGGCGCTGCCCCCTGTCATGCTGCTCCAGGGGCCAGGAGGCCTCGCGGTTCCGCTGATCCCAGTGCTGGGAGGCATATTATCCTTTTACTATATAGGATAGAGGCCTGGTGCATGGGTGGGTGCCGGCTGGTTTGCCCTGAAGGGTGTCCTGGATCAGGGTGGGGGTCCCCACTGGGGTGCCTGGCCAGCCTGGATGAGGCGATGATGGCTGTTTGCATCTGGTCACACCCCCTTCAGGGTGGGGGTCCCCACTGGGGTGCCTGGCCAGTCTGGGTGAGGGGCTGAGGGCCGTTTTCAGGCTGGTGGGTGACTGAAGCTCCCAACCACTCCTTTTTTCCTTTTTATTTTTTTATTCTTGGATTTATGGCTGTCACTGGAGCTGAGAGCCTGCTTTAGCTGTGAGACCTCGCTGCTGGAAGCAGGTTTCTGGCTTTGTTTACTTTCTGTATTTGAAACTTTGTTGCGACTCCAGCTCTGAGATCCCGGCGGACTGAAAACAGGTTTCTGGGGTTTTGTTTAGCTTCTATTTTTTTAACAATGTTTCTTAGCAGCTCAGAGCCCAGCAGCGGCAGGCAGGGAACGTTGGAGTCCTCCATCACTGAAGCAAGCAAGACTCCTGTTGGTGTCAGTAGCCTGGCTGCCGGCCGCCATCTTGGCTGGCAGTTAATTTGCATATCGCCCTGATTAGCCAATGGGAAGGGTAGTGATGTACAGCTAATTACCATGTTTCTCTTTTATTAGATAGGATTTTCCTGGCCTCACTCCATTTTAACATCCTTCTCTTTCCTGCTTTCTTTCCCTCCCTCCCTCTGAATCTCTCACAGCCCCTCTCCCTCCCTCCCTCCCTCCCTCCCTCTCTCCCTCCCTCCCTTTTCTTCCTTCATTCCCCGTGTCTGTCTCCTTCTCAACCCTCCCCCCTTACCCCCCATTCGCCTTTCCCTTGTGAGCCTGAACCCTGCCTCCCTCCCTCCTTCCCTATTATTACCCCCCTCCCCACCATGTTCACTGGTTTTCTCTTTTAAACCTTCCCCTTTTCTCTCTGGGACCTGCTTCCAGCCCCACCTGAGCGCACTTTGATATTAAAGCTTCCGTTCGGGGGGGCATTAACCCCCAGCCCAGGGCCCAGCCCCAGCCAGGCCTTCACCACTCCCCCTTCCCCAGCCTCCCCGCCACCGTCCTCCTCCCATTCCCTGCCAAGGCCACCCCAACTTCTAGTCAACAAAATACACTTAATGCGCCACCAGCCTAAGCCTGGCCAGTGTCTTTGGGGTCCAGCTCTCAGCGACAAAAGCGGTACCCTCCTTAGTGTCCAACTCCACCCCAGGTAAGCTGTGCCTCCCCTCCCAGCACAGGGCGCCCAGCCTAGCAAGGGTGGCTGAGACCCGCGCTGCCCGGGCGCTGCTGCCACCTAGAAGGCCTTGAACCGTCTTCTTCCTGCGTCTGGGCAGGGCTCCCTCTCCGTGCCACCTGTGCCCCACCCCTTGCTGGGCGCAATTGCTCTGCCCCCCGTGGTCACCACCCCTTCCCGCGTGCAGCCCTGCCTTTCCTTCCCTTTTCCATTCCTGCGTCTTTTTCTTGTTTCCTTTCTGTATTTCTGTTTCTCCTCTTGGCCTGTCTGCATGCAGGCCTGCCTTCCTCTCCCTCTCCTTTCTTATCCCCTCCTATCATATTCTATCCCACCTACCCCGGGCCTCACAGCTGCCTGAGCAGGGGGCAGGGATGCAGCCTGCTGAACGGTCATTACTCGTTACATGACAGCGTCCTGGGCAATTTGCATATTCCTCTATTATTAGTGTAGATGAGAAAAGGCTAATATGCAAATCGACCAAGCAGCAGAACGACTGGTCACTATGACGCACACTGACCACCAGGGAACAGACGCTCCCACATGAGGAGTGCCGCTCAGCCAGAAGCTGGGCTCACGGCTGGCTGGCGAGCACAGTGGCAGTGGCAGGAGCCTCTCTTGCCTCCGTGGCAGCGCTAAGGACCCCTCAATGGACATCCCCCGCAGGGTTCCGGACTGCAAGAGGGTGCAGGCTGGGCTGAGGGACCCCCTCCCCTCCAGTGCACGAATGTCATGCACTGGGCTTCTAGTATTACAATACAGAAAAAAACAGTTCTGGGTAGTATTGCAGCCCAATGACTACATTGTCATGCTCCATATATTTATAGATATAAACATATTTGTATATGCATCTATACATACACACACAGATAAAGGTTATATGCTTGTTGAATTCCTATTCTGTATCTGGCATTTGGACCACTTTTTATTTTTATTGAAATATATTTGACACATAACACTGTGGAAGTTTAAGGTATACAACATGTTGATTTGATACATTTACATACTGTGTAATGTCATTGCTATTGTAGCATTAATTAGCAACTCTGTACCACCTAATCTGCTCATTTTTCCTCTAAATTTATTGGAAAAAGCATCTTAGTAGTGCTGGAGGATATCTCCTTTTCCATGTCTCCTGTGTTCCCTTATGGTTTTCTCTCTAAGCCAAACTCTGGAGTTAAATTATTATTCAGAGACAGTTAATAATTTTGGGAGGTATTTTCACAGGCATAAAGTGCTCTAGGTTTGATATTTAGGAACAGTCACTTTGTGCTGTGAATATGTCTGGAAGTATTTACTCCCCTCCCCCCTCCAATAATTCTGAGGAGCAGAAATAGTCTTTTCTTCCTTTGTATTACTTTGTATTCCTGTGTAATTTTCAATACAGTATTCTGCATATTGTAATTACATAATAAATACTGATTGCTGTAAAACTTCAGAGTATGATATTAATTTGTTAATTCTTTGTCTTTGTCATAGATGCTTGATTTTTTTTCTTTGTTTTGCAGATTAACTAAACTCCAGATACTAGAACTTAGAGAAAACCAATTGAAAATGTTGCCAAAGTAAGTACAGGTGCTATGCTTTCTAAAATTTAATTTAGAATTTTTAATTCTTAGGTCCTTAGAGGAATATTAACTTTTTAATATCTGAAATACAAGTGCAAGTTATTTTTAAAAACTGGCATTTGTGGTCATATTTATATTAGTTGTGGTCAATGTATAAATCTGTGCATCTGTATTTGGCATTTAATAGTGATTTCATAGTCTCTGGAACACAGTCTTGTGACAGAAGTCAAAGTAATAAGTATGTAAAACTTGCTTGAGCCCCAAATAAAAGTCCTAATTCATATACCAGAACTCTTACATGGTACTCACTAGAGAAATTCAAAGGGTCTTCATGTGAAGTCTGATAACTATAGTTCTAAGAGCCTGTCTGGTTTTTCAGTCTATTGTAAATGAGAAATGTGGTGGAGGGCCCTCTACTGGTAAGCGAACATCAAAAAGAGATGGCAGTCCAAGAGCAAATAAGATAAACAGATCTACAAATTCAGAATACACTGTGTAGTCTGTTCGTTTGTTGTAGAAATGTCGTAAAACACTCTGAATTCATTGCTATATTTTTTTTACAGTTTAGGCATTGGCAAACTATAGTCTGTGGTTAAATCTGGCCCACTGCTTATTTTTGTAAATAAAGTTCATTGGAACCACATTCATTCATTTTCATATTGCTTATGGCTGCTTTCGCTCTGCAGTGGTAGTGTGGAATAGTTGTGACAGAAATTACATACAAAGATTAAAGTATTTACTATCTGCCCCTTTATAGAAAATTTTGTTGACTCCTATTACAGTTTGTTTGTCAAAAGTTAATTGTCACCTCTTCAGAGAAGTATCTGTAGTTCCCCAGGAGTTAGTTGTTCTGTTTACTCGACTCTGGGCACCGTGTTTACTTAATTGTTATGACATTTACCACAGTAGTCCCATTTTTTTTTTTATACATTTCACTCCCTTCTTACCTGACCAGCATATGTAAATATATATCTTGTACTCATGTATTTATATCTTCCTCCTTCCCCTACCCCCACGACTATAATCTTTGAGGGCAAAGAGCATATCTAGTTTTAATTCACAAAAGACATTATATATTAGTTCAGTAATTGTTCAGTGCAAGAATGAATGGCATTTTATAGTGATAGTTGTGATTATAAATTAAGTGGGAATTAAAGTGGTGAGTATAAATTACAGTGGGAATTAGACTAAGGTTTAAATACGTTACATATTTGGTTTTTGTCATTGTCTCCTTAATTCAAAACTTGACTTTTTTTCTAAGAGGTTTGAATAATCAAAATGTAATTTATTTACTGAAATAGCCTACAGTTAATATGATCTATCTGATCATAAGGAATTCACTGATTTTAACTCAGTGAATTTTAATGCCTTAGCTTCAAATTTGCAAATACAATTTTTTTCTGTTTTGTTTTGTTTTTAAGACTTATGATTAGAACCTTTGAAGCTTTACAAACTCAAATCAAAGATCAATGGGAAAATGCCCTAACCGGTTTGGCTCAGTGGATAGAACATCGGCCTGCGGACTCAGGGGTCCCATGTTCGATTCCAGTCAAGGGCATGTAATTTGGTTGCGGGCATATACCCAGTGGGGAGTGTGCAGGAGGCAGCTGATCTATGTTTCTCTCTCATCAATGTTTCTAACTTTCTATCCCTCTCTTTTCCTCTCTGTAAAGAATCAATAAAATATATATTTAAAAAATCAGTGGGAAAGCTGTTTTAGATACATAGTCAAGGGAAACTTAATACCATCTTAATAGTGGAGGGCATGTACCACGAACACAGAGGATGTGTATTTTTCCTTTGAGACAGGAGAAGAGAAGATAAAAATGAATTAAATACAAAAGAATTTTAGAGGTAAATAGGAGGAAATTTGAGGGATATTGTTTCTACTTTCTCTTTGAAGTGGGAAGCTGGATCTTAAATGAAAAGACTTGAAAATGTAATAAAAATGAAATTGTGTGTCTTAGGTAGATTTTTGAGGTGTAGGAGTAGGACCAAAATTGCCAGTAGTAGCTAGCTACAACAAGTTCAGATGGGGATGCTTTTAGGACTTGACATTACATTTCCTCTTTTTAGTGCATATATGTGGCATTCACATTTTCTTAAATCAGTTTTAAAATAACTTTCTAAGGATGCCATTTGTAATTTTTCTAATGCATTGCTTCTCTTATTGTTCCTTCTTTTGTAACCTTCCCTTGTTGATATGATTAATTGATACATGTGAATTTTCTGTTATTTTGTCACAGCCCCTCTTTACTTTTCTGAAATGTCCACCTGATACAGCATTATGGACCAAGGAATTAAATATCATAGCATGTAATCTTTCTTGAGAAAGATCCTGTAAATACCTTTTGCATTGTTATGAAGCGAACTAGAACTGCCTTATAGGTTTCCTGGGACAAAGACAGATAAGAGTAAGGGAAGTGAATTGTAGTACCTCGTGGTACCTGAAAACAGACTTCAGTAAATCTAAGTTAAATAAAGCAGCTTTGAGAAAAATTGGTTTTGTGAGATAAATTAAATTAGAATTGATAGAATGGCATATTTGAAACAGAGGTGTTGGGGAAAATTAGCTTTCTCTAATGTTAGGTCTATAACACAGTGACATTACAATTATGATATGTGTTTTATATTTTTTCACTAAAAAGCCAGAGAAACATTTGTTAATTTTACTTACTGTTTCTTATATGTTAAATTTCCAGACATGATAGAATTGCACTTGCACATTATCTTTCATACTGAATTTTTACTGTAACTTTTCTATGTTTAGAAATACCATTGTGCTTCAGCTACCTACAGTATTCAGTACAGTAACATGCTGTATAGGCTGTAGCCTAGGAGCACAAGGCTGTACTATATAGCCTATAGATGTAGTAGGCGTAACTATCTAGATTTGTGTAGGAATACTCTGTGATGTTCAAACAGTGACCAAATCACCTAACATTTCTCAGAACATATGTCCGTCATTAAGTGAGACGTAACTGTACTTTTTTTTTCTTAGAAAATTATTCAACATATGAAAACCTATACACCAGTAGAGATTACATGTTTTATATTGTTCATTTGAAAACTTCCATGTAGTTGATATTTTTGTATACTTAATTCTTTATTAATCCATTGTGCACAGAACCATGAATAGACTGACCCAGCTGGAAAGATTGGATTTGGGAAGTAATGAATTCACAGAAGTGGTAAGTTCTCAACAATCTTACTGTCCATAGTCTTATATTTCATCAAGAACAAAATGTGAAAATTAATGTATTCTCTGCATTTTTCAAGTATGAAATTGGGTAAAGATAAACACAATTTTGAGAGACAAGATATGAAAGTTCTCAACAGGGAAAATTAACCAGATAGAAACATTTGACAGGAGTGAGGATAAAAAGTAAAATTAATGAGAAACCCATGTACAAAGGTAACCAAAAGTTTTTAGGCATAGGGAGTAGAAAGTTTGAAAGATTGTAAGGGAAAAACAAAGTTTCATCAGACTAGAATGCATGAGGCAAAAGTGCTACTTCTGGTCAAAAATAACTCTCGGGGGTATTGCTTAGGAATTTATTCAGTGCTAAAACTGAATAAATTGTACTTAACAGCTAAAGGGGAAATATTGAGTGAAACATCTGTTATTGTTGAGTTGGTAGTGAGATCTCTGGATTATGTTTTTGCTTTGTATGGTAAGTGTACTATGATACTGAATGAAAAAGGAAAGGAATATGTAAGCAGTTTTTTAGCTTTCGTCATTTTTCCAAGAGAACTCAGAAATTTGCCAGATATATTTTTTGAAGAAGTTATTAAAAATGTTTACATTATGTCTGCAAGCTTATTTTTTTTTAAATTGTGGTAGATTTCAAACGATAGTGTTGAGAACAAGAATTCTGCAGCACTGCCAGCTGCATGATTGCCCTGTGGGTATTGTTTTGTACATTTGCTCACTAAATACACTCAGCTTCTCAGGTTTTGGGTACCTCATTTTATTTTAATGACTCTTTCATATTCTTATATTTTAATTGAAGGTAATTTATGATTGGCTTTACTGTGTGTTTTGGAAGACTTTACTGCTTGTGAAAAAATACATATTCTGTGCTTCCCAAATTAACTGTTGTACTCTCTCAATATATGTTTTATATGTATTAATCTATTTCCATATTAACTGTTTGAAAATTCTTAATTATTGTTTATTTTATGAATTGGAGCAGCATTCAAAAATCATTAATTTTTCACCCTAGCCGGTTTGGCTCACTGGATAGAGTGTTGGCCTGCAGACTGAAGGGTCCCGGGTTTGATTCCAGCCAAGGGCATATGCCTGGGTTGCGGGCTTGGTCCCCAGTAGGGGCCGGGTAGAAGGCAGCCAATCAATGATTTCCTCTCGTCATTAATGTTACTATCTCTTCCTCCCTCTCCCTTCCTCTCTTAAATCAATAAAGAAATACATTTTTTTAAAAATCATTAATTTTTGTATCATTTTGGTCTTCCAACTATATATATATATGTGTATATACACACACACACACACACACACACATATACACACTAATAGAGGGATATGCAAATTTTCCGGAACGCCATCACGTAACTACCAATCGGGACGGGATGGGGCGGGGCTGTAGCAGAGAACTCTCAGCACATCCGTGCCGGGGGTCCGAAGGATGCGGAGAGGAAGGGAGAGCAGATAGGCAGTTAGCGGGATCAGGCCAGGAGGAGAGAGCAGATAGGCAGTTAGGGGGATCAGGCCAGGAGGGGAGCACAAATAAGCAGTTAGGGGCATCCGGCCAGGAGGGGAGCGAAGATAGGCAGTTAGGGGGATCAGGCCAGGAGGGGAGAGCAGATAGGCAGTTAGGGGGATCAGGCCAGGAGGGGAGAGCAGATAGACCCATCAGGCCAGCAGGAGAGCAGTTAGGGGCATCAAGCAAGCAGGCAGGTGAGCTGTTAAGAGCCAGTGGTTCCGGATTGTGAGACTGATCCCGGATTGGAGAGGGTACAGCCCGGGCTGAGGCACCCCCCTGCACCCCTACCCCCCATGCACAAATTTCATGCACCAGGCCTCTAGTACTTTTTAAAAAAACATACTATTAGAATTATAACAGGTAAAGCTCAAAAGGGAACTTTAAAATATCCATGTTGTACCTAGAATTCTTACCTATATTTATATGTTAAACGTAAATTGGAATGATGTGCCTTTTATCTATTACTCTTGTTATTATGGTGATTAGATATGTTGGTACTTGATGCCATCACAGTGTCATTGATTGGACACAGGTTTGTGGGGTGACAAATATCTTTGAAGGATGAATTCAGAAGAGCTTCCAAGGGTGAATGCCCACAGTCAAATTTTGCTTGAATACCAAGGACCACTACAGCTCTTTGATTGATCTTTTGGGCCCTCAACATTACATTATAAACAATCTTCCACCATGTAATTTCTGGGAGTTTAAAATAACTGAGCCACTCAGCTGGTTAGAGTGTCATCCGTACACCAAAAGGTTGTGGGTTTGATTCCCAGTCAAGGCACATACCTAGGTTGTGTGTTTGATCCCTGGTTGGGCCACGTATGGGAGGCAACCAATTGATGTTCTCTCTCCCTTCCTCTCTCTCTAAAAATAAGTAAAAGCATATCCTCGGGTGAGGATTAAAAAATAGTAATCTATAATATAATAGTAATCCTATATAATAAAAGGCAAATATGCAAATTGTCCCCTCAACCAGCAGTTCGACTGAGAGTTCAACCAGGGGCTGGTCCCTTCTCCAGCTGGACCCCACCCATGCATGAATTCATGCACCAGGCCTCTAGTCTATAATAAATAAAGTATAATATGCTAATTAGATCAGACGTCCTTCTAGATAAAGCCGGGGCTGCGAGGGAAGCCCGGGTGCTGGCAGCGGAGGGAAGGAAGGCCTACTCTTGCACAATTTGTGCATCGGGCCTCTAGTAAGATAACAGAATGTGCTTATCATGTGATTATGCCGTGGTTTACTTACCTTTCCCTTATTGGACATTTAAGATGTATGTTGCCCTATTTCTTTTTTTCTTTCCTCTTTTTCTTAACAGCCTTCATGTTTTTACAGGTAATGATTGAGAGAAGCTTTTTATTGTACTCTTGAAAGCAGTGGCACTTATTTTTATTTCTTTATTGTATAAATATATCTATTATGTAATCAAAAGCTTACATGAATGTTATTCAGTCTGCTGTTAGGGATTGTCTATCTTTGTGTTCTCCTGTAGTTGTAATATAGTAGAAAGGCTTGACTCTCAGCTCTGCTTTATTTCCTCCTCAGTTTTTTGTTTTAAACTAAAAGTTGTCATTAGACATTTCTAGGGGCTTCCCCCCCTCCCCCCAAATAAAAACATTCAAGTAAATAATTGGATTCCCTCCTCTTCCTTCTAACTCCAAACAGCCTGAAGTACTTGAGCAACTAAGTGGATTGAAAGAATTTTGGATGGATGGGAATAGACTGACATTTATTCCAGGGGTATGTATATCAAATTTTAAATGGCTTTCCTTACTGCTCTGTATCCTTTACAGTTTTATTAATTGTATATTTTCAAATCATTTTTACTTGGTGAAAATATGGGTGGTTATTTAATTCTTAATAGTATTAAATAGTTATAAAGAATTTTTTTATTGTTAACACATAATTAACTAAAACCAGAAAATTTTCACAATAAACTTTTGTAAAATAGTCTTTTTTTAATACCATGCAGTGTGCCCTTCCCAGTGGTTGCAATTGACTTTGTAACCTAATTCACTTTGCCCATGGAATTGTTCGAGTATTTTCCATGTAGTTTCTGTTTTATCAACTGACATTTTGTTCATTCCCACACCTAAAGAATAAGAATCCTTGTGTGTGTGTTATCTCCATTGTCACTCTGCTGGGCTAAAATTAGTAGAAGCTCTTAGCTTTATTACTGAATACATAACTAATGGTACTTTTTTTTTAAATTATGAGTTTCCTCTTTCATATAAAATATTTAATTAGAGCGTATAACTTGGTATTAGGTCCATTACCTAAACGTTTTACAGATCATTTATTGTTGATAGTCATTCGATCTTCTTTTTTTACCTACAGTTTATTGGTAGTTTGAAACAACTCACATATTTGGATGTTTCTAAAAATAATATTGAAATGATTGAAGAAGGAATTTCAGCATGTGAAAACCTTCAAGATCTCCTATTATCAAGCAATGCACTTCAACAGCTGCCTGAAACTATTGGTTTGTATTGCTTTCTAGTTCATGTAATTAATTTTTAGTAATGTAAAATCTGAGGAATTAAGTTTTTGCCATTGTTGAGATAGTTTTACTGTACTGCTGAAGTCACAAATCTTACTTGAATTTTTCCTAATTTACTAATAATTTTTCCTAATTTACTCCTTTGTTGACATTACTGTATTTTTATTTAAGGAAATGTCATTTTTATTACTGTAATAAAATTTAGTGTTTTAAAAAAAGGTTAATTGATCCAAACTTGGTTGAATTCTTGGTCGTAGCCCTTAACCTTATAACTTTTTTTCAGTCTTACTTCATTTTAGACCAGGCGTGGGCAAACTTTTTGACTCGAGGGCCACAGTGGGTTCTTAAACTGGACCGGAGGTCCGGAACAAAAGCATGGATGTAGTGTTTGTGTGAACTAATATAAATTCAAAGTAAACATCATTACATAAAAGGGTACAGTTTTTTTTTTTTTTAGTTTTATTCATTTCAAACGGGCCGCAGTTTGCCCACGGCTGTTTTAGACTCACAGCCACAAGAGACCAGTTTAGCAAATTTTATGAGTCTGTTAATTCGTCTAGTTGCTTGTCTGATAATGCATCAAGGAATTAAATTATTTTGATTAAAGAATCAAAAAGTTAAATCTTGGCTTCTTTGTGATGTGTAAATATAAAACTAAAAAATATTTTTACGTGTTTTTCAATTGAGCTACATAGTCTTTTTTAGCTCAGGTTACATTTTTTAAATTCCATAATTTATTCAGAATGTTTATTTTAAATTAAGCTACATTTTCTTCCTTTAGTATTTGTTATACATAGAATACATAGAATAGTTTGTTACACACCTATGAAGGCTACCTTCATACTACCATTTCTTTAATTCATTAATAACACAAGTTTGTATTACATGTTTTTACTGTGCATGGCATTGTTTTAAGGAGGAGAACTATAACCGTGAACCAAGCAAACAAAAAGTCCCTACTCAAATGATGCTTACATTTCAGAGGGGGTTAATAAGTAAATATACACTAATGTTAAGAGGTAATATGTAGGTAAAAATTGAAAATATATGGTAAGGAAATAGAATGAAGGGGTTTGTGTAGTATTGCCAGGTTGATTAAGAAAATTTTTTATGATTAAAGTCAAATGTCATTTGTGTTCACATTGACTGTTGGTTGACTTGCTTATAGTTCAAGCTGGAAAATTGTGTATTATTTCTTCTCTCAATAGGTTCATTGAAGAATGTAACAACTCTTAAAATAGATGAAAATCAATTAATGTATCTACCAGACTCTATTGGAGGGTAAGATTTTTGTGAATTAATAAAACTAGAAGACTTTACTTTCAATTCAGCATGCCATATATATTTTAAGATAATTGCATAAATAGCATCTAAAGGAGATTTCATAAACATTTAAAAAAGCAACTGATTGCAGGTTGGGTATATTTATAATAAAGATAAATCGATTTTTTATTGGTGAAGTTTATCTTAGTGGAGACAGTTTTGCTAGTTTCATTAAAGTCAAGTTCAAAAGTTCCTAGGTTCTTAAGTTTTGGATTATATATAAGAAATATTTTTTAATGCATGTTTTCTTTCTTAATTAAAGGTTAGTATCAATAGAAGAACTGGATTGTAGCTTCAATGAAGTTGAAGCTTTACCTTCATCTATTGGGCAGCTTACTAATATAAGAACCTTTGCTGCAGATCATAACTATTTACAACAGTTACCCCCGGAGGTACTGTATTTTGACTTTCTTTTGAATTTTCATTTTTTTCTAATTATTTATTATAGGTATCTAGTATGGTTTTATTTTCTTTCAGAAATAATTACGTAACTAAGTTATTTTTTTAGCTACATTGGTTTACAAGAGATACCAAAGATACTTTTCTTCATACATGAAAATTGATAATTGAACATATAATTAATAAAGGGAAAATGTAAAATTAATAAAGGGAAAATATAATTTACTTTTATAAATGAGAAGAGTCTTTTTCATAACTTTTGAAAATATTTTACTTATGTCTGTTTAGCAGAAAGCCAAATTTCTGATCTCCAGTTTTATGTTTCTTTCAGATTGGCAGCTGGAAAAATATAACTGTGCTGTTTCTCCATTCCAATAAACTTGAGACACTTCCAGAGGAAATGGGTGATATGCAAAAATTAAAAGTCATTAATTTAAGTGACAATAGGTTTGTAATATGTATTTATTGGTTTGTTTATAGAAGACATTGATTAGATAAAATTAAAGTTTCATGCCCTAACCAGTTTGGCTCAGTGGATAGAGTGTCGGCCTGCGGACTGAAGGGTCCCAGGTTCGATTCTGGTCAAGGGCATGTGCCATGGTTGCGGGTACATCCCCAGTGGGAGGTGTGCAGGAGGTGGCTGATCGATGTTTCTCTCCCATCGATGTTTCTAACTCTCTATCCCTCTCCCTTCTTCTCTGTTAAAAATCAATAAAATATATTTTTTAAAAAGTTTCACTATATATATATATATATATGCATATATATATATATATATGATAGGAAATCTAATACATGTTCTTTTTATATATATTCATTTTTATTTTTTTAATATATTTTATTGATATTTTACAGAGAGGAAGGGAGAGAGATAGTTAGAAACATCGATGAGAGAGAAACATCGATCAGCCGCCTCCTACACATCTCCTACAGGGGATGTGCCCGCAACCAAAGGTACATGCCCTTGACTGGAATCGAACCTGGGACCTTTCAGTCCACAGGCCGACGCTCTATCCACTGAGCCAAACCGGTTTCGGCTATACTCATTTTTAAATAGAATTTTTATCTGAAATGATCTAATTTTACCAGATTTTAATCATACTGTTGTTATTTGTCACAGTTCTTTTTTTCTTATGTTTTTATTGATTATTAAAGAGAGAGGCAGGGAGAGGGATAGAGTGATAGAAACATCAATGAGAGAGAAACATTATTGATCTGCCACCTCCTGCACACCCCTAGGAGGGACGGAGCCTGCAACCCCTGAATGGCCATCGAACCAGTGATGTCATGGTTCCTGGGTTGATACTCAACTGCTGATCCATACCAGCTGAGCTTCATGGTTCATTTTGTGTTTACTTTAGTTATGCAACCTTTATTCTCTCCTTTATAGCAACCTTTTCTATTCCTAAAGTCAGATCTTCAGAACCTTAATACTGCTGTTGAGCAAAGCAGCTTTTAATGTAATCTGCTTTTTTGTATTTTTCTCTGCAAAGGTGTGATTAGACACCCATCATATAGCTTGGACGATATAGCCAAGGTGTAGAGCAGGTAGATCACTAGGGCTGCTAAATTGTAACAAAGTTTAAGGTAAGAACAATAATTTTTCCAGAGGTAAAGATAAAATACAGTAGTCCCCCCTTATCCATGATTTCACTTTTTGCGGTTTCAGTTACCTGCGGTCAATTGTGGTTTGAAATATTTAATGAAAAAGTGCCAGAAATAAGCAATTTATAAGTTTTAAATTGTGTTCTGTTCTGAGTATCATGATGAAATCTCATGCTGTCTCACTCTGAGCATGAATCATCCATTTGTCCCTCATATCTACACTATATAAGCTACTTGCCCTGTTGTTGATCACTTTGTAGCCTCTTGTTATCAGATCAACTCTCACCGTATCACAGTGCTTGTGTACATGTAACCCTTATTTTATTTAATAATGTCCCCAAAGCACAAGAGTGAGGCTGGCAATTTGGATATGCCAAAAAGAAGCCATAAAGTGCTTTCTTTAAAGGGAAAGCTATGTATGTATTGGGGGTGGGCAGCAGGGAGGAAGTAAATATAGGGTTTGGTACTATCCTTGGTTTCAGGCATTCACTGGGTGTGGGGGTGGGGGGTGGAACTTACCCTCTGTGGAAATGGAAACTTCTCTAATGATAAAAGAGTGTTTCTAGAGCAGCCGTGGGCAAACTACGGCCCGCGGGCCGGTCCGGCCCATTTGAAATGAATAAAACTATTGAAAAAAAAGACCATACCCTTTTATGTAATGATGTTTACTTTGAATTTATATTAGTTCACACAAATACTCCATCCATGCTTTTGTTCCAGCCCTCCGGTCCAGTTTAAGAACCCATTGTGGCCCTCGAGTCAAAAAGTTTGCCCACCCCTGTTCTAGAGCATTTTTACATTTTGTTTTCATAGTTTCTTAACAATCCTATGAAATAGTATAACAGGTATTCCCATTTTGTAGAGGAGAAAATTAAGACTCAGATTTAATGACCTTTAATGAAAACCCAGTTTTCTGACTAGATAGGATATTCTGACTTCTATTTTTTTAAAGAATAACCACTGCCTTAAAAAAAAAAAAAATCCTTGTTTTAGCCCATACATTGTACCCTAAAACTAGGGCCCTAAGTTCCAACAAATTGCCTTGGAAGATGGGTACAAAAGAGTAGATAAGTGTAAGACAGAAGGTTTAAGTAGACATTCTATTTAAATAGGATTCTATTCTAATTTAGCATTCTAATGAGTTTTATATTACTTTGTTTTTACTTGTTATATTGTTAAAACAGTCCTCTTGAATATGAAAGTGCTGGCTTACAATGAAATATAGATCAGTGCAGTTTCTATAACAAGCTGTCACTATGAGTGCTTCCTATAACAGAGTTTGTTCTCTAAATACAAATAAAACATCCAAAGCAGTTTTATGAGACATTGCTTAATGTGTTCTTGTCTTTTCATGAAGGTAGGGATAGGTAATATTATTTCTTACTAGATAATTTTTTGAGGTTATTGGATTATCCATCCCCCCCCCCCCCCCGACCAAATTGATTCAATTGAAAAATTGTATCTTAAAAACTTATTCCTATAAAACTGAAAAATATTTTGTTTTAGGTCCCATTCAAAGACCTATATTGTTGTTTTTTTTCATGAATTAGCTACTTTTCTCCTATTTTCATATGCAGTAACATAGCATTTTTTAGAAGACCGAGTTATTTTCATTTTAGCATTTCTCATGTTAAATTTTAATTTTTGTTTGTATATTTTCCCATAGGTTAAAGAATTTGCCCTTTAGCTTTACGAAGCTACAACAGTTGACTGCAATGTGGCTCTCAGATAATCAGGTGAGCATTCTGATTTTGTAAATTACTGAAGTTTCAATTGTAAACAGTTATGTACTCTAATTTACATAGTATTATTTGAGAGCAGTTATACTGGTGAACACACGTAAAAACATATTATACATTAAAGAAAACCTTAGAAAATATTTAGATGCAGATAACTTTAGTGAAATATATGTAGATTTTTAAATAGTAAATTCTTTTGGACTTGTCTGATCTATTAAAAAAATATATTAGGTTAGGAGGTCCGACACAACACTCCCTAACTTTTTAGTTTTTATAGTAATTCTCTATGGCATATATCTGTAAAAATTTGATATTTTAAATTATACTTCTAATTAAGCACTTTCACATACCTTAAGGAAGTGTTTCTAAGGGATTAAGAGTCATATCTTGGGCTTTTCTTTGTTTGGCAAACATTTATTGAAAGCCTACAGCAGACCACAAACTATTCTGGGAGCAGGAGATATATTGGTGAAGCAAGTACTCTTCTTACGTCCTTATTGAGTTTACATTCTAATGGGAGACAAATATCTGTGTAATGTTTCAGAGCTAAAGAAAAATCTTGATGGGAATTAGAAGAATATGAGGGTTGAATATACTATTTGCTGATTTTTCTCATAAAATAAAGCTTAGTATTTGACTTTCAGCGATGCCTTATAATAATTTATCTAAAACTATTTAGATACACTGGTCTCATGAGGTATTTATAAGTTCAGTAGTGACATTTGCTTCAGGGACTGTATTATGTCTCTCTTTTGGAGTATATTAACAACCCTGTTGTGTACTACAGTAAAGAAATCCACTTGTCTGTGTATCAGGATTCTCCAAACTTCTTAACTGAGGATCCCTTTCCACCTACCTCTTATTAAAACCCTAAAAGTCTTAAGTTGATGTTGATCCACATTTATGAATCGGACTGTAGTATTTACTTGTTCTGAAAATTAGGAAAGGAGATATTAAAATGACGATATCTTTGTTTTTATTAGAGCTTGAACACAAGTGTGTCCATATATTTGGTGCTCTTGACTCTCTGATCTTTCTTAATTGAATTACTTACATTTGAACCTGATTTGAAATTTTGCAGCTGGATTCATTGACATAACTCCCGATCTTGGAGACTCTTAGACTGTTAGTAAAATAACACTATGGTGGATAAATTATTGCTAGCAGATTATGCCAGGTGACTCAGTTTAGTGAAATTATCTAGTATCTAATATAGTTTCTTCATATTTGCATTGTTCTATTCTTGCTTCCACTTGTTAATTACTTTAATACAAAAATTATGGTGATGAGGGTCTTGTGTTTTTCTCACTTTGACAAAATAGTAAAGTAGTAAATAGTAAAACATATTTACAGAGCTATAAAACCTCCCTAACAGTGTGACCCAGATGTTTTACTATAAAAGAACAAAGTATGGGGGAGAAAGTATGTGACAATGGTTTGACTATGAGTTATGAAAATAAAGTGCTCCTGAATATTTCACTGACAGTGTAGGGAATATACCTATAAGCAGTACATGCAATAACATAATTTTTCACGATTCTCTCTGATGGCTTGAACAGAACAATTGATTATTTACTCCTCATTCATTTTGCCATTCTCATTTAAGAACCATTTAATGAACAACTGCTTCATGCCAGGCAAATGAAGGTCACTTTAATACAGTATGGTAAAAGACTTGGTGTAGGACAGCGGCTTCTGCATCAAAGAAAGGAAACATAACTTGGGGGCGTAAAGGCAGGTTTCCCAGAGGAGGAGATGCCTGCAGTGCCTAATTACTTCTCAAAAGAGTTACAGAATTTAAACAAAGGAAGGGGAAGAGTGTTCTGGTTTGAGAGAATATTATGAGCCTAAGTATTTACTGGTGAATCAGTCTAGTATATTCGGTAACTCTACAAGTAGTCCATCGTGACTAGAGCATTACCTATTAGATGGAAGAATAGGAAATGAGGCCAAAGAGGTGTACAGTGACCAGGTCATAGAGCATGTTGTATGCCATGCAAAGGAGCTTGTATTATATTTCAAGAACAGTAGACTTTATTTTCTTGCACGTCAACTCTAATAAATTAATGAGTGGCTTTGAAAGATTGTTTTAAGGATTCTGAAGCTATATTCAGGCTCAGTTGAAAATTGCTGTGATTAGGGTGACTGTAATTTATTGTCCATATTAGGCTAGGACACTTAATAGTGAACGAAAGGCATGTAGTCATTGATCAGTTACTCATCTGTCTTCAATTTAAGAGGAAGAAGTGATTGTGTGATACATGTGAATCCTCCTGTAGGAGAAGAGGAATCAGTGTCACATATGAGCAGGCAAATGTGATCAGATTGATATTTTAGAACAGTTGTGGGGAACATCCAGCCCACAGGCCATGTAAGGCCTGAGAAATAATTTGGTCTGGCCCTGCCAAGGCATTAGGAGTGAGTTAATTAAATGTTTGACCAAATATAACAGGCTAATTTTAAAGTTGATAATTTTGTATGGCCCACAAAAAATGATATAAATATCCAAATGGCCCTCAGCAGAAAAAAGGTTTCCCACCCTTGTCTTTTTGGGCTGTGTTATAGAAGATGGATTTAGCAAGGGATGATGCCAGGTGTGAAGGCAGAGGAGACTGGTTGGAGAGCATTGCCATACTCAAGACAATAGAAAATGTTGCCTTGAAATAAAGTAATGATAACAGTGCCAGGGAAGAGCCAGTATATTTAAGGCATAACTTAAAAAGTCATGTCAGTACAACATTTGAAGAGGGCATGTATGTGAGAAGAAAGGAAGTAAAAGCAAAAATGATTCTCAAAAGTTTTGCTTGAGTGACTAGGTGGAGATTAATACCATAACCAAAATAGGGAATTACAAAGGAGAAAATACGTTTCTGGGAAGAAGTTAAGTTCCAGTTAGGTATACTGCGTTTGAAGGACCCTTAACATTGAGGTAGGCATGTGTAGAACAATTCTAGTGGCCATGAGACCCCTGCAACTTAATTTTAGGCTACAGTTTCTATGAACTTGATTTATCCTTTCTTTTAATTTCTAACTTCCAGCAATTTCTCAAAATTATTCCTAAAGGCATAATTTCCTTTTTCCCAATACCATAATATATTTATTCCTTTTAACATGTGAAAAAGATTTGTGACACAAGAAGAAATATAAGATTTATCCCATCATCTTAATTACTTTTCCTAGGGGGCTGTTTCATGACTTTTATTATTTTCTCAAAATTGATTATTTAAAATGTTTTTAAATGCTAGGGATGGATGAATCCTGAGGACTACTACTATTTAAGTGGCAGGTGAGTTAATAGTCTTAGAAACAGTGACCATAGAGGTAGAAGGAAAACTATGTGGTGGTGGTTTCAAGTTAAGGGTGAAGCAACTAGCTTGAAAGGAGTTGAATCAACTACAATAAAAAAAATGGAAAAAAAATAAAACACTTGGCGGCTAAATAGCATGCTATTAAACAATGATTGGGTAACCAAAGAGATCAAAGAAGAAATAAAAAGCATTCTGGAAACAAATGACAATGAAAACACAATTCAAAATCTATGGGACATATAGTGAAAGCAGTCCTGAGAGCTCTACACGCCTACCTCAAAAAACAAGAAAAAATGGTAATAAGTTATCTTACCCTACAACTTAAAGGATTAGAAAGAGAGTAACAAGAAAAGCCCAGAGTAAGCAGAAGGAAGGAAATAATAAAGATCAGAGCAGAGATAAACGACATAAGAGACCAAAAAAAATACCAAAGATCAATAAAACCAACAGCTGATTCTTTGAAAGGACAAACAAGATTGATGAACCTCTAGTCAGGTTCACCAAGAAACAAAGAGGGAGGACCCAAATAAACAAAATCAGAAATGAAAGAGGTGAAGTAACAACTGACCCCACAGACATATAAAGGATTATAAAAAAAACTATATATATCCTGGCCTGTGGGGATCGGGCACAAACCAGCTCACATCCCCTGGGGGGTCCTGGATTGCAAGAGGCCAGGCTGAGGGACCCCACCAGTGCACGATCTGGGCTGGGGAGGGACTGTGGGAGGGCTCCAGGGTGTGTCCAGACCATCTCGCCCAGTCCCAATTGGGGCCGGCTGGCCAGGGAGGAACCACAGGAGGGCTCCAAGGCATGCCTGGCCCATCTCGCCCAATCCCGATCGGCTGGACCTGAGCAGTAGCTAAACTACCAATCAGAGCATCTGCCCCCTGGTAGTCAGTTCATGTCATAGCAACTGGTCAAATGGTCAGACACTTAGCATACAACTTTACTCCAACAAACTGGACAACCTAGATGAAATGGACAAATTCCTATAAAAATACCAGCTTCCAAAACTCCATCAGGAAGAATAAAAAAACTTAAATAGGCCAATAACTACTGGTGAAATTGAAACAGTAATCAAAAAACTTCCAGCAAACAAAAGCCCTGGACCAGATGGCTTCACAGGGGAGTTTTACCAAACATTAGAAGAAGAGCTAAAACCTATTCTCAGGTTATTTCAAAAATTCAAGAGGAAGGCACACTTCCAAGCTCTATCTATGAAGCCAGCATTACCTTAATCCCCAAACCAGATAAAGACACTACAAAGAGAATTATAGGCCAATATCCCCGTTGAACTTAGATGCTAAAATCCTCAACGAAATTCTAGCAAATTGGTTCCAGCATTACATTAGAAAGATCATACAAGTGGGATTTATTCTGGAGATGCAAGGATGGTACACTATCCATAGTTGATAAACATTATACATCACATAAATTGAGAGACAAAAATCACATAATCATATCAATTGGTGCAGAAAAGGCATTTGACAAAATCCCATATCCTTTCCTGATTAAAAACTCTAAGCAAAGTGGGAATAGAGGGATCATAACTCAACATAATAAAAGACTTATATGACAAAGCTACAGCTAACATACTCAGTGGGCAAAAACTAAAACCATTTCCCTTAAGAACAAGACCAGGATGCCCACTTTCACCACTCCTGTTTGACCTGGTACTGGAAGTGCTAGCCATAGTGATCAGACAAGAAAAAGAAATAAAAGGCATCCAAATTGGAAAAGAAGTAAAACTGTCATTATTCACAGATGACATATTGCACATAGAAAACCCCAAAGAATCCATCAAAAGTTAGACTTAATAAATGAATTCAGCAATGTAGCATAATACAAAATTGACACTCAGAAATCTATGACTTTTTTATACACCAAAAATGAACTCACAGAAAGAGAAACCAAAAAAAACAATCCCATTTACCCTTGCAACAAAAAAGATACCTAGGAATAAACTTAACTAAGGAGGTAAAAGACCTGTACTCAAAAAACTATAGGACGTTGAAAAAAAAAAAAGAGATAAAGGAATGCATAACCAAATATACCATGTTCGGGGATTGGTAAATCAACATCATTAAAATGTCCATACTACGCTAAGTAATCTATAGATTCAATGCAATCCCCATTAAAATACCAACGAGATATTTCATGAACTCTCCAAAAATTCATCTGGAATAAAAAAAAGACCTCGAATAGCTGCAGCAATCCTGAGAAAGAAGAACAAAGTTGGAGAGATCCCTTTACCAGATATCAAGCTACTGATATATTACAAAGCCACTGTTCTCAAAACTGCCTGGTACTGGCACAAGAACAGACATAGGCCAATGGGACAGAACGGAGAAACCAGAAATTGACCCAAGTTATTATGTCCAGTTAATATTTGACAAAGGAGGCAAAAACATACAATGGAGTCAAGACAGTCTCTTCAATAAGTGGTTTTGGGAACATTGGACAAATACATGCAAAAAAAAAAATATGAAACTAGACCACCAACTTACACCATATGCAAAAATAAACTCAAAATGGACAAGTGATTTAAATGTAAGACAGGAAACCATAAAAATTTTAGAATAATCCATAGGCAGCAAATATCAGACATATCTCCTAGCAATATGTTTACTGATACATCTCCTAGGGCAATGGAAACTAAGGAGAAAATAAACAAATGGGACTGCATCAAAATAAGAAGCTTCTGCACAGCAAAAGACACATGAACAAAACACCAAGAAAGCCCACTGCATGGGGAGAACATATTTGCCAATGTTACATCCGATAAGGACCTAATCTCCAAAATTCATAGGGAACTCATACATCTTAACAAAAGTAAGATAAACAATAAAAAATCAGGCAAAGGACTTAGACACTTTTCGAAAGTGGACATACAGAAGGCCAAGAGACGTGAAAACATGCTCAAAGTTACTAGTCATCCGAGAGATGCAAATCAAAACTACAGATACCATCTCACACCTGTCAGAATGGCTATCATCAACAAATCAACAAACAACAAGTGCTGGCGAGGATGCGGAGAAAAAAAAACCCCTGTGCACTGCTGGTGGGAATGCAGACTGGTGAAGCCACTGTGGAAAACAGTATGGAGTTTCCTCAAAAATTAAAAATGAAACTCCCATTTGACCCAGTAATCCCACTTCTAGGACTATAGCCCAAGAAATCAGAAACAACAATCAGAAAGGACATATGCACCCCTATGTTCATAGCAGCACAATTTACAATAGCTAAGATTTAGAAACAGCCTAAGTGTCCATCAGCAGATGAGTGGATTAAAAAACTTTGGTACATCTACACAATTGAATACTACGCTGCTGTAAAATAGAAAGAACTCTTATTATTCACAACACATTGGGTGGACATGGAGAGCATTATGCTAAGCGAAATAAGCCAGTCGGAGAAAGATAAATATCACATGATCTCACTCATTTGTGGAATATAATGAACAACATAAACTGATGAACAAAAATAGATCCGGAGACAGAGAGGCATAAAACAGACCGTCACACTTCAGAGTGAGTCAGGGGAGTGGGGCGGGGGGTAAGAGATCAACCAAAGGACTTGTATGCAGTGCATATAAGCTTAACCAATGAACACAGACACTAGGGGTGTGAGGGCATGTGCTGGGGAATAGGGTGGTTGGGGAGAGGTCAATGTGGGGGGGAAGTAGACTTACGTAATACTTTAAACAATAAAGAATTTAAATCTTAAAAAATGGAGTTTAATATAACAGGATAAATGCCGTTGAGAGGTCAGTTCAAATGAAGTCTGACTTGGAGTGCTGAGCACACAATACACTATAGAGATTATGTGTCATAGAATTGTGCACCTGAAACCTGTATAATTTTTGTTAACTGGTGCCAGCCCCAAAAAAGTCAGTAAAAAAAAATACATTATATTTTGGCAAGTTATAGCCAATGAGTTACAACTAATGTGAATTTAGAGAGATGTC
The DNA here is from genome assembly GCF_964212035.1 of Myotis nattereri. Taxonomy (NCBI): domain Eukaryota; kingdom Metazoa; phylum Chordata; class Mammalia; order Chiroptera; family Vespertilionidae; genus Myotis; species Myotis nattereri. The sequence continues at coordinate 34,532,750 of NC_138079.1, forward strand.
AAAACCCAAATTGAATCAGTCTAAGAAATAAATGAGGGAATTGAACCATGTGATTGTTGATTAGACTTCTAAGAGGGTTGAATGAGAAAGAAAAGTGAAACAAAGTAAGTGGTAGCTTAGGGTAAGAAGGGATCCTTGAATATTGTTTTTAGGTTGTTGGGAATACTCTGTGTGGAGATTGAGATTAAGGACATGAGTGGGGTTTGGATAGCTGAAGTGGAATCTGATAGAACCAAAAGCTCTGGTAGGGATTCTTACCTTGAAGGGAGCTTGAGTTGAAGTTTGTAAATGATAAAACTCTTAGAATGTAGCCATTTCTGAACTCTTAGCAGTTCTTGAATCCTATTTTTTAAAAATTTTTTTTTATTGATTTCAGAGAGGATGGGAGAGGAAGAGAGAGAGAAACATCCATGATGAGAGAATGTCATTGATTGGCTGCCTCCTGCATGCCCCACCCGGAGCATCGAGCCTGCAACCTGGGCATGTGCCCTGACTGGGAATAGAACTGTGACCTCTTGGTTCATAGGTCAACGCTCAACGCCTGCTGGGCTTGAATCCTATTTTTACCTTTAAAAAATATTTTAAAAGATATTACCTTTTTCAGACTACAATTTAGAAATTTAAGGAAGGATTTTCAGGCAACTTTGAGAACTGTGTTGAAATTGGTTACCACAAACTTGTAGTTAACACTAATTTGCTCAGTTGTGCAATATAGAAAAAGCACATAATTGTAATGATTCTGCATTGCACCTTTGCCAAGCCAGGTGCAAGAGAAGGACATTGTAGCAAATAGATCTTGATAATTGGCAGGAAAGTGGTTGTAATGAGATATGGTGAGGTACAAAAGGAGAAGCAAAGATAGGAAAGAATGCTGGTGACAGAGTTAAAGGTTCAAGGGAATGACGGTCTTGGTGAGGCACATTGACAAGTCATGTGAGAGCTGCCTAGGGCCTATGTTGCCATACCCTGTGGTTGTCCTTTTCACTGGCCACTCCTCAGCTTCACTTTTAGGAATTCTTCTTGTACTTATCCCATATACTAGTATGTAGTGCCCCTCCTGGTGCTCTAGACTAGCAGTGGCCAACCGGTGGTCCACCGACCACTGATGGTCCGTGAGGTCCGAAAGGTTGGTGACTGATGCTCTAGACTATGCTTTAATTTATTTCCCTATACTTTCCTCTTGGAAACATTTATTTACTGGACTAAAAGTATGGCTATGTTATCTATATTTTATGTCTGTTGAATTAGCCATGACTGTGGAAAAATTGGCTTAAAAGAGTTAGGATAGATTTATACTACTAGAGGCCACTGGATATGTGGAAAGGACGTAAAATGGTAGAGGCAGGATTTATGTTTCTCAAAAGAACAGGTGTTTATACTTGTGGAGAGATGGGTAATGATCTCACAGCATTTGTAGGCACTAACTCACTTCCTGATCAAGGGTTTATGAGATGGCGAATAAGCAACCCTTATTTGAGGAGGTTTCAGGTAAGCCCCGTCTTTGGAGAAGGAGTAGATATACCATTTCCATTGTCGGAAGAGATCAAAGGGAAGTTTTCAGTGAAGAAGACATTTGAGATGCAGAGGAGTTTGTTTACTGTGGAACAAGGAGGGCCCACAGAGGAAATGTTTGAATGGGAGTAATATTATAGCTAGCTGCAGGGTTTTCACAAGAGTAAGTCCAGCCGAAACCGGTTTGGCTCAGTGGATAGAGCATCGGCCTGTGGACTGAAAGGTCCCAGGTTCGATTCCGGTCAAGGGCATGTACCTGGGTTGCGGGCACATCTCCAGTAGGAGATGTGCAGGAGGCAGCTGATCGATATTTCTCTCTCATCGATGTTTCTAACTCTATCTCTCTCCCTTCCTCTCTGTAAAATATCAATAAAATATATTTAAAAAAAAAAAGAGTAAGTCCAAAACATTAATTGATAGAGTGGCAGGAGCAGGAAGGACTGGGTAGTTCCCTGCCTATCTGGGGTTGGCCAAGGCTTGGATTAGTAGGATGTTAAGTCAGAAGGGTTGCACAAGCATTAATATTAAGTAAATTGAAAACACTAGTTAGGGAAATAATTTTAAGAAAAAATGAGGTCCAAAATAATGGGCTTCCAATTCCACTACTGAGTAACTTGTGACGTCATTAATAAAAACATTAGACACAGAGAAGAGAAAAGCAGGTGACAATTTATTGTTTTAAGTACTGTCTTTCAGCTGAAATAAACTGCATAACTTAACTAAACCTTCTAAATTATTTCTACGAAAGTATCTTCTCAAATAAGAGTAGTAGGGGAAATGCAGTGAATGGAAAGCCTTATTTTATAGCTTTATTAAATCAATATGGTAAGTAATTATTGGATTGTGGATATGAGATCTTTTAATACTTTATTTATAATCAGTGATAAGTTCAATACACTATTAGTTTGCTTTGTACTTCAAACTAAATTTTATTTAGACTTTTATGAGGTTTAAAAGCAATGCTTAGCCGAAACCGGTTTGGCTCAGTGGACAGAGCGTCGACCTGCGGACTGAGGGGTCCCAGGTTCGATTCCGGTCAAGGGCATGTACCTGGGCTGCGGGCACATCCCCAGTGGGAGATGTGCAGGAGGCGGCTGGTCGATGTTTCTCTCCCATCGATGTTTCTAACTCTCTATCTCTCTCCCTTCCTCTCTGTAAAAAATCAATAAAATATTTTAAAAAAAAAAGCAATGCTTAAAGTTTTATTATGTATATATAAATTTGTTTTTGCAATCTACACATTGATACTTTATAGAAAAAATGGTGAGTACTTATTCAAAAGAATTGCTAGATATGTATTTGCTTTAGGATTATTGAAGATTAAACGTTTATTTTCTTTCTATAGTCCAAACCCCTGATACCTCTTCAAAATGAGACTGATTCAGAGACCCAGAAAATGGTGCTTACTAACTACATGTTCCCTCAGCAGCCAAGGACTGAGGATGGTAAGAATTTCAGAATGTCTTTCTTTAAAAAAAAGAAGAAGAAGAAGATATATTTACAAATATATATATATATATCTCCTATCTAATAAAAGAGAAACATGGTAATTAGCCGTACTTCCACTACCCTTCCCATTGGCTAATCAGGGCGATATGCAAATTAACTGCCAGCCAAGATGGCAGCCAGCAGCCAGGCAGCTAGAAGCTAACATGAGGCTTGCTTGCTTCAGTGATGGAGGAAACCAACGTTCCCCGCCTGCCGCTGCTGGCCTCTGAGCTTGCAGTTTGAAACATTGTTACAAATATAGAAGCTAAACAAAACCCCAGAAACCTGCCTTCAGCCAGCCGGGATCTCAGAGCTGGAGTTGATGCAGTGTTTCGATGATAGAACCCAAACAAACCAGATACCTGCTTTCAGCAGCCGAGGCCTCAGAGCTGGAGCCAGAGCTAAAGCTGGCCCAGAATTAAAAAAAAGAAAAAGAAAAAAAGGAGCGGTTGGGAGCTTTAGTCACCCGCCAGCCTGAAAACAGCCCTCAGCCCCTCACCCAGACTGGCCAGGCACCCCAGTGGGGACCCCAACCCTGAAGGGTGTGTGACCAGCTGCAAACAGCCATCATCCCCTCACCCAGGCTGGCCAGGCACCCCAGTGGGGACCCCCACCCTGATCCAGGACACCCTTCAGGGCAAACCAGCCGGCCCCCACCCATGCACTAGGCCTCTATCCTATATAGTAAAAGGATAATATGCCTCCCAGCACTGGGATCAGTGGAGCTGCGAGGCCTCCCAGCACCGGGATCAGCGGAGCCGAGAGGCCTCCCGGTACCGGGATCAGCGTGACGGGGCAGCGCCCAAACCCCCTGATCGGCCCTGCTCTGTGTGTGACGGGGTGCGGCGCCCCAACTCCCCCTACGGGCCCTGCTCTGTGTGTGATGGGGTAGAGCCATAACCTCCCCATCGGCCCTGCCCTGAGTGTGACAGTGGCAGCGCCCCAACCCCCTGATTGGCCCTGCTCTGTGGATGATCGAGGGCGGTGCCCCAACCCCCTGATCCGCCCTGCTCTGTGTGTGACGTGGCGGTGCCCCAACTCCCCTATCGGCCCTACTCTGTGAGTGACGGGGGAGCTCCTCAACCTCCTGATTGGCCCTGCTCTGTGCGTGACAGGGTACAGAGCCCCAACCCCCAGATGGGCTCTGCTCTGTGCGTGACGGGGCAGCGCCCCAACCCCCTGATTGGCCCTGCTCTGTGTGTGACGGGGTGGCGCCGCAACCTTCCCATCGACCCTGCCTTGAGTGTGACGGGGCGGTGCCCCAATCTCCCAATCAGCCCTACCCTGAGCGTGACTGAGGGTGGCATCGCAACCTCCCGATCCGCCCTGCTCTGTGCCGACGGGGCGGCGCCCCAACTCCCCAATCAGCCCTGCTCTGAGCCCGACCAGGGGCTGCACTTAGGGATTGGGCCTGCCACCCGGGAGCAGGCCTAAGCCAGCAGGTCGTTATCTCTCGAGGGGTCCCAGACTGCAAGAGGGCACAGGCCGGGCTGAGGGACCCCCCCCTCCCCTTCCGAGTGCACAAATTTTTGTGCACCGGGCTTCTAGTATGTATGTGTATATATATATATGGTGGTGAAGACCTAGGAGGAGGGTACATAGGGGATGGGCAGAGGGGAAGTAAAAAGGGGGTAGAAATGGGAGACTTCTGTAATATTGTCAACAATAAAAAATATATTAAAACAAAGTAAAATAAGGATAAAACAATAATACTGGTAAATCACAGCAAGTTGTGAAGTGAATTTTAAGTCTCTAAGAGTTGCTGGTTTGAAGGGAATTTGGAGAATCCTATATAATAAAAGGCTAATGTGCAAATCCACCAAACGGTGAAATGACTGGTCACTATGACATGCACTGACCTCCAGGGAGCAGATGGTCAACACTGGAGCTGCCCCTGGTGGTCAGTGTGCTCTCATAGGGGGCTCACGGCTGGCGAGTGCAGCGGTGGTGACAGGAGCCTCTCCCGCCTCCTCAGCAGTCGAACATCCCCCAAGGGCTCCCATGCTGCGAGAGGGCACAGGCCAGGCTGAGGGATGCGCCCCCCCCACCTCACCCCGAATTTCTTGCACCAGGCCTCTTAGTTGGTTAATAAAGTTCTCTGAAAATGGGATAAGAAAGCAATGTCTCAGGGTTATAGATAGTGGAATTTAGAGGTATGTGCATATAATGTACTTCCTTACATGATTCCTTGAAATTAAGCAGCAAACATCTATTATGGATCTCTCTATTCTAAATCACATTTAGGTAAATGTTGGGAACTCATATTAAGTGTTATGTGATTAGGATTATTAAACCAGGAAATATTTTGTTCACTTCTGTTGTTGGTTGTAGAATTAAAACTACCCTTGGATCTATACACTAGGTAAAGATAATCTGTAAAATTCTGAGTATAAATGTTAGTTCTTCTAAGTTCTTAATTACATTTTGCCAAGAAAGGGGAATATACCAATTACTATTGGTCACAAATGTTCAACAATTAGGGCATTAAAGCCTTTGAAATTAAGGAGCAAATTGTTTTTGTATATGTTGTACTGTGTGTGTGTGTGTGTGTGTGTGTGTGTGTGTGTGTGTGTGTGTGATGTTTATTATATGTGGCACTTAATATAATTTTTATGTATTTTTCTGAAACCAGTGAGCATCTTTATGACCCCAAATTAATTATAAATTATCTCTTAATACATAGAGACACTGAAGAAAAAAATCAGTTTTAATTTTTAAAATAGACCATAGGCAATTTAAATAAATTCTTAAGCCTCAGTTTTCTTATCTTGAAATAATGATAATGGCGTCTGTTTTGCAGGAATTTTGTAAAAAATGAAAAACACTGGTTATAAAGTGCCTAGCACTATGACAAAATCAATTTGCCTGTTATTATTCTTACATTGTTTTGGCAGGTTTAGTACACAGCTTTGAAATACTTAAATAGATTAAAACTAAAATAATTCTACTTTTGTTCCATAACTAGTGATAAATAATTAGAAAACTCATTACTTCACTCTGCTAATTATTTGTTGCTCTTTGCAAGAATAAATAAAATATATGCTTTGATAAGTTATTTTGTGGGTATATTTAATGAGATTTATTTTGATGAAACAAATGTTTAGCTTTGGAATTGAATTAGCAAGTAATAATTTTTCATTATTACTCTAAAACATAGTGGATTTTTTGTTTGTTTTTCTAGTTATGTTCATATCAGATAATGAAAGTTTTAATCCTTCATTGTGGGAGGAACAGAGGAAACAGCGGGCTCAAGTGGCGTTTGAATGTGATGAAGACAAAGATGAAAGGGAGGCACCTCCCAGGGTGAGTGTTCTTTCCTCCTTCAAATTTGAAATAGATATGCTGATACTTACTGGGTACTATATACCCACTAGAGGCCCAATGCATGAAATTCGTGCAAGAGTAGGCCTTTCTTCCCCGGCTGCTGGCATTAGCTTCCCTCTGGCACCCAGGACCCAGGCTTCCCTCTCAGCCCAGGCTTCGTCCAGAAGGTCGTCCAATCTAATTAGCATACTACACTTTTATTATAGACTAGAGGCCCAGTGCACAAAAATTTGTGCACTGGCGGGGGGAGGGGGGGGTGTGGGATGGGGGGTTGTCCCTCAGCCAGACCTGTACCCTCTCACAGTCTGGGAGATAACTACCTGCTGGCTTAGGCCGGCTCCCGGGTGGCAGATGGCAGGCCCTCTGTCACGCCATCCCGCCTCACTGCCCGCCGCACACAGCAGGCCTGGCGGTCGGTAGGGCAGGGCGGGCGGATCACAATCGGCCCAGCGGGTGGCGGGGTGGGGCGTAGGGCGGGCAGATCACGATCTGCTGCGCCCCGCCAACTGGCCACATGGACTGCAGGTTCGGCAGGCGGCGGGGCGGGGCACAGGGCAGGCGGATCGCACACAGACTGCAGGCCTGGCAGGCAGCAGGGCGGGGCGGGCCACCGGGCCGCGCACACGGACTGCAGGCCCCGCCAGCCGCCGCACCGCACACATGGACGGCGGGCGGCAGGGCAGGGCGGGATCGTGATCTGCCTGCCCTACGCCCCACCGCGCCAGCCGCCGGGCCGCGCACACATATGGCAGGCAGGCAGCTTCTGGGGCTGAACACGGGCGCCTGGATGGCGACTCGCACTTGTGGCTTGCGCTGTCCTGCCCTGCCTGCAGTATGCAAATTAGCCGCCATCTTTGTTGGCGGTTAATTTGCATATCATGCTGATTAGCCAATGGGAGGTATAGCGAAGGTATGGTCAATTACCATGTTTGTCTATTATTAGATAGGATACTGTGCTGTTTTGGGAGACACAAAGAAATATATTATTTCATTTCTTGCTCTCAAGGCACTCGAAGTTTTACTGATTATGTATCATGTGAAGTAATTTGAGAACAATATAAAATTATGTGATTAAAAGCTAGATTTCATAGTGTATCTAACTATAAGAGAAAAAAAGGTTATTGCTTCTCCCTTCCCTTTCATTAATGATATATATATATATTAGGGATAAAGAACGCTATTATAAGCCTTTTGTTTCTTTTTGGGATTGAGAGTGTTTGTCAGTGTTAGAAGTAACAAATACCAGTTTCCAAGTTACTTAAGGATGTAACTCTTTTTCCTTTATGTAAACTAGCTGAACTTCAGAAAATGACAGGTTTACCTTTAAAGTGTTTGGTTCACTGCACATAAGACAATATATAAATGTGGGAATTTTATATGTATCTGGATTAATATCTAGCTGGAAAACATATCTGTTTGAAAGACAAGTGACAATGTTGGCAATATCCACACCATATATACCTCAAGTGGAATATGTTTATGCCTGTTAAGAAGTTTTTAAAACAGTCAAATCAATATCTCATCTTTGACTAGTGATAAAACCATACTTTTATTGAGTCTAAAATGCTTTTAAAGGCCTATCATCTGTTCTCACAGTTGCCTCTATGAGCCAGATATCCAGTGTAATTAAGATGGATCATAGATTGAATTTTGAGGTGTCTTTAGAAATATTTATCCATATTTTAATTTTTTCTTAATTTCTCTAGGAGGGAAATTTAAAGAGATATCCAACACCATACCCAGATGAGCTTAAGAATATGGTCAAAACTGTTCAAACGATTGTACATAGATTAAAAGATGAAGAGACTAATGAAGACTCTGGAAAAGATTTGAAACCACATGAAGATCAGCAAGTTGTAAATAATGATGTGGGTGTGAAGGTTAGAAAACTCAATTCAAAAGAATTAAGTAAAACCTACTGTCAAGTTATTTTAAAATATTAAATGATAATTGATATAATCATCCTTTTTTTATACACTAAAATGTACTCCCAATTTTAGGGTGATATTCTCAGCTACTTGAACTAAAAGGTGTACTTCCTAATTGGTAGTATTACACTTCATTATGGTTGCAGACTATTCAGATAGGCATGGGAATGTCAGCATAAGCTTTCAAAACAATTTATTGCCTGAGCAAAGAAGATAATGAATGTCAGAAAATTTATTGTAATGAAAACATGCCCCCTACCCCCACCCGTAATACTGATTCATTCTAATACTAATTGTAAATGTATTACTATGACATACCATTGGCATTTCCTTGGGATATTTCAGAAACGTACACAAATCCCTAAATTACATCCCTTTAAGGGACTTTTTTCTCACATTGTATCACAGAAACACGTTTTATCGTGTCACTAGAGTTATTACACATTTCACAATGAATAGAAAACAATCTAGCCATTCTGAATTTGACCATGGTGAGCTAGGTGACTCACTCATGACCATCCGCTTTGGCAAGTTCTAAGATGGAATGTATCCTCAGCTAAATAAAGTGTGAAGTTTAATGTGGCTCATGGACTTTGGGTACCTCCTGTCCCCAGAATCAGCATTTTATCTGAGTGCTACAGATTTCCATGTTTAAAGTTTCCTTGATTTATCCAGGATAATAAAACATTAAATTACTTTTAAATTTTCATCTGAACTTTAACACAAGAATAGATATAAAGCATAAGGAAAATGAATTCTTTATCTTCTCTTTTACTTAGACTTCAGAAAGTACTGCTCCAGTAAGAAGCAAAGCCGATGAAAGAGAAAAATATATGATAGGAAACTCTATACAGAAGACTAATGAACCTGAAGCTGAGACCAGTCCTGGGAATCCACCAGTGACTGCAAATATGAAAGCCTCTGAGAACTTGAAGCAGGCTAATCATGATGATGTTTTTGAGGTATGGCTTTATGATTATTCTGGAATGATCATAGCAGCTGATAAGAATGTAATATTTCATTGTTACTAACTGAAGATAGGAGAGACTTCATATTGATAGCAGAAAATAATGCTAATGCTTTACTATTGAGAAATTTTATAATGTTTGCTATAATATAATATCACTCATTTACCGGTTTAAACTTAAATTTTTTGACCCAATGTATTCAAATATTTACAATGTATTTGAGTTCTATAAAATATGTAATAGTAATTGCTTTATTTCTATAACTTGAAAATGAAAAGATTGCCAGTGGTATACTCCAATTATTTGGTTTATTTAAGCATTCATCATTGATTATGAAGTATTTTTTTCCTTAAATATCTGAGACATTTTTCCTTAGAGTTTCTTCTAGTGGATTAATCAATGAAAGCTGTAGCCTTTTTTAAAAACAGCTTTATTGATGCGTATAACTCATATATACAACTCACCCATTTAAATAAAGGGTACAATTCAGTGGTCTTTAGTATTCTAAAAGTTGTGCAACCTTCACCATAATCACGTTGAGAACATTTTCATTACCCAAAAATCAAAGTTCATGTTTCTTAGCTACCATCCCACATCCTCTCCCATTTCCCTAACCCCTAAGCAGTTAGTAATCTACTTTATCCGCCTTTATAGATTTGGCTACTCCTGGCATTTCATGTAAATACAACCATACAATCTGTAGTCTTTTGTGATTGGTCTTTCACTTAGGATAATATCTTCAAGATTATCCATATTGTAGCATGTCTCGATACTTCATTCATTTTTTATATCTGAGCAGTATTCCATTGTAATGGTAAATAACAGACATTTGGGTTATTTCCACATGTTGGATGTAATGAATAAGAGTGTTGTACATATTTGTGTGCAAATTTTTGTGTGGATATATGTTTTTTTCTTTTGGGTATATACTTAACAGAAGAGTTGTTGGATCATATGATAGCTTATGTTTAACTGTTTGAGAAACTTCCATTTTTCCAAAAGCAGTTGCACCATTTTACATTCCCCTCATACACTGGAGGTCATGGGAAATGGTAACCTGTAACTTTTAAAAATGAGATTCTAAAGTGTTTTTTATTTATGGGTACATTGCCCACTATGTGTCCACTAGCTCCAAGTGGCTATTTAAATTAAATTTAAATTAAGTAAACACAATTAAAAATTGAACTTCTCAGTTACACTTGCCACGTTTCAAGTGTTCAGTTTGACACATCTAGATAGTGGCTATCATGTTGAACCACTTAAATTATTTCTATCATTACAGAAAGTTCTATTGGAAATCACTGGTGTATAGGAATACTGACATTGTGGGTTTATAAGAGTCTCTATAGTCCTGAAAATTTAAATGTGTTTAAAGCACATCATCTAATGGTTATCCTGTGAGCTTGTATTTACTACAAGAAAAAACTCATGCTTTTGAATGCACTAAATGGGTCACATTATTCAGTAAATTATTATATATGTTGAACCTAATAACAGTCTATGAAAAGGTTATTGGTTTTGTCCCAGTGAACTTATTGCTCATTTAGTATAATTTCTATGGGTAAGGAGCTATACTGGCAGAATTGAAAAATGGATACATCTACATTAATCTACACTAATAAAAGAGAAACATGCAAATTGGTTGTCACTCCACTACACCCACCAGCCAATCAGGGCGAGTATGCAATTAAGCCAACAAAGATGGCGGTGGCCATGGAGCTGGAGTGAGCAGGGGGCTTGGGTTGCCTCTGGCAACGGAGGAAGCCAAGCTTCTTGCCTGCCCTGGCCACCACTGAAGGAGTGGCTGGGGGCCAGGGTCACCAGGGACAACCCAGGCTTCTAGTTGGCCCTGGCCTCTGCTCAAGGAGGGGCTGGAAAAAAAATAAAAGGAGGAGCTGCCCTCCACTCAAGGCTGGGTTGAAAAAAAAAGGAGGGGCAGGAGTCTGGGTCGTGGGGAGGCGTGGCCAGCCTGAAAACGGCCCTCAGTCCCTTACCCAGGCTGGCCACACCCCTATGGAGTAAGAGTCCCCACTGGGGGGTGTGGCCAGCCTGCAAACAGCCATCATCCCCTCACCCAGGCTGGCCAGGCACCCCAGCAGGGACCCCCACCCTGAAGGGGGTAGAGCCAGCCTGAAAACAACCCTCAGCCCCTCACCCAGGCTGGCCATGCCCTCCCAGCAGGGACCCTCACCCCATGGGGGCATGGCTGGGCTGGAAACCACCGCAGGCCCCTCACCCAGACTGCCCCACACCCCAAGGGAACCCTCACCCTGATCCAGGGCACCCTTCAGGGCAAACCAGCCAGCCCCCACCCGTGCACCAGGCCTCTATACTAATAAAAGGGTAATATGCTAATTAGACTGGGAGATCTTCCAGGATACCTTCCAGACATTCTTCTGGACAAAGTCATGGTGGCGGGCTGAGGTAGAGGCGGTTAGAGGCCAAGAGGGGAGGCCAGTTGTGGGTGATCAGGCCAGGATGGGACAGCAGTGGTGGGTGATCAGGCTGGTGCAGGGGGCCATTGGGGGTGATCAGGCCGGCGGGGGGCAGGCAGTCAGGGGTGAGCAGACCAGCAGGAGGGCCAGTTGGGGGAGAGCAGGCTATCAGTTGGGGGTGATCAGGACTGGGGGGGGGGGTTGGAGTGATCTGGCCAACAGGGGGGCAGTTGGGGGCGAGCAGGCCAGTGGGGAGGGAAGATGGGGGTGAGCAGGCCAGCAGGGGGGAGCAGTTGGTGGGAGCATACTGGCATGGGGGGCAGTTGGGGGTGATCAGGCTGGGGGGGTGGCATTTGGGGGCAAGCAGGGCGGGGGTAGGGGCAGTTGGGGGTGAGCAGGCCAGCAGGCAGAGTGGTTAGGGACAGGCAGGCAGGCAGGCAGGTGAGCAGTTAGGAGCCAGCAGTCCCAGATTGCGAGAAGGATGTCCGACTGCCGGTTTAGTCTCGATCCCTGTAAACCGGCAGTCGGACATCCTTTGAGGGGTCCCAGATTGGAGAGTGTACAGGCTGGGCTGAGGGACACACACACACACATCCTTCCCCACTCCTGTGCACGAATTTCATGCACCGGGCCACTAGTAATGATATAATTAAGGTTAAACTGTGTGAAGTGTATAAGAAAAGTATTAATACAAGTCAAGTATTAAAGGCTACAGAAACTTAGAAAAGAGATATTTTCTGGATACAATATTTCAAGGATGCTCTAAGATGAAGAAAGCATTTAACCCGCATTTTGAAATACTAAATTAGCTGAAATAAAATTGAATGAAGTGTGTAAGCATAATAAGAGCAAATGAATGGTGTTTGGAAAATGTAGAAAAGAGCATGTTTCATCTGACTAAATATGTCAGGGGTGATAAATATCCTATCTAATAAAAAGGGAATATGCTAATTAACCCTCACACCATCTCGAAGATGGTGGCACCCACAGACAATTAGGAGGGGATATGCTAATTGACTGCCCCACCCTCAAAGATGACAACACCCAGTCCCCTCCGCCCCACTGGGGTGGCAGGCTGGCCTTGCCGAGGGCCTGCCTCTGGAGTCCTTCAGTCCCCTCAGCCCCCCAGCCTCCCAGGGCCGGCCCAAGGCACAGGCAAGCCTTGGATGGCAGCTGCCCAGCCGCCCAAGGCCACCCAAGACTCAGGTAACCAGGGCCACCCAAGGCTTGCACTGCCGGCAGTGACAGCAGCAGAGGTGTGATAGGGGCATCGCCTTCCCCTGATCACCGGGTCACCTCCCGCCCCTGAGGGCTCCCAGACTGTGAAAGGGGACAGGCCTGGCTGAGGGACCCCCACCCCCTCCAGTGCATGAATTTTCATACACCGGGCCTCTAGTATGAAATAATATGAAATAAAATTAGTAAAGTTGATTGGTTCCTGATTATCAAACTCCTAGAAACCATGCTCAGAAGTTTGAACTTAATGTTCTATCATCTTTGGGGGATCACTGAAGGCTTTTTAGTAGAGCATTACTTGTGAAGGGCTATGTATTAGGGAAATATGGCAACAGATACTGAATTCTCCAAGTTTAAGGGCTTTTGAGTAATGATAGTAGAAAATGCAGCCTAACGTTAGTTGCAAGAATATTACAGATGTAATGTGTGATACCCCTGCCTTTAAGGAATGGAGAAGAGGAAACAGTCATATAACCATGCCTGAAAGCAGTGATGGTGTTAAGAGAACAAATAGACAAGGAAGGACAAGTTTGTTTTGGATAGGTGGATTTGAAGAAATGACAAAACCATCAGATAGACATATTCATTAGATAGTTGGGATCTTTAGCTCAAGTGAGAAACAAAAGCTAGATTATAAATGGGATATATGTCTATATTAAACATAATTATTGAAGAAAGTGATTCCATCCAGGGGGAAAGAATAAGAAAGGAAAAAATATGAGATAGCTGCAGGAAGATTGTGATGTGAGCAAAGGAGAAAGGTGGGAGGAGATGTAGAGACTGCAGTTCCCAGGAGCCCAGGAATAATACAATTTCATGAAGGAGAAGTCTGGCCAGCAGTTTAAACGCTGCAGATATAAAAGATTAGGACAGACCATTTGCCCCTTCTTATCCCATGCATTCTGTGACTAAGTCCTGTTAATTCCAAAATTTCTTTATCTCTTTGCTAGCCATTACTGCCATTGCCTAAGGACAGATGCAGTCTCTTCAGGGCTATTGTGAAAGCTAGATGCCTTTCTGCCAGTCTCTTCCTATACCTTCTTAATAACAGCATTACTAGTTTAAAAGATAGTCTGATCTTGTAAGTTCCTGGCTTGGCAACCTCCAGTCACAGCCAACACATACTTAATTGAGTCCGTACTCAGAGCATAATATTTCACCATGTAATCCAGTCTCCCTTTTCTGTCTCTCCCACATTTACCCTGAGCTCCAGCTGCATGGCGCAGATTTGCCATCCTTTCTTATTTCCATCCTTCCTCTACTCAGAATGTCATTCCTCTCTTAACTAACCCATCACAACTAAACCAAATTACATTCTTTTCCTATTCTACAAACGCTTTCCATCATCATACAGTTTTAAACAGGGTTAAAAAAAAAACTGTGGCCCAAATCTGGCCTCTGCCTGTTTTTGTATGGCTTGCAAGCTAAGAATAGCTTTTACATTATTAAATGGAGGAATAAAAATCAAAAGAATATTTCATGATATGAAAAATTGGATGAAATTCAGTTTTACTGGTACATAGCCATGGTCATTAGTTTATATTATCGTCTATGACCACTTGTCCACACGGCAGTTGAGAAGTTGAAACAGAGACTATTCTCAAAGTGCAAAATGTTGACTAGCCTTTTCACTGCACATTTGCCAACTCCAGTCCATATCTTTATTATGGCACTTATGTGTACCTAAAAGTCTTAGCACTTTTAAGAGAACACCTATTTAAAACCTTTTATTTATTTTATCGTATTAGTAGAATAATTTAAGCTGATTTTATATGTAATGTATACAATATTAAATTTTTTCCATTAATATAGGTCTTTTTGTTTCCTACCCAAAATAGCTCTCAATGGTAGATAACTTGGGATAATTGCCAAATATTAGAGAAAAATTCCTGGAGAATATAAAATTCTGTCTTCAAATTGGGCAAAAGTTGTTATTAATTTATATTAGTAAAAGAACATCTCAGTTCTTCTGATTCCTTGGAACCCAGTGATCCTTGGAGCCATAAATTTGAGGATTATGGGAAGAAGAGGTTTTTGTTGGAGCAAACTGTTTTTCAATGGCAGGGATTGTGTTTTATGTATTTTTATGTCTCTGGCACCTGACATAGTTCTAGGCACATAGTAATCATTAATACATTTGAATTAAGGTCTGCCCCAGGAAATTATCCCATAGGTGCTTTGGAATATTGTTAATAACTACCACAGTTTTATTGCTGTATCTTAAAAGTTTTTAAATCATATACTACTTTTAGTCACTGTTACTATAAAAAGCTTTCATATATGTTCTAAATATTCTTTTCTCTTTATAAAGTTCTTACGATGTAATATTTATTCATTTAAAAAAAAACAATCTATTCGCATAAATGTTTTCACTCTTTTGTCTTTAAATTAGGAATCTGAAGAACTTTCTTCTGATGAAGAGATGAAAATGGCAGAGATGCGACCACCATTAATTGAAACCTCTATTATCCAGCCAAAAGTGGTAGCACTTAGTAATAGCAAAAAAGGTTAGCTGTGAAGGAAAGCTCTGAGATTAGAAATGAGCTGAATAAAATGTATAATTGTTTTGGAATATCATTAAATGTCATTATGTTATTTAAAACACTTTTTAGCAACAATTTTTAAAATATACTTTTTTGAAAGGTCTTTTTCTTCTCTCTCTTGTTTTTAAAGGAAAATCTTGATAGACCTTTTTTCTTCCCTCATGCATGTCTACTTACAAGGACATGGACTTTATAGGGAGACAAGCCTAGATTATGATTCCATTTCTACCACTTATTTACTGTATGATCCTTGAGGAGCCTAATTTTATCCATGTGTACATATCTAATTTGACAGAAAGTAAGGCTAATGAAGGAGTTTGTGAATATTAAATGTACTAGATTATTCAATGTACTGAAACCTAGCCCAATACTGGATGTATAGTAGATGTTTGTTATTATTTTATCTATCCCAGAACTTATTTTCAACCATTCTTTTTCCAGCCATTCTTTCATTTAACATAAAAGGGGACTTGAAGGATATCTGTCTCTTCCTTTTAACCTTCCCTCACTCCTCCCCACTAGTGTCTGAACATCTCTATATTACCTCGACCAAGTATTGATCCAGCTATTGCCTTTTATGGCATTAATAAAATTTGCTAGCAAGGTGCTCCTCAAGTAGCTTGGATTTCATAATAATAATGGTGGTAATATATGTTGAATACTTACTAATTGCTACTTTCTATATACTAAATATTTTACATGTTATCTAATGATCACAATTGTCCCATGATTTGGAATTGGAAGAAGAGGGATATATCTAGGAAAGAAATTGTTACAGATAGTTTAACATTATTTTAAAAATTCATAATCTGAGACCCTAATACCTTAAAGTTGAATTAGAGAGCCCTGTGCTACTGTTTTTAACTGTAAACACAATCTAGACTACTTGAACTAAAATATTTGGAACAGCAAAAATATCCTTAATTCAGATTCATGTAATCTATGACTGTATCTGTATATATACTCTTTCTATGATTTGGCTAGAATTGAGTTAGTTAAAAACATTCTTGAGGGTTCTAAGATATTATGTTATCTTTTTTATCACTACTTTTAAAAATACTATTTATACTACCTACCTATACTGGAATATGAATATTGTCTATTTCTGTTTATATTATTGTTACGCATAAAGCCATCTCACATACGAAGAGTTCAGTATTCATGTACAATTTTTTGAAATGATTTAAAAATACGAAGAGAGAGCTGACCTTGTGAAAATTTCTTGATTTGTTTGGTGATTGTTTTTTGATTGATTGCATTGCTCATTTTTATTGTCAGAATAGATAAAAACAATTCCTTACATGTATGATATAATTTCTCCCCAAGATCAGTTTACTTAAGGTATAAACTATACTTTGTATTTCTTATTATTATGACTTTTTAAAATTGTAAATGAGTGGGAAAGCATATTTACTAAAACTAACCGATAGCCTTAGAACACATTGAATAATATAATCTTGTCAGTAATTCAAACTAATAAAATTCTGGGTAACCCTAACTTTGGTTATATTTTTAAAAAGTAAAGGTGTATCTGTCACTATTTTAAAATTCTTTCATGTTTGTGTGTATTAAGACTGAATTTTTATAGATGCCTCTGGTTATCTATTAATTTATATAATTCTTTACCTTATACGTTGAACCAGGGCAGTATAAAATGCTATTTGTCATCACTGGGAAGTAGTTCACACAGGATTTTTGGTGACTTTATCAGAGGCTTGAGTTTTTTGTTTGTTTGTTTGTTTGTTTCAGATGATACAAAGGATATAGATTCTTTATCAGATGAAGTTACACACAATAGCAATCAGAATAATAGCAACTGTTCTTCTCCATCCCGGATGTCTGATTCAGTTTCTCTTAATACTGATAGTAGTCAAGATACCTCACTCTGCTCTCCAGTGAAACAAACTCATATTGGTATTAATTCCAAAAGAAGGTTTGTAAATATCTTAACAAAATAATTTATTTTTACAAAAAATAGAGCTAGAAATGCAAATAAATATATATGACCAACCTAAGGATTTCACAAATATTATAGAAGTGGTTCAGGCAGTATATGGTTTCTTCTCCACTTTATTACTAATTATTTTAGCTTTTATACATTTCCCTTTTAGTTTTTAAGGGGACAGAGAAAAGATTTAAAATATGTTCTTATTTTCTTCATTAAAAGGTTGAACAGTTCTAGATATTACAGCATAAATAACCTATTTTGGGGTAATTCAATTAGAAACTGATACTTTTAGGATTAGAAATGCAAGATCATTTTGGGGTGATGCTCCAAATTAAAGGATTTATTTAAATTCTTTTGATTAGTGATGTATCTTTGGATTAGACTTAAATTTATAGGTCAACTTCTCTAAAAAGGCTTAATTCCTACATGTTGGAATTTAGCTGAAGTTTAAAACGAATTTATTATTTGGGCTCTCAAGTTTGGTTATCAAAGTAAGACTGTACCATTTTACTTTGATGTTAATCTATCAGGTAGAGTATTTGATAGAAAGATTTGGGTTACTACTGAACCCAAAGCTTAATGTATGGATATTGCTAAATATTTTTTAGAGTTCAATTGTTGTTATGCTCCAGGCGACATAGTTAAGTCAAATTTTTGTATGTATTGATTTATATTGTTGGAAAAGAAAAATGCCTTTTTTATCTCAAAATGAGTTTAGCTGTTACGTAGTTGTAATTATGATTAAATACTTATATCTGTTCTCTGAATTTGAGGTTAAGACCCAGTATGGTAAATTATTAATTTTTATAACCTTTTAGATGTTAAGATAATGAGTAATTTGTTGAATAATAAAATTTTACTGATGTTGGGAAGTAGTTTAGTATATTCTAAATCATGTTTTTTATATAATGAAATAAAGGCTAAGAAAGACATAGCTGTATCTCTGTTGTATTTCTCATCATGAGTATTATTTGTCACCTAATGGGAAGATTAATATTAAGGAATATTTGTTGAAATATAACTTGACTACTTTTTGAAATACAATTCGAAGACACAATTATGTTTTCATATTACCAAGCAGAAATAAAGTATTTTCTGTAATTTTGGAATATCACCTTTAAATATTTCCCAAATTCAATGTAGATTAAGTTTACTTTCAGGTTTTTGTGTATTTTATTTGTTTGTTTTTTGTGTGTTTTTTTGTTGTTGTTGTTAACCCTCATCAAGGATATTTTTTTCCATTGAATTTTAGAGGAAGAGGGAGGTAAGGAAGGAGAGAGAGAGAGAGAGAGAGAGAGAGAGAGAGAGAGAGAGAGAGACAGACACATCACTGTGAGAGAGACACAATGATTGGTTGCCTCCCACATGAGACCCCACTGGACCAGGGATCAAACTTGCAACCCAGGTAACATGCCCTTGACTAGGAATCAAACCCGAGACCCTTTGGTGCACAAACCAACACTCTAACCATTTAGCAACACCAGCCAGGGTTAATTTCAGTTTTGATACTTCATATTTTGTAGAGCTATTGTTTAGTTCTTTATATAATTTCCTTATCTATATATTTGAATCTAATAACAGTTATTATGATAACTATGGCTAATATAAGGTTTCAGAATTATTCATAAAAATGTTCTGTGCGTTTTACTCAACTGTTCAAATTATTGGCTCTTTCTCCATGTATCTGCCCATCTTTCAAGCATGTCATATTTTAAAGTGTATTTTTATTTATTTCAGAGAGGAGGGGAGAGGGAAAGAGAAACATCAATGATGCGAGAGTACCATTGATTGGCTGCCTCCTGCATGCCTCCTATTGGGAATCAAGCCCGCAATCCAGCCATGTGCCCTGACTGGGAAAGAACCGTGACCTCCTGGTTTATAGGTCGACACTCAACCACTGAGCCACACCGGCAGGGCAAGCATTTCATATTTTAGCACATTTGTGAAAAGCTGTACCAGAAGAAGACACATAATTTTTTTCTTTATTTAGCTCAAACTGTATTGTGACTAAGTGATTTATGACATTGATGAAAATTAATCTTGATTATAAATTTTCAGATAGTTTTACTTTTCTCCATTTAATATAAATCTCCCATTACTAAGAAAACTGGGCTTTATGATGTTTTTGATAACATTATTTTTGTTTTAGGCAAGAAGATGAAAATTTTAACAGCCTTTTACAAAATGGAGATATTTTAAACCATTCAACAGAGGAACAATTCAAGGTTCATGATAAAAAAGATTTCAACTTACCTGAATATGATTTGAATATTGAGGAACGATTAGTTCTTATTGAGAAAGGTATTGACTCAATAGCCACATCTGATGAATCTCACAAATTAGACCATATCAATATGAATCTTCATAAACTTATAACCAATGATACATTTCAACCAGAGAGAATAGGAAGATCAAAGGCACAGGATATCATGCTTGGAACGGCCTTTTTAAGTGTTAATGCTAAAGGACAAGCTGAGCGCTTGGAAAATGGAAACAAGTGTCCTAATCTGGAATGTGTAAATAAGGTGAATGGACATTCTGAGGAAACTCCACAGTCTCCTCTGAAGACTGAGCCCCAGGACACTGATCCTTCTATTGATATGGGTATTTCCAAGAGCACCGAAGATCTCTCCCCTCAGAGAAGTGGGCCAGTTGGGTCTGTTGTGAAATCTCATAGCATAACTAATATGGAGACTGGAGAGCTAAAAATCTATGACATTCTTAGTGATAATGGACTTCAGCAGCCAAGTGCAACAGCTAAAGTCACATCTACTATTGATGGAAAAAATATAGTCAGGAGTAAGTCTGCTACACTTTTGTATGATCAACCATTGCAAGTATTTACTGGTTCTTCTTCATCTTCTGATTTAATATCAGGTACAAAGGCAATTTTTAAGTTTGATTCAAATCATAATCCTGAAGAGCCAAATGTAAGAGGCCCTATAGCAAGTGGCCCACAATCTGCGCCTCAGATATATGGTCCTCCACAGTATAACATCCAGTACAGCAGCAGCGCTGCAGTCAAGGACACTTTGTGGCACTCCAAACAAAATCCCCAAATGGATCACGTCACTTTGCCTTCTCAGCGCCTTCCTCGATCAGAGAGCACAGAAAACCACAGTTATGCTAATAAACATTCTGCCAATATGAATTTCTCTAACCATAACAATGTTCGAGCTAATACTGGATACCATTTACATCCAAGACTTGGCCCAGGAAGACATGGGGAAATGTGGGCCATCTCACCAAATGACCGACTCATTCCTGGAGCAACTCGAAATACAATTCAGCGACAAAGTAGTGTGTCCTCTACAGCCTCTGTAAATGTTAGTGAGCCGGGTCCCACAAGGCGGGCCCAAATCCCTGAAGGAGATTATTTATCATACAGGGAGTTACATTCAGTGGGAAGAACTGCTCCAATGATGTCAGGATCACAGAGACCTCTTTCTGCACGAACGTATAGCATTGATGGTCCAAATACATCTAGACCTCAAAGTGCTCGACCCTCAGTTAGTGAAATACCAGAGAGAACTATGTCAGTTAGTGATTTCAACTATTCACGGACTAGTCCTTCAAAAAGACCAAATGCAAGGGTTGGTTCTGAGCATTCTTTATTAGATCCTCCAGGAAAAAATAAAGTTCCTCATGATTGGCGAGAACAAGTACTACGACATATAGAAGCCAAAAAGTTAGAAAAGGTAATTAAACATGAATTTTTTTATTCTCACGAATTAACTGATTTTCCTTTACAAATCTGGCATTCTTGGGGGTTTTTTTTAAAACAAGGTGAAACAAGCTACTCTGGATTATTGAATATATAGGATGTCCTTAAAAAATATATGCATACACTTTGAATAATTATAATGGCAGTGTTTATTAAAATACATTTCATTTTCAAAATTGAGCTATCAGCTGTTGAAAATGTATACATTTTGGGGGGACACCCTATATATTTATAGTCTAGGAGTTTTTCCTTGGTGCTGACAATAGAATTCCTAGTTCCAACTTGTCAGACCCGGAGCCGTTGAGGTGGTAGTATAAGCTTCTCTCCCTTCTCTTACTCCTCAGTGTTTTTTTGATAGGCTTACATTCATTTTATTTATTTTTGTATGTGGTTTTTAGATTGTGCCACACATACTATGAGTAATACATGTATATACATATGTACCTCTGTTTAGCATTTTCTGACCTCTTGTCATCTATTAGTAATTGATTAAGTAAATATGTATGCAAAAAATAAGCAGTTTATTGTACAGTTAACAGAAAAACAGATGTACTGTAAATGTAAATATTTCATCTAAGATTTTTTCCCCCAGTTATATGACTAACACTGTCACTGACACAGATGGCTTCTGGCATGGCATTACTCTTTTCGAATTGCATTTGTGACCTATTTAAACTCCCTTGTCTGGCTCTACTATAGTGTGTACATGTTTGTTTTTTGAAAGAAGTTAACATTTTTAAATATCCTGTAAAACTCATATATTAGTGTCACAGTTCTGTGCTCAAATGTATAGGCATATTCTTTCTTTAGGATTTAGCTTGGTACCTCTTAGTGGATTTTACCCAAGAATTATCTTATCTCTGTTTATTAAATATAAGATACTGGTTTTTGAAAAATATACAACCTCAATTAGTCGTTATTTTAAAAAATTCCTTAAGTTGAATTTTTCAGAAATAAATACCTAAAATATAATTAGTACCTTATATCAACCCACATTGCATCTCTGCCTGTAATTGTTAGCTCTATGCAATGCTGTCCTCTCAACTTTGAATAACTAAGCCATCTGTAAGGTTAGGTAACTTCATTCTCATCTACTTATTGTGTTTTAGCTATAACTTTGTACATACAGTTAAGGTTCTTTGAACTTGTATGTTTTTGCTGACAAATTTGGAAATCTCTTAAGCAGAGGAGTAATATAGCTGTTTTATAAATAAACTTATGGTGTGGTACTGGGTTTGAGGAGGAGAGGCTACAGAGTTAAGTTGACTGGGTAATGAAGCCATCTAGTAGTAGTCCCGAAAATTCATGAGAATATATCAGTGGAATTGAGGGAAAGAAATGAATTTAAGAGGCAGTTCTGAAATAGACTTGATAAGAATTTACTTTTGGCCGAAACCGGTTTGGCTCAGTTGATAGAGCGTCAGCCTGCGGACTGAAAGGTCCCAGGTTCGATTCCGGTCAAGGGCATGTACCTGGGTTGCGGGCACATCCCCAGTAGGAGATGTGCAGGAGGCAGCTGATTGATGTTTCTCTCTCATCGATGTTTCTAACTCTCTATCTCTCTCCCTTCCTCTCTGTAAAAAATCAATAAAATATATTTTAAAAAAAAAAAAAAAAAAAGAATTTACTTTTGATTGTAAAATTCCTATAATCAGTCATTGAATCAAGAAATTAAACTTGAGATTGGTGCCTGGAATAACTAACTGGTTTTGAGGAATGCCAGTAACTACTACTGAACATAGAGGAGGAATAGCAGATTTGGAGGATGAAATGAGTTTGTTTATTATACTATACTATACTATACTATACTATACTATCTTATATAATTAAAGGCTAATATGCAAATCCACCAAATGGTGGAACGACCAGTCGCTATGATGCCCACTGACCACCAGGGGGCAGACGCTCAATGCAGGAGCTGCCCCCTGGTGGTCAGTGCACTCCCACAATGGGAGCGCCGCTCAGCCAGAAGCTGGGCTCATAGCTGGTGAGTGCAGCGTTGGTGGCCGGAGCCTCTTCCCCCTCCATGGCAGTGCTAAGGATGTCCAATTGCAGGGAGCAGGCCTAAGCAAGCTGTCAGACATCCCTTGAGAGAAGCCGGACTCACGGCTGGCAAGTGCAGTGGCAGTGGTGTGAGCCTCTCCCACCTCTGAACATCCCCCAGGGGGTCCCAGACTGCAAGAGGGCACAGGCTGGGCTGAGGGACCTCCCCCACCCTCAGTGCACAAATGTTGTGCACCAGGCCTCTAGTGTATTAATATTAGTTGACATCTCCAATGGCTATTTTCCCATTACTTTCCTATCTGACAGAGAGTGCCTGGACTTTAGTAAATGGAAGCAAGTAGCAGCCACTACATTGTTCATTGTGCCTCTCTGCTTTTTATATTTAGAAATTTGCCATATGGTTGCTTGGAGAGTATATGAAAGTAGTGTCTCAATTTTGCCCACTGGTAATTTAGAGATGAGAATTGAGGTGAAACTAGGAAATGCATAGGGCAATGTGATGTAGACTCCAAACTTGAAAGTATTGATTGACAATGGTGGAGGTTGATGAAAGATCTCTGTTTGCTCCTCTGTAATCCCCCTTTCCTCCCCAAAACATAATTCTGATGGCATGGTGGACATTTGAAAAATTTCTTCAGGGAATTTCACAATGCCTTTCCTACCTCTAGGGGTAAGTCCTCCAATCAAAAGTTGCTACTTTGCCCAGCTGGGAGTTTATTAATAATACAGAAATAGATAAGTTATTGACCCTTACTTGGTTTTGAAACGTGGTAGTCACACCTCTCCCACCCCAACAAACTATCTAGAATCCACACATATAAAATAGGTTTCACCTCAAAAATCTCAAGACTTATTTATAAATAAAATTTAACAGCACTGAAAATGAATAAAATTTATTTCAAAGTTGAATTATTAAGTCAGCATTTGCTAATAGTACTTATTAAATTAAAACAACTTAGATACATAAGCACTCAGCCAGATATGATTAAAGATTAACACATGATAATTTTCTTTTTTTTCTTTTTTGAAATTTCCAGTGTATTTTCTTGACATTTCCGGGCACATAATCTTTTTTTTTTCTTTCTTTTTTTTTTTCTTTTTCTCCCCTACCCCCCAGTGTCTTATGTCCATTGGTTATGCTTATATGCATGCATATAAGTCCTTCAGTTGATCTCTTACCCCCCCCCCTTCTGCCCCCCTACCCTCCCCGGCCTTCCCGCTGCAGTTTGACAGTCTGTTTGAGGCAGCTCTGCCTCTGTATCTATTTTCAACATGATAATTTTCATATTCAGTTGCTCTTATGCAACTGTTTGCATGTAATGAACAACAGTGCTCAGGACATTTGCCCAGCACTGTTCTGTTCAGTGTTTCCATGTGTTGTGATGGAGTGCAGTTTTATATGAGTGTCAGAGCACAAGCCTGAATTAAAAACCAGACCTGTCCTGAGCATACGCTTTCTTATTCCGTGAAATATTTACAGAACGTCATATGTGTTCAAAGATGGCATAATTTTGTTTCAAATGTACATATCCTTAAACAAGGTCAGTCAGTCCACTCAACAACATGTTAAAACAAACCATGTGTATGTAACTGTGTGTATAATTTCTTTATTTTTACATTCTAACCAGCTGTTTATGGAACCTCTGAATTGCCTCTGCTAAATCCTTATTTATCGTGAAATGGTTTGGAAAAGTACAGGCCTAGCCTAATAAGTTTAGCTTTTTCTTTAGTTATTACTTTAAAATCCACAAAATAACTAAAAATGTACCTTGTAATTTTATAGATCCATTTAATTCTGGAATGTCATGTTAATGTTTCTTAATAGTAGACATCAGTTTCATAATCTGGAGAAGGTGTATATTCCCTAAGAGTAATATAGAAATGCTTGTAATGTCATTTCATATTTCTTCATTACAAGCCATGCTCAAAATGTGGTTTCTCTCAGTTTTACCATCAGACTCTGAATATTCAGGAACATGACTAAAAGCATGTACATGAAAGAATAGCAGTTAACAACTCTGAAAGTAAAGAAGCAGGAATAATGAGAATCAGGCAGTGCATTTATTGAGGTACATTTTTCAGGCAGCCCTAGGATAAATGATTAGACATTTATATAAACTCAATATTTGGAAGGATTCTATCAATTGTTCTTTGTATTTAAGCAGCAAAGGGCACTACTAACTCCTAAAATATAATGTTTTTAATATCTATTTGGATGGGAGAAAGTTTTTGTGCACTTTCTAGTTTTTGTTTTTATTTTGGTAATTATAGTGCAGTGGGAGCCTTTTAAATGTTATATCCTAAAATTCTGTGTTTATATTAAACTTTTACAATGGCCAAGAACCTAGTATGTTTTGCCAAATATAATTCGTGCTATATTATGTATTTAAACTCTGCTTTTATTTAATAATAAGATAACTTCTATAAAATGAAGCAGACTTTATTTTTACTTAACTGGTTGTTGGTAAAATTTACCTTTAGAGAGTAATTAGTTTGTGTCCCATGTATAGCTGTACAGATACATCTAGGTATGATATCAATTCCTATTTTTTGATGTCTAAACTTGAATGGTGGGATTACATGTGATTTGTGCGTATATTTGTATGTTGTCATGTATCTATATGGTAAATAGTGCCAGTTTCTTTCAGTGGCACTGAAATTCCATGTTGCATGATATTTCTGTGTGGTATTGGGCTTACTTGTAAAAGCATCTATACATAACATGTCTTGTAAATTTTGCATGCTACACTAATCTGTTAAATCTATCCCCTCTTCATTCAGAGTGTGCTGTCACGGTCCTTTAATTCCAATTTCACTGCTGTAAGCAGCTTTCACTGTGGCAGCTCTAGGGACCTGCATGGCAGCCAAGGCAGTCTTGCCTTTTGTGTTGCAGACGGAAGAGGTTCTGGTGGGCACATTTTCCGAGTGAGTACCTGCAGTAGACCAGTACTTTAGTGCACAGAGAGAAATAAACCCCACATTTTAATGTTTTAACGTTTCTGGAAAATAAAATTTGCTGTGGGGTTAGGTATCTTGTTACCTCCCAGTTCCACCATGGCTTAGTGCTAAAACTTGCTGCAAAGCTGATTTAGTCTTTATCTCTTAGGTTTCTGTGGTCATAACTAAGGATGTAGTCAACTCTTTTTTTATGTAAAAATGGGTGAGCAATAGAAATAACTGAGAGGGGTTAAAATTATTATTTGTAGTGTTTTCTCTCCTGAAACTAGCTTGCTCTCCCTAAACTCAAGATTTTAAGACTGTGCCATATGTAATCCACAGAAGAGTTGTGCGGAGCAGTAGTTTTCTTGTTAGTGATTGAGTATTGGCCAAAAAAAGCACTAAGAACTAAGTGGAACTAAGTTTGATCATAAGTAGCTAAATATAAAAAATGAGGCTGAAAAATTGCAATAAGTACAATGAAAAGACAAAACCCAAATTCTTTATTACCCACATTTCAGCCATAGTCATTTGTGGTGAAAATGAAAGGTTTATTCTTTTAACCAGTGAAAGTTAAGGATAGGGTGTAGGAATAGCAGAGAAGGAGAAAGAACAGAACAACTCTGGCCTGGCTCTGTTTTAAGATTTTCTCTGCCTAACAACTTGAGGTAGTAGCATGGCCTCCAAGTAAATATTTCCTCTGCCCCTCTCCTTCCATCCTGAAAAGACCTTTCTCCCTTATGACCTTATTTTATCCCCTCCCAAGTTTTATTTCCATATTGACTCTGCTTACTTTGGGGTGCTTTGCTTTTTCCTGAGCATCTACTCTCCCCATCCTCACCCCGTCTTAATATATTCCTGATTTGTTCTAGGATAGGAGCTTGGCTCTGACTGTGTCTCACCCATCTTGCTTTGCCTTCTGTCACCTGGCACCACTTGGTTTCTATGTTATATTACAGTGGCAACAATCGTTTTGTAAGTTATCAGATTGAAACAGGGAGAGAGGGTTCTGGCACTATTCTAGCTGAAGTCAAAGTAAAGACAGGGGCCTTTATTAACTCAGGGGTAATCTTACAGTCATCTGGAACAATTGTTCTTTACAAATTCTTACACAGTAATATTTTTTGCTTGTTCTTAAATTCAGAGCCTTTGAGTCTGTTGTTGCATTTTACTTTTTCAATTATAATATACTTGTTCTTTTAAAGATTAAATAAACATAGTTGTACATTCAGGCTTGACTTTAAACTTAAGCTATGAGCTAAGTTGATTTTTATACATTCTGAAAGCACAGTTGAAAATGGAGAAGGAAAATAAAGTTTTCATTTAATTAAGTACACAAAATTAGACCAAAGTACTAAAAATGCTAAGCCATGGTTTGAACTAGCAATTAACTGTACATGATAGATCTGTTGCAGATACAGTTTCTAAGATTACATTATAAACCCTTAGGTTTATATGTATCCTGTGGCATATCATAATGAAGTAGATTCAAATTATTTTTCAACATGATGATGTAATTTGCATATTTATATTGCTACCCATGTACTGTTTTGAAAGTAACAATTTCTCTAGTTTTCTAAAGTATAGCTAAGTGTATTTAGAATGAAATTAAAATGAAAATTTTAGGTATCTTGCATCCCAGTATATTTATAAGAAATGTTCAAGATAATGAAATTGCATCTACTTTTAATCGAAAACTATCAGTGAGATAAGCTATAATATAAGGGTATCACTTGACATATAAAAATAGGAATTCTGGTTAGTTAATTTTAAAAGCATTTCCCCAAACCAGTGCTTTTGAAAATACGGAGCTGACTAATATTAGTATGATGGAATTAGGGTAAAACAAGTTTTATTTAACGGTATGTTTATTGGTACTGCTCATCATTTAAAAGAAAATCCTCAGTGATACTATGCTGTTGAAAGAACATCAGCTAATTTTTTTACCAAAAAACTTTTTGTGGTGCTCAACAGGAATATATTTTAGTTGCTCTTAAAATTTGGGACTCTCTTTTTTTTTTTAAATATATTTTATTGATTTTTTACAGAGAGGAAGGGAGAGAGATAGAGAGTTAGAAACATCGATGGGAGAGAAACATCGATCAGCTGCCTCCTGCACATCTCCCACTGGGGATGTGCCCGCAACCCAGGTACATGCCCTTGACCGGAATCGAACCTGGGACCCCTCAGTCCGCAGGCCGATGCTCTATCCACTGAGCCAAACCGGTTTCGGCAGGGGACTCTTAATTGGATTAAGAGTGTGGCTCAAAGTGTTACAGCTAGCTATTATTGTAAATAAAACTAAAAGCATTATAAAGAAATAACATTGTGTATCTGTATATATGTTTTATATATTACAAGAACAAACAGCCCTAGCCTGTTTGGCTCAGTGGATAGAGCGTTGGCCTGCGGACTGAAGGATCCCAGGTTGAATTCCAGTCAAGGACATGTACCTGGATTGTAGGCTCAATCCCCAGCCCTGGTCAGAAAAAAAAACAACAAAGAAAAACATTTTGCCATTAACTTTGGGAGATGGCTAAAAATGCTAGTTTCCCCCCCCACCCCCAGTTTTATTGAGATGTAATTGGCATAACATTGTATTAGTCCAAGGTGTATATCTTGATAATTTGATATAGGTATGTATATATTACAAAATGATTACAATGATCAGTTTAGTTAACATCAGTCATAAAGGTACTCAGATTGATGGCAGTTTTGATGTTAATGTTTCATTTGGTTCTTCATCTTTCTATAGCGCTATTTTTTTCCTAATCTCTCAAGTGTCATCATCATTTGGTTGTACATCTTAAAGATCATTACTTCTTTATTTTTTATTTTCCCCTAATTTGAAGCATCCCCAGACATCCTGTCCAGGAGATCCTTGTCAAGATGATATATTCATTTCAGGACAGCACAACTACTCATCAGCTACACTTAGTCACAAAGATGTTCCTCCAGACAGCTTGAAAGTAGGTGCTCAGGAAATAAAGTGGTATCTGTGAGCTTACTATGTTTGTTGTTTTTGAACTAGAAATAGCATAGATGCTTTAACACTGAAAATACTTTTTTGAGAACTTTCCTTCCTTGCTTAGTTATTAGTAAGGATTTATTTTTAAAATAATTGAGAAATCGAATATTGTATTCCGCTATTTTTCAATTTATTCCATGATTTTTTCCTACACTAGTAAATTATTTTGTTGTATTATTTTGTATGTCTATAGTATCACCTACTTATTTTATCATTTGAATCAAAGGGATTTTGGCATTTGTGATAAAACTATTTGAAGAGTTAAACTTGAACCTACCTTAAATTTTTCATTTGAAATTATTTTACTATTACCAGGAGCATATTAAAATACTTTAAATGTAACTAAAAGTAATTAGACTTTTATATGTGGTAGAATAGATGATGGTTTATTATTAATTTTGTAGCTAAAGTGTCACTCATTTTGAAAGTTTATTTTTTTGTCACCAGTGCCAGATAGATAATTATTTTCTCTTCTTTTTTTTTTAATATATATATTTTTTATTGATTTCAGAGAGGAAGGAAGAGGGAGAGAGAGATAGAAACATCCATGATGAGAGAGAATCATGGATCAGCTGCTTCCTGCAAGTCCCCCACTAGGGGTCGAGCCCACAACCCAGGCATGTGCCCTTGACCAGAATCGAACCTGGGACCTTTCAGCTTGCAGGCCAACGCTCTATCCACTGAGCCAAACGGGCTAGGGCGATAATTATTTTCTTTAGTACTCTCTTCTGTCCTTTCTCTTAACTAATTCCATATCCTAGTATAACCAGATATAATTATGTAGCATAGTAATATATGATATAAATTTTTATATTGTTCTTGAGAGTAGAAACCCAGCCACATAACATTTAACTTCATACATATCTATCTCTTTTTGGTTTTTCTTTTAGTTGAGCTCTGTTATCCAGTTTTGTTTTTTCATTTAAAATCCATTGTATGGTTTAGGTTGCTGAGATTGTTTTATGCTTTTTATTGCTCTGAGCCACCTGTGTATTATACATAGCTTAATATATTACCCGAGTACGTTTAACATTGATGTAGAAAGTCAGGCACAAGTATCTGGGTGTCAAGGAGCCTTGAGCATGGGTCACAAGTAATTATTGTCTGGAGAATTCTCCACAGGAGAAAAGTACTGAATTTGCACATAGGAAAAAAAGGATATAAACATGGAGAAAAGCAAGTGCTGTTTACCGAGTTGTGTGTAAGTAATAAAGAAACAGCACAACTACTTAGGTACTCCTGGGCAAACTAACTGCTTCAGATCTACAGTGATCGAGGGGTAAATACCCAGTAAAAAGACTTTTCAGGAAATACTGACATCTTTGTGCTAATACCATCTGTCATTAAACACTCACATATGTTTCCAGTCCTCAGAATTAACTAGCTTCTCAAATATAAAACAGTGAAAAACAGGACTCTTTTAAAAAGTGAAAATCATCTTTACCAAAGCAAGATTTACAAAGAAAAGCATTTTCAGTTTTTCTACTTTTGGATAATTTTTAGGGAAATTGGGTTCAAATATTTCCCTCACAATTTTTCTATGATTTCCATGTGGATGAGGTCATCTTTTATTAATAATCAACAATGATGTTTTAAGTAACTGAATAGCTTAAAGATTTATTTCCTCTTCCAATCAGAATCTCTTCACATGCAAATATTTACAATATAAATATAACCTTATTTGCCAGACAGAATAAGCTATTAGCCAAATGCTACAAAGTGATTTTAAATTCAGATTTAATCTCTAAAAATGAAAGGCATTAAAACAAAGATAATTCTCTTAAAACACCAAAATAATCTCAAATATTTTGTTAGCATGTGAAAAGTAAAATAGAATGTCAAAGTTTCGTTTTTGTAGTTACTATTCTATGGAATTAATATTTAGAGAGTTTTGAAATTGCTAACTGATACACAGCACTGCATAGCTGAATTGGCTTGTTAATTCTAGAAAGAAAGGAATAAATATAGAAAAGATATAGGATTAGAAAAATATTCTACCAAAAAATTACTTTTGTTTTAAAGAAAAACCATTGGCAAATACTTGTTTTATGTGCATGTGAGAAATTAAAGATAGTATAGGAAAAGATACCCTTTTAATGGGCTTACTTAAATTTAAGATTTTTGGCATACTGTTTACCATTTTAACATTTGGTTATGTGAAAATAATAGGTGCATTTATATCAGACAGAAAAGCAAATATTTTAAAATGTAGATATGATTTACTTTCATTTAAAATCTTTGAAAACTCATTCTATCATCAAGCACTCAGGCAAGTTTAGAATTAAAACATAAACGGGTTTTTTTTAGTGTAAAATTAGAAAAAATAGTATAAGTGGCATGACACTGTGATTTAGAATGTTAACCTCTATTGCTTTTGAAATGCTCCAAAAGAAAATCCAACTATTTGTATTAAGACATCATTATTGGTCATTTTAAGACACTTCATGTTTTTCTTAGATGCCTTTGAGTAATGGACAGATGGGCCAGCCTCTCAGGCCTCAGGCAAATTATAGTCAAATACATCACCCCCTTCCTCAGGCATCTGTGGCAAGGCATCCCTCTAGAGAACAACTAATTGATTACTTGATGCTGAAAGTGGCCCACCAGCCTCCATATACACAGCCCCATTGTTCTCCTAGACAAGGCCATGAGCTGGCAAGGCAAGAGGTAAGAATGATCAAGAATATTTGAAATATGAGACTAAGCTTTTAATGTATTTTATAGGTTATTTAATTATTAGCAATAAATCCATATAGAATTTTAACATAGTTTTTTTTAACCATTTTGTGTTTAAGGTCTTGTTTCCTGTTAAGTTTATAAAGTGTTAAACTTCGTGGGTTTTTTTGACTTTATGACCCCAACCCCCATTCTCATTAATTGACATAAGATGTAGTGTTTTAGGCATGATTTTCTTTTTTTCCTAAGGTGGTTATTTTTCCCAAACTGGTTGATGAAAGCAGACCTTCTTCAACAATATAACTAGGCCATTAAACTTTTTTTAATATATATATTTTTTATTGTTAACAGTGTTATAGATGTCTCCCATTTTCCTCCTTAGACCATTAAGCTTGAATTGGCATGTTGTGGTTTGCTGTGGTTATTTGACACTCGGCTTGTGAAACTTGACTTAAGTCTCCAAACTACTTTGAGAATTAAATCTTACAAAGTACTTTAAAAAAAAAAGTCGCTAGTCATATATTTTGATAGCTTATTGATAAAATGATATTATTAGAAATTTAAAGAGCAAATGCTTTATTCATTTTGGATCTATGAATTTCCCAATAGACAGAGATACTATGTAATGTAGATGTTTCATAAATAGAAACCAATAATGTACATGTTTTGTGTGTATGCTATGTCTTTAAGATCCGTGTCTAAAAAATACAATAGGGTTAACATTAATTGGTTGCCTATTCTCATAAAACAGCAATAGATTAAGTTATGAGCTTTGCTTTATAATCCTAGCTGTGCCGTTAACTCACTAACTCATTAACATAATATTCCATGTCATAGTTTCACTTCATCTGCCCAGGTATTTGTTTTAGATGAATCCCTACGTAGTTATGTTTGTTTGTTACAACTTAATATACCAATACTTAACTATGGATGTTACTGTGTTGCAACTTACCTTATTTTGATATCTCAGATTCGAGTGAGAGTTGAAAAGGATCCAGAACTTGGATTTAGCATATCAGGAGGTGTTGGTGGAAGAGGAAACCCATTCAGACCTGATGATGATGTGAGTTTTATTTATATATTCTTTTAAAAGCCCATAAAGTTTTATTCACTATTAATATCTATTATCCTATATAATAAAAGCCTAATATGCAAATTGACCAAATGGTGGAACAACCGGTCGCTATGATGTGCACTGACCACCAGGGGGCAGATGCTCAGTGCAGGAGCTGCCCACAGGCCCCAGGCCAGCCGAGGCAGGTGCCAGCGGGGGCCCCCCGATTGCCCCGCTGGTCACCCCACAGAGGGAGGCGACTGGCAGCAGCAGTGGGGCGATCAGGGGGCGGCACTGAAGGAGGCGACTGGCGGTGGCAGCAGGGGACCAGGCCAGTGAGCAGGC
The DNA here is from genome assembly GCF_964212035.1 of Myotis nattereri. Classification (NCBI taxonomy): domain Eukaryota; kingdom Metazoa; phylum Chordata; class Mammalia; order Chiroptera; family Vespertilionidae; genus Myotis; species Myotis nattereri. The sequence goes on from NC_138079.1 coordinate 34,565,900, forward strand.
AGTGCCAGGCTAGCCAAGGCAGGTGCCAACTGGGGCCCCTGACTGCCCCACCAGTTGCCCTTCAGATCAGACTTGATCACCAGCCAGGCATAGGGACCTTACCCATGCATGAATTTCGTGCACTGGGCCTCTAGTACATATGTAAAAATCTAACATGTATTTCTGTAAATCTAGACAGACACCTTTTTTATTTCTTTTTGGTATTGTTCAGCTTTTTGTTTTGAAATGTGATCGGTTTAATTGTTCGAGGCATATAAATTTAACCAAATATTTCACATGTTCCTCATACTGTGAAGTGATTTTTAACTTCGTAATTATTTTTCTGTACATCTATAGAATTAACTTCATCACTTAAACAGAAATAACTATACTGAATTGTCAGAGACAAAAATAAAAATAATAGAGTTGGGTTGCCCTGCCACCAGCCTGCTCTCCAGTGGGTGACAGGTTTGATCCCCACCCCCGCTCAGGGCATGTGTGGGAGGCAACCAATCGATATGTCTCTCTCACATAGATGTTTCTCTCTCTCTCCCTCCCCCTTTCCAATCTTTCTAAAAAAAAAAAATCAATGGAAAAAATATACTCACTCCTTGGCTAAGGATATAAAAATAATAATAGGGTTGATTGTCACGATGTTTTCAGAGAAGACAAGGAGAAATCCTTACAATTCAAATTTTTGCATACTGAGAAAAATTGCTTCTTGGTACTCTGTTATTTATGCATACTGCTTCCCATTAAGTAATTTTTTGTTGTTGTTATTAAAGGGTATATTTGTAACAAGGGTACAGCCTGAAGGACCAGCATCAAAATTATTGCAACCAGGTGATAAAATTATTCAGGTAACTAAGATACGTCTTTTTATTATTTCCTTTATTTTTTACTTTGTAATTAATCTGCCTCATCAAGAAATTATTAAATGCCTTATTTGAAAATAAGCATTTTATGAAGTTTATCTTTAAATATTTGTAGATAAAAAGAGTGATATATTCTATAGGCTACTCTAATGCTTTCATAGTTTAAATAATATTCACCTTGTACTGTGGAAAATCATACTGATACTTTTAATACATGTTTGATATATTTTAGTATTTTATTTTAGTTCAAAAATGGTAACTTCTCTAAAATAAGGTGATGAAAGAATCTTTGTTGTGTTAGGAGAATTAAAGTAGTTAATTCATGGAAGCACTTAGAACTGTGTGTCTGGCACACAGTAAGACCTCAGTAAACATTTAGCCTAAATTATAGGAAGTGTAGTGTTCTTGATCTGTTACCCCTGCAACTTGGTGACTTTAATCGCATGGTAGTGCATACACACAACACTGACGGCACTGTGTCTTTGACAAATATTCCTGGCATTGGCTATTATGTAGGAGTCATCTGAAAATATAGGTTCCTGGATCCCACCTTCAGAGATTCTATTTTAGTGCTCAGGAGTCTCAATGTTGTTTTCAATTGCCAAAATCATTCTTATTTTCTGCAAATAAATTACTATGAAATGTTTGGTTTTTTAAAAAGTATTTTTCTTCTTTCTTCTAGGCTAATGGCTACAGTTTCATTAATATTGAACATGGACAAGCAGTGTCCTTGCTAAAAACTTTCCAGAACACAGTAGAACTCATCATTGTACGAGAGGTTTCCTCATAAGAACTGTGGACAAAAAGGGGGGGAAGACAGCAAGATTTATTGGAAGATATTTGCAGGGGAAATTAATATTTTGACTATTTTTATATATAAAGAAGAACTCAAAAAAAGTATGTTCAAATTTGTACATTAATGAAATAATGAAACTTGTGGCTAGAGGGGAAGAACCACTGTACAGTATATAGGGAAGACTGTTGAATTCAAACCATATAAAACTTCCTGTTAGGTTTTTTTAAAGACATAGTAATCAAGGCTACAAAAACAAACGTATGTTGTTTTTGTATAGATTGTAGGTTTATTTTTGGATTTCATATACAGACTGAACTCTGCAAGGCTCTTGTTAGCCTTGATTGTAGCCCAGAGACAGATGGCAGAGCTAGCTGTCTCATAGCTTTTATGCCCTTATTTTTATTCAACTGATTATTAATGTTTTTCTGCTGAAACTTTTTTTTTTTTTTAATGTGGGCAAGAGATTTGAAGTGTTGGCTTTTGCTATGTGCATATTGAATCAAAGAGTGAGCAGGTGAAGGTGGTGCTGGTGGGTTCACTTTCCAAGGCCTGATTAAGTTAATTCCTGTAAAAATCTGAAAGCAAAGAATGAAAAAACAGCTTTCTGTCCATGTGTTTTTATTAATAGAATAATGCAATAAAAAATGTAATGTCTTTTTAAAGAAATAAAGAAGACGATGATTGCATTTTATGAGCTCTACAGGATCTATACTTGTCATAGACATTGACTACATAAATTTCCTACTGGTGATTCAATTTTCCATTTTTTAGTCACAGGAAATTTTAAACTCTACTGTAGATGTACGTCCATGCTTTTTCTGTGATATGGAAATCCCTTGTTTTCTTTTTTTTTTTTTTGCAAATGATATTTGCGATTTGTTTTATAATTAATACTCCATTTTAATCTTAATTTATAATTTTTATTTTAAGCAGCAAAGGAAACTAAAATGGCCAGTTTTAAGATTGTGTTGCTATGACACAAAATGTAAGAAGATTTAGGAAAGCCTCTTGCTTTTGTTTGGCCCCACATACATTGCCTTGGTAAAGTAAAAGGAAACAGTACGCATGGAGCTAGGAAACCAAAGCAAGTTTGTGAAACTGGCACAGTGATAGAGCGTTGCTGTGGAGGGTTGTAGAGCAAAGGGATGGGTCCTTGGGGCCTACCAGTGTGTAAAGGTGTTCAGATAAAGGGCTGTTCCTACAGGTAACCTTAAATGTGAACTCGACACTTCAGAGTCTTTAAAGGGTTTCTAAGTGTGTCAGTGTAATAGTGTTTTACCACCAACTGCCTTTGTTGTCATTAGTGTAAGAAATTGTGGGTAGAGGTTTATTAATTTGTTTATCCAAACAAAATTTTGTTTTATTTTTCTGTATGTAATCAAATAAAAATTGAATAGCATTCAATGGTAAGAATGAATGCATGGATATTTGGACCATAAAAAAGTGCCATAGAAGACCAATAACTGTTTTTATTCAAGGCTGATCTAGAGCCTTTCATTAGAGCAATATTCAGTTATTGCAATTCATTTTTAATTACTAAGAAATATAATTTTGGAATTTTTAATATGTTATTCTTTGTTCTTCAACCTTGTTTTAATTAAGACTTTCATAGGACTAGCAAAAACAGCAATCGACATTATTTTGCAAAAGTGAGTTAGACTCATTGCTCTTGCTAGTCAGAGTAACTTTTCAAAAGATGTGAACTCAAATATTGCACTTCTTTCAAGATGTTATCAATTGGTTATTGTACTGTATAGTTTTAATAATGTTGATTGGAACCCTTTAACAACTCTTTGTAAATTTTAACTCATTTTTGTTGATTTTCAGTACTATTTACATAGGAATTGATTTTTATGGATATAGTAGAAGAAATGTGCTGTATTTTGATAAAATTCATTTATTGTATGTGTGTTGTAATCTCTAAAAAAAGAATGACAAACAGATTCTTTAAGATAAGCCTTGGTGTTCCCTTTATTCATAGTTGATTTTAAACTATTTTAGCATTGTAATTTTACAATGTAATTTCAATATATGTAATTTTACATTGTATTTCACATCAGTTTTATTGATTTAAATCAATTTTTCAGTCATTTTCTGCTTTTAATAGGAATACATAAAAGAGATATAATTATTACATTTTCAACTACTTTACCTCGAATTAGATATACAAACTATAATTTTAGAAAAGGAAGTAAGCCACAAAGAACAATTGATTTATCAATGATCTAAACTTAATTGTCTGCTTTTATATTGAAATGTTACAAATGCAACAGGTATTATATGCACTAGTATTTTTTCTACTCTAGTTAATTTAAAATATTTTTTAAATGTTCTTGTAACACAAAGTTGAATAAGGAAATTTTGTTACCAAGAGGAGTAACATGATACATGATATAATGTTAAAAACTAATAGCAAAAAGTTTTGCACTTAAAATAATAACTAAAGTTTTCTTCTAAAATATTGGAAAATTGAAATGAAATAACAAGGACTCTTCATTCGAATTTTTGTTTTGGTAATGATAAAGTTTCAAAATTTAAAAGATTAATAATTCAAGCCGAAACCGGTTTGGCTCAGTGGATAGAGCGTCGGCCTGCGGACTGAAGGGTCCCGGGTTCGATTCCGGTCAAGGGCATGTACCTGGGTTGCGGGCACATCCCCAGTGGGAGATATGCAGGAGGCAGCTGATCGATGTTTCTCTCTCATCGATGTTCCTAACTATCTCTCTCCCTTCCTCTCTGTAGAAAATCAATAAAATATACTTAAAAAAAAAAGAGAATAATAATTCAAATCTTTTGAGGACATAGAAAGGACATTTTTAGTTGTTTTAAAGGTGAGTGATTTACAGTCAAGGCCTACACCCATAACAGACTTTATTTTAATAAGTATCATGTAACAAACCATCAAAACTTTATTTTTAGTAACAGTGTTTAAAATTGACTACCCTAAAATTTTAAACCATTAAAAATTATGTGTCAAGGGTAATTTACTCAGTACAGAATTGTACCCATAAAACTAAAGTTGTTTTTCTCATTCATTAAAGAATCATTAGTTTATCAGAATCCATGAAATTCTAAAATTCCCTATGTATTTATTTTAAAAATTTTTTCTGACCTCTTTAGAATTAAATGTTTATATACTTTTAAAAAATTTAAACACAAATATTGCTATAAATTGAACTAAACTTTTAAGCATTAATTTGCTGTTTAAAAAAAATACCATTAGCAGCTATGTAATATTTTTGTCAATCAACATTTATAAAACATTCCAAATTTTTGTATATATCTAGATTGTTTTAAGTAACCACAGTGACTAGGTAATAAACTAATGCTATTTAAAGTTGTGTGATTTTATGAAATTCAGGGTGAGAAGAATTGTCACAAAGAGAAAGATATACAATTATTTTCTTTGACCACTGAGAAAATCTATTTCTGGGTATGGAGAAAGTGTTGTATTTTACTTTAAAGGAAGCCAGTGGAGTATGAAATATTTTTCAGTTAGTTTGAAATTGGTGATCAATCCAATCTACTTGGAAGGATATTTTTTTCCATTCTTTTGAAATTCTTATTAGCTTATCATTTTGGTTTAAGGTATATAGATTTCTTAAAAAAGAGATACTGAAATCAAAATTAAAATAATTTCATGTTTCATCAAAAGCATAAATACACGTAGTTGATGATGTACAAAGGGAAAAAGATCACTTTTCTTTTAAAAGGCAATATAGATTATATAGGCAGCCAGTTCAAACGGTTAGGCTCAGGAAAGGTTGGCACGTTTCTTTACCTCTGTAAAACTTGAAGCCCTGTGGATAGTAAGCATCGTTACTCAGTTTTGGAAAACTCTTAAGAGAATGCTATCTTCTTTCTAGTATGCATTCTCTTTGTGAAGTTACAAAATAAGTTTATGGTCTCCAAAAATACACAGTCCCAACAACATCCAAGCATCTGAGAAACTTTCTAAACAGAGCTTAGGGAAAACACCTCAGTAGAATCTCCTTGGGGTTTGTTTTTGTTTTTGTTTTGTTTTGTTTTAATCTTTATTGTTGAAAGTATTACGTATCTCCCACCCCATTGACTTCTAGCCCACCCTCACCCCCACCCCAGGCCTTCAACACCCTATTGTCTGTGTATGCATACAAGTGTTCATTGGTTGATCTCTTCCCACCCACCTCCCCTGCCTTTTCCTGAGTGTTGGTGAGGATGTGGAGAAAAGGGAATCCTTGGGTTTTATGTTCAAGAACAATAAAGCTATTCCTGAACATTTCCATAGAATTGTTAGGAAAGGGCTGGCAAAAATGATCCTGCTACTATAATTACCTTTTCAAATAAACAAAACACCTAAGGAAAGTTCTGATCTCCCATTGGATTTCACGTGGTCCATCTAAGCTGCTCATTTGGCCCTCAATTTAATTTCAGGATCAAGTATGAGAAGCTCATGAATGGCCACTAAGGGAAGAAATCCGAGCTATAAAATTAGGCTCCCCAGCCCCATTCCCCTGAATTCAATAAAGCCAATTTTATTTTGCATGAAAATTAAGTCTAGAAATATTTTTCATGACCTGACCTTCCTTTAAATCTAAACAAAACAATTGTGTTCCTCCAAAGCAAGGCTTTAGAACCTTATTAATTTTTTTGAGAGGGAAAGGGAGAGCGAAACGTCAATATGAGAGAAACATGGATCAGTTGCCTCCTGCACATACCCCGATTGGAGGTCGAACCTGCAACCTAGGCATGTACCCTCACCAGGGAATTAACCCACAACCTTTCGATGCACAGGAGGATAATGCTCCAACCTGCTGAGCCACCCGGCCAGGCCTAGAAGGATCTTTTTTTAAATGAGCTTTTTTCAATTAATTTCCTTGTTCAAAAACAAACTAGCCGAAACTGGTTTGGCTCAGTGGATAGAGCGTCGGCCTGCGGACTGAAGGGTCCCGGGTTCGATTCCGGTCAAGGGCATGTACCTGGGTTGCGCACATCCCCAGTGGGGGGTGTGCAGGAGGCGGCTGATCAATGTTTCTCTCTCATCGATGTTTCTAGCTCTCTCTCTCTCTCTCTCCCTTTCTCTCTGTAAGAAATCAATAAAATATATTTTAAAAAATTAAAAAAAAAAAAACTAAAGAAAAATAAGGTAGCCCTAGCTGTTTTGGCTCAGTGGATAGAGTATCGACCCACAGACTGAAGAATTCCAGGTTTGATTCTGGTCAAGGAAACGTACCTCAGTTGCAGACTTGACCCCTGGCCGTGTGTGGGAAGACAGCCAATCGATGCATCGCTCTCACATAAATGTCTCTGTCTCTCCACCTCCCTCCCTTTCTCTCAAAAAATCAATGGAAAAGTATCCTTAGGTGAGGATTAACAACAACAACAAAAAGAAACTAAACAGCCCTAACCGGTTTGGCTCAGTAGATAGAGCCTCGGCCTGCGGACTGAAGGGTCCCGGGTTCGATTTCGGTCAAGGGCATGTACCTTGGTTGCGGGCACATCCCCAGTAGGGTGTATGCAGGAGGCAGCTGATCGATGTTTCTAACTATCCCTCTCCCTTCCTCTCTGTAAAAAATCAATAAAATATATTTTTTTAAAAAGAAACTAAACAATGTTACATGTTTTTACAAAAAATTTTTTTGAAAGTCAGGTCCAAAGGCAGAACCTTATATTTATTACTATTGAATTTCACTTTGTAAGCTGGGGTTTACCATTTGTTCCTATTAGGATCTTTCTGAATTGTTCTGCCAGTAATGAAGTTGCTATTGCTTCTAATTCCTGCACTCTACAAATACGATGCACATTTCCGTATAGGCCATAGAAAAATGCATCAAGTTTTATTCATAATCCCTCTTGCATTCCAGTGTAGCATTCATAGGTTCTCCACTTTAACAAGAGCCTCACCCTAGATGTGCTCTCATTGTCTCTGTTCTGGAGATCTTGTTTAAAGGGCAGGCACCAGTGAGATTTCCTCACATTTCAGAGGACACCCCAGGTTGACATCACCCACATATCCACCTCTACAAAGAAGGTCACCTCCTGTCTCCAGCTGCTGCTCCTGCTGCTGCTTTTTTATTCACTCTGAGCAGGACACAGGCTACCCAACTGTCCCCTCCCCAGCTGTCTTGAATTGCAGATCTATTTAACTAATACTGCTTGGGAACTAAGGAAGTTCTCATTTCTAATTTGTGAAGCAGGGATAGTAATAGTACCTAGTAAATAATTAATGGATAGCAGTTACCAACAAGTTATCAAAAAAGAAAAATTCCCTTTTCATAATGTAAAAGTTTTTATAGCTAGTATCGGAGGAAAAGATGATAAAATGGAGGATCCACAGGATCAAAGAGATAGAGAGGAGGCAGACGCCAGGCCTTCTCTAAGCGAGAGCCTTGAAGCAAGAGAGCTGCTCTTCCGTTGACCTTGAAGAAGCTCCTTACTGTGAACTGCCAGTGGAGATGGGCAGTTTCTAGTAGCTGAGGGCCTTCGTTCTACAACTGCAAGGAACTGGGTTTTGCTAACAAGCTGAATGAGTTTGGAAGAGGACCCCAAGCTCCAGGTGAGCACACAGCCCAGCTGCATTGACGGCAGCCTGAGGGACCCTGAGCAGAGTTCCCAGCTAAGCATGGATGGACTCCTAACCATCAGAAACGGTGAGGTAATGCCCTAGCTGGTTTTGCTCAGTGGACAGAGCGATGGCCTGGGGACAAGGGTCCTGGGTTTGATTCCAGTCAAGGGCACGTGCCCGGGTTGCAGGCTTGATACCCAGTAGGGAGTGTGCAGGAGGCAGCTGATCAATGATTCTCATCATTTATGTTTCTCTCTCCCTCTCCCTTCTTCTCTGAAATCTATAAAAATACATTTATTAAAGAAAAAAGAAACTGTGAGGTAATATGGGTTGTTTGAAACTGCTAAGTTTCTAGTCACAGCAATAGAAAACTAAAAACAACTAGCCATAGTTCAGTTTCTACTTGCACTCCCCATGGCCCCTCTAACTCAGAGCTAGAGTGGATCCTGTCTGAGACCCTAAAACCCCAGCCTTGGTTTTGTATCTAGAACCCCATTTTGAAAGTCCCTTCCCCAGGCCCCACTCCACTCTCTTTGTTCAGACCCCCTTGGTTAATACTGGCCCTAATGGGACTTGTTAGATTTGGTGATAGGAAGAGCACTCCACTCCCTTCTGTCGGACCTGCAAGCACCCAGAATACCTGGGAAAGGTGTATAACAAGACGATTGGTGTCATGCAAAGGATTGTATTCTGAGGACAACAGTGAGTGATGCAAGTGATTTGACTTGAACTTTATAAAGATCACTCGTGAAAAATGGATGTGGTAGCAGTAGCTGGGGTAAAAAAAAAAAAACCCAAAAACTTAGAGTTAGTGACATGTTTAGAAGGTATTGTAAAATCCAGAATAGAGATAATACTGGCAGAAGCCACGATACTGGAATGCCAGATTAATAAGGTACAGTGGGGTGAGGAGGCAGTCAGGGTGGAGGAATTAAGAGTGACTCCCAAGTTGTGGCTGGATTTGAAGGATAGGTGGTGACGCCACTAGTCGACCTCAGGAATAGGAAATGCCTTACCCTTGCTTAATCTGGAGCATTGAAAAATCCCACCTGGCGCTCAGGAGAAACTGGTGAGAGAGAGAGAGACCGAGGGCCTTCAGTCTATTATTGTTACGATGATAACTGGATGCCAGAAGCTAGTCGTCTTCGTGCCTTTTCTGAACTCCAAACTTTCCTGTTCTTTGATATTTAAAATTTACACCACATAATTGATTCTCATATTGTTATGTGTATTATTTAGTCTTATTTCCGAAACTATTGGGAACTCCATGATGGAAGAATCTTTTATATCCACTCCAGTGTTCTGGGTATGCAGTAGGTACTGAACACAGTGGAAAGGACCACTTGTTACCCTGGAATTTTACATTTCATCCACATAAGGAGAGAAAACAGGCCAAGAGGTCAGACATATAAGGGAAGTTGTGCAGGGTCTGTTAGGCCATTGTAAAGATGATTTTGGCTTTTACGCTGTGGGAGAGAGTATAAAATGAAAGTGTGAGAAGCCCGTTGCTGACTTGCAGCATAACTAGCTTTGAAAACAAAGGCTTTCTCATGTACATATTAAAAGTACTCAACATTTGAGTTCAATAAATGTTGTGGATGATGAATAAATTCTGCATGTGCTGTTCAGATGGTGATATAGTATCATATAAATAGTACCATTTCACATTAGCAATATTCCCTGGCATGAACATGCATTCATTGAAAAACCAACAACCATCTGTCAAAAGTGAATCCTAAATTGGCTCTTTGGCCCCATAAGAGGCTATAATGAACCTACTCTTGACGTTTAGAAAAAATGGTTGTCTTCTGACTGGAAAATCCTGGTGGCACTTCTTTGATTGAGGTGTTATCAGCACCGTATGCTAGAGCATTAACCAATTCCTGCCGTCAGACTTGCCTGCTCTTTGCCAAAAATCCCATCTGTTCTCCATCCTCAGTTTCTTCCCAACCCAAAAGCATGTTTGTTATCTTTAGGAACAAAAACAAAAACATCACTACTATAATCACCATATTTGTAGTTTAAAAATGAATCAGACTTAACTGGTTAAGTTTTTCAAGTATTATTTATTGATACATTAGGCAACTGTATAGATGTCAGAGTACAGAAAATCAGCTTTTTTACCTCAATGTTTTTGAAAACCTTGCCACTATGTTAAGAAAGTGGTTTAGCCGAAACCGGTTTGGCTCAGTGGATAGAGCGTCGGCCTGCGGACTGAGAGGTCCCAGGTTCGATTCCAGTCAAGGGCATGTACCTGGGTTGCGGGCACATCCCCAGTAGGAGATGTGCAGGAGGCAGCTGATCGATGTTTCTCTCTCATCGATGTTTCTAACTATCTCCCTTTCTCTCTGTAAAAAATCAATTAAAAAAAAGATAAAATTAAAAAAGAAAGTGGTTTATAGCTGTATATAATCTTCCCTTTTTAATATATCTTTATTGATTTCAGAGAGGAAGAGAGAGGGGGAGAGGGAGAGACATCAATGATGAGAGAGAATCATTGATCAGCTGCCTCCTGCATGTCCCTTACTGGGGATCGAGCCCACAACCCAGGCATGTGCCCTTGGCAGAAATCGAACCTGGGACCCTTCAGTCCACAGGCAAATGCTCTATCCAGTGATGGCGAACCTTTTGAGCTCGGCGTGTCAGCATTTTGAAAAACCCTAACTTAACTCTGGTGCCGTGTCACATATAGAAATTTTTTGATATTTGCAACCATAGTAAAACAAAGACATATTTTTGATATTTATTTTATATATTTAAATGCCATTTAACAAAGAAAAATCAACCAAAAAAAAATGAGTTCGCGTGTCACCTTTGACACGCGTGTCATAGGTTCACCATCACTGCTCTATACACTGAGCCAAACCTGCTAGGGATATAATCTTCCCTTTTTAAATATCATTATTTGTGATATAGCTTTAGAGATACCACTAATAAACTAAGAATTTCATTATCGAGCATTCATTATATTATAAAATATATTGACAAAAGCCAGCCTGCATTAAAACATTTAAAAAGACGGAAGGATTCCAATAGACTAGTACATTAGGAAAAATCAAATGTACATTTATTTGTACTTAAATAATTCCTGGGCATCTTTTATTTTGATCAGTAACAAAATTTTTTATGACACTAAAAATCCAGAAAATAATCTGGATATTATTTTACTACAGATAATTTCTAAAAGCTTGTATTATCTAGTTTGATCTAAACTCCTAACTATAAAAGAGAAAACAAATTAAAATATTGGCTTTAGAATTGGCTGTCATCAGACAAAATTGGTATTCCTGCCCGGCCAGTGCGGGTCAGTGGTTGGGCGTCGACCCATGCACCAAGAGGTCCTTGGTTACAATCGCAGTCAGGGCACATGCCACTTTTGACAGTATGGTTGGGCTTGGAGGGCATTGTGCTACGTGATATAAGTCAGACAGAGAAAGACAAATACTGTATGATATCACATATCTGGAATCCAAAAAAAGCCAAACCAGGGGCTGAAGGGGTGGGAGAAATGGGGAAATGTTGGTGAAAGGGTACAGACTTCCAGTTATAAGCCAAATAAGTTGTGGGATCTAATATACAGCATGGTGAGTAGAGTCAATAATACTGTATTAAGTTAATATCTATCATTGTGTAGAGTTATATTTTATGTAGAACTTAAAATATCAATCACTTCTCGAATCTGGAGAGAATGTTTATAGGGAAAAGTCCATCACAGAAATCCACTTATTTAAAGCAAAGGACTCGATTTTGTTTTTCAATTAACAACCTGTTGCCCAAGCTCATCAAAGGATCAGTCATAACTGGATCCAGAAACTACCTGGAGAGTACATTCCCATGGCATCCAACTTGCCTTTTTATTGATAACTGTTCAGTTAAATTTCATTTCAAATTAAAGTAAAACCAAGTGTATTCAATTCTTTTTTTTTTCCCTTGGTAAAGAAGAGTTTATTTTTAAAAAGCTCTAGTGTTCTGCCCCCACCCTTGGCTCCTGGAGTTAGGGTCAAGAGTTACCTGCACAGGACTGAAGGCAGGGAGGTGCGGGGGGGGGGGGGGGGGGTAGGGCTGGGTTTCTGTTGGGAACGCCCCACCTCATCTATTGTGCATTTTAAGGAGATGGCAGTCCAGCTCCTAGTGGTAAGACAATGTAGACTCCCAAGATTCATGTTTTAACTTTACTCACAAGTTAAACAACGTCATTTGCCTCTGTCATGATTTCCCAAACCAGATTTAGAGATGCTGGGATAGCAGCAAGTGGGGCTCAAGCCCACACACATAATTTCATTTAGTATCCAAGTAATAAATGCCAACTCTTCTGCTCCAGGGCTGGAGTCTCTAGGCTTTTACCCCGTAATCCTGAACCCTCAGGTGAGGGTTCCCTGCTCCTTCTTCAAGGACTCAGGGTGGCGAGCAGCCAGGCAGCCACATACTTACTTCACATGTAAGTAGGAAGCCTAATTTCAGATTCAGCTCCTCCTGCACCAGCAGGGGTCAGTCAGCATTGGGCACTTTGGGATGGCACTGGGCGTTGGGGTCTCCTCCTGAGGCAGTCAGGTGGGGTGCCAGGGCTCTGGTGAGACTTCAAGGCAGGGCCACTTCTCAGTCCTAGCTCTGGGCCAACATGGTCCCCCAGTTTGGCTGTGCCAGCTCACAAGCTCTTAGCTGGGGTTCTGGCACCTGGGGCTCAGCCAGAAACAGATTGAACAGTGTTGCTAATTCTTCAGCAAAGTCCTCTGGCCACTGGGCCTCATGGAGGCTGTCCAGGCAGGCCTCTATCTCTTTCCGTCCCATCAGACCTTTCTCTACCAGCTCCCGGAGTAAGAACTTGGCCGAGTGTCTGCCAGAAGCCCCACGTTTCTTGGGCTCAGCAAGAGCTGCAGCGGAACAGGCACCTGAAAGTCATCCTTCCACAGGGAAAGCAGCATGTGGAGGAGCCTTCGAGCCTGCTGTCTCTCCAGCCGGTGTTGTGTTGGGGGCCCTAGGACAGGAATTTGGTCTGCAACAAGGAGAGACGCTAACTCCACAGAGCACTTTGCCAGATGCTGCTCGGCAGGTGGGCATAGGAACTGGCGGCACCGCAGTGTTTGACCCAGCGGGCCTAGGAGCTGCTCCAGATGCTCTGGGGACACTCCTTCCTCAGGGTCTCGGGGCCCCACGGCCACAGAGAGTACATCTTTGATTTCCGAGATGAGGTGGGAGGGGAGGGGAGCATGGTGCTCACAGGCACGGGAGCAGCCCCTCCGATCGCCCCGGACAGCCGGTTCTGGACCCTGGGCTGGAAGCATGTGACTCACTGCCGCTTTCACCTCTCTCCTGATCAGTGCTGTGATGTTGGCTGACAACCAAGTACAGGCTTTCTCTGTTGCAAGCCCCACAGCAATGTTCTCTGCGCTGCTCAGAACTGCTGCAGGAGTCTCCTCAGGGGCAGTGCCCGCACGGCACCGGGGCTCTTCTTTTGGCAGAACTCCCGCCCCTGGGTCAATGCCTGGGCCCCATGGGGGCACAGCTGGGAACACAAGATCTCCAACAGCTGGCCTGGACCTCCCCGTTCCTGTCTCTGTGTCACCAGCTGCTCTTGAAGAAGCGACTCAGCCTGGCGCACCAGATCTGCCACCAGCGTGGCCTTGATATGTTTGACACAGTTAGAGCCAATTCTCTCTGCCACAAACTCCACAGTCCTGTGCAGGGAGGGTGGCTGGTTGTGGAAAAAGGCTTGGGCCAACTGTGCCTGCAGCCCCTGGGCGGTCCGGAGGGGCTGGGCTCCCAGGCTGGTGGTGGGGCTGGGGGTGATTTTCCTTACGAAGCCCCCACTCCGCCCACTGCTGCCTGATACCCACGAAGGGAGCGGTTTGCGGAGCTCTCCAATATACGGACAGCAAGTGTAGAGCAGGTGCTGGTCCACCACAGGCACGCCATCCAAACCATGCTCTGAAGTGTTTGTATCCACCTCAAAGACATCCACCTGCCCCTCCTCCACAAAGAACAGGTCCTCAGGGACTGTGGGAATCTGGAAAAGCCAGCCAAGGACAGCAAGCAGCAACAGCTTGTTCAGGAAGCACATCTCCCCTTCACCGTCCTTAGACAAAACCAAGCTCCGGTGTAGGTGCAGCAGGAGTGAAGATGCTGCGGTAATAGTCCAGCATGGGAACAGTGTGGTCAGCCAGAGAGAGGAACTCCGCCAGCCAGGGCACTGTGAGCACCGCTCGGTGCGCCCGTGGCCCCTGCTGTAGCAGAGATCATGCACCCAGGACTGGGGGCACCTGGCTTCTCAGGGCCAGAACGGAGTCCTGGAGCTCACGGGTCGGAGGTGGTTCAGGCCCCCGGTATGGCAGGAAAGCCACAAAACCCAGGAATTTAGCCAGAAGCCTCAGGCTGAGCAGCACCACAGCAAACTGCCTCCGTCCACCCTGCCAGTCCACATCTGACTCTCCATCTTCATCACCAGGCTCAGGATGAGGCAGGACAAAGCTGTTGAGCTCCCGAATCTTCAAACTCAGACTATCCATGAGATGCTGATTAAACTGGAAGCTGCTGGCACTCAGGATGAAGTCCCTGAAGAATCCCTGACAGTCCGGGAAGGAGGGCGGTGGGCAGGGCCCACAACTGCTCTGAGGGGCTGCAAGCCGTTCCTGTAGGCGCCGCAACCGTCCCAACTTGTCAGCTCCAAGCATATTTAACGCATCTGGAGCCTCACCCAAGACAGTGCCCCCAGCACCACCAGGACTCTGACACATCTGGAGAAGTTGTTTTTGGAATAGCCGAACAAAATGACTGTGGCTGCAGGCTGCAGAGAGCTGACCCATCATGGCTCTGATCCTGCTGCCCAAGCCCTTCTCAAAATCCCAGCCAGGCTCCTCATGGCGATCTTCCCACTCTCGAAGCACCCATAAAACACATCCCTGTTTTTTAAAAGTATGAAAGGCTCGGCCACTGGAGAAGTTGGCACGATTGTCAGTTTCTGGCTGAACGGAGACAGCTTGAACAGAGGGTGGCATCACCAAAGAGACCTTGGCAACACTGCCCTCATAGGCAGCTCAAAGGCAGCCCTGCAGAGCTGGTGAGAAGCATCGCAGCCGCTCATTCTCAGCCAACAGCTTCAAGGTCCCTTTGTCCAGGTAGGGAAGAACTTGAAACTGATGTTCCAAAACCTGCACTGCAAAGAACACACAATCATGCACACTGTGGAATAGTGGGCTTTCCAGGGAGTCTAGGACTCCTGGATTGGGTTCAAGGTCACTGTCCTTAGCAGCCACCATCCTCCGGGCAGTAAGGAGCTGAAGGACGAAGAAAAGCTCCAAGAAGAGATTTGGCACCAGGTTTTCTGCAATGCATGACAAGTAGACAAGGGCCACCAGCTCCCGGCGCTGGCGGGAAGACACGTTGGCAGGGTCAGCAGGTTCAGCTGTGAGGTTTCCTGTCCGGGTGGGCAGGGAAGACCCCGATTCTGGGGTGGGACAGGTGGGAGCAGGTGACTGCTGCAGCTGCATAGAGCGCTCCTTCCCAAGCATCTCCCGCTCCTCTTGCAGACTTCTGCACCCTGCGGCCGGCCCAGGCCCCAAGGGCTCGAGTGCAGGACTGAGGGCTGGGCACTGGGGACACAGTTGATGGGGGGGAGGTGAAGCAGGTCTTGGGCTTGGAGAGTGCCCGCTCCTCGCTCACCGGGGTTGGGTTGATCCTGCGTGAAGGCCTCATCCTGCCTGCACCGCCGGGGGGGGGGGGCACTGAGCCCAGCGGAGGGAACTCGGGGCGCTGCGCGCGATCCAACGCACGGCGGGCTGCGACCGACACCTCCTCTCGCAGCAGCGACTCCAAAACGGCCGCCGTCCCGCTCTGGCCGCTCCGATGTGTTCACTTCTTTACAGTTAATCTTGCTCAGGTTCAGCAAGATTTAAATGATATCATTGACTGTACCTGACAATATTGACTTTTATCTGAGACTTGAGATCCTAGAACAATGCGAAGGTTAGAGAAATCCCCACCCCTCCGCTGTATTCCAGAAGTGGCTCACAGCAGGGAGCCACCTCTCCCCCAGAGCCTTAGGCCTCAAGGGTGAACTGTTGACCTATGACACAGGTCCTCCCAATTCCCACTCTTTAATTCACAGATGATTAGTTGAACTGCTAGTCCCCACTAATCAATCAGAATATAGGCTTGTCAGCCAAAGGTTGCATTTTCTCCATGCCCCCAGGTTCTGGAACCTTGACCCACACTCCACCTTCATGAGGCTCCCTCCAGAGAATTGGAAGACCTCAGGCTAAAATATTTTCTGATCTGCTATCCAATCAAATCATGTTCTCGCCTCACCTTCCTATACTGGCTTGTTCCTAATCTTGCTAACCCTTCCCTCTGTAGAAAATCTCTTCTGCCTAACCTTGGGGGGAGTGCAGACTTTATGCAAGTCCCCCGGGCCTATTGGAATAATCCGTTTCATCCTCCCATAATCCTTTCCAAAAAAGTATGTTCTTACCAAGTCTGAACCTCTTTTTCATTTAACACAATTCTTGTACTATTTTGTCTGCCCTGTATCCTGTGTAACTCACTAAATTCATGTGCACGTGGAATGACCACTCCAGTTTCAGTCAATCCTCACCACTCTTCTGTTGGGGCCCAGCCCTAGCAGGTCCAGGGGTTCCCAAAGGTGTGGACAGAGTCAGTGAAGAAGGAATGACACAGAGGCAGCATTCAGTTGACCAGCATGGATGGGTTCTCTCGCCTGGTTCTATCCAGGATCTCCAGCCAGGTTCTGTCTTTTATTGTCTTGTTACATCTGTATTTATACCAGTTGATTTTAATCCTATCAATTTCTATTCCAAAGGTTAGGGCATTTCTTATCGACATTCCAGGGAGTAAAGATTATGTAGCTTAAGCGTGATTGTCCATAGTTAAAGTGATTAACTACCTGCCTGGCATTTAGTTAAGGGGTTTTATTCCCTCCCTAACTTCAGGGGAAAATCCCTACCTGGGGAAACAACCTTTCTCGGAGAGGTGACCTTGCTTAAAACACCTAGCGCCAAGAAGGGGAGCAAACACATTAAGAACAGTATGCCATATACACCAGGTCCCTTGAAACATATGCTGTGCAGATGTTTCTTCCCTGCAGCGACTGTGTCAGGCAGCAAGGATGGACCAGCTTCTGGCACTCTTCAATGTTATTATATAGAGGCCAGGTTCATCTTGTGGCAACACAAAATTCAGCCGAATAAATTAGGTCTGATTATCTTTTAGTGTTTCATGGATCAGGCCGCAGGCAGCAAGGCTTTTAGCTACTGCAAGGGGCTCTCAGGGGTTGCACAACCTGCAAAGTTTTCATAGGAAGAAGGTGGGGCAAGGAAGCGTTTTACAAAAGAAAAGAAAGGCATGTTCTGGGGCCAAGGCGTCTTTTCTTTGGGGGAAGAGGATGAGAGGATGTTTATCATGCAGATGCCTCTTCTTTCTAAGGAGAAGCCTCTTTAGACTGATTACCTTACTCGTACTTGACTGTAAAATTCCAGACCAGTTGATTAAGATTCCGTTTCTCCTTTCACCTTGTAACATTTCCCTGTCGGCTGCAGGCACAGCTCTCCATGCGGCTTCTAACTGGGCTGCAGCACGTCAGGTCTCCTGGTTATTTTAAAAATACCAAAAAATTCACATGTAAAGACTAAATTTTAAATGATTTTACCACGGAAAGAAATGATAATGATGTGATATGATGGAGGTGTTAGCTAACACTTTAGTGTTAATCATTTTGCAATATATTTATGTTCAAATAAATACCTTGCATTTTCTTAAATTTACACAATCTTTTCTGTTGAACATAAAAAAATATCTCAATAAAGATAGGAAAAATGAAATCTGGCATCCTATATAATAAAAGGCTAATATGCAAATTGACCAAACGGCAGAATGACCAGTCGCTATGACGCACACTGACCACCAGGGGGCAGATGCTCAACGCAGGAACTGCCCCCTGGTGGTCAGTGTGCTCCCACGGGGAGAGTGCTGTTTAGCCAGAAGCAGGGCTCACAGCTGGCGAGCGCAGTGATGGAAGCAGGCCTCAGCCATCAGTTGGACATCCCCCGAGGGCTACCAGACTGTGAGAGGGCAGAGGCCGGGCTGAGGAGCTCCTCCCCCAAGTGCATGAATTTCATGTACCAGGCCTCTAGTTGTATACAATTGAAAATCAAATATGATATTTAAGATAGTTCTTTTGGAAAGGACGGAATATTTCCATAAATATGCCTTTGAATTTATTAGGCAAGAAAGGCAGTTATTTTCCATACTAAATGGTTTTCTCTTGATTTCTCCAATATTCTTGATATTTTAGTTTATCTGTAAGTTAATCAATATAGCCATTTTAGAATTCAATTGATCATCTTGAATGTTTACACAAACACCCTCTGTGACACATGAGGTGACCTTTGGTTTATTATGATCCAACTATAAGCCTGAGGGCTTTGCCACATGTCATCACAAAGTTGTTTTTTGTTAGATTTACATAAGATCCTACATCCTCTCTGACCCGATTGTAGTAAAGATGTTCCTGAGGCAGTTTCTAAACAAAAAGAAAAAGTAATTTAGTTTGTTTTATTGTGCTTCCTTAGATTCTAGAACACAGTTAAATACTAAACATTTTAAGAAGTTTCAGGATGGACACCTGTGTGTTAAGCCAGAACGTGGCCCTTTTCCATCTCTGACACAGTGGTCAGCATGTGTGGAGGACAGCCGTCGCCTTCACAGTATTCAGAGTAAATGGAGTCTCTATTCAAGTTGTCAATTTAATAATCTAATAATGAGATGACAGTGACTCCTACTTCCTGGTGTGTCTTTTGGTAAAACATTTTTGGAGCTTTCCTTACTTTTGTTCACTTTGGTAGGTGATTTTTCAAATATAATAAATTTATCCTTAGCAAAATATTTTTAAATAAATTTACTAAACTAATAGAAAGAGTCACCTTATTCTTTTTAAAATTTATTTTGCCAACACCAAACATGGTATCTATCTTCTATGAAAGGATGAATTGAGTTGTGTCTTCAGGAAGGAACTTTCACCCTAGCTGGTTTGGCTCAGTGATTAGAGTGTCGGCCGGTAGACTGAAGGGTTTTGGGTTCAATTCTGGTCAAGGGCACAAACTTGGTTTGTTGGTTCCACCCCCGGCTGGGCCCTGGTCAGGAGTCAATCAATCGGTGTGTCTCTCTCACATGAATGTTTCTCTTTCTCTGTTTCTCTCTCTCCCACTCTCTCTAAAAATCAATGGGAAAAAAATATCCTCTGGTGACGATTAATAAAAAAAAAAAAAAGAAAAAGAAAAAAGAAAGAACTGTCTCCTTAAAGGCATTTTACTGTCTAAGCCAGCACTGTCCAATAGGACTTGCTGAAATGGTGCACATGTTTTATGTGTCCTGTGCAATACAGTAGCCAATAGCTATATGTGGCTCTTGGACATTGAAACATGGCACATGAAAAGGATGTCTGTTCTCATCAATTTTATTCAGTGTTGTACTGGAGGTTCTAGTCAGGGTAATAAAAAAAGACAAAATAAGTTAAAGGCATACACATTAGAAGGAAAAAGAAACTGTTCCTATTGACAAGTGACATAATCCATTTGTAGAAAATCCAAAGGACTCAACAAAACTACTAAAACTAGCAAGCTCTCAGGATACAAGACCAGCATAAAAAATAATTCTATTTCTATATACTAGCAACGAACAGTCTAAAAGTGAAATGAAAAAGACAACCCCATTCCTAATAACAAAAAGAATAAAATACTTTGTAATACATTTAACAAAGAAGTGAAAACACACTACAAAGCCCTTGCTGAGACAAAGTAATGAAGATCTAAATAAATGGAAAGAAATTCCATATTCATGGGTTGGAAGTCTCAGGATTAAGATGACAGTTCTTTCCAAAGTGACCTATAGTTTCAGGAAAAATACCACATGATCTCACTCATTCATGGATAATAGAGACCATTATAAACTTTTGAACAATAATAGATACAGAGGCAGAGCTGCCTCAAACAGATTGTCAAACTGCAGCGGGAAGGCCGGGGAGGGTTGGGGGGCAGGAGGTAGGGGGGTAAGAGATCAACTAAAGGACTTGTATGCATGCATATAAGCATAACCAGTGGACATAAGATATTGGGGGATAGGGGAGGCTAGGGGACTGTCTAGGGCGGGGGGGATGAAATGGACACATATGTAATACCCTTTGTAATACTTTAAGCAATAAATAAAAAAAAAAGAATAATAAAAAAAAAGTGACCTATAGTTTCAAAGCAATCCATCACAATCCTAGTAGGTTTCTGTGTTTGCTTTTGTAGAAATGTTGCAAGCTAATCCTAAAGTTGAAAAGAAAATGAAAAGAATCTAGAATAGCTAAGGCAATTTTGAAAAAAAAAGAATAAACTTGGATAGTTTACAGTAATCAATTTCAAAACTTCTTATGAATATATAGTAATTAAGACAGTGTGGTATTGGTGTTAAGATAGATATACTAGTATAGATTAGTAGAACAGAATTGAAAGGCTAGAAATAAAATTGTTCAACTTATGGTCAATTGAATTTTGACAAAGATGCTCAGACCATTCAATGGGGAATGCATAGTCTTTTCAATGAATGGTGCTAAAACAATTTAATATCATGTTAAATAGGTGGAGGAGGAGGAAGAATAAAGAAGGGGAAGAGGAATAAGAAGAAAAAAAGAGGAAAAGGATGAAGAACAACAATATAAGTCCTTACTCAAACTACACATAAAAGGATATATCAGAGGCCTACATGGAAGAGCTAAAACTAAAAATTTCTAGATAAAGACACAAGAAAAACCTTTGTGACCTTGGGTTAGGCAAAGATTTCTTAGGTGTGGCAACACAACCACAATCCGTAAAAGAAAACTGATAATTTGGACTTGAAAATAAAAAACGGTTACCCTTTCAAAGACACTATTAAAAAAGAAAAAACAAAACATTGATATATGTTCAAAAAATAAAAGAAGTTACAGAGTGAGAATAAATATTTGCAAGTCACATGCCTGATAACAGATTTTTATCCAGAATTATTAAGAACTTTTACAACTCTAAAAAAGGAGACAAGTAACCAAATTAAACAATGAAAAAAGATTTCAATATTTGAATTGGCTTATCACCTGAAAGATATATGAATGGCTAATGAGCACATAAAGAGTTGCTCAACATTAGCCATTAGGAAAATGAAAATTAAAACCATAATGTGATACCACTACATACCCACTAGCATGGCAGTAATAAAAAAAGATGACATTGCTAAGTGTCGGTAAAGATGTGGAGACAACGTAACTGTCATCCAGTGTTGGTGGAAATGTATAATAGTACAGCCTCTTTGTAAAACAGTTTGGCAGTTTCTTAAAAAGTTAAACATCGTATGAACCAGTGATTCCACTCTCAGGCATTTCCTCAAGAGAAGTGAAAGTTGTACAGGAGTGTTCATAGCAGCATTAGTTATAATAGCCCCACACTGCAAACAATCCAGATGTCATCAACTGTTGAACAAATAAAATGTTGAATATTCATATAATGGTCTGCGATTAGCACTAAATGGGAATAAGCTACTGATACATCTTCCTGATGAACCTCAAAAACATTATGCTCTGTTAGGAGCTAGGCACTAAAATAATGTGTTGTGTAACTACATTTATATATAATTCCCCCAATAGGCACATGTATAAAAGACAAGAAGCAGAGCAGTGGTTGCCAGGAGCTGGGGAATTATTGGAGCTGATTCACAACACTATTGAGATGGTCTATGAATGTTTGCTACTGAAGGTCCCAGAGCTGTCCTGTCACCTCCCTTTCTAAGATTTCTTCAGTCAATTCTTTCTGCAATTCCATTAAACACTTTCGTTGTCTCCCTACATATTTTCCGTTTTTTTTTTTTTTTTCAGATTATCCAAAGTCTGTTCTAAATATGCCATAGTCACACTCCTTCTCAAGGTTTGGTTGTGCAATTATTTCTTCCACTCCATGAAATTAACTTTCCAACTTTGTCTACACTTTCTGTTTAAGCCAGCTAGAATTACTTTTTGTAATAATAATAATAAAGTTATGCCATTAATAATAAAAAAGTTATGGTTCATTTAAGGATTCATTTAATGATGAGGCTCCAGAGCTAGCCCACTGGAAACATCATGAACTAATTGAGAGTTCTGAGTACAAAAAAGGACAAGGCAGTATGATTTAGCACAGGAAAAGACTAAGAGCATTTCTGCTTCATTTCTGGAAGTCCTATTTTGAAACACACTACTGCACACATATCCACACACAGGAGCACTCCACATGCATAGTTCTCACTCCTCTGATTCTTCTTAGTATAACCTATTAACCCCCTTCCAGGGCTCTCTTGCTGTCTTCAGAATATATCAGCACTCCTTTCAAGATAGGGCCACTTACAGATTCTTCCTTATCTGAAATTATTCTAAATTAGTCTCTACTGTCAAAATTTACTTTAAAATTTCATAGAGTAGTTTCTTTGCAGATCTCACTTGTTTGAAAAATCAAGGTAAGAAGAGTAAACAGAGACACCAAAACCTTTTCTTGTAAATACAGTCCACACTCATCTGCATACTTCACACCACAAGCATTCCCTGTCTGTCTGTACTCCCTGGAACTGCTCTCTCCAGTCACCTCTTGCTTCAGCACCCATAAAATTCTCTCTCTCTCTCTCTCTCTCTCTCTCTCTCTCTCTCTCCCTTATTCTCCCTCCCCCCCCCCCCTTATTCCCTCTCTCTCCTCTCTCTCTCCTAATTTACTTACTGGAGTTGATCTTTCTTATGTTTGGTTTCTGGTTTGCTCTGTGGGCCTAGGCCTACTTGTAAGAAGCCCTCTCTGAGCTGAAGCTTTTTTGTCACTGATTGTCTCATCTAAGAGGACTAGTAATGAAGAAGCATATGCAAATTGGGGCTATGAGAAAGATTACAGAGGCTGGAGACAGAACATGGCATGGAGGTTGGAATTCTAAAATATCTCAGAGGCAGGCTTATGGTCAAGATGGCAGAGTAGGTAAACGTGGTACTCGCATCCTCCCAGGACCACATCAAAATTACAACTAAGGCACAGAACAACCATCATTCAGAATTGCCTGAAGTCTAGCTGAACAGAAGTCCTATAACTAAGGACATACAGAAGAAACCATGTCGAGCCTGAAAGCCTTATCAAAAAAGAATTCAATTATGAGGATTTGTTTCCTACCCAAAATGGTTCATTTAAGGATTCATGAAGTATTCATCCTTCCGTGAGTTCATGGGGAGAAGATGATGTCTAGAGCCTCTACCTGTATGGCAATCAAATGGGACTGGAGGTATTATTTTGCTAACAACCAAATGCTTTTTTTATTGGTTTCTTGCTGGACCAAAATAAGAGTTATGAAAACCAGTTTTGTGTCAATTGGGAAAATCTGAAGATGGATTATGACAGTATGTTTTTAATATTCTTGGGTAAAATAATAACATTGTGCTTTGCTCATTGGAGAGGAATGCTGAATTATCAAGGATGACGTGTCAGAGTATCAAATAGTTCAGCAAAAAAAAAGAAGTCTGAAGATAAAGCACATGTAATAAAACTATGACAATGGGGAATCTAGGTCAAGAATAAATAGGTGTTGCTTCTCCCCCGCCCCCAAGTAAACAAAAATAAAATTATCTCAGAGGTCCAGGGTGGAGCAGTCTGATATTTGCCAGAGTGGCAGTTCTAGGACAGGCCCAGGCTTGGGAAATTCTGGGAGATTCATAAAGGATGTAACACTATGACTTTTGCTTCTCTAAACTGGTTCATGTAGCTTTTTTGGGGGCGGGGGGGTCTAAATACTGACATTATATCTATCAATTGACACACTTTATTTTTTTTTAATTGCTTAAAGTATTACAAAGGGTATTACATATGTGTCCATTTTATCCCCCAACCCTAGACAGTCCCCTAGGCTCCCCTATCCCCCAGTGTCTTATGTCCATTGGTTATGCTTATATGCATGCATACAAGTCCTTTAGTTGATCTCTTACCCCCCTACCTCCTGCCCCCCAACCCTCCCCGGCCTTCCCGCTGCAGTTTGACAATCTGTTTGAGGCAGCTCTGCCTCTGTATCTATTATTGTTCAAAAGTTTATAATGGTCTCTATTATCCATGAATGAGTGAGATCATGTGGTATTTTTCCTTCATTGACTGGCTTATTTCACTTAGCATAATGCTCTCCAGTTCCATCCATGATGTTGCAAATGGTAAGAGTTCCTTCCTTTTTACAGCAGCATAGTATTCCATCGTGTAGATGTACCACAGTTTTCTAATCCATTCATCTACTGATGGGCACTTAGGCTGTTTCCAGATCTTAGCTATGGTGAATTGTGCTGCTATGAACATAGGGGTGCATATATCCTTTCTGATTGGTGTTTCTGGTTTCTTGGGATATATTCCTAGAAGTGGGATCACAGGGTCAAATGGGAGTTCCATTTTCAGTTTTTTAAGGAAACTCCATACTGTCTTCCATAGTGGCTGCACCAGTCTGCATTCCCACCAGCCGTGCACAAGTGTTCCTTTTTCTCCACATCCTCTCCAGCACTTGTCGTTTGTTGATTTGTTGATGATAGCCAGTCTGACAGGTGTGAGATGGTACCTCATTGTTGTTTTGATTTGCATCTCTCGGATGATTAGTGACTTTGAGCATGTTTTCATATGTCTCTTGGCTTTCTGAATGTCCTCTTTTGAAAAGTGTCAATTGACACACTTTATTCCTGATTTTGTCATCTTTGCAGAATTTGACACTTTTCGTCATTCTCTTCTGACCACTTCACTTCTTCTTTAAACTTTTCCTCCCAGAATAATCAATGAAAAACTCACAGGAGAGAACCCTGATATCCAAAGACCAAAGGTGGAGACCACACAGAGACTGGTAGGAGGGGTGGAGGCATGAAAGGGCTACCCAGGCACCCACAGATGGTAACCGCAGTCCCGAAGAGATGTCTCAGCTGTGGGGGGTGGAATGCCATGAAGAACTCTGGGATCTAATCCTGAAGCTGGGCTCCCGGGCAGAGAGCACCAAACTGAGGAGGGTACCCACATAACATCTAGCTGTGAAAAGCAGTGGGGTGCTGTCTGCCAGGGAGTGGCAGCTAGAGTTCAAGCACCCTCTTAAAGGGCCAACACACAAAATTTCCCCATGGAGCCACCCACTTTGTGCTCTAGCAGAAGGAGGGTGAAGTGGACTGAAGGTGTGAGAGCAGAACTCAGGACCGGAGACCCAGGGGACAGAGCTCAGAAGGCAGACACCCCAAGTTTCCTGGGCTGAGTAATTCCCTAACACAACAAGGCTATTATTAAAAATAAACGGTCAAATAAAGAGCTTCCCAGACAAAAAAAAAGGCTAAAGGAGTTCATCACCACCAAGACAGCATTACAAGAAATGCTAAAGGGATTGCTGTAGGGATTGCTGAGAAGAAACAGAGAGAGCAACCTAGCCATATGGAATTAAAATGGCTATAAATAAGTACCTCTTAATAATAACCCTATATGTAAATGGATTAAATGCTCCAATCAAAGGGATTAGGGTAGCTGAATAGATATAAAAACATGACCCAACTATATGGTACCTACAAGAGAACCACCTCAAAACAAAAGACACACACAGGATGAAAGGGAAGGGATGGAAAAAAGTTTTCCATGCAAATGGAAAAGAAGAAAAAAGCTGGAGTAGCAATACTCATATCCGACAAAATACACTTTAAAAGCATCATGCTAAGTGAAATAAGCCAGTTGGAGAAAGATAAATATCATATGCTCTCACTGATTTGTGGAATATAATGAACAATATAAACTGATGAAGAAAAATAGAGCCAGTGGGAAAAAATATTCTAAAATATAATGGGGACACAGCTGATTCTCACAGCCAGCTGGCCTGGAGGTCAAATCCCCCTAGTATTAACTACAACAATCAAGGCTTAACTACAGGAGGACTGCACACAAAGACCACTAGGGGGTGCACCAAGAAAGCATAAAAAATGCGGAGACAAAGAAACAGGACAAAACTGTCAATGGAGGATATTCAGTTCAGAACCACACTTTTAAGGTCTCTCAAGAACTGTCTAGAAGCCGCCGATAAATGTAGTGAGATCCTCAACAAATCTAATGAGACCCTCGATGTTATGATAAAGAACCAACTAGAAATTAAACATACACAGACTGAAATAACGAATATTATACAGACTCCCAACAGCAGACCAGAGGACCGCAAGAATCAAGGCAAAGATTTGAAATGCGAAGAAGCTAAACACACCCAACCAAAAAAGCAAAATGAAAAAAGAATCCGAAAATACGAAGATAGTGTAAGGAGCCTCTGGGACAGCTTCAAGCGTACCAACATCAGAATTATAGGGGTGCCAGAAGATGAGAGAGAGCAAGATATTGAAAACCTATTTGAAGAAATAATGACAGAAAACTTCCTCTACCTGGTGAAAGAAATAGACTTACAAGTCCAGGAAGCTCAGAGAACCCCAAACAAAAGGAATCCAAAGAGGACCACACCAAGACACATCATAATTAAAATGCCAAGAGCAAAAGACAAAGAGAGACTTTTAAGAGCAGCAAGAGAAAGAAACTCAGTTACCTACAAGGGAATACCCATACGACTGTCAGCTCATTTCTCAACAGAAACTTTGCAGGCCAGAAGGGAATGGCAAGAAATATTCAAAGTGATGAATAGCAAGAACCTACAACCAAGATTACTTTATCCAGCAAAGCTATCATTCAAAACTGAAGGTCAGATAAAGAGCTTCACAGATAAGGAAAAGCTAAAGGAGTTCACCACCACCAAACCAGTATTATATGAAATGCTGAAAGGTATCCTTTAAGAAGAGGAAGAAGAAGAAAAAGGTAAAGATACAAATTATGAACAACAAACATGCATGTATCAACAAGTGAATCTAAGAATCAAGTGAATAAATAATCTGGTGATCATAATAGAATCAGGGACATAGAAAGGGAATGGACTGACTATTCTTGGGGGGGAAAGGGGTGTGGGAGATGCGGGAAGAGACTGGACAAAAATCGTGCACCTATGGATGAGGACAGTGGGTGGGGAGTGAGGGCAGAGGGTGGGGCAGGAACTAGGAGGAGGGGAGCTATGGGGGAAAAAAGAGGAACAAATGTAATAATCTGAACAATAAAGATTTAATTAAAAAAATAAATAAATAAATAAAATATAATGGAAGTAATCCTGTTATTTGCAGATTTTTAATATTTCCTGCAACTTTTGTGATATCATACTATGTTAGTACACTTTTGGTAATATTATTATACTTAAAATCCTTTTATTCATGAAATATTAATGTTTATTGCATGTAATATTATTATATGTAAGATCATTTTTCTTGAATAATTGGTGTTTATTGCATGTAACATTATTATATTTAAGATAATTTTTCTTGAAATATTAAGGTTTATTGCATGTAACATATTTAAAATTGTTTTTCTTGAAATAAAAAAAACTTGAAAAAATCCTATCTAATAAAGAGGGAATATGCTAATTGACCTTCACACCATTGCAAAGATGGCGGTGCCCACAGCCAATAAGGAGGGAATATGCTAATTGACTGCCATGCCCTCAAAGATGGCGGTGCCAACAGCCACAAGATGGAGGTGCTTAGTCCCCTCAGCCCCATCAGGGTGGCAGGCGGGCAGCAAGCCAGGCCTGCCCCTAGGCGGGCCTGGCAGCTCTGTGTTCCTACCTCTGGAGTCCCCCAGTCCCCTCAGCCCTCCAGCCGCCCAGGGCCGCCTGAGGTGCAGGTAACCAGGGCCACCTGAGGCTCAGGTAACCAGGGCCAGCCGAGGCTTGCGCTGCCGGCAGTGGCAGCAGCAGAGGTGTGATGGGGCATCGCCTTCCCCTGATCGCCGGGTTGCCGCCTGCCCCTGAGGGCTCCCGGACTGTGAGAGGAGGCTGGCTGGGCTGAGGGATTTTCATGCATCAGGCCTCTAGTAAAATAAATAAAAATGCAAAAAAAAAACAACACCCAAAAACTTTTCCTCCTCTTACTTTTGTGACTATCCTCCCTCCTTGTTTGGTTTTACTTGTATTTGATTATTTGTTTCTTTAATATTACCCAGTGCACTTCTGCTTATGTGTGCCTGAAATAGCTGTATCTACCCTCAAGCTTAAATCACTGTATCTTAGTGCTAGACAGTTTCCTGACATTTCTTTCCCAGAATGTGTCCATAATGGATCTCAGTAGTTTCTGCTCCTTCATCACAAAGCTGCTCTTCTTATTTTTAGGCCTAAATTATAGCACTATTATGCAGTCCTCCAGGGCCAGAAACATAAATCCTTCTTCTGCTTTATCATCAATAGTAGATTACTAAATTTACTAAGTACTGCTTTTAGAACCAGTGGTTCTCAAAGTGGGGTTCTCAGATCACCACCAGTAGCAGCAATATGTGGGAACTTGTTAGAAATTAAAATTCTCAGTCTCGCTCCAGACCTAATATGAAACTCTGGGGATGGAGACAGCAATCTGTGTTAACATGCCAATGAGGTGATTTTGATTCACCGTAAAGTCTGAGGGCCAGTATTCTAAACTAGAAGTTTTTAATCCTAGGAATCCATTTAGGAGGACCAAAAAGCATTTGTAAGTGTGTCTAAAACTGAATGTGTATCTGTATATACTTCTCTGAATGAATAGCTTTTACTCCTTTTATTTTCAAACTAGAGGCCCGGAGCATAAAATTTGTGCGTGGGCGGTGGGGGGCGGGAGGAGGTGTCCCTCAGCCCAGCCTGCACCCTCTCCAATCTGGGACCCCTCGAGGGATGTCCAGCTGCCCGTTTAGGCCTAATCCTAGTGGATGGGATCGGGCCTAAACGGGCAGCTGGACTTCCCTCTCACAATCCAGGACTGCTGGCTCCCAACCGCTTGCCGGCCTGCCTGTCTGATTGCCCCTAACCACTCCACTGCCAGCCTGATCAATGCCTAACTGCTCCCCTGCTGGCCTGGTCGCCTCTAACTGCCCTCCCCTGCCAGCCTGGGCGCCCCTAACTGCCCTCCCCTGCAGGCCTGGTCCCCCCCAACTGCCTTCCCTTTCAGGCCTGGTCCCTCCCAACTGTCCTCTCCTGCTGGTTTGATTGCCCACAACTGCCCTCCCCTGCCAGCCATCTTGTGCCCACATGGGGTGGCCATCTTGTGAGTTGGAGTGATGGTCAATTTGCATATTATTATTTTATTAGATAGGATGACCAAGTAATCCATATTTAGGACTGTCCCTTGCTTTCCATTACCATGATCCAGTCCCTTCGCTTCTGATTTGCACCCTTTTCAATGTATTTCCATGCTGCAGAGACAGTAATTCTAACACATGATTTTGATCATGGTTACTCTGCTGCTCCAGGGACTATAATAGCTCCCAACAGATTATGATTAAGTGATCTATTAGTATGACAAATACCACCTTTTACCAAGGCTTATTATTTTTATCCATTTCTAGTCATTCTCAGCCTTTGGTCTAGCAATAGTAAATCTGAATATTCTGGAACTCATTTAGGCTCTCAGACCTCTCTCTCTTTGTATATTCTGCATGCTTATTCTGGAAGGCCCCTCACTACTCCTCCCTCCTTGCCTGGCTAATTCCTATTTATTCCAGATTCAGTGCAACATCTCTCCTGGGAAGTTTTCCAGTAAGACTAAGTTTAAGTGGCCCTCTTAGGTGCTCCCATGACCTGTGCTTATCCCTCTGGTAGTAGTTCTCAAACATCTTTATACTCTTGAAAAATATTGAAGACCCTAAGAGATTTATGGGTTCCAGAGATCTTCCCAATATTCACATACTTATACTAATAAAAGGGTAATATGCTAATTAGACCGGGTCAACTGGTCATCTTCTGGATATCTGCTTTCCTTCCGGACAAGGCTATGGTGGCGGGGGCCGAGGCAGAGATGGTTATGGGCGATCAGGCCAGCAGGGGAGCAAGCAGTTAAGGGCGCAATCAGGCCAGCGCAGGAGAGCAAGCAGGTAGGGGCCATCAGGCCAGCAGGGGAGGGCAGTTGGGGGCAATCAGGTCGGCAGGGGAGGGCAGTTGGGGGCGATCAGGCAGGCAGGCGAGCAGTTAGAAGCCAACAATCCCGGATTGTGAGAGGGATGTCTGACTGCATCCTGTGGGATAGGGTCTAAACTGGCAGTTGGACATCCCCCGAGGGGCCCCAGGTTGGAGAGGATGCAGGCTGGGCTTAGGGACACCCCCTTCATCACCATGCATGAATTTTGTACACCAGGCCTCAAGTCTATCTACACTAATAAAAGAGAAAAATGGTAATTGGCGTACGGCGATACCTTTTTCATTGGCTAATCAGGGCTATATGCAAATTAACTGCCAACTAAGATTGGCAGTTAACTGCCCACTAAGATTGGCAGTTAACTGCCAACTAAGATTGGCAGTTAACTGCCAACAAGATGGCGGCTAATTTGCATATGTAGGCACAATGCAGGGAGGCAAAAGGGAAAGCAGGAAGAAGCCCCCTGCCACTGACAGTGATCGGAAACCCAGGGGGGAGCTAAGAGCTGGGGGGCAGGGCGAAGGCGGCCCCAGGGCCATGATCGGAGAATCAGGCGCCTTTGCCGCCCTGGCCAGTGATAGCAGGAAGTAGGGGTGGAGCCAGCGATGGGAGCTGGGCACGGTCGAAGCTGGCAGTCCCAGGAGCTAGGGGTCCCTTGCCTGGGCCTAAAGCGAAGCCCACAATCGCGGCGCCCCCCGCCGCCACTGCAGGTCCCCGCTGCCCGGGCCGGACGCCTAGGCCAGAGGCGTTAGGCCTGGGCAGGGGCGGAGCCTGCAACCGCGGGGAGCTGGGGGTCCCCTGCCCACGCCTGACACCTCTGCCGGAGGCCTCAGGCCTGGTCAAGGGGCCGATCCGGTGATTGGTGACCGGAGGGTGATGAGGGTCAACTCCTCTGGCTGAGGCATCAGGCCTGGGTGGGGGGCGGAGCCGGGGATTGGGGGCATATGATGGTCCCCTTGCCCAGGCCTGAAGCCTGGGTCAGAGGCGTCAGGCTTGGGCGGGGGGTGGAGCAAGCGATCAGAGGGAGATGGGGGTCCCCTGCCCAGGCATGATTCCTGGGCCAGAGGCCTCAGGCCTGGGCAGGGGCCAGAGCCAGTGATCGGGGGGAGATGGGGGTCCCCTGTCCAAGCCTGACACCTCTGGCGGAGGCATCAGGTCTGGGCAAGGGGCCGATCAGGCGATCGGAGGGTGATGGGGGTCAACGCCTGAGGGCTCCCAGTATGTGAGAGGGGGCAGGCTGGGCTGAGGGACACTCTCCCCCCGCCCCCCCATACCCAGTGCATGAATTTCGTGCACCAGGCCCCTAGTAATAATAACAGGATATATGCTAATTAGACTAGACGTCTTCTGGACATCCTTCCTGGCAAAGCTGGGGCCAGAAGGAAGCCAGCAAGTCCTGGTGCCTGCCGGCAGCCAGAGGAGGGAAGCCCGGGTCCCAGGTGCCAGAGGGAAGCCCGGTGCCGGCAGCTGGGGGAAGGAAGGTCTATTCTTGCATGAATTTTCATGCACTGGGCCTCTAGTATTATTATAAAACTAGAGGCCTGGAACATGAATTCGTGCACCAGTGAAGTCCCTTGGCCTGGCCTGTGGGATCGAGCCTAAACCAGCTCTCTGATATCCCCCCAGGGGTCCCGGATTGCAAGAGGGTGCAGGCCAGGTCAAGGGACCCCACTTGTGCAGAATTGGGGCCGGGGAGGGATGCGGGAGGTTGGCCAGCTGGGGAGGGACCATGGGAGGGCTCCAGGGTGTGTCCGGGCTGTCTTGTTCAGTCCTGATCGGCTGGACCCCAGCAGTAAGCTAACCTGCCAGTTGGAGTGTCTGCCTCCTGGTGGTCAGTGCACATCACAGCAAGCAGTTGAGCGACCTTAGCATATCATTAGCATATTATGCTTTGACTAGAGGCCCAGTGCACAAAAATTTGTGCACTCAGGGGGGAAGGGGGGTCCCTCAGCCCGGACTGTGCCCTCTCGCAGTCTGGGACCCCTCGGGAGATAACGACCTGCTGGCTTAGGCCTGCTCCCGGGTGGCAGAGGGCAGGCCCAATCCCTAGGTGCAACCCCTGGTTGGGCTCAGAGCAGGGCCGATTAGGGAGTTGGGGCGCCGTCCCCTGTCATGCACAGAGCAGGGCCCATCGGGGGGTTGGGGCTCCGTACCCTGTCATTTACAGAGCAGGGTCGATCAGGGGTTTGGGGAGTTCCCCCCTGTCACACACAGAGCAGGGTCCATCAGGGGGGTTGGGGAGCTCCCCCATCACGCACAGAGCAGGGCCCATCAGGGGTTTGGGGAGCTCCCCCCTGTCACTCACAGAGTAGGGCCAATAGGGGAGTTGGGGCACCGCCCACTGTCACACACAGAGCAGGGCGGATCAGGGGGTTGGGGCGCCGCACCCTGTCACACTCAGGGCAGGGCCGATGGGGAGGTTATGACTCTACCCCATCACACACAGAGCAGGGCCCGTGGGGGCGGGGGTTGGGGCGCCGCCCTCTATCACCCACAGAGCAGGGCTGATCAGGGGGTTGTGGCCCCGCCCCCTGTCACACACAGAGCCACAGGGCAATCAAGGGGTTTGGGCGCTGCCCCCTGTCACGCTGATCCCAGTGCCGGGAGGCCTCGCGGCTCCGCTGATCCCGGTGCTGGGAGGCATATTACCCTTTTACTATATAGGGTAGAGGCCTGGTGCACGGGTGGGGGCTGGCTGGTTTGCCCTGAAGGGTGTCCTGGATCAGGGTGGGGGTCCCCACTGGGGTGCCTGGCCGCCTGGGTGAGGGAATGATGGCTGTTTGCAGCTGATCACACACCCTTCAGGGTGGGGATCCCCACTGGGGTGCCTGGCCAGTCTGGGTGAGGGGCTGAGGGCTGTTTTCAGACTGGCGGGTGACTGAAGCTCCCAACCGCTCCTTTTTTTTTTTCTTTTTTTTTTTTTTTTTAAATTCTGGGCCAGCTTTAGCTCTGGCTCCAGCTCTGAGGCCTCTGCTGCTGAAAGCAGGTATCTGGTTTGTTTGGGTTCTATAATCGAGACACTGTATCAACTCCAGCTCTGAGATCCCAGCTAGCTGAAAGCAGGTTTCTGGGGTTTTGTTTAGCTTCTATATTTGTTACAATGTTTCAAACTGCCAGCTCAGAGGCCTGCAGTGGCAGGCGGAACGTTGGAGTCCTTCATCAATGAAGCAAGCAAGCCTCATGTTCACTTCCACCTGCCTGGCTGCCGGCCGCCATCTTGGCTGGCAGTTAATTTGCATATCGCCCTGATTAGCCAATGGGAAGGGTAGCGGTCGAATGCCAATTACCATGTTTCTCTTTTATTAGATAGGATTGGTTGAATGGACAGCTGGACAAACGGACACTTAGCACTTTAGGCTTTTATTATAAAGAATGGTTTGACCTTGTGGACCCACTATAAGTTGCCTCTAGGACCCTCAGAGTTCTGGGGATAGCATTTTCACATACTACTATTTCACATACTACTGTCACTTTCTCTCATTAGGTTGCAAGTTTTCTGTGGACCATCTGTAACTGTTTTCTTTGTGCCCCTAAGTGGTGCATAAAACAATAAATATTAATACCTGCGGAATGAGCACATAAGTGACATTATAAACAATGACCGCACAGCCTTGATCTTACTACCTCTGTCCTTAATTTACACGTTTTGTAAAACTTTCCACTTTTTTTCCCTTTACAATTATGAGGCCGGCCAATTTTTTTAAATAGTTGGGGTGAGGGAGCCACCTGTACATTAAAATGACGCGTTTATGGTTTGGTCAAGTATCTGCGATGTCAGCGTCATTCCTCTCCAGCGACAGCAGGCCGGGCTTTCCGTTCCCTAGTCCTAGCTAAAGGCCGGAAAGAGCTGAGTTTCCTACGTTTACAGGAGCACAAGTACTTGGCCCAGTGGCATCCGGGTAAACAAAGGCGACAAACCCCTTGGGGGAGAAGAGGAGCAAGAGCCACGGCCTCGTAGACAGTGAGCCAGGCCGTCGCCTCGCGAGATCTGCTGCGTTGCCCGAGCGACGCTTCCGGCGGCGCGCGCAGCCCCGGGAGCAGGCGAGTTGGGAAATGAGCGGCTAGACCTGCCCGCCGCCGGGAGCTCGCCGGCGGGAGCGCGCTCGCGGCCGCGCGTGCTCCGCTTTCCCGGCTCCGTCGCTGACGCGTCGCAGACGTTGGGGCACTGAAGGGAGCAGCCGTGGGAGCGGGATGAACAGCGGCGGCGGCTTCGGTTTGGGCTTAGGCTTCGGCCTCAGCCCTACGACAGTGATTCAGGTGACGAACCTGTCGTCCGCGGTGACCAGCGAGCAGATGCGGACGCTTTTTTCCTTCCTAGGAGAAATCGAGGAGCTGCGGCTCTACCCCCCGGAGTAAGTGCTCGAGCTCGGCGGGGGGAGGGGCGCGGGCGCCACGGGGACCTGGGGACTGGCGCGGGGGAGCGCGGCCGGGGGCGCGCGGTGCCCGTCACGTGACCGCCCGGCCTTACCTGGGTGCCCACGTTTGATTAGGGCGGCGCGGGGCACCGCGATCCCACCTTTTTTGTGAGCCGGGCTTTGGGGGCTTAACCTCTGCACCGAGCTCTTACAAAGGCTGCCTTTTTTTCCGTGCCTCCAGGACTAGTGCTCTCCGCCGAATCCTGCAATTCGGGGTCTCCCCCTCCCCTTTTTTCCAGAACTTAAGATGGCCGCAGGTGGGCCCCGAACTGCCCTCCC
Source organism: Myotis nattereri (assembly GCF_964212035.1). Taxonomy (NCBI): domain Eukaryota; kingdom Metazoa; phylum Chordata; class Mammalia; order Chiroptera; family Vespertilionidae; genus Myotis; species Myotis nattereri. The sequence continues at coordinate 34,600,815 of NC_138079.1, forward strand.
GGCGGACGCCTGGTGCGCGATGCGAAAATCGCGGGGATGCGCCTGCGAACTGTCTGGTTCTTAGGGCCCGGTGCCAGGCCGCTGTTGCCGCCGGGAAGCCTGGGATTGCAGGGACTTGGGCTGTTTGTTCTCGGGGCGGTGCTCAGGAATTCAGCAGCATCTCGGTCCGCTCGGCCGAGCCCCTCCGTGTGGGTAAACATCGCGTCCCGTCACCCTCTCGGCCGCAGATGAGTGTTTCCTCCTGGAAGGTCACGCTGTCCCGACGCCTCCAGAGAAAGTATTAGCTGGTGCGGGATTCTCTCTGCTGCATATTCTTCCAAGTCCAGATAGGCCAGGTCGCGGACACTTCCTGAGTAGTTAGTGTGTTTTGAAGTAAGATTTCCCTATTGCAGTAATACTCTCTACTCAGAATTTGTCAGGGGTTTGTGGGTGGTTCACATTCTTCTACGCATAACGTGTTTTGTTGTTTTTTTTTTTTAAAACGATAGAGCTTAGAATCTTAAAATCCTCAATATTTTGTTTATTCTGTCGAAATCCTGTGAAAGAAGGGAGAGGAGTTGTCGAGTATTTTTCTTTTTAAAAATATTTGTGCCTTTTTGGTTTATTTCACTTAAGTCTTTAGGTTTTCTGTCTGTATATCGCATTGCTACTTCCTAGGTATTGATAAAAGCTGGCCCAAAAGGCCCTCTGCTTGTTGTTGTGGGGTAATTCATGCATACAGGGAAGTTGAGAGAACGCCCAGGTCTCCTTCACCTGCGTTCATCGCTTGCCTCGGTTGATTTCTTTCCGCCTGACTCCCCTTCTCACCGCCCCTCTCCTCTCCCACCTCCCGGTCCGTGGGAAAGTGCGTGCAGTAGTTGTAGACACCGTAGCCATTCATCCCTCAACTTGTCAGTATGTATCTCTGAAGACAAGCACAGCCTCCTACAATGCCACACTGTTTACATGCCCAAGGAGTTTAACATTGATAAGGTAATATATGTTTATGGTAAAAGTCCCCCAGATATTCTAATGTTTTTTTTTTTTTCTTTTTTTGACCTAGATTGTAATCAGACTCTACCCATTGCATTTGGTTATCTCCTTTAATCTAGAACAGCCCCCTGTCATCGTTTTAAAAGTCATGACATTGATACTATGTCTTGTAGTTTGTTTTTGTAGAATGACTCATAATCTGGATTTATATAGATTGCTTCTGCATGAAAACATTCAGGTAATATTTTATCAAGCATACTTCATAAGTGTACATACACTCACATCTTTGTTGACTAGCTGTGACATACATAGCTTTGAACATCTTATTTAACTTTCGAAAATGCTTTCTGCTATCCATTTAAGCATTGGAAACTTCTTAATAATTGAGAAGTGCTTGGAGGAGTGCTGTATCCTGCAAGAATTGGAATCATGCAGTAAAAATATTTTGTATTTAAATCTTCGTAACCTAACCTTGCTTGTAAGGTTGTGGTAATAAGGTTTCTTGTAGGTAGAACTACATCACAGAATAGTCTTCATTGGCAACATAGTACCACTTACATAGTTGAAATGTGGGCTTGGGTGGCACATGCTGCCAGTAATTATCTGACACTTGGTAATGAACTGTTTTTTGAAATCAAGTGTTAATTACTTGCCCTTTAAAAGTCAAAGAGAATAAAGAGCTCTTTATTTAAACATTGTACATTAATATGAAGTGAGTGTGTCACAAACTGTAATATGTTTAATGAAACTAACATAAATATAACACATATGGGCCAGGCAAAATCCTTAACCAGTTTTTCCATAAATGCAATCCCTTATTCCTGTTTTTAAAAAATATTGATATACTTTTGTTCTGCTCTGTAATGAAGTTGTCATATAATATGGTCAATATATTACAGATGTGTTTGCAGGTTTGGGTTGAAATGGATAAAAATGCAATAGTAGTAGTTGTATGGAAGATATACATTTCAGTGTTAATGATAGTGAAATTTTTGCAGCAAGCTTTTTATAATATACTTTTTATAATATGAGGTATAATGTGCAATAGAAGAGTGCATGGATAAGTATTTATCCCAAGTGAACATTTCTGTGTAACCAGCACCCAGATCAGAATTGTCTACACCCTAGAATTATGCTTCCCTTCAAAGGGTGATCCTGTCCCTGATTTCTAATACCATTTCGAACATTAACACTGTTGATTTTTTGCTTGCTGGTTTTCTTTTTCTCTCTGGTCTTCAAAAGTACTAATAAGGCAAAATCTGTCAACTACTTAAGTTTATTTAGTTAAAAAAATATAGCCAATATAGTCACTTTATGAACATTAGAGAAAGAGAAATACCACCTCTCCCACCACCCTAACAAAACCTCTCTCCATTTCCATGTGTTTTCTTCAAGTCCATTTTATATGTGTTTATTTTAATATGGTGTGATCAAAGGATTTATACAAATAAGCATTTTTCAGTGCTTTACTTATAGCAGTGGTTCTCAACCTTCCTAATGCCACGACTCTTTAATACAGTTCCTCATGTTGTGGTGACCCCCAATTTCATTGTTACAAATTGAACATAATTAAAGCATAGTGATTAATCACAAAAACAATATATAATTATATATGTGTTTTCCGATGGTCTTAGGCGACCCCTGTGAAAGGGTCGTTCGGCCCCCAAAGGGGTCGCGACCCACAGGTTGAGAACCACTGACTTATAGTAATATTTACAGACTAATCTATCCTTAGTGTTTGTGTCATTGGAATGATATCATTGGAGATGTATTGGCTGCCTGTTTTGCCTTGGGGGGTGTGTGTGTAAGTGGATTTTAGGGAGAAGCAAGCATTTGAAATGTGTACTTTTGATTGTCAATAATGATTGGAGGGCCTTCTGGCATTTATTGGGTAAGTGTCAGTCATTCATATTAGAAAGTCTTATACAGGGAAGAATTGTGCCATACGGAGTATCACTGGAGCCCTACTGAGAAACCCTATTATAATTCATGTGTCAGTATTTTCATACATAAAACTATGTACTTTGTCCATGCTTTGGTGATAGATCCTCAAAGGGTATGTAGTAATATAATAAAATATTAGATATATTATTACCAACTTGCCTTTTAAAAAATCGTGCAGTGTCATCACCATGTTTAGTGAAAGACAAAATAACCAGTGAGGGCCCAGGAAATTTAAATTATGCTCAAAAAGTTGGTTTGTGATTTCTGCATAAATCTTCAGAAATTCCGACTTAAAAACAACAACAATTGTAGAAAGTCTTATATTTTAAAAAACAAAATTCAGCAAATGAGGTCAAAGTATAATTTGCTATTTGGATACTGCTACTTTCTTTAGAGGCATACATTTAGACCAAATGAAAAATGTAACCCCCTTTCAAAAAGTAAAAATTTCATTGTAAAATGATAATCCTATTAAATTAAAGATCTATTTAATAGCTTAGAAAGCTTTACTCTTTTATTTAATTTTATTTTTTCCGTCACCATTAATTCTCTCTTCCACCTAGAGAGAAAACTTTAAATATAAGATTTGGAAACATCCTGATTTATAAATAAATATAAATACACATTTGTTTACTGAGATACTAATTATCTGTACATATGCTTGCTACTGTATCATAATTTAGCCTATCATATTAAAAATAAAAGTGTTACTACCTCTTCAGAAAAGCTCACATGTTTATATTTGTATAAATAAGTATAAATTGGTCTTTACTCTCTGTTTTAAGGAAGGTAATTGGAGATAAAAGTGAAGAAAATGCTTAAAGCAGTGGTGTAGCCATGTCGACTATCCATGCTCCTGTGATAATGCTGTTCAGAATAGACCAGAATTTTTTCATTTGTTCCTGGACTTAATCTTGGTGGCAGTTTTAACATGTAGTTGCTTTACTGACCAGGCTCACATTTTCTAGTGACATGGGCTTTTGAAGTGATATGGGTTTCAAACAGAGTATATATTTTAGTTTTCAACAGTGATTATTTAGGTTTTCATTCTTTCCCCAAAAGATCTGTCAATTTGGAAAGTGTTTCAGTGGTGGTTTGTCAGATTCCAAATTTCAGTCCTAAAAGAGAGTGTACTGGTACTTGTTGCAGTTGCTAGGACTTTAGTAGCTGATTGTAATCAGGTTTTTTTTTTGTTGTTGTTGCAAAAGACAGAAACAGTGCTATGCAACCTACCTCAAGAAAGAGACATTGAAAATAATGGAGGTTTCATTAAATTGAATAAAGACTAGAGTACAGCCAGGCCTCATGAGACCTGGGGCTGGGAATCAAAATGGTTTCAGCATAAGGTATAAAGCCTCCTCTTAGAGTCTTTGTGAGCTCAGTTTGTTTCTGTGTATTTGCTCAGTTTCTTTACAGACCTATTCTCTAGTCATCTGGCATCTGATTCAAGCCCTGACTCGAAGTGACTTTCCAGGCAAAAGAAAGGGAATCTGATTGTTGACAGTTAATTGGTCAAGCCACCCAAATTATAGGTTGCTGGCTAGCCAGTGAAATGTGGCTAATCAGTTGTGGCTTAAAGTTTACATCCGTTGAGGGTTTCACATCGGAAAGGCCTGTGCTGAAAGTATGTAGAATGTTTTTTGGTAGCACATATAAGATGGGTATCTAGCCCTGGCCGGTTTGGCTCACTGGATAGAGCGTCTGCCTGGGGACTCAAGGGTCCCAGGTTCGATTCCGGTCAAGGGCATGTTCCTTGGTTGTGGGCACATCCCCAGTGGGGAGTGTGCAGGAGGCAGCTGATCGATGCTTCTCTCTCATCGATGTTTCTAACTCTCTATCCCTCTCCCTTCCTCTCTGTAAAAAATCAATAAAATATATTAAAAAAATAAAGATGGGTATCTAATCACTTCGATATCTTAAAAAGGCTTTCCAGGAAACTTGAGCCTTGAAGAAAAGTGGAATTACCATTCAAAAAGGGAGTTACAGAGACATCATAAACAAATGGAACAATATGTACAAAGATGGCCCAGATGTTCTGGATGTGTGCTGGGAACCACAAGTAATTTTATGCCTGGATTTCTGGGCTCATTTTGATGATAAACAAGAACAGAGGGTGTCTTTGAAGAAATTTAAGCAGTGGAGTGACATGATGAAATTTAGGGTTTAGAATGATCACTGGCAGCTTTTGTGAAAGACCATTAATTAGGAGTTAAGATGTAGGCAGTATGATTGGTTAGGAGTCATTGTAGTAATACAGATGAGAAATGGTGAAGCCTGAATTAATGCGACACAGGATTTAATGAACAATTGTATGAAGAAGAGGGAAAGGTCAAGGAGGGAAACAATCCCCAAATCTCAGGAGTTTGATTAAAAATAGATTATACTACCCTGGCCAGTTTGGCTCAGTGGGTAGAGCGTCAGCCTGTGGACTGAAGGGTCCCGGGTTCAGTACCAGCCAAGGGCACATGCCTGGGCTGCAGGCTCGAGCCCCAGTGGGGGGTGTGCAGGTGACAGCTAATCGGTGATTCTCTGTCATCATTGATGTTTCTCTCTATCCCTCTCCCTTCCTCTCTGAAATCAATAAAAAAAAAGTTAAAAAAAAAAAGATTATTTCTTACACTAAACTGGTAGGGTGGGGAACTCATTGTGGTCACTCCTTCTGGGATGAAGCTGATGTATCAGCCACTCATCTCTCTCTCTTTTTTTAATATAGTTTATTGATTTTTTACAGAGAGGAAGGAAGAGGGATAAAGAGTTAGAAACATCGATGAGAGAGAAACATTGATAAGCTGCCTCCTGCACACTCCCTACTGGGGATGTGCCCGCAACCAAGGTACATGCCCTTGACTGGAATCGAACCTGGGACCTTTCAGTCCACAGGCCGACGCTATATCCACTGAGCCAAACCGTTAGGGTAGCCACTCATCTCTTGAATGTTGTTGATCACTGTGGCAGAAGAAAAGAGCTGAGCAATGGCCCTTAAACTACTGAATAGTGACATGGCAGTTATGCTTGAATTTAACTGGCCAAAGCAATTTGCATGGCTACATTTAACTTCAAGGAACAGAGAAATAGAATGTTACCATGTAGCCAGAAGCAGATTTGGAAATATTTGGTGAATAGTGCTAATGGTGTTCACATTAGTGACTCCCAGATTTCTGATTTCGGAAATGTGGTATCTTTAACTGAGTTGTGAAGTACAGGGCAATGGGCAGGACTGGTGAGGAAGGAGAAGGATGAGTTTTAAGACTGAATAAGGGTAGGCCCAGTGACTATCAAGGTGTAGTATTTCAGCAGGCTCTTGGATCTGGGAGTCTAGGGCTAAGAGAGACCTAAGTTGGAGACTTGGTAATGTAAAGGAATTAATTGTGGATGTGTGTATTTAACCTCAGTGACAAATACATGAAGTGATTGGCTTAGCTGTTGAGTTGGGGGCTGGAGGAGGGCGAATTGGGAGTCGGCTGGCCTGAAATCTGAATTGGATGGCGTTAGGCAGGAGTGAGTTAAGTTAGGTGGGGTGAGAAAGAGGTAGCTCTATTTTTATTTCTGCAACTTCAATTAGCCTAGTTATGTTAATAATATGAATAGTTTCAGGTTCCAAGTGCAAATATGTTTTATCACATTTTATATTATTTTAAAAAATATTTTTATTGATTTGAGAAGAAGAGAGAGAGAAAGAGATGGAAACATCAGTGATGAGAGAGAATCATTGATTGGCTGCTTCCTGCACACTCCACACTGGGGATGGAGCCCGAAACCCAGGCATGTGCCATGACCGGGAATTGAACTGTGATCTCTTGGTTCATAGATCCACGCTCAACCTTTGAGCCACACCAGCTGGGCTATCACAGTTTTTGATCAACAGCATAAATATGTATATTTAACCAGTATCAAGATGGATTTGTTGCTATATCTGAAAGACTTTTTAAATTTAAAAAATGATGAATATTTACCAATTAAATAGTATGTTAAGATTGTTTTAAAATTATTGATTAACTGAATGGTAAAGGTTGCTTGAAATTTGGAATTAGATGATGAGACTTTTAAGTTCTATCTTTGCCATTTACTAGATTTAGGATTATGTTAAATGTCCTTGACCTGTTTTATAACTAAATTACTGTTATTGCACAAGGGATATCTGATATTTTCAAATAATCTCTTCTTTTTGAGTCTGAAAAACCTTCATGTTTTAAAGTATTGTACATTTATGTTATATACTAGGTATACCAGGTGTACCAGGTAATAATGCGGATTTTGTAATCAAAGAAAACACGGTAATTTCAAGAGAAACATCAAAAGTGCTTTATTCAAAGTAATGTCTATCACTAGCTACACATTTCCCCCATCTTTCAGGTAATTTGTAGATACTGTCCCAATAGAACTTTTCTTGTTTTGAGGCAAACCATTCAGAGACCCAATTTTCCACTTCTTCATACGTTTTGAAGTGCTGCTCAGAAAGTGCTTGTGCCATCGATTGGAACAAGTGGTAATCTGAAGGAGCAAGGTCTGGTGAATACGGCGGGTGGGTTAATGCTTCCCAGGCAAGATCTTTTAACGTGTCTTTAACTGGTTTTGAAGTGTGTGATGGTGCATTATCAAAGCAAAATTACTTTGCCGTGTCTACTGGCACATTCTGGTCATTTTATGATCAAAGTGTGGTTCAAATTGATTATTTGTTATCAGTAGCGATCAGTATTCATGGTTTCACCTGGTTTTAGAAGCTCATAATACACCACACCTCCCTGATCCCATCAAATGCAGAGCATTGTCTTCTCTCCGAAGCGATTTGGCCTTGCAGGCGATGTTGATGGTTGACCTGGATCAACCCATGAGTTTGTGCATTTGGGATTCTCAAAATAAATCCACTTTTCACCGCCAGCCACAATTGGATGCAAAAAAGACTTTCTTTCGTGCCCTTGAAGCAACATTTTCTGATGACTTTGTGGTGGTTTTCCATTTGTCTTTTGTTCAGTTGATGTGGCATCCATTTTCCTTCCATTAAAATCTTTTGCACTGCTTGTAAATGATCGGAAATTGTTTGCTGAGCAACGTTTAATCTTTCTGCAAGTTGTTTTTGAGTTTGACACGCATCTTCATCCAAAATGCTTGTAATTGTTGGTCTTCAAACTTTTTTGGTTGACCTGGACGTTCTTTGTCTTTCACATTGAAATCATATTTTTAAAGTGTTTAAACCAGTGTTCACAAGTATCTTGAGATGGAGCATGATCACCATAAGCTTCTCAAAGTATATGGTAACTTTCAGCAGCACTTTTCTTCAAAATAATGAATTAAAATTTCCCGCAAATTCTCTTTTTTTGGCACAAAATTCGACATTTTTAAGTGTAAAAATACCTATGATGTTAACACCCTCAGCAAATTTACCTTATGAAGTTTTGAAGCTTGCTGTCAATGCAACAAAATAGCATACATATCAAATCACATGTATATCAACATATGTGTAACTCCATCTATTGAAAAAAAACTGCATTATTAACCGGTACACCTGGTATATATTTTGTTTGGGTAATTTTTTCCTTGTTAAAGATAATAATTAAACACTTTAATTAAACATAATTATGGGCAGGTTGATAAAATGATCATCCATGAGTATAGTGTATTTTGCAAACTAACAAGTTAAGATTCATATTATGAAAAAAATGCTTTAATCTGTGCCGTTTCCTTTTTACTATAAGCTTGCCTAGATTGAACTAAATCTAGTAGGACTTGTAAGAGTCTTTGCTCTTTTGCATATAGTAATATGTAACATTTTGTTTGTGAAATCTTTTGTCTGAACAATCACAATGCCTAGCCTGAAGTAGTCTACTGTATACAAAAGACTTTAATTTCATGTTATCTCATTGTTTCTAAGATTGTTAATGAAGTTTTTAGAAATTTAAATGTGCCAAGGAAGGCTTAGATGTAGTTACAAAATTTTAAGTCTTGCAGATTGGCGCTTTTATAAAGGTATTTTATAAAGGTATTTATGTGGTTCAACATCTTTGGATTAAGTAGTTGTTTTCACATTTTGCTCAGATTAATAATTTAATGTAAAGTTTTTTCAGACTTTAAAAAAAAATTTTATTGATTTTTTTACAGAGAGGAAGGGAGAGGGATAGAGAGTTAGAAACATTGATGAGAGAGAAACATCGATCAGTTGCTTCTTGCACACCCCCTACTGGGGATGTGCCTGCAACCAAGGTACATGCCCTTGACCAGCATCGAACCTGGGACCCTTCAGTCCACAGGCTGACGCTCTATCCACTGAGCCAAACCAGTTAGGGCAAGTTTTTAAATTTAAAGTTTTTTTTTATTTTTTATTTTATTGATTTTAGAGAAGAAGAGAGAGGGAGAGAGAGATAGAAACATCAGTGATGAGAGAGAATCATTGATTGGCTGCCTCCTGTTCGCCCCCTACCGGGGATCGAGCCTGCAACCCAGGCATGTGCCCGTGGCCGGAATCGAACCCAGCGACTCTTCAGTTTGCAGGCTGACGCTCTATTCATTGAGCCATACCAGCTAGGGCAAATTTAAAGTTTTTAGAAGTAAGGCTAATGGCCTGCTTAGTTATCACTAGTCTTTGCAGACAGATCATCATTAAAAGAGTAAGTTTTGCTATTTGATGTCTTAATGATCTTTAGCAATAAAACTTTGTAAGCCTTGATTCTGTAAAGTTCTCAGAAAATTTTTTAGTGAAAACGACAGAGCCAGCCAAATGTTTGTCTAATTGTTTTTCTTTTTATCTTGCAGCAACGCACCTCTTGCTTTTTCTTCCAAAGTATGTTATGTTAAGTTTCGTGACCGATCAAGTGTTGGCGTGGCCCAGCATCTAACTAACACGGTTTTTATTGACAGAGCTCTGATAGTTGTTCCTTGTGCAGAAGGTTGGTACTTCACATGTTTTCTTCTATTTTAATCTCTGTTCTGTCTATTAATTACCTTTGACTTTCTTAGAAATTGGCAAGTAGCTAGTGCTCTGGCATGTGTGTATGTATGTGAGAATGAAATTTGGAGATGGAAAGCATTTTTACTAATAAAACATATTAAAATGGTTAATTTGTTACTTAATGTAAGTTTAAAAAATAGTTAAACATTAAACAGTTTTATAAATGATTTGGCTTCTCCAGTTTACTTTGACTTTCTATAGTTAATTTGCAAGCTGTAAAGAAAGCTTCCAGAAATAAAAAAAATATATAAAAAAGGTTGTTTGGGGAAATTATTTTAAATGTGTAAATGAGTAGCCTCTGTGTATACAATATTAGTGATATTACATCAATAAAAAAATGTGCACATTTTGCCAATTTGGGGTTAAGTGATATTTATGGTTATAAGAAAACATTCGTAATTGAAGCTTTAAAATATTCTCTTAAGGTTGCCATGCAACTGGAATTTACTTTTCTCTTCTGGCTTTTTTTGTGGGAGGGGAAGGAGTAACTGAAGAAAAATCATGACAAGTAAATTTCCTTCATCAAAGAAATAGTTGTTGAAGATGGGAACAAGGCTGAAGCCTTATAGTTACTCGTTAAATTATATGACTTAACCTGCTTTAAGAGCAAATTATTACTAATATTTATTTTTTAGTAACTTCTATTTACAGAGCCAGTCATATAATAAGCTGTGCCGAATTTGACAGTTCTGGTGTGTAATTAACTTTTATCTAGAGCACTGACTATGGCATGTATACATGGATTTTAGAATTGGGTTATTTAAATGTCTTTAAAACGTATTTTTACTGGTGGATGGTGGTAATTTTGCAACATAATAATTTTACCTGAAACAATTTAATGTACTTTCATATGTAATATTTTAAAACCTCTTTTAAATACCAGACCAACATTAAAATAATGTATACTAAACAATTTGCCATACTTTTAAGGTTTTATGCTTATTTCAAAATGCTGTTGTGAGATGTCAGAAACATTAGTCAGATACTGCAAGTATCATTCTTTTATTTTTGAAGTCCCAGAATAAAACATTCTGGATTTTTTCAGATTAATTTGAAAGTATTTTTCCTATGCCTTGGGGTTAGAGTGGGGTGGGGAGAATAAAAATGGAGTAAAGTTATTTAATTATTTGCTAACTCTGTCCTTATCTACTGTAAGGAGATAGTGAACCTAAAATTGGAGAGCCAGGTGAGGAAAGAGCTGGTAATGGTTTAGTTCTGCAAAACAAGTTCATACCAATTTCACAGGAAAGAAGGTTTATTTTCATGGGGGAAAGAAGGTTTATTAAACGGGAATGTTAATTATATCATAAAAATGAGTCATTAGCAGCACCAGGTATTGTATCATGTTGGCTCATTACTGAATTAGAAGGAAGAATTTTACCAGTTGCTGCTTTGTTGGAACCTTACTGTAGTCCCATAAAACCTTTTAATATAGTATTTGAGAAACCCTGGCTCTAATTTATCATAAATGTTCAAAGTTATGGGCAGGTATAGGTTTCTTATTTTGTTTGTTTTATTTGATAGAGATGAATAAATGCATTTTTAATATCATTTTGAGGCAAAGTTTCACCTTTTGAACATGAAAATTTAAATATTTTTATTCAATTTAGTTACGTGTTTTAGAACAGTGGTTGCCAACCGGTGGTCTGCAGACCACTGGTGGTCCGTGGGGTCCGAAAGGTTGGCGATCGCTGGTTTAGAATACTTACCTATAAAGAATTGGTAGTAGGAAAACATTCAGACACACATTTTTCATTAAATAAAATACAACTGAGATAAATTTATAGAACCTAAAGAATGTCATAGTGAGCCTTTAAAGATCTGATTATGCACTGCAAGCAAAGTAATAAAGTATTATATATATTGTACCAAAAAAAGATAGCAAAGTGAATTTGAAATAAACCAAAGAAGGAGTTCCAATGGAGTAAGTTCTATAAGAGAGATGTACTGTGGTGCTGTAAGTAGTGTTCTATTTATTTCATATTGCATTCTTTCCTTGATGTTATAGAAATAACATTATGAAAGAAATGAGAAAACCATAGAAAAAAATTTTAGTTTCAATTTGCTGGGTTTAAAAAAAATAGACATTATTGTGAGGAGATTCTAAGCTGTATATGTAATGTTTGATGTGTAATAGTTTCATACATATTAAGCATTAGCTATTGTCAATGAAACATGCCATTTCAAAATAAATATACTTTCATTATGCTTGTCCAAATATGACCTCTTTTTGTTGTTGTGTGCATCTCAGATTTATTTTTATAAATGTTAACACTTAGAAAAAAAAGAAAAGGTCAGACATAACAAGATTGTCAGCCTAATCATCAGTCATAACTTTATGTCCACATTTTCTGGTAGATGGATTTTGACTATTAATTTGGTTTTGTATGTTTTCTCTATGTGATATTTGTGCATTATTAGATGACTAGACTGGCCAAGGCAGACCTGTTACACTTGCCTGACACTTGCCTGAGTTAGGCATTGTTTGCCATGCCACTAAACCTGCCGTCAAGTGAAACCTTCATTGGGGAAATGAGATCGGAGTCTGAACCGCAGAAGATGGACGCCCTGTCTCTGTTTTTTATTGTTTTACTTTACTTTAATTTCTTTTTCTTTATTTTGTCCCTTTTTTGTTTTTGTTTTGTTAAATCTCTTTCACTTTAACTTGTGAGCTGGTTTTCCAGTTCTTTGTAAATGGTATTCCATTAAGGATTCATAACATTGCATTGCAATATATATGGGGAGATGATCAGAGCTCAATCTTAAGATAAAATAAAGTTTCACAGTAAATTAGGATATAGTGAGTATTAGAAGGCTCAGTGGGAATGTTAATTGGTGTTTATAGACTGATCAGGTACATTTGTTCTTGAAACACTGATACGATTATTAGAAACATTTTCTGACCTTAGTGCAACATTTTGCAGTTTTTCTCCCAAATGTATATGTCTTATAAAAATCAACTGATTGCATCTCCCTGCTAGAATTTTAGCCATACAGAATCATGGAAAATAAGTATATTTCTTATAACAATCTGGGATAGAGGACACAAAGAGACTTTCACTTTAATGATAGTTATTCATTATAGAAAATAACATTTCCTTATAAAGACCTAGTTGCCTGTGAGGGGAATGGATATTTGAGAAGCTATTAAATACTTATGTGTGTGTGTTTCTCTGTTTTCTTGAATTTTTTGTTGAAAATACTCAGAGTTTACTAGCTTCTAAATGGATTCTGAGATTTAGGACTATTAATGTCATACAGTGAGAAACATTGTTCTCTCAGTTGTCATTGAGTATAATTTGGGAAAAATGCTAAATGTTCATTTTTTTTATACTTTTATATGCTGATAGTATTTAGAGGGTAAGTTTGATAAAATTCTATCTTGGAAGTTAACTAATGGAACTTTCTTTAAGTATCTTTAATAATAATTAGGATAAGAAAAAATTAGTGTGCTTACAGTTAGACTTTATAATAGTTTTTTACTACTATGAGAAGCAATGGGAGTCAATCTACAGATGCTTTTTTTTTTTTTTTGAAGCCCACAGTGAAAGGCTTTATAATATTAAGTATTCAACTTTTGGCCTGTGTTGAATACTCTTATTGTTTGTGTATCTTTTTACATCTCTTGTATGGATAATTTGGCTTATTTAATTGACAAATAATATATTAAATTGGGACTTTAGATTGGAACATTAGGGTATCAGAGCACAGAGTTTATAACCGTAGGACCTAAGTTGATTTATCAAGATGTATTTAGGTTTTACAAACATTTAAAAATAATTCCTATTTATAACAAAACATGCCTAATAGCAATATAAATAGTATAGTATATTTGTGGGTATACAGATATATGTATTAATACTAGTAACTATTAAATATAAAATACTGTTATTTGATATTTTCAGTAAGGCCTACCTTTCATTTATCTTTATGCATGTTAAAAAATTTATGTTTATGCAGAATTTACACTAATAAAATAGCTGTTTTTGAAATTAGTAGATTAAAGGAATATAGACTTAGATGTTTCAGAGATTAGAGAAAAGTAGGCATTTATTAAAGCTAATGTAATTTTTTTCTTCCTGTAAATAAGGTGTAACCATTATTAAAAGCAAGTTTTAAAATCCACCTTGAATTCCATTCATATTTAGAGATATGTTTAAATAGTATTGTTTAGAGGTTTATCTCTGCATATCTGGTTGCTTTAAATAAGAGTTTTTACCACTAAAACCTAGCATGGTGCTTCTGAAAAATTTACTCCATGTGCTATTTTCAGTTTAGCATGATTTATAAACTGTTTTAAATTATTTTTGAACTCATAATGGAAATGTGTAGCTAACAAATTATGAGTAGTTCTTCCAAAATAGCTACATGTAGTCAACTTTTTTTTGTTGTTAATCCTCACCCAAGGATATTTTTTCATTAATTTTTAGAGAGAGTGGAAGGAAGGGTTGATACAGAGAGAGAGAAAAAACACACACACACATCTTTTGGTTGCCTCCTGCACCCACCGGGGATCAAGCCCGTAACCGAGCATGTGCCCTTGACCAGAATTGAACCTGGGACCCTTCAGTCCTCAGGCCGATGCTCTATCCACTGAGCAAAACTGGCTAGGGCACTGTAGTCAACTTTTTTAGAAGTAAATTTTTTGGGGGGAAGAGAGAGGACCAGGAACAATGCATGGAAGTTGACGTCCTTATTAAAATTAATTGATTAGAATTCAGTAATTAAATATCACAAATTGATGGACTTATGTCAGAGTAAATTTTTAGTTTTAGTCAGGAATTTTTTTCTTAGCATCTAAGGTTATTTCAGTGTTATTAGGAGATGTTTATAAGCAACACATTTAGGGATCAGCTACTCTTCAGATAAGTATACATAAATTGGTTCTAAAAGTCAATGATTTAAAAAGTTTCCTGAGATTAGGGAAGTTATTTTGCTAGTTATTCTAAAAAGTTTTAGCAGTTTCCCAAGGCATATTCTTTGGACCTGGGTTCTTTTGAGCATTCCTGAGGTTGGGAGGTGACTTACTAACTGAATGGGTGTAAGTTTTTTTTTAAATTGAAGCTGATTTCATGCAGTAGGTTTTTGTTTTTTTCTGTCTACTTGAAATTAAATGGAATTTATTGGAAGGGTTATCAAAATTGTTTGCATCACAAGTAGGTAGTTTCAATAACAGGATAGGGGCACTCAGGAACAAATTTCAATTCGCACATATTTGTTTTTTCTTTTTCTTTTTTTTGACTAATTTGGTTATTTGCCATTTCTGGGGATTAAACTTTAAAAAATGTTCTTCTTTTCTGTATCTGATGTTCTGTGTGCTATTAGTGATGCAGCCAACACGAACGGTTGTCATGTGTAACACAACTTTCGATCACCGCGAAAACACCGTCCTGGGAAAGCGTCCATGCTTGATATCGTTTGGTTCATGAACATTAAGTTTCCAGTACAGGTGACCCATAGCTCAAAGTGTTAAATAATTGTCTACATTATTCAATTTTTAAAATAATATTCCATTAATGAGATTGTTAGTCTTTGAAATTTTGCTCACTTTTATTTTTCCTAGTAGAGCAGGATAAAAGGAAAGACTTAAGTTGTAATTTATTTCTTTATATGGATCTGATAGATAGATTCATTTATTATTATTATTTTTTAAGTACAAGGGTAATTGTAAAATCATAGTGTAAAGTTTGTGTGGTGTTTCTGCTTTCTGTAATGTTTGAAACTTGCCTCTGCAGGTAAAATCCCAGAGGAATCGAAAGCCCTCTCTTTATTGGTTCCTGCTCCAACCATGACAAGTCTGATGCCTGGTGCAGGCTTGCTTCCCATACCGACCCCAAATCCCTTGACTACAGTAAGTATTATATACCTTCTTCTAAAAGGGATGAATGTTCAACTGTTTAACCAGTTGAATAAAGAGCTTAGAAAATTTTTATCTTGAATCTTTTTTATTTTAATGGAGTGATCCAAAAAATCGACTTAATTTTCCCCCCTCAATTGTCAATTACTGTACTTAAACTATCTTTTGGAATTCTGAAGTAATTGAAGAGTCATTTAAATTTAGAACTTAAGTTAATTATTCATTAGCAAATCAGTTATTGAAATTCAGCATTTTAGACAGCATGGGGAATTGAAGAATCTAGGTAACAATATTTCCCAATTCATGAGTACTACACTTATTTAAAAAATATGAACTGATTTACAACCTGATAATGGGAAAAAATATCTCAGAGAAGGATTTATCTAATTGAGAAAATGTAATAAGGTAAAAACATGACAAAATATTTTTTTATGAATTCTGTAGAAATAATAGTAATTTAATATCTCCTTTGTGATTTCTGAGTGGGGTTAAAAAAAGATACTGTTGTTACTGTACTCTTGGTTTTTATGTAAAAGATTCAGGTCATAATTATTTTAAAAGAGTGGTCCTGGGTTCTATTCCAATCAGGGGCTCGTGCCCAGGTTGCGAGCCTGGTCCCCAGTGAGGGGCATGCAGAGGGCACTCAGTTAATGATTCCCTCTCATTGATGTTTCTCTCTCTCCTTTCTTCCTCTCTGAAAGCAATAAAAAAATACGTTTTTATAAAAGGGTCATTTTTCTACGAAAACAAACCCAAGACAAAATATAAATCTCACCTTAAATTGAAAGTTTTATCTAGCTTTGTGGTACTGGATTTTTAGGGAGTGAACTCATGTTTTATGATTATAATTAATGTGTCCAAGTTATAAAAGCGGGTTCTGAAACTGAAGTGCAAAATTTTAGGTCTTGTAATTTTACATGACATTGTTCTGATGGAGATCTTCATTGTGATTTGTAGTGGGAAATGCTTTTTAAATTCAATAGTTGATCATTTGTATTGAGCTTTCTAGAAATTTTATTTTGGGTACATTTTGGTATATTTTAATTCCTTTGACCCCCCCCCCCCCGCCACCCTCAAGTATTTTCTTGCTATTTTGAAAACCATTAGGGTTTATTTATCAACAATATAAAGTTTTTATTATTTAATTTGTTGCCCTTAGGGAGAATAGTATCTTCTTAATTCATCTGTAGAGAATCTGTTGTTATAGAACTTAGTTTATGAGGAATAATTTCAGTTAGAAAATAGAAAGGTGGCCCATTGTGTTTTAGCTCCTGGTTACCTCTCTGACTTTTTTCCTGGCTCACTCTACTTCACCTTTGCCATTTCTTAGACATGTCAAGTACATTTCTGCCTTTGGGTTTTTGTACTTATTTATCCTCTGCCTAGAACTTTATTTTCCAGACATTAGAAAGGTTTACTTTTAAACTTTTTCGTAACAGTGAAACTGTTCATCAGGTTTCTATTTAAAAGGGAGGCTAAAGTTTCTGAATAAGAAGGCAAAATGTGTTACATCTGGAGACCAGATCATCTTTAACCCATCAAAGACCAAAGGGCAACTAAATATTTAGGTTCCTTAGCCCAGGGCTAGAAAGTAGATTAAGCTAAAGAAGGGCAACTTTAATATTATAGAGCAGGCACATCCAATAGAACTTCCTGCCATGATGGCAATGCCTGTTTGTATCTGTACTATTGAGTGTGGTAGCCACCAGCAGCCGAGCTGTTAGGCCCTTGAAATGTGGCTAGTGTGACTGAGGCACTGAATTTTAATTAAAAATCAAAATCAAACTTTATATTCAACAATATAGAAAATATTTAATTAAGGTATTTCCTACAACTTATTTTTTTTTTAAATATATTTTATTGATTTTTTACAGAGGACGGGAGAGAGATAGAGAGTTAGAAACATTGATCAGCTGCCTCCTGCACATCTCCTACTGGGGATGTGCCCGCAACCCAGGTACATGCCCTTGACCGGAATCGAACCTAGGACCTTCCAGTCCCCAGGCCGACACTCTATCCACTGAGCCAAACTGGCTTCGGCTCTACAACTTTATGATAACTTGAAATGGTGATGGTGAGCAACAAATCTAAGATCTGTTAGTAGCAAGATACCACAGATTATAATAAACTAGAGGCCCGATGCACGAATTCATGCACGGGTGGGGTCCCTCTTCATGGCCTGCAGGGATTGGGCCGAAACCCGCAGTCCAATGCCACCTGCAGCTCCTGCTCATCCTGACCCCACTATGCCTGCCTCAGGCTCATGCCCAATCAGTCCCAATCGGGAGAGGTTCGTGCTGCTGCAGCAGCGCTTGCCAGCCATGAGCCCTGCTCATCAGCCATGAGCCCTGCATCTGGTGCCCTCCCAAGGGGAGTGGCCTGCGGGATCGGGCTGAAACCAGCTCTCTGACATCCCCCGAGGGGTCCCAGATTGCAAGAAGGTGCAGGCCAGGCTGAGGGGCCCCACTGGTGCACCATCGGGCAGGGAGGGACTGCGGAAGGGCTCCAGGGCATGTCTGGCCCATCTCGCTCAGTCCTGATCAGCCAGACCCCAGCAGCAAGCTAACCTACCAGTTGGAGCATCTTCCCCCTGGTGGTCAGTGCATGTCATAGTGACTTGTTGACCAGTTGACTTTCTGCCCCCCTGGTGGTTAGTGCACGTCATAGCGAGTGGTTGAGCAGCCTTAGCATATCATTAGCATATTACGCTTTGATTAGTTGCTCAGTTGTTCTGCCGTTCGATCTGTTTGCATGTTACCCTTGTATTATATAGGATACTATGGAGGGAAAAAACCAGTCATGTGGTAGAGAGTAAATGAAGCTTCATATAATAAGGTCAGGGAAACTGACTTGGAGCAGATGATTAAACTGATACTGGAAGAAGTCATCTGGCAGAAGCGGGGAGAAGAGCTTTCAGGGCAGGAGGAAGGAGCACTATGTGAAAAGCCCTAAGGTGGACCCGGGCTGGGTGGCTCAGTTGAGTGGTGCATTATCCTGTACTCCAAAAGGTTGTGGGTTTGATTTCAGGTCAGGGCACATAGGTTGTGGGTTCAATCCACATTTGGGCCAAGTATGGGAGGAGCCAATTGATGTTTCTCATATGGATGTTTCTCTCCCATTCTCTAAAAATCAATGAACAAACATATCCTCCGGTGAGGATTTTTTAAAAACACTAAGATTTGAAAAACATGTGTGTTCAAGGTACAGAATTGCAATCAGTGTGGTTGAAGCATAGTGAGTGAAGGGAGGGATAGTTAGGGCTTTTTAGGTCATGGAAAGAAATTTACCAGTAATTTTTATTCAGAGGTAATGAGAAGTCATGGATGAGTTTTAGACAGGGGTAAGACATGATTTGACATGCTTTTAAAAGATCGCAAGCTGGCTATTTTGACAAGCATAAGTGATATTTTTTTTCATCAACTTGTATTTTCACTTTTAAGAAGTGTTATTAACGGTTGTTAAGTCTTAGTAATTTTGCAATAATATATCCGTATGTAGTCAGTGCTCAAAATTTTCTTAAATTGTATAAGTGGAAATGGAAGTGGTAGTGTTTTTGTCCTTGAAAGGGTTTTTTGTTAATTCTGCAAAACTTTTTCATTTTCAAATTCCGAGATTTCCATCTTTTCTAGTTTAAGTATACATTAAAAATATGTTCTTTAATGCTTGAACTAAAAACTGAGTGTACTAGTGTTATGAAAGATCACTCAAAGGTTTTTGTCCTTTTCCTGCAATAGTATAAATAAGGGCTTAATATTTTAGGGGTTTTTTCCTTAGGTAAACTTTGCCCCTGTTTTAATTTTAGTCTGTAAATGATGGGACCCTGCTTTAACCATGTGTTAGCTGAGTACCTTTGGGAAAATTATTTAATTTCTCTCATTCTTTCTTATCTGTGATAATAGTAATAATAATGGTCTCTTAGGGTTGATATGACGATTAATAACCCAGGAAAAATTAAGTGCTATGATATTGTTAACTAGTGCACAGTCGGTGTTGGTGAATGCCCAAGATCCTCAGTTCTTATTGTTTGTAAATTCACCCACTAGCTAAAATTTAGAAGACTCAAAATCAATACTTGTGGTGCTTTTGCAGTCATTCATTGACACACACAGAATCATGATAAATTTGAGTTTTTGATATGTACATTCCCAGATGAAGTCAAACAGAGGAGTGCTCTTTTTTTAGATTTAATGCTGTTCAAGTGTACCTCTTTTTTGTTTTGCTTTGTTTTGTTAATCCTCACCTGAGGATATTTTCCCATTGTTTTTCAGAGACAGTGGAAGGGAGGGGGAGAGACAGGGTGAGAGAAACATTGGTGTGAAAGAGACACACCGATTGGTTGCCTCCCACACACGCCCTGACCAGACTGGGGATCAAGCCTGCAACTGAGATACATGTCCTTGCCCGTAATTGAACCCTTGACCCTTCTGTCCACGAGCTGATGCTCTATCCACTGAGCCAAACTAGCTAGGGCCAGGTGTACCTGATTTTACTGCACTGTGCTTATGTCCTTACATGTGTTTTTTTTTTTTACAAATTGTAAGCAATACCCTGCACCAGCAAAAAGATTACAACTCTCCCTGTTGCGGTGGTGCAGTGGTCTGTAATTGAAACGGCAATATCTCCAGGGTATGCCTATAAATAAGAGTCCTTGTTGTGGTCTGTTTAGTGCCATGTTTTTCACATTTTGTACTTTTTGTGAATGATTTCACCATTTTAATAAGCTCCCAAGTGTAGTGTTAAAGTGCCGTCTAGTGTTTCTAAGGGCTGGAAGGCTGTGATATGTCTTAAAGAGAAAATATGTGTTAGGGTTCCTTCAGGAATGAGTTGATAGTGCTTCTGACTATGAGTTCAATGATAATGAATCAAAAATAAATGTTAAATAAGGTGTCTTTAAACAGAAACACAACATAAAACAAGGTTATGTGTTGGTTGATGAAAATATTATGACCAGAGACTTGTTAGGAACCTAGCCTTCTATTTTCCCTAGAAACAGTGATTCAGTATTCAACAGTTCAGTGTTTGTGGCAACTTGATAGTACATAACTACTGCAGATAATGAGAATTCAGTAGGACATAACTACTGCAAATAATGAGAATTGAGTGTTTTTAGTGTTACGATTAAGAGTAGATAAAACATCCAGATCGTCGCCCTAACCGGTTTGGCTCAGTGGATAGAGAGCATTAGCCTGCGGACTCAAGGGTCCCGGGTTCGATTCTGCCAAGGGCATGTACCTTGGTTGCGTGCACATCCCCAGTAGGGGGTGTGCAGGAGGCAGCTGATCGATGTTTCTCTCTCATTGATGTTTCTAACTCTCTATCCCACTCCCTTCCTCTCTGTAAAAAATCAGTAAAATATATTAAAAATAATCCAGATAGTCAAGAAATATGTGGCATTTCGAATTACATTAAAAACTTCTGTGACCTCCCTCTTAATAATTCAGACGTATCCCTGGCTTAAAGCTAGGAGCCCCTAGTTTCTTTCCATTGTTGTTGAGTTGATCAATTCTTTTCAAGATTAGATAATGGTAATTTTTGATACTAACCAAAAATGTGCTTTTTTCCCCTTCTTCTTAATAGCTGGGTGTTTCCCTTAGCAGTTTGGGAGCTATACCAGCAGCAGCACTAGACCCCAATATTGCAACACTTGGAGAGATACCACAGCCACCACTTATGGGAAATGTGGATCCTTCCAAAATTGATGAAATCAGGAGAACAGTCTATGTTGGCAATTTGAATTCCCAGGTAATAAAGACACTGATTCTTTCCCCCTTCTTAAAAATCATATAGATTGATAAAGTAATATTTACCTGATTTAAAAAAAATATATATACTTTGTTAAAATGTTACTTTGTTTCTTTAGACAACAACAGCTGACCAGCTACTCGAATTTTTTAAACAAGTTGGAGAAGTGAAGTTTGTACGGATGGCAGGTGATGAGACTCAGCCAACTCGGTTTGCTTTTGTGGAATTTGCAGACCAAAATTCTGTACCAAGGGCCCTTGCTTTTAATGGAGTTATGTTTGGAGACAGGCCATTGAAGTAAGAAACCCTAAACAAAGAAATTTTAATGATTTTTGGAAAACTTTAAAGTATTTTTGATGTAATTAAGGCTTTTTTTTTTCTTTTTAATAGTAATTGGCAATTTGTGGAAAGGAAGACTTTGTGTTAAGTATACTAAGTGAATACCTGAGATACCATTTTAGCCTTTATGGTTGTATTTGAAGACATCTTATTTTCTATTTTATAAAGTTTAATTTAATGTTAATGTTAGTTAAATATCCTATATAATGATCATAGGTATTTTTCCATAAGCTTTAACAGGTCATGTGGGTTTTGCATTATGACGGGACTAATGGACAATTTAACATATGGGTTGAACTTCTTTAATAATACAGTAATAAGAATTTTGGTAAATCCAAAATCCCAGGAAGAAAATAATATTAAGCACTCAGAAATGATCTGAATCATACATTTTGAGTTTTAAGGTTGGCTCCTATCTTTGTTTGCAAAATGAGAAATTGATGTAGCCTGTCAGATACTCTATTTTATGCAGATTATTGAGGTAATTACCTTAGTTATTCAGTTTGATAAGGATTCTGCTATTAAAGGATAAATAACTGTTCCTAATGAAAGCTTGTCTTCTATTGTGGAAGGGGTGAGACTGAAGAAATTCTTCTATGTGCATCAGAGAAACCACTGTTGCCTGGCAGATAAAGAGTTTTATCAAATGCCTCCCACATTCAAAGCTGTGTTTGACTCAGCTGTGGTCCAGGGGTGATTAAAATAGTGTACAGAATATACAGCTTCCCTTGCTCTTCTTAGGGTGAGAGGTTATCAACAAAATCTTATAATCTAAGAATAGAAGTGATTGATTTTAATATTGGTGTCAACATTTTAATTTATTATAATTCTAAGGTGTACAGGGGAAGTAGTTGTCCTGGCCTGTTTAAATTGTTAAAGAAGTCAGCTAACATTCAGAGTTTTTTTCTCCTCTTGCTTTTGGCTTTGTTAGCAAGAGATGATGGCAGGTGGAAATGAGATTCATTATGGTTTTTGAGGTTGGTTGTGGTTATTCTGTATTTAGCTGTATTACTCAATGTGCTTTCAAGGCGTCGATTCATAAATATATGTATCATGTAAACAATTGTTTCATGTTTTGTAAAAGATGGTGTGTATTTGTGATATGCTAATGTTTTTAATTTAGAATAAATCACTCCAACAATGCAATAGTAAAACCCCCTGAGATGACACCTCAGGCTGCAGCTAAGGAGTTAGAAGAAGTCATGAAGCGAGTACGAGAGGCTCAGTCATTTATCTCAGCTGCTATTGAACCAGGTAAGGTCATAGTGTTGTTACACAGGTCATAGTTTAAGATCATAGAATTTTAGAACTGCAAGGAATTTTAGAAATTAATCTTGTTCAGTTCCTTCATTTTACAAACAAGAAGACTGAAACTCAAGAAAGAGTAAGTGACTTACTAATGTCAAAGGTCAAAGAAGTACTTAGCACATTCTTCTCCCATGATACTGAATTGAGGCACATTAGCCTGAGTTAATCAGTTTTATACTTGAAGAGCAAAATTAATGCTCAAAACTGACTTGCTTAAAGCAATGTATAAATGTTATTGTGAGACCAAAAACAAGAATAAATATATTTAGAATGTGATGATTAGGCAGACTTACTTTTCATCAAAGTTTTAATTGTAAATATAAAAAAGATTCTGTGAGTTAGGGAAAATACAGACACTGTTTTAGCAAGGTAAAAGAACACTTACCTCTTCAAACTTTTGTGTTGCTAACTAAAATTTAAGAATCCAATTTAAAACTGTCTAGATGGTTTACATTTGAGCAAGTTTTCTAAATTAGCACTCAGAATTTAAGCCTCAATTCTAGCAAAATAAATGGAGAAAGATTTAAAATCACTGTTATAGGAATTAGAGACATGTTATAATCGTACATTATGGCAGCAACAAAATATTACGAACAGCTGTTTATAATCATCTGGTTTATATGTACTGCTGCAGGGTGGCTGCACTCAACGAGTTTATGCAATGACTTTCTTGGATGTTTCTGAAGGATAATTGCACAGGAGGAGGATGTACAGAGAGTAGGCCCCTTGCACTATATGTGGTACATTCCACTTGTGCCTGATTATTAACTGGGATCTTTAATTGTTCTGAGCTTACACTGCAAAGTGGTTTTTTCCTCCCAGAGTCTGGAAAGAACAATGAAAGAAAAGGCGGTCGATCTCGTTCCCACACTCGTTCCAAATCCAGGTCTAGCTCAAAATCCCATTCTAGAAGGAAAAGATCACAGTCGAAACACAGGTGAGAATTTCTGCTATCACTTTAAATTTTTTTGGTTTTGTATTAAAAATAGTTAAGATTTCTGAGATTTTGTCCAAATGTCAGAATTCGGAAATTTCATAGAGTTCACCAGAAAGTATGGTTACCATGAAATATTGCTTTAATTATAATTAACTGTAGTTAAAAATGTAATTTTTAATACATCATTTTTGTTTCAGTGAATTTTTAGTTTTAGAAGTTGGTTTTCTATCTTAAGATGCAATGTTTCTGATTTTTCTAAGAGTAAACGAGTGTTTATACAGACTAGCAGAAACTTTGCATATTGAGAAACGGGAACCGTGTATGTGGTGATGCTGATGGCTGATTGCTGAAGTTGCTGCCCCCTCCCTCTTCCCAGTCCACTCAAGTGTTGGAAGTACCATCCCAAATCTTGTTTTCAAGTCCTTCTTCTCTTCAGTACTTTGGTACCTGAAACAGGAGTGACTTCCAGCTTTAGTTCCAACTATTGTATTGTGCTTAAGCTCTGTTTCTGTTTTGTTTTATTTTTGAGCATAGCTCTGTTGTTTTAACTTTTTTAAAAATCTGTTGTGTTTGACTCAAAGGGGATCTCAGTTGTCTTCTTTAAGATGTAGAGGGACTGTTACTGAAATGTGGAAATGTATATAGTGGATTCTAACTGTATTCTATATGCACACACATACCTAGGCCTGAAGAGAAGAGGTAGATAACAGTGTGTGCATGTTTATTTGTGTGAGATGTGAGGGTATTAGAAAAAGAGGGGAGAGTTTTAGGGGAGGGATCCAGTATGCTGCAGTATGTTGAACCTCACCAGCAAGCTCAGTTTAGTCTGTTTTTCTGTGTTGTTCAAGGAGATTGAAACAATGAGATAGGAAAATATTTCTTTGACTCTAATAGGGTATACTTCTTGGCCATTTACTGGTTTATACTTCTCTGTTATTCTTAGTTTGCAAAATCTCCTTTGGCATGTGGTTTTACTGTATTCTTCCATCCAAGGTCTTAGAATAAAGCAAGTTCAGATCCAAGTGAAGGAAGATGTTTCATGTAAAAGGAATGACCAGTGCAGCAGAAGCCAGAACTGGAGAAGGAAAGGGGTATAGAAGCAGTGGTGCTAGATTGTTGACATTTTTATAGGTTGACAGGATGTGGTGAACATAAAGGAGGTCAAGGAAATACAGAATTGAATTGAAGAGTTCATTTTGTGTTGATTACAAAAGCCAGGCTCCAAATCTAATACCTTAGTGGTTTTCAGGCTAGAATAAAACCAAACTTAATGATTGACATCATTGTTTCCTTGATAATCTCTGGGAAGCTTTATCTGTTGGGGCAAGTAATTTAACTATCCTCTTTAAGGTTTTTGCTCTCATCATTTTAACTATATTTGGGTATTTTCCCTTTGTAAGGGTTAGTGGGGAGGAGGATTATTCAGTCTAAACTGAAATTTGTTAATTGTTTCTCATTCATGGGACTGCTTTCATGTAGGTCTAACTGTGTAGCGTTATAAATTACTTATTCTTGGCATGCATACAATTGACCCTTGAACAACATGGGTTTGAACTGCATGGGTCCACCTATATGTGGATTCTTTTCAGTAAATATATAGCTCTCCATATCTGTGGGTTTAGGGTTCATGAATTCAATCAACCACATATCGAAGACAGTACATATTTTCGATCTGCAGTTAGGAGTCCACAAAAGTGAGAGGCCTACCATATGCATTGTTCCATGCCATCCTATATAATAAAACCCTAATATGCAAATTGACCAATGGCGGAATGACCTGTCGCTATGATGCACACTGACCACCAGCGGGCAGACGCTCAATACAGGAGCTACCCCCTGGTGGTCAGTGTGCTCCCATGGGGAGCGCTACTCAGCCAGAAGCCGGGCTTCCAGCTGGCGAGCACAGTGGTGATGGTGTGAGCCTCTCCTGCCTCCGTGGCGCTAAGGAGCAGTGAGCAGACGGGTGGTAAGGACGAGGGGTCCCAGACTGCAAGAGGGCGCAGGTCAGGCTGAGCGCCCCCCATTCCATGAGTGTCGTGCACTGGGTCTCTAGTTTTGTATAAGGGACTGGAACGTTTGCAGAATTTGGTATCTGTGGTGGGAGGGGTTCTGGAATCAATCTTTTTTGGATTCTGAGGGATGACTGAAGTTTTGGGGGAGTTAGAAGATTTTTGACTGTCTGGTGGGTCAGCACTCCAACCCCTGCATAGTTCAAGGTTCAACTGTATATATACACACATATCTACATACATACACACACATATACATGAATACACACACACACATTTTTGGTAAGCATATACTATTTTTATACATGGTTTATAGAAACATATAGCTTTTACTAAGTTCTTAAATACATAAGAGGATAAGTTATGTTTAAAGGGGGTGGGGGGAAAAACTCCTTACCCAGAAAACGTAAGGATCTTGCCGTGGAAGTAACTTCCCCCACCCCAGTAGGGGAGAGGGATGTCGGACATTTCTTGGCTTTGCCTCCCCTGCTGTTGGGATTTGATGCCCTTGGCGCTAGCTCTGACCTGCTAGACTTAGCAGGAGTGTGGGCTGTAGGAGCCCTGCCTCTTGAAGGCCGCCTTTCTATGTTCTCACTGTGCTCAGGCGCTTCTAAGCCCCTGCCCTTCTTATTCCTTCCTCTTAGGAGGGAGGAAGGGGTTTTTTGTCACTGTGACCTTGGTTAGGACTGGGATGATTTGTTCCCACTTTTTGTTTCCAAATTTTTATGTGTTCTCATCCAGATAGTGTTAGGAAAGATGGGTGGCACTCTATTATATTTTAAAGACCAGCATAGGACTGTAAGACATTTAATAACATTTTATGGGAAACAACTGACTTACAATTTTTGCAACATGATGGTAAATTGCCCTTTATTCACTTTAATTTATAAATGCAATTTTGCACATTACTCTAAAATGAGAACAGCTAACAATAATTCAAATCTTATCTTTGGTTGGATTAGATTTACTCTTGATTTGAAGCTTTTAGCATTCCTAGTTAAAAAACTTGTAGGTGACTAGAGGGTGATGTAGAGACACGAAAATATTTAATGTCAAAATTAAAATACAATAATTATTCTTGGGCAGTAACTTTCAAACTCTAAGGAGACCTACAGGGTAAGGTGGGAAGCCAAGTAACTTGTATCTATCAGGGGTCTGGTTAAATATTTTAAAGGGTTTTCTTTGCTTAATTAAGGTGGAAAGCACTGTTTGATTAAAACAAATTATTTATATTTTTAGTAAAGTTAAGAACAGAAGTCTTAAGATTTTTTATTAAGTACAAAGAAGCAAAGGCCCTTTATCCTATGTGGATGTCTGTAAATGGACTAAAAATGTTCTCAGTTTTGTATTTTTGCCTTAATACCTATTAGTTGATCCTTGTATCTCTTAGGTTATTATTGATAAAAATTTCAACAAACTCTGACTTATCTTCTTATATTAAAAACGTGGTATGAAGATAAATGTATAATTTTTTTTTAAAATATATTTTATTGATTTTTTACAGAGAGGAAGAGAGAGAGATAGTTAGAAACATCGATGAGAGAGAAACATCGATCATCTGCCTCCTGCACATCCCCCACTGGGGAAGTGCCCACAACCCAGGTACATGCCCTTGACCGGAATCGAACCCGGGACCCTTCAGTCCGCAAGCCGATGCTCTATCCACTGAGCCAAACCGGTTTCGGCGATAAATGTATAATTTTTAAAGACATAATAGATGAGTGGTTCAGTTGAAAATTAGCTGTTGAAAAACAAATTTTGACTGAAAAAGGCGTTTAAAAAACAAGATTTCATTATTAATCGAGGGTTGTCTGATTTCATAGTATACCACAAGCATTTAACTATATGTATTTCTTTTATAGATACTTGTTTTAATTCATGAAAACATGACTCTCAAAATGAGTTTTAATTATATAAAGCATACTTATGAAAGCTCATTTGACCTCTTTGGAATAAATAAAGATAGAATTTAAAGTTTTCATATATACTGTTGATGGTGATGACAGTGAGAGTTAGGAATTTTAAGCATTTACTCTGTGCCAGAGACTGCTAGGCAGTTAATTTTCCATACATCATCTGATTTAATTCTCATGACAGCCCTATAATTCTTACTCCATTTACAAATGAAGAAACTCAAGATAGAGAGGTTGACTAGTCAAAGTTCTCACAGCTAGTGTGTGGCAGAGCTGAGTGTTAGGCTCAGATTGTCTGACTCTAAAGCCAGTGACTCGTCAGTTTATTATTAAGGTTGTGTGCATTCAGTATTGTTATATTTTAATAGTTCCTAGGATATTTCATTATAAAAAACACTAGAGGCCTGGTGCACAGATTCGTGCACCGGTCGGGTCCTGCAGCTAGGCCTGTGGGGATTGAGCTGAAACTGGCAGTCCGACATCCCTCGAGGGGTCCTGGAGTGCAAGAGGGCACTCTGCAAAGTTGCTGTCACTTGGCAGCTCCAGTGTTGAGCATCTGCCCCCTGGTGGTCAGTGCGTGTCATAGGTACCAGCCAGTTGGCTGGTCATTTAGGCCTTTATATATATAGATATTACATAAGCAGTTATTTCAGTGGGAAAAGAAGCCTAGAGAATTTCACAATTGGAAAAACTATTGTTTTTTTACTTCTAGAATTTCAGTAATAAGGGTTTCTTTTAATAGCTATCTTTATCTATATATATAAAAGGCTAATATGCTAAGTGTATGTCCAACCGGTTCAGTTGAAAACAAGACGCACACTGACCATCATGGGGCAGACGCTCAATGCAGGAGCTGCCATGACATGGACTGGCCATTACAAAAAAACGGTACCGTGGACCTGGCACCAACAAAGCAACACTCGGCTTCCCCCAAGTGGGAAACAGGCTTTGCCACCTTCCCAGAGCGACACCCCACCAAATCGCAGCCAATGCTGCTGAGACCCCGTGGCGCAAAATGTGGCCCACAGCCCAGCTTGGAAACAGTCGCTGTGGGTGCCAGGTAATGACGTCACGTAGGAACGCCCGGCTTCCTCTCCCTAGCATCTAGCCTCCTTGGAGTTTCTTCAGCCCAGGAACATGACTTGCTTTATAGACACATGCAAACATTTTACACATCAACCAAATGTCTGTGAAGCATTTTCCTATGCCTCATCTCATTTGATCCTCACAGAAGTCCTGGCGTAGGTAGATAGGAGACTTGAGAAAATCCTGTTTTCTTTTCATTAGCCGGAAAACAGAGAGTTAGAAAGTTTCGAAACTTGACCTGACTGAAAAGAATAAACGGTAGACTTTGAAAATGACTTTAGGTTTTCTCATTGTACAGAATATAGTCAACACTGCTGCAGTTAAATATTTTACCCTTTGTTCTCCCTTCGTGATCAACAGTAATAATCAGCTTTGTGTTGATATTTACTGCTCTGTTGCTGACAATTACTTGGAAGAGAAGTTGGGGTGCTTCACTAGGCTGGAAAAAACAGCTAAATCAGAAAGCAGGTCTAATTAAGCAAGTTTATTCTATATATATAAAAGCTAAGTTGACTCGCACATGCACAATACATGTAAAGCTCTCACTGGTGCCAATCACTAGTACAGTTATAAAATCAGGGCCTTACAAATCCAACGTTTGGTTATGTCTAGCTTTAACTCAAGTGATGATGCTTATTTTTCTGTCACACTAGTACTGTCACTAGTGCTATGCTGCTTATATCTTCATAATATGTATTTTGACAAACAGCACACAGCCATTTATAGAAACTATTGAACTGTGTAATCACTACTCAAGATTACAACTTGTCAAGATAAGTTGTAGTTCCAAGTAGTCATTACATGCAAGTCAAGAGTTAAAGACAATTTGTGATATGGAAACTTGGATCATAGGAGAAGTCGTCTATATTAAGGCACGTAATAATTAGCAAAAGAGATTCGCATGAGAAGAAGAGATAATGCACAGAACTAGCATTATTTTGTCTTCTGTTTTCACAGAGGTATATTCCGTTTTGTGAGATATTCTGGAGGGGGGAAAAAAGGAAAATAAGTAGCAAAAGAAAGCCACACCTGAGAAATGTTAACTTAAATCTGACACAGGAAATAACTTAAATTCTTTCTCTGTTTTTATCTTGGTGTTCTGAATAATGATCAGTCTGATAAAGTTTCCATAAATAAAGTATTTTAGATAATCTAACTAAAGCACTACATAGTGGAGAATTTTAAAATATTGATACATATTTTGGGATAGTTTTTAAAATTCTCTTATTTGAAAGACATCACTAAAAGTTGAAATTCTAAGAAAAAGATTTGACATTCTAACAATTTGTTTTTCTTTAGGAGTAGATCCCATAATAGATCACGTTCAAGACAGAAAGATAGACGTAGATCTAAGAGCCCACATAAAAAACGCTCTAAATCCAGGGAAAGACGAAAGTCAAGGAGTCGTTCACATTCACGGTGAGTTTTGGGTGAAAAAAAAAGGCTTTGTTAAAAATCTGTTGTGAGGGAAAATAAACTTTTTTTCTGATTGTCTTAGTAATGATTAATATTGGTTGCCGTTGATTTGGATCTGATTGCCATTATGACTCATGAGGTTTCTGTACTTAATTCCACCTGGTATTTGTTTTTATTTTACTAATTAATCAATTATTTTAATCCTTACCTGAGGTCATTTTTTTCATCAATTTCTAGAGAGAGTGGAAAGGAGGTAGGCAGGGGAAAAAGAGAAACAGAGAGAGAGAGAGAGAGAGAGAGAGAGAGAGAGAGAGAGAGAGAGAGAGAGAGAGAAACATTGGTGTGAGAGAGACACATTGGCCACTTCCCGCACACACCACAACTGGTCCAGGGATTAAACCTGCAACCCAGGTAAGTGCCCTTGACTGGAATCAAACCTGCAACCCTTTGGTGCATGGGCTCTAATGATTTAGTAATACTGGCCAGAGTGATATTTGTTTTATTTAGTAGCTTCAGTTACAACTGAGTTATATAGAAACTTGTTATGTCTTATAGCTATTATAAATTGTTTTGTATTGATAATTATTGAAGAAAGAGAGGAAGGTCCTTTTGGTGAGTAGAATTATTTCAGTTGTGGATTTACTTTATTTTTTCTTTTTTAAAGGGACAAGAGAAAAGACACCCGAGAAAAGATCAAGGAAAAGGAAAGAGTGAAAGAAAAAGATAAAGAAAAGGAAAGGGAAAAGGAGAGAGACAGGGAAAAGGAACGTGAAAAAGAAAAGGAACGGGGTAAAAACAAAGATAAAGACCGGGATAAAGAACGGGAAAAGGACCGGGATAAGGATAAAGACAAGGAAAAGGACAGAGAAAGAGAGCGGGAAAAAGAGCATGAAAAGGAGCGAGACAAAGAGAAGGAAAAGGAACAGGATAAAGAAAAGGAACGAGAAAAGGACAGATCCAAAGAGATAGATGAGAAAAGAAAGAAGGATAAAAAATCCAGAACACCACCCAGAAGTTACAATGCATCAAGAAGATCTCGAAGTTCCAGCAGGTTTGATATGCTTAAAATTTTTACCAAGGTTTTTACTGATGACAAATGAAAATAAGAATTTTAACTGAGGGGGATAAGATTTTCTTTACAAGTGGAATCAGTACAGTAATATCAAAACATTTTCCTTTTCAGAGTAAGCATTTCTCTAAGAGGGCTTGCCACATGATTGAATCTGTGAGAAGGATGGATGGTATTGGGCAAAATTATTTTGAAAAGTTTTACTTCTCTTTTGTGATCCATTATTTTAACGTGGTGGCAGCACTAGCAGATGGTGCTGCTGCTGATTTTCTTGGAAGGTGGGATGGCAGGGGCAAGGTTTAATTTTTTTAATTGGGGTGACATTGGTTAATAAAATAATATAGGTTTCAAGTGTACAATTTTATAATATAGTAGAGGCCTGGTGCATGAATTTGTGCACCAATGGGGTCCCCTAGCCTGGCCTGCGGGATTGGGCTAAACTGGCTAGCCAACATCCCTCAAGGGGTCCTGGATTGTGAGAGGGCGCAGGGCAGGCTGAGGGACCCCACTGGTGCACAGTCAAGGCCGGGAAGGACTCAGGAGGTTGGCCAGCCGGGGCGGGACCACGGGAGGGCTCCAGGGCATGTCTGGCCCCTCTCGCTCAGTCCTGATTGGCTGGACCCCAGCAGCAAGCTAAGCTACCGGTTGGAGCGTCTGCCTCTGGTGGTCAGTGCATGTCATAGTGACTGGTCGAGCGGTTGACTGTCTGCCCCCTGGTGGTCAGTGCACGTCATAGCGAGTGGTTGAGTGGCCTTAGCAGAACATTAGCATATTATGCTTTGATTGGTTGAATGGACGATTGGACACTTAGCATTATTAGGCTTTTATTATATAGGATCACCTGGATATTGCATTGTGTGTTCACCACCCAAGTTCAAATCTCGTTTCACCACCATATATTTACCACCCTTTACCTTTGTATCACCCAGTCCCCTTTCCCTCTGGTAACCACCATACTGTTGTGTGTCTGAGTTTTTGTTTGTTCATTTTTTGCTTTCAGTTTTATATCCCACATATGAGTGAAATCATAGGTTCTTGACTTTTTCTGTCTGACTTATTTCGCTTATCATGATATTCTCAAGGTCCATGCATATTGTCGCAAATGGCAGTACTGCATTTTATGGCTGAGTAGTATCCCATTGTATATTTGTACCACATCTTCTTTGTCCAGTCATCTAGCAAAGGACAGTTGGACATCACAGCACACCTATTAGGTTGGGTATTATCAACAAGATAAGTAATAACAAGTGTTAGAGAGGTTGTGAAGAAAAGGAATCCTCATTTGCTGCTGGTGGGAGTGTAAACTGAAAGTTTCTCAAAAAATAGAGCATAGACCCAGTAACTCTTCTGGATTTCTACCACCAAAATGTGAAAACATTTATTCCCAAAGATATATGTACCCCTATGTTCATTGCAGCATTATTCACAGTAGCCAAGATATGGAAACAGTGGAAGGGCCTTTTTAAAATTTAAATATAGAAGAATTGACCTCTTAGACTTTCGTATTTCTTTGGAGTGGTGTGGTTAGTTTTATGTGAAATGATTTCTTAAATTGCAGTGTTAGTGCTTTTTCATCTAAGTTAGTTTTTACTGCACTATTTTGTTGAACGTATGAACGTTTACATTTTTTGTTTTGTCATTTTTAAGATTTTGCTTTTTTCTTAGGACTGTTCCCTTAATCTATTAATAAGTGCTCTGCCACCAGGTGGAGTAGGTTGCCATAGTAACTGCAGCAAAATGAGGACCTTCATTGATTGAAGATTATGTAAACCTACATTTCATTATTCCGGATGATACCGTGGCTATAAATAAATAGAAGTTCTTGTGTTAAGCTATATATTAAAATATATATTTTAAGCAAGTTTTAAAGGTATGTTAAGCATAATTTTTCATAGAAAATAATTTCAGAAACAGGAATGTCTTTTTTTAAAATTCTTTTTAAAAATATTATTTTATTGATTTCAGAGAGGGAAAGAGAGAAACATCAATGATGAGAGAAGAAGCATCGATCAGCCATCTTTTGCATGCCCCCTATTAGGGACCAAGTACACAACCTGGGCATGTGTGCTGACGGAATCAAATGGTGACCTCCTGGTTTTATTCTTTTTTTTATTCCTTTTTTTTTGGTTTTATTCTTAATGCTAGTCTTTGTTTAGATAATACAAGATAATTCAAGCATTTCAGTGCTTTTAGTATATGACAGATTTTATGTGTCAGCAATTTTTCATGCCTAACCTTATTTAATCTTTAAAAAAGTCTATGTGCCCTAACCAGTTTGGCTTAGTGGATAGAGCGTTGGCCTGCAGACTCAAGGGTCCCAGGTTCGATTCTGGTCAAGGGCATGTACCTTGGTTGCAGGCACATCCCCAGTAGGGAGTGTGCAGGAGGTGGCTGATTGATGTTTCTCTCTCATCAATGTTTCTAACTCTCTATCCCTCTCCCTTCCTTTCTGTAAAAAATCAATAAAATATATTTTAAAAAGAAATAAGTCTATGAGAAGACTGTTATCATGGTTGTAAAACATGAGGAAACTGAAGGTTAGAGGAAATTTTCCATCTACTTTGTACTTTAGTATCAGAAGTACAATAGCCCTTTCTCTTTTTAGAAATTAAGTTTACTTGAGAATTCTCTAACTAGTTCTTGGTTACTTGCTTTAAGAAAACTTGATTCAGAAGCATAGAGTTGAAAGCAACACTTTGTTAAAACTAGAGGCCCGGTGTATGAAAATTCATGCATGGGGGCCGTCCCTTAGCCCCGCCAGCCTCCTCTCACACTCCAGGAAGACTCGGGCGGGCGGCGACCCGGCGATCAGGGGAAGGCGACGCCCCATCACGCCTCTGCTGCTGCCACTGCCGGCAGCACAAGCCTCGGCCGGCCCTGGTTACCTGAGCCTCGGGCGGCCCTGGGCAGCTGGGGGGCTGAGGGGACTGGGGGACTCTGGAGGCAGGCACACAGAGTGGCCGGGCCTGGCCTTGCCACACACCTGCTGCCCAGCGGGGCTGAGGGAACTGGGCGCTGCCATCTTGTGGCTGTGAGTGCCGCCATCTTTGAGGGCGGGCAGTCAATTAGCATATTCCCTCCTTATTGGCTGTGAGTGCTGACATCTTTGCAATGGCGTGAGAGTCAGTTAGCATATTCCCTCTTTATTAGATAGGATGGGCTTAAAATAAGCTGGTAATATTCTAGCACATTGAACCAAAACCTGAAGAATTAATTTAACCTCATTTACTGTGGGTATCGTTGAGCTCTGTGACTGCATGTTTATGGCTCAGTGATTTTAATGATTCTGTGTTACATATTCTTTTGTGTTTATGTAATTGTTTAGATACCGCTCTTCACAACACCAAATAATGTTTTTGATGCCATTTAGTTGAATTTGCTTTTTCTGGTGACTGTGAATGAAATGTTTAATTTTTTCTTGGCCCATTTTAAAGTCGCTTGATATTTAAGAAAGTTCAGATATTCACATTCAGTGCTAAATATATTCTTAAATAACCTCTGGGGTCTGGAAAATAAATGCTCAGAATGTTTCGTACTTTCAGAGGAGCTTGGTGAAGAGATACAATTTCTCACTTTTTAGCATTTTTCTGCTTTTCAGTTGCTCTGATTTGTTTAGTAAATGGGGGAAACATTTCAATTGCTCAGAAAAATAGTCTACTTAATATTTTTATTTCCAATATTCTCCTAATCTACTTTTTAAAATAAAATTTTTATATATAAAAACTTATTTTTTAAACCCTCACCCAAGGATAAGTTGTGTTTTTTTTTTAAAAATATATTTTATTAATTTTTTACAGAGAAGAAGGGAGAGGGATGGAGAGTTAGAAACATCGATGAGAGAGACAGGGATGGAGAGTTAGAAACATCAGTGAGTGAGAAACATCGATCAGTTGCCTCCTGTACACCCCCTACTGGGGATGTGCCTGCAACCAAGGTACATGCCCTTGACCAGAATTGAACCTGGGATCCTTCAGTCCGCAGGCCGATGCTCTATCCACTGAGCCAAACCGGTTAGGGCCAAGGATAAGTTTTTATTGCTTTAAGAGAGGGAAAGAGAAACATCTATTGGTTGCCTCTCCTACAACGCCTCCCCCCCACCCCCTCCCAACCGGGAATTGTACCCACAACCTACATATGTGCCCCCACCGGGAATCAGACCTGCAACCTTTTTGGTGCAGGGATGAAGTTCCAACCAACTGAGCCATCCGGCAGGGGCAATGTTTAAAAACCTTTTAATGTTTAAAAGTTACTGTCAATAAATAGACCAAGAAAGGGAAGGAGAAAATATTTATTGAGTACCTATTATGTGCCAGGCTCTATGCTTGATACTTTATTGGTATTCTAAATCCTCATCATAACACTGCAAGGCTTGAGTTATTTTCATTTTCCAGTTGTAAAAACAGGTTCAAGTTTAAAGTAACATGACCCCAGTTGTGTGGCTGGTAAGGTGTGGAGCTAAAATTTAAATCTAATTCTAACCAGCTGCAGTTCTTCCTACTAGAGCTGCCCACTTCTTTCTCAACTAATTGGTA
Organism: Myotis nattereri; assembly: GCF_964212035.1. Taxonomy (NCBI): domain Eukaryota; kingdom Metazoa; phylum Chordata; class Mammalia; order Chiroptera; family Vespertilionidae; genus Myotis; species Myotis nattereri. The sequence goes on from NC_138079.1 coordinate 34,636,882, forward strand.
TTCTATTCAGCCTTAGCTCTTACCATCAATTGGTAGTTATTAGATATCCACCTGTACATAGTACTTCCTGAACAAAGAGTTACACTGATGAAGGGGTAGCCCATTTTGTGTATACTTAAAGTCTGCAATTCACAGATGTTCTCATGCTCTGGAAAAAGTGCGTTGGGTTCTTGTGCTGAGCTGATAACCGAATAGCATTGATTTAATGGGATATTGTTACCTAATTTCTTCATCAGTCAGAAGTGTAATTTTGGGGTATCCTGGAAATAAAGTTGGGTAATGGAGGAGAGAGCTTCAGGTAGAGTTGGAATTGATTTATTTGTGTTCTCAAAATTCTTAAGCTCTTTTGGTCTTAATATCTATTATATATACCACATCTAAAATATTATTTAGATTTTTATTTTATAAATGAAAACATGGAATGTTTCTTTAACCTAGAATCAATTTACTGAGGTGGTAAGAACAACTTGAATTATTAGAAATTGATTCTTTCGGCTATATGGCCAGTGGCCACTAATTATCAGAACGCCTTGTGAGATAGTTGGATACATTAGTCATTTAATAACTATATCCTCATACCTCATTCTTGAATTATGAACATATTGAAATTTATTGTTTTTAAGTTGACCACCTTACTAATGAATTAGAGTATTCATATTTGCTAATATGTTAAGCAAAATAATTCTAATAACAATAAACACTTAATCTTAGTAATTTTTTTTACTTTGTCATATTTAAATCCATGGTTTTAAGTGTTTTACTTATCTTAAGCAACTCTGCACTCAATTTTAAATGAACAGAACAACAGTAATGAAATGGTAGGAGATGGGAGGGCTAAGCATAAGATGAGTAAATGTAAATACTTTTAGAGATACTCGGAATACTTAGGTCTGTAAAGTTCACATTTTTCAAGCCAACTTATTTTTCATTTCTTGAAAAAGGCATGTTAGTGACCTTATTACAAAATAATCCACAGTGGGGCAGCAAGGAGCTAGATGCATGATAGTGGATCTGATAGACAAAACATGTTTTTAGATGCTAAGGAAGAACATATATAACTTGAGAGAATCTGAAACATCCATTAATATTTTTTTCAACTCAAGAAATTATTGTTTAAATAAACAAGATGAGTTGGAGGTCCTCTACTCTTTCTAAGAGGAAATGTTAGGAGATCTTTTTATTAATCTGTAAGATTTATGGTTCATAATTTGACCTGCACTAAAATTGGGTAATAGAACGTGCTCATAAAGGACATGCGCTTAAACTGGCTTCCAAAGAATACTGGTTACTTGAGAGCATTAAGGACTCTTCTGCTTTTACGTGTTTGAATTGTCATTTCTTTATTTACTAGAGGCCCGGTGCATGAAATTTGTGCAGTCGCAGGGGGTGGGGGGTCCCTCAGCCCGGCCTGTGCCCTCTCGCAGTCTGGGAGCCCTTAGGGGATGTCCGACTGATGGCTTAGGCCTGCTTCCTTAGCTCTGCCGTGGACATCCTTAGCTCTGCTGTGGAGGCAGGAGAGGCTCCCACCACTGCCGCTGCACTCGCCAGCTGTGTGCCCAGCTTCTGGCTGAGTGGCGTTCCCTCTGTAGGAGTGCACTGACCACCAGGGGGCAGCTTCTGCGTTGAGCATCTGCCCCCCTGGTGGTCAGTGCAATCACAGGGACCCGTCATTCGACGTTCGGTCGATTTGCATATTTGCCTTTTTATTATATAGGATTTTTAAAATCTTTATTGTTGAAAGTATTACATATGTCCCTTTTCCCCCCTATTAATCCTCTCCAGCTTGCCCCCACTCCAGGCCTTCACCACCCAATCGTCTGTGTCCATGGGTTATGCATATATGCATACAAGTTCTTTGGTTGATTATCTCCCACCCACCCACCTCTCCAGCTTTCTCTCTGAGATTTTGCACTATGGTCCATGCTTCCATGTCTCTGGATCCACTCTGTTAATCAGTTTATTTTGTTAATTAGGTTCCACATAAGAGTGAGATCATGTGATACTTGTCTTTCTCTGACTGGCTTATTTCACTTAGCATGATACTAGATGCCTCCATGCTGTTTCAAAAGGGTAAGAGATCCTTCTCTTTTCCTGCTGCATAGTATTCCATGGTATAAATGTACCACAGCTTTTTTATCCACTTGTCTACTGATACGAATTGCACTTTATTTAAATTGCTGTTGTAATATATGGCATATCGTTGACTTTCAGGGAAAGGCGAAGGAGGCGGAGCAGGAGTTCTTCTAGATCCCCAAGAACATCAAAAACCATAAAAAGGAAATCTTCGAGGTCTCCATCCCCTAGGAGGTAGGTTGAAAGTATGTGCCCATACTAAGAAGGAAGCAGGAGGGACAGTTTTCTCTTCAGTTTATTTTTAAAACTTTATATATATATTTTTTAAATTAAATCTTTATTCAGATTATTACATTTGTTCCTCTTTTTTCCCCCCATAACTCCCCTCCTCCCAGTTCCCACCCCACCCTCCGCCCTCACTCCCCACCTACTGTCCTCATCCATAGGTGCACGATTTTTGTCCAGTCTCTTCCCGAATCTCCCACACCCCTTTCCCCCCCAAGAATAGTCAGTCCGTTCCCTTTCTATGTCCCTGATTCTATTAGAATCACCAGTTCATTCTGTTCATCAGATTATTTATTCACTTGATTCTTAGATTCACTTGTTGATAGATACATATTTGTTGTTCATAATTACTATCTTTACCTTTTTCTTCCTCTTCCTCACAAGGTGAGGATATGTACTTATTTTCATCTTTCTAATAAAAGAGGCAGTACAAAATATACACTGTTGTGCAGTTGCTTTTTTCACTTCACAACCAGATCTTTCCATATTTGTCAGAGAGTGCTGCTTTACTCATTTTTACAATTGCATGGACTTCTGTTGTATGATAGTACCTTAGTTTACTTAACCAGCCTGCGGTAGAATGGGCTTTCTTAGTTTTTCTGCTCTAAATTATACAGTACTGTAATGAATCGTTTTGGACTTAATTCATTTTGTAATGTGTACGTATGTAGGAAAACTTTCCAGAAATGGTAATGTTGGGTTAGAGGATTGTGTTTGTAATTTTGAGAGTTTTCCATATTGCTTTTCATACGGATTGGCAATCCCTGTACTTTAACTAGCTGTGCATGAGAGTGCTTGTTTCCCTACAGCTATAACAGGTTATGTAATCAAAGTTGTGGGTTTTTGCCCACCAGATTGATGAGTAATATTACCATTATAGTTATTTTAGTTGTATTTCTCTTAAGAATAAAAGTGATCATCTCTATATTTGAAGGCCATTTCCTGTGAATTGTCTATATATTTTGCCAGTTTTCCTATGGAGTCTTTTTTTTTAATATTTTCAGAAGCTTTTTCTGTATTGGGGAGACTATTCTTTAGTGATTTGATTTCAAGTATCTTTCCTAGTTTAAAAACTTATCCTTCTAAGTTATTGTTTCTAGATTGATCACCTTTATTTATGAGGTAATTTAGAGTTTGTAATTTTGCTAATATGTTAAATAGGATAGTTTTTAATAATTATTCAGTAACTGTTTTTTTTTTTACTTTGTCATATTTAAATCCCAGCTTTTAAATACAAATGTTTTTTTATTTTTATATAACTTAATTTCTCAATTTTTTTCTATTTAATTCCTAGATTTTGTCATAAATTTAGAAAGGTCTTTTCCTATTCTAAGGTTATGATAGAATTCCCCCATTGTTTCTTCTTCTACTTTTATGGTTTTATTTTTACATTTATATCTTTGATCCATTAGGAGTTTATCCAAATGTACCATCCAATTTTATTTTATTTTTCCAAATGCTTCGCTGTTGTCCTAATACCATTAAAAACTCAATTTTTCTAATACTAGTTTGATAGATTGCTTTTATTATGTACTAAATTTTTCTATTTGGGTTTATTTCTGGGCCTTCTAGGCCAGTGATTTTTAACTTTTTTCACCTCATGGCACACATAAACTAATTACTAAAATTCTGCGGCACACCAAAAAATACATTTTTTGCTGATGAGACAAAAAATAGTGTAGTTTTGTTTCAGTCTTATAGGAGGACTGTTGTGTTTTGTTGGTTGTCATTTTTTAATTTGACAATCTAAGGGAAAAAAGGTTGGTGCCCCTAACTAAATAGTCTGGTATTGCATGTTTTAAAAATTCCTGCAACACACTGTTGAAAATCACTGTTCTGTGCTGTTGGATTGGTTTGACTGATGATTTCTGTGTCATGGTTTTAATTATTCAGATTACATAGTATTTCTTAATAGCTGATAAGGTCTGTTCTCCCCCATACTTCCCATGGCTCTTTTTTCGAGCTTTCCTGACCATGCTTGCATGTCTATTTTTCCCTTTGAACATCAGAGTCAGTTGTCTAGGTTCTAGAAATAAAACCTATTGATGATTTGTATTACAGTTATATTTATTAGAGAAAATTTATAAGTAGCTTTATTAATACATAAGACTTTAATGAAGATGAATCTTTCTATTCAGGAACATAGTATATCTTTCTGCTTATTCAGGCCATCTTTAGTGTTTTTTAAGTGTTTGTTTCATACAGATTTTATGTATTTTCTAAATTCTTATACATATTTTACTTTTATTGCTTTTATTAATGAGTTCCTTTCTTTTCACTACATTATCTAATTGGAGGTTGGGTTTGTACATAGGAAGGTATTGATTTTTGTTTGTTTTTTCATTCCTTTGTTGGTAAGTCATAGTTTTTATAAAAAGCTTTGCCAGAGTGTAAGGAGCATGTTTCCCAGCAGGGTGGTTTTGTTTATTTGCTTGTGGGCTATTGTTTTTAGGTGAGAATAATGAAAGACATAGGATATGATAGAGGTAGCCATATTTTTATTGAAAAAAAAAAAGCTTTGTTTATGAAAGCCAAGACTTCTCTCAGTTTTAAATTCAGATTAGACAAAAAGATATATTTACAAAGTGTCACTGTCTTCCCTATTCCTTTAACCTTACTCCCCTCCACCCTCTGTAAGAGATTGTTTATTTTATCCTTCCTTTCTTTTTGCAAAATTGAGCAGATACATATATTTGATTTTCTCTCTTTTTTCACAAAGGACAGTCTATAATATATACACCGAGAGAGAGAGAGAGAGAGAGAGAGAGAGTGTGTGTGTGTGTGTGTGTGTGTGTGTGTGTGTGTGTGTATGGTCAGTTACTACCCAACCCCACCTTCACCCAAGTTATTTTTTAAAAAATGAGAAATAATTCACTTACAATAAAATTCATCCTTTTATATGTGCAATTAATTGTTTTTTTAAATATGCTTACAATGTTCTGTAACCATCACTACTACTTAATTCTAGAACATTTTTTGTCATTTTTAAGAAAGCCCATACCCATTAGCAGTTTCTCTCTCTCTCTCTCTCTCTCTCTCTCTCTCTCTCTCTCTCTATATATATATATATATATATATATATATATACATATACAGACATATATATATATATTTGGTTTCATTTTATCCTAATTATAGTAGCTAGGTAAATTCTCAAATGTTTCAGAACTAATAAATTGACAGTACTAAATTTTGTTTTATGCGAACATCTGGCTGGTGTGATTCAGTTGGTTGGGCATTATCCCATGCACTGTAAGGTTGCTGTTTCAGTTCCTGGTCAGGAGTGTGCAGGAGGCAGCCGATCAATGTTTGTACTCTCACATCGATGTTTCTCTCTTCCTTCTTTCTCTCTCTCTAAAAATCAGTAAAAACTATTCTTAAAAAAAATAAAAGTTAAATTAAAAGTTAATTGGAGTGTGGGTAGAGTAGGTGGCATCATAGGTCTCATTTATGTTACTTGATCAAACTAGATTACTGATATGCTTATTTACTGATATGCTTTAGTGTTAGGTAACATTTTGTCAACAATAGGTCAGGTCTTTCATTTCTTAGAAGTTAACTGACATATTATTAATATTCTTATAGCAGAAATAAGAAAGATAAAAAGAGAGAAAAAGAAAGGGACCATATTAGTGAAAGAAGAGAGAGAGAACGTTCAACCTCTACAAGAAAGAATTCTGATGACAGAGATGGGAAAGAAAAATTGGAGAAGAACAATACTTCACTTAAAGTAAGCAATGGTCATTCAGTGTTTCGACTTTTAATAATTAATAATTGAGATTGTTCTTTATTGCATAGAAGTAGTTTTAGGCTAAAAGGTCCTTGAGGGCAACTGTGTTTTGTATGTTTTTGGTATTCTTTTGTATTTGTTAAATTGACAGTCTTAATAAAACTAAATTTTGAAGGGATAGATAGATAAGAGCTAATTAAAAGTTAAACAACCACATTCTCTATTTTAGAGAATCATGGGATGGCATATAGTAAGAAAAATTTTAGACTATTTACGGTACATGTAACAAATGTATTTGATATTTATATTCAGATTTCTACTTGATGCCATTTTCCTCAGTATTTTGTTTCAACAAATTTGACAGATGTTCTGTCATTATTAGTTTTGTAATATATACTGAAATTAGGTTTGTTGAATTAGATAATTAATGGAAAACCAAATTCTAGCAATTAAGGGTTTTGGGATGAATATTTTAAGAATTTATGAATTATGTGTATTGGTATAATTTGTATTTGAACATCATTATGAGTTCTGGAGCTTTTATCATACAGTTTTATTTACTCATACTGATAGAAGTTTGTCATTGTCAATAACATGCATTTCTTGAGCACTTACTATGTGTCAAGCACTATTTCTCATGTTCTCATTTAATCCTCACTTAAGCTGAGGGCAAAACATGGACGTTCTCGAACAGTCTTTGTTAGGAGGAATAGTGACTGGCTTTTCTCCATTCCTTTACTTTTGCTTCCTTGGTTTCCAGATTACAAATCTATCCCGGTGTCTTTGGCAACTATTTTACTCTTTCCACAGATCTGTCACATTTTTTGAAGTCAGTGAACAACACTTACTGAACACTTCCTTAAAATTTCTGTTGATCTATTTTTTTCTAATTTAATTTCTATGGGTTGCCATCTTTTATGAGAAGTGCAAAACACACATGGATACATATTTGTTTAATCTATTTATATGAAATGGTAATGGGAGAAAACCCAGTTTTATTAATTCTCAAAAAAATAAAGTTACATATTTTAGCCATAAGCAGATGTAGTAACAGGCAACTCTTGAGAAAAATATTAAATGTATCCCTTAATATTCATTGTAGGAGAAGGAGCACAATAAAGAACCAGAATCAGGTGTGGGCAAAGAAGCAGATGACAAGGATGCACCAAGGACTGAGGAAAACCAAGTACAGCAAAATGGGAATTGTCAGCCAAATGAAGAAAACCTTTCTACCAAAACAGAAGCCGTGTAAGACTGACAAGTGCACCTCTAAATGCACGCTGGAATAAAATCCAAAGCTTTTAATTACTCTTAACAAGATGTTAAATAATGAAGAATCCATTTGAGCATAAAGAGATAAGCTAACAGCTTTTCTAGTTGTTAGGTGGCTTTGTGGCCATCTTGTTAGTGAGTAAGAAAAGAAAGCATGGACATCATGAAGATAACTGATGTTACCCAAACTCATCTTCTAAAATCTGTGTATTTCCATGGTGGCTGGCACACTTGTCCTGTGGTTTGTTAGTGTTTGCCAAGAACCATTACAAATGAATGGGACATCAAAGATCCAAATTTGTATTCTCCTCAAAGACTGGAGATAAACATTGAAGGCTCTTTTAAAAAGTGTTAGTTACTGAATTTTGTATTGTTTTACTTTTTTTTAAATTTCAACATATACAGATTGATGATGTGCTTGAAATCGGTGCAAATATATACCCACCCTTGTAAGTGCAGAATATGTAAGAAGTTTAAACACTTAACTCCACAGGATTTATAGTGATTGTGTTAAATTCTCACTATTGTGTTTCTTTTTCTCACTGTTTAGGACAAGTTTTTCTTTACAATACTTTTACAGATTCAAATTCCTTAATTAAGTGGATTAAAAAAACAACTGACAATGCATGCTACTACTGTTCTCTTTCAAAAGGAAGAACAACTGTGTTGAATACTAATAATAATGTATTAGTATTCAGTGTTTAGAATCATTGGGTTTCCCCACAAAGTAAGCACTTCTTTTTTAACTTTCTTGACATTTCCAAGCTTATTATGAATAATATTGTAGTGTGTATTGTCAGCAGTAGATGGCAAAGGTATCATTATAAAAAGAAAACTTGGGTTTTCAAAGTGGGCTATGGGAGCACAAGCTGAAGCTTTAGTGCCTTCTACAATGTGGTATACTGTTTTCTAGAATTTTATATGTACTAGTCATTCTCAGCTCATACGGAATTTAGATGGATATTCCATTCACTCCCATAGAGAAGTGTGCAAGTGATATGTCAAAAGAGCCTCTTACTTAGTTCACCTAATATGAGAGGGAAGTCCTGTTTTCAAGAATGACTTTAGAGCTTAAAACAACAGTGCAGTTTTGGGACCATCAGTTTTATACTGTGATCATTGAAAATGAAGCATGTTCTTAATTTACTTAAAGCAAATCCTTTAGTTGTCTATATGGGATGGCCTTAATTATTACCTCTCAATCATCTTCTCATAAATGATATGCAGAAATTGAACTTAAAGGAGAATACATGAGGTTGTTTTATTTCTAAGGATTTGTTTACTTGATTTAAAATATAGGTCATCCATCATTCTTAGGTTCACTTTTTGTAGAAAGTATGCAAGCAGTAAAATGACAGCATTGCTAATATTTCCCCATCACCCTAAACCATAACTCATAGTTTCAGAACTCATTTCATTATTGTTATATTTCCAAAAAAGATAATACCTTTTAATTAGCATATTATTAAAAAATCAAGTATAATTATTTTAATACAATATAATACAATCAGATTACTCAGTTGCCTTACCTCACAGGAAGAGTTACTTATAGAGTTCTAAGCTGGGTAGCACATCAGTTATTTGGTTTCAACTTGAGTTTTCTTTTAAGGTTAATACTATTGAAACTTAAGTTTTGGGTGGGGAATGGAAAGAATTGCCCTTATGAAATAATGAAGCCTGGTTTGATTATGAAGCTGCTTAATTCCACCTCATGTGTCCAGAATTACTGTGGTATTTTTTCCCTTTTTGTCACTGTGTACATTAAATTTTTTGAAAATGCTTTACTATGTAAAGTATAGATGGTCATTTTAATCCTTCAACCACATACGGTTGGCTGGTAAACAGCTTATTCTGATACAAGAATGCTTGTATGGTGACTATGGAAAGATCGTGAAGGAGTATGTATGTTTTGCATCAACAGCTGTCTTATTTATGATATGTAAGTAGAATAGAGCAAATGTTTGACTCTGTTATTTTTAGTACCATTTCTTAATAAAGCTAAGTATTTTAGAGGAAAGTATTTGTTATGCATTTCAAAACAGCATCTTAGTTTTATTTTGTTATTTTTTTAGTTTCCATAGAAGTTGTTTTGACATGGAGCGTGCATGTTTGGTGTGGTGTCTATAAAACAAATCATTTAAAGTTTGAGTGTTTTCTTATGTTCTGGGCTCTATTAAATGTTTGTTATGTTATAATTAGCATATTTAATTTGGGTCTTGCTACTAATTATTTTTCTTGCCTATATTTATTCAGCTTTAAAATAATGAAAGACTGATTTGTAAAAGTTAGGCATAAGTAGGAATACAAGAGATCTGGAGAAAGTGAAATAATTTTCTTAAATTAGAGCTTATGTAAGGAAAGCTGTCTAGGTCTATAGATAATTGGTGTGTGTGTGTGTGTGTGTGTATGTGTGTGTGAGAGAGAGAGAGAGAGAGAGAGAGAGAGAGAGAGAGAGAGAGAGAAAGAAAGGGGGGAGTTCTCCTTGTTCACGTATGAGAGCTGAAATGTTTCCATTTGTTTATTATTTTTTCAAGGAATTTGTTTTTTTTCTTTAAGATTATTCTTGTTCATCCCAGGTAGATATTGTCAGAAAAACTTGAGGTAAGGCCAAGATGATAGTCATTTTATACTTGAAAGCTCCTGTAAATATCTTTTTTTGTTTGATCATATGGAGAGTACATACACTCTGTTCCTTAAATTGTAATTGCTCTTCATCATTCTGGACAAATTCTGTTGGTCCTCTTGTTCTTTCTGTCCAGCACTGCACACTGAAAAGGTAATAATATAAGATGGCTCTTCATAAGATAGCCAGTTTCATGTGAGAAAACAAGTATAAATCTTCACTTCTGTAACCATCTCCTTATTTTCCATCTAATCTAACTTATAATTGCAAACACTAGTCAGCTTGTGATTTTCTGTTTAGAATTACTTTTTCAAGAGGTAAAATGCATGTTATGTTGATCTTCAGAAGTGTCAGAGGCTTAAATTTTGGCATACTCAAAAATAACACATTTAGAATTAATATTTTGTCAAAATATCTTGTGATATTAGTCATTTTCATGACCCCATTTATTCCTATATATGTTGCTATTTTTATTTAAAACTTAAAAAAAACAAAAATGACCCAAATTTTTCAACTGAAGATAATGTTCAAATTTAAGGGATATATATATGTATATGTATATATATAGTACATATATAGTAATATATATGTATTTAGTACATATATATAGTAATAGGCTTTTAAAAGTTTAAAAATTTATTAGAGATGGTTTGATTTAAATCTTTAGTAGTTGGAATAGCAGTTAGAATGAATCCTTTTGGAGGGATGCATTGAAAAACTTAACATTTCAATTAGTCATTTTTTATATTTTCACAAAATAGTATCTGAATTTAACTTGGCCATGAAATAGAGTCATTTCAACAAAGTAATTATGTTTCCTACATGTTTAATTTCTTTTAAATCTTTGCTACTTAATATTCTTAGTACTTTCTTATGTTTATTTGCTAATGTAATATTCATTTAAATTGAATTGTTTATTTTCAGATTTCAAAAGTTAGTGCCCCTAAAAGGGCTAAATTGTACTTCTGGAAGCAAGAGTCCAGTATAAATGTAATAAATTAATACTTTAAAATATAATGGACTTCCCTACTTATTTTTGGATTTGTGGGTTCATTTGTTTCTCTTAGTACATTTTTATTGATGATTCTGCTTAAAGACTGATACATTATTTTAAAAATAAAAGCTAAAGCTATTAATGACTTTTGGTCCATATTCTGTTAAGTTGGATTTAATAAAGAATAGGTTTTTTTTTTTCATTTCACTTTTGGGTAATTTTATGGTTTCTGGCAATTAATTTATAATTATTAGTTTATATCTAATACAATATTCCTTCATATATTATTTTTAAAAGCAGATTTGTAGCCTCTTGCCTGATTGTTAAATTTACTTGTATCTAGCTAACATTTTAACTTTGAAAATTGCCACCTTTTGGGAATCTTCACATATTTTACAGTAAATATTTTCCCAGGACTGGAATGAGTAGTTCCCTTCATTCTTGATTAACATTTATTTGCTAGATAGATATTTTCTTAACTACAGGGTATCCCTCAAAAATGTATACACAGCTTAAGCTGATAGCTCAATTAATGTTTCTTTCTAGATTTAACCCATTGGAATTAATAATTATTCAAAGTGTGTACACATTTGGGAGGTGGGACACCCTGTATATTAAGTTCAAATTCGTGAAAATCACACTGAAAGAATTACAGTTGAGATTTAGTTCTACCAACTTAAGGTTACGGGTAGGCAGAAAAATGTTGGGGAACAATCTACAGAATTCCCTGATTTCCACAGGAGATTCACATTTTGGAATACTGTGTAATTGTATAGATAGTTCAGCTTAATGGTTAAATAGTACTCTCCTTAATCTTAATTAGGTTAATACATAGTGTTCTTTACATAATGCTATGAATTATCAAGGGAAGAGTTTAAAATGTAAGCAGGAAGATGCTGCATAGGTGGTGTGTGTTTATGTGAGTAGGACTACTAAATGGTACTAGAAAAGATTTATCGAATGATGCTGCTATTGTGTTACTATATTTTTAATAAAATGGAAATCTTAAAACCTTTCCAGTCTTGAGTAGTAATTTCACTTATTTCTGAGACATTTATTTGTATATTTACATCTTAAACTTTACTGTCTTTATAGTAAATCCATTTTGGATCTTAAGAAAAGAGGAAGGAGGACAAGATTTGGCAGGATTCTAGAGACTTCAGTCTGATCAGACTCCAAGTGCCAGGAACAACCAACAATAGAGGTAGTGTTTACAAGGACTGATTTCTTGCCAGATCATAAGAATTCATTTTGTTAGAGATTCAGGGAATTCACTCAGCCAGTAGCTTGGACCCAGTGGGTCTGGTCTGCTTATGGCCTGGAGTCCAGGTGGCTCAGGAGCAGATTGAGGTGGGGACCATCCACCCTAGAAGTTGCCCACCTGCACGGGAGCTGGATCTTGCCTGCCTTTTATCTTTGTTGTTCTAACTTCAAGCTCCTACTAATTGCATAGTGTGGGAGCAAGCACATTTCAGAAACCTGAGCTGAGATTGAACTGATATGCACCCTAATCAGAATGATATGATTATAGAACAAATTACAACCATTTAAGCCAAATAATTTAAACTTCAACTAGCAACTTAGACTGTTGTCATGTTTGGAGTATGGTGATAAAAGACCAAGTTGAATTTTGAAATCATATAGCCAGTGTGTTTGGTCTGAGAGCTCCCTAGAGTCTTGTGCATGAAGGCTCTTCACTCATTTTTAAGAACAGTGATAATAAACTAATAAAGTGATAGCAATAATGCAGAATATATTCTTTAACTGCTTTCTCTGAACCTCTGGCAACCTCCCAAAGGAACTATTAAATCCAGTAAGTAGGAACAGGGCTGTCACAAGCCTCTGGTGCCTTTGTGTGAGTTAGGAAAAGGTGCTGCCTCTGGGTGGTGCAACCTCATGGGTGCGCAGCTTGACAAATGGAGCGCAGTTTGGAGTTCAGGCTTCCTTGTCTCCTGGTCTGGGCATCTTAGTGCAAAGAACAGTCTTTGCCAGCTGTCTGTGGGCACCAATGGCAGGAAGCTGCTTCAAAAAGCCGCCTTCCTCCAGCCCCAAACTGCCTGGCCTGTTTGGCAGGTAGAGGGACTGAGCGATCAGTGAGACATTTATTAGCTTAAAGAAGGATGAAAGCCCAACTCTGAAATTCTGTGCCAATAAAAATATGATGCAAAGGAGTAAGAATAAAATGTACACAGACAACGGTAGTTTAGAGTTTGAAAGGATTTTGGAAATGAACTAGTTTTTCCCTTCCTGCTCTTTAACAGACGTGGAACCCCAAAGCTCAAAGAGGAAGCAAGTAGTAGCCCCATATCTCACCACGTGTAAGTAGCAGAGTCTGTTCAGGGCCTGAATGCTGTGGTGCTGGGATGTGTTCTTCCCATGCACGACCCAGGACTTGGCTATCAGCAATTTCCTTAGAATATTTGACTGCTATTTTTATAAATTAAAATTTGGATGGATTTTTTTTCTGCTAAATGCCTCTTATATTATAATCCATCTCAAAAATACAGATAAAAAGGTAATTTCTCTGATTCAATTATTACAGGACTTCCAAGCATCATTATTTATAGTATTAGGAAAAATATAATTTTAATGTCCATGGAATTGTGGCTCTGGCAGTAATAATTTTATTACACTTGATGAGCTAACCGAGATATCTGGGTTAATGCAATTTGTATTTAAAGATGTCCTAAAAGGCTAACATAACTTCATTATCAGTATGTGACTTTTAAAAGTGTAATAGTTACTAAACAGTAAGACATCTAACCACTCTAATATGATTTTCTGTTTTTTTCAGGTCAGGTGGCAAAAGTTTAATGAGCAATTAATTATTTGATGAATCAAATATGTCTTATTTTTTGCTCCAAGGGTTTGGCTAGCATTGATGAAATACTAGTTTTTCTTAAGAGTATTTTACCTTTAAGGAATAAAACCTGCCTTAGAAATTATCTCCAGGTTCTCCAAATCCTATATTATACCTAACTTCACTCCCTTGCTAATTACTATTCATAAAATCCACAAATCTTAGAGCTAAATTTTATTTTAGAAATCATTTAGTACCTCATTTTACTCAAGTGTCAGACAACAGGGTTGCCATAACAAAGTAAGCTAAACTGGGTGTTTAACCAACAGAAATTCATTCTCAAGGACATCAGTCTTTGGATTAAGGGCTCTTAGTCCAGCATGACCTCATCTTTATTTTTTTTATTTTTTATAATCAGGTCTTTATTTAATGATCCGATCTGCCAACTTAATCTTTTCCATCAACACAGGGAGCAGAAACCTTTACAAGCTTCATAGGCTTTTGGTTAGGTGCTGCCTTTGTGGGAGCCTTAGCAGCAACAATTGCTGTCTTTTTAGACACTTGCTTAGTCTTTTTTGCTTCCTTGGCAGCCCTGATAGCTTGTTCGTGTTGAGCCTTCCTAACTTCAAATTTCTGATTCCTCTTAGCCATTATATCAACAAGAGATGCACTGGTCATAACCCTCTGGAATTCGACCGCATGGCAGGGTCTTTTCTTTTGAATTTCTTCCAACTGTCCCTTTTCGTTTTTCTTCTGTAGAGGACAGTCCAGTTTTATCTGCAAAAACTCCTCTTGGAAAGGAATGCCCACTTGCATTTTGCGTTAAGAAATTGGTCCAGGTCAGCATGGCTCAGTGGTTGACCATTGACCTATGAACCAGGATATCACTGTTCAATTCCTGGTCAGGGCACATGCTGGAGTTGGGGGATTGATCCTTGGTGAGGGGGCATGCAGGGGACGGCCAATAGGTGATTCTCTCATCATTGATGTTTCTGTCTCTCCCTTCCTCTCTGAAATCAATAAATTTATATTAAAGAAAAAAAGAAATCGGAAAACCTTTCCATCAGTCCTGGTGCACACAGTACCTCCTGTGTAGCTTCACCATCATGGCTGCGGCTGCCAGCGAGGAAGAAAGATGGTGAAGAGAACCAGCATGACCTCCCCTTAACTAATGCTACCTGCAAATACTGTTTCTAAGTAAGGTTACATGCATAGGCACCAGGGTTTAGAACTTGAACATGTCTTTTGGGGGGACACAAGTCTACCTTCTACAGTGTGCAACCCTACTACAATGAATATGACACTCCTGCAGTCGTTAGGCACCTGCCTTCCTATGGGCTCTGGGTGTGAGGTGGAAGTGGCATACAGGGAATCAGCACTTACACAGCCATTTAAAAAAAAATACTGATTTTTTACAGAGAGGAAGGGAGATGGATAGAGAGTTAGAAACATCAATGAGAGAGAAACACCGATCAGCTGCCTCCTGCACACCTCTCACTGGAGATGTGCCCTCAACCAAGGTACATGCCCTTAACCGGAATCGAACCTGGGACCCTTGAGTCCGCAGGCAGATGCTCTATCCACTGAGCCAAACCGGTTAGGGCCACAAACCATTCTTTTTTTTAAAAAAGTACATTTTTATTGATTTCAGAGAGGAAGGGAGAGGGGGAGAGAGAGAAACATCAGTGATGAGAGAATCATTGGTCAGCTGCCTCCTGCACACCCCCCACTGGGTATTGAGCCTGCAACCTGGGCATGTCCCCTGACCGAGAATTGAACTGTGATCTCCTGGTTCATAGGTCGACACTCAGCCACTGAGCCATGCCGGCTGGGCAAAATACATTTTATTTTCAAAATTGAGCTCTCAGCTGTTAAAATGTGAACATATTTTTTTTTTGTTTTATTTTTGTTTTATTTTATTTATTTATTTTTTTATTAGTTAAGGTATTACAAATGTGTCCTCATCCCCCCCATTAACCCCTAACGTCCCCCTCCCCCCCGCCCCGCACACTCATGCTCCCATCCCCCCGTTGTCCATGTCCATTGGTTTGGCTTATATACATGTATACAAGTCCTTCGGTTGATCTCTTCCCCTTACCCCCGCCCTCCCCTACTTTCCTTCTGGGGATTGATAGCCTGATCGCTGTTTCTCAGTCTTTGGGTCTGTCCCTTTTCATCAGTCTGTGTTGTTCTCTATAATCCACAAATGAGTGAGATCATGTGGTATTTATCTTTCTCTGACTGGCTTATTTCACTTAGCATAATGCTCTCCAGTTCCATCCATGCTGTTGCAAAAGGCAAGAGTTCCTTTCTTTTTACCGCAGCATAGTATTCCATTGTGTATATGTACCACAGTTTTCTAATCCACTCATCTGCTGATGGGCACTTAGGCTGTTTCCAAATCTTAGCTATGGTGAATTGTGCTGCTATGAACATAGGGGTGCATATATCCTTTCTGATTGGCGGTGAACATATTTTTTTGGGGACAGCCTGTAGATAGATTTAAAGTCATGGAAACGGGTGAGGTTTGAGGAAAGGGAGTTGAGGGAAGAAAAGGGGGTAAGCCTCAAGAAACTGAAAACAAACCCCTAAGCACATTAGTTACCATTGTGTGCATAGCATAGTGCAGAGCACGGTGTGGTTAGTGAAGACTTGGAACCCCAGAGCCCAGCGTGTGAATTCTAGCCCTGATGTGTCCTAGCCCTGGACTACAGCAAGTTATTTAACCTCTTTGAGCTTCTGTTCCTACATCTGTAAAATGGGAACAAGACACCCTGCTTCCCAGGGCCTTAGTAAGTGTTGTTTCCTATCTCTTACCTCTTGGGCATGCGTTTCTGGGCTGCTGCAATGGGGAAGAGAAGAGAGGACAAAAGAAAAAAATATTTAGTGCTTTGCTTAAAGGCTTCCAAACAGAAAATGCATTGCATAGGTATTTAATTTAATACCTAACTCCTCTGTTGAGGGAATGTATGTTCCTTTATCCCTCGGTTGGTGTGAATCGGGAGAGCCCATTCTGAGTCAGTCTCATTTTCTGTGCGCGGTATGCTTACTGGGATTCCGTTTAATGATATTTATTTCTCATTTAAAAAGCTCCTAAATGCCATTCAATATCTTCATCTGGGCCCAGTTGAGGAAACAGCCATCCAAAGCAATTTTGACTATTTCTGGACTTTAGCTGTAACCACTTCAGGTACCTGATGGAGCCATGAGGTTTTTGCATATTTATTTAAAAGCCACTGGCAAAACAATAGACCACTGTTATTGTTCCTGTTTGGCAGGTCACCGTTGAGTTCACATTGGAGAGTAAGCTCACAGGGTAACTGCATCCTGGCTCACCTGAATCAGAAGGGGATGGAAGGAGTGGGAATCTGCTGATTCTTAAGCAGGTTAGACTTTGCGAGCATTTCAGTGTGCTGAAAAGCAAGCTGTTGTCCACACTAGATCACTAAAATGATGCTTTAGTCAATCACCCGTTGTCACTACGTGAAGCTGACAGAGCACGTTCCTCGTGAAGCGTGTCTTAGGAAAGGAATTGCCTCTGCTCTTTCACCTCTAAGGGTCTTTCAGCCATGAGTGTCTTAACATTTTTTGAGCCATGAGAAATTGGGCACAAATTAAATCTCAAGGAATAGTAAAATATAGAAATAACATAGTAAGCCCTAACTGGTTTGGCTCAGTGGCTAGAGAGAGCGTCGGCCTGCGGACTCAAGGGTCCCAGGTTCGATTCCGGTCAAGGGCATGTACCTTGGTTGCAGGCACATCCCCAGGACGGGGTGTGCAGGAGGCAGCTGATCGATGTTTCTCTCTCATCGATGTTTCAAACTCTCTATTTTCCTCCCTTCCTCTCTGTAAAAAATCAATAAAAAATATATTAAAAAAAAGAAATAACATAGTAATAAATCACATTTTCAACCTAAAAATCCAGCTTATTTTTTAAAATTTTTTTTTATTGATTTCTGAGAGGAAGGGAGAGAGAAACATCAATGATGAGAGAGAATAATTGATTGGCTGCCCCCTGCATGCTCCCCCCCTCCCCCCCCTCCCCCCCAACTGGAGGTTGAGCCTGCAACCCAGGCATGTGCCCTGTCCAGGAATCAAACCATGATTTTCTGGTTCATAGGTCGATACTCAACCACTGAGCCATGCCGGCTGGGAAAACCAGCTTATTCTTTTCTTTTTTTTTTTTTTTAACCAGCTTATTCTTTAGTCTTTTTCATAAAATAGTTTTTTGAAAAGTGAGTTACCCATTAAAGTTTTGTTCTGTAAAAGCGGAAGAAGGTTGTGTGTGTGTGTGTGTGTGTGTGTGTGTGTGTGTGTGTTTCACTAGGCTTTCTAGAGCAGCGATCGCCAACCAGTGGTCCCTGAGGTCTGAAAGGTTGGCGACCGCTGTTTAGAGGACAGGACAGGCAATCCTGCCTCCCTTTGAGAGTCACAAACGGTCCCTGCCAGCTCCCTGTCACTACCGGGGAATTGTCCTCTACAGCCGCAGTGTGGACTGCACAGCCCCAGGGGGGCCGTTCTCAGGGCAGGCATCATGGATGGCCATTTCCTGGCAGATGTCAGGACAGTGTTCTGAGTGTCATTTCCTCCATCACACAAATGCTCTGTAGGGTCGGCAGTGGAGCTGCCCCACAGGCCTCTAGCATGTGAGTCTCAGAAGCGATTTTCCTTCAAGGATAACCTTGGTCTCAGTGAAAGCAGGAACTCGTAAACTTCTGTATTGGGTTTGGCATGTTCTGGGTGTGTGGGGGGGGGGTGGGACTTGGCTCAAATTCCTGATCTGTGTACCCATACCTTCCTTGTGACTTCTTTGAATTGTTGACCTTCTTGCTCAAGGTCTCCCAAAATCAGCTTCTCTGTTCAAGTGAGCTGCTCAGGTGGCCCCATACTAGCCAGCTCCTTAGCCTGGTACCTGTCCCCATTTTGCTTAAGGAGCCCAGTTACTTAAGATTTTGTAAGTTCAGAAATGTCACTGAAAGTCTAAGGAGTTACAGTTCTACGCTGTCACTGTAACATTTGGCACCACACTGGTTTCCTTACTTCTCTTGAGTCCACTTGTCTCCCAAAGGTCCACGGTTCTGACCTTTGACCCGCTGCTGTGGTTTCTAGACCAAGACTTTCCCCCACAAGTTCAATTGTACCAGGCCTATGTTGGCTAGTCTACCTTGAAATTCTGGTAAATAAAAATGTTTTAAAAATAAATGTATTTTAAATTGTGTTTTAATTCATTTTGAATAGGTATTACATTGATATGGTTTCCCTCCTCAGTGACAATGTAATTCATTTCTTCTGTATCCTTCCAGAGGTATTTTGTCGACAAGCAAATTAATTCATATTCATCTTCTCCCCTTTCTATATAATCAGTAGCTTACGATATACAGGGCTCTGAACTTAGCCTTTTTCACTTAATTTACAGTGAGGATTTTCTTCACCTCATTTCTGTCATGGGTGAAAGGGGAGGGAGAAACCTGCACCAGGGAAAGCATCCATGCTGCGGGTGGACACCAGGGGTCGCTGGTGAGCACACTGTGCCTCTGGGCAGGGAGGGGGAGGTGCAGGGACTCAAACCCAAGAGGGCTGGGTTGGTTTCTCCAAAGGTTAGGAGGAGAAGGTAGAAGGCTGGGATCTTAGAACTGGGAGACATGCCTTTCGTGGCCTTCCTCCCATGGCCCAGTGACAGGCCAGCCGACACGAAGACCTCCCTCCAATCTTCCCAAGGAGCAGGCCCGCTCTTACTTTTGGGAGGTTCAGACTCATGTACTCTCATGTAAGCTCTGGGTTTGGACACTTTACATATTTTAGGGTTTCAAATCCTCCATTTCCAGGCTTGGAAAAATAAAGGGGGTGGAGAGATGAAGTGTTTTCGGGACAAGTGGCTAGTATAAACACGGGCACCAGGAGCAGCTTCTGGAATTTTCCACTTTTCTCCTGAGGGTCAGTAACCCATAGAATCTCCAAAAAATCAATTTCTCAGGCCCAGGGTTGCTGGGCAGCTAGTTCCACCCACAACTTTTTCAAAAGATGTTAAACCTCTGAGGTCAGAACCACAGGGATGGTTACTCCTACTGAGGAGCTCTGGGGCCCAGCCTGCCTTCTGTAGTGTGGGCATGCATGTGCCTGTGCGGATGTGTGTGTGTGTGTGCACGCACGCACATGTGTGCATGAGCGTGTGTGCGTGCGCGCTTTGCGGAAGGGCTTTTCTGAGGTACAGCGAAGTTCATGAGCCAGACAGAGCTGAGCTGTCCAAATTGGTTTCAGCTGACAGCCTTTGTTAGTGGCAGCTGCACTCTTGCTATATCTCTTGTTATTTTTTCATTTTCTCTCTGAACCCATTTCTTGAGCTTGGGGCCTCAAAAATAACAAGCTTTTAAATGACTGAGTATACTCTCAGGCTCCAAGGAGCCCAACATCCCACCTCCGTTCTGAGCAGTACTCTTGAGTCTTCGTTTTCCAAATCCGATAGAACAGTGGCAGGAGCCTTGGGAGGAGGGAAATGAAGGCCTGGAGGGCAAGTAAAGGGAGGTGAAAGAGTGGGTCTGAGACACAGAAAATGCTCACCAAAGGCGGTAACCTTCTAGAGCATTCTTTAGCAATCTTAAGATTGCACTTCAGTTTGGATTGCTGAGCAAATGCCTTTTGGAAACAGACGCCTCTGAGGCTCAGGCTCACAGTGTCCTGACCCATGGCAGGGCACCTATAGGAAGCTGTGGGCATGTCCTCAGATGTGGCCTCAGGGGGTCCACGAAGGTCTGCCTCTAGACAGAACCAGAGTCGGAGTGAAGCACAGCCCAGGTGCACAGGGAAATAGCACAGACACTGGGAGATCTGCAAGTCCAAGGTCACAGTGACGCGGGGCCTTGTGGGGTGAGGGGATGGGTCACTAGGGAGGACGTGGGCTGGGAAATATGAGGATGGCAGTGGGAAGCTGACTGACATCTGGGCTGGTCCTGCCAGGCTGCTGGCCTGCCCTTTGAGACTGGGACAAGAGGGGTGACCTGCAGCTAGCCAGGCAGATAATAGAGCCACCTAGGCACAGTGCTGAGGAGGGTGCAGGTGCTGAGGGAGGCAGGAATGTTAGAATGTTCTCTTTGCTCGAGAAAACCAGAGATGCTTCCTTAAGTATAAGGCAAGGAGGGCTGGGTATTTTCATGAGGCTCAGGATGGCTGTTGTTGGCAGGAGGCATGCTGCTACCGAACTGGCCTCCCTGGTCCAAATGGGATGGTCAAATCCCATAATGGCACACACAGTGGATGGAACTAACCTAACTGGTGGGGGAAAGTCAACACTGGTTATAGAGACCCTATAGCTTAAGCCTTGACCTCAAGAAGGCTCTCCTCCTCCCGTAGCCTCTCCTCCAGCCCAGAGCACCAACCAGCAGCCCCGACTTGCACTCCCATTCTCACTAAGTCCTGCTCCGTGGGAACACTCCTCGCCTGTGAGAAACCCTCTCCACCCTCATGCCACTGCCTGGGTTCAGGCCCCATCTGTACTTGTACAGGTTATGCTAGGAGCCTCCTGACTTCCTCCCTCTCTCTAAACTTGGCACACTGGTCTTTCTCAACTCAAGGCTGCTCATGCCATTTCTCTGCATATACTTTCAGTGGCTTTCCACTGCCCTCAGAGGGAAGCCTCCCCCCCACCCCCACCCCCCAGGGGTGTGCATGCCAGCGGGTGACTGAGCTGGCCTTGCCTGCCCTTCTCCGTCTCTGCACTCCTGCTATCCAGACCAGCCAGGCTGCTGCTGGCCCATCCATTCATCGGCCCGATTCCCAGCCTCAGTGCGTCTTCCTCTTGGTCTTGGTCTGGTCAACACTTGCTCCCCTTTAAGTCTCAGCACTAGCAACATCTCTGTTGTGCCCCCACTGTACCCAAGTCATCTCCCCGTCATAGTAAATCTGTTGTGTCCCAAGTTACCAGCTCCAGGTGCAAAACCTCCCAGTTCCTTTCCTGGTGCATAGCCGTGCCTTTTCACTGTGCCCTACACGGTGGAGGGGGCCAGGGAGCACTCTGAAACCTCTTTTATAGGAACACTGATCCCATTCACGAAGCCTCCACCCCTAGGACTTAAGCACCTCCCAAAGGCCCACCTCCTAATACCACCATGGCTGGGGGTTAGATTTTAACATGACTCTTGGGGGGATACATTCAGACCCTAGCAAGTATAATCAAGCGGTGAGATACTGTTTCTTTCCGTGGGCATGCAGCCCAGTCCCAAACATTCCAAGGCAACAAGCACTTTTGGCTTCAGAGAGGGAGCTGTGGCCTTTCAGGAGTGGGTATGCTGTACTCTGAGGGGGCTGCCCACACAGCTCCAGGACAAGGCAAGCATCGCACCATTTATCATAGAAATTGATTTTTCTCCAGCATGTATTACTAAGATATATCCATCTTACTTTGAACTTGGAATGTGCCGCAGCACAAAAATCACAATAAGCATTCAGCAGCAAGGTCAGCCAAAGGTGTTGATGCTCAGAGACCTAAGTTGTTTCATTCTGATCTCAGCGAGAATCACGAATGGCTCTGCAGTTTGAACAAAACTCCCTCCAGCCATCTCAGCCTTGTCTTGCGTGTCTTAAGAGCCAGAGTCAAGACCTACCAGCTCACAACCTTTTATTGGCCATCAGTCAGATTACTACACTTGTTAGAGGCCCTTAGAAATGTGGGTTGTAGCATAGCGCTCACTCCCACTTGCAGTACTTGCACGTTCACCTGTAAAGGCCTGTTTTTGAGCCTGTGTTTTTGAGCCTGTCTTCCCTCTGAGCTGAGCTTCCCAAGGCCTGGGACTGTGTCTTACTAGCATTCACTGCTTTCCTCACCCCTAGCACAGTTTGTAGCTCACAGCTCATGGCCAGGGCACACTCACTGGTGAACGAATGAAGATTCGCAAGGCAGAGTTTGTAATCTATGTGCTGTGGAGATTTAACAATCCCATGAAAATTTAAATAAGATTGGGTTTCTCAGACATCTGCCCTGTGGCTTTTCCATTTCTTTCCTGTTTTCTTTCCATGTCCAGCCCTTGTATTAGACAATCTCCATGACATAAACCTGCTCAATCTGGCCTTGGACCCAGTCATAGCCCTTGATAGACATAGCTGTAGTCGGATAGAAGAAACTATGTTTTCTTTAACTGGTATATAGAATCTAGAATTTAGTATCTTTGAGGCTATCTGGGGTGCTAAGGAGGTTGATCGTGCCGCCTATTTGGGACATCAGACTCCTCTGGATTATAAACGACAGAGCGGGACATCCTGATAACGATCCTTCCTTTGTTATGTGGGTGTTGTGTCTGGAGGTGGGTGGGATCACCAGGGGGTTACTTGGAAGTTACCGTGACTTTGGCCTATACGAAGTTGTGTTCCACCCGGTCGGCATGGCTCAGTGGTTGAGCGTCGACCTATGAACAAGGAGGTCAGGGTTCTATTCTGGTCAAGGGCACATGCCTGGATTGTGGGCTCAATCCCCAGCGGGGGGCATGCAGGAGGCAGCTGATCAATGATTCCCTCTCATCATTGATGTTTTTCTCTCTCTCCCTCTCCCTTCTTCTCTGAAATCAATAAAAAAAATACTGGGGGAAAAAAAGTTGTGTGCCATCCCTATCAATTTGGGTTAGAATTTAGCTGGGGCATTGCTTGGTTCACATGGTGTGGGACACAATGAGGTCAAAATAACCTCCCAAGATCCTACTTACCAAATGGTTCCTGATTTTCTTTACTTTATCCTCCGACTTAGCATGGCTATACGGAGAATAGGTTCTTGTAGCTGAAAAGCAAATCTGTGTCCTTTCGCAGCAGGCTTTATCAGTCCAGAGAAGGCACGGCATTTGATGTTCACCTGGAAAAGTAGTTTCCTATCATTTAATCTTTATGTTCCTTTGATTATTGAGAGCAATATTTGCAGACAACAGTGCTCCACTTTGCTATATTGAATAATTCAAGTTAATAACCAGCTAGATAGAAACCAGACACTCAAACATTACACTGGTTAAAATCATATGAATTTTAAGACCCTTATAGGGAAAACTGTGGAACATTTTAAAAATTCTTGAGCAAAGTGTGTGTAAATGGAATGATAAATTTCCCCAGCTGTTATGGAAATGCAGTGATTTGTATTAATAATCTGCCTGAATGCAGAATCCTGAATGAGCTCTGTGTTTTTACTTGTATCCTTCCTTGTATATTGGCAGCTTGTCCCGAATATCCATTAGGCAGCCTTAAGCTTAGGGAACATGGATCTCTTTTTTATCCACGACAAAATCCTGGGTGTGTTGACAATGAGGGATTAGATGGAGAAAATCAGAGTTGAAAAGGAGAGGGAAGATGGAAGAGAGCTCTAAAGGAGACCTTTCAGCCGGTACCTCTGGGTCCCTTCAGACTTGCTGTGGCTTCCCTTGACGTTTTGGCAGCACTCTCACTAAAACAGGCATTATTATGGACTCTGCTCTGCTGTGTGCTGCTGATTTAAAGGGCCAGGAGGAGCAGGAAAGCTGAGCAGGGTGCTTAGTCAGAGAAGGGAGCCGGGTAGCAAGGGATCTGGGTAACAAAGAGGCTGTCTAAAGCCAAAAGCACTGGTTTTGCTAGAAATGAAGGCCTGCTGTTTGCAGTATATTCACTGGGGCCCTGTGCTGTTGCTGCCACATCCCACGGCGGAGGCCAGGGCTCTCAGAACAGCCAATTCTGCAGGCTCTTACCTAGATCACAGCCCGCACCAGCCAGTTCCTTTTCAGGGGCTCTGAGGTGAGTTTAAATGAGGCATCTTCCTGAGAGGCATTTGGATTTTAATTGGGACCACTCTAAAAGAAATAGAACTCTTACTATTATTTTGTAAATATTGTTTTGTAAGTATAACATACATACAGAAAAGTGCCTTGAATTTTCACCAGGCAATGTCAAACCCAGATCAAGACTAAGCACCTTGTGCCACACCTGAATCACCCTGTTGTCAAAGGTAATGGCTTTCCTGATTTCTATAACCACAGGTTAGTTTTCTGTGTGTTCAATGGCTTTGTAAGGTATATACCTTTTTAAAAAATCTGGTTTTGTTTGCTCAACATTATGTCTGTTAGAGTTATCAGTGTTGTTGCTAGTAGCACTGTTTATTTTTTCATTGTTGTATAGTATTCCATTTAAAAACCCCTCTCAATTTACCCATTCTATTGTTGATGAACATTTTGGTGAGTATTCTTAAACATGTTCTTTCATCTACATATGAGCATTTCTTTTGGGTATATACCTAGGAGTGGAATTGGTGGGTCATAGAGTGTGCATATGTTTAATTGAGCAGATATGGACACGTTCCAAAGTAGTTCCACCAATTTATATTCCTACCAGCAGTGTAAGCACCAATAACTCCATACCTCACCAAAAGGTGGTATTGTCAAATTTTTAATATTTGTTTGTTTTAATTTAGTCATTCTGATGGGTGGGTGATGATGTTTCATTAGGGCTTTAATTTGCATTTCCAGGTGACTGAGCATCTTTACATAGATTATTTGGGTATGATCTTCTGTGTAGTGACTATTCAATTGAGAACAGATGTCTATGGATGGTCTATTTATCTGCATATCACATATGTATATTATAGATTGATACACATAATTTTTAAAAGCATAATTGGGATAATGCAGGGCATAATTTTGCTTTTCTTCCCAATGATGGGAGTGACTGCCTCCTATTTATCTAAACAAGATATGAGCCACCTGGACATCCTTACCGTAGCCCTAAAAACACCATACATACCATGGGTATATGTCATGCATGGATTACCTATACACAAAGGCAATGTGCCCCTCTTGTGTTTTCAGAGGCATTTGAATATTTCTCCCATCCTTGTGTTTTCCTGGGTAGTGGAGTGTCTTTGATTTTAATGAGGTAACTCCTGATGGCAAGTCTGTGCGGGGTGGGAGGGCAAACAGCGCTACTACCTCCTGAGTCTCACTGGACTGTAGGAACAAAGTGTCTTTGTGAGGAGGTTCATTGGCTAATCAGATGGTGTTGGAGATCTAGATGCAGTCAGCTTGACCCCCATAAGGCAATGCATCTGAGTTCGGCCTGTGGCCTGCACAGTTGACCTCGTCATGTGAGCTCTGGGATAAAAGTGAGTGTTGGATTCATGCTTGTTTTGTCTCTGAAATGCCCAGAGGGCCCTCCCTTGGGCTGGGTGGTATTCTGCTTGGGCAGTAGCTTTGCAGATCGCACATTTCTGGGAGTACCTGACCCCGTGGAGTGGTGTCTCCGGCCTGGTGCTGTTGGGGGCTCCATCCGAGTGGGGTCCGGCCCTCTGCCTGTCCACCGGGTCAGCAGGGTGTAAATTGGCAGCGCCGTTGAGAAGACAGCCTGATATGGCTGCAGAAATGTGCTACGCTGGGAGTTTCCTGCCACATGTCGCTGGGGGGCTGTGGCCGAGGTCTCTCCTGTGGTGGACGGGCCCTCCTTCCTCTTACCCCCGGTTCCCCAGGCCAGTGAGAAGACGCTGTCCTGCCTCAGCAGCGTGGGGCCGGGGCCCGGAGGGGAGCTCCAGGGGGGTTCTGTGCCCGGTGGAAACATCTCCCGTGCTGGGCTCAGAGCCTCAGGCGTCTGGAGGAGGGCTCTGCAGCCCACATGCGCGCACACCCGGGCTCTTGTTAGCAGGTGCAGTAGGTGTGGGGAAGCCCACGATTCTGAATTTCTAACAATTCCCAAGTGAGGCTAATGCTGCTGGGTCTGGGACTACAGGCTGAGCAGTGAGGGCTAGCATAGAGGGTCTCAGTGTTGTGTGGGCCACCCAGCAGCAGCAGCAGCATCCCGGGGGCTTTCTCAAAATGCAAACTCTTGGGCTTAACCCTGGATGTATTGCCACAGGAACTGTGGAGGTGAACCCCCATCCCCCCCCCCCCCCCGCAATCTGTGGTCTGACAAGCCCTCCAGGTGATTCTGATGTTTGCGAACCGCGGGGTTAGGGCACAGGCCCACTTTTTAATCTGATGCCACCGGTGTATGTTTTCTCCGATTAACAGAGGAGAAGCTTTTAGAATATTCAAGTGTCTGTGTAACGGCCAAGTGTGAATAGAAAGTTCCTTGCACGGATCAGCCCTCCTGACACCAGCTGCCCACACCTGCTGTTCCCATTTGGCTAACAGCTGTGAAGAAAGAGGAGGCAGAAAGATTTTTATTCTATTCCAAAAGAAGTTCATGTTCACTTCTTAAACCTCACACGACACTGAATGTTATACCCGAAGAAGTGAAGGTTCCTATGCTCCGACTCCCCCCATTTCCTGGAGGAAGTAACCACTGCTCTCAATTTGACATGGAACATCAGACCTTTTTTTTAAATGTTTTTTTTTTTTAAATTGATTTTTTAGAGAGAGAGGGAGAGGGAAAGGGAGATAGAAACATCAATGATGAGAATTATCTATCTGCTGCCTCCTGCATGTGTCCTACTGGGGATCTAGCCCACAACCTGGGCATGTGCCCTGACCAGGAATCGAACCTGGGACCTCTTGGTTCCTGGGTGGACACTCAACCACTGAGCCATACCAGTGGGCTGCACTGTATTTTTGTTTTTGCACAAGTAAAGGATTATACACAGACACACTAGAGAATCCACTTTTAACTACAAAAATTATCGTGCCCTGCATATTGTTCTCCAATTTATTCATCGTATCTCACCGTCTTCCACGAGGATGTAGAAGTTTCTGAAAACCTCAGGGCCACAGGGGAGCCAGCTCTGTGATCACCCATGTTGGTGGGGAGGTGCCCTGCCAGGGCTCTGCTCCACGGTGAGCTCCCAGTGGGGAGCAGGGCACGAGGGCTCCCTGCCTTGGCTGGGCCACACTCCGTCTGATACACCAGCTCCCTCTGATGTTGCCCGGGAGAGGGGCAGTTAGCATACCACGTCTCATCACCTGCTTCTCCTCCCTCTGTCCTTCTTTCTACACCCGGCTTGTTGGGAAGGACTAACCTGTCTCTTTCCTGTTAATAGGAATGCGTCTGGGGTCATCCTGAGTGCATTCTGCCCGATGGAAGGAGCCTGGTGATCTGAACTGGCTCCCAGTGAAGGAAGTGAGTGCATCAGGCCCAGCTGGCAGCAACCCCTCTGGGCAGTTTTAATACCAACAGGTGGAGTGCATTTGGTTGGATAGACAGAGGAGGAGGCTCTAGGCCAGTGGTTCTCAACCTTGGCTGCACGTTAGGATCACCTGGGAATCTTTTTAAAATCCTGATTTCTGGGCCTCGTCCTCCAGAAATTCTGTTTCTTTGTTACTAATGTTGTGGCCCCACCCCATAACAAAGAAACAGAATTTCCGGAGGACGAGGCCCAGAAATCAGGATTTTAAAAAGATTCCCAGGTGATTCGAATGTGCAGCCAAGGTTGAGAACCACTGCTCTAGGCTGAGCTTCCAGGGTGACTCCTGGAACAACTCTGCAGAATTAGCTCACTGAGGATACTGGGGGCTGCTGGGAAGTCAGGAAACCTCTGTCTCGAGCACAGGGCCCCCGGCCCAGCCAGCATCCAAGCCAGCGCAGTGTGTGCCCTGTGCTCTGCCAGCGGAAAAGCCACTGCACCGGGGATCTGCAAACCTGTGGTGTCTGCTGGGTGGAAGCCAGGTAAGGGGAGCCTGAGCTCTAAGGGGATCGGGAAAATGCCATCTTGTTTTCCAGCCTCCCTGTGAGCAGCGGGGCTACCTGGGGTGGGGGTGGGGTGGGGTGGGGTTGTGGAATAGAGATGTGAGACACCATGTACACAGAAAACCAAGGGCTGGATAGAACGAAGATAAAACCATGCTGTTTAAAATTCCCCCAGTACTCTGGCAGTTCCACAGCCTTAGCATTTAAACTCTCCCAGAGCTCTCCGGGGCTTAGAAGTTTCCCAGGCATTATGGAGAGTGATGCATCCTTTATGTGTCCTCCACCAAATGCTCAGTGCCACATCTCCAGGCCAGATCAAGGTACTGAAGGGACCCCTGGATAAAAAAGGAGAGTTGCCCGGATTTTGGGGGCTGTATGGTCTACGGGGGACTCATAGGAGCCACCCAATAAGAACAATCACTGTTAAGCAACGGCGCTGTACAATTTTGTGGTTGCTGTACACACATCATCTTATTCTTGCCTCATAATAGCCCGACAGGTGAGGGTTATTTATCCTTTTGACAGGTGAGCCATCTGAATTTCAAAGGGGTCACAGCTAGCACATGGCAAGGCTGGGACTCGAACCCAGAACTGGTTCCCGTCAAAGTTAACGCTTTTTTCACCTTATCTCACTGATTCCCATAACTGCCTAAGCGCTGGGACACAAGCACACATTCAGCCTAATTGCATTTTTACAGACTTACACCAGGGATTAGAAATGGTGGTGTGTGGTTCAAATCGAGTCTGTCGCCTGGTGTTTTGTAAGCACAGTGTTACTGGAGCAGAGCCAGGCCTGTTCGTTTACGTGTTGTCTACACAGGTTTGTGCCACCGCAGCGGCACCTGAAAAGCAGGAAATATTTATTATCTGGACTTGTACCAAGTGTGCCCCGATTTAAACAATTTCGAGCAGATTCCTTTTCATTCCTTATCTTTCAAATAAGAGCACAACAAACTGATTATCTGAGGACTTACTCTCTGGCGGTGCCTACTTGGGAGCTGTCCCGGGCATGTTCAATTAACGTGAAGAGGAACGTTTGCAGCGAAGAGCACATGGTCTTAGGGAAATGTGTGCTCGAGTCCTGGTCCCGCCACGTACTAGTTCTATGGACTGTGAGAAATTGCTTAATCAGTTGGTTCTCATTTATTCATGCATTAATTCAAAACTATTTATTGAGTACCTACTCTGTGCCAGTTACTATTCTATTTGCTGGGGACAAAGTAGTGAACTAAACACAAAAATCCTTGGTGCAGTTGGCATTCCACCAGGTGGAGGCAGACACTAAAAAAAGAATGAAAAACGTATAACACGAAGATGACAATCGGTGTCATGAAGAAAAATAAAACAAGAAAGAGGGACAGGAAATTTCAGGGCAGGGAGCGAGGGTGTAGACAGGCTGCAATTTTAAGTTGGGTGGTCAGAGAAGCCCTCAGCGAGGAGGTTTGATATTTGAGTAAAGACCAGAAGGAGAAGGAGTAAAATCTCTAAGAAAGAAGTCAGGTGAGGTGAGAGGGAGAGCAGGGCCTGAGGCAGAAGTGTGTCCAGCAAGTGGAAGGAATAGCAAGGAGGTCGGAGGGGCTGGAGAAGAATGAACAAAGGGGTGCATCAGGAGAGGAGGCCTGTGTGGTGCCGGGAGACCCTCCCATCTAAGGTCTAATGAGTTACTGTAAGGATGTTGGCTTTCACTTTTAATGTGAAGGAAAGCCAGTGCAGAGCTTTTGAGGAGAGAAGGACATAACCTCATTTATGTTTTAAATGAGGGGATGGGGAACGTCTGGCTCGTGGGCCATATAAGACCTGGGAAATCATTTGGTCTGGCCCTGCCAAGACATTAAGGGTGTTCATTAAATATTTGACTAAATATAGCAGGCTAATTTTTAGATAATTTTGTATGGCCCTCAAATGATATTATAAATATCCAAATGGCCCTTGGCAGAGAAAAGGTTCCCACCCCTGTTTTAAATGGTCCACTTGGGGTACTTAGTTGGGAAGAGGCCAGGGTGGAGGCAGCGCCACCTGTGAGGAGGCTACCACAGTGATGCAGGTCAGAGATAACAGGGTTTTAGTTCAGGGCGGCAGTGGTGAGTTGGTGAGATGTGGTTTGACTCTGGAAATATTTTGAAGGTAAATCCAACAGGATTTCTTGACAGACTAGATGTGGGGCATGAGAAAAATCAAAGTTTATGGTCTACACACCTAGGAGGATGGGGTTGCCCGTAGCTAAGATGGAGAGGCAGCAGGTGGGCAGGTGTGCGGGAAAGAGTGGGGTTTGGTTTTTGCATGTGCTGAGTTTGAGATGCCCATTAGTCATGTGGGGAAGTAATGAGGCAAATGGATGGATGAATGAAGTACTTGGGATCATGTTATGGAGGGTATGCTGTCCAGAGTGTGACCATAGGAGTGAGTGGCTGAGGCAGAGTGGGGGGTAAGATTATAAGCCCCTGAAAAGACAGAATATTGGCAAGATTATCCATGTGGATATTAAAATCACCAAGGATTTCTGTAAGAGTACAGTTGGAGAGAGTGGCAGTGAGCCAAGAGCGAACTCTTAGAGGAATGAGGGGAGTAATGATGGGCAGGGGGCCAGTAGATGACTGCAACAGGTGGGGGAATGGTCTAATGATCTAAGGTATAAAGCCCAGAGGTGCAAGGTCAGGAAGAAGAAAGGCCTAGAAATGGCAGCGAGCAGCAGCCCCGCCTGCAGTCCAGGGCGTGAGGGTGTGAGGGAGAACATGGCCACCAGCCTGAAAGGGCTGCTGGAGAAGCCGTGCCCTCAGGTTTCAGTTGAGTGAGAGGTGAGGGCTATGGTCCCACAGGAGGCCGGGCTGGCAGGGATTTGGCTGAGCTGGTGGTGCCATCTGGCAGGTGCAGTGGAGGATTTCAGGAGTTGGGGTAGGTGATGGTAGGAAATGGGGGATCAGAAAAGGGAATGGACAGATACTTCGGAGCCCTTGTGGTGATGATGTAGGGGGGATAAAGTACCTGGTGGTCACCAGGCCAAGGGTGGTATCCAAGTGTGAATAATGGGAAGAAGGGCGGGCCAGGCGGCCTGGCCAAGGCATGCTGAGTTCTGGCTCCTACCAAGGACGGTGCTGAAGTTGGAGGAGAAAGGTCTTCTTTGGGGTGTAGAGCTCCCTCTCAATGCCTGGAGACAGGGGGCTCCCTCTGCTCTCCTGCTCTCAGAGGCATGGAGGCTACAGCAAGGAACAGAAAGGACTCAACTAGCCCGGGAAAAGGGAGCCTGCTGAGATGTCCTTCCTGGGCTTGGAGGGCAGCCTGGATGTCAGCAGTTCGTGGCAGTTCACGGCTCCTCTTCAGTCTTAGCAACTTGAATTGCAAACACTTTGCAACCAACTTGCAGTCCTTCTTGCTCTCTGTTCAAATTTTGGATTTGGAATGGCTGACCTGACAGAATCAGGTGGCACAAACGTGTTTCCTGGGAGCCACCTTTCTAGATTGTGGGGCAAAGATGGGGGAGTTCGGGAAGATGAGAAAGTGATTGTGAGTGCGACAGACGTTGGTGAAGTGACTAATTCACTGAATGAACTTAAGATTCTCATCCATTGCTTGGCTGGAGTGGCTCAGTGGTTGAGCATCAACCTACGAACCAGGAGGTCATGGTTTGATTCCCAGTCAGGGCAGATGCCTGGGTTGTGGGTTCGATCCCCAGTGTGTGGTGTGCAGGAGGCAGCTGATCAATGATTCTCTCTCATCATTGATGTTTCTGTCTCTCTCTCTCTCTCTCTCTCTCCCTCTCCCTTGCTCTCTCTGAAATCAATAAAAAAAACACACCCACAAACCCACATATTTAAATCTTAAAAACAAGATTTCCATCCATTAAATGAAGAGCAATAATAATAATATTTGCCTCATTCAGTTGAAGTGTAGATTAAATGAGATTACATATAGGCAAACATTTAGCATAGTGCCTGGAACCTGTTGGCACTTCATACATATTAGCATTGCTTTTAGGTTCATGGCATGAAGTAATTTGTCATCAAGCTGAGGCACAGATTAGAGTTACTCCTGCTGTGTGTGAGTCACTCAGCTAGTGAGGAAGCTGGGAGAGGCACATGTGCTGGACCAGCTGGGGGCACTGGGGTCTGCCAGGTGCCCACCAGGACTCCCAGCAATGGGCACTGACATTTCAGTGTGGCTTTGTTGTACTTTACTGGGTCTGAAGGGGCATTGCATTTCTATTTGTATTGTATTGCTTTTATTGGGGAATGCTATCCTATAAAGAATGGCTTGAAATGGGGACCCCTGATGGTCTGGTGACTCATGCTCAGCTAATGCTAAGGGTCTCCGTTGGCCTTTTGGTGCTGTCTGTTGTGGCAGCCCCTTCATCTCCCTGACCTTCTCCACTGACCTCCACTGGCCTGCTTTTGTCTGGTTACCCACTCAGTTTCTATTAGGACAGATCTTGAATGCGAGCAGCCATGCATTCACTTCTTGGATAAGAATTTTAGTTCTTTTATTTAGAATTTATTGGCTTATGTATCTATCTGAGCACTCGTGGATAAATGTGGGCATGATGCAAAGGTGTGCCCTCTATTGCATGCTTTAAAGAGATCATAATTATACTATTGGTAAGAAAATGTGATGTGTGCTGGAATAATTTTGGTTCGTACTGCGAAATCCTGAGGATGCTGTGTACGTTACTGAGTCTGTAATGTATTATTGAAGAGGAGACTTGCAATTCAGATCACACTAAATTGCAGCGACCGCAAGGTCACCAAGACCCCTCCCACGATCTCCGCACTGTTCAGGTAGCAGAGTGCTGAACTGTGGTGTCAAATACTGATTTTTCTGATTCCTTGCTTTATTGCTGTAAAACGTGGGCACAGTTTGGGGGAAATAAACTGCTATGGAGCTGAGGAGCAAAAGCCCTAAGGCAGTTTTGACATGAGTCATAAATAACACACAATTTTAACTTGGGAAATATATGACTTTAGAAATTCTTGGGGTATGTTACTGATGATATTATTTGATCCGTTTCTTCCAGTTTTTCCTATCAGATGTTGAAAAGAGTAGATAAGTGACAGTAGACAGGTGTTTTAAAATAGATTATTAAAAAATATTGGAATTTGTATGCCTACCCTCCAGCAACAGACCAGGTTTCTGAAGCCAGGTGACATTTCCTTATTACAGTATTAGGAATCACAAATGATGAGCCTACCATTAAAACTCTTATCAGGATTCGTGTTCAATTGCTATTGCTCTTGAAAGGGGCATGGAATATACTGGTTGCTCCTCTTTAGAATATCATGGTGTTTTGTCACTTTACTCACTCTTAAAGGATTTCATGGCAAGATACATACCATATTACTGTAAGTGCATTTTAAAGATACATTGTGAAATATTGCCTGGTTACTATGAAATGAAATATATTGATTCAATTCACCCGATTCTTAGCACAGGAAAATGTAAGAAGTTATCGTAAGTTATCAACTTGAATTGCAAAGAACCATCTTTTCATTGTGAAGAGCAGTCCATTAGGGTAAACATGTTAGAAGCATTGAATTTTGTGTAGGGGAAAGATTGCATCGTCACAGACTGTAAGATGTAGAGTCTCCATTTAACTCTACACTGAAAAATAAAGAGTGAGCCTGCTTTGTTCCCTGCCCTCTTGCCCTGTGTTGGATCGCGTTTCTCAGCCATGCTGGGTCATGGCCATTCAGACAGCTCCTGGGCCCCAGTGGGGTGACTTGCTAATCAGCTTTCTCACAAGCTGTCCAAAGAGAATAGACAATGTTTATAAATGTACTAGGTGTATTGGTTAATAATGCGGATTTTGTAATCAAAGAAAACACAATAATTTCAAGAGAAACATCAAAAGTAATGTCCATTGCTAGCTACACATTTTCCCCATCTTTCAGGTAATTTGTGGATACCATCCCAATAGAAATTCTCTTGTTTTGAGGCAAACCATTCAGAGACCCAATTTTCCACTTCTTCGTACATTTTGAAGTGCTGCTCAGAAAGTGCATGTGCCATCGATTGGAACAAGTGGTAATCTGAAGGGGCAAGGTCTGGTGAATACAGCAGGTGGGTTAATTCTTCCCAGGCAAGATCTTTTAACGTGTCTTTAACTGGTTTTGAAGTGTGTGATGGTGCGTTATCATGATGCAAAATTACTTTGCCGTGTCTTCTGGCACCTTCTGGTCATTTCATGATCAAAGCGTGATTCAAGTTGATTATTTGTTGTCGGTAGTATTCAGTATTAACGTTTCACTTGGTTTTAGAAGCTCATAATACACCACACCTTCCTGATCCCATCAAATGCAGAGCATTGTCTTCTCTCCGAAGCGATTTGGCCTTGCAGTCGATGTTGATGGTTGAGCTGGATCAACCATGACTTTGTGCGTTTGGGATTCTCAAACTAAATCCACTTTTCATCGCCAGTCACAATTGGATGCAAAAAAGACTTTCTGTCGTGCCATTGAAGCAACATTTTACTGATGACTTTTCGGTTTTCCATTTGTCTTTTGTTCAGTTGATGTGGCACCTATTTTCTGTCCTTTAAAATCTTTTCCACTGCTTGTAAATGATCAGAAATTGTTTGCTGAGCAACATTTAATCTTTCTGCAGGTTGTTTTTGAGTTTGACACGCATCTTCACCCAATAATGCTTGTAATTGTTGGGCTTCAAACTTTTTTGGTTGACCTGGACGTTCTTTGTCTTTCACATCGAAATAATCACTTTTAAAGCGTTTAAA
Source organism: Myotis nattereri (assembly GCF_964212035.1). Taxonomy (NCBI): domain Eukaryota; kingdom Metazoa; phylum Chordata; class Mammalia; order Chiroptera; family Vespertilionidae; genus Myotis; species Myotis nattereri. The sequence continues at coordinate 34,671,981 of NC_138079.1, forward strand.
CCAGCGCTCACACGCATCTTGAGATGGAGCATGTTCACCATAAGCTTCCTGAAGTATTCAGCAGCACTTTTCTTCAAAATAAAGCAATGAATTAAAACTTCACGCAAATGCTCTTTTTTGGGCACGAAATTTGACATTTTTAAGTGTAAAAATATCTATGATGTAACACCTTCAGCAAATTTGACATATGAAGTTTTGAAGCTTGTTGTCAATACAACAAAATAGCGTACATATCAAATCGCATATATATCAACATGTGTAACTCCATCTATTGAAAAAAATCCACATATTAACGGGTACACCTGGTATATCTGGCACAGGATCCAACCGGAATTGGGATGCCCATTCGCGGGTGGGCCAGACCAGTTTTCCTATGGGTTTATCAAAGCTGGTGCCAGTGTGAAGACTAAAGCTACAGTAATCCCAGGGGTTTAGCCACCATTTGGCTCCACACAGAGGTCCGTCTACCCCTAAGAAGACAGCATGAATTCCAAGTCTAATTCTGAGTTCTTGTCCCAAGAAAACAGCTGTCATTTATGTGAGATTTGACATTCCTTCTTCAAAACCAGGCTATTATAATCCCCATGGATTAGTTGGGATATACACTGAGAGCTTTAAGATAATTGCTTTCATTTCCTTCATTGGACTCTCTCACCTCCATGCCTTTGCACAGGCTCTTCCCTCTGCCTCGATCACCCCTCTCACTAGTCTTCCTCCTGGTTCATTTCTACTTGTCTTTAGGACTCAACATAGAGGTAGCTTCTCTCAGGAGCCTCCCTTAGATGCTCTTCTGGACCCCATGCTTCTGCTAGTGCAGCCTTTCCCACTCTCCACTGGAATTTGGCTTGTAGAACTGCCGCTACCAACTAGATCAGGGGTCCTCAAACTACGGCCCGCGGGCCACATGCAAATACAAATATTGTATTTGTTCCCGTTTTGTTTTTTTTACTTCAAAATAAGATATGTGCAGTGTGCATAGGAATTTGTTCATAGTTTTTTTTTTAAACTATAGTCCGGCCCTCCAACGGTCTGAGGGACAGTGAACTGGCCCCCTGTTTAAAAAGTTTGAGGACCCCTGAACTAGATTATAAATGATCTTTTCAACAGTTTAAAAATTGTTTCTTTTTTACATTTAAATCCTTAATTCATATTTATTTTGTTTTGGTGTGACGCAGGGCTCTAACTTTATTGTCCTAACATTTACAGAAGAATCCTTCCCTGAACCTTTTCCTTACCAATGCTGAGAAGATCAATCACTACATACACCCATTCAATTTTTATTATACTGCCTGCAGTGGTTGATGCTGGGGAAGAGAAATGAATGAGATACTGTTTCTGACCTCAAGAACCTTGCATTCTGTTGTAAAAGACCTAAATACCACCAATCATTAGTCAGATAATATAAAATAGCCATTTTTGTAGGTCAAGAATGGTCAAATATTGACAATTTCATACAACTTAATTCAATCCAATACAAAATAAACATAGTATGTTAACTTGTATTTCTCTAAAAATGGAGCCCAAGACAAGCACATGCACAGAGGTACTTTATTTGGAAATGATTCCAGGGAGCAGTGGTAAGAGGGTAATGGGGGAGCAAAATAGGGAGGGAGAGAAAAACAATATGGGAGGATGGTTTGGAGTTGGCCACTGCTCAAGCCATTGGTGTTCGGTTTGCTGGAACTTCTGAGGAGCTTTATGACAAAAGGGGAAATTTTACCCATCAGTGGCCCCAGAGGTGTTTCTTCCATTTGGCCCAAGCATATGTCCACTGGGTGCCTATGGCTGTTCCGGTCTAGGATTCAGAGAAGGGCTGGGCCAGCAAGTGAGAGGCAAGTCATGCAGGCTGAGGAGAGGGGCCGCCAGATCACACCTGCATGAAGCTGGTTGACGTGAGCTGGGACTAGTTGCATCAGTGGCTGGAGTAAGTCAGGGGGCTGAGAGGATGTGTTGGATGCAAACATCGGTAGGTTTAAGGAGGAATGGTTAATTCTGTGGAATCTTGGCTGGGAAGGAATAGGGGTAGGGACTAGGGAAACAGAAGAAGGGAGGATTGAGTTGAGTCTTCAAGGATTCCTTGGTCTCCTCTAGGCGGAAGGTTGAAGGGAGTGGGTCTTCCAGGTAGAGAGAGCAGCCTAGGCACACGAGGCAGGAGAGAACATTTCACATTTGGGAAACTTGAAGTATGTGGGAGGTGGGTTGTGGCTGGAGAGAAAGACAGAAGGTGTATCTCTAGAACATTGTTATATACAAAACTAAGTTTATCAGCACTACTCTAGATGTCCACATGTAGAAGAAAGGGTTGGACCACAAATTATGGCCTCCATCATCTTCCTATGATACTATCTCACTCACATTAGTGTCCTGCTCAGAAACCTTCAGAGACTTACCAATGTTTTATAATAAGTTTTCAATTCTTTGCCTGGAATTCAAGACTCAATGCTTGCACCCATGCCCTAAATAAACCGACTGTTCAGTCAACCTATTTTGTATGGGTTTTAAAATATTTCATTGCAATAATTGGTATCAACATTGGTTGTGTGATATGCACTGTTCTAGGCACTTAATACGATATTCTTTCTAGTTCTTATAAGAACACAGCATGGTTGGCTATATTATCATTTTTTTTAATTAAATCTTTATTGTTCAGATTATTACATTTGTTCCTCTTTTTTCCCCCCCATAACTCCCCTCCTCCCAGTTCCCGCCCCACCCTCCGCCCTCACTCCCCACCCACTGTCCTCGTCCATAGGTGCACTATTTTTGTCCAGTCTCTTCCCGCATCTCCCACACCCCTTTCCCCCCCAAGAATAGTCAGTCCATTCCCTTTCTATGTCCCTGATTCTATTATAATCACCAGTTCATTCTGTTCATCAGATGATTTATTCACTTGATTCTTAGATTCACTTGTTGATAGATGCATATTTGTTGTTCATAATTTGTATCTTTACCTTTTTCTTCCTCTTCCTCTTCTTAAAGGATACCTTTCAGCATTTCATATAATCCTGGTTTGGTGGTGATGAACTCCTTTAGCTTTTCCTTATCTGTGAAACTCTTTATCTGACCTTCAATTCTGAATGATAGCTTTGCTGGATAAAGTAATCTTGGTTGTAGGTTCTTGGTATTCATCACTTCGAATATTTCTTGCCACTCCCTTCTGGCCTGCAAAGTTTCTGTTGAGAAATCAGCTGACAGTCGTATGGGTATTCCCTTGTAGGTAACTGAGTTTCTTTCTCTTGCTGTTTTTAAGATTCTCTCTTTATCTTTTGCTCTTGGCATTTTATTGATGATGTGTCTTGGTGTGGTCCTCTTTGGATTCCTTTTGTTTGGGGTTCTCCACGCTTCTTGGACCTGTAAGTCCATTTCTTTCACCAGGTGGGGGAAGTTTTCTGTCATTATTTCTTCAAATAGGTTTTCAATATCTTGCTCTCTCTCATCTTCTGGCACCCCTATAACTCTGATGTTGGTACGCTTGAAGCTGTCCCAGAGGTTCCTTACACTATCCTCGCATTTTTGGATTCGTTTTTCATTCCGCCCCTCTGGTTGGGTGTTTTTTGCTTCCTCGCATTTCAAATCATTGAGTTGATTCTTGCGCTCCTCTGGTCTGCTGTCGGGAGTCTGTATAATATGCATTATTTCAGTCCGTGTATGCTTAATTTCTAGTTGGTTCCCCATCATAACATCGAGGGTCTCATTAGTTTTCTTGTAGATCTCATTAAGTTTATCGGCGGCTTCTAAACAGTTCTTGAGAGACCTTAAAAGTGTGGTTCTGAACTCTAGATCTTCCATTGACAATTTTGTCCTGTTTCTTTGTCTCCGCATTTTGTTATGCTTTCTTGGTGCACCCCCTAGTGGTCTTTGTGCGCAGTCTTATAGTTAAACCTTGATTGTTGTAGCTAATACCAGGGAGGATTTGACCTCCAGGCCAAGTGGCTATGAGAATCAGCTGTGTCTGCAGTGAGAGAACTTCTGTCCTCTAGGGAGGTGCTAATCTAGCCTTTGCCTGAGGCTATCCGGCAAATGCCTCTGTGCAGGGCTTGGGCAGGGCGGGTCGCACAGGATCAACAGGGTGGGCCGGAGAGAGCAGTTATGGCGGCTCTCAGTCCTGTCCCCAGGGGCTCTGCCTCTCTGAGTCCCAGCACCCACTGCAAACCTCAGAGAGAAAGCTGCACTCGCTCTGACCGAAGCCAGACAGTCCCGCTTCTCCCGTTTGAGTCTGGGTCCCTAAAGACTCGCCTGTATCTGGAGCTCAGAGTCTGCGACTCCCTCCCGATTGAAAACGCCAACCGTGCCCTCTGCCGCCAGCCTGCTCCGCGCACTCCGCACCTCAGAATTTGACTTCAGCACTGCGCCTCCTCTGAGTGTCCGTATGCGTTTCTGTTTCCTCCTAGTTGTAGGACTTCCACTCAGCCAGCGTTCCTGTGGTTCTGGGTGATGTCCGTTCCGTTTTTTAGTTTCACTTTTGAAGTAGTTGTTCAAGGCAGCAAACTCCAGTGTTAACCTATGCCGCCATCTTGGTTCTCCTATCATTCTTACATATAAAAAAATTTAGGCTCAGTACTGTTACGTAGCTCTCCTAACTTTGCACAGCTAGTAAATAGCAGAACTAGGATTTGAACCTGTTTAGCCTACATTATCCCCCCACCACACCATACTATCCCTGTCAATATGAGCATTTCAGCCTCTGCCGGTTTTGCACATGCTGCTATTCCTCCAGTGGTATGGTGGTGAATGTTTCACAATTGGCTTTCTCTTTGTAGCTCTGACATGAATGTTGGTTGATATTTTTATTTACATTAATCAACATGTCAGAATTTCACTGTTTATTGATGACATGAGGGGACTTCTTTGCTGAATCAACAATAATTTTCAAGTGCTGGAAGGAGATGTCTTCAACTGTTTGGTGTCATTTACAATGTAATAACTACCAACATGATATATTTCAATGTTCAATCTGCATTATTAATATTTTCCTTACGTATAAACAACCAACAAAACAACAAATTCAGCCCTGATTCCTAGCATTTGCATATTTCTGCTGTGTAAGTGCTCCTAGCATGAGTTAGGAAGAGATGCACAGCAGCACATGATATTATATAGTATTTCCATTACACAGATGCAATAGATGTAAACGACCTCAAGAGCATAGACAACAGTGATATGCAGTAAAATAGTAGGAAATGATCAGTCCTAAGTATTTACTTATATAACAGCATACAATATTAAATGATTTATTATATGTATAAATTAATTTATAAATAAAATGTAAGTCACTTAATTGTAAGCTTTTATAATTTAACTAGAGGCCCAGTGCACGAAATTTGTGCACTTGGGGGGAGGTCCCTCAGTCTGGCCTGCACCCTCTCGCAGTCCGGGAGCCCTCAGGGGATGTCCGACTGATGGCTTAGGCCCGGTCCCCATGGGCTGTCAGTCAGGCATTTTTAGCACTGCTGTGGAGGCAGGAGAGGCTCCCACCATCGCCACTGTGCTTGTCAGTCATGAGCTCAGCTTTTGGGTACTCCCCCTGCGGGAGTGCACTGACCACCAGGGGGCAGCATCTGCATTGAGTGTCTGCTCCCTGGTGGTTAGTATGCATCGTAGCGACCAGTTCCACCATTGGGCTGAAACTGGCTCTCTGACATCCCTCAAGGGGTCCCGAATTGTGAGAGGGCGCAGGACAAGCTGAGGAACCCCACCGGTGCACGAATGGGGCCGGGGAGGGATGCAGGAGGTGGGCCAGCTGGGGAGGGACCATGGGAGGGCTCCAGGGAGTGTCTAGCCCGTCTCACTCAGTCCCAATCGGCCAGACCCCAGCAGCAAGCTAACGTAACAGTTGGAGCATCTGCCCCCTGGTGGTCAGTGCACGTCACAGCGAGCAGTTGAGCGGCCTTAGCATATCATTAGCATATTACACTTTTTTTTTTATTGGGTATATTTTTTTTTAATTAAATCTTTATTGTTCAGATTATTACATTTGTTCCTCTTTTTATTTTTTTTTCCTTGCTTTTTTTTTTTATTGCTTAAAGTATTACAAAGGGTATTACATATGTGTCCATTTTATCCCCCTGCCCTAGACAGTCCCCTAGGCTCCCCTATCCCCCAGTGTCTTATGTCCATTGGTTATGCTTATATGCATGCATACAAGTCCTTAGGTTCATCTCTTACCCCCCTACCTCCTGCCCCCCAACCCTCCCCGGCCTTCCCGCTGCAGTTTGACAATCTGTTTGAGGCAGCTCTGCCTCTGTATCTATTATTGTTCAAAAGTTTATAATGGTCTCTATTATCCATGAATGAGTGAGATCATGTGGTATTTTTCCTTCATTGACTGGCTTATTTCACTTAGCATAATGCTCTCCAGTTCCATCCATGACGTTGCAAATGGTAAGAGTTCCTTCCTTTTTAGAGCAGCATAGTATTCCATCGTGTAGATGTACCACAGTTTTCTAATCCATTCATCTACTGATGGGCACTTAGGCTGTTTCCAGATCTTAGCTATGGTGAATTGTGCTGCTATGAACATAGGGGTGCATATATCCTTTCTGATTGGTGTTTCTGGTTTCTTGGGATATATTCCTAGAAGTGGGATCACAGGGTCAAATGGGAGTTCCATTTTCAGTTTTTTAAGGAAACGCCATACTGTCTTCCATAGTGGCTGCACCAGTCTGCATTCCCACCAGCAGTGCACAAGTGTTCCTTTTTCTCCACATCCTCTCCAGCACTTGTCGTTTGTTGATTTGTTGATGATAGCCAGTCTGACAGGTGTGAGATGGTACCTCATTGTTGTTTTGATTTGCATCTCTCGGATGATTAGTGACTTTGAGCATGTTTTCATATGTCTCTTGGCTTTCTGAATGTCCTCTTTTGAAAGGTGTCTATTTAGGTCCTTTGCCCATTTTTTGATTGGATTGTTTATCTTCCTTTTGTTAAGTTGTATGAGTTCCCTATAAATTTTGGAGATTAGGCCCTTATCAGATATGACATTGGCAAATATGTTTTCCCACACAGTGGGTTTTCTCGTTGTTTTGTTGATGGTTTCTTTTGCTGTGCAGAAGCTTTTTATTTTGATGTAGTCCCATTTGTTCATTTTCTCTTTAGTTTCAAGTGCCCTAGGAGCTGTATCAGTGAAGAAATTGCTTCGGCATATGTCTGAGATTTTGTTGCCTTTGGATTCTTCTAGAATTTTTATGGTTTCCTGTCGTACATTTAAGTCCTTTATCCATTTTGAGTTTATTTTTGTGTATGGTGTAAGTTGGTGGTCTAGTTTCATTTTCTTGCATATATCTGTCCAATTTTCCCAACACCATTTATTGAAGAGACTATCTTGGCTCCATTGAATGTTCTTGCCTCCTTTGTCAAATATTAATTGAGCATATTGGTTCGGGACGATTTCTGGGCTCTCTATTCTATTCCATTGATCTATATGCCTATTCTTGTGCCAGTACCAGGCTGTTTTGAGAACAGTGGCTTTGTAATACAACTTGATATCTGGGATTGAGATCCCACCTACTTTGTTCTTTTTCAGGATTGCTGCAGCTATTTGGGGTCTTTTTTTATTCCAGATGAATTTTTGGAGAGTTCGTTCTAGATCTCTGAAGTATGCCGTTGGTATTTTAATGGGAAGTGCGTTGAATTTATAGATTGCTTTGGGTAGTATGGACATTTTAATGATGTTGATTCTACCAATCCATGAACACGGTATGTTCTTCCATCTGTTTATGTCTTCCTCTATATCTTTTTTCAACGTCCTGTAGTTTTCTGAGTAGAGGTCTTTTACCTCTTTAGGTAAGTTTATTCCTAGGTAGCTTAATTTTTTTGGTGCGATGGTAAACGGGATTGTTTTTATAATCTCTCTTTCTGAAAGTTCACTATTGGTGTATAGAAATGCCTCAGATTTCTTGGGGTTAATTTTGTATCCTGCTACATTGCCAAATTCATGTATTAAGTCTAGTAGCTTTTGGATGGAGTCTCTAGGGTTTTGTATGTATAATATCATGTCGTCTGCAAATAAGGACAGTTTTACTTCCTCTTTTCCAATTTGAATGCCTTTTATTTCTTCTTCTTGCCGAATTGCAATGGCTAACACTTCCAGTACTATGTTGAACAGAAGTGGTGAGAGGGGGCATCCCTGTCTTGTTCCTGTTCTTAGGGGAAATGGTGTTAGTTTTTGTCCATTGAGTATGATGTTGGCTGTGGGCCTGTCATATATGGCTTTTATTATGTTGAGGTATGATCCATCTACTCCCACCTTGCTGAGAGTTTTTATCAAAAATGGGTGTTGAATTTTGTCAAATGCTTTTTCTGCATCAATTGATATGACCATGTGGTCTTTTTCTTTCAGTTTGTTTATGTGATGTATCACATTTATTGATTTGCGGATATTGTACCATCCTTGCATCCCTGGGATAAATCCTACTTGGTCATGGTGTATGATCTTTCTGATGTACTGCTGGATCCAATTTGCTAAGATTTTGTTGAGGATTTTGGCATCTATGTTCATGAGGGATATTGGCCTGTAATTCTCTTTCATTGTGTTGTCTTTACCTGGTTTTGGTATTAGGGTGATGCTGGCTTCATAGAATGAGCTTGGAAGTGTTCCTTCCTCTTGAATTTTTTTTAGTAGTCTGAGGAGGATAGGTTTTAGTTCTTCCTTGAATGTTTGGTAAAACTCCCCTGTGAAGCCGTCTGGTCCTGGGCTTTTGTTTGATGGAAGCTTTTTGATGACTGCTTCAATTTCTTCCATAGTTATTGGCCTGTTGAGATTTTTAGATTCTTCCTGATTGAGTTTTGGAATGTTGTATTTTTCTAGGAATTTGTCCATTTCCTCCAGGTTGTCTAGTTTGTTGGAGTAGAGCTGACCATAGTATTTTTTAACAATCATTTGTATTTCTGTGGGGTCTGTTGTTATTTCGCCTCTATCGTTTCTGATTTTGTTTATTTGGGTCCTCTCTCTTTGCTTCTTGGTGAGTCTGGCTAGAGGTTTGTCAATCTTGTTTATCCTTTCAAAGAACCAGCTCTTGGTTTCATTGATTTTCTGTATTGTTTTTTTGGTCTCTATGTCATTTATTTCTGCTTTAATCTTTATTATCTCCTTCCTTCTGCTCACTCTGGGGTTTTCTTGTTGCTCTCTTTCTAATTCTTTGAGTTGTAGAGTTAGCTGATTTACTACCATTTTTTCTTGTTTTTTGAGATAGGCCTGTAGAGCTATAAACTTCCCTCTCAGGACTGCTTTCATTGTGTCCCATAGGTTTTGGATTGTTGTGTTTTCATTGTCATTAGTTTCCAGGATGTTTTGAATTTCTTCTTTGATTTCATTGGTAATCCAATCAATATTTAATAGCATGCTATTCAGCTTCCAGGTGTTTGAGTATTTTGGGTTGTTTTTATTGTAGTTTATTTCTAATATTATGCCATCGTGGTCTGAGAAGATGCTTTTTATGATTTCAATCTTCTTGAATTTGGGGATACTTTGCTTGTGACCCAATATATGGTCTATTTTTGAATATGTGTCATGAGCACTGGAGTAGAATGTATATTCCGTGGCACTGGGGTGAAGTGTTCTGAAGATGTCTATTAAGTCCATCTGATCTAGTGAGTCATTTAGGATTGCTGTATCTTTGCTGATTGTTTGTCTAGAGGACTTATCCAGTGCTGTCAGTGGTGTATTAAAGTCCACTACTATGATTGTATTGTTGTTGATCTCTCCTTTGATATCTTCCAGGAGTTTTTTTATGAATTTGGGTGCTCCTGCATTGGGTGCATATATGTTTACCAGGGTTATATCTTCTTGTTGAATTGATCCCTTTAGTATTATGAAGTGGCCTTCCTTATCTCTTGTTATGGCCTTCACTTTGAGGTCTATTTTGTCCGATATAAGTATTGCTACCCCAGCTTTCTTTTCCTTTCCATTTGCCTGAAAGATATTTTTCCATCCTTTCACTTTCAGTCTGTGTGAGTCCCTTCTAATGATGTGGGTTTCTTGTAGACAGCAGATGTATGGGTCATGTTTTTTTATCCATTCAGCCACTCGATGTCTTTTGTTTGGAGCATTTAGTCCGTTTACGTTTAAAGTTATTATTGAAAGGTACTTATTTGTAGCTATTTCTTTTTTTGTGTGTGTGGCTGTTTTCTTTCTGAGCTTTTTATTATTTTTATACCAGTCCCTTTAGCATTCCTTGCATTGCTGGCTTGGTGGTGATAAACTCCCTTAGCCTTTTTTTGTCTGTGAAGCTTCTTATTTCCCCTTCAAGTTTGAATGATAGCCTTGCTGGATAGAGTATTCTTGGATTCAGTCCTTTGCTTTGCATCACTTTGTAAATTTCTGTCCATTCTTTTCTGGCCTGATGTGTTTCTGTTGAGAAATCATTTGACAATCTAATGGGAGATCCCTTGTATGTAACTTTCCGTCTCTCTCTTGCAGCCTGTAAGATTCTCTCTTTGTCCTGAACATTTGCCATGGTAATTATGATGTGTCTTGGTGTGGGTCTTTTCGGGTTCACCTTGTTTGGGACTCTCTGGGCTTGTGTGACTTTTTTCTTCCCCACCTCAGGGAAGTTTTCTGATATTATTTCTTCTAATAGGTTTTCTAATCCTTGTTCATCCTTCTGTTGTTCTGGTACCCCTATTATTCGTATGTTGTTTCGTTTCATGTTGTCCCAAAGCTCCCTTAGGCTCTCCTCCTGTCTTTTAATTTTTTTCTCCAATTGCAGTACATTTTGGGTGTGTTTTGCTTCCTTGTCTTCTAATTCACTAATTCGGTCCTCCGCTTCTCCTAGTCTACTGTTGATACTTTCAATGGAGTTTTTCATTGCAGCTATATCACTCTTCATTTCTTCTTGGGTCTTACTTAAGTTGTTGATTTTTTCATCTGTTTCTTCTAGCTTCTTCCATATGTTATCGATTTTTTCATCTGTTTCTTCTTGCTTCTTGCAGAGGATGTTGATTTTTTCCTCCATCCGGTTTATGCACTCTAGGACCCTTATTCTGAATTCTTTGTCTGTCATGTTGCATGCCTCTGTATTACTTAGCTGCTTTTCTGGAGAGTCCTCCTTCTCTTTCCTTTGGGGGTTTCTTTGTCTACCCATGTTTGATCTCACTGACATATCTAGACGTTGAGTCGTTCAGTGGTTGCTCCCTTGGTGGCAGTGACTCCTTGGTCTGTGGTTGCTCTTCGGGCGGTTGCGGTAGCAGCTGCTCTTCAGTTGGCAGCAGCTCCTCTGGTGTGTGCTGTTCACAGCTGAGGTGGCTCTTCTGGCTGGTGGGGCGAGGCTTCACATACAGCTGCTGTTCCTCAGCAGAGGGTGTGGTGCTCTGGAGGTTGCTGTAGCTTCGATCTGCTGCATTGATTTAAAGGCACAAAATACAACACAACAAGGCACCACGTACCCGGCAGTATGCACAAATATATTCACGATATTAATAACCCCAAATAAAGGTGACCACCCGAATTAAGAGAATTAGGGGATAAGGAGGATGGAAGGGAAAAAGATAAAAGAGAAAAAAGAAAAGAAAAGTAGGGACCAAAAAAAGGAGTGCAAAAATGAAATTGGGAAAAAGGAGGGGGGAAAAAAAGCGAGAAAAGAAAAGACAAGAAAAAAAAAAAGAAAAGAAAAGAGTGAAAAGAGAGAATGAAGTGGAAGAGGGGAAGAGACTTTTTATATGAGGAGAATACTCCTATAGAACCGCCATTAATCCCAACAGATTCCAGCAACAGCTCCCTGGAGATGAATGCAAACTAGAAACAACCAATAATATAACGATGAAAATAGAATGAGAACACTAATCCCAAAATAAAATAAAGAGAAAATAAAATGGCACTTTAAAAAATGGTAAAATGGTAGCAGTAATAATACTGGTTAAAAATAAGAAGGTAGTAGTTAAAAGGGTAAAATGAGGTGATGGAAAAAGAAGAAAAAAAAAAGAAAAGAAAAAAAAAGAAGAAAAAAATTGGTTTCTTAGTTAAAAGGTGAAAAAAGAAAAAAAAAGAAAAAAAAAAAAAGAATTGCAGTAGTGAAGGTCCTTCGGTTCTTCTATTCTTCAGTGTGGCTCGCCTTAGACCTGCCAGGTATTCAGGAGAGTGTTGGGTTTCCCTGCGATACACTGTTCCTCTGTGTTGTAAACCACAGTCCTTATTTTAAAGCAGACCGCTTTTGTTTCCCAGACTGCCTTATTTTGTGTTTAGCAAAGAGTCAGTTTGTGGGTCAGCCTCTGGGTGGCAGTGTTCTGGGGTTGGCCTCTGAGGCTATAGGGCCTCTCTGTCCAGTGGAAGTTCACTGCCCAGAGCTGGCTGCGTAATAGTTAGTTACCGGCGCTGTGTTGTTGCTGGGATTGAAGCATATTACACTTTGATTGGTTGAACGGCCAACCAGACACTTAGCATATTAGGGTTTTATTATATAGGATTTCTAGTAATGGTTGCATTTATTTTTTACTTTTTAAAAATATTTTTGTTAATCCTCACCAGAAGATATTTTCCCATTGATTTTTAGGGAGAGTAGAAAAGAGAGGGAAAGACAGAGAGAAACACATCAATTAGTTGCCTCCTGCACAAACCCCTACGAGGTCCACAGGCTGATGCTATATCCACTGAGCCAAACTGGCTAGAGCAGTGGTCGGCAAACTGCGGCTCGCGAGCCACATGTGGCTTTTTGGCCCTGTGACACGGGCCACGAAGTTTCAATCGCACTGTACGTGTGTGCCCGCACGTGGTATTTTGTGGAAGAGCCACACTCAAGGGGCCAGTTTGCCAACCACTGGGCTAGGTCATTTAACAACTGGCTGGCAATATTTCTGAAAAATGTAACTACCAGCTCCCACACAGTGCGAGCTGGCTCCCGCACACACCTCTGCTTTTCCCCTCTCCACTGACCCAAATTCAACCCAATCTTCGAGGTCCAACCAAAATTCAACTTGCTACAAAACCTTCCAAGTACACCCAAGCCTTCTTTTCCACAAACCCTTCAATCTTTTAAACTGATACAGTCCTTAACACCTGTTATAATATTGTCCAGTTCTGTCTTTTGTTTTTAGTTAATGTCTTTCACCAACAATATGGTCAATTCTGTGAGGGTAGGGAACTTGCTTAGCAGCCTTTGCATTTTCTGACAATACTTAGCATCATCCTCACTCCTGAGGTACTTACCTTCTGCTGTTGATTTAGTTGCTTTTTGGATAAATTACCCATATGCAGTTGTACAAGCTCCATTTGTTCCCATCTCATAAAGATGAGCACAAAACTACAAATCAGGTTCCAGGCTAATGGGAGTTCATTGTGTTTGCATAGCTCATACTCCACTGACTTTGGGGGTTGCAAACTCACTCAGCGTGACCTTGGCATGCACTGCTCACATCTCCAGACTCAATTTCTTTGAAAAGATCATCCTTTGGCCTTCAGAGACCTGCCGGCCCACATCCGCGCATCATTACTGCATGGCATTACTTGCCTCCCCTGAGTCACCTCGTCCTTTTCGTATGCAGGAGTTGTGTCTACCTGTTGAATTTTGCATGAAAACCCAATGGACAGAAGCTCTGTGCTGAATTCTATATCTTGTTCCTTGCTGAGCTTCCATGAATATAAAACACCAGCACAAAGGGGAGAGTCAGCAGGTAGAGATCAACACTATCCATATTTAATGGAAAGGGAGTCTGAGTTCATAGATGGGAAAACCATGTTAGAAGGTCAAGTTCAATAACTTGCCCATCTTGCTGAGTGAGCTCCTAGCAAAAAAGAAATAAATATGGCAAATTTTCATGGGTTGTGTTTTAAAGTAGTACCATCATTTTATTTTTATTATTCTTTTGAAATATATTTTTATTGATTTTCTACAGAGAGGAAGGGGGAGAGATAGAGAGTTAGAAGCATCGATGAGAGAGAAACATTGATTAGCTGCCTCCTGCACACGCCCTACTGGGGATGTGCCTGCATGTACCTTGGTTGTACCTTGGAATTGAATCTGGGACCCTTCAGTCTGCAGGCCAATGCTCCATCCACTGAGCCAAACCGGTTAGGGCTACCATCACTTTAGTTCCTAAGGGGAAAAAGCAAGCAAGTAAGGGATTTAATAGCAATGGGTAATAAGGAAATGTCCCTTACCTACAAAAGCAGGGACAGGGACACACATCCTTCACAAGAATCTGAGCTCTCCTTCGAAGTAATGTTTTGGGTTTCTTTGGATATATTCCCCAAAGAGGAATTGCTGGGTCATAAGGCAGTTCCATTTTTTTTTTTTGAGGTAAATCCATACTGCTTTCCACAGTGGCTGCACCAGTCTGCATTCCCACCAACAGTGCATGAGGGTTCTCTTTTCTCCACATCCTCGCCAACACTGATTGGTGATTTATTGAGGGTAGCCATTCTGACAGGTGTGAGGTGATATCTCATTGTGGTTTTAATTTGCATTTCTCTGATGGTTAGTGATGTTGAGCATCTTTTCATATGTCTATTGGCTGTCTGTATGTTCTCTTTGGAGAGAGTCTATTCATTGCAGTATTACTTACAATAGCCAAGATTTGGAAGCAGCCCAAGTGCCCATCAGTAGATGAGTGGATAAAAAAGCTGTGGTGCCTTTACTACTCAGCCATAAAAAAGAAGAAAATCTTACTTTTTGGGACAGCGTGGATGAACCTGGAGAGTACTATGCTAAGTGAAATAAGCCAGTGGGAGGAAGACAAGTACCAGATGATTTATTTCACTCATATGTGGGATCTAATGAACAAAATAAACAAAATAGAAACAGACTCATAGATATAGAGAACAGACTGAGAGCTGTCAGGGGAGTTAGGTAAAAAAGGTGAAGGGATTAAGCAAAAACAAAACAAAACTCATAGACACAGATAACAGTATGGTGATTACCAGATGAAAAGGGGGTTGAGGGAGGTAGGAGAGGATAAGGGGAATAAATGGTGATGGAAGGAGATTTGACTTAGGGGGAGTGAACACACAATACAATATATAGATGATGTATTATAGAATTGTACACCTGAAACCTATATAATTTTATTAACCAATGTCACCCCCAATAAATTTAATTTAAAATATCTGAGCTCTCAGACTGGGCTGATGAAGATCCCCACCATTCTTTCTTGGTAAGAGGAAGACACTGAAATACCCACAGTGTCTATCCTCTGCCAGAAAGTCAAGGGCTACAAGGGGGAGAGGCCTGCAGCCAGAGGCCCAGTGGTCTCCTTACCGTCACTGGGTGTGTGGCTCCCTCTGTGAAACACACAGTTGCACTTAGCAAGGTCTCCCAGTGACAGCATGGCCCAGAACAGTTTCTTCCCTGGTCCCAGTGGTTTCTGACATCTTCCTGAGGAAACTACTCCAGTGGCAACATGATCAGTGGCAATAGCCTCAGTTACAGCACCTGCAGCTCTCGGTAGCTATTGTTTGCAGAATCCTTTCTGGGGTTCCAGGGATCTCCCCTGTGTCTCCAGGCTTCTCCAACAGGTGCCAGACCTCTGGAGCTGGGCAGCCATCGTCACGCTCTCAGTATCAGATACACAAATAAAAACACTGGTAGAATAACTCTATCAACAGATAAAACGTGGAGTCCCACCATCACCCCCTGTTTCTAGTCACACACACTTCCTTTGCATTGGACTTAGAAGCACCAATGAGTATCTTGCCAGAAAGATCTAGCAAGTTCCCAACTTGCACTCAGTGTGGCTATGGGTTGCATTCTTGTGCTCATAGCTGCTTGCTCTTTAAAATAGTGGTTCGCCCTAACCGGTTTGGCTCAGTGGATAGAGCGTCGGCCTGGGTATTGAAGGGTCCCAGGTTCGATTCCGGTCAAGGGCATGTACCTTGGTTGCAGGCACATCCCCAGTAGGAGGTGTGCAGGAGGCAGCTGATCGCTGTTTCTCTCTCATCGATGTTTCTAACTCTCTATCCCTCTCCCTTCCTCTCTGTAAAAAAATCAATAAAATATATTTTTAAAAAATAAAATAGTGGTCCATTTACTCATTCATTCAACCGCTGCCCAATACTTACTGAGCACCTACTCTCTGCCAGGCATCATGGCATGGAGGATAGGTTCTTGCAGGCCAGCAACGACGATAACAACCACAACCACAACCACAACCACAAGAGAAAATACAGATGCTGAGTGTGTGCCATTCCTCAGCACCAAGAGGTAAACACTACTATTCTTCCCACTTTACCGGTGAGAGAGCCACGGCACAGAGAGGCTTAGCCGCCTGTGTTCACACAGCTCGGCCAGTAAACAGACAATTGCGGCTTCATTAGTGACAGGTGATGCAGGGCATACACTCAGGGGTCAGGTGTGGCAAAAACCTAACCTGGTTATGCACTTGCATCCACCGAATTCTAGGATTTTCCAGAGGTCTTGAAATTTAAAAACAAAAAAATTATTGTTTTCAAGCAAAACTAACAAGAAGGCAGTAACAATCAAATGAAGACATGTTCATTTGAAATAGAAAAAAATGTTCAGTGTTAGGGTTAGCGTGACCTTTACATGAGACTTCAGTGCTTCTGGCAAAACTCACCCCTATTTCTGGAGAAACGGCCTTTGCAGTGATGGGTTAGGAAGGGTGGAAAGATGGGTGATTGCTGAAGAGCTCTCAGGGAACCTTCTCAAGGTAGACGTGACCAGACGCAGGGAGCCCGTTTCCTCACACGTGGAAGCAGGCCCTGCAGACACAGCATGGGGAGACCCGAGGCGGCCGAGCTGCTCTGACCGGTGCTAACGTGGAATTGCACCTCCCACCGTTGTGCTAACTCTGGCAGTCGAATGTGGAGCCTTACCAGGTTTTTTACACTGATTTTTAGAACTAAGAGGGGACATTTGAATCTGAGTCATGTGACCAACAGTTTGAGACACTTGCAAATACACACTTTGGCTATAGCCGTATGATCCCAAATCCCTCATCAGCTCTATCAATTCAGAGAGAAAAAATGAACACAATGTAATACCCTCCCACCCCTCCAGGTTTCATGAAGTCAAAAGAAGTCCTTTCCCCATTTTGTTTGTTAATTTATTTTGTTTTTTAGATTCCACATATAAATGAAATCATATCTTATTTGTCTTTCCCTGTCTGACTGGTTGCCAGATTCGGGGGGGGGGGGGGGGCGGGGTTGGGGGTGTGGGTGAAAAAGGTGAAGGGATTAAGAAGTACAAATTGGTAGTTACAGAATAGCCACTGTGATGTAAAGTACAGCGTAGGGAATATAGTCAATAATATTGCAATAACGATGTATGGGGCCAGCGGGTACCCGATTTATTGGGGGATCACTTTGTAAGTTATATGAACGTCTGACCACGATGCCATACACCTGACACTAATGCACTAGTAATGTCCATGCCAACTGTAATGGACAGAAAAAGAAAGAAGTCCTTGACAGCTGTACTCAGCCGCTTATCTTGTTGTCATGTAGCGTCAGCTTGTGGTTGGGGTGCTGTCTTTTTGTTGATGTTCTGCTGTGGTGATCAGCTGAGGACACAGGCTCTGACGAGAGCTGAATCCTCTGGTGGTATTTTCCACACCAATTCGGGGCATGACAGAAGTTCCGCTGTCAGCAAGAGCAGAAGATGGTGCCAAAAGGAAGCAGCTTGCTGAGCTGTTGGCCATGGTTTTACACTTACCTCTAGAAGAAAAGGCTTAGGCTCCAGTGTGGTTCTGCAGACCTGACTTCTTCCCCACCTTGAAGACACAGTCACAGTTAACTCTTTAAGTGACAAAGGGCATTTCATGAAAATATTTGATACTAAGAAATTGGGGGGCTGTGCTTTGCCAATTATTTTTTGCCATTATTTTATTTATTTATTTTTAATCCTCACCTGAGGATATGTTTTTTTGATTGATTGATTGAGAGAGAGAGAGAGAGAGAGAGAGAGAGAGAGAAATAACAACTGGATGCTTCCCACATGCACCCCTACTGGGGATTAATCCCACAACCTAGGCATGTGTCCTGACAGGGAATCAAACCTGCAACCAACTGAGCCACACCGGCCGGGGCTGGGGGCTGTTACTTTTAAGGCCACCGTCAGGCTGAGGAACAGGTAATGGGTCTAAGGTAAATTAACACGCCACAGAACTCACTGTTCCTGCGAAGATTCACCACTTTCTCCTGATTGAGCTTCCTGTTTGTGGGAAGCTTTTGTTTTTCCCCGGAGTTCCCCAAAAGCCCCTTCTGACCGTTTTGCCAGTGTTTCAGCTGCTTTTATGGAGGCGTGGACTCTTGCAGTTTCGTGCTCTGCTGTTGTCACTGACGTCTCCTAGGCCTAGGCTATTTTCCTTACACGATTGTTGGCTTCTAGCCTTGCATTCTTAGTTCTTTATATATGAGCGATAGTAACACTTTGTGTTCTTAGTTACAAACAGTTTTGCCCAGTTCATCATTTGGTATTTTACTTCGTTCATGGTGTTTTGACCTATTCAAAAATTTTTGATTATTATGTTGTCAGATTTATTAATCTTTTATCTTACACTGGATTTTCAGCCATAGTAAGAAAAATTTCTCTTCTCTCTAATTCTGGAACAATTTACCTATGTTTTCTTATAGTATTTGTATAGCTTTATGTTTAAACTTCTAGTCCATTTGCCGAAACCGGTTTGGCTCAGTGGATAGAGCGTCGGCCTGCGGACTGAAGGGTCCCAGGTTCGATTCCGGTCAAGGGCATGTACCTGGGTTGTGGGCATATCCCCAGTAGGGGATGTGCAGGAGGCAGCTGATCGATGTTTCTCTCTCATCGATGTTTCTAACTCTCTATCTCTCTCCCTTCCTCTCTGTAAAAAAATCAATAAAATATATTAAAAAAAAATAAACTTCTAGTCCATTTGAAATGAATTCAAGTTTATCTTTTTTCCTATAGCTAGCCAGCTACTAGTATACTCTCAGCACTCATTATCATTTCTCACCGGGTTGGGACGCCTCCTCTGGTGTGTCCTAAATGTCCACATGCAGTTAGGTCTGTGTCTGAATTTTCTCTTCTGGTCCATTGGTTTCTCTAGTCACGTGCCAATACCACACTGTTCCTAACTACACAGGCTTATCTTAGATAAGTTAGTCTCATGGACTCCCCACATTGTGTGTTTTTTTAGGTTCCCTGCGCCCCCCCCCCCCCATCATTCTTGCTTATTTGTTCTTCTAACTAAATTTTATAGTAAACTGGCTTTGTGCCAAGAAAGTTCAGCTGGTATTTTATATTGAGGTTGTGTTAGATTTATATATTACCTTCATGAGAACTGATATGCCAAAACATAGTGTGTCTTTATATTTCTTGAAGTCTACATTTGGGATGTAAAGAAATGCTTCCCAGTTTTTCTCATATAGGTTTTGGAAGTTCTTATTAAGTTTGTACCTAGGTATTTTATTTTATATTTTGATGTCATAAATGGACATTCCCTCTCATTCTAACTGGGTCTTGTTTGTATATATAACACCTAATAATTTTTTTACATACATTTTGTAATCTGTTATTTTACTATTTATTTATAGTAGTCGCCCCCCCCCCCCCCACCTCACTTGGGTTCCATTGGGTGTTCCAGATATAAAATAACATTAGCTGCTGGGGTATTATTCTTGGTGGCTTTGGCAAGGACTGTGAAAGCCCCATGATAATGAAGTCTGGACATTAGTATTCAGCAAGAAGATCCATAAACCAAGTTATTCTCGCACACACTTCAGCATTTTTTATGATGTTACTTTGATTTTCGGCCAAAACCAGCCTCTAAAAGAAAATTCAGAAAGTGACAGTATCAGGATCCTTTGTGTCTACAAATACACATATGTACACACTCACAAACTGAATCTGTTTGGCTTTTTTTTCCTGTTTTTCACTTGAGAAAGAAGAGTATGTACAAGGCTGAATATATTAAAAAATGACATCAGATACCTCACCTATTGTTCTTCAAAGCTGAGATAATAATTTCTTAAATTTTGCCAACACTCCTCACTCTTAAATGTCATTTTGTGCCTCTCCTTGCTTCTCACAGTAACCCTGCAGCATTCGGGGGTCGGGAGGTTGGGGGGCTGGGGGGCTGGGGGGCTGGGGGAGGTGGGAGGCGGCCATCCCATTCTAACTTTCCAGAACACAGCGGTACCCAGGCCAGTCAGCTGGCTGAAAGGGCAGGGGTCGGAACCGAGATTTTCTAAGTCTTCGTGTCTTTTCTTCCCAGCACACTCAAGTATCTTTCAACCCTTTTGTTGCTATGAAAGCCCATTTCTTCCTTGTCCTCAGAGGAGTGAGAACAGCTGCTCAGCACCCCTATTATAATATCCCTTCATATGTATGAATCTTGCAATGTGTTCCCTTCCAGCTCCCCTCCGGCGGGTTCAATTGCCCTGATTCTGTGCCTCAGAGTTGATCCCCCACCTCTTTTGTCGGTTTTAACAAAGAGGCTGTGGCTCTTGGGTCCCTGCTCCGCAGAGCTCGTCCTCATTATCCCGCGACCGCACGCCTCCCTCCGGAGAGTTCAGCGAAGCCTGTGGCTTTCTGCTCCGACCGTGCGGCCGGCGGGCGCGCACACGGCTTCCCACGGCTCGCGGATGAAAGCCTGGCCCAGCAGCGGCTCATTCACGGCAGATGCCGGGCGGCCGCACCCCTGCTCATTCCAAAACCCACACATGGGAGCGGACCGTGCGAAGGGCCAACCTCCACAGCAAGCCCAGGTTGGCAGGAAGAGAGAGAGGCTGTCATGAGACTATTTGGAAACTGGGCACCTCTGGCCGAACACGCCGGGTGAACAGTTCATTTCGTGGCGAGGCGCCGTCCTTTCCGCTTGTTATTCATGTGCAAACGTGAGCCCGACCGAGAATTCATTATCGCACCTGAGCCAGCTTGGAAATTAGAGGAGTTAGATACCGTTAAATATAAGCGGCGAGGAGAATAAACCTGGAGAGTTAACAGCTATGCGTGTTCCATGTTAAAGCGTGGGCACGGCAAGCATGCTTCGGTGGTTTTAAAGAAATGAGAGCAGGTGCCGCTTCGCGCTCAGCAGCCTCGCTTTCTTCCCGCCTCTTCTCTCTGCACTCACAGACAGGTGCCGGAGTTGGGTGGTGGGAAGGCGCTTCATCCACCCACCACGCTACCTGCTCTTCCTTTTTCTGGGATCATACTTGGCTGAGGTCACTGTCCTTAGAGAACATTGTTCCAAGAGTCAGAGAAATGGGTTCATGTCCTTGTTTATGAGCAAAGTCCCCCTGCAGCTGAGCACCCACCCCTCTTAGGGCGCCTGGTGATTCTGTCACTAAGCCCTTTAGGGAAATGTAAAGAACCCCGGCCTCTGAAAAGCAGGCTCTATTCAAGCTTAGTGTCATTTCAGGGCAAGAAGAGAAAGCGGGAGGGGTTTGAAGAAGCCCTTTTGTATGGTCTTCGTCTTCGAATGAAGAACTGGGGCTATTATGTGTTTGCAAAGGATTTGGATAATGAGTGAGGAGAACTTTCTAGAAGGGAGAAATGTGGTGAATAAAGGCTAATTATGAGGCTAAGTGAGCAACAGGAGTCTACCTACCCTCGTCCGAGGCATTCTGGTCTGGGTTAAGCGGGGCCTGGTTAGAGAGGTTATTGTATAACGACGCAGGTGAGAGCCCTGTTCCTTCTTCAGCAGGGAAGGGACATTGTAAAGGGGTGTTTCAGAGCAAGAGCCCGATGATGGTTTGTGTGGAGCATGGCCTGAGGGGCAGCACTGAGGACGATGGGAGATAATGACACCCACATCTAATACAGAGGGAATTTGCTCTGACCTTGGTCAAAAAGAAGCTGTGGTATAGTGGACAAAACACGATCTGAGAATTAGAAGGCCTAAGTGTGAATTCTTATTCTGCCTTTGACTTGCTTGATAACCTCAAGAAGTACTTCTCTGAGTCTCTAAGTCAGAGCTGCAAACCAGATCTGGCCCTCGCATCGTTTTCACCTGCACACATGGCTAGCAAAATGTCTTTGTTTTCCACAGTCCCCACCACCCCCTGTTGCCTCAGGCATAACATGCTTCACACTTGTATATCACCAGCCTGGCCTCTTTAGGTGTGGGATCTCTGATACACATCTTGTTAAAATAAGTATATTTATGTTTGCCTCGTTTGCTGTTGCCCACTTTAGGTTATAACTTCTTCGAGTCAGGAAACCAACTTGTTTTCTTCTAGTAGAGTGTTAAAGGCAAGTTAGTGGTTAATAATTACTAGTTGACTATATTCAGTATATTCAGGTATGCAGACATAGACCCTTTTCCCTCTCATTGCTTCTTCCCTAATTTCTGGGAAAACCTCCAGCAGTTAGAATGCATGTTTGGGGAATTACCATCAGGTTAGGGTTTTCTTAAACCTCTACTTTCTCTGATCCAATTTGGACCTTTCATATATTTAGAGCCACAGATGCACAAGTACCTGTGTTTGGAAAGAAATTGGATCTGGCCCCTGTACTTAGTTTATAACAGTGCCTTGGGGATTGGGAGGAAGAGAGACTTGATGGAAAAGTAGTGCAGGAAAGAATCCTAGAGCTTCTCAGCTCAACACCTGTATTTTGCAGAGGGGGCCACTGCGCCCCAGATCAGGGAGGAGACTTGCTGAGAGCGCCCTCACCTCCAGGCCTGGAGCCCAGCACTCCACTGGGGAGCGCCTGGCTTCTCTGGCGCAGTGGTCACGGGATGTTTGTAAGAGGCTGCATTCTGTCTGCTTGGGTCATGTCTCAGGACATTCATTAAAGTTAATCAAATCTTTTAGATTGACTGCCCGTACTGAGTTGCTAAATTTGCTTTTCAAAAACGAGGGTAGTGATGTGACGTTATAGAGCTGAAGACCTGTAGACTAGGTTTATTTTCCCAAAAGATTTGAGAGTCAAGTCACAGAAACCAGATGATTAAAAAATGTAAAGTTTAATCCAATTATCATAGAATTCCAAGTGTTTAATCACATTTTGAGATAATTGTTTAGTTATGGTAAATGCTTTTTGCTTTCATTTTCCTTTCTTTATTTTATTTAATTATTTTATTGTCCTCAAGGAGGTATAACTTTAAAATGAGTTAAAATGTTATATTGCATTTTCCTTTATAACATAAAATTTAATTACATTGCATTTAATTCACTTACGCGTTCATCTAAAGACTGAATTTTTAAGTGTTTTTTTTAAGTTACTAGAAATAGAACTTTTCCCTTCCATATTTCTCTTTTCCTTTCTTTTTGTACCTCTTCTTCCTTTTTCCTCCTAAAGTGAATTCTTTTTTTTTTTTTTTGTAATATTCTTATTTATTTCAGAGAGGAAGGGAGAGGGAGAGATAGAAACATCAGTGGTGAGAGGTCATCACTGATTGGCTGGCTCCTGCATGCCCCCTACTGGGGATTGAGCCCACAACCCAGATATGTGCCCTTGATCAGAATTGAACATGGGACCCTTCAGTTCTCAGGCCAATGCTCTATCCACTGAGCCAAACTGGCTAGGGCCTAAAGTGACTTCTTCAGCATTATTTCCTGTTCGTAGGTTTAGAAAGTTGTAACTTGTTGGAGCTGGCCAAGGCTGCAGAGATCCTCTTGTCTAGGAGCTTCTGGCCTGTGGTTCACTTGTACACGTTCACTTGTAAGGGGGGCTTGAAATTGTGTGCAAAATTCTGTGTCCATGTGTATTTCTCTGGCATGAGGGTCTGTAGGTTTCATCAGATCCTCAGAGAGTCCTTGACTCCCAGAGGTTAGATAAGTGTCACTGATGAGAAAAACAATACCCAACATGTCAAAATACTTCATCCAGGATCATATGACTGTGTAGTGCAGACCCAGGAGTAGACACTGGGTCTTTGGCTGCTAGTACAAGGCTTTTTTTCTGCTCCACTAAGGAAGGAGGCTTAGTTTCCATTTTAATGGAGTTGTTTATATACGGTTGTTAAGTCTTCTTAAATCTGTATTCCATGGATGGCTAAGGAATTAGAAATAAATTACTAATAAAATATGATGAATTAAAACATATTAACTAACCCAAACCAAAATGCCCTCTAAATTCCAAGTGCTCTAATTCCTTTCATATAAATTTCACAAACTCTGAGTATGTCTGATAGATGTATCTGAAGACCAGACAGAAGAGGGAGGGAGAGAGATAGGTCGCATGTGTTAGGGGTGCGCAGCGGGGGTAAGCGAGGGAAAGAAGAGTGATAACTTCCAGATTAGCCAGTCATTTTTCCTCCCTAAATCGGATGTGTGATGGGGGCACCTCCCTTGGGACCACCCAGGATTTCTTAAAATCACCAGAGCATCAGCTCTGCCCTCACTTTCTCTCACATCCAAGGAAGCACATCAGAAGGGAGAATCGCAGCAAGCCTGACATCCTCCTGTGAAGCCCTAAGGATGCCGGCCTCTCCTGCAAGAGGCACCACGCCCCGGACCACTCTCAGAAAGCCTACAGGCACCAACTCCCCATCTAAATCAAGCCAGGAGACTGCTCCCCACAGTGCTCACCTTGCCCCCCCCGCCGACTCCTCACCGACTCCCCACCCTGTCAGGAGCTGCGAGTAGTCCTGTGGGCTGCATGACCTAGGAAAGCTCTCTTATCCCCGCCCCCCTTTCAGGTTAGGGGTTTTGTCAGGGAGTGGAGATGTCTAGCTTTATTGTTCACATTAATGTAAATTATCACCTTTTCAGCCACAAATATCAACTCCTTCCCAATATTCTGATTGCGGCCAGCTCATTGATTGTGAACAGCCGTGAATGGATTTTAAATTCCTCTCCGAGCCGAGGTGCTGGCTTCAGTATGTACATAGGGAGAGGCTTATTATTTATTTTTTCAATGGTGACAAAGATGACGGTTTAATCTTTCTCATGCTCTACTATAATAGAGATGAATCATGCCCAGGCAGTTTAATCATACCTGTCAGAATGGAGGCTGTAATCCTTTGGATTCTGTTTTATTAGCAGCTTTTAAGGATCTGCAGCAACTCAGATTGCTCAGTTGGCCAAACAGCTTGACATCTCTTTCAAAAGAATTAAATAAAATAAAGGAAGGAAGACCAAGTGAGCCGAGTCTGTGACACAGGCTGCTTGCAACCCTGAGCTGGGCCGTGTTGCTGCCTGGGGCTGGAGAGGGAGGCAGGAGAGCCAAGAACCCAGAGAAGAGCTGCGGAAGGGACAGGAAACGCTGTTTCCCAGCCTCGGCCACCCACTGGCCATACCCTCCTCCCCAGTGAAGGGATTGCCAGACCGTAGATGGGTTCCCAGGAGGACATTAAAGTTGGGCTGGTTCTGGGTTTTTCTTGCTCCTACACCCCCCACTTCCTTTCCTGAGCCCAGGTGGACCTCAGGGTGACTAGGACCCTCATGCATGGTGATGTCTCGGGTGGGGTTTGGCTTTGATGGGTTCTAAGATGCCTTTTCCGCAGCAATCAGAAGGGCAGGTGACGATGCTCACCCCTCCACTGGATTTACCATTGTTCTCTGGGCTTTGGGGGGCAGACTAAGACCTCAGCAGCTAGCAGGGCATCGCTTTCAATTGTCTGGGTTTTACCAACATTTCCTCAGCCTCTGGCTATAGTGGCAACCATATGGTATCATATTCTGGAGCACACAGTGTTTAGTGGCAGCCTACTATCCTCAGAGGGGAGTTGAGGAAGAGTTTTTAACACGCCCAGATCATTATCTGGCCCATGGGAAAGACCATCTGCCAGCATCCATTACCTAGGTGGAGGGAGGGAGCAGGATGGTACAGGCAGGCAGGCTTAAGCAATTTTGTTTTTTGGCCTCTGGACTTAGGGTCTGAGGTTAAAAGTTAGGTATTAAATAATAATCAAAATAAAAAAAGAGTTGGGTATCACCTTGTAAACTTCCTAACATATGGGTTGCCTCTGTGATATATGAATAAATCCAGGCATCTGATGGCAGAAACTTCTTTGATTGACTTCCAGGGATTTTTTGGCAGTAGTGTCTTTGATTGATTTCTAGAGATTTTTTGCACCATTGACATCAAAATTAGATGGAAGGGATTCTTAAAACAGCCTGGCAGCAATGGTGTGTGTGTGTGTGTGTGTGTGTGTGTGTGTGAAGAGCCTTACCAGTGCATCTTTTATCTTTTCCTGAAATATACATAGAGATCCAGTACAATATGACCCTTCATACCACCATCCAAAACTAGACAACCTATTGACAGTATCTGGGAGGGGCTGGTGATAACTGTAAAGCAACTGGGGCAAGACTCGAAAAAACTACTCAAGCTTTAGATAGATTCCAAAGCAGATGCCTAAAAAAATGTCGAGATATTGCCTGTCTCACCACCATTTGTCCACTCCGTGTGAGAACTTAGGTCCTATGTAACTTGAAAGTGATCAGTTACACTCTTTGGGTCCCCCTCTTTGAGGATAGAAGAGTACATTCTTTTTTCCCCAAGAGCCTGCCTCCCTTACCTACTTTCTATATCTCGACAGAGACTAAAAATCTCAGAATCACCCAAGCATGAAGCTTGTGTGTGCATGCGCACAGGCACACCACAGCACCCTATGTGCTGGGAGATGCAATGTCTGTGAATAAAGCAGCAACAGGCAGTCCTTGCAGCCCTGCACACTAGGAGCTTCACTCTCTCATACTCCACTGGGTCAAATCTGAGAGAACAAGAAAGAAGAGGTATGAAGTAGAGACCTTTGCAGAGAATCAAAGATCAATTGATAAGAACCACACAAAAGGGAGAATTGGCAGAGAGAGTGGCATATCACACTGTCTGTTGACAAACTGAGTTGAGACAAATGTTCCAGGAACAGGAAACAGTACCAGGGGGCACATGAAAATTTGTGCAGAGCCAAGGAAAGGATATAGTAACTGGGCAACTCAGATGAGAAGCATGCCTTTAAAAATCATCTCCCACAGAATACAGACTGGGGCAGCCACTGTGGAAAGCAGTATGGGGTTACCTCAACAAATTAAAACTAGAACTGCCTCCTGACTCAGCGATTCCACTTCTGGGAATTTATCTGAAGGAACCTGAAACAGTAATTCAAAAGAATATACGCACCCCTATGTTCAGTGCAGCGTTGTTTACAATAGCCAAGATCTGGAAACAGTCCAAGTGCCCATCAGTAGATGAGTGGGTAAAAAAGCTATATAGTACATTTACACAATAGAATACTACTTGGCAATAGAAAAGAAGGAAATATTACCCTTGGTGACAGCATGGATGGGCCTGGAAAGTATTATGCTAAGTGAAATAAGCCAGTCACAGAAAGACAAGTCCTATATGATTTCACACATTTGTGAAATCAAATAAGCAAAATGAAATAATAAGCAAAATACAGACAGACTCTTAGATAGAGAGTAGGCTATTGGGGGTGAGTGGGGAGATAGGTACAGAGGGGATTGAGCAAAAAAAGAAAAAGAAAAAAGAAGAGAAAAAAAACTCATGGTCATGGACAATAGTGACTGCCAGGGGGAGGGTGTGGGAGGAGGTAGATGAGGGTATAGGTGGGATAAATGGTGATGGAAGACTTGACTTGGGGTGGTGAACACACATAATACAGTGTATAGATGATGTGTTGTAGAATTGTGCACCTGAAGCATGTATAATTTTGTAACCAGTATCACACCAATAAATTCAATAA
The DNA here is from genome assembly GCF_964212035.1 of Myotis nattereri. Taxonomy (NCBI): domain Eukaryota; kingdom Metazoa; phylum Chordata; class Mammalia; order Chiroptera; family Vespertilionidae; genus Myotis; species Myotis nattereri. The sequence goes on from NC_138079.1 coordinate 34,699,494, forward strand.
AAAGGGAAAATAAAAAAATAAAAATCCACCCCACATAACAATAAAAATCATCTCCCACAGAACCCAGGAGAAAATTTCACAAGCCTTACAGCAGTTAGAAGACTTGACCTCTGTGAATCCGAAGAGAAAGCCAGAAGCAAAATGAGCTGTAATGAAAAGACAGTCAGATAAGATAAAAAAGGAAGTCAGAGGAATCAAGAGAGGATTGCTCACAGCTAGAATGCAATTGCAGAATTAACAATGATATTGAAGGCAGCAAGAGCAGGATTGAGGTGAAAAGAAGCTGAAGGCAAATGCCACATAATCTTCTTTAGAGCAAGTATATAATATGAAATTAATGATAATCTGAATTTTGAGGTTCAGATTGTATTAATAAAAAAAACTGGTAATGGGTAAAAGGGATGAGGGAATGTGCTTAATTTTCTACTTCAAATAGGGGCAAGTGGAAAAGCAAAACATGTACTTAGTTATGACAGAGAAATGTAGGCTAGAGAATTATTTGCAGTGCTCTCGCTCTCACTCCCCGCAGCCCCTCAGAGCATGCCTGCCTGTTTGAGTGTACCTTCTTTCTGAGTGTACTTTTATAAACTACAAGGGCCCTTCTTTGGCCTCCATAACTCATTTCCTGAGCCTATTTCTTCTACGGCTCACTTTTACTACCTCTGTAACTTTCTAAATACACTTTCTCTTAAACCTTGAAAAAAAAGAGAGAATTATTTACAGAGGCATTAAGTTAGGGATGTAAAAAACAAATTTATAGAACCCTGAAAAATATAAATTAAAACAAACTAAACAAATACAAAGCTAAAAAGGGGAAGAGTCTAGAAGTCATAAAACTAAATTAGCACCAAGAAAGCATAGAATACTGTGATAAAAACAAGAACAACCTGATCAAATATAACTGGGATAAAATATCACTAATAAAAGAAGTAGAGTCTCATATTGAGTCAGAAAACAGAATCCAATCTTATGCTGTTGTAAAACAATATACCTAAAACAAAACTAAGCAAATGTTTCACTGTAAAAGGATCGGTGTAGGTATATCAAGATAATGGAGAAAAAAAAAAAGCAGGGGATAATGCAAATGTGATAAGGCAGAATTTAGGAATAAATTAAGATTATGGGATACTTTATATTGATAAAAGAAATTGTCATCAAAGATATATAATTGTCATGAAACCTTATGAAACAAATAATATTGCTTCAAAAATATACAAAGCAAATAATGTTAGTAGAGAGTCTGAACAACATCAATAATAAGGGCTGCTCTGATATGTATACCTTCTTTTCCAGCATCCATGGAAATAGTATTAAAATGACCAAAAATCGATCTTTCAAAAGGTAAAATAGGTATTACAAAAACTGAAAGTTAATAAAACAGAAACTCCAACCAACAATAGGATTTATAAAACACTTTGCTACACAACTTACAAGTCCAAGTGGAAATAAATACTGCAAGTAAAGGTGGAGTAAGCATTGTCCCAAAGCCTCATTATATTCTTGGTTAGGATGTTCCACTTTAGAAAATTGAGGGGAGTTTTTTTCTTTCTTTCTGAATATCAGTAAGAAAATACTAGAACAACCACATTCTTAGAATGGTTTGAATAAGATTTCTTATGTGCAAGGATGTTCTGAGGTTTTTAAATATATCTTCTAACTTTACGAGGATGCAGTTTTGTCCTTTTCTCTAATTGAAAAAAATTACTTCTTTCAATGAAAGCCCAAAATAGAACAGATAAGACTCAATTTCCAAGCAAAAAAGCAAACAAAACAAAAAACCCAACCAAGCAAATGCCAGTCTTCGGAAAAGCACTGAGACACAACACAGCAGCACCTGCCCCCTCCCTCTCCAACCTCCAGAATACCCCTGAGACCTGGCATGGTGCACGAGCTCTTTGGCATGCACATCCTTCCTGAGTCTCTGGTGTGAGTGGTCTCACCCGTCCCCAGCAGTTTTACTTATTTGCACCACTTGTCTGGCCCTGTCCATTTGAATTTGTAATCCTTAATCAGCTCTAAAAGTTTAATAGGAGATTCTTATCTGCTTTTGGGTTAAAAGCATTACCCAGGAGTTTGCCCTCATAGAATCTGCCGGTGGCCCGCTGGGGCCGTCTCCGAGTGTACAGGAAGTTCAGCTGACACCTGCCCTGGAAAGGCTGCCGGCTCTGGGCTCTGCCAAAACTCTAAGGGTAGCACTTCAGTCTCGATTGAGAGGTGAGTTAACTACATCTTCCTGAAGCAAAACAGAGAAATGGAAAGATTAAGCAATGCTTGATAACAGTTGTAGATTTATTAGAAGGTTTTAGTAAGATTTCCTATAGGCAGTGGTATTCTGAAGTTTCTAAATATCCCTCTTAGGTATATTTAGTTCCTAGCTATATTTGTGTTCATTCTTCTATACTCATCTCCTTCTAGAAAGGATTTGAGGCAATTACTAAGACTGTGGCATGCCAACGGGTCTACCTCAGAGAAAAGCAAAAGAGAAGTTTAAGATCAATATGAAAACTGACTAAAAGCCAGTCTGCGTTTTTAAAAAATTATCTTTATTGTTGAAAGTATCACAGATGTCCCGTTTTTCCTCTCATTGACCCCTCCACACTACCTCTGCTCTTCCGCCAGCCTGCTTTTTATGAGCACCTGGACCAGTAATTCTAAACAATATCAGTGACAAGATTCTCCTCCTTGCCATGATGGGCCACTCCATCATTATTTTAAATACAAACTATATTTGAATCTATTTAAAGTAGGTGTTTTTTATTTATTTTGACATTGCTTGAAAGTTGTATATAATTTTATATAAATTGGAATATAGTTAGTATCAATGCTTCATTTGTCATAAAATTTATTTTTAGTAAAAATGCGTGATATAAAAAATGGGGTCAAATTGCCACAGGACTCGGTCCATGATTTGCTTAGATAAATTGCCCGGGCAAGCTGTCTTTCTCTGCAGATTATTGATCAGACATCGCCATTAGCCTAGTCCAGTGGTCGGCAAACTACGGCTCGCGAGCCACATGCGGCTCTTTGGCCCCTTGAGCGTGGCTCTTCCACAAAATACCACGTGCGGGCGCGCACGTACAGTGCGACTGAAACTTCGTGGCCCGTGCGCAGAAGTCGGTATTTTGTGGAAGAGCCACCCTCAAGGGGCCAAAGAGCCGCATGTGGCTCGCGAGCCGCGGTTTGCCGACCATGGCCTAGTCCAGCTTGCTCAGGTGAACACAGAGGAACTAGAAAAAGTACAGCTCTTGGCATGTGCTCATGTTTCAAGCCCACATTTAAAACAATGACAGGAAGCATCAGCCTAATTTCTGCTTTTAGAAAAACTGTCATGTGCTTCTAGTCTAGTGACTAGCAGAGCGGACCTCGTGCCACATTTAGACTCATAGGAAAAGATTTGTTGGATGAATTTTTCCTAAAATGGTGTATATCTGTAATTTACCATCTGTATGCTGGTGGTGCACTTGAAATTAGACCTCAAAGCAAGTCCACGCATCTTGTCATGAGTTCTAATCAGAGTGGGACTTTTATCTTCCCTGGAGATAAGCAGATGTCACCTTCTCCGTAATACTCTTTGGTGTCTTGTGATTTCCAAAAGGCAGAAGGCAGGCTCCGGGAAGGCAGGCTAATGCAGCCACGTGACACGGAAGTCCGAGTCACCTGTCTGTGCGACTCTCTCAGGAAGGTGTTAAACTCTTCCCTAGTTTTTGGGAAAATTAGGATAAGGTAGACATTTTAACGAAATGCAGCGCATTCTGCACACCATTCTCTGCACTTGGAGCCACCAGCCCCAGCGATATCTTATTTCTGAAGAAAATTGAGTCTATTTACTTGAGTTCCCGTACAAAAGGACCCTCCCCTTCTAGGTGGAGTGTCTGCCCCGTCCTGTGGGCAGTGGTGTGGACCAGATCGATGGGACCATGAGGAGGGGAATTTGTGCCGCAAAGAGTGAACGTTTCAGGACCGACCGAGACCCCACGAGCTGAAGTGTGGAAGAGAGGCTTAGCCCTTTGCTGTCCATTCAGTGCCCTCTTGCGAGCTGGTCAGTCACCACCAGGCGATGAAGGGGACCGAGAGGAAGCAGAAAGCAGATCGGAGCACTCAGGGGTCTTCTCTGTGGCATAACTCCAGCGAGGGAGAGGGAAGGTGTTGGCTTGGCTCAGACTCAGAGCCCGAGGACAAGGGTGGCCCAGGCTCAGCACCGCAGCCCTGGAGGAAACAGGGAGGGGGCGGGCATGCGGGTGCCCCTCCTTGTGCTGCGGTGGACTTATCTCACTTGCCACAGGTGAGGGGTTTGACATCTGAGCTCGGTTGTTAATGCATAACCTGTACAGAGTGTTCAAAAAGGCTTTGGAAATCTTCAAACAGAAGTGCTCCGAGGAGCATGATGCATCTGGGAAAAGAGGGAGACGCCACAATCTCCTATTCTGCAGACTTTCCTGTTTCCTTCATTTTGAGGGTGGGTGGGGGGCGGGGGGAAGGCATAAAAAGCAGCCATTTTATAGCTTGTGGAGGTTTGACTTTGACAAGTTTTGGAAGGACCACAAAGGATTGGCATCGGGGTACAGAAATGGCTAATTCTCAAAAGGAGAAGCAGGTCTAAAGGTTTTTAAACACCTCTTTAGGGGGCAATTATGAATGTGACTTGGTGTATCTAAAACATTCTTGAGGGTATACAGCTTGGCTCTGTTGCTCAATGGATAGGCAATTGGACTTCTAAAACATTCTTGAGGGTATACTCCAATCCACATACAGTTTCTTTGGTCACCCTTCCTCTCTTAGTGCTCATGTCAGAGCCCTTGGAGAACTGGTTCCCCAGTGTTACCTCACAGCCAAGTGCTCAGGCAAATGGTGCAACAAGAGTTATGTTAAAGCCGCGTAACAATTGGCAGCACAAACACTCACCAGTCAAAACGATGGATCAATACAGATGCCACTGGCACAGCTGTACCTGTGTGTGCTGGCTGAGGGTCAGCCCTGGGAGAAAGAGGCATGAGCTAACCTTGGAACTTCAGAATGTCTTCATTAGCTGCCCCACCCCCACAGAAAACACGTGTGTGGGTACAGACACACGTGCGCACTCACACACACACACACACATGCACACGCACACGCACATGCACACGCACATGCACATACACATTCTAGCAGGAGAGAAGTGAGATTTCTCAGAACCAGAGTAAGGGCCAGGCAAGCCAAAGCAAGACTCTATAAAAGGCACTAAAACATCACTGTAATAAAAGGGAAATATTGTACCAGTTAATCAGGACTCCTTGCATAACTAAAGTATAAGTCAATTCCTTGTTGAAATAAACAGTACGTTAGTGGAGGCATAACGCACTGATCTGCTGTATGTCTACCGAGTACTTCTGTCTGGGGCGAGATTCACAGTCCAGATGCAGATTGCGCTACCAACTCTGAGACCTGCCAGCTGACGGCTGCCTGAAGACTAGGTCAAATTCAACAGAGACATTAGAAGTAAATCATGGTGTATTTCTCTGTACCAGACAGTAGCCACAGAAGTCAGAGAATTCTACCAGGTTGTCACCAGAGCACTGAGCTGTCACAAATGGGTACACGTGTGCTGTAAGGTTTCGCTCCTTTCAGGCCTGACGCGGGCAGGAGCTCCTCAACAGCCTCATCTGGGGCTCCTGGGAGGCAGCCTGAGTGGAGCAGGACCTCAAGGCTGCTCTCTGGTCCCCTCGGGGGCAAACATGATGAATGTGCATGGCTTTTGGCTGATGTGCTGTATGAGGTCAGGATGCTCGGCCACCCAGAGACCCGCTGCACTCCTGCTGCCTGTGCGGACAGGCCCGTGGAGCTGCTGGAGAGTTTGTGTCTTGGGGCCCAAGGACTGCGTGGTTGAAGTGGGGCAGGTGCAGAGGTTGGATCGCGGTCCTTGCAGGTCCAGCTCCAGGTCCTGGCTCAGTCTTGAGCTAAGTGTCTGGATTCTTTTTCTTCTGATGTCGTAACTCGAGCCACAAGCTTAGTGGCTTGAAATAACACAGATTTATTATCTTAAAGTTCTAGAGGTCAGAAGTCTGCATTGGGTTTTACTGGACCAAAATCAAGATGTTGGCAGGGTGTGTCCCTCCTGGAGGCTCTCGGGGAGGATTCGATCCCTAAGCCTCCCAGCATCTAGAGCCACGTGCATTCCTTGGCTCCTGACCCCTTCCTCCGCCTTCAAACCAAAACGATAGCATCTTCAAATCTCTGACTCTGCCCTCGGCTTTTGTTGCCACGTCTTCTTCGACTCTGATGTTGTCACTTTGATGTATATGTGTATATATGTATTATATGTGTACGTGTGTGTGTATGTATATATATGTATACATACACGAATAGATATTTAGAAGATTCTTAAATTTCAGAGTCCCAAACTCTGGCCCCTCTCTGGCTCACCTGAGGCATGGGACAGACAGACTGGGAATATGTAGGCCTGTCTCCTTTGAGGCCCTGAATGAATGAGTTATCTCACTCAAGTGCCATTTTCTACCTCACACCTTTGTCTACCTCAAAGGTTATTGTGAAGGTTACAGGAGATAAGATGCACAAAAGCATTTGTCACAACTTCAGATGCTATGGGATCACTCAATAAATGTTAATTCCTTTCTCCTTCGAACTCTTTGTTAAGAAAATGATTCATGCCTCTAAGTTAGGCCTCCGGGTGTGTGTGTGTGTGTGTGTGTGTGTGAGTGTGTGTGTGTGTGTGTGTGTGTTTTAAGTGAAAAGATCCATTTTATAAAAAGGTGAACTGAATTACTGATATTCTAATAGTTACAACAGAAAGCGGAGCGCGAGGGCTCCCCACAGAACCTTCGGGGTTTGTATGAACGACTGTGATGCCCGGCCAGCGGGGGTGAGCTCAGCGCGGCAGCGAGGCGGTGTGCCCGCCTTGATCCCTTTCTTCTCTCTTAAATGTGCACAGTCAGTCAGTTCCAAACACATCATTTTCCAATAGGAAGGTCAGCAAACAGCAATTGCGGAAAAGCAAAAGCTGCTGAGTGAGCTCCGCCTTCAGCTTCCCTCAGGTGAAAGGCAGGGGGCTGTGTGGGGCAGGAAGCCTGGCACAAACACCAAGGGCACAGGCCTCCTGGGAGACCCAGAGGTGCCAGTTCTCCCAGCATCCCATGGGGATTCAGACTGAAGTCATCATCACCGGGGAAAACATTTCGTGAGCCCCACTCTGCATTTGGTTTCCAGGTATAATAAATGAGGCGGCGGAAGGTTTCAGGTTAAAAGGCCTGAAATCCATTTAACGCCTGGATGGACATCAGGATCAGGCGACAGATGAATCATGCGAAAGCCAAGGCAAGCAATGGTCTCTTGCTGACGTACTGTCAGCACTGAGGCGCCAGTTTCCCGATCATCTCTTACGCTTCAGAGTCCTCGCAGTTTGGGGGACACTGTGGGTACCCGTTGAGTAAGGGCTTGTTGACTTATTATGTTGTGGACTTTGGAATTACACAAACTGTTCTCTACTTTAGAAATGTGCAAAACAGGTTATAAATGTTGATAGTGTATAAGGATGTCTGAGTTTGCAGGTCGGGCAGGCATTTAGAGGATTAAAGACAAATGTGTGTGAGCAGCCCCGTTGGGTGAGGTAGCCACTCCTCACCTGTGGACAGGGGTGTCCGTCCTGGGGCCCTGGTGGCTCGGTATTCTCTGGGTGTGTCCATGCCCAGGAGCCCAGGAGATTGCAGAGGGTCAGTTTGGGTATAAATGAGCAGAAGCAAAGAGGCCTGGGCTTTGGCATAAGTTTGCCAAAGGACTGGTACCTGGTGTCAGGATTTCTAGACTCTTGCTGTCTGGGGGGCAGTGGGAAAGGGGAGAGGAGGCAAGGAGTCAAGAGTGATGCACTTGTCAATAAACTCTAGTAATTAAGCCAGGGAAGAGAGCCCAGGGCAGGGAACAGCGACAGGAACTTGAACCTGAACTCAGTCTGACATACTCTGTCCTTATAACCGGGAGGTTAGCCATTAGACAAGCTTCGTCAAAATGTGACCGGATCTGTCAGATGACTTTCTTGTGTAGTGAACTTGAGCCGACACCGGTTGCTCTACCAATTTTCCTTAATCTATACTCTATTTCAAAGTCAGAAGGGACCAATGATTATGAATATGGTTTACTGTTGAAGAATCAAGCAGGGCATGAGTGATAATGTGGTATTTTTCAAGTGCACATGTACATATATTATTCTGAGTACATGTTTCAGGTGAGGTGATTTTTATTATGGGTAAGAACAACAGCATAAAGACCTCAAGAGGACTTAAGCAGGAAAGATGTTTTGGGGGTCACATGACTGGATGCCCAGCGTTGGCTTAACTGAGGGCTCTTCCCCATTTTTCTGAGACCTTCTTGGCTCTGCTGGCCTCTGTGAGTGGCTTTCTTCCCGGGCTTGTAGCTTCTGGCCCTGTCTAGAGAAAGAGAGCAAGGGTTGCTTCTGAAAGTTCGAGATGCTCACGGAAAATCTTTTCTCACATCTCCTAGGTCCCAATTGAGCCCTTCTGGAGCCACTCACCGGGAAGGGATGGGATGACATTACTTTGGAACTTTCTGGAGCTGGGAATGAGACCAGCTTTCCAACAGGGGCTGCGTGGAGGAGGGTGTTCCCCTGAAAGAAGTTGGGGTTCTGTGAGGGAGGAAGAAGAGCGAGGAAGAGATACTTGAACAATGAAGACTGTGGGACAGCAGTGTGTTCAGTCTTTTCCTGCTCTGACTCTGAAAAACCTCCCCATGCTGTTGATTTAACGAGTGCCTTGTAATTTTTATTCAGTCAACAAACACTTATTGGACCATTACATCTGAGCTTGGTACCATGCCAAATGCTGGAGATACCAAGAATAATAAAAACATTGTCCTGCCCCTTGAGGATTTTGCAGTCTGGTGGAGGAGGCATATGGGCGAACAAAACTATTATGAGAAATATAGGAGAAGGTTGTTGACCAGAGATAAGGAGACTGGGTATGGAAACTCAGAGCAATGGGCAACTTAATCTACGGAGAAGGAATTTGCGGAAGGGCGCAGAAGTCTGGGAAGATGGGGGAGGGCATCCCCATCCGAGGTGACAGCATGCACAATGGCACCGAGGCGTGGAAGAGGGAGGGTGTTCCAAAAAGTATGACTTCTTGTGCGGGCATGAAACATGGTGAGCATGAGGGCGATGACAAGGGATGACGCCCTAGGATGCAGGGTGTGCCGAGACTTGGACCTGATCCTGTACATCATGGGCACTCAGGAAATCAAGGAGATAGGAGAGCTGTGGAATAACAGTAGAGAGACTGTTCCAGTAACGAGAGCCTGAACTAAGGCAAGGGTCAAAGCACTGGGCAGAGGGGACAACTCGGAGGGAGGTTCAGAAGGGAGAGTCAGCGGGTTCTGGTGATTGCCTGGCCATGGAGGGAGTGAGTGGAGAGAGGGGGAGGCTGGGAGGGACGTGAGAGGGAAGACGGGGCTAAAGGGAGGATGAGCCCAGAACCTCTGTGTGTGTCCAGGTGATGGTGTCAGTGATCGAGGAGGGAGCCAGCCCGGGGGGAGGAGCAGCAGGTCTAGGGGAAGAGGACTAGTTCTGTTAGGGTACGTTGAGGAGGAAATGCCTGCAATACATCCAAGTGGCAATTCCAATGGCAGCCAGAAATATGAGTCTGAAAATCAGGAGAGGGCTTTCTGAGGAAGAAACATTTAAACAGATGCTTGAATGAAATCATGGAGCAAACCATGCAAATATTTTACACAAGGAGCTGGCCCGTGCTGCTGCAGCTTTTCCTAAGAGCTGTAGAGCTATGGAGGCGAGGTCGGGAGGACAGTGCTCACTGTCAGGTAAAGGCATACCTCCTCTCTCCTCCCTCGGGCCTGTGGGTAGCAGTCTGTCCATCTGTGAACTCTGCTGTGGCTGCTGGTCCTGATGTTGAGTGTTCTGGAGACGGCAGGACCCCCCAGCCTCCAGCTGTGCTGCCTCCTCCTCCTCCTCCTCCTCCTTATTTTTCTCCTCCACCACCACCACCCCTGATTTCAGCACCAGGTCTTCCCTAGGGCTTGGCTATCCACAGTGAGCTCCACTTGCAGATACTGCTCTTGAACACTAGGGGGCTCTCCCAAGAGCAAGCATCAGCCTGAATGACATCCTAGGAAAAGGTGTCCTCTGAGGATGGCTTCTTGTAGGAAGTGGTGCGAGGGATTGAAGCATTATACAGCCAATGCTAACTAAAATTATACTTTTGATTTGGGCTCAAAAGTCACCTCGTCCAAACTGAATGACTTAGATGAGAAAATATCACAAAAGTCTCATGTCTCCACTCATCTTGGTCTTGAATTACCTATTTGTTGAGTGAGGGAATAAATGAACGAGTAAATGAGTACTTATGCAAAATTCCAGGAGCATTTGCACAAAGGGGTGAGAGTGGGAAATAAAGCAATTGCTGTTCTCCTACACTCGAGGCAAGTCCCCTCTGAGTGCTGTTCTCTGTCTACGTGAAACAACCCTTGATCCTGCCACTGCTCATTTATTCAGGGGCCTTCACTGGTGTCTTGATGAGAAAGAGTGTCTGAGAAACTAGAGCTTGTGGTGTTTGAACACTTTGGGTGTTTATAGACACATTGGCAAGGTACCTCACTCTCAAGGAACATGCTGAACCATAGATGGAGTTTATGCTTAGCCAGATGTGGAGGACGTAATATTAAAGAACAGCAAACCAATGGGTGCAATGGAGAATGGCTGATATTCTTGGATAAAAAGCATCGTTAGAAAGTCTTAATATTTTAAAGGGGACCATGCTGTTCATTCCTTGAACAAGGTTGTCATTTGGTGCCGCTGCCACTTTAACATACTGTCTGCTAAGGCAGGCTTGTACCAGGGAATGTCTTGGATTAAATGCCATATTCATGCTACAATTACTCATTGCGTCTTAAGAAAGCAGGCTTATGTTAGGTACCAATTTAAATAAAATAAAAAGTACAAGAAGCTTGATGAGGGCCTATTCTTTTCTATTAGTGCTGTTAGCATATTCTGCCATTGGATGTGATTTCTATAGTTCTGGCCCGTGGGGGATGGGCAAGTGAAGATGAGAAGTGCAAACCGCCCCCCCCCCCCCGCCCCAAAACCCCACTATACTCTGACCAATAGGCCAGTTTGGTGAATTTAGTTTTTTGCCATTCTACAAAGGACACCCACAAAGGCTTTCATATCTGATACCACTAGATGTCACTAAATATCAAGATTCTTAGAACAACCAAATTGGAGGCTTTCACCACCACTGTTCCCCCTCATTCTAATAACATTTCAAACCTGTATTTGTACTGTATACATTTTCCACATCATTATTTTTCTCTGGATCTTTTACATTTAATGTGACATTTATTCCTGGGGACACAGCTTCCTCCCACTTAAGCCAGCTTATTCTTCCGATGGCGATAACTCCTCTATGTGGCAAGCAAATCCGCATTTCATTTGCTATTACAGTTATTATGGTAAAAATTGTCCATGATTCTGTGTTGGACATTGTGGAATACTTGTTCTCTGACATGTTTTGGCTGACAAGAGCAATGTGGAAAATGGGAAACTGGATGGCCTGGCTTGTAATTTGGGTTCCTCAGGAAGGGTGGTGGTCTCACAGAGATTACTGCAGCCATCTGTGGCCTTCACAGGGCCACCAGGTCAACCATCTGGGGAGAGCAGAAGCCCACTCTGGTTTAAAAACCTGCATAAAGAAGGTCTTTGCTAAAACAAAACCCCTTGCTTTGATGCCCCTTAGTCCCTTTATCTTTCTCGAAGGCGTCCTTGTCACATTTTCTGTGACAGTCTTAGGGGACTAAGGCCAGAAAAATTTTCTGTGCCTTGGGACTATCTATCCACTTCAGTAATTCAGACGGTGGGAAGGAGAACCCGTGGTGTGTCCCAGAGGGACCCTTCAACCGTGCATTTGATGCTGATGGCTTTCTTTGCATGGAGAATGGAATTCAGGGGTGCCTGGATCACACAGTCTAATGATAAAACTTGGGAGTTAAAACAGACTTTACAAATTACAGAGCGGTTCACATCTGTCACTGCACTTCATTCTCACAACAACCTATTAAGGATAATAGGGTGGGTGTTTCTGTGTCTGTTTCATGGAAGAGGAAGTGGAGGCTCCGAGAGGTTTAGTGGCTTGCCCAAGGTCCGCCAGATGTAAGGGGCGGGGTGGGGGGTGGGGGGGTGTAACACTCACTTGCCTCTCTAGGAGGCAGGGCTCTGACAGCCCCTCCCCTGACACCAAGCTGCTCCCTGCAGTGAATTGTTGAGGGAAATAAATGGGCTTCTAGCAGGGCCACATCCACAAAGTCAGTAAAGAATCTGCTGCTGGAGAACTCAGGGCAGGCGCGAAGGAGTCCCTGGTCTGTCTGCTGCCAAATGCCCACCTTCCCAAGGCACCTCCCCAAGGCTCATCATCCTCTGGATGCCGCTGATGGGCACTGCTTGCGGAAACTGCTATTTAAGAGATGTGGACAAGATGGAGAGCGCAGAGGCAGCCTGTAAAAACACCTCCACAAGGGCAGGTTCAAGATACGGAACTAATCACTAGAATAATCTGTAAATCTGTTGAGTGGGATTCCTTTTCTGATGAATAGAGACCTTGAAAAATACTGCTTAATCAATGACGGCAACTGAGCTAATTTTCAATGGCAACTCATACTGGACTGAGAATGGAGCTGAAATTTCTTACTTATTAGCCATCGGATGTTAGAACTGAAGACCTGCCTGGTGTTATTTCGTAGCGAGGTCTACCTGCAGAATCCACATGTGTGAATTTCACAACAGCGTGCCTTCAGGGTACATTCTGAAATACCCGTCTTTCCGCCAGATGCCTGGTTATTTCTTAGCTCGGGCGTGAGTGACATTTGAGAAATAGGCAATAATGTTTGCCTTCACTTTCCAGGGCTGGCTTGTAAGACTAGCCCTTTAGTTCTCATCAGAGCTGGTGGTTCTCGACCTTGGCTGCACAAAAACTGCTCGGTGAACTTTTAAAAATTGCTGATACCTGGGCTTCCCCTCCATGTACTTGGTTTTGGGTGGAGCCTGGGCGCTGGTGTTTTAAATAAGCACCCCACATGATTCTAATGTGCCACCAGGTTTGAGAACAACCCCCATGTCAGAGCATCCAAACTGGAGGACTTTTATAGAACACCCTTCTCACATTATGGGTCACCCAGAATTCTAATTAGCATAGCTTTCCATTCTGTGTGTGTGTGTTTTTTTTGCATGTTTTAGAGACAAAAGTTTTTTTTATCTTTAAATATATTTTTATTGATTTCAAAGAGGAAGGGAGAAGGAGAGAGAGATAGAAGCATCAGTGATAACAGAGAATCATTGATTGGCTGCCTCCTGTATGCCTCCTAGTGGGGATTGAGCCCCCAGTCTGGGCATGTGCTCTGACCAGAATGGAACCTTGACCGCCTGGTTCGTAGGTTGACACTCAACCGCTGAGCACACTGGCTGGGCCAGAGACAAAAGTTTTATTCAAATAGCTAAGTGCAAATGTCTCCTAATAATAATTATTTTATGTAAAAGCTCAGTCACATTTTAGAACTAAATTAAAATCCCTGCTCTGGCTGAAACCTGTTTGGCTCAGGGGATAGAGTGTCCGCCTGCGGACTGAAGGGTCCCAGGTTCGATTCCGGTCAAGGGCATGTGCCTGGGTTGCGGGCACATCCCCAGTGGGAGATGTGCAGGAGGCAGCTGATCAATGTTTCTCTCTCATCGATGTTTCTGACTCTCTATCTCTCTCCCTTCCTCTCTGTAAAAAAATCAATAAAATATATTTTAAAAAAAAAATCCCTGCTCTGCTGTTGTCACTCTCCTGGTTCTGGCCTTTCTGACAGTAAACATATTCTGGGTGCCTTCCTCCTACACCTAGTATAATGTGTCACCCAGTTTAATCCAATGGTTCTCAAAGGTTTCTTTTTCTTTTCTTTTCTTTTTTGCCATTCATATGAGAATCATGTGGGGTGCTTGCTACCAGGCAGGGTTCTGGGCCCCATTCCAGACCTACCTGATGGTGCCTCTGGCGGAAGCCCAGGGATCTGCGCTGTGGCCACTGCTCCAGGAGTTGTGGTGGGAGTCAGTGCCAGTGCTCACCTGGTTTTAATGAGCACTAACCCCGTTTGTCCGAGGGCATAAGTAAATCTGAGTACATACAGTATTTTTGGTTTGTTTGTTTTGCAACTGCAAGCTTCTCACCTTTGCAGCCTCCATCACTTCTCCATCAGACCATCAACTGTTCTCTGTACAGGCTGTTTGCTAATGATTTAACCCCTCCAGCATTCCTGATGAACTAAAAGGTCCCTCAATTCTGTCACAAAGCAGAAAGAGAAAGAAAAATGAAGTAGCAGCATGATGTCACTACGCTGCTTGAAGAGCCCCATGATTGTCTATTTCCAATTAGCAGTTTCCCTGCCAGTTGGCCTCTGAATCTCTCCAAGCTTGCCCTGGTATCAGGTATCCAGCGGCTTAGTGTTTGCTGATTTATTGGCATCAAATAGTCCCTTAATAACTATCTCTCACAGGATCAAACACCTCTGCTTTTTGGCATAATTTTCTCTCAAGAGTTAGGAGTTGCAAAGCCAAGCTCTACCCATGATGCTGAAAACTGATTATTAGGGAGCACAGTGTCATTGTAAAGTAGCTATGGGATGGTTTTCCATGCAGACGAAATCTTTCTGATCCCTGCTCTGCTGTTGTCACTCTCCTGGTTCTGGCTTTTCTGACAATAAACAGATTCTGGGCGCTCTCCTCCTACTTCTACTGTCACACTTTTCTAAAAAATCAAGATGCCTTGGATCCATTTCCCAATTACACTGAAGAATTAATGTGATGAGTTTTGAGTTAAAAGGGCCAACTGAACATTGAGCACACACACCAAGAGACTCTATTTCCACTACAAACGTGAAAATGCCATAAAAATAATAAATTATTCGAAGTTAAATTAAAAGAAACCAAGCAGAAATTTTAAAAATGAGGGAGTCATTGCAATAAAAAGCTATGAGATGGGTTATAGAATAGGTTAGAGTAGACACAGATAAAGAAAGAGTTAGTCAATTGAAAGATAGAAATGACAACTTTCCATATGTAGTACAGAGAGATCAAGAGTCAGAAATATGATAGAAATTAGGAGACATGGAGGATATGATGAGAAACTCTAACTTAGATCTACTAGGAACTCCACAAGTAAAGAATCTATACTAATAAAAGGGTAATATGCTAATTAGATCGGGTCGACTGGCCATCTTCCGGACGTCTGACTTCCTTCTGGACAAAGCCATGGTGGTGGGGGCCGAGGCAGAGGCAGTTAGGGGTGATCAGGTCGGCAGGGGAGGGCAGTTAGGGGTGATCAGGCAGGCAGGCAGGTGAGCGGTTAGGAGCCAGCGGCCCCAGATTGCGAGAGGGATGTCCGACTGAGAGGGTGCAGGCTGGGCTGAGGGGACTCCCCGCCTCGTGCACAAATTTTGTGCACCTGGACACTAGTAGAGATAATAAAAAAACCCAAAGATTCAAAGAAGCAATGACTAAATGATTTCTAAATATGAAGACATAATGTTTCAGAAACAAAAAGTCAGAATGCCAAGAAGGATTTAAAAGAAATATGTCTTTCAGTAGATTCCATTGTGATAGCATAGCAGAATATAAAATCCTAAAATCCACCAGAATTACCTCCATGGCAGTGACCATCAGGCTGACAGGAGACTTCTCAGAAATAGATGCCAGGAGACAAGAGTTGTTACTCTGGAACACTCTGAACCTAGAGTTTCACATCCAGCTCTGAGAACGAACCTAAGCCTATTCAATCACTGCCCTATTCCTGTGGCACATTTTGGTGGCCTTCAGTGATTAGTGGTGAGTAAGGTCCCTTCTGTACAATATTACCACTGGGTCGGACGTTACAGTGAAAGCTAGTCTCAGACCAAATTCTGTTTCATGCACAAATGTTTTTGGTAAGAAGGCACAAATAGTCTGATACTTATCAAGTCAAGGAATTTCCAGTTCTGCACCCTTTATATATTTCTACCAGTGCCTGGCATAAACTATTCCCTTAGAGGCAGATATAACAATATTTTAGAAGCAGGATCAGCTGATCTTCTTGTTGGGTCATATGACAGGGTCTCCATTTAAATGGTGGAATACAGGTCAAAAGGAAGCCCAGTGCTCCGTAGGGAGGTAAGCTGATGGGCTGGCCCAGTTATGCACCTTATTCATGGAGGAGCAAAGGAAGTGTCTGTACAATATTTCTAACAATCCTGTAGTTTGACCACCAATTATGTATAGAAAAATATTTCTATAGAATTATGCTAATTAACATGCTCTCTATGTGGTTTCAGATGGCAGTATTAATAGGGCTGGCGGAAGTTGCCTCTGTGGAGTGAGTCTTAAATGGGATTTCTCAAATTCTAATTAACTACTCTTGGAGTGTTTATTATTGATTAGGGTACTTCTAACTTAACCAACCACGACCATATTAAAACAAGTGTATACTCATAGATATATGTCATGCTCTCTCTGCTGATATTTTAAAGTAAGTTATAGACTTTACAACACCAGTCAGATGAAATTTTAGGAGTGAGGGCAAAATAAGGACTTAAAAAACATTGCTCTTTTTCATTTCTTTTAAAAAAAATATATATTTTTATTAATTTCAGGGAGGAAGGAAGAGGGAGAGAGAGATAGAAACATCAATGATGAGAGAGAATCATTGATTGTCTGCCTCCTGCATGCTCCCCACTGGGGATTGAGCCTATAACCTGGGCATGTGCCCTTGGCCAGAATCAAACCTCGGATTCTTCAGTCTGCAGGTCGACACTATCCACTGAGCAAAACTGGCTAGGGCTCTTTTTTCATTTCTTTTTTTTAAAAATATTTTTATTGATTTCAGAGAGGAATGGGGAGGGAGAGAGAGATAGAAACACCAATGATGAGAGAGAATCATTGATCAGCTGCTTCCTGCATGCCCCACTCTGGGGATCAAGCCTATAACCCGTGCCCCGGCCGGGAATCGAATTGTAACCTCTTGGTTCATAGGATGACACTCAACCACGGAGCCATACTAGCTGGGCACAAAATAAGGACACTTATTTTTTTTTATCATAAAAGCAAAAAATTTATTCATGTTTGAAACTACATAAAACTATGATGAGGAAGACTTTTTCAATCCAGGGTGTAATCCAGTTAGAAAGGAACAAGAAACATTTTTAATACATTAGAATCACCACCAAAATTATTTTCAGGACTCAATCAGTTTCAGAATTGCAGACAATACAAAAAGAGAGAAAGGAGAGGGGCCCCATTACACAGGGTGACATATACAGTACTGAATACTAAAATCCGAATGCATCACAATTAGTTGCCGCTTTATTTTGCGGGGGGGGGGGGGGGGGGCATGAATTAGTAACCAGATGAACATTCAAAATGTTTAGGACATTTTTAAACACAGAAGAACTTGGAGCTTCCTACCACAGATAGGAAGAACTAATAAAGGATGTTTGAAAGTAGGAATGCAAATGAACCTGGAAGGAAGGTATGGGATGCAAGAGCAAAATAATAATTTATATATGTGTTTAAAAGCAAAATGTAGCTAAAATTCTGATCATAAAAACAACAAAGGCTTGAGACTGGGTTAATTTGGGAGGAAAGTTAAGGCAAGCTAAGATTGGGGAGGTGGAATACAATATCAAATAACTACATTTAGTTTAAAAAGTATGAAGTTAAGTACGTATTTTAAAATCTAAAGGGTAACCACTAGGGGAGCATGCAGGAGGCAGCCAATCAATGATTCTCTCATCATTGATGTTTCTATCTTTCTCTCCCTTTTTGAAATCAATAAAAATATTTTTTAAAAAGAAAGGTCCAAATTTGCTCTTGTCATTCTTTGCGGTTGCCTTTCTGGACGCTTCTCCTTGCATTACAGAGATGACTGGGACTCCTCTGGTGGAAAGCTGTTTGTTTCCCCAGAGCCACTCCTCTCGGGAGCTGACCTGTGCCAGGCTGAGGGCACACATTCTTCACCTTCATCCTCCTGGGGGTAAATGTTCTGTCTTCCTTAGTCTTAAGGTGGCCTTCATTTCTTGTAAAAGTGTTGTCATCTGACTGACCAGGGTTCCCAAAGTGCCTTTCTCCATTCCTCCTTCACTGATGGAGTAAGACTTTTCTATCACTTAGGCCAGTGGTCGGCAAACTCATTAGTCAACAGAGCCAAATATCAACAGTACAATAATTGAAATTTCTTTTGAGAACCAAATTTTTTAAACTTAAACTATAAAGGTAGGTACATTGTTATTAACTTAATCAGGGTACTCCTAAGGCTTAGGAAGAGCCACACTCAAGGGGCCAAAGAGCCGCAGTTTGCCGACCACGGACTTAGGCTATCCCACAAAGAAATGAGATACTGCAGAAAATGAGCTTCAGGTTGCTGGAGATGGCCATGCTGGATGACCACCTGTGGCAGATGTGGTTAGGCTGGAAGTTCTGGAAGCTTCCTTTCTAGCTCTGAGATACAAGGATTCTGGGATTATTGGCGCTAGCCCCTAAAATTGGGTTAATTCCTAGAAGCATGTTTGTGTATTAATAGGACATCTCTAATGAACTCAGACATGCTTCATGCAAAGGAGTCTGGGGTTTGATACTGTGTAGATTGGTGAGGTATTTTCTGATTCCTCTGAGCGGCATGGATTATAGGCAACTGTGTATTCTCTCCGAATGCAGCCCCGCGGCTGATGCTTCTCCTTGCATTGCAGAAATGACGGGACTCCTCTGATGGAAAGCTGTTTGCTTTGCAGTTAGCATAAGGAATGAAATCCTTACTGAACTCTTTCATGATTTATCCAGAAATTAAACGTATTCCGTTGTTCCTTGAAATCTAAACTCATATGGCATCCTACTGGCATTTATTACATGCCACCTTCTTTTATGAGTTATTCTTGGGTGCACAGATTTTGGTTCTTCAATTCATGTATGAACTTCTATAGACAGGAAGTGTGTCTCGTGCTCTGTATCATCCACAGGGTCTAGCAGAGCATTCTACACAGGTGCTCGGTGGTCATTCATTGACTCAATAGCAAGAACCAATATGGAGCTTGGTAGAAATGATCAAGGTTAGGCGTATTTTGTAAAGATGATAGGGTTTTCTGTTAGTGTTTTTTTTTTAAATCCTGAGGATATGTGTGTGTTTTTTTAAAATTGATTTTTAGAGAGAGAGGAAGGTCTGTAGTGATGTCAGCGTTGCCTGTTCCCATGGGCCTTTGGTCAGGAAAGGTGACTGTTCTGTGATACAAAATCTAGGAGCTGGACACATGCCCCTCCTCACACAGGATGCCTCCAACAGGCATTTGTAGCCATTTTGAAATTCATCCATTACTGCTCCCATTTAATTGTCACAAGCACCCTGAGAGCTGATGTTTCTGTTCATTTTAGAGATGAGAAAACTGAAGCCTAGAGAGAGGTCTTGGGGCTTGCTCTAGGTCTCATGTGGAGGTGGTGCTGTCTGATCTAAAATCCCTCATTACTGCCCTAGCCAGTTTGGCTCAGTGGATAGAGTGGAGGCCTGTGGACCGGAGAATTCTGGTCTAAGGCACATACCTTGGTTGCAGCTCCTGGCCCTGGTTAGGGGCATTTGGGAGGCAGCCAATCGATGTGGAATAAAAAAACACACCAAACAAACAAACAAAATCCCTTGTTGCCTTCTCTGAGATTCACAGTTCCTGTGTGACAGGCTCCTAGTGTTGGAATTGTCTACTATGGCAGTTCTATCACTCTAATTCATTTTTCTTTATCACTGGAAATGTAGACCTCAGTCCATAAATAATGCATAAATTAGTATGTTGAGCTGATCCCCACCCTTTCCCAACAAACCTTCAGTTCTTCCCGAGATCAATAAAGCTTAAAGAAAAGAAGAAGCCGGCTCAGCTTGTGTGTGGATCAGGGGGCCCTGCACTGCCACAGACCGCCTCCCTGGAGTGGAAGCCGTGCTTGAAGGCCCAGCTTTCTTGTCACTAATGAGCTGGGATGTGATCAGACATCCAAAACCTAGCAAGGACCGAGTTGGTGCACTGGGATCCACACCACGGATTCAATGCAGATGGAAAGAAACAGCTTTTTGAGGGCTTGTGTAAGGGGAGAGGCAGAGGGAGGCAGGGTTCCTCTGAACTGTGGCTATGCCAGGGGCTGCTGAACCTACTATAGGGGACAGCAGAGATGAAATCACACAGATGAAAGTAAAGGAGAAACAACCAGAGAAGAAAACAGCAACAATTCAACACGATCAGAAACCACTACTCATTGGCCCAACTCAACATCCGGAAAAAACTACCTGCTAGGGAAGCCAGAGCTGCTGCCAACCCAGTTGGTGCAAAGGGGGGAATGGCACCCTCGCTGGGCACGCAGCTCTAGATCTCAGGCCCCTTCACCCCTCGCCCAGCAAGACCCTCCCAGCTGGACACGGGGGCCTATGGATCTACAGGCCATCCTGTCATGTTTCTGGCCTTTCCTTTTCTTAAGTTTTTCTTTTTTTAAAGGCTCAATAGCTACTTTTTTTTTTTTTAAGGACTGGGAAGCTGTAGCCTCTGAGATGATACGCAGATAAAAGATACCACGGGAATAAGAGCAGAAAAAGCTTTAACGAGAAGAGCTCCGATCCTGTTCAAAGCTCTTCCGCAGCCCACCGAGGGACCGAGCTGGCAAACGCTGGGTGACATGCCGTGGGTGACACGCCGTGTCAGTGGGCGCGTGCTCGAGCTAAGGCCTTGTCTGATGAGCTGGGCAATTGGGGGACTGTTTGAACAGACCAAAGGAAAGTATCAAAAGGCAAATTGGAGTCAGGGAGGGAATGAAGAGCCCGTGATCTCCGAGGGAGATTGCAGAGGTAATGACAACGCAGTCGGGTTTTTAAAGGGAGCTGTTATTCCAAGAAAGGTAATTTTGTTCAACTTTTTTTTTAAATGGAAAAAAGGATGAAGAGATCAGCACCAGCTAAACCATCACTGTCAGATAAAAGCTAAATCTTTCATTAGGAACCATTTCTCTGCGTGCCCTTTTGACACTGAAGAATATATTTGATGTAAAGATTTGGGACTTTATAAAATAAACAAAACCACAATGTCATGTTTTATGGGAGAAGAGCAGCCATAAAACATGGGAGAACTTTCAAGATTAATAGTGCATTTTCCCTATAGGAGCTTTGCCCTTTTTAATCATTTTTAAGATCCATACTTGTGAGTGAGTGCACATTCAGCAAGCATAGGTTCGGATAATGAGAGGGACTGCCTTGAACCCCTAGCGATTCAGGTACAAACTGTCACCCAGTCTTCTAGTACCCGCAAAACTTGGTTCCCTGAACAGGCTTCTTGTCCCAGACCGCTACTGAGACCTGGCCTCTGTGCTCAGGGGCCCACTGACCTCCCTCCCTTCTCTCCCTCCGCCCTTCCCATCTCCCCGCTCCACCCAGCCACCTGCAGGTTCAGCAGGCTCTTCATTCTGGGACCAGTGAGAAGGGATAAGAGAAACCCTCACCAAGAAGTCAATCCGCTGTTAGTCCTGCTGGAACGTGGTGCTTCTACCAGGTTCCTGCCTGCCTTCTGCCATCACACCTCTCCTTGACCCCTCTTCCACCAGTCAGGACTGTGACCTGCTAAGTTTGCCTGTGACTGGCATTGGGTTCCACGTCATGACTCCTGTCTGCTGATTTCCCTAAGACTGTTCCGAATCCCCATGTTCCCACCCCCCTGGCGAGAGCTGTCCCACTGAGCTGGATTCCTGGGCCATGATTCTCTCTTCACCAGCCTTTATCAGCCCCCAGCCTCTCTGCTGGCTGCTGGGTGTCCTCCTCCTGCCTGAAGCTGTGTTCATTCCATTCTCATGGACACATATGTTCCCCAGGTTACCAAACCACTGGTCTTGCTTATAAAACTCTACCTCAGTAAGAAGAGTCCATGGATCTTCATTGTAGAGCGCTGCCATTAATACAACACAGACACACCCTCGATTCTGTAGCTTAGACTCCTCATTCTCCACTCAATTTTTTTTTTCTTAGAGTCCCCATTACTCATAGTGTATGTTCCTTATAATTCCAATGTCTCCATTGGAAGTGTGGCAAGCATTTTCTAAGTGTTCCCCAAGTGACTCTCATAGAAACCTGTGGAAATAATTATGATCTCTCATTGGTTACTAAGATCATTCAAGCACATGAGTGTTGAACACATGAGTGTAGCCCTATAATGCTAACAAGACGAAGTCAGTAGGAGAGAGAGCCTGTGAGTTTAGATCTTGAGTTCTAGACCAAAAAACACATGGTTAGTAGTTTAGTTAAATAAGGTTCCCTAAATGAAATTAACTCATGGCTATTTGAAAATAGTCATGTGATAAAGTTCTGGCAAATCTTGTTAACTTTTAAGAATGAAAAGGGAGATATTGGTTGGTTAGAGTAGTCACACGGGAGGAGCTGTGTTGTAAAAACTTTAATTTTGGGGGTGGGGAATTCTGTCACAGGGTTGTTTGTGCCATTCACTCTGATGATCTAATTCACCTTCAGTTTTTCTATGACCCAAACCAAGACTGAAAGTGGTCAATAATGTGCCCTAGCTGGTTTGGCTCAATGGATAGAGCGTCGGCCTGCAGACTGAAGGGTCCCAGGTTCGATTCCAGCTAAGGGCACATGCCTGGGTTGCGGGCTTGATCCCCAGTAGCAGCGTGCAAGAGGCTGCCAATCAATGATTCTCTCTCATCATTGCTGTTTCTATCTCTCTCTCCCTCTCCCTTCCTCTCTAAAATCAATAAAATATATATTAAAAAAGAAAAAAAAAAGAAAGGGGTCAATAATGCAACCAAGTGCAACTAACATTTTCTAGATACAAATAATTTGGAACATAGCCTGCCCATTGTTTTGAGTGACTTACAAATTGTTTTATGTGAAGAACATCCTGTGAGACTTCCCAATGTCTGTGTAGGTGTCACGAGGTATCAAGTCAGACTGATAGAAGTGAAGGAGCTGGCACCCTGAATTGTCTGCGTGGCTCAGCAAGTCAAGGACTTTGTGTGCACATAATACACCCTGCAGATGAAATCGCTCACCTGAACAGATGAGTCATGGAAAAGACCTTAAATCACCTGGCCCCACCTCCCTTCTACCACAGAAACCTCCCATGACAGCCCAGACAGATGATATCACAGCCCCGGTTTCAATTCTTCCATTGAAAGGAAACTTACTCACCATGCCTTTGAACAACCATAGACTTGAACATTTCCATTGTAGAACAGCCTTAATTGTCAGAAACTGCTTCCTTGCAAGAAATTAAATATGCCTCCCCTTGGTCATATTTTTTTGTTCTCCACATCTAAACTTTCAAGTGCATTCACTTCATTTACACAACTCTAATAGGAGTGAGAGGTTTTCCCATTTATTGCCAGGGGACATGGATTTTTAAAAAATGCCCCAAGTCCCTGGCTTAGAGCTGATTTGGAAGGGGTAGGCCCTTCCCTCACTATTCCTGTTCTCCCTTCCTCCTGAGATGGATGGAGCTATTTTCATTACCCCTGCTCATGGCTTGTCATTCACTGATGCTGATGAATGGGAGTCTTTTCTCGGCACACCTCGTAGTCCGTGGTCGGCAAACTGCGGCTCGCGAGCCACATGCGGCTCTTTGGCCCCTTGAGTGTGGCTCTTCCTAAGACTTAGGAGTACCCTAATTAAGTTAATAACAATGTACCTACCTATATAGTTAAGTTTAAAAAATTTGGCTCTCAAAAGAAATTTCAATCATTGTACTGTTGATATTTGGCTCTGTTGACTAATGAGTTTGCCGACCACTGTCATAGATCAATTTCTGGGACCTTCTCACCCTGTGCTCTCTACCCACTATTCGGCCCCTCTGCAGGCCACTTTCTTTAAGATATCTTCCAATTCTTGCTGCTCCTGTGCCTTCAAATGACCAGGGCTCTTGGTCACCCCAAACCGTTTCCCTCAGGGAAGTAAGTCATTGCTGTCCCTATTCCCACAGCGGCTGAGTCGGCACCTCCGCGATGCATTCCCTTTTTACTCTCTCCCTGGCCCATCTTTGGTCTGGTTCCTGATCTGCTATGTTTGCTCGGTCTGATTCCCTTGCTCCGCCGGTAGCTGCTTACAAGTCTGAGGTTGTCCGCAGCTAATCATGCTGGTTCTGTTTATCTAGGTTTCCTGTGCCCCTGGCAGAAGTGCTTCATATACATTATCTCTAATTCTTTCAGAAACACTGGGTGGGAAGTGTTTTTACCCTCATTTTATAGACACAAAGTGATTTGGCTAAGGCCACACAATTTATAGATGATAGAGTTGAGATTAGATTGGTTCAAAACCCCGTGCTCTTCCCATCCACCACCTGGTCTTTGAGGGCACAATTGTGTCTTGTTAATTGTTGTGTCATCTGCAGGGCCTTGTACACAGCAGGCCTGCAATGTAAGCATATATCTTGATGGCAGGGTTTATGCTGGGAGAAGAGGCAGAGGTGACACTGGAGGGAATGGGGGGCTCGACTCTAGGCAGTGCTCTGCTTCCTGCAGGACCCCCGTGCTGTCCACTTCTGAGCAGCCTCCAGAAGGAAGGCTGCTGCCACCAGGGCTTCCTGATTCCTGGGCTCCCTTGATGTTAGGGGTCCCCTGACTCAGGCCTGATTTGCATGTCTTCCTGCCTCTCATAGACACTGAGCTCCTGCATTCTCCTAGGTGGTCATCTGCCTAAACCTTATCTCTTCTTCTTTGGCCAGGGATCTGGCTGACCATGTAGAAACTAAGAAATTTGCTCTCCTCTCTTTTTCCAAAGACCCAGCCAGAGCAGGTCTGGCTCAGCCATCTCTCTGCTCCTTTCCCTCGGGTTTCACCCTGACCCCTCTCAGCCTTCCAGAGGGTGTCTCCCCAGCAGAAGAGAAGCCCCATTTCTGTCTCCAGGAAGGAGAGGGAACAGCAAGTAAGCACACACGCAAGAAGACAGTTTTTTCAATGATGTCAGTGATTCCACTTCCCACTCTTGTAAGGCGGGAGGGGCCTGGGAGGTGAGCAGGGTTCTAGGTGAGGCCATCGTGTGTGGCCGAGGCCCCATTTCATGCGGACTCAGAGCCCCTTCCTCTGGGAGCCTGCAGGAAATGGGAAGGGCAGGTTTGGGCAACACTGTAGAATTCACGTCAAACAAAGCCTCACTGCTCTCCTGCTTCCCCAAGCAGGACAGACACACACACCCTTCACTGTGCTTAATACACGTGCTCCGCGTGGACAGGCACGTGGCCCAAAACCTCTGCCTTGGAACACTGCTGTGGCCTCCCGGGCCCCACAGCCTGGACACTTCATGAGACGGGCTCTTTGTGACTTGGATCTCACGGTTGCCTGCCTAGCCATGTTCCCCCGAGTCTCTGAGCCTGCCCACTCCTTTAGGAGCCCCCGGGTTGCAGTCACACTCGTGTTCTTCTGGACGGGATTAGGTTAATGCCATTGTGCAGCATGGGCTCTCACTTAGCGGAGCTCCTCCCCCCGGCTCCTAATGAAGAATAAATTGAGAGGACTCACAGGAATATTCTGCTGATTCTTGCTGTTTGGGGGAAAGGAGGTTGTGTTGGCAAATCTCATTTTGAAACCATCACTTCTACGTCCAGAATATTCAGCAAGACAGGTTTTTACATAAGTAATGTGGGCAACGGATTGGATGGGCCTGCTGGGCCAGGGGGATTACCTCTTTGGAATCACAATTTCAGCGATGAGATGCCAAGAACACGGCAGCTAACTGGAGTTCCCATTTGGAATATCCGATTCTCTCGAGTCTGTCTGCGTGAGCTGGTTCAGGTTTCATTGCTGTTTTGCTCATCTCTGTTCCCGTACTTAGTAGCAGCCGAGGAAGGAAAAAGACTGCTCTGCTGGTGTTTATTTGACTATTGAGGCTAATTGTTCATTTGCTGAAAAGAACAAAATCAAAGACCAAGGGTCTCTAAAACATTCCTCGGTGTGTGTGTGTGTGCGTGCGTGCACTTATTTCTGTATGTGTTAGAAAATGAGATGCTATCACCAAGCTAAAAATAGAGACAAGAACATTTTATAAAGAATATTTCCCTGACTTCTTTTCAGCTGTAATTACACCTTTTATTCACCGCTTGTTGGGAATCAGTTACATACCGTATGTCCACACACCATGTTGCATCGTCATGTTTATCTTTCAATATATAATTGTGTTTGAAAGACAAAAGGGATGATCAGAGTCTGGGAGCAAGTAGACAGACAGAATGAAGCTGAAATTTGAGATCACAGCTCTGTAAATGTCTGACTGGGAAGAGAGCATTCTATCTACTGGACTTGGTGCTCAGACAATGCCTCCAAATGCAGGCAGGCATCCACAGGCCATCAGAAAAGCCATTTCCCGGGCATATGTCCATGTAGGGAGGACGAGGGAAAGGTGGGAAAAGATGGCCCGAGACTGTAGCTACGGAGTCTGCTGATGAGAATTGTGCATAGCTGAGAGAGCAAATCGCTCTCGTTTTTCAGTGGTTGCACTGGATTCTGAAATTAAACCCAGCAGGGAGAGCGTACCTGCCTGAGCTCCCACAGAACCGTTGGGTTTGTGGGCTTACAGCCGAGAGCTCTATTTTTCAAGCTCTGGAGCTCTGAGCCTGCCCTGCGGTCGCTTCCCTCTTGTTCTAGCCCTACCTGAGACAGGTTACCTGGTGGTGGTGGGGCTGGGGTGGGGCTGGGGGGGGCGGGAGAGGGAGAAGGGGTGGCGCCTCAGGTGGGGAAACCACCGCCCCTCTTTCGGGTTTTCTGAGTCTGGGAGGCATCACTCCTACTCCTCAGGCTATGCTCAGGGGTGATGGAAACTGTACAAAGTGAAGAGCAGCTCTCGGAAAGCCTTAAAGATTTCTGATTTGATTAACAAGGGTTGGGTTCCAAAGTCAGCGTGGAGGGTGAAAATTGCGTGTAGTCAAAATTATGCTGGAGAATCCCCGAATCTGCCTGCAAAGTGTGCTTCAAGGTGCACCAGGGGAGGCCGGGGAGCCGCCTCATGGCAGGGGCCAGCACACCCCGCCCTCGCTGCTGGGCTTGTTCTGGGGCCTGTGCTCCTTGGTAGACAGGCGGGAAGACTGTGGTTCTCCTTCCAGTCTCATTAGCCAGGTGAGCGTTCATACATTTCCTTAAGGTAAATCCAAATAGCGTGCAGTTTCATTGCACCAATGGGTGGTCCAGAAGATTTGCATTTGCCTAGTGTGGAGGAGAGAGGAGGAGAGGGCAGCGGAGAGGAGACGAGAGGCAGAAAGCCTGGGTCCTATTATCCCCAGCCTGACCTCAGGGACCCTCTGTTTCACTATGACACATTAACAGGGCCTCTAGCCCATAATAACAGCTAACATACTGCACTGAAAATGTGCTAGGCCCTTTGTATGTATTAATCTATTGAATACTCAGAATAACTCCATAAAGTGAAACTTTATCATCCCATTTTATAGATGAGGAAACAAAATCTCAAGCCCACTCACACTCAGTTTGTCCCTGCAGCAGCTTAAGATGATGATGGCTGTGGGGGCAGAGTTACCGAGAGGAAATGGAATTTCAGCTCCTTTCATAGGGTGCGGAGGGGGCGTTGCAATGGGAGGACCTGCTCTGTTTGACCTGTGGGCTCAATGATGCAGCCCGAGTGAGCGGCCTTGCTCTCTGGGCTTTGGGCTCTGGCACAGGCTGTTCCTCTGCTTGGCACTCTTTCCTCCTCTCACCTCGGGAACTTTTACTCATCCCTCTCTGGCTCCTGAAGCTGGGTTAGGGTCCCTACCCCGCACCCTTCCCCCCACAGTCCCCACTCACTCTGTCTCATCCTCTGACCCATACCCAGAGGCTCTTCAGGGCAAGGATACTGGCCTCTTCCTGTGTCCCCATTGCCCTCAGCACAGGGCCTGGCCCACTGTGCTTAGTCAGTGTGTGCTGGGTGGATGTTGAGTAAGTAAAGAGCTACGGAGCATCACTTCCTATCCAGGCTCCAAAGCACAGGCACCTCCCACTTCAGCTCCGTAATCTGTTTCTATAAATCAGATGTTCTGTATGAAAATGCTCACCGGAGCCTATTTCCTATTATTTGAGAGGGGGAAAATTACATTGTGTTACACATCAATTCCAAATCTTGAATCAATTTCTTAAAACATAACAGAAACATAGCTAAACACCTATATGTAATCAAAAGACTCATATTAGGCTGTAAAGTGCTTAAAACATTCCTTCCTGATCCCAGAGCGTTCATGTGGTCATTATAAACAGCTGCTCTGGGTGCAGCAACATCTCCTCTTCCCGTGTCATGCTTTCTCTCCCCGGCTTTACTTTCTTTTCCAAGTTTTTCTTCAAAACTTTCTCAAATGTTGGGGAACTTGACCAACACTAAGCAAAAATCAGGCAAATTGTCCAAGGCTTATGGGAGGGAGTATGTTCAAGGCAAGGGCACAACAGGCAGAGAATGGCTTACACATTGTTTGTTTAAAATGATGCATTGAGTTTGAGGATATAGATGTAATTTTTTTTTTCTAAAACGCATACATTGCCTGAAAAATATTTGATCTTCTTTCCTTTCTCCTTTCCCTTTCCCCTTCCTTCTGGTTTCTTTCAAAGTAATTGATCCTATAAAATGTGGGTATGACTTATGATGGGGTCTAGAATATGCCACTGTAGCATAAGGATTATTTTGAGCTGAAAGCATTTGAAAATCAACAGATGCAGGAAAAGGCTTTCTCTGTGTTCCCCTTGTCTGCCTAAACGCAGAGCCTTATAAAAGATCCAACTGTCATAAGACCTCCTTTAAGGGAGGCTTCCCAAACAAGGGGAAGGGGTGACTCCTGTCACTGGAGATGAGAAGTCGGCGCTGGATTCATAAACACTCCTTGTGAAACAAACCTCATCTTCCATTAGCATCCCCAAGTATTTCTCAGCCATTCCTCCATATTTATTGTCCCTTGAAAACCCAAGCCATTGCTCTTGTTAAGATGTATATAAGCTCCAAATTCTAACCCTTACTTTGAGCCACCTTCTTTGTGAGCTCTGCATACATTTATGGATAAATTTTGTCTTTTGTTAATTGGACTTGAGTCAATTTAATTTGCAGGTCCTCAAATACTGAACCTAAGAGGGCAGAGGAAAGTTTTGCCTTCCTGATATAAAGGAATTTTCCAGTAGGAAGTGTAAATTAGGGATCATTCTGCAGTGTGTGCCTTTATTTTAATACTTTGAAAAGGTCCACATTTGCCTGTGTGAACAGTGAGGCCACCATGGCTCACCTGTCAGTCCTCTAGGGGCCTGGGACCAGCACCAACCCTGAGGCCTTGAAGTGGAGTTGAATCCCAGTTGAAAAATGGCTCTTGACTCCTGGCCATCCCTCCATCCCTCTGATCGATGGAGATGTCCACAATTCTTGCCTCATAAGTTTGATTAGGACAATAAAGCCTTTGTTATAAAAGCAACTATCTTACTATAGCGGAGCCACTAATACTGACTTTCCCTTTCTTTTAGCTAGTAATGGAACCCCCGAATTTTAGCTGGGCAGAGAATGAAGACTACATTTCCCAGCCTCCCCTGAAGATAGGGATGGTCATATGACTAATTCTCACCAACGGAATGTGAATGGAAATGAGTGTCATTTCCAGGGTGATGCTCACTTTTGGAAGCCAGAAGGTCAACAGAGATTCCCAACTTCGTCAAATAAGCAGTTTGTCCAGGATGGGCCCTCTGCAAAGTAGCAGGAGCTCAAAGTTGCCCAGCTCACTTTCAGCGAAAACAGGAACATGTTTAGTACAGTGCCTGGCATGAAGGAGGTGTTCAACAAATTCATACATGCTGAGTGAAAGAAGGGGTACAGAGATGGCTGGATTACATAGAGATCTAGATGCTCATGCTGAATGGATAGACAACTTACAGCCGTAGATTGTCTTAGTTCAGCTTTCAGTGGCCCGAAGGTTGGCTACTACTGTCACCCACATCTCTCCATTACCTGTACGAGATCCCTCTAGCTCGTCATGGTAGCCCCTCCTTATTTTATGTGTCCATGAATGGTACCAATCTTACCTCCCTGTAATGTTTTGAGGGCCTTATAAAAAAAACAAGGTTGAAACGGAGGCATGCTATTTTGTGGAATTTTCCAACCTGTTCTATATCATAGCCAGTTTCTTTCTGTTAAAAATTTATTTCCTGGACTCAAGTGTAAATTATCAAATAAAGGAACAGAAGAAACTCATTCCTTGCATAGCAAGAGGAGAGCACAGTGTCTTGAGGGTAACAATCTTTTCCTGCACAAGATGAAGAAGACAGGGCTCCGTTTGAATGAAGCCTTTCGGGGCCTGGCTTGAATTTTGCTCTCAATAGGATCAAGCCTTAGGGTGAAGCAACCATCCGCACAGGGGCTCCAGCCATCCATGGAGGGAGATAAGCCTGACGCTAGTTAAAGGAGGCATTCTGAGCAGCTTGCCTATATCCTTAGATCGCCTGCCCTTGGATTTTTATCTTTTTTAGTTGGGAAAAAACATCACAAGGACATGGGCCTGACAGCATTGATTGTCTTGATAGTTTGTTGATTAAGTCCAGGAGATGCTGGCATCTGCAAAAACATCTTATTAGGTGTGATCAGGCAAGTAAATTGTCCCTGCCCTCCGGCATGCTGCAATAATTAACCCTAATACTAACAAGGAAAAGCTAATCACAGCAGGAGCAAAGCCGGGCTCCCTTTGTCTGCATGCAAACCTCTTTCCCACCTTGGCTTCAAGGGGTTAGCTGTGAGCCGGGGAGCAGGCTCTTTGAAAAAGAGCCTTTCCTTCCAGTAAAACTGTTCCACATATTATTATTTTAATTTAATTAGGTTTTAAAAAGGTTAGCCATGACATTTTAATAGCTTAAGCTCACATTAATATTCTGAGAACACTGTTTAGCCCAGCCATTTGCCATTCAAAATATGTTTTCCCAGAAAAGGAATCGGCTGTTATGACCATTACTGAAAAAATAGCTTTCATTGGATTAAGACGGGTATTTTGCTACTAAAGGGCAGTTATTGAAATAAAAAACATACAAGAGATTGAAAAATGTTAAAGCCTTAGCTTGACAGTGTTTATCTAGGAGGAAGGGAGAGTGGGCAGCGTGTTTATGAAGACGATCCCAAAGGTGGCTAATGTCCTTCAATGTGCTGTGTGTCCTCAACCCAATGTTTTATTTATTTTCCCAAGTGCTGCTATCTTCATTAGGGAGTTTAGAGAGCAAAGCAAGATGATATTTACTAGCTTGGCAAACTAATAAACTCTGCTCATGTTTCTTCTCTTGCTATCATGGCTACTTTAGACATAGCCATTCGATATGCTAATGATGCTGTGGGAGGGAGTAAAACACACTTCCTGTAGGGGGAGGCGCCGGGAGTCACCCAGTCTGACAAGTGTGTATGGCTCCTCGTGCCCAGCACTGTGCTAGCTTTGCGGGCACAGAGATGCCGAAGCTGTGGCCCAGCCCTCTGGACACCCACAATTAGCAGGGAGCTGGCATTGATGATACAGCTAACTTCTCACTGTACCGTGTACTAGGAGTTACGCTCTCCCCAAAGCAGCACGGGGGACAAGTCATCCTTTAGCTTGGTGGGACTGGAGATGGCTGCAAAAGGCAGGGAGGAGCTGGGGCTGGGAGAACTAGAAAGATTTTGCCAGGAGGAGAGGAATCCTGTGGGCAGACGACTGCTGAGACCACTGGCTCAGCAAGTGTGGCCTCCGACCAGCAGCATCACCACCACGGGAAACTTGTTGGAAATGCACATCCCCAGGCCTCACCCAGGACCAGCTGAATCGGAAAGTCTCCGGGGCAGGGTGTGTGTGTGTGTGTGTGTGTGTCACAGTCGTGTTTAACCAGCTTTCCAGGTGATTCTGAGGCTCCTGAAAGTTAACATGTGTACTCATGGCCCCTCTGGTCAACTGGGAGAAGTTAGACTTGGCCAGGGCTTTGAGTTTGGTGGTTGGGGTGGAAACATGGGGTAACAGGTGGTGAGGTTGGAAAGGTCAATTGGGATCAATTTTGAAGGAAGGGAGGGAGGAAGGATATTAATATTGATATTAGCTATCTTTGTGGGTGAGTGTTTATAATAATGACGGCCCTGGAGCCCGGCAACAGGAACCGATTTGAACCAGCTTAAGCAAAAGACATTTATTGAAAAGTTACCATGATATCTCATTGCTACCCAAGGGAGAATTCAATCACCAGGTCTCAGGAAGATATTTATTTTTCTTCCCCTATTTCATATTATTTCCCTAGGATAGATTCCCAGGTGTAAGATTATTGGTTCAAAAGGTGTGAACAATTTCATGGCTTCTGATATGTGTGGCCAAACAACTTCTAAATGGTGTATCCATATATGAGGCCACCAGCGTTGAACATAAACACTGTATCCTTACCGACATTAATTCTATAATTTCTAATCTGATAGGGGGGAATGGCACACCATTGTTGGTGTTGGCAAATAGTTGATTGTTAATGAAGTAAAATATTTGAAATAGTTTGTTTACCGATTTTACATTTTACTTGAAAAGGAGTTTTTGTCCTTATGTTATCAGGCGAGGCTCTCTTCTCTCCAGGAATTTAAGACCAAAGTAATTCTAGAAAAAGAGAGGAAATCCTATTAGCTTTGGTAGCTCCAGAGGCTGCCACTGTGTCACGGTGCACACCCTCAGTACTGTCCTCACTGGTACTGCCCAAGTCCCAGCACTGCCACTTACTGGCCTGTGATTTGCTGTAGGTTTCTGCTCTCCTGTGAGGCCCAGTTTCCTCATCTGGAAATTAGAAACAATCAGTCCTACCTATCTACATGAAAGTTTGAAGATCAGAACGAGGTCGAGTACTTGAAAATGTTTGATAAGCTATAAAGCACCATGAAGATGTAAGATAGAGCTATCGTGACATTGCCTTTCCTAAATGAACAATCTCCATGAGGCCACTCCAGGTCAGGACTTTCGCTGTTGACCTATAAGAACAAACATCCCTGGCCTTGTTCTACTTTTTTTTACTTTTCATTCAATTCATAGATGCAAATTCAAGAAAGACCTGACGGTGGTCCAGGCATTCTTACTCCCACCAGCAGGTGAGGACTTCCCAGGTATGTGGAAGGCCCTATATTTCATACTTCTTGGATGCTCTCCCTCTCCCCCACTCCCTGCCTCCCTTCCTTCCTTCCATGGGCCAAGGACTAGGAGTAGATAGTGAGCAAGAGCCACCTGAGCCCTCGCTTTGGTGGAGCTCACATGTTAATTCAGAAAGTTACACTGTCCATGCGGCCCCAGGTTTGACAGGGGTCTTTAGTAGACGGGACAGAGCTTAACAGTTTATAAGGTATGTTTATAGCAATGCATGCATTTAATTCTGTCACCTGCATCATGAGGAAGGCCGAGGGGCGCAATCTTTTGAAGCCAGAGGGGTTAGGCAAGCATGTAGCAGAACAGGTTGTGGGCCAGGCCTTGTGCGGGGTCCCCGGAGCCTGGTTTAGTGCCTTTTCCCAGGTACCACATTCATCTGCCCTTTTCGTTGTCACATTTACAATGGGTTAAACTTAGCTCCGCTTTGATGAGGGACTGGAAATGATGAGATTCTCCTCCAGAATCCCAAGTCACCTGAAAACTGGGTTGGCTTTTGTGTGAAATGCAATTCCACACATAATTAAGAAAAGAAAACCCGGCAGCCAGAAATGCCAGAAAAAGGAAAAGGAAAAAAGAGGTGCCATCGGGAAAGTCCCCACTGGCCCAGAAAGCCAGGCATGAGTCCCCTGGGGTCAGAGAGACGGCCAAGCAGAGGGGGCGGTGGCTCACCTCTGACGGAAAATGTCCCCGCCAGTCACTGGAATCACGGGAGCTGGTTCTGAGGGCTGAAGGGAGATAAGGGAGCCAGGTAGAGGAGCTTGCAGAAAATGGAACAAAACCAGAGGATGAGATGGGCTAAAAAAAGAAGCAGGGGCAACCTGGGGAAGAGAGGCAGCCCCCTTAGCCTCTCCTCACTGCAGAGGGAGAGAAAGGTGAGTGTTGGCCACAGTCCACACAGTGGGCCAGGGGGAAGGGTCAGTCTGAGACTCAGGCCGGGATGGCACTTTGAGTCCCTCTCCCGAGATCCTCTGGCCATCGTGGCTGTGCAGTGGGTGAGTTACCCACCCGCCGATCCCCTCCACTGGACTGTGACCCTCCGAGGGGAGAACTGCTGGTCAGCTTTTACCTCCAGCACACAGCAGGGTGCCCCTGGCACACCCAGGTGAGCCAGCACGCACCTGGACTTGTGCTAAGCAATGCCTGCTACATTTCTGATAAGGTCTTCAAGCCATTGATATTTTTCTCACACAGAATTAGAAATGCTATTCCGTACCAAATATTCTCTCCCTCCCATTAGGGAAGGGGCTTGGGATGGGATCTGGGGAATTGTTCTGTAGCATGAATCCACAGGTGAAACAGGGATATGGGCTATTACCCTCTAATTCAGGCTGAGGCAATTTAAAAATAAATCCAAATCTCTGGGAAATTGCTTAATGGGAAGAAGAACTTGAATGTTGGTCCTTAATGGGAAGGACCTTAATGGGAAGAAGGACTTGAATGTTGGTCCCTGAACCCAACATCCTGCCTTCCAGTAGGCTGGGAAAGTGGTAGAACTGGAACTCAAAACCAGCCCATTCAACTCCAAATGCCAAGCTTTTCCAATAGGCAGCATGTATGGTATTTCACAACCCTTCCAGAAACATCATTCTTTATTAAAATATCAGAATTAAGATCCATTCATCATTCCTACTGGTAAACAGAATACCATACAAGGCTAGATCTTACTCCCTTCCTGGTCTCTGACATCCTCAATCCATTACTTATGCCCTCTCTCCCTTGCATATTCTACCTCGTGCTCTTCTAGGTTCCTTTTATTAACGACTGTCCTTGAGTCTTGAATTTGCTTGGAAATGCTTGCATCTTTGCACCTTGATAGAAGAAGCACAAAACTTCCTTTGATCACTTCCATGTCCCCTCTCAGCGCTCGACATATCTTGTCATAGTTCTCACTTGTTTGTGCACAGTAAGCTCTGTAGGAGCCGGGTCAGCTGCCTGGCTCACTGTTGTACTTGGTATCTAGCACAGTGACTCACACATAGTAGGCCCTCTATAGGTAGAGGTCAAATGAATGAAGATAGGTGATATACTTACACACTTGCAATTTGCTACTTCTACTTGCTGCCTCCCCCGGGCTCTTGAAAGAGTTCTGTTTTGAGGTGAGGGAATTTGCGTTTAATAAGCCAGCATTGTTGCCAGGCACATTGTGACCATGTGCTTCAGTTCCAGTAACGGGGTTCTTGCTTCAATCCTGGTTAACAAGCTTCTGCCTCTTTTCTCAGTCCTAGTGAATAGGTCCCTGCTCAGTCCTCCTCCAGGGAACGAGCCCTTCAGTGAGCCCTTGACTGAGTCAATGCCACCCTCACCACATGCCCCTGATGCAGTTCTGCCTCCAGCCTTCAACCCATGGACTTCTCCACGCAGCCCGAACCCAGACTCCCTGAAACATGATACCATTCTTTTCTTTTTTATATAATTCTTTATTGTTGAAAGTATTACATATGTCCCCCCCCCCCCCCGCATCGGCCCCCTCCAGCCCACCCCCACCCCTCCTCCCCCCGCCCCAGGCCTTCAGCACCCTATTGTCTGTGTCCATGGTTATGCATACAAGGATTTTGGTTGATTACCTCTGCCCCCCCGCCCCCCACTTCCCTCTGAGATTCTGCACTCTGTTCCATGCTTTCATGTCTCTGGATCAACTCCGTTCAGCAGTTTACTTAGATTCCACATATGAGTGCAATTGTGTGATACCTGTATTTCTCTGACTGACTTATTTCACTTAGCATGATACTCTCCAGATCCCTCCATGCTGTCTCAAAGGGTAAGAGATTCTTCTTTTTTTCCTGCTGCACAGTATTCCATGGTATAAATATACCACAGCTTTTTTATCCACTCGTCTACTGATGGGCACTTGAGCTGTTTCCAGATCTTTGCTATTGTAAATTGTGCTGCTATGACACAACACCATTCTTATTCCTTCCTTCTATTGGGGGGCCTCTAGAGAGCCACCCTATCCCACAAGTCTCTGGAGTCTGAGTCCCCTCACTCTTGTCCTTGCAAGTGCCCGTTCTAACATGCTGCCACACCCAGAGGGACCCAGCCAGGTGCAACAGATGTCTTTAGAATCACCTCAGGCAAAGTTACTGAGCCTCGGAGTCCTGTGTCCCATGAGGGGTGAGGGGTGAAGGGTGAGGGGTGAGACAGGAGGCAGGAGAGTAGTGGAGAGGAGAGCCCCAGGAAACTGACAGGAGCCACAGTGTTGCTCCAGGTCCCACACCCTGAAGGAAGAGAAGATTCTATCATATTGGGAGTGGGTGACCCAAGCTTAGGAGGGTGTGTGTATGTGTTAGGGGAGGTGTAATCTTATTTCTCTTCTCATCCCCAACACCTGCCATACAGCCTGACATGAACAAGGCGTCAGTCAGTAGGTGTTATGGAATGGCATGAACACATTTCAGCCCAAGCTTTGCCCCAATACCCTGTGAGACATTGAACTAGTCAATATACAGCTGGGTCTCCATTTTCCCATCTGTTAGGTGTGAATCATGACTCTCATATTGTTTCAAAGATGAAATAATTTAATGCATTTGGGGATGTGACATTAATAGCCTCCAATATTTTTTCAGCATATGCTCCTATTAGTAGGAAGTTTCATACATGCATATGATTACATGTTCTATATATATTTACACAGTATATATATTTACACAGTATTAATATATATATTAATCCTCACCTGAGGATATTTTACCATTGATTTTTAGGGAGAGTGGAAGAGAGAGGGAAAGACAGAGAGAAACATCGATGTGAGAGAAACACATTGATTGGTTGCCTCCTACATGAGCCCCGACCACGGCCTGAGCAGGGGAGGAGCCTGCAACCAAGGTACGTGCCCTTGACTAGAATCAAACCCAGACCCTTTGGTCCACAGGCTGATGCTCTATCCACTGAGCCAAACCGGCTAGGGCTACACAGTATATATTTCTAATGGATGAGGCAAAGATAGATATCCTGTAATCCAATAAATAATCTTGTGCACCTTTGGGGTGTCCTGATCCTACTTGGGAGATTATGACTTTAAAGTCTGATAAACACTTACGGGGAAAAGATAAGACGTTGAGCTGCTTTTACTGGCAATACTTCTGATACCCAGTGCTTTGTGTCTTTTCTAACACCACTTCAGCTCTCTGACACCAGCTGGGAATCCCACAATTCCATTCCATTTTGACACTAGATGCTTGACATTAGTGTCAGATCCTACAAGTTAAGGGCATAGGCCCATAAGAGCACCCCCACTTCAGAAGCTGGTCACCAGTCCCAGAGGGTTCCCACACCCCCTCCTTAGGTGGGATAGTTTTCTAGAACAGTCCACAGAGCTCAGGAAACTGCTTTACTGACTCTTTCTGGTTTATTATAAAGGATGTAACTCAGTAACAATGATGGAAAGGATACACAGGGCAGGATGTGAGGGAGGAACTCGGAGCATCCTGCCCTCTCCAGCTCAGCACCTTCCCAGCACCTTGATGTAGTCACCAGCCTGGAAACTCTCCAAACCACATTGTTCGGGGTTGTTATGGAGGCTTCATTACACAGGCATGAATCATTAAACCATCGCCCATTGGTAGTTGAACTCAATCTGCAGCCCTGTTCCCCTTCCCAGAGATGGTGGCGGGGGGGGGGGGGGGGGGGCGGGCTGAGAGTTCCAGCTCTCTGATCACATGGTTGGTTCTTTCAGCAGCTAGGGGCTCATCAAGAGTCACCTCATTAGCATAAACTCAGCTAAGGTTGACAGGGGCTTGCTATGATTAACAAAAGATGCTCCTATTACCTTGACCACTCAGGAAGTTCTAAAGGTTTTAGAAGCGCTGTGTCAGGAGTCAGGACGAAGACCAAATATATGTTTTTTATTATATCAGTTGCCTATGAATTGCTGTTCATACGAGCATTTTAGTGGCTGAGAAGTAATGTGTGTCCCCACTGATATTTGTCTGATCAATAAAGTATATCATCTCCATTGTAAAAGTACACCCCCCCATCCCATAGGATCCAATAAAGTTCCTTTCATATTCAATGTTAAAATGCTGACCATAAACATTTGTATTTTTTTTCTGAGTTGGCTTTCAAGCAGAAAAGGTTGCTCACCACCAGTTTAATGTCACTAGTAACCACATGTGTTTCTTGGGGATGTAAATTCTTGGTCTTGTTAAAGCAAAATGCTCCCTTGTGTACTATAAACAGATGTTGTGGAGACATTACCCACATCAACAGAGGAAACTTCACTCTTCTTGCTCGTCAGAGAAGTTACAGTGGCAATAAGCTGGAGTCCATGTATTCCTTCATTGAACAAACACCTACTGAGTGCTAGGCTCCTGGCTAGTCCCTGGAAACAAAAGATTAAACATGAGTGATGTGGTCTTTGTCTTCACGGAGTTTACAGGCTAACTGTAAGGCAACAACAAAGGAAACAATGACAGGTAGGGTGAATTTATGCAGAAAGGCTCCCTGTGCTGAGACGGAGAACTGTGGGGGTGGGGAGGCAGGGAGCCTCCTGAGAGTCAAGAAAGTTTCTCCGAGTGCCATGTTAGCCCTCTCTGAAGGCTGAGAAGCCTTGGAGAGAGAGTCTAAGCAGGTCTGGTGTTTGCCTCAATTCCAACAGCTCCACCAGAAAGACAGGACGCCAGCACAAGCGCACACACAACCAAACCACAGGGTGACCGCAGGCACAGAGAGGACCTGACGCGGGACTCCCGAGGGAAGTGCCCACCTCTGTCCTCTGACACAGCTGTGTCTCTTCTCCATGTTCAGATGGGAGAAAACTCCTTTCTCCATTCTAAGGCAGGCTGTTGGTATTCTTACTCTAAGTCTGGTTAATATGGAAGAACTAACATTTACACATCTGTTCATCTGCCCATTATAGACTTAGTGAGAATGATGGAATCTATTGCCAAAAACGGATTTCGATTTGTCCATCCTTTTCTCAAGCCAGGTCCCTAAGTTTGTATGGGGCCCTGACTGTAGGTCTGAGGAAGCGGCGAACCATTAAAGCTAGTGTCACAGGTGAACTACAGGTGCCAAGCCAGCAGGCGGGCCCGGGCCGCTCAGAGCCACTTGAGCATCTACAGTGCCTCAATGATCCTTCCTTTCATACTGGAAATGCAAAGTCTTGCTTAGAAAGATAGATACTGAATATGGCTTCAGGATCAGGGTCCCTGGCAGTCCCTCCAGCACCAAGTCCTGACATCCTCAATCCATTACTTATGCCCTCTCTCCCTTGCATATTCTACCTCGGTCTCTTCTTGGTTCCTTTTATTAACGAACCTCTAGTATGACCTCATTTTAATGAATGAATCTGCCATGATTCTATTTCCAAGTAAGGTGCATTCTGAGGTGTTGAGATTAGAATTTTAGCAGAACACAGTTCCCAAATCCTGTCTGTGAAGTAAGACTTAAAGCACCCACTCTCCCCAGCTCCCCTTCTACTCCTTAGTCCGGGCTGCTGCCAGCACTCACTCAAACTGCTGCTCTAGCCCAGTGGTCGGCAAACTCATTAGTCAACAGGGCCAAATATCAACAGTACAACGATTGAAATTTCTTTTGAGAGCCAAATTTTTTAAACTTAAACTATATAGGTAGGTACATTGTTATTAACTTAATTAGGGTACTCCTAAGGCTTAGGAAGAGCCACACTCAAGGGGCCAAAGAGCCGCATGTGGCTTGTGAGCCGCAGTTTGCCGACCACGGCTCTAGCTCATGAAGTTGGATTCACACGTCTCGGGTGCAGAAATGTAGCTTTTCAAATGTTCCTTTAGCTCCACTGGATTTCTACCTCCAGTCACCATGGTGACTGATGCAGGAAGCTCAATCTTGTCATACCCAGGTCAGCTCAGTGAAATTCATTGATTTCTCAGTTGACTTGGGTTTAAGCTCAGTCATGTCCGAGTATTTCTGCCTCCCTTCCTGTCCCTGGCAAGGCAAGGCTATCACTGTCGGGGGCACAGCATGGTGCAGTGGCACTGAGGAGGCATCTGGATTCTTAGTCACTCTGGGCTGGCATCTGTATTCCCCAGCGAGGTCTGGTCTTGATCGTGGGCTTGTAGTGATGACCCCCCCGCTGGTATTTGCTGAAGCAAACTGGGTGCACATCTCAGGACCATGCTGCCATCTAGTCTGCATCTTAATACTCACCAAGCTCTTGCCCTGGAATCAGGGAGAATTTGGTTACTTTTCCCACAGCTGCTGGTATCTCCAAGGCCCTGGAAGGCTGTGCCCCCTGGCCCTGGGGCCTGGACACCTTGAAGAGAGATTGGTCCTCTGTGGTTGATCTGTAGGGATTGTGTGTCCCAGAGCTCCAGGTGAAAAGTCAGCACCTGCCTTTTTTATTCCTGGATTTCCTGAAATATATTTGAGAGATCAGTTGTTTTCACAGGACACACTGTTGATTGACTATCATTTCTTTGTCTGTAAGATCTTGAATATCAAGCTTCCTGTTCACTTTTGTATCCCGGGTACTTAGCACAGTGGCTGACATGTCCTAGGTGCTCAATGAAGTATCTGTTGAATGAAGGAGATTCTCCAGCTATCTTCTGGAGAGAGTATGTGGCATCTATTGGAGGATATGCTTTAGGAGTGCCCACGTCATGGGTAAACCATGGGCTCTGGAGGCAGAGCAGACCTCCCTCAGATCCCAGCCCTGCCATTTGCTGGCTGTGCTGTGTTGGGCAAGTGCCCTTTGCTCTATAAGCCTAGCTCTCTCAGGTGTAGACAGAAAACCACTTGATAGGTTGAGATTGGGTGTAAATTGGATAATGCACAGGAAGCACTTAGCATGCCTCCCGCTGCTTAAGAAAGTGCACTGGCAATAGCTGCTTTGGTTATCACTGTGCTTTCTGTAGCTTCTGTGAACCTCACAGAACTTGCAGATCGAATGATCTCTGTGAGCTCTGAAGGAGGGACCGGTGCTGCAGGGCCTCAAGTCCATAGTTGGCTGATCACGGAGTTGGGTTCATCAAACTGAGCTTTTGCAGACTCTGGAAAGGCAGATATGAGAGCAGCCAGAGCTGACACCTCCACCCCTGGATGAGAGAGACGGTCATCCTGGGTTTGGTGCCCACATGTCGGCTGGAAGGATGCATGATTCCGGCAGCTGGTCAGACATTCAGATAGAGGGCGAAAAAGTTACTCTGGTTGAATGCAGAACCACTCCTTTTCCTTAGAAGGTACCAGACAATGGATCTGAACTTCATTTTAATTCCCAGAAGCAGCAGAGATAGCTCCAGAGGTGTAGGCTGTGGGGGAGGGAAGAGGTGTATTTTCCTGGCAGGAGTTCCTTTTGGGATTTAGGGTGTAAGCTGCTCTGTGAACACGGGTCATGTGCTCTAATTACTGTATTAAAATGGTGAGATCTTGCTACCTTCTCTCCTCTCTGTTTTGTTCCTCGCCAGTATGGGGTGGGGAAGTGGTGACATCATTATGTTCTAGATCAAGTGGGTGCCAACTTGAAGACCTGCTCCTATTTTCCACAATTAGGTCTCACTTCGTTGGGGAAATTTTCCAATGTGCCACTCTATTCTGAGAACAGCGCTTTTATTTTTATGGAGGAAACCGAGAGGAGTCTAGCAAGTCTGAAATGGAAGGCAAGTTGGCAAGGAATACTGACCTCCTTGTTTCTAAAATGCACCAGGGGAAAATAAAATCACACACGGGTCGGACCCACACACTGAAAATCAATCTTACTTTCAGAGTGGAATTTAATGGAATGAGCAGTGAAACAGGAGGCTGAGCCCCAGGGCGGCTCCAGAGCAACGGTCACCGCGGTTCGCTATTTGTAAAATGGGGCAACAAGGATCCCCATGAAATCAGAGTTAGTTAAGTAAGCTCCCAATAGCAGTAATTGACAGCATTATTTCGAGCACGTTGTGCCAGGCGCTGTTCTTCACAGCAACCTTCGGAGGTAGGTTTATTATTCCCATTTTACAGGTAGAGAAAACTGAGGCAAAGGGAAGTTCAAAACATTGCTCAACTTTGTGCAGCCTGGCATAGGTGGCCTGGGACCCGGACCCAGGTGGTGTGACCCACGCCAGCCTGGCCCTCACCATACTCCCATCTGGCCGTACAGGCCGCTGGTGAGGAGGACGAGGCTGCCCTCTGCTGGCAGTGAAATGAAGTGGTTCTGGAAAAGTGCATCTTCCTGGGAAGATTTACTCTGCAAGTGCCCAAATCTAATGTCAGTCACTTGATGAATTCTTTCTACACACATCTCTCCTTTCCTCTAATCTTAAGCAGAGAGTCCAGAAAATGGCATAACTGTTATGCCCCAACAAATTTAACCTAACACGCATACTCTCCGCCACAGCTGTCCAAGTGTCTTGCCTGCATGATTGCCCTCGAGCCTCCTATCAAGCAGAGAGACAGGCACTGATATTGACACCCCCTTTTTTAATAATAAAACTGGGGCAAAGTGAGGCTCAGTGACTGGCCCTGGGTCTAAGAGTAGGGGCCAAGTTTGGATTTGAGCTCAGGCTCTGGTTTCAGGGCCTGTACTGGCCCAGAGTTCTGAATTATGACCTAGGGAACACTCAGGGTGGCACGACGGCCCGGTGTCCTTACTGTGTACTGACCCCTTGAGTCTGTGCCAGGCCCTGTGCTCACTCAGTCCTTTCCACCAGCCTGGGGCTTAGGCGCTACTGTAATTCCGTTTTGCTGCTTAGGGAACAAAGACTTAGGTCAAGTAACTTGCTCAACATCAATTAGCTAATAAGTGGCAAGAGTTGAGGTTCAAATTCATGTCCGTAGCACCGGAACTCATGCTCCTTCAGTTACACAGTCCTACCTTTCGACACGGGCCTCAGTTAAAAAGGCCTTCCTTCAAAGGTTGCTGGTGATTGGTACGAGGCTGCCTTCCTGGGGGACTGGGCACGAGCTCCTTGGCTGTCGTTGTCCTGTTCCACAGCTTCTGCTTCCCCCAGAGTCACAAGTGTAGGTCTCTCTCTGTGGTTCCCTGGCTGGGTCGGATGAGCGGAGGCCCAGAGCGCTGGCTGGTGTATACCCATTTCAACACCAGGCTGAGCCTGCCATCTGGGACATGATACCATAGCAGGGAGCAGAGAGATTGATTTGGGGTGGATACAGACACAAAGGACCAGTCCAAAGGGAGTCAGCCGGCTAAAGTCCAAGGTCAAGGCAGGTGAGGACCCACAGGCACCAATAATCATCGGAGGCAAGAGTGGGGCTCAACATTGCTTATTATTCC
The DNA here is from genome assembly GCF_964212035.1 of Myotis nattereri. NCBI lineage: Eukaryota > Metazoa > Chordata > Mammalia > Chiroptera > Vespertilionidae > Myotis > Myotis nattereri. The sequence goes on from NC_138079.1 coordinate 34,742,821, forward strand.
ACAGACATTCTATCTTGCTTCCTTCATGATGGCAATGCCCTCTCCCACAGTAAAGTCTGAAAATGCCAGAGGATCACTTTTTCAGACTCCTTTGCAGCTAAAGGCAACTCTAGAACACAGTCGCAGTTAGTGAGAGGTTTGGGGAAGTCTGTTTTCTTTCTTGATGAAAAGAGGAAGAATTGACTCCATGGTATCTGCATTCAGCAGTTATTCCTGCTGGGTGTTCAAAGGACAGTGTGATATAAATTCAGTATCTGGCATTGTTGGTTTTCTTGGCTTTGTGTATGTTAAAACTGGTATTTTTATTGGTACACTATTCCTATAGTTTCTTACTGTTCAGTTAGACTAATCTTCAATAGGAACTAATGCTTCTCTTCTAAGTCTATTCTCTTAGCAACTTTCAAATATACAATACAATTTTGTTCACTGTAGTCCCAGAAATTATCATCTTCTCACTGGAAGTCTGTCCCTTTGCCTTTGCCCATTCCCATCTCTTCCCCTCCTGGAAGCCACTAATCTGCTCTCTGAAGAAACACAACTTTAAATTTTATAATATAACTTAATTTCTATTTCCGACCTTCCCTCCCACAACACACGCCCACACACTCCTGGCTCAGCTGGAACATTGTCTTCCCAAGGTGAGGACTCAGTCGGTCCTTGGAGATGGGCCCACCAGGTGTGGCTGGTGAACACCATTGTCCTGGTTCTCATGGCGCTGGGATGTGGTGATTCTTGACGCTTCCGTGCTGTGCTCAACACATGAACATCTTGGCGGAGGCCGTCCTTTTCTCTAGAGTCTTTCTGCTTCTCTTTGTTGCTTCCAGGACGTGGCTTCAGTTTGCTCTTAGAACCCATAGGCCCTCCCTCCTTCTCTCTCTCTCTCTCTCTCTCTCTCTCTCTCTCTCTCTCTCTCTCTCCTTCCACATTTCAAACCAAACCTGAATAAAAATGTTTTCTAAAATGGAGGCAATTCTCCCTTCCCATTTTGTCCAGAAACCCTATCTATGCTTAACAAATACCCCGTCCCTAAGGGCTTAAGCTTTTAAAATAAAAGCAAGAAATATGTGCAGGCCACTTTTGTTTCCATCTTGCCAGGTTCCTACCAACAATGTAAATGCAAGGACTGGGGCGTGGAGGATAGGAAAAAAGATACAAAGTGGAAAAAAAACCATAGAGTAATATCCTCAAATACTATAGAGCAGCAATCCCTTTGCTTAGAGGTGGCACACTGGTGTACTGCAAGAACTTTTAAAACATGCAATACCTGACTATTTAGTCAGGGGCACTGACCTCTTTTCCCTTAGATTGTAAAAAAAAAAAAAAAAAAAAAAAAGGAAGAAAGGAATAAATAAATAAATAAATAAATAAATAAATAAATAAATTACAACAACCAACACAATAGCTGTCCAGTGTGAATGAATCAAAATTATACCTTTTTTTGTCAGGTTGACAAAAAATATATTTTTTGGTGTGCCGCAGAAATTTAGTAATTAGTTTAGGTGTGACATGAGAGGCAAAAGGTTGAACATTGCTGCTCTAGACTAGTCCATTGGAGGGAGTAATGTGTTAACATGAAGATCACCCCAAACCGCCTGCCCCTTCTCTTTGAAAGCCTCCCCTACAGGTGAGCAGGCATGCCCTCTCTGTGTGCTAAGAGAGCTGCTCTGTCCAGGGAGGCCTGCAGTTCTCCGGCTGCTCCGTGTGGCCGAGTGGCTGGGCCAGGCCCATTGGCCGAGTGTGTATGGATGTGTGTGTGGCGAATCAGGAAGCTCATTCGGCTGCAGGCCCACTGCTTTCTCCCCTCGAGCTTCAACTGATATATAGTGAAGCAGACACTGTAAGCGCCACCTCTCCAACGCATGTGTACAGTTCTCAATTCATTCCAAAACCAGGGGGGAGGGGTGTCGTGTATGTTTCCCTTAAGCCCTCACACACATGAGCGCCGCAGCAGAAACGTAAACGAAGAGCTGTAGAGTCAGGGATGAAGAGAGGGGGCAGGAACTCCTGCCCCGAGCAGGTGGCACGCGCTGGGACTTGAATGGAGGAGCATCTGCCAGGTGGAGACCCACAGGCTTGCCAGCCTGCTTCTGATTGGTCGTTGCCCCACCTCACCTTGGCACAGCCAGGGCACCCGGCAGGGGCTCCATTAACTCTGTCGATGGGGAGATGTTGACCCTGAGGATGTTCCCTGGGGCAGATGGATGCCCCCTCAGAAACACAGCAGGCGGGGGGAGAGAAAATGGCGGAGGTTTAGACAGACGTGTCGGTGCCTTGTCCCGGAGCAGATAAGGGCGGGCAGCTGAAACGGGTAGCATACAGCCCGAATAAGCAGAGGAGATTCAGCTGAGACAGTCTGCAGCCAGGAAAGACAGAGAAATCCTAGATAAAGGGAACGGTTAGAGGCTGAGGCTGAAACCTCTCCAGGTGCGCCGGCACAGCCGCGGAGACCGTGCCATCTTGGGTGACTGTCGCCGGCATCCAGAGACCAGCTACTAACCCGGCAACAACGGCTCTCAAGCAGCGCGACTACGTGAACTCAGAGGAACTCGGCTTCTCCCCACAGAAAGCAGATCCAAGCAACAGCGGCCTCCTGATTTCCACACGCTCTGTCTGAGGAACAGCTGCTGTGGGTGAAGCCTCCCTCCACCAGCCAGAAGAGCCACAACAGCTGTGAACAGCACCCATCAGAAGACCCGCTAACAACAGAGGAGCAGCTGCTACCACAACCGCCCAAGGAGCAACCACAGCCCAAGGAGCCACTGCCACCTAGGGAGCAGCCACTGAACGACTCAATATCTATATACGTCAGTGAGATCAAACATGGGTAGACAAAGAAATCCCCAAAGGAAAGAAAAGGAGGACTCACCAGAAAAGCAGCTAAGTGATACAGAGGCATACAACATGACAGAAAAAGAATTCAGAATAAGGGTCCTAGAGTGCATACACCGGATGGAGGAAAAAATCGACAACTTATCCAAGAAGCAAGAAGAAACAGATGAAAAAATCGACAACTTAACTAAGACCCAAGAAGAAATGAAGTGCGATATAGCTGCAATAAAGAACACCATTGAAAGTATCAACAGTAGACTAGGAGAAGCGGAAGACCGAATTAGTGAATTAGAAGACAGGGAAGCAAAACACACCCAAACTGTACTTCAGTTGGAGAAAAAAATTAAAAGACAGGAGGAGAGCCTAAGGGAGCTTTGGGACAACATGAAACGAAACAACATACGAATAATAGGGGTGCCAGAACAACAGAAAGAGGAACAAGGATTAGAAAACCTATTGGAAGAAATAATATCAGAAAACTTCCCTGAGGTGGGGAAGAAAAAAAGTCACACAAGCCCAGAGAGTCCCAAGCAAGGTGAACCCGAAAAGACCCACACCAAGACACATCATAATTACCATGGCAAATGTTCAGGACAAAGAGAGAATCTTACAGGCTGCAAGAGAGAGACGGAAAGTTACATACAAGGGATCTCCCATTAGATTATCAAATGATTTCTCAACAGAAACACATCAGGCCAGAAAAGAATGGACGGAAATTTACAAAGTGATGCAAAGCAAAGGACTGAATCCAAGAATACTCTATCCAGCAAGGCTATCATTCAAAATTGAAGGGGAAATAAGAAGCTTCACAGACAAAAAAAGGCTAAGGGAGTTTATCACCACCAAGCCAGCAATGCAAGAAATGCTAAAGGGACTGGTGTAAAAAGAAGAAATAAAAATCCCAGAAAGAAAACAGCCACACACACAAAAAAAGAAATGGCTACAAACAAGTACCTTTCAATAATAACTTTAAATGTAAACGGGCTAAATGCTCCAACCAAAAGATATCGAGTGGCTGAATGGATAAAAAATCATGACCCATACATTTGCTGTCTACAAGAGACCCACCTCATTAGAAAGGACTCACACAGACTGAAAGTGAAGGGATGGAAAACTATCTTTCAGGCTAATGGAAAAGAAAAGAAAGCTGGGGTAGCAATACTTATATCGGACAAAATAGACCTCAAAGTGAAGGCCATAACAAGAGATACGGAAGGCCACTTCATAATACTAAAAGGATCAATACAACAAGAAGATATAACCCTGATAAACATATATGCACCCAATGCAGGAGCACCCAAATACATAAAAAATCTTCTGGAAGATATCAAAGGAGAGATCGACAACAATACAATCATAGTAGGGGACTTTAATACACCACTGTCATCACTGGATAAGTCCTCTAGACAAACAATCAGCAAAGATACAGCAATACTAAATGACTCACTAGATCAGATGGACTTAATAGACATCTTCAGAACACTTCACCCCAGTGCCACGGAATATACATTCTACTCAAGTGCTCATGACACATATTCAAAAATAGACCATATATTGGGTCACAAGCAAAGTATCCCCAAATTCAAGAAGATTGAAATCATAAAAAGCGTCTTCGCAGACCACGATGGCATAATATTAGAAATAAACTGCAATAAAAACAACCCAAAATACTCAAACACCTGGAAGCTGAATAGCATGCTATTAAATATTGATTGGGTTACCAATGAAATCAAAGAAGAAATTCAAAACATCCTGGAAACTAATGACAATGAAAACACAACAATCCAAAACCTATGGGACACAATGAAAGCAGTCCTGAGAGGGAAGTTTATAGCTCTACAGGCCTATCTCAAAAAACAAGAAAAAATGGTAGTAAATCAGCTAACTCTACAACTCAAAGAATTAGAAAGAGAGCAACAAGAAAACCCCAGAGTGAGCAGAAGGAAGGAGATAATAAAGATTAGAGCAGAAATAAATAACATAGAGACCAAAAAAATAATACAGAAAATCAATGAAACCAAGAGCTGGTTCTTCGAAAGGATAAACAAGATTGACAAACCTCTAGCCAGACTCACCAAGAAGCAAAGAGAGAGGACCCAAATAAACAAAATCAGAAATGAAAGAGGTGAAATAACAACAGACCCCACAGAAATACAAATGATTGTTAAAAAATACTATGGACAGCTCTACTCCAACAAACTAGACAACCTGGAGGAAATGGACAAATTCCTAGAAAAATACAACATTCCAAAACTCAATCAGGAAGAATCTAAAAATCTCAACAGGCCAATAACTATGGAAGAAATTGAAGCAGTCATCAAAAAGCTTCCAGCAAACAAAAGCCCAGGACCAGACGGCTTCACAGGGGAGTTTTACCAAACATTCAAGGAAGAACTAAAACCTATCCTCCTCAGACTACTACAAAAAATTCAAGAGGAAGGAACACTTCCAAGCTCATTCTATGAAGCCAGCATCACCCTAATACCAAAACCAGGTAAAGACAACACAATGAAAGAGAATTACAGGCCAATATCCCTCATGAACATAGATGCCAAAATCCTCAACAAAATCTTAGCAAATCGGATCCAGCAGTACATCAGAAAGATCATACACCATGACCAAGTAGGATTTATCCCAGGGATGCAAGGATGGTACAATATCCGCAAATCAATAAACGTGATACATCACATAAACAAATTGAAAGAAAAAAACCACATGGTCATATCAATTGATGCAGAAAAAGCATTTGACAAAATTCAACACCCATTTTTGATAAAAACTCTCAGCAAGGTGGGAGTAGGAGGATCATACCTCAACATAATAAAAGCCATATATGACAGGCCCACAGCCAACATCATTCTCAATGGACAAAAACTTACACCATTTCCCCTAAGAACAGGAACAAGACAGGGATGCCCCCTCTCACCACTCCTTTTCAACATAGTACTGGAAGTGTTAGCCATTGCAATTCGGCAAGAAGAAGAAATAAAAGGCATCCAAATTGGAAAAGAGGAAGTAAAACTGTCCTTATTTGCAGACGACATGATATTATACATACAAAACCCTAGAGACTCCATCAAAAAGCTACTAGACTTAATACATGAATTTGGCAATGTAGCAGGATACAAAATTAACCCCAAGAAATCTGAGGCATTTCTATACACCAATAGTGAACTTTCAGAAAGAGAGATTATAAAAACAATCCCGTTTACCATCGCACCAAAAAAACTAAGCTACCTAGGAATAATCTTAACTAAAGAGGTAAAAGACCTCTACTCAGAAAACTACAGGACGTTGAAAAAAGATATAGAGGAAGACATAAACAGATGGAAGAACATACCGTGTTCATGGATTGGTAGAATCAACATCATTAAAATGTCCATACTACCCAAAGCAATCTATAAATTCAATGCACTTCCCATTAAAATACCAACAGCATACTTCAGAGATCTAGAACGAACTCCCCAAAAATTCATCTGGAATAAAAAAAGACCCCGAATAGCTGCAGCAATCCTGAAAAAGAACAAAGTAGGTGGGATCTCAATACCAGATATCAAGTTGTATTACAAAGCCACTGTTCTCAAAACTGCCTGGTACTGGCACAAGAATAGGCATATAGATCAATGGAATAGAATAGAGAGCCCAGAAATCGGCCCGAACCAATATGCTCAATTAATATTTGACAAAGGAGGCAAGAACATACAATGGAGCCAAGATAGTCTCTTCAATAAATGGTGTTGGGAAAATTGGACAGATATATGCAAGAATATGAAACTAGACCACCAACTTACACCATACACAAAAATAAACTCAAAATGGATAAAGGACTTAAATGTACGACAGGAAACCATAAAAATTCTAGAAGAATCCAAAGGCAACAAAATCTCAGACATATGCCGAAGCAATTTCTTCACTGATACAGCTCCTAGGGCACTTGAAACTAAAGAGAAAATGAACAAATGGGACTACATCAAAATAAAAAGCTTCTGCACAGCAAAAGAAACCATCAACAAAACAACGAGAAAACCCACTGTGTGGGAAAACATATTTGCCAATGTCATATCTGATAAGGGCCTAATCTCCAAAATTTATAGGGAACTCATACAACTTAACAAAAGGAAGATAAACAATCCAATCAAAAAATGGGCAAAGGACCTAAATAGACACCTTTCAAAAGAGGACATTCAGAAAGCCAAGAGACATATGAAAACATGCTCAAAGTCACTAATCATCCGAGAGATGCAAATCAAAACAACAATGAGGTACCATCTCACACCTGTCAGACTGGCTATCATCAACAAATCAGCAAACGACAAGTGCTGGAGAGGATGTGGAGAAAAAGGAACACTTGTGCACTGCTGGTGGGAATGCAGACTGGTGCAGCCACTATGGAAGACAGTATGGAGTTTCCTTAAAAAACTGAAAATGGAACTCCCATTTGACCCTGTGATCCCACTTCTAGGAATATATCCCAAGAAACCAGAAACACCAATCAGAAAAGATATATGCACCCCTATGTTCATAGCAGCACAATTCACCATAGCTAAGATTTGGAAACAGCCTAAGTGCCCATCAGTAGATGAATGGATTAGAAAACTGTGGTACATCTACACGATGGAATACTATGCTGTTCTAAAAAGGAAGGAACTCTTACCATTTGCAACGTCATGGATGGAACTGGAGAGCATTATGCTAAGTGAAATAAGCCAGTCAATGAAGGAAAAATACCACATGATCTCACTCATTCATGGATAATAGAGACCATTATAAACTTTTGAACAATAATAGATTCAGAGGCAGAGCTGCCTCAAACAGATTGTCAAACTGCAGTGGGAAGGCCGGGGAGGGTTGGGGGGCAGGAGGTAGGGGGGTAAGAGATCAACTAAAGGACTTGTATGCATGCGTATAAGCATAACCAATGGACATAAGACACTGGGGGATAGGGGAGGCTGGGGGACTGTCTAGGGCGGGGGGATAAAATGGACACATATGTAATACCCTTTGTAATACTTTAAGCAATAAAAAAATTAAAAAAAAAAAAAAAAAAAAAGAAACACAGCAGGCCTGTTTTCCTCATCTCCCACCCCGCACAGCACAGGGCCACGCGCATGGTGCAGGGCGAGAAACACTGGCCTGGCCCACGAGGGACTGCGGGGCGAGCCCAGGTGTGCAAATGCTGGGTGGAAACTCAGGCAGTGATAAGAGAGCAGGGCGTGAGGAAAATCCAGAAAGTCAAGAAAACTCAGGAGCTTAAAGCAAGTGGTTTGCGAAGTGTGTACTTATATGGAGGAGAAGCCAAGGAGAGCAATTCAGTTCAATGACACGCAGTTCAGACTTTTAATACTGAATGCCAACTTGGACAGAGGGTTTTTACTGCGAATTGACAGTGAGTGAAAGCACCGAAGGACTCTGGGAAATCACAGTGTACGGGCAGAAAATAAGGGACGGGTTCATTATTATTGGAAAGCAGTTTTTCTCTGTTTAATCATTCTATCCCTGAGAGCTGGATTTTCCCATTGATGCAATTAGAGATTATGTTTTCTAGAGGATGTTTTTCATGACGAGCGAGCAGACAATGGCTCTAAAGAAGAGGGAGGGTAGAGCCTCCTGGGAAGAGAAAGAAGTGTCACGCTGATGCAGCGAAGGGCGAAACTGGATTCAGCAAGGCCCCTCTTTGCACCACAAGTTCCTTCCAAAGCATCAGCCAGCATGAGTTAGTTTTTGAAATGCAGTTGAAACCCTGTGGTTGATACCCCTTGGGATCTCCAAGTGATTTGGCTATGGTGAAAGTTTGCCAATTTAGTTCAAGTCCACTTAATATCTTTCTCTCTCTCTCTCTGGTGAAAGTTTGCCAATTTAGTTCAAGTCCACTTAATTTCTTTCTTTCTTTCTCTTTCTCTCTCCCTCTCTCTCTCTCTCTCTCTCTCTCTCTCTCTCTCTCTCTCTCTCTCTCCCTCCCTCCCTCCCTCCCTCCCTCCCTCTCTGTAGGAGAGTTACTCAGATGAAAGACACACAGTCTTTGTCCTTACAAGGAGAGAGGAGAGTAAGTCAACAATGACAATACAGTGTGCTAAATGTTGTGAAAGATAAGAACAGGAAACTGCAGAGTACACAGGATGGGCACCTAATCAAACCCGGGGCGAAGGTCCCCAAAGGCTGTCAGAGAGGCCATCATGTCTGAGATGAGCTGCGTGAGAGCAGTTATCCCACTTAAGTACTTGGTTGTGGTTGTTGAAGCCCCCCTTGGAGCTGATGCTTCAAATCTGTCTCTCTATTTTGCTCTCTCCTTAGGGATCTCCTAGCCCTTAACTTTTGATCACCTGCCTGACTCATCCATCATAACTATTGTCAATATCAGCAGAATCCTGGCTCCAACCCCCTTCCTCATCCCTGATGGTTCCAGCTGTGACAATTGATCATAGTTATCTGCTTTGCTCCACAGCCTGGGGATGTTTCCATTCTATTCCATGCCCCAGTCCCCAACCATCCAGCTCTCTGATCTCAGCTCCTGGAGTTGAGCCTGGTACTAGGATGCTTACAGGACCCGCCCGCCCCGTGCTCCCAGTCATGGTTCCATCCTCAGTCTGTCATCACAGCTCACTGCCATTAGCCTTTCATTTTCTCCAACTAACATTGCTTTAGAACAACATGGTTGTGCCTCAGGATGGACCACAAGTGCCATATTTTCTCATGTAGGGAGTGACTAGCCCTGCAGTGAAGGCTCATGTCTGCGGCTCACTGCCCAGCTTTGCCTCCTCAGGTGCTCAGGGTGCTGACTGGCTGCTTCATGGGTTCTTTTGCCTTAGCCGACTTCATTTTACTCCTATCATTCTACTCATTACAGTTCTAGATTATATTCCTTTAAAAAATATGTCTTTTGTGTCATATCACATCAGTTCCCAATTTTGGGGAAACAGAAAGCCCCAGGTTGGGGGTCCAGCTGAGAATCAAACAAGGCAGGTCAGCTCCACAGAGGCCCCGGCCCCCCAACACTCCCCACCAATTCCTGGGAAGCCTCCTGGGTCAAAAGTCCACAATTCCCCACCCAGTGGCCCTCCTCTGGTCACTGCAGAGCTGAAGAAGGAAGAGTCCATCTAGAGAGCAGTGAGTTCAGTCTCAACAGTGACGCAGCAGAGCTACTGGACATTGGTGACTTTTCAAAGGCCGTACAGGGTACGTGCCAGTGTATTATTGACCAGCATGGGTCTCCGGCCTCTGCTATTCGCCAGGTCTCCAAGCCGCATGTATTGCGAACCGAGAGGGATGTGGCCAGAGTTTCTCTAATATCAGTCCTCCATATACTCATCTTCGTTATTGGCTTTATATACCTAGACCAGTGATGGCGAACCTATGGCACGCGTGTCAGAGGTGACACGCGAACTCATTTTTTTTGGTTGATTTTTCTTTGTTAAATGGCATTTAAATATATAAAATAAATATCAAAAATATAACTCTTTGTTTTACTATGGTTGCAAATATCAAAAAATTTCTATATGTGACACGGCACCAGAGTTAAGTTAGGGTTTTTCAAAATGCTGACACGCCTAGCTCAAAAGGTTTGCCATCACTGACCTAGACTATTATTGATTTCACTTTTTCTTTAAATCTGTGCAAAAAATGATAAAGACAAGGACCTTCACCTTGTCCTAATCAACAGTACTTGTGAAATTATACTTTGGGTATGTTACTTACATTTTTTCTAAGGAACATTAAATATATTCAGAATAAGTATAATAAAATATTTGCTTGTGTACAAATGAAATCGTCTTGCATAACTCCAGGGGCACACACCCCACACTTTGTAAAACAGACACGGAGGAGCTTTAAGTAGCTAGAATCCTGTTCACATCACCAGAAGCCTCTTATGTAACAGACTCACCTCCACTCAGGATGGGGCTCTCAGAGAGTTCTCCGTGATGCAGCTGTTCCTGATGCTGTGTCACTGTGGGAGCATCAGGCCACACACTTTAATTCTTCACAAATGACTGAGACTTCGAGCCCTCTCGATCGACTCGATATTTGAGTGCTTCCGAGGTGCCTGGTGCCCGGTGAGGCACAGTGGCCGGGACACTTGTGGCCCTCCCTTTAAGCAGCTCTCTTTCCCTGAAAAGTTACAGAGGACAACAGCTAAAGAACACAGGATAGAAGTTCCATCTGCTGCCTGTGCTGTTAATGTCAGACACCCCAGGGAGGAGGTCCAGGGCTCAGGGTGGGGGTCTAAAAGGGACCTCTCTTTTCCCTGAAACCCAAACTGTTTGACCACTCATCGGCCACATCAGAGGATAGAAAATGAAGCAGATGAGAGAGCTTGGGAGAAGAGAAGAGAGAGAGCTGGGTGGCCAGACTTCCTCACGTCCATTCATGCCTGCCACGCAGACAGAAACGCTCCCGTGCAGGAACTTGAACACACTGTGACCTCCTCCCTTAGCGAGCAAGGACCAGTCATGCCTGGAATCTTCAGTGCAGAGCAACCCCGCAACCCTGCCTGGGGAACACGAAGAAGGGACACCGGAGAGGCCAATCTGGAGAAAGTGGCATCGAGGAAAACCCCTGAAGGGCGAGAATACTTCTAAATGCATGAATAGATTTACAGTTTCATTTTGGGACAGAAATAGTGGTTGTTTCTGCCATCCCCCCTATGGCCAGCCTCCATTCTGTATCCCAATAGAAATTAAGTCCATAAATATCCTCCATAGAACAGTAGTATGGTATGATCCCTGCAATAATCTCCCCTAGGGCCCAGGTTCCTCCAAGAAAATGCCACTGTGAGATGAGACTCTTTGATCAACAATCTGCTATAGAGCAAGGAAAGTGTGAGGCCTTAGATAAGCTGGTCGATGTGCACGGACTGCAGTTTGAGTTGAAGTGCCATCTCTCCGATGGACGTAGTGCTGTGTGATTGTCTCCCGGCTGCGTGTATGCTCTGTAAGCCTGTATTTGGCAGTGTCCCTCGGCAAGAGTCAGGACCAAGTTCATCTGGTCCCATTTGAGGAGGAGTCCAACACCCGTCCCACAGGTCAGCCTGAGGAACGGAAGCGCAGTGGGTGTCTGCCACGACTCTGCCACCTGCTGGGCTGCTCTAAAATGTGGACATGGCACCACTGCCTCTTTTACTATCAGTAAGAGCATAATTCTGCCTAAACTGGTCAGAGATTGTAACCCCAAACTCCCCACTTCATCTCGGACCCTTCCCTCTCCTCTCACCGGGTCTGGGGAGCACAGGAGGCGCACAGGCGGCCTTGGGTTCTATCCCCATGGGAGTCTGGCTCACTGCGCAAACCCCCATTAGAGCAGAAGAAAAAGGACCCACTGTATTTCTACCACAGGGTTGACTACTAGTAAATCCCTCCTTAAACAGATGAAGGCAACATGGGCTCTGCCGCTAATGGATAACGTTTCAGACCACAGCAATAACGAATGGTGCTTCATATACTCGTGAGAGACACACATGGAAGTAGACTGCAGGCTAGTGATTGCTGAAGGCCGCTTGAGACGTCTGTCACTTGGCAGACGCAGTCTGAGGGACATGCTCCACCTCACGTCACAACATCCTCGAAGCAGCAGCTGCATGTAAATTCAGGCGTCTGGGAACCAGTCTGCTGATGCTTCCAGCTCCCAAAGAAAGGTCTTCTAGCACCAGGGAAGATGGGGTGTTAGGCTTTTGAAAGTCCTGAGAGTTGCCAAAACCGGTCTGGCTCAGTGGATAGAGCGTCGGCTTGCGGACTGAGGGGTCCCAGGTTCGATTCCGGTCAAGGGCATGTACATGGGTTGCGGGCACATCCCCAGTGGGAGATGTGCGGGAGGCAGCTGATCGATGTTTCTCTCTCATCGATGTTTCTAACTCTCTATCTCTCTCCCTTCCTCTCTGTAAAAAATCAATTAAAAAAAATATAAACTTAAAAAAAAAAAAAGAAAGTCCTGAGAGTTGATGCAGCAAAAGGTCATTTTTGCAACTGTTTCTGTGTCTTTTGCATTTCTGTTTTTGAAATTGTCGCTCATTATGCAAGTCAAGGAACATTTCCTGAATTCATTGCTAGGGAAAGTTTCTTTGACTGAATTAATTTATTAATTTTCCCAACAAATTTTTATTGATTGTTTATTGTGTGCCTGGCACTGGGCTAGGTGTGGGAACATGGGTGATCTGGTGTGTTTTCTTTTATTTGACATAAGCACTATGTAAGCCAATGTGTATTCCGTTTTTGCTATATCTGGCAGGAGCACCAAACTAAATTGAGCGTTCAATTTAAATCAATGGCCTCTTTCCAGGTACAATTCTTTTATACCCTCCTTATTTTTACTATTGGTTAAAACTATATTATGGCCAAGCCGGTGTGTCTCAGTGGTTGAGCATCAGTCTATGAACCAAGAGGTCATGGGTTCAATTTCCGGTCAGGGCACATACCCAGGTTGCAGGCTTGATCCCCAGTAGGGGGTGTGCAGATGGTAGCCAATCAATGACTCTTTCATCATTGATGTTTCTATCACTCTCTCCCTCTCACTTCCTTTCTAAAATCAATAAAAATATATTTAAAAAACAAACAAACAAACAAACAAAACTATATTGTGAAGAGATACATTTCAATTTAAAAATTTTCATATGGTAGAGAAAAGTGTATAAGGGGTGGGCAAAAGTAGGTTTGCGGTTGTGAGTACATGAGACAGTTTATTCTTTTTTTTAAAAAATTCTTTATTGTTTAAAGTATTACATATATCTCCTTTTTTCCCCATTGGCCACCCCCACCCCCCAGCACATGCCCTCACCCCCCTACTGTCTGTGTCCATTGGTTATGCTTATATGCATGCATACAAGTCCTTTGGTTGATAAATTTACAATAGCCAAGATTTGGAGACAGTTTTTTCTTGTATTATTTATTAATTATTGTATTATTTTCCATATGAACAATGGTAAACCTACTTTTGCCTACCCCGTATAGTCTCTGTTCTCAAATAGCCTCCAATTTTAGTTGTAGGTGTGACTACTATTAACTATGTGTTGTGTATCATCCCAGCAATACACACGTGCGCGCGCGCACACACACACACACACACACACACTTGTCTTCCATTCCAGACACCTTCCTTACACACACACTGACATATCAAGGGTGAGGAGAGTGGAGTGGTCCACTCCAGGTGTAGACATTAAGAAGGTATATTGTTAGAAAAATTGTAGAAAATAATAAAATATTGTAAAGGTCAGTCTGCTTTTTATTAGCACCATGAACCAGCAATTCTAAACAATGTCAGGGATAGAATACTCCCCCTATGGGTAGATCCTTCTTACTGGCCTGGTTTCCCCATTGCTGTAACACTGAAAACACACACACACAGGCAACTGCATACATATATGTATATACATATGGAGGCAAATGTATAAATATGAGTGTGTATAATATATATCCTTTGCAAAATACAAATGGAATAACATTATGCATTATTCTTACACTATTTTTCTATTAATTTATATTGAATTTCATTCACATCATATCTTATATATTTGGTTCTTTCTTAATGACTGTCAGATATTCTATTATATGAATGTACAATAAATTTATTACCCAGGCCTCCTATGTTTTCACTATTAGCATTATAAATAGATGGGTTTTGTAATCCAGACTGGGAGTCTATTTCTTTTTTATGCAGATTGGTCTCATTAACATTTATTTTTTATAACATATATTTGTTGCACATAATTTTATCACTATTTGATCATAGTATATCTATATTCTCTGTTTATATTGTTGCCTTAAATAGAATTTTTATTTATAATATTTAAAACTTTGACAAGTTTAACCTCTGATTCTTGTGTTACCAATGTTGTACAGTTTTATTCCTCATCATGAAAGAGGAGGAAAATTTATATTTCACGTTTCCTTCCAGCTTCTTCTCCTCTCTCACTTATTATTATTATTTTTTTGTATTACCAAGATTTATAACATACAGATCTGAGCTCTGGAAATGTAATTACTTACCCAGTGGTCACCAACAATCCCTTCATCCATGGCTTTCCTGTTCATGTGACTTCAAACATTTTTACTTATCTTTGGGTTGGCTTGATTTTATCTTTTTTTTTTTTTTTTTTAAGAAGGGTTCATAAGTGCTATGTTATAACTTTGCATCATTAAAACTACCTGTTACCTTTAGACATAAAGCAAGTATTTTTTTCTTCTTTATTGATTTCAGAGAGGAAGGGAGTGGGAGAGAGAGAGAAACATCAGTGATGAGAGAGAATCATTAATTGGCTGCCTCCAGCATGCCCTGCACTAGGGGATTGAGCCCACAACCCAGGCATGTGCTCTGACCGGGAATTGAACCGTGACCTCCTGGTTTATAGGTCGACGCTCAACCACTGAGCCACACTGGCCGGGCAAGCAAATATTTCTTGGGCCACACATTTTCTCCATCAGAATTCTGAAGATATTGTTTCACCAACTTCTTGCATTGAATGCTGCCGCGGAGAAGGCTGAGGTCAGTCATTTTCTCCTTTTGGGGAACATGCTTTTAATTCCTGAATGACCTTAAGATTCTGTTTTGATTCTTTTTTTAAAAAATTATCTTTATTGTTGAAAGTATTACAGATGACCCCCTTCCCCCCTCCCATTGACCCCCTCCACCCTGAACCCGCCCCCCTCTCCACCCCAGAACTTCACCACAGTATTGTCTGTGTCCATGGACTATGCATATATGGATATATGTTCTTTAGTTAATCTCTTTCCATTCCCTCTTCTCCCCTTCCCCTCCCCTCTGAAATCTGTCAGTTTGTTCCATGCATCCATGCCTCTGGACCTATTTTGTTTGTCAGTGTATTTTGTTCATTAGATTCCACATATAAGTGAGGTCGTGTGATATTCGTCTCTCTCTGTCTACAACCAGTAATTCTTGCTTACAACCTATGTCTGTTCAATCTTAAAGTGCAGGACTAGGAGAACTTGACTGTGGTAATTTGATAAAACGGGATTAAAATAGGAAAGAAAATTATGTGAGTGAAATGGTATCTAGATAGCTTTGCTCTCTCTCTAGTTCCCTTCCTACAACATGGAATTAAAATCCAGAAGATACCAAAGTGTGTTTTGCTTCAGTTTGTCAGAAGGTTGGCTTATCCAGCAGGTTTCACTCTGTATTTAATATGTTTTCACAAAAACATGATTGCTGCATCTAAGACAAAAAATAAAGTTAGAATATCATATAAATTAAACAGTTTCAAGAAGGGTTTAGGTAAACCTTTGAAAGTTTTAACCTCAAAGGGAGAGGTTTTAAAAACACCAGTCTTGGATCTGATCTCCCAACCTTATATTTATTAGCTTCCATTCACGAAGATAAGTAGAAATTTCTCCAGGGGGTTATTTGGAATGCTTTTCCTGGTGAGGTGAGATTCCTTCCCGTGGTGCTTTCAACTGGAGTAGAATTCAGTGTAAACAGAGTCCCCACACAAAGCATCTACATGGCCTCTCCGTGTTGCAGATCTGTTGGTAGTGGGAGTGAGGGATGGGGGTCACTCTTGTTTAAAAAGATCCATGCCTGGCACTGTGCCGGACATTTTCCATGCATTATCTCGCTTAACTTTGACAAACAAAAGGATGAGGAAGTTAGAGCCAGATGCCTAGGATTGAATTCTGACTCTGCCAACTCAAATTCTAGGCAAGAATGCTTAACTTCTCTCTGCCTCTACTTTCTGGTGCAGAAGATGGGGACAACAACAGCACCCACTCGAAGGACAGTTGTGAGGAGTAAATGAGGCGATGCCTGGAGAACTCCCAGCAGGGGGCCAGGAACCTCGCCAGCATCCATAACATGTCTGATTATGTCCGTGTTATTGCTCTTGTTACTTCTGCTTTATAAATAAGGAAACTGGGACCTATGGAGGGAGTGCCTTTTGCCATGTCACTCAGCCAATAAAGGGAGCCCGACCTAGACCCTTGTCTGACCGATTGCAGAGGCTAAGCTTTAACAGGATATTCTCTAACCGTTTCACCACACCCAACATCGAAGCTCAAATTTGGGGCTCCAAGTTCTTTGGGGATATTGTGTGCTGTAACAAGACAAAATGCTTTTGAACTTCCATATACAATAGATGCATTCCTGGGAATGGTATTCCTGGCTTTCCTTGGCTTTCATTCTGTGAATAATTTTGTGACTGAGCCTTTCTTTCTTGCTCAGTATCTTCATTTAAAGACTCATAAACACATTTGAATCCCATTTTACTCTCTGGAATCTCTATTATTCTTTCAGAGTTTTCATCCATTTACTACAGAATTAAGCCTCAGCTAGAGTTACTCATAGGAGAAGCTCAGTACCATTTGCCAAATGTCACCAGGAATTGCGCTAATATGGTCCCTTTACCACCTAGTTGGTGCACTCTGAAAATGTTTTGCTTAGAAGAAAAGATTGTTTTATGTAAGCCCGCATAGGTATTTATGTGAAAGAGTTGGTTTTGTTTTGCTTTTTAGAAGTGTGCAATAATAATATAGTGATGAGCATATAACTTTTGCTCTTTAAACATTTTTAAGAATTATAATGCTCAAAATAAATGGAAGCACAGTTGATTCTCATTATTTGAGGCAATTATGTTCTATATTGTTGCTGCAGACACTGAATTAGTGAATATTGAACCATATTGAAATACGGGGTTAGGTTCCTGTGAGCCTTCGATCACATTTTCATCTATCGATAAATGCATAACTTTGTTTTAGGTGTCTGTATAAAGACACCTAATTTAATAGTGTTGACTCATTAACATTGAACTCATGGCCATCAGCTCTGTAACTCATGCCTGAACCAAGCATAGCTCACGTGTAGTATATCTTTTTAAGGCACATCACAGCCTACTTGTGCTCAGGAATGCCAGTTAGCACTTCAGCACTACACGTGGGGACCACTTTACACAGCGCAATCACCAATAAACAGCACAAAAATGCAAAAACGTGGCACTAAGCATCCCGCGAAAAGGACGCTTGCTTGCAGTATGTGAGCTGACACAGAGCGTCATCTTGTTCACCCTCAGCACAGGAAACATGTGCGCTGGGCAATTCAACATTGTCACTGCTTTGAGCACGCACAGGAACGACTGTGGAAGGACGCCCACATTGATTTTGTGGTTACAAACAAATTTTAACAAGTAGGCAAATTTGCAAATAGGGAATCTGCAAATAATGACGGTTGACTGTATTTTGCTTGCAAAATGTCCCTTTTTGCCCAGTTTCAAGTTTTAATTGGGAACTCTCACAGCTTAGTTGCATGAATGGCCTACATACTGGTCTTTCTGTATTAGGCTCTCTGCCCTGTAACTCTTGGTCCCCTCTTACTTTCATCCCAGGCTTGGCCATGTGACTTGGCTTGGCCAATGGGATGTTAACAAACCCGTTGAAGTGGGAGCTTGAAAAGCACATGCTCACTTCCTCTTTCCCTCTTGGAGCCCTGGGCCAGCCTGCAAGGGGTGTGAGACACACGTGGAGGAGAACTGAGTGGTCTCAGAAAAGGGCATTTAGCCCAGCTGGCCCTCTAGCTGACAACATATGGGTGACAGAGCCCCACTAAAATCAGGCAAACCTGCCTCCAATCAGCTAGCCCCTCCACCCAATCCATAGACCATGAGAAATAACCAGCAGTTTCTTTTTTAAGTCATTAAATTTGGGGTGGTCTGTTCTGCATCACTAACTAGCTGATACAGGAACTGCAGCATCTCTGGTTTTAGTTTGGGGACTTTGGCATTCTAGGTCCTCTGGAAGGGCATCAGGCAGCTACTTCAGCTGAAGGTCAGTGCCGGCCTCTCCATCATGTGGGAGGCTGAAAAGGAGATCAATTATTTCAATATAGACCAGGGAAGAAGGAAGAAAAAGAATGGTTAGGAGGGAAGGGCATGAGATTGGGGTAGAACCGGGAGTACAGTTTTCCACATCTTCCTACCCAGGTCTTAAGGATTAGCTTCCCATCCTTTTAACTTAACGTTGGCTTGGTTAAAACAGGACCTAGTTTTTAAAACATTTCTTTCACTGGCAATGGTGGTTATTTTATGTATTTCACATGGAAAGAAAAAAAGGCAGCCAGGGAAAAGGAGGGGTAGAGGTGGAAAGAAGGGAGTGAATTATGTACAGAAAATAATTTCTCTCGTTTCAGCCTCAGAACACGAAGGGAAATTCACAAGGGGTACAAGACATCCATAACTACAGTATATTCTTCGAGAAAAGCTGCTGGCCCCAAGGCATAATAAAAGTTACACTTAAAGAATACCATAAACCTTTTAAAAGTCACATTTTGAATCAAAATAATTTTCTTATGAAATATTAATTCTCACAATGAGTCGTAAAATATGAACACAAAATAGCTTAGGCTATTTTTATTTCAGGCAATAAAGCTAAAATTTCTTAGAGAAAACGACAGCTACTCCGAGGTAGCTCTCAGAGTCTGTGAGTGAAAATACGAGTCTAAACTGCCCTCGGATTCTGTCCCAGCTTTTCACCCACAGCTCCTGGGCAGCGCCAGGCTCTGCAGAGGGCACCGCAGGGGGCCCAGCCCAGGCTGTCAGAGGAGAGGCCCAAGCAGAGGGGGGGCCAGAATGCAACTTCAAGGTAACCTGCGTTCTTTGGTGCCTCTGAACTTTTCTCCTGGACACTGGCTTTTAAAAATAAAAAGGTGGATCTGAGCTAAAGACACAAATCAAAGGCAATTATTTTAAAGTGTTGGAAAAAATTTAACTCACTTATAAAAGGATGGCCCTAAGTAGAATTGGATATTGTATAATTAACTCTGAAAATTACCTTGTGGAAATGTATGCTAATGTAGCACTTTATAGTTAATGTTAAAACGATTATCCATTTTACTGTTGGGAGTTTTGGTATGACAAATATTGGTTGTAGGATGTATTCCTGCGATAACATGGGTCTCAGGAGTCAGACTCCTCAGGTTCAAATCTTAACTTTACCGCTTACAAAATCTATAATTTTAGGTAAATTTCCTAATCTCTTTGTGCCTCAATTTCCTCATCTGTCAAGTGGTGGTAATAATATTACCTGCTTCACATGTTTGCTGTGTGAATTAATGAGATGATGTATGTAAATAGTTATTATTGTCAGTTGTTATTAAGTACTAGAGGTCCAATGCATGAAATTCATGCAAGAGTAGGCCTTTGCAGCTGCAGCGGCTGCCTCGATCCCTCCCTTGCAGCCGTGGGCAGCTGCCTTGATCCCGCAGCTATAGTCCTGGCTTCGTCCTGGAAGGACATCTGGCCTAATTAGCATATATGCTTTTATTATTATAGACTAGAGGCCCAGTGCAGGAATTCATGCCTGGGTGGGATCTGGCTGGCCTGGCCCCAATTGGGGTGGGTCAGGGCTGGGCCTATTGGGAGGAGGAGACAGCGGGAGGTTAGCTGGCTGGCCTGCCCAGATTGGAGGCCTGATCAGGGCCGGGCGCTGCGGGGAGGGGCCTAGGGCGATTGGCCGGTGGGTCCCACCCCTGATTGGGGTGGGGGGGATAATTGGGAGTGGAGCTGGCTGGGTGGCCACAGTTAGTTGGCTGGCTGGCCCTGCCCCTGTTTGGGGTGGGGGGGCCGATCATGGTGTGTGTGGGGTGATCAGGGGTGGGCTGTCCAGGGGGAGGGGCTGCAGGAGGTTGGCCAGCTGCCCCACCCCCTGTTGGGGTAGGGGGACAATCAGGTGTAGGGCCGGCTGGGGGAGGGGTTGCTGGCTGATTGGGGTGGGAGAGGCCGATCAGGTTGGCTGACTGGTCCAAACCCAATTCACTGGCCACAGTGGGCGTCATAGCCACCAGTCCTTCCTGTCTTTATGGCATTCTGGTCGCTGGCTTTTTATATATATAGATTCAACTAGGAATTTATATATATATTCAACTAGGAAGCCAAGGCCTTCATCTGGTATTTCCCAAATCCATTCCCTGACTTGTCCCTAATGTTGGTTACAGTTCTACCAACATTCACACCCTCCTCTTGTTTTCTCCCAGAGTAGAGGAATTTCAGGCATCACCAAGAGAGTTTTTTCCTACCAGACACACTGCCCTCTGTGAAATGTGAAACTGACAGGGATCCTTCCAGGTCTGGCTAACCATGCCTCATGCAGCTTCTTTGTCTGGGAGACTAGAGGCAACAGATCTGCCTGAAGACTTGAGAGCCCCACTCCAGGCTGCTGGGGACCCCTCAGCAACTCTCCTCAGTTCCCTCAACCTTCCTGCTCCTCTCTGCTCCTGAGGAATCCCCCTGGTCGCTGGTGCGAGACACCCCTGGCCGAGCAGGGCTGAGCCCTGCGGGGACATTTCCTGAGGCTGTTTAAAGTATTTGTTTACATTTTTGTTGGATGTCAGTGTGTTGTACTTGAAAGTATCTGAACTATGTTTCTGTACAAATTGGCTCATTCATATTTCCCTACTTTACAGCGACCTACTCGTTTGCAGCCCCACATCTCTGGGGGTTTCCTTCTCAACCCAAGGAAACCCCATGCAGCTGGTGGGCGCTGAGGCCCAAAGGCACCAGAGCAAACAATGTTCGCCTCATTTTCCTCCGGACGCTTTTTCAAATCTATTTCAGTGCAATTACAGTGCAGGGCCTCTGGCAACTCCCTTTCAGACCCACCAGGCCACCCCCTTGATTGACTGTCAATAGATCAATTCTCATCTTGCCTTACTTAACTCACATGCTCTCTTGAGCTGCCATTACAGAAGGAACACGAAGTGTGGGGGTCACCGGGCTAGGAAATCATTTGGAGCCGCACAATGAGGTGCAGTATGGAAAGGCCTGACTTCAGCTGACCCAGCCTCCAGCCGTAATTCCACATCGCCATCCACACTGACCTTCATCAATCTTTCCTCTTCCAATTAGCCCCCTCCCCCGAAGAACGGTGGTGGGCTCAGTGCCACGGCTTCCAGGAACCAAGTAAATTAGGAGTCAGGTCTCTGAGTCGTTCCTCCTTTCCTCAGGAAAGAAAAGGTCCCCACTTCCAGAAAATGGGGTTCAAAACAGAGCAAAACAGAAAATGCTGTGGAAAAACATAATGCCATTTCTGCGAGACGGAGCCATGCACACAGCATGTTCGTCCGGGGGAGACCAAAAGAATGAGTGAAGACTGACGCAGACTGTGCGATGCTATTTAAATGAAACCGTAACAGTAATGGCCGATGTTGGCTAAGCATGTACAGCATGCCACACACTGGGACAAGAGATTGCCACGTTTTAGCTTGATTCCCGTGACAACCCTATTCTTCATTAGAAGGCCTATTTGCTTACCATGTGCTCAATAAATAAGAAGGAATGTAGGTGTGCCAGGAGTAATATGTTCATAATGTTAAGCCTGTGCATTTTATTTTTCTCCCCCATAATGCCCAGCAGCCATTCCCTCCCACACTGCATCTGGGGAAGGGAGGCAGGGTTGTGGGATGTGATACAGGAAGGTCAAGGATAGAAAGGAAAAGGAGGAGGGAATCCTATCCTTCCCATCCCCGAGGGTTGTGGAAGAGAAGGGGATAGGACAGGGGAAAGACGTGGTGGCAACGTGCAGATCCTGGCTCGCTTCCTCTGGCCGGAGTCCAGGGAATATATGAACGTGTGTTAATGGTGGGGTGAGGGAGCACTATTAGGTCCAGGTGACAGAGAGATCTTGCTGAAACACCTTGTGTGGGTCTCATGAATAGTGCCTTGAAGAATAAACCACACCCTGGGCTGCCAGGCCACAAGGCAGAGAGAAACCCTGAGTGAGAACTCTGGAGCCTGGAATAGGTTGAAATGGATGTAGAGGTTTCTGCTGGTCAGCAGGGATGACTGGCTTTCTCCCTACTATCCATTCCTTTGTCTTTCTAAGTAACAGAATCCAAATTTAGGAGCAGAAAGACTACGTTGCAACTAGATATGCCCAAAGAACTGAATTATAGATGATGAAATGTAAGCAAAAGTGTGAGTGGAACTTCTGATATGGATCCTTAAAGGAAGCTGACCCATCAGAGATATACTCCCCGTACTCTTTTGTATTGCTTGGAGTTGGACACAATGGCAGGAGCTTCAGCTGCCATCCTGTACCATGAGGCGATCCTGGGTGTAGAAACATACCCACCAAAGCACAAACATAGGCAATCTGGATCCTTGATGACTCCATGGATCCACCTCTAGATCCTATATATTTTTTGAGTGAGAGAAATGTGATCCTAAAATATATCCAGTCTGCTTAGAGTTAGGCTGGAGAGATTGAGGGAGCAGGTGGGAGTGAGGAGATGGACTCATGAGGAGATGGAGTCACAGTGATTGGGGTGAAGTGAAACTGTAGCTAAGGACTATGAGGCCGGCTTCTTAGTCCAGGAATTGAATGGGAGTCATAGATTTTAGGGGTTCACAGTTCCAGTAAGGGCCCAAACTAAGTCCATGTCAGCAGAGGTGGTCCACCAGGCTCTGATTTAGCCAAGAGAACAGACAGAAATATGAGAGGTAGATATTACAGTTAGATGGCAGGAGGCCACCCTGCCACCGGGCAGAAAGAGGAGACCAGAGGAGTCAGTAGATAATACAGGGAATGCCCAGATGTATCTTAATGCCACAGGAAGCTCCCCAAAGGCCCCCCATCTGGTAGGAGAAATGGGAGGGAGAGGAACTGCAAGATTGGGTGTTTATGTGAGAGCTGGCATGAACTAAAGAAACTGTTGTGTTGTGTTGGGCTGATTGCCAGGGTGTTGAATTACATTTTATTCCCCTCTTATGTCCAGTTGGCAGTGGAGGATATGAAGAGGATCAGATCAGACACTGGAAGAAAAGATGCTAGCTACATGTGTTTTACGTGAGTGTAGTATCTGCATTGGCTTTACCATGGCAAGGACATTTTATCCCCATTTCACAGATGAGGAAACTGAAGCTGGGAGAAACCTACTCACGTCAAGTCACATAACTGTCAACTATATTCATTTTTAATATTTCTAACAAACGAGGTTTGCAGCTCAATCTCCTTTGTTCCAAGAGGAGGAGGACTGGTAGTCGCCACAGCCCAGTTCACTTGGTCTCTGTGTTGAGTGTTGGGTGGTAGGTCAAACCAGAACCCATTTCCAGAGTCTCTCCAATGTCCTTTCTGCTACATCATGCAGCATTTAGGAACTGAATGATCTTGATTTGACTCCAAAATACATCAGCATATGGATATTAACCTATTATTCTTGGCTCCTGAGACTATCAACCTATACTTGATTTTTGAAATGATAACCAAAAGCCTGTAGATCCACACATACAGTGGCCAAACTGAGTCTCATAGACTTACAGGCTACTGATTCACCAGGGTGCCACTGAAACGAGATGATAGTGGCCAAATCTAAACACTGACCTTGGATCCTTGAGCAGTCTTCATAGTTATATTATTCATTCATTCATTCACACACTCTTTTATTCATCAAATATTTTTTGAGTGCTTATATCAAGCCACGCACAGACTGAGTGGGAAGAAAATAACTGGGAATAGCTAGTTAGAGGGTGATCGCTCAAGGCCCTATTGTCCATTTATTAGTCTGCAAACTTTCCTACATCAAATATTCCAATTATTCCAGAAAATTCTATTTAATTTCCCAAATAGGGGGCATTTAAATACAAATAAAGGGCTTGTAAACTAAAATGTCTAGGGAAAGTAAAAAGATGTGAGGAGGGTATATGTATCTCTTCTCCTTTATTAATTTCTAGAGTTTACTTTTGCAAGCTATCAATAAGACTTATATTTATGGTTTATACTCTATCAAGCTATATTTATCTAAAAAAATGTTAAATGAGCATATCCTTTGACCCAACAATTCCACTGTTTTACTTCTAGGAATTTATGCTGTGGATATGCTTGCATATGTGCTGAAACATACACACATACATACGTGTTTATGTATATATGTATATATTCACTGTACATTGTCTAAAATACCAAAAGTCTGAAAATGACCTCAATGCCCATGAATATGGAAGTGATAGAATAAATTAGAGCAGATAGTGGAATACTCTGCAGCCATTAATGGGAGTGAAGTAGAACCATAGCTCTCCTTCTGCAGATCTAATATGGAGCAATTCCAGCACACAGTGCTACGTGAGAAATTCAAGGGACAGAAGTATGAATACATTGCTGCTATTTCAGCAATAGATTATTGGGTGGAAAATTTTAGAGAGAAACCAAAAATGAAAGAGAATATTTCTTTCTCATGATTATTATAAAAGCATGTGTTAGGAGAGAAAACCAAAATTTGTGCAGTGTGTCCTGAGCATGAGTCTAAAAGACAAATTAGCTCCTTGTAATAATATCAATATTTACATTCCACTCAAAGTCTTCATGCTCATGACGTGGCTCAGGTAAGTGAGGCTTTAAATCAGGAGGCCGAGAGAATGAGGAGTGGCTGCCACACACTGTCCTCACTCTCCCTCGGATGAGGTAGGAAGAGGTCTGGGGAAAGCAAAGGGACTTCACAATTTGGAACTGAAGTGGGGAAGGGGACAGAGAGGTGGCCGTGGAAAGCTGTGGGCCAGAGGCCCTGGACTGTGTGGGGAGATGGAGAGCAGCCTTTCTTGCTCCTTTCCTGTTTCTTTCCCTGGTGCTGTCAGTGGGGAAACCTCCCAGTTGGGAAGTGCTGCCCACCACCCATGTTTGGAGAGGATGAGCTGAAGGAGGGAGAGGAGGAGGAAGGCAAGTCCTCCAGGAGCAGGTCCCCCAGCTGTCCCATCGTCCCCGGCATCTTTATGCTCCTGAAGCTGAGGATGCATTAATCATTCCGTTGGACAGATTTGTGGTGGGCAAATAGCTCTGTATCACCATTTCCCTTGTGAATAGAATGTGAGCACAATCAAAATATTTGCACAAGTGGGTGACAGGTGGGCTGATTACAGAACACTCTCATTTGTGGTCATGAAATGGGCCTTTGAAGCTGGGCACCTGGAATGCTGGCAGTTCCTTTCCATGATGGAGTTGTCGACTCCACATGGTCCAGTGCCTGGTTCCACAGGCTCTTCCAGAACCCCATGCGACTTTCCCACAGCTTCCCCACAAGGTTCCAGGTCTCTCCTCCCCTCCATGGATGAATCCACCACGGATCCTGCTTTCTTTGTCTCCCTGTCTCAGTATCATCTAAAACTCATCCCATCTGGCTACAGCCCTTCACTGCAGAGGAGCAGTTCAGTTCTGGGGGAAGAGATACGGGGGGAGATGGCCCTCACTTAGCATGGAATGAGGCATGGCACCTGCCCCTTCACCTGACCCATTCTTGAATCTTCTTCTCTTCCTAATTCCACTTAGAAAGTGAAGTACTAAAGTGGAAATATCGACATGTATTTCACTTGCAGGAACAATAAACAATTCTGATGGAGGCTGACATGTGTTAGCTTCTGTGGGTGCACGGATGGCCCAGAATCCTGGAATCTGCAGGTCACCACTGCAATGGGTGATGGAGGCCTGCCCTTCCCCCTGCACATCTGGGCCCTGAATAGCAGTGTTGTAGAGTGCCTTCCAAGGTTGCACAGCTGGCCCCCCACACATCTGAACTTGAAGCCAGTGCAAGATTCTGCAGGGGAGGTTGTGCCCACATGGCTTAGACACAGTGATTTGGCGTGTTTGGAGGTTGGTCTTTAAAGAAGAAGGGGAGGCTCTATGGTGTCATTGCTCCAATGAGGTGGTGACATCAGGTCTCTGCAGGGGTCAGGACCAAGGATGTGAAGTTCATACACACTTTCAGGACTTGTGCATTCTTTCACCCTCTCACCCTAGGGTGCCCACTGTCCAGAGCCTCTGGCCACAAATGTCACACTAGGACTCTCCTCACTCCGCCCCTCCCAGCAGTCCCTCCAACAACCCCCTCCAGCCTCCACCGCACCACTTCTAAGGCACCCTTCACACTCTAACTGGGCAGATCTGGGTAGATCTGTCCTCTTTCCCCAACCTCGTGAGCTCTCAGGATAGTGGGGAGCTGGGCTGATGCACTAGCCATGGGCCCCAGTGCGTGAAGATGAGCAGACCAGGGATGGGGCATCTCCAAGGACACATGTTGGTGATGAGCTTTGGCTGTTCTTGGTGAGCAGAACCATGGAACATAGAACCAGAAACCAGACAAGGTTCAGAGGTTCTGCCAAATTCCTGCCTTAGCATTATAGAATGTTAGCAGAGGGAAAGACTGCAGAGAGCGAGACCCCGTCTTCTACTCCGTGTTCCACATTCCTGACCTGCTCGCTCAGCATCTGCTTGCACACTTCTAGTGGTGGCTATCTCACTGCCTAGGAAGGAAGTCCATTTCATTTTGGGTCCCCCTACTACTGTCACCTAAATTGATCTCCTTGTGACTTCTAGTTAATCCAGGGTCTACTCATGAATAACACAGAATAATTTATTTTCCAGATGATAAGCCTTTAAATATTAAAAAGGAGAAACCAGGTTCCTCCCTATTCCTATAGGCTCTGCATCTTTAGTTTCCTAGACACTCTCATTTGGACACACTCTATTTTATCAAGAGAGTATTAAAAAGTGGACAAAGCATAG
The DNA here is from genome assembly GCF_964212035.1 of Myotis nattereri. Taxonomy (NCBI): domain Eukaryota; kingdom Metazoa; phylum Chordata; class Mammalia; order Chiroptera; family Vespertilionidae; genus Myotis; species Myotis nattereri. The sequence goes on from NC_138079.1 coordinate 34,770,117, forward strand.
GTTTTGGAGTTAAACAATGGTTCATACCTAGGCTCTGCTTGTACATTCACCTTGGAACCTCAGCACCGTCATCTGAAAATGGAGATAAAGCACTATAATGGGACAGTCATTACTGTGTAAGCTCAGGCATTCTTGACTGGTTCAGATTAATCCCCATCTGTACAGGCATATGTGGGCTCAATGGTTCCAGTATGAATCAGAAGAAAACCAAGAATGATCTTGATCACATGTTGGGTGGCTTCCAGTGAAGTGAAGTTCCCCTTGGCTCTTTCTCAAGGACTGGCTAGCATAGTCTCTCAGGATAGTGATGGGTATGCTTTCTTGAGTGGAGGTTCCCACTCTGAATGCTCAACTGGTCGTTTTCACAATGCTCCGTCCCCCCACTCTTCCTGAGTAGAGATCTCTTTGTTTCCTTGGACAACTCCTCTTTGCTCAGCTCCCAGCCTCCTGGGCACAAGAGTTCAAGTCATTGGAAAGATAGGTTACCTCCTCTCAGTGAGTGGAATGGGATGGGCTTAAACTTCAAATCTAGCTGGTGTAGTAAAGAAAGGAAAGAAAAACAAAAGTTATGTTTCTATATTAAAATAGTCTGAAGTTTAATCACCACCACAGCAGCCACCTTAGCAGGTTATTAGGAGGGTCAGTGATGTGGTGCCAGAAATGCCCAGCACATGCTCTGGCCTGGCCATGGAGGATGCTCAGTGAGTGACAGCCATTATCCTCCCTAGCAGTAGTTCTTTGCCTGGGCAAAGTGAGGTGGAAATATAATTTCCCTTAATTAGAGCACTCTTCTTTCACTGAATCATGTGGAGGCTGCAAAACCATTGTTGGGACCTGCATCAAGCTATTAACTGACAGTGAGCTGTCATAAACTAAACTCCCTAGAGTTATATTTGTATATGAACCACATGCAGTTTAGTCAGGTCTCTCCTGTTCATACTTCTATGATTACATTTAAAACTTGTGGTGCATAATTTTATTTTTAACCCTTATGTAATTTTGTTTCAGAACTCTCTAAACCAGGGGTCCTCAAACTACGGCCCACGGGCCACATGCAAATACAAATATTGTATTTGTTTCCGTTTTGTTTTTTTACTTCAAAATAAGATATGTGCAGTGTGCATAGGAATTTGTTCATAGTTTTTTTTAAAACTATAGTCCGGCCCTCCAACCGTCTGAGGGACAGTGAACTGGCCCCCTGTTTAAAAAGTTTGAGGACCCCTGCTCTAAACCTTAGCTTTCTTATCTGAAAAATGAAAAGTCTGGGCTTAATGATTCTGAAGGCCTTGTCCAGCTCATATTTCAAAAGTCTGTGTTCATCCTTAGACTCTTTCAGAAATTTAACAAATCTCTCACATTCAACTTGTTTTTCAGGTCTGCCTCCTCAGTGAAGTGGGGACTTTATGCTTATCTGGCAATTTCCAGCCCTAGGATCAAGGACAGAACTTTGCCAGAGGTGACATTTAATTTTATGTGTCAACTTGATTGGGCAGCAAGGTACCCAGATATTTGGTCAAATACTATTCTGGGTATTTCTGTGAGGGTGTTTGGGGAAGAGATTAACATTTAAATCTATAGATTGAGAAAAGCAGATTGCCTTCTCAGTGTGGGTGGGCCTCATCCAATCAGTTGAAGGCCTGAATAGAAAAAAAAGGCTGGCCCTCCCTGAGTAAGAAACTTTTTTTGCCTAATTGCATTTAGATTGGGATGTTGGCTTTTTCCTGCCTTTGTACTCCAATTGGAATATTGGCATTTTGGGGTTGCAAGCCTGTGAAGTTATAGACTGAAACCACACCAATGGTTCTCTTGGTTTTCAGGCCTTCAGACTTTGATGAAGCTAACTTATCAGTTCTCCTGGGTCTCCAGCTTGCTGATTCACCCTGAAGATCTTGGGGCTTGTTACTTCCACAATGACATGTGCCAATTCCTCATAATAAATCTGTGTGTGTATGTCTGTGTATGTGTTGTGCAGGCAGAGTGATAAAAAGTAGGTTTACAGCTGTATGTGAAACACATAATTTATTCTTGTATTAGAATTTATTAATTACTGTATTTTCCATACAAACAACTGTAACCTACTTTTGCCCACCCCTGCATACATTTATCTCCCATTGGCTCTGTTACTCTGGAGAATCCTGACTAACACACCAGGTGAGGTTGTCACCTATATTGACTGAATCTCATCAATCAACACACTAAAACAGGGTCAGCAAACTATGCCCCCCTGGCCTGCTTTTGTAAATAAGTTTTACTGGAACACAGGTAGCTATGCCCATATGCTTATGTACTGTCTGTGCTGCTTTCACAGCCTTCACACTCTAATGAAGGCATGAGTAGTTATGGCAGAGACCATCCATCCTGCAAAGCCTGAAATATTTACTATCTGTTTTCTTTTTGTTATTGTTCTTCAGAAAAATGCTGGCTGACTTCTGCTCTACAATGAAGTTGTCCGCTCTATCTCACCCACTTATGCTTTTTTTCTTCTTGATTTCCTTTTTTCTTTATTGCCTGTGTAGAAAATGTGGGCCGTATCCATCTCTGAACTGGGAGCCTTTAGCTCCAAGCTGGTTCCTGAGACGCTACCTAGAAATTGCTGTAGTAGATGAGAGGGACTATTTCTAGAACCACTCATGGAGCCAGCTAGATTTCCTAGCTCTGCCACTACCAACTACAGATCGAAATATAAGGAAACAGACCCAGCGTGAGTGAGAGATTGAAGCGAGATGTCAGAAAGAACTTCTCAATGATACTGGTACCCACAGACATTGCTCCCCTTAGAATTGTTGGAACTTTACCCAGAGCAGCTTGGGAATGGCACAGGAGCAACCTATGGCATGCAGTTCAGGTGGGACTCTGTTCTGAGCTGGGAGGATACCTGAGGTCTGTGTTTTCTAAAACACAGTATGGTTTGCATTCAACAGAGAGCGTATGGCATTTTTAGGGACTATGTGAATCAACATTTCTTATTTTAATGTTAATTTCTTAATTTTAACGAATGAAATAAATATTCCAATTTCAATATTTATTAGAAAAAATAATAACTAGCACACCTAAGCTCTAATTTTCTGGTCATTATTGCCTAGAATAGGGTTACACAAAAGTGAATCAATAGACAGTTGATTTAAACTATTAAATGAATAAAAATTACAGGTATTGCACAGAAATGGCAAACATCTCAAAGGTAGAGCAAGACCACGGAGGCTGGGGAAACGCGGGGCTCAATTACAGGGCTCCTGCCCTTGCCTCTTGCTCCCATGACCTTTGTAAGGGATCTAACACAATTTAGATCTTTGAGGTCTCTTTCTCTCACCCACTGTCAGTGTGACAGGAGCCTTCGGCCTGGCTAATGTGATTTCAGGTATGCGGTGAGGAGGCCCCATGGCCCGCCTGCGTAATGAAGAGTTCATCTCCCCGCAGCGGTGCAGCGAGAGGCGCGTGCCCCTGATGAAGATGGAATGGCCAGGCCTGCGGCGTTATTAATGCCAGCGCCGGGTCTGTGAGCATCTGCAAGTGAAACAAAGTGGGATGCCCTTCACTTAAGCCCACGAGGACAATGAAAGCCAGCGTGCCGCTTGGATGGGAGCCAGAATTGGGCCTGTTGTCAGAGGAAAGAAATTCATTAGAGGAGATCTCAGACCAAGGACTGAAGAGAGAAAGAAAGCGAGGGAGGGGTTGGTCGGGCGACGGCAAATTAAAACTTTGCCTCTTGCTCCAGGGTGCACTGAGGTCCCTGCTTCTTGAACAGATTTATCACACAGAGGTCTGAGATCATCTGGCCACACCATGGGCGCATTTGCTTTCTGGAGGCAGAAGAAAGGGCTGTCCTGACGTCTGAGTGCAGATGGTGGAATTATGGATGGGAGGATGCGCTGCCAACAGAAGGTCTCTAAAGTCCAGGGACAGAGAGCAAAATGAGAGTTTGGGATCCAGATGTTACTACGATACTTGGTATACTGGTACATTTTGCAAATTTAAAGGGGGCAAGGCAGGTCACCTTGAAGAGGGCCAGGAGTCTGTGGTAATAGAATGTGGTGGAGCCCATGGCACCCTTTTAAAGGAGGAAGCCATGCTTGGCACCAGCCCATGTTTAGATGAGGAAATCAGGCTCTTCTTCGATCTCCTGAGGTTTCCAGAGAAGCTATATTAAGAATATATAAAATCTCCCAATTTAAACACATGTAACTTAGTTAAAAATTTTTAAATATTTAAAAAAAAAGAGGAAAGAAAACACCAGGCTGATGAAACAAAACATGTCCATGGCCTGGGGTTGGTCTGTGGGTCTCTATAGTAAGCAGAATAATGGCCTCCCAAAGATGTACATTCCCAGGACCCGTGACTGTTATGTTACATGGCAAAGGAGGATTAAGTTGCAGATGGAATTGAGTGGCTGACCTGTAGATGGGGAGATGGTCTTGTATTATCTTCTCTCAGTGTAATCACCGTGGTCCTTAGAAGTGGACAAGGGAGACAGAAGTGTCAGTGTCAAAGTGATAAGATGTGAGAAAGAATCAGTGCAACACTGCTGGCTTTGCAGGGAGGCCATGAGCCAAGGAAGGTGGGCAGCTTCCGGAAGCTGGAAATGGCAGGGAAATGTATTATCTCCGAGAGTCTCCAGAAAGAAAAACAGCCATGCTGATATTTTGTTTTTAGTCCAAAAAGACCTATTTTGGACTTCTCAGCTACAGAATTGTGAGATGATACATTTATGTTGTTTAAGCCATTACATTTGTGGTAATTTATTACAGCAGCAAAAGGAAACTAATAGAGTCTCTAGTTTCAAACTTCAATCTAAACATAAAACTGGGATAAGTTATGTACATACAGTGAAAGTAGAAAACACTGGAGAACTCTATTTACCCGTTATAATAATGAGGGACACATGGAGAGAATGAATACAAAGCTTGGCTGCTTGAATTCCTTAGAGACCATTTTGATAAAAATACTTGTCCAGTTAAGCAGATACATCTGATCTTTTAATTCTGAGATACCCAGCCCTGTCTCAGGGGCAGTTTTGGAGCAATGTCCTAGGGGATCTGTAGGTCATTAATGCCTAGTGCAGGGGTGGGCCACCTTTTTATGAGTGTATGCCAAAACCCGCAAAATCTCTGACTCAAAATTCTTCTGCGTGCCAAACCTAATTTTTTGAGAACATGTTACGCCTACTTGATATCTCTTAAGGTGTACGTATGTGAAGAACCTTGAAGAAATAATAAAATTCATTCGAGCAACAAAAACACAGTATATGATGATGAAAAATACATTTATTTTTTAATGTATACATGTACACTGATAGTCCAACAGAAAACTTTATGACTCTGTTTGATATTATCAGTGGGAATTTTGCTGCTGCATCATTGATGACAGAGATTTTACATCAGGTTTATATTTCGTGACCTTCAGAGATATGCACGAGCTACTACTTTCATCCGTCAGGCTACTGCTATTACAAGACTTAACAAAATTCATCACTGAGAACAAAGATTCACAAGCGTATGTGGATGAAAACATGAAGAGTAACGCTGTTGCAAAGTTTTTTAAACAGAAAAAATTTTCTGGAATGGCATTCCAAGTCCTCAATAGTTTGTTTTCGACACTTCTCTCTGGTACTCCTGTCTCTAATCGCTTTTTTATAATGTTTTCCAAGTCAACTCTAAGGTCAATAAATTTCTGCTTCCAAATTGAGCTACTCTGAAATTCAATCAACTGCATTTCAAAGTCAGCCATGTCTCTCCATGAAAACATTTGTAAGTTTAGTTCCTCCAGTTTCATGTTGTCTGGAAACCTCATGAATTTTGTTGTCTCTTCCAGTTCTCTGAATTTTGCAAATCTTGAGAAGAACTGCTCAATAGTTGACTCGATGATGTTTAAAAACAGTTTTTGAAGGCTTTGACAGTCTGTTCTATCATCTTTTGGGAGGTCTTTGATGTGCTTCTTGAGGTTTGGAAAATATCTAAAGCTCTCACCATCCACATCCCTCTTAAAGACTTCCAGTTTCTTTTCAAAAGCCTTTATGTAACCAAACATAACATCAAGTGTCTTGCCATTTCCTTGTAATTTAACATTTAAGTCATTCAAATGTTCACAAAAATTGTAAATGGAATATTATAAGAGAGGGTTTCGCGTGCCAGCAAAAGTTACTGGCGTGCCATGTTTGGCACGTGTGCCAGGGGTGGGCAACCTAGTGTATCATGATGGAGACCCTCAATGCTTACCAGTATCTATGGGATTGGCTGTATTTCTCAACCTCCCTTGCATTTGGGTTGGTGCTACTTGGCCAATGGGGTGTGAGCAGAAGTGACATAGGCTACTTCCAGGCCTAGCCCTTCAAGAGGCCCATATGATCTCCGGCTCTTTTCTCTTTGCCCACCATGGTGACTCTGGAGACCTTGAGTTCCAGATGATTTAGATACAAGAGGAGGATGGCTGTCCCAGCTGTGCACAAGCAGGAAATAAACTTTATTTTGTTGAGATATTTAGACTTGTCTGTGGCAGCATTACTTACTCATCAGTTACTGAGTCCAAAAAAGGACAAAACAAGATGGGGAAGTGATTGTGAAAAGATCAGTGAGTTGGGAACCCAGGAAAGAAGATATCTCTGAAGTTCAGAGTAGGACCATGTTTTTTTCCAAGTGTTATTGGTAAACCACTAATGGGAATAGACAGAAGAACACTTTAAACATTTTATAGGCATGCATTGATTTGACTACATATCAGAAAAAATTTTACCCTGCATGTATGACTACCCTCTAATTTCACAGATTTTTTTTGGCTTAGAAGTCAATTGGGAATAGACTTAAAGAAAAATATTAAAGAAGTATACAAGTAGTACATAGAAATGGAATAAAATGTGAATAACTAAAATTTAGGGGCATGAAAGTAGGTCACAGGGAAATAAAGAAGGTTTGAAGTATATCTCTAAAAGGAACAGATAGCTGATATGGGTAAGCTACATATTTAGTTCTAAAATTATATAACTTAAGGGAAACCTAAAATTACCAACTTTTGTTGCCTTTATAAAGATGACCAATTTCCTCAGCCTGGCATTTAAGATCTTCTAGATGTCTAGCATGTAAGAGTAATTCACCCAGCCAGTTTGATTTCTGTTGGCCTCTGTACATGGTTCTACCACTAATTCTACCCAACTTATAAGCCACAGCTCAAATCTTGTTTCCTTTATAAAACTTTACCTTATTGCCCCCCAGATAAAAATAATCTCACTCTCTTTAAAAATCTTAGGAGTACCTATTCCTGGTATCAACCAGACATATCGTCTTGAAGTTGAAGTTATTTGTATAAGCACATTGCCTTCCCATTTAACAAATTCCCTTTTCTTGTCTGGGAAGCTCTTTATTTCTCCTTCAATTTTAAATGATAGCCTTGCTGGGTGAAGAAACCTTGGATGTAGGCTACCTTCCCATATAAGGTGGACAAGACCAATCTTATATTTACAATATTTCTTTAAATCTTTCATACCTCCTGAGAATTTTCAGTGACATACAATCAACATATTTGTTGTAGCTTTTCATTGTAGAACATCTGTGTCTCATGCTTCAGAGCTTTTTAAAGCATAGACAAGAATTGCTGGATATCGCAGAATTGAACTGTCCTATGACCTGAGGGTAATTGAATAAGCTTTTTGAAGAAACTTCTAGGCTGTAATGAAGATGTTTATTAGAAGTCTCATGAGGTTTGCCATTACCTGGTTTATTAAAATGAACATATTGGTGAAATGTTTTCAGGCAGGATGCTGGAACAAATCTCAAAATTTAATAATAAAAATTTATTTCTCATTTATATAATAGTCAAGGCAAGTTAGCTTTCTTCAACATGGTTATCTGTCCACTGGATGGCTCAGCTCTTCTCTAAGCCATGCCACCATCTGCATCCAGCTGGAAGAAGATAAAACAGAATGTGAAGCATTCTCCCACTTTTAAAAAACTCTGGTCAGGAAATGACAGACATGATTCCAACTCATAGTCTATGGGTGAAAACTGGTCACATGGTCACATCTGGATGTCAAGGGGCCCAGTAATGTGATCCGTAAGTGCTTCCCATCACAATGTTTAATTATAAATTGAGAGTGTGGACTGTGTGTGGGTGCATGGCTAACCAGCTCCGGTGCACAGCTAGGGTCAGCCCACCAGCTGTCTTCCAAATTTAGCCACCACTTAATTTGATTCATAAGGAAATGTGGAAGAGTTCTGGAAGTAATTGGAACAACAGAGGAAAACAGTGGAATAAGATAATCTGAGATATAAGTGAAACATAAACAAAGCCCATCTGACTCCCTAAATTACTGTTTTAATCTTCCAGGAGATGAAGAAAGGCCTCGCATAGGTCCTGGAGCCCAGGTATGCCGAATTCTGGAATGGGGAAGCATGGTTGGAGTGTGGCTCTTCGAATCTATGTGCTTTTAAGAGTTGTTTTCAAATTCCAGCAGGTGGAGGAGTAAATTTGCCAGACACTTCCACCAGGACTGCTGGCCAGGTTGTGCAGCTTCTGTGAGGACTGGATATGGGAGAGAAGAAGCAAGAGCACTGCCTTTTAGGTAGAACATTATCTTTTTTTTATTGCATGTGTACCTGTTCTCTAATTTGAACTTTAGAATAATTTTGTGTAATAGGGAATGTTACCATCTAACAGACTGGAAGAGTGAGGCATGGAAATGACTGAAGAACTCACATGAGTGTCTGAGTCGGGAATAGACCCTAAGTTCCCTGAGTCTACATTCAAGGCCCATTCCATTACAATGCAATCTCCCCTCTGGGAAATAGTTGGCTTTAGGTAAAAATGAAAAGCTGGTCAATTCTGTCCTAAAATCTTCCAGGTTCTCTCTTCTATAACCTTTTGCCCCTCAGATAGCAGTTCCTTGATTTCAATCAAAACTTACTCTTATCCCGTTGGTAGTGCTTACTTGTGCCTCTCCTAGAGATGTTGGCATTTTCTCCTAGGCTAAGTACAGGGCAGGACAAAGGGAGGTTTACAGTTGTTTGAAAATAATCCAATAATCCTATATAATGAAAGGCTAATATGCAAATTGACTGAAAGGCGGAATGACCTGTTACTATGATGCACACTGACCACCAGGGGGCAGACGCTCAACACAGGAACTTCCCCCTGGTGGTCAGTGTGCTCCCACAAGGGGAGCACCGCTCAGCCAGAAGCCGGGCTCATAGCTGGCATATGCAGTGGCTGTGGCCGCAGTGCTAAGGATGTCCTACTGCTGGCTTAGGCCCACTCCCTGTCAGTCAGACATCCTCCGAGGGCTCCTGGACTGTGAGAGGGTGCAGGCTGGGCTGAGGGACACGCCCCCCACCAATTGCACGAATCTTGTGCACCAGGCCTCTAATCTATAATAATAAAAGTGTAATATGCTAATTAGATTGGACGTCCTTTCGGATGAAGCAGGGGCTTTGAGGGAAGCCCAGGTCCTGGGTGCCAGAGGGAAGCTGGTGTTGGCAGCCGGGGGAAGGAAGGCCTACTCTTGCATGAATTTCATGCATTGGGCCTCTAGTTAATAAATAATAATAGGAGAATAAACTCTGTGGTTTGCATGAGAGTCCATTCCAGCACCTGTGAAACATAATGAAACAATCACATGCTCCACATGCCAGTTTTGACTTCAGCCAGCATTGTGGTAACCATTACTTCTTGCCAGAGCATAAACCACACAAATCAAATTTATAGCTACAAAGGATTTTAGAAATCACATGTTTGCATAATAAATATATGAGCACTTGAAAAGATGCTCACTCTCACTAGTGATCAGAGAAATTCAAATAAAACACAAAGACAGAGTTCTCCCGTCAGGCTGGCAAACACAAAAACATATCCAGGTTTGCAGGGATGTGAGAAATCTGTTTATCTCATACTCTTGTAGGATTGCAGGTTAGTAACAACCTTTTGGGGCCACTTTGGCAAATTTCAAAGCAAAACTGGAAACAGCAAAAAATTAAACAGTAATTTAATCAGCAAATATTTAAATAGCAAAAAAATTTAAAAAGTAAAAAAATAAATTGACATAGCAATTTCACATGGAAGAATCCTTATACCTATGGAGGGGTGGAGGGGTACAAAATTAGGTGTTTATGAATGATCATGATGAGTTGTGATCATGAAAAAATGGAGACAACCTAAACGTGTTTAATAGAGAAAGTGTTACGTTAATTATAGGACATCCATATTGCTATATTGTGGAATTTTGTGTAGCCATTAAGAAGAGTGAATTAGAAAGTTAAATGGCACAGCTCCTTGTAAAACACTTCACAGTTGCTCAAAAAATTAAATAAGGAGTTACCATATGACCCAGCAGGATATAACCAAGAGTAGTGAAAATATATGTCCACAGAAACACTTGCACACAAATGTTCATAGCAGGATTTTTCATAATAGTCAAAAAGTGAAAATAGACGGAATGCCCATTTGAATGGATAAGCAGAAAGTGGCATATTCATATGATGGAATATTATTTAGCCATAATCTTTATAACGTTGATGAGAAAAAGAAATTGATTCCCAGTGAGGGCCACTGTCTGTGTGGAGTTTGCAGGTTCTTCCCATGTCTGCGTGGGTTTTCTCCTGGAACCCCGGTTTCCTCCCACACCTCAAAGATGTGCACATGAATTGGCGTGTCTACATTGTCCCAGTCTGAGTGAGTGGGGGTGTGTGTGGGACAGTGCCCTGTGATGGAATAGCGTTCTGTCGAGGGTTGGTTCCCAGAGCTGCTGGGATAGGTTCCAGCTACTTGAGACCCTGACCTGCAACAAGCAGGTTGTAAAAAGCTTATCTTACTTGTTTATCTTGCTTGCAGCTCACATTATTTCAATGTTTAATATTAGACGTGTTTTGGGTCTTTATTTAGAAGTTTGGTGATATTTTTGTGATCATGCCCAAAAAGTTTAATGTTTGTTTATATTAATTAGGCCATGGTAAAATTGATTTCGTTAACATCATTTCATTAAAGTTGCAGTTTCTAAGAACCATCAATGACGTTCAGTGAGAACTCTGTGTATAAAGTGTCCAGAAGAGGCAAATCCATAAAAACAAAAAGTATATTGATAGCTTCCGGTAACTGGGGGAAAGGCAAAGAATGGGGAGTGATTGCTAATGAATACAGGCTTTCTTAGGGCAGAAATGAACATATTCTGGAATTAGATGGCGGTGATGGTGCCACAACTTTGTGAACAATATACTAACACCCATTGAATTGTAAACTTTAACAGGGTGAAATTTGTGGTATGTGAATTAGATCTAAAAAAAGAGATCTGTCTGGCTGAAATAGCAAGGTGTCCTTGACACAATGTAGGGTTAAAGAACAAGTTGTTGAACAATATATAGCCAATTTTTATATCATAACAGAACAAACTGTATTAGTGATGGTCTAACCAGAAAAATAAAAAGCCCTAGAAATATTTAAATGAGAGGGAATTTAACACAGGGGCCTGATTACAAAGGTGAGAAGCAACCCTGCACTGGAGAAAGTGAGGAAGACCGTGTTACCAGCGCCCAGTTGGGAGTTCACTTACTTGCATGGAGGGCGTGTCCCATGGGAGCTGAAGCCTGGAGGCATTGCAGCCACCACAGAGATGCCGGAAGAAGAGGGTGAGGAAAAGGGGAGAAATACCCGTCTTCTCCCTTCTTGCCACCCTCCAAATCTTCCCCCATCATAGCCTATTGGCCATATCTATTCAGAAGCTCCGGGTACAGAGAAGCTGAGAAATGTAGTTCCCTGAATAGAGAATAGAGCAAAAGAGGAGCAGAGTGAATATCAGAACTAACAGGCAGTTGACCTACACAGTGTATCCCCTTTGCAGCCTGGTATTTATTCTCCTCTGCCTGACATGAGGCATGTGTCATCTAAGCCCAAACTGTTCTCACCTCCTCAACAAGGGGAGACCCAAAGTCCCATCAGTTGTTATTATCCATTTTAACACATAATTTCCAGTTGATATGATCCTTCCCAAAGGTATGGATGTGGCTTCTCATAATTTTGTGGTCTATTGACTTAATTATAAAGTCAAACACCACTGATACTTATCATAAAAAATAAGGGAAGAGGAAAGAAACAAGCAAGAATTAGCAAGTGGCATATGACCCACATTATGGGTCATAATATGCACATAGCAAAATAATGTATTCACGAGAGCACAGTTGATATTTATCACTTCCTCCTTCCACCATCCATTTCCTGTCACTTTCCTAGCCAGCTCTCCACTTGGTTGGGTTCTCCATCATGTGAGGTGACTGAAATCACAATTCCTAGAGGCTCTGAGTCTTTAGTGGCCATGTCTTTATTGGATTGTTATATTATTCTACTGAATTTTATTTGGAGGTAATGAGAGACACCTGAGATTATCCCCTAAGATCCAGTGATGGCCTCAGCCTCCACCATGTGGTAGTAACCCAATTTCCCCTTGATTATTTAAATCAAGATTCTCTGTCTGTTTTTCCAGTGACCCAAGGAAATCCAGATAACTAGCTGGCGGCCTCCCTTTCATCTTCCCCATGGAAGCAGTCATTCCTTGGGAACAACTCCAAGATTATAGGGACAGAAAGCAAATCTCTGAGAATGGAGCCAGTCCTTACCCTTTGTTTCCCAGGTACTATGTCTACAGGATAAAGAGCACCAACCATTTTTTGCAGTTAAAATCATATATTGCATCCTATAGGACAGTACCCAATCTGGCAGGGTGTTGTCTCTCATCTGGCACTGTGACTGGGGCTGTACAAGCCATTCTATCAGGCTAGCTTCTTCTGGGCAGTTGAGGTATATGGTAAGGTCAGTGAATTCCATAGTGTGAAGCCACTGCTGTACCTCTGTATTATAAAATGTATCACCTGCTTAGAATGTTGTGATAGATCCATCTAGGCCCTCTAGATCCATCAGCAGTGGATGACAGAGGTATGCAAAGCTCATTATACCCAGGAAGTTTTGGCATCTTGATGCAATTGATTGTAGGCAGTTGAATCCAAGGTTCAGTCAGCCAATCAAGGAAACTCTCGGAATGATTTCCAACTGCATGAGCTAGAACATTGTCTGGAGTCTTGAGTAAGTGTACCCTTAGTGACATATGCAGCCTAACTTAATGTGATCTTCTATTCTTGGGCTGCCACCCTTGGGCTTGCCCAGCTGCTCTCCAGGCTCATGCCCATTCGAAGAGCAAGATCTTACATTTCCTTTGGGGTAGAAGATACCTTTTCCTAGAGCACACTTTGCATCCCCCCCCCCCCCGAGTATAGTGGGATTGGATTCTATTTATGGGTCCAGAGACAACAAGAACTAGTAACAGTGGGTCTTGAGGATAATAGTATTCTATTGCAAGAAGCTGCCTAGAGTAAGATTATGACATTACAGAGACTTAAGCTGGGGAAGGCTAGTTTACTGAGAGAAGGAAAGATGGATTGCTCCACGGGAAAGGGGGGCTCAAGAGTTTGTGGGTTTAAGATTCTGAACATTGTCAAACCACCCAAATGTCCCCCTTTCAAGGCTCAAGATCCCACTCCTTCTCAACATATAAAACATAGCTAGGTTTTGTATTCAGCTCATGATGTTATTCTGTAAAGGACACCATTAGACTTTGGGCCAAATCTTCAGACGTGTTTATCCAGGGCTACTAGAAATAAGAGATTCTTTAAAGACACCGAAACAGCTCAGTGGTTCTGTACCTGTGTCCAAGCATATAGTTTCCTGTCTGTGAGCTCTCAGCCAGCATGATTAGAAGCAGTTGGCCACATAACAGCTTATACTAGCTGCGTGCGGGAGGTGTATGCGTTTCCAATGCCTTGTCTGAACTGGCACATTGTGCTGGGCAACCTTCAGGTAATAATTAAAGATGTGGCCACTGCATGCCACCTATTACTTCCATTTGTGAGATCGCCACGCTATTCATGCTCTAAACTGTGAGCAACCAAAACCAGAATTCTGTTTTGAGACTCTGTTTTGTAAGACCACTCCAAGAGCCACATCAACCCGAAGAATAGAGATTTCTCTAGTTTTAAAGTACATAGAATGAATCTATAATAAGGTGAATGTACTCAACACCACTGAACTGTGCACTTAGAAATGGTTAAGATTATTTTATGAGTGAATCAAGTACAGAGAATTGGTTTCATTAGATGGAAGAAGAGGGAAGCAAAGAGAAGAGCTGAGGACACCTAGTGATTAGCAAAGTGGGAAGCTGCTACCATCCTTCTGAGAGGGACAGAGAAGACCATATTGACAAGCCTTCAGAATCAAGGTCATAGCCCTGGAACTGAACCTGGTGGCCTGTCACATGGGTCCTGAAGCTGTGGAGAAGATGCCATAGGAAGCAGAGAAAGGCTTCTTTCCTTATACCTTCCAATCTTCCACCAGTGCCTTACATGGTCAGAGCTGACCAGGAGCCCATAGCTACGGAAATAGATATGTAGAAGTGCACAGAAAGGAGTCTGGACGCATACTCCCCATCAACAACCAGGCTGCATCTCCCAGGAAGGCCCAGAGACTTCCAGGCAGCCCCTCAGTGGAGCAACTCATGCCCTTGAAGAGAGCGCCAGAGGCCAGAGCAGAGGCAACTCTGGGCAGGCCGATGGGCCCAGCAAGAGGAAGTGGTGAGGGGCCACTGGACTCTCCAGCCCAAGTGGTCATGACACCCTGTCTCCTGCCCCAGGAGGAGCAGAGCGGCAGTGCTGGCAAGGCTGAAGGCAGAGGAGGAAGGTGGCTCTGCTGCGTGGGCGGAAGTGGCTCCCCAGGAACAGAGGTGGGGAAGGAGGTGGGAAGTAGGGAACAGCCGGACACAGACCCACCACTGGCTGTGTGTCAGATCCCACCCCACCTGCACCCCTCAGGAGAAGGCAGGAGGGGGAGGCGGGGCGGGATGCAAGCCTCAGACTCTTTTGGCCATCCTTATATTTGACTATGTCAGGCAGTCAGTGCCTTTACAGCCACACAAATCAAATATTCCATCGGGTCGATGCAGAGCAGTCATTAAGCGGCCTGTCCGGGGGGAACTGGATGATCACTGGCGTCAAACGCGTGCTTTCCTGTCAAGCAGGCACAAGTCCGGCCAGGAAGGCATGGTTAGGTCATGACGCAGACTCCACCAGAGGAGCAGTGGCGGGCGGAGGCCCCTGTAAACCCCAGGCTTCATCCTGCCACCATCAGCACGCTGCCCTCATGGAATTATGTAAATATTCAGATTTTAATGTAACAATGAGGCAATTGCTTAAACAGAATACATATATTTGTGTGTGTGTGTGGCTCTTTCTCCCCAGTATTTAAAGTGTCAGGGCAAGGCAGTCCTCAGCACTTTGCAATCCTGGGAGTGCCAGCAGGGCAGGGAGGAGGCCCAGCTTCCACAGGCCTGAGATTCCCCCGGGGCTTACTTACCCCGTCCTGGGTTCCTCTGCTGCCGGCCAGGAGCCAGCGGGGGAGGCATGGACAGCCGCTTGCATCGTCTGAGCGTGCTCCTTCCCATCCTGGCCCCAGCTCCAAGGGGGAGCGGCTGGCTCCTGGGCCCCAGGAGGACCAGGGGAGGCATGGTCCAGCCTTCCCCACACCAATGTTGGTGGCCACTGAGGCGGGCCACTGAGGCCTGCCATCTGCCACGCTGCCTTGGGCTTAAGGAAAACTCCACGTGCTGCCGCTCATTCCTAATTATCGGCACTGGCCTGGCTGGCTGGTGTGTTTATTCTGTGGCTGCCAGGCTGGTGGAGGTGTTTTTCATAAAGAATCACACCCCAGTAAAATAAAATTATAGTTCTCCCAGGTCAAAAAAAGAAAAAAGAAGAAAAAGAATCACACCCCTTTTAAGCGGAGTTTTCCTTCTGCCCACCTTTGGTTTCGCAAACATTTCAGGATTAATTGAACACTCTTCCCCTCTCCAACCAAAACACGTGCTCGCCTTCCCTGCGCAATCCGGCAATCTTGGCATCTGGGCGTCGGCACCCTCATCTCTGCTGACAAAGGGCTGGTCTCCAGTCACCTCAGGCTGCTGCGGTGGAGAAAATTGAGTTTCATTTCTGATTAGCCTCTTCAGCTTCTGTCTCTGAAAAGCTCATTTTCTGTAAATCTAGGTTTGGATATCTTTAGGCCCACCTGGAGCATGTGACTGCATATCTTTTGCTCATCTTTTTAATTACAACCACGGTTTGGAAGCTTCATACGATGTGTCATGTTTTGAGTACGGGGATAAGGGGAAAAGAGGCAGCTCCAGGCAGGCTTTAGAAAGTGCCAACTAAAAATTGTTCTTCTCTAACATAATCTCACCAGTTAGACTCCCCTGGAAAAAAGAGAGGGAACTGAAATGATTGTCTTCCTTATTTCTACTATTGCCCACCTCATTTTAGAGAGCAAAACAAAACCAAAAACCTCTCTGGCAACTCCATTATCATTCTTTTTCTCTGTTTGGGTAGCCTAATTCTGGCTGCTCAGAAGAATCATGTGGGGTGTTTAAAACCTTACCCCTGTGGAGTCATCAGAATAACGACCTCCTAATGATGTCCATGTCCTAATCCGGCGTACCTGTTCCCTTCCCTGGGATTAAGTTAGCAGTGGCTCTCAACCTTGGCTGCACATTAGAATCACCTGGGAATCCTTTTAAAATCCTGATTTCTGGGCCTCATCCTCCGGATATTCTGTTTCTTTGTTACTAATGTTGTGGCCCCAACCCATAACAAAGAAACAGAATTTCCAGAGGATGAGGCCCAGAAACCAGGATTTTAAAAAGTGATTCTAATGTGCAGCCAAGGATGAGAACCACTGAGTTAGAGGGCTTGAGGTTTGGAGATTGCCTTGGATTATCCAAGTGGAGCCTAAATGTAATCACCAGGATCCTTAAAAGTGGAAGAGGGAGGCAGGAGAGAACAGGGGGAGATGTAATCACGGGAGAAAGGAATGCAAAGATTAAACATTGCTGATTTTGAAGATGGACACAGGGGGCCTCTAGACAGTGAGCAAGACAAGAAGACAGATTTTCCCCTGGAGTCTCTAGAAAGGAGCAGAACTCTGCTGACACCTCCCATTCACTCAGTATTGTCCTGGTTCAGGCTACTTTCACATCTCCCTGAATTACTGTGATGGCCAAAGCCATCTCAAAAATGATACTGTTATAACTCTATGTAAAACACTGACATCTCCCTCAGCCTCAGGAGTGAACTCCAAGCTTTTCGCCATGTTCCAGACACAGTGTCACCTTGTTCCTGTTTTCTGTTTAACATCGTCTCCTCCCACTCTTGGCCTCTTGATCCCCACCGCACCCTCTCCCCAACTCTATGCCCCAGCCATAAGGAACTACGTTACTCTCAATTCACCACTCTTCCTCTTGCTATTTGCAACATCATGAATGGATCTTGAAGGCATAATGCTAAGGGAAATCAGTCAAAGAAAGACAAATACTGTATTTGTCTCACTTAGTTATAAAATCTGAAAAACCAAGTTCATAGAAATAGAAATCAGATTTGTGGTTGTCCAGTTTGGGGGTGGGATAGTTGGAAGGTTGTCAAAAGGTAGAACCTTCCAGTTATAAGATAAATTCTAGGGAAATAATGTACAATCGAATGACTAGTTAACCAGAAAAAGATATATAGTTAAAGAGTATTCTCTATTTGGAAGTTATGGAGAGAATAAATCTTAAAAATTCTTATCACAAGGAAAATGAATTTGTAAATATAGAAAGTGATTGATGTTAACTGGACTTATTATATAGTAGTCATTTCACAACATATACATATAACAAATCATTACATTGTGCACCCTAAAATTATAGCATGTTATATGCTAATTATATCCCAATAGAACTGGAAAAAAGAAAATTATAAAATAATTTTTGGATTATGAAATAACCATAAAAATATAAGAGTTTACATTCAAAATAATGTGTAATTAGTCATCAGGGAAGTGCAAAACCACAGTGCAACACTGCTACACACCCACCACAATGGCCAGAAGGGAACAGTGCTGGTGAGGAACTAACTCGCATGCATTTCTGGTGAGTGTAAATTAGGACAACCACCATGGAAAACAGCTGAGCTTTTACATACACTGTGACTCTAGTCTAGATAAATGGAGGGGTTTACTGTGTTTGTGGATTGGAAAAGTCAACATAATAAAGATGTCAATTATCCTCAAATTGATATATAGGTTCCACACAATTCCTATCAAAATTCCAGAAGAACATTTGGAGATATAGACAAAATCATTCTAAAATTTATATGTCAAGGGAAAGAGTCTAGAATAGGAAAACATGATCTCAAGATTTAGATAACTACAGTAAGCAAGATTGTGGTATTGGTGGGAGGTTTGACCCGTAGATCTATGGAACAGAGTAATAGAGAACCCAGAATTAGGCTCGTAAATATGCTTACAGACTTGACAAAGTTTCAGTAGTAATTTACCAAAGGAGATATAGCTTTTCCAAAAAAAAAAAAAATGACATTGGCGTCTGGATATTCATACCCTTTTCCCCTCCCCCTCACCCCCCTCTAAGAAAGGAAGAAAGAAAGAAAGAAAAGCCTTGATTTAACTCTCATAACTTAATATCAAACTTAAGTCAAAATGGATCATGGATGTAAATGTAATATGTAAAACTGTAAAACATTTAGAAAACAATATACCCCAAAGCCAATATATAAATTAAAATGAAATATTAAAAATATTGAAATAATCCAAAGAAGGTTGGAAAGGAAGAACAGAGCAACAAAATAAAATGAGAGACCTAAATTCAAGCATATCAATAATTAGATAAAGTAAAAATTTTCTGAACACATGAAGAGACCCACTTGAACTATAAAGACATAAATACACGAAAAGTGAAAGAATAGAAAAAGATATATTGTGCAGACAGTATCAAAAGAAAGCTGGTGGCTATATTACTATCAGACAAAGCAGATCTGAGAACAAGATATATTACCAGCAGTAAAGGGATATTATACCATGATAAAAGTATCAATTCACCAAGAAGATATAACAATTCTAAATGTGTGTTCAGAATTAGTTGTAGTTTGACAAAATAATAGTTGGTTAATTTTTTATTATTATTTTTAACAGCTCTGGGATTGTAGGCAGAGCCTTAAAAAAATTAGATACTCATTATTATCAGAAATAAAAAGTCACATTTTTTTGTATCCTGTAATAGCTTTCAAAACAAACTCCTAGTTGTTTCTGTCACAAAACAGCCCTTGGAAATGTGTGTCCTCTGCCATTATACAGGGTAGGAATTTTGAGCAAATATGGCCAATGGCTTCTGATAGGCTGGCTTCTGATTTCTGACCAAAAAATGTGAGTGTCTGAAGTTGTAACTCAGGCCTGGAGTGAGCAATTCTAGATGACCTCGCACTTATTGCCCAGAGTCCCAGTTTGCAGCACTTTCTGCCTTCTTTTTTATTTTAAAAAAACACCCTTGGAAACCAAAACAATAGCTGTAGAGATTCTCTCAGGTCCCACCTGACATTTCACTAGGAAGTATTTCTTCAGTGTTCTTCCTTCATGGCACGGAGGGTCATTACCTGATTCTGAATTCTATATTTTCTTACAAGGTAAGGCGAGGATATAGGCTCATGGCTTTTGACACAACTGCCAACTGTTTTTCTTTTTTTAATATCTCCCTTAAGTTTATTTTCCCTATATTCTTTTTTAAAAACCCAAGGATACATTTTTTTTAAAAATTGATTTTAGAGAAGGATGGGGTGGGGAAAGAGAGAGAAATGTGAAAGACACACATCCATCGATTGCCTCTTGCACATGTCCCAACCAGGGTCAGGGATCAAACCTGCAACCCAGGAATGTACCCTTGACTGGGAATTGAACCTGAGACCCTTTGGTGTTCAGGTTGACACACTAACCACTGAGCTCACTGGCCAGAGCTCCTGTATTATTTTTTGAAAATTATTTTGAAAAAATTTTCAATTACAGTTTACATTCAATATTATTTTCATTAGTTTCAGGTGTATAGCATAGTGGTTGGATAGTCAGATACTTTACCAAGTGTTCCCCCTTATATTTCCAGTACCCACCAAGCACCACATAGTTATTACAGCTGCCAACTGTTTTTCAAATTGCAGAGTAGAATATATGGAGGGAAGTGAGGAATCAAAAAGATATTGGTAGATTGCTGCAATAAAATCAAACCATAAGATGAACTTATCGAGGAATAAACATCAAGTCCAATATTTATGTTTAAAAAATCAATTTTATTGAAATCAACCTCTAGGTGGCCACCGAAAGGAACCCCAATGACACTGGAACAAGGTCACTCTCTGAGAGTGAAGCTAGTAAAATCACCTTAAAATGGATGAGGACAGAAAGCACATATGTGCCCACAGGTACACACAAATCTACAGGCCAGTTTCACTCATGACAATCAGGGCAACAACACTAAATAAAAGATAGCATATTAAAAGATTAATATTACATGACCAAAGGGATTTATTCTATGAATGCAAGGATATTTCAATATTTGTAAATTTGGTAATATATTTCACATTAATAGATATAAATAGAAAAATAATATGATTATTTCTATAAATGTTATAAAGGCTTTTGAGAAAATTCAACACGTATTCTTGATTTTTATGAAGAGTTTCAATAAAGTTGGAATCAAGAAGTATTACTTTATTATGCAAAACCCTAGAATTATGTGTAAGTGGAAGAGTGGAAGATTCCTATTAAAATCAGAACAAGGGAAGACACACTCTCATGAGTGTTATTTATCATGGTCTGGTGGTGTTCTTCAGCCAAGTAGAGGAGAAAAACGAGTGGTTTAAAGCTGAAATAGAGGACATAAAGTTATAGTTATTAGCAGATGACTATTTGCCTCAAGAAACCAAGGGAGAGTAAATTGAAATACTGTTTCAATCAGGGAATTCAATGAGACGAGTAAACAAAGATCATATATTGAAATCAATAGCTTTCATATATGTGGGTGATAATTAGAACAAGAGGCCCCCAGAGCAATTACAAAATACATGAAATACTTATGAATAAAGAAGAAATGTGCAAGATCTGTAGAAAAAAAATTTGAAATACTAGTGAGGATCACAAAAGGAGAATTGAACAAGTGCATTACATACTGAATTAATATATAGGAATGTGTAATACCGTAGAGATATTAATTCTCTTTAAGATATGCTAAATTATAATATACCTTCAAATAAAATACAAACTGGAGCTTTTAGAATTAAGCAAAATTTATTTGGAAAAACAAATAATCTGGGAAAGCTATAATAATTCTAATAATGAAAGGTAGTGAGAGGAGACTGTCTCTACTAGATATAAAAATATAATATTCAAAACAGTGCAACACTGAACTTTAAATAGACTAATAGAAAAAACCCCCAGAAAGTCAGAAATAGAGCCTCATGCATAGAGAAATTTACTGTGTGATAACCATCGCTTTTCAGATCAGTGGGTGGGCTGACTGTTAGCACTCAGCTGCACGCTTAGCCTTCCAGGCTCTCCTGTGTTAGGAAAGTGCTGGCTGGAAGACTGCACTGCATTTTCAGGTTCCTGCACCGGCGTTCTTTGCTTAGGTTCTGTGAATGGGAGGCGTTGGTTGGAATTGAGGGGCAATTCCTATCACCTGCAAGAAGAAGCCATTCTATGTGTCCGGTGCCTCTTCTGGCAGCAGTAGTAGCATTCATGGCAGGCAATTTGGGCTCTGCCAGCATTAAGGAGAGTGGTAGTAGTTTCCACAGAATCATTCAAGTTTAAGTTCCTGGGACCCTGCTCAGTGTCCGCAGAGAGATTCCACAGGAATCAGTGACCAGGCTACCAGCAGGAAGCACCAACTGGTGGTTTCTAGCCGGGGGCACTAGCAGCTTCATGGTCACTGAGTAGTAAGTAACATCCCTTTCTTCCTTTGCTTATTTTGCCCACCTGTGTCTTTGTCACTAATTCATTGCATTCAATGCCCTCTGCTTACAATAGCTAAAGTGCTTTCAGATTTTCTGATAGGACACTAACTGATACAAGGAGAAAATAACAATTATTCAATAAATGATACTGGTGAGTCTAGTAGTCAGCCTTTGGGGGAAAAATATGGGTTCTCCACATCACACCTTATACCAAAACACATTTTAGATAAATCAAAGATTTGAATGTAGAAAACATAATAAAAACAGAAGGAACCATAGCATATTTAAAAATACCTCAGAGGGAAGGTGTTTCTGAGATGTTCTAGATAAGTAACATTTGAACAGTTTAATTCCATAAAAAATGTTGACATGACCAAAAAAAAAAAAAAAAAAGTGCCAGCACAAAGGAAATCAGCAAACAGAAAGATATTTGCAGTGCATATCCGTGACACCAAAACCCCGGTAGAATAATCAACAAAGTTTATAGAAAGGATACATAAATGATTCTTTTAAAAAATACTCAGAATTTGCCGAAACCGGTTTGGCTCAGTGGATAGAGCGTCGGCCTGCGGACTGAAGGGTCCCAGGTACGATTCCGGTCAAGGGCATGTACCTTGGTTGCGGGCGCATCCCCGGTGGGGAGTGTGCAGGAGGCAGCTGGTCGATGTTTCTTTCTCATCAATGTTTCTAACTCTCTATCTCTCTCCCTTCCTCTCTGTAAAAACACAATAAAATATATTTTTTAAAAAAATACTCAGAATTCAGTAGTGAAACATCCGGTCCTGGGCTTTTCATTGCTGCGAGGTTTTGATAATGGATTCAGTCTCCTTGCTCGTTATCGGTCTGTTGAGATCTTCCATTTCTTCATGATCCAGTTTTGGTAGGTTGTATGTATCTAGGAATTTATCCATTTCTCCTAGGTCAGTGGTCGGCAAACTGCGGCTCGCAAGCCACATGCGGCTCTTTGGCCCCTTGAGTGTGGCTCTTCCACAAAATACCACGTGCGGGTGTGCACGTACAGTGCGATTGAAATTTCTCGGCCCATGCGCAGAAGTTGGTATTTTGTGGAAGAGCCACACTCAAGGGGCCAAAGAGCCGCATGTGGCTCGTGAGCCGCAGTTTGCCGACCACTGTCCTAGGTTATCCAGTTTGTTGGCATATAATTGTTCATAGTAGTTTCTTATAATTCTTTTTATTTCTCTGGTATCAGTTGTAATGTGTTATCTTTCATTTCTGGTTTTATTGATTTGAGTCTTCTTTTTTTCTTAGTTATTCTAGCTAAAGGTTTGTCAATTTTGTTCATCTTGGAAAGTGTTGGGTATGTCTATTACCTTGATTGTGGTAATGATATCATGGGTGTTTGCCTGTGTCCAAACTCATCAAATTGTACACATTAGATATGTGCGGTCTCTTTTTATATATTAATTATACTTCAATTAAGTTGTTAAAAATACTTAGTCTTACTCATAATAAGGAAATGCACATTAAAATCACAATAGATACCATTTCTACCTATCAGAATGGCAAGAAAAAGTTTGATTAATACTGTGGTAGTTTGAAAATATATCCACAAATTCTTTGATATTCCTCTTCTTCAAGAGAGAGAACGTAATCTCCCTCTGAGTGTGGGCTAGACTAGTGACTCACTTTTAATGGATGAAAATAGTAGACATGATGGTTTGTGACATCTGAGACAAGATCATGGAAGTTCATGAATGGCATCACTGTTTCCTCACTTGCTCTGGGGAAAGCCAATTGCTATGTCATTAAGACACTCAAGGAGTCCTATGGAGAAGTCCACACAGCGAGAAACTGAGGCGTCCTGCCAGCAGTCAGCAAGGAAGTGAGGCTTTCTGCTAACAGTCATGTGAGCGAGACGCTGTGGAAGTGGATCACCAGCCCCACGTAAGACTCGTGAGACGGTCAGGCAGAACCACCTACCTACACTCTAAAATCGCTGTCTCACAGCAACTATGAGACAGCACATGTTGGTTTTAGCTATGAAGTGTGGTGCTAACTTGTTACTCAGCAATAGATAACAAGAACTTGCTCTGTGCTGAGTGTGTGGGACTACTAGGCACTGCATAAATTCCTGGTGGGAATATAAATTGGACCGATGCTTTGGAGACATATTAGGCAATACCTATTACAGTAAAAATGTAATTCCACACGTGGAAATACATCTGAAGATATACTTGCACTGGTGTGAAATATTAATTAAACAATTTTGTTTATTGCAGCATTGTTTATTATGGCAGACTAGAAACAATCTAAATGTGCTACTGGGACTAGTTAAATAAATATACATTCATTTAATGGAATTCTATGCAGCTGTTAAAAAGAATAATGTAATGCTATAAACAAGGAACAAAGCAATGCTCATAGTATACTACCATTTGTGTAACACAAAATGAGAGAGTATATATAGATGATTTTTTTAACAAATATATTTTTATTGATTTCAGAGAGGAAGGGAGAGGGAAAGAGAGAGAAACATCAGTAATAGAGAATCATTGATCAGCTGGCTCCTGCATGCCCCCTACTGGGGGCTGAGCCCATGCCCGGGTGTGTGTCCTGACCAGGGATCAAACCATGACCTCCTGGTTTATGGGTCGATGTTCAACCACTGAGCCAGGCTGTAAAGATTATCTTTAGATGGATACATAAGACACTGGTAACAGTGGAGGAGAATGGGGATCAGCAGAGGGAGAAAACTTTTTATTATATATCCTTTTTTGGTATCTTCTGAAAAAAATGTCTTTTACCAAGTGCAATTTAAAAAATTAAACAATTGGAAAACTAAAATAGATGCAAAGTCATCTGTGTTAAAAGATGGTTTCTAAGTGTGTAGCTGATGTGTGGAAAACTTCCTAGTACAACTGTGATAGCAAGGAGAATATCCTCATGCCTGGAATATAACTTAGGAAAGTTATAAGTCATTGTATTTTCTTCTGCATAGAGAAAGAATAGGTTTCTAGGAGGTGAGTGGTCTGTTTAGAGCCGGGATAAAGTGAATTAGTAAGGGTTTGTCAGTGTTTACCCGAACCAAGGAGAAAGGCAGCAGCTAGCAGACGTGAGCACTTTAATACTAGGAGTATTTATATGACTCAAGAGCATTCAGTTTCCTTGGGTTAGATTCTGTGCTCAATTGAGCAAGCTTTTAATGACTAATTAAGCTTCTGTAGATTTTTTACTAGCAATCTCTTTCATATTAGAAACAGTATTGTAGTCACTGTAATACTGGAGACCCCATTAGAAATTTAAAAAGGGCATTTCAGTTTACAGATAAGCCTTCCAGGAGGTAGATTTCTGGGAATCGAGTCTGAGAGCCTGACTGCACTGATGCCACGTAGTTTCTCTACACAAAACTGAGGAACAGTGTCTACTAGTAGGTCCCACCCCCTGGGACGCCAGCAGAGCAGTCAGCCAGTCTCTCTCCCTTAGGCAGCTGAGCCTCCTATTTTAAATGCGATAAGCATAAGCAAAGCAAAAAGGGGAGCATGCTGAGCAGAAGTTCCTATGAAAAATTCCGGTGTGATCTGATGGTGTCACCCAACTAAGAAAAGAAGGCTAATGAAAGCACGGGTTCCACAGTTATCATGGGAACTCATCAGCGCATGGATTTTTTTTTGTTAGTTTCCACTTGGAAAATCTTTCACCTTCATAATTCAAGAAGAATATGACTGAAGACCCTTGCCAATTCCTAGCATTTCGGATGCCATGTTAGACTATCATTTGTCCTATAAGACACACACATAATACAAGTGAGATTGAGGTTTGGATGTTGGAGCATCAGCTAGGTTCACTCACTAGCAAAGTGATTCAGATGACAGATGTCACACCAACCTGGTGGTAGCCATTCAAAATATTTTTTTTGCCATAACCAAATGACAAATTACTACAAGGCATAGGCCTTCGAAGTCAGTCACTCACGAAGAGTTAAAACAGCAAATGTTAACTTGGTGATTGTGATAAGTCAGGTGTACTGAGCCTGGGTCTGGGCACCCCACTTAAAGAGGACAGCCTGAAAGGGTGGGAAGGTTAATATCTGTGACCACCCAGGCATTTTCTACCTATGCACTTATTCATTTATTTCACTGACATTTATTGAATGTCTCCTATGTGCCAATAGCTATAGTGTGTTTTGGGGTAATCTGCTATGAGAAACAGCTGAGGGAATGTCTGACATGCTTCTAAAAGAGAAGATTTAAAAGGACAGGACAGCTGTTTTCAAGTGTGTGAAGAGGGAGGAGGCTTATCTGTGTTTTTCCAGAGGGCACAGCTAGGGAAAGTGAGTAGATGATAAAGGGTGTCAGATGTGGGTGTAAATTACGGAAGACTCTTTTGACTTTGGAATGAGCTGACCAACGGTGGAATCCGCTGCCTTGCAGAACTGTGATCTTTCGGCCAGTCGGGGGAACTGCAAAGCACAGATAAGGGAGACGGGGTGCAGACAGGTGAAATGATGGAGTGCAGAAAGGTGAAAAGAGTGCGTGGCCAGATAGTGTGGGGTCTGGCTTGGCACCCCGAATTCGAATCAGCCTATCACCCCCTGGCATGTAATGATTTAACTTTTGTTCTGTCAACCTTAAGGCATCATGCTACATTGTAATTTATAATTTTGGTGAAACACATGCTGCAAGGCTAGGGTGTGGGAGTGAATCCCTGAGCTAGCGAGCAAATACCCACATCTCAAACAGATTCTGACTTTCTATACCTGTGGAATACAGTCCTTCTTGTGATGTATTACAACTTTTTTTTCTATTATGAAAAGTAATTAATGTTTAGGGTCATGAGCAAAAAAAGTAAAGATACAATATTTAAGAAAGTGAAGGTTCCTATCAGAAATATAGTTTCAGATAAATTAGAGTGGCATGTTAAAGTCAGTAGCAACGTAGATCTGTGACATGAAGATTCCACAGTTATTTTATTTATTTATTTATTTATTTATGTAACTTTGTTTTAATCTTTGTTGTTGAAAGTATTACATATGTCCCCCCTTTTCCCCCAATGATTCCTTCTAGTCCACCCCTACCACTACCCTAGGCCTTCACCACCCTATTGTCTGTGTCCATGGGTTATGTGTATATGCATACAAGTTCTTTACTGATCTCTTCCCACCTACCCACCCACCCCCACCTTCCCTTTGAGATTTGACAGTCCGTTTCACAGTTTTGACAATCTGCCACCAAGGTTAAGGGAAATGTTCAAGAAGAGCAAGCAGATTCTGTACTCAGACAACTATATTCCACCCTCTCCCTTGATCTTTTGCTCTAAACAATTTGAACAACATTGGTTCTGAGGAAGGAGAAAAGATTCCTAGTCAAATCTTAGTATTTGTAAGAAGTGTAGGGAAAGGAATTGAGGAGTGTCTCTTGGTCTGTGGTTTCCCCGTTGGTCTATGCAGGTAATGGGAGAACCTGGCTCTACAGAACTTGTGTTCCAGGTTGGTGTGATACCAAAAACAATCCCACAAGTCCGAGATGTTTCTGCCTTTCCCTTTAAGGAATGATGTGCCTGTCAGCGCTAGGCCCGAGGGCCCCGTTTCAGAGGCAACCACTCTTTCCCCTTTCCCCGGGATACCACAGGCAGTTCAGACTTAACTACTGAAGACAGAGCAGGAGTTTCAGGGGGCAATCCCAGCTCCCCAGGTTTCCCTGAGGTAGAAGTTTTCAAGGTGCAATCCCTGGACTGGTGAATCTGCACCACTTGAGAACCTGTTAGAAATGCAAATTTCCAATCTTCCCTCCCCCGAGGCACTGAATGGAAAACTCTGGGAGGTGGAAGGGGTCTGTGCAACTAGTGGACAAGCCCTGCCAGTGACACCCATACCTGCTGAGTCAGGAAAGATAGAAGACATCAGGAGCAGGAGAGCGAGTTGGGTCTTACGGTTGGTTTCATGCCCAACCTTGACTCTTCTCCGCTGAAGAGAGTGCCCGGGAAGCCAACAGTGGTCTCTTTCTGCGTCCAGAACCAACAGGGAGCCTGGGAGTTCCTAGAACACAGTGGTAAGTGAAAATGCTGTTAGATGCTTTGTCTGGCTCCCAGTGGCCTTGCCAAGGCCTAAGTGGCACCCAGATTTTCATAAACGGAAAATAGAGATGTCAGCACACCCATGATAGGCCACGAACAGTGAGTCCGTTTGCAGAAAGCGTGCAGAGACCCCCAAACCAGCTGCTTTTTGCATCTTCCTACCTGCCAAGCTGTCAACGCAGCACATTTGCCAGCTCCGGTTTTACGTGAGAAAACTACAGCCCTACCATTTATGAGTCATGCCTGTTACCACTAGAACTTTGCCAGATGAAATGTTTAATAACTAAACTAACAAATTCTCTGCGCGTGTATGTGTGTATGCTGATCGCCTAGTAAATACTTCAATCTCAGTCACTTCCCCCCTCCCTTCACCAGTCGGCTCTTGTTTGTCTTCTTTATGGCGGGCTGTTCATGTGACAGCTGTTTTATACTGATATAAGCAAGCACCCCACTCAGACTGAATAAACGTCAGGAGAACAGCAGGAAGCCCACTGCTTCCTGTTACCACCTACCCATGCTTCAAATGTGTGCGCTCACTAATGACAAGCAACATCCACAGAGTCCACACCTGGAGGCTGAGAGGTTGTCCACGGTCCAGGAGGAGCCACGCGGTGGGAGGTCTGGGTTAGAAGCCAAGGCGGGTAAACACAGGCTGCTGGAGGGAGGGGAGACGCCAGGAAAGGTGTGGGAGAAGAGTTCACATGAACAGCCTGGTAGCCACCTCCCTCATGGAGCAGTTTGTGATTCTGGGGGGATGTCGCTAGCACAGCGGTTCTCAACCTGTGGGTCGGACCCCTTTGGGGGTTGAACGACCCTTTCACAGGGGTCGCCTAAGACCATCGGAAAACACATCCATAATTACATATTGTTTTTGTGATTAATCACTATACTTTAATTATGTTCAATTTGTAACAATGAAATTGGGGGTCACCACAACATGAGGAACTGTATTAAAGGGTCTTGGCATTAGGAAGGTTGAGAACCACTGCTCTAGCAGTTGTGGATCTCACCTGCATAAAAACCTATCCATTAGCTCTGATGGGTGGCATCCCAGGTGGTGCCCTGGTTAGCAGATGGTTAACCGTTTAATGAAGTTTGTTTCTCTCTTCATGAATGGCAGCTGATGGCCGACCTTCACCCTGAGATCTCTGCTCATTTTCCTGTGTCCTGCAGGAAGGAAAGAGGGAAAGAAGGGGGGAAAAATACCACCATTTAGATGTTATGTTGAGGAATTCTACTCATGGGGTCTTGAATGTAGGTTCTCCTTGGAAAATGAAATGTGAAAGTTGGAGATGTGGTTCCCTCTGGCTGGAAAGGGGTAAGGGAGGCTCCTGGCGTGCTCCCCTCTTTGCTCCTGGCCAGAGGCCTGGGGGACAGATGAGGACCTGCCCTTGTCTGCTGCTGACAGTCTCCAAGAAGTAATTCTGGGATTGTGGACGGAAGTAGGCCTCTTCCTATAACCCTCCCTCTAGTGGTTAAAGAAAGGGCAGTCTTTTGTGAGCCGGCCAATCGGGGCTGGCCTTCGCTTGGCTGGCAGAATTCAATTTGGTGGCATGTGTGTTTTTATACAAAACCTCTGTGTGCTCAAGAAAGGTCAGCGAACAGCGGGCAGCCGACTGCATCCCATTATTCCTTGTCTCGTCACAACCCGGTCTAGCTTCCAAACCTTCCTGACAATACGAGGCTTTGACGGGGGCGGGGCTGTCCCGCTGTTCTATTGACAGCCATTTTCCTGAACAGCATTCAGGATCCTGGTGGGAGCTGGGGCGGGTGAGATTGTAGCTAAATCATGGGGCAGGAACCAACTGAAGTTCTCGGAGGGTCTCTTGTGCCCCGGCAGGTATCCCTGATGTGGAAACTGCCCCCTCCCATGCAAAATGTCAGGGGGAGGGGAGTTGGGAGGAAGTTGGCTGGAGGAAAGTTCCATGAGGGTATCTGGGTTATGAAACAGACATTCCTAAAGAAATGGGGGCCTCAGGCAAATCAGCATGTTACTGTCCAACCATCTCACCATGTAAAGTCACATGAGAATGAATTACAGGAGCTGCCTGAAGGTAACAGGTAATGAGCGCTTGCTACTCGGTAGGCACTGTTCATGATATATTGTGTGAAGTGTCTCTCCTTCTGCTTAATCCTCCTAATAATCCTCTGATGCAGACCGTCTTATTGTCTCTAATTCCCCGGATGAGTGAAGGAACGTGCCTGGGGTCACATGGTGCTTTGTGTGGCGGACCAGGGAGTTTAATTCATGTGCTAGAAATCCAGCTCTAAACTTAACCACGTCAGGGTGAGTCTCAAATTTACTGTGCATGCAAGTCACCTAGAGATCTTGTTAACGGCAGAAGCTGATTCTGTGGGTCTCAGGTGGGGCCCGGGATTCTGTATTTCTACCAGGCTCCCAGGTGCAGCTGGAGCTGGTGGGCTGCTCCCGGCCCCTGGCTGCCTCTGGGCAGGAGGTAAACGATTTGCCCAGGGCCTGGTTTCCCCACTCTGATTGGAGCTGCTGCTTCTCATTGTGTTACCCTGGCCACCCCCCTCCCTGTTAACCCAGGAGGCGGACAGAGGAAGGGGCTTCCAGGATTTCCACTGTGACTCCCACGTGGGGAGCAGGCCTTTGCTTCCAGGACTGTGCAGTCACCAGCTTCCTGTCTTCATGACCCAGGGGCCCCCCCCCCCGTGTGCAGGAGCAAGAAGATAACGGCCATGCTGCTTAGCGCGTAGGTGCACACCCTGCATCCCTCCCTCCCCGGCTCTGTCCTCAGAGTCTCAACCCCATCTCACAGCCACAGAGACATTTTTGTACATTTTCCACTTGTTCTAGTGAAATAGAAACAGCCCTGGAGTGGAAGGCAGGGGCCGTGAGTTCCATCCCCAATTTACATCTTCATTTGCTTGGTGACTGGAGGCTAGAAACTTGGACTTTCTAAGCCCTCATTTTCTCTGTCTCCAAATGGAGCTAATAAAACGAATCCCCATTTTGTAGTTTAGGAATACTTCCAAGATGAAGGAACTCGCATTTATAAAACAATTTGAGCTCCTTTGGAAATAAGTTCTTATTATGGAAATGTATAAATAATAATATAATTATGGCTCAAGTCCATGAATGCCTCCTATGGCACTCAGCCACTCGTTAGGGTTAATGACCAACTCTCCTTTTTGGGTTTAAAAAGCTCTCCTTATTACAGCGTTTCCCTGAAGTAGTCAAAGGAAATGGCCTGCTTGAAATTCACACTCGATTTCGCCATCAGTCAAACCCCACTTAAGTGCCAAGATAGTTGTGGGGAGAGAACGCCACATCAAAACCCAGGCTGGAGCAGTGAGTGGCTGGGAGGCAGTCAAAGATGGGACAGTTCCACCAGATGCACTCCTTGCAAATGCGCTGCAGTGGAACCCAAAGTATTTCTTTGTTTTTCTAAGAATCGTCAGTCTTTTGGCGACTGCCAGGCAGGTTCATTTTCGCATCACCAGTTTGGGGGGACTGGGTCAGTTGGAACAAGAAGAGAGAATCTGGAAAGACAGCAGGCAGCGCGAAGATGTCTGACAGGCACTTTCCATCCCTGATCCAAAGCGCCACTTCTCGCTTCCTCGGCAATATGCAGGGAAATTGTTCTTGTCTTAGGGCAAGATTGCTCTATTTGGAGAGGGAGAAGTTTGCCTGGAGTATTGTCTGCTAGGGAATCAGGCAATCGCATTGTTGAAACCATGATTTATCTTGTACACGGGATGTCTTAACAATCTTTCAATCACTTCATTGCAAGGTTATGTTTTTGCTTCCCCTGGCTCTTGACACGCAGCATGGAGTTCTCCTGCCTTTTCCCATTTGATTTTCATTTGTTCCCCTGCCGCCTGCGAGGGGTTCACATTGCACGTGACAAGGCTGAGGGCTCAGAAATCATTTATAAGTAGCTGGGGCAGGGCTGCCCAAATCCAAGTGCACTCACAGACCCAGAGGATTGGTTTCTTTGTTTCCTGCCAAAGAGATTATCAGTCACTCTCTCATAAAGAGAGAAAATGGTAAATGGAGTCCACAATTCTCCAAACAGCCCTCAATCTAATTAGGTGCCCCTCACACACACCATCTCCTGCGGCTGGCTGCTCAGTCCATTTTCTCATTTGTAGTTTTAGTTACTCTGGGTCCCCCCTGCTTCCCCCTTTCCCCACTTTCTTCTTTTGTTCTTCTTCCAGACCTTATTTTGTATCTGGGACAGCCTCGCATTTTCCCTGTCACCTTAAAATTCTTGTTTCCAATTTCCCCCACCTCCAATCTTACAAATAAATCTAGATGTAATCCACTCTGCAATCTTAGCATGATCACCTCAATTTCCCTTTCCCCTTTAGTTTCCAAAATTACCTTTAAAAGTCAGCATTGACTATTACTTTTCTTGGTAAGTTTGAATCCATCATAGTGCCTGAAATATGAAAAGATGGCTATGGATGCTGTGAAAACAAAACGGCCCCCTTATAAAGTGCACACGTCTCCTCTGCACCTGATTGCGTTCTGGTTCTGCCTGAATGGACCAGTGCTCTCTTCTAGGAGCAGGACAATCAAGGGCCCGGGGAACTGGCTTACTCCAAAGTTAGGGATGGCCCATTTTTTAAAAGCTTTGATGTACAATTATTTGACATGTTACCTATTTATTAAACTAGATTAGCAAAATATGCCATATTTTTTTTATTATAGTTGACATACATTATATTAGTTTCAGGTGTACAACATAGCAGTTAGACATTCATAAAACTTACAAAGTGATCACCTCAAGAAGCCCAGTAAGCATCTGATACCATAGTTATTACAATATTATCTATCCTATATATTAACACATTGTATGCGGAAAACGTGTTTACACGTTTTACGTATTTATACGTTCTACCAGTGTAGTAGAGCGCGGGACACATATTAATACGTTTTTTATAGACTAGCGGTAGAATGCGGGTAACATATAAATACGTAAACTAAAGTTATCATAATTTTACTGAATGTTGCCATTTGCGCAAAAAATTAGCAAAAATGGCCCATGCCACCTGTTAGCGCGCGATAAAAACTATCTGCAAACAATGTGTTAACAGCCCAGCAACCAAGTGGCAGAATGACTGGAACGACCGGAACAACTGCGCCCCCTCACTCCAGCTGGCCCTGCCCCCAATCGGCCCCCATCAGGGCATGCCAACTGGACCCCACCAGTGCATGAATTCATGCACTTGGCCTCTAGTATATATATAAAAGCCTAAGCGACCGTTCGACCATTTGACTGGTAGCTATCCTATATAATAAAAGGCTAATATGCAAATTATCCCCTTGGCTGGGAATTCAACCAGGAGGAGGGGCTGGCCAACTGCCCGCGGCCCCTCCCCCTGGCCAGCCCAGCCGGATCAGCCCCAATCCGTGTGGGCCAGCGGGACTCCACCCGTGCATGAATTCATGCACCAGGCCTCTAGTCTATATATATAAAAGCCTAAGGGACCGCTTGACCATTCAACTGGTAGCTATGATGCGCACTGACCACCAGGGGGCAGATGCTCAATGCACAGGCATGGAAACATGAAACAGACTGATGAATCTCAGAGGGAAGTGGGGAGGGAGCAGGGTGGGAAGAGATTAACCAAAGATCTTATATGCATACTAGAGGCCCGGTGCATCCGTGCACCGGTGGGGTCCCTCGGCCTGGCCTGTGGGGATCAAGCCAAAACTGGCCTAGTGCATGGATTTGTGCACCGGTGGGGTTCCTTGGCCTGGCCTGTGGGGATCGGGCTGAAACTGGCAGTCCGACATCCCCCTAGGAGTCCCGTATTGTGAGAGAGAAGAGGAAGATACAGATAAATGGAAGGCTATATTATTTACAATATCTTGGCTATTGTAAATAATGCTGCAATGAACACAGGGATGCATGTATCTTTTGGAACTCGTGTTTTGATTTCTTTGGCTGACTACCTAGAAGTGGGATAACAGGGTCATTTGGTGGCTCTATTTTTAATGTTTTGAAGAACCTCCATACTGTTTTCCATAGTGACTGTACCAATTTATAATCCCACCAGCACTTGTTGCTGTTTACTGATGATAGCCATTGTGACAAGTGTGAGGCGATATCTCATTGTGGTTTTAATTTGCATTTCTCTGATGATTAAACATCTTTTCATATGCCTATTATATATTTTGGATATTAACCCTTTACAGGATGTATCATTGGCAAATATCTTCTCCTGTTCAGTAGGTTGTCTTTTTGTTTTTGTTGATGGTTTCCTTCACTGTGCAAAACCTTTTTTAGTTTGATGTAGTCCCATTTGTTTTTCTTTTGTTTTCCTTGCTCAAGGAGACATAAAAAAAAATATTGCTAAAAGCTATGTCAGAATTTATTACCTATGTTTTCCTCTAGGAGTTTTATGGTTTCAGGTGATATATTTAAGTCTTTAATCCATTTTGAGTTTATTCTGGTATATATGTAAAAAAGTGGTCTGGTTTCATTTTTTTTTTTTTTGCATGTATCTGTCCAGTATTCTCAGCACTATCTATTGAAGAGACTGACTTTACCCCATTGTATATTCTTGCCTCCTTTGTCATAGATTGACCATACAGATGTGGATTTGTTTCTGGGCTCTATTCTGTTCCATTGAGCTATGTGCCTGTTTTTATACCAGTTCCATGCTATTTTGATTACTTGTAATATAGTTTGATATCAGGTAGTATGATACCTCCAACTTTGTTCTTCTTTCTTACAATTGCTGTGGCTATTTGGGATCTTTTGTGGTTCCATACAAATTTTATGATTACTTGTTCTAGTTCTGCGAAAAATGCCATCGGTATTTTGATAGGCATCGTGTGGAATCTGTAATTGCTTTGGGCGGCGTGGACATTTTAATGATGTTAATTCTTCGTATCTGAGCATGGTATAGCCATCCATTTATTTGTATCTTCCTCAGTTTCTTTCTTCAATGACTTATCGTTTTTTGAGTACAAGTCTTTTACCTCCTTGGATAAATTAATTCCTAGGTATTTTATTCTTTTTGATGCTGTTTTAAATGGGATTGTTTCATAACATCTCTTTCTGATAGTTTGTTACTGCTGTATGAAAGCACAACCAATTTATGAATATCTATTTTGTATTCTGCTACTTTACTGAATTCATTCATTACTTCTACTAGTTTTTGGTGGAATCTTTAGGGTTCTCTCTACATAGTATCATAAAATCTGCAAACAATGACAGTTTTACATCTTTTTTTTTCTAATTCAGATGTCTTTTATTTCTTCTTCTTGTCTGATTGCTGTGACTAGGACTTCTAATACTATGTTGAATAGAAGTGGTAAAAGAGGGCACCGTTGTCTTATTGCTAATTTTTTTTTAAAAAAAGCTTTCAGCTTTTCACCGTTGAGTGTGATGCTAACTGCAGGTTTGTCATATGTGGCCTTTATTATGTTGAAGTATGTTCCCTCTATCACTCTTGGCTGAGACTTTTTATCATAAATGGGTGCTGGATTTTGTCCGATGCTTTTTCTGCATCTAATAATATGATTATATGATTTTTATCCTTTCTTTTGTTTATGTGGTATATCATGTCCATTGATTTGCAGGTTTTGTACTAACCTTTCATCCCTGAAATAAATCCCACTTGATCATGGTGTATGATCTTTTTAATCCTGGATTTGTTATGCTGATATTTTGTTTAGGATTTTTGCATCAATGTTTATCAGGAATATTGGCCTATAATTTTCTTTTTCTGTAATGTCTTTGTCTGGTTTTGGTATCAGGGTAACACTGGCCTGATAAAATGAGCTTGGGAGCCTCCGGATAGTCCATGCTTGATGGTAGGCCAGAATCTGCCTCTTTCTGGAGAAATCTTCTTGAGGTACTGGCTATGCCTGGGAACATGAGTGTCACCATCAGCTGCCTCTATTCGTAATGATTTTGAGCTTAGTATCCCTATCTGTAGCACAGGAATAATACATACCACGTGGGGTTGTTGTGAGACTAAAACAAAATAATTTATGTGAGATAGTTAATACAAAGCCGGGCATATATTATGAAAATGATAATATATTAATGCTTTCAGTCACCAAAATACCTATAAAGCATGGAAAGGAGTTCCATTTATGGCATAAAGTACCCCACCCCACCCCAGTCTTTCATCACTCTATACTGAACCATTTGAACGAATCAATTCACAAGTCAATTCTCCCTTCTCCACCTCCAGCTTTTGTTTCTGACCCTGGATGCTCATCATTTTTAGCAACCTGGAGAGAGCTGGCATTGACTCTATACAACCTAACCAACCCCTAGAAGAAAATATCTTTTTCCTCAACAGAATATTTTTCTGACAGTGCAGAACCATAATAATCATCATCTTTATTATATGAACAAAAGCCCCCACAGGGCTTTTGGGGAGGGCTTTGGAATGCTCCGTTTTCACATTTATAACCACAAAGGCATCAAGCAAACAAAATAGGTCACATTTCTTATTATTAAGGAACCTCTCTCACCTAATTCAATGCATTTGGTAAAATATATTTTCGAGATAAAGTTTTCCTCTGGTGGAGCCAGCTGCTACATCATTTATATTTCTTCCTAATAACTCAGGAAACTGGCCTGGTCCTCATTTATATGTTTCTGCTGGTAATATACGTTAGAGGCACCATTTCATTTTCATTGTAAGTGCTTTGGATTTTAGGGAATTGAATTTTGTTTTGTTTTGCTTTGTTTTAGATGTGGAGTGTGTGTGTGTTTTGCTGTCCTCGTTCGTCCCTCCCTCCTTCCCTTCTTTCTCTCTGTCTTTTCCTAAAGCTTCTTTTCCCAAACGAGTGAATGGTACCTACATGCTTCTCAAACACTCAGTAATATTCAGCACTGAACAAACTCTAGAAAGTCCTTATTTACTTAAAATAATTATGCAGAGAGCATGGTCTAGTCCAGGGGTGGGCAAACTTTTTGACTCGAGGGCCACAGTGGGTTCTTAAACTGGACCGGAGGGCCGGAACAAAAGCATGGATGGAGTGTTTGTGTGAACTAATATAAATTCAAAGTAAACATCATTACATAAAAGGGTACGGTCTTTTTTTTCAATAGTTTTATTCATTTCAAATGGGCCGGATCCGGCCCGCGGGCCGTAGTTTGCCCACGGCTGGTCTAGTCACTAGTGTCATGAGCCCTGTCCAAACTCTAAATTAGGTGATTCAGCGGTCAATATACTGACTGCATACAGGTCAATTGCTCCACAATCACTAAGCCCTTGATTTGATCTGACTTGCCTGCATCAGCCATTTTGCCTCAACGACTTAATTGTTCTGCATTTTAACATATTGTTTGTTTTTCTGTTATTAGTTATGTCTGTGGAAGCAACCAGTTAGAGAATAAAATTGAGTAAGTCTACCAGGAGGACACTGTTAAACCTCTGTCACCATCTGAACAGGTCTAAACTAAGGCTGGAAGTGAAATTCCTGAGTTGGTTGGTCATTCTTTGATTCATTTGACTGCTTAATTTGACAAAAATGTCTATCAAAATGATCACATGACCAATTTGACTGCTAATGTATAAAAGGCACGGAATTTATGCAACAGTTTATTCAAAATGGTCACCATAGCAACTACAATCATTCATTCATTTTCACATTCATTCATCACAAACAATTGAGCATCCTGCTGTGTTCTGGGAACTGGGGATAAACAGTCCCTGCCCTCATGGAGTTACATTCTACTGGACAGACAGACGATTAGCAAGAAAGCAAATAAGCTGTTTAGTCATTTAAACAGAGAGCAAAGCTCTACAGAGAAAGGAAGTGATTGGGAAACAATAAAGGGATCATTAGTATAGAGTGATAAGAGCGAGCCAGCTTGCAAAGGTGATGTTTGAGCTCCTTGCCTTTAACTATGGTGAACCCCCCGTGCTGTTCTCCCTCTCTCAGTCTGCCTTGATGCTTCCCAGTGTTCCAGTCTCAACCTACTTCTCTACTCAAAGAATACATTCAAATACATTCTTCTAGTTTTCAACTGACTTCACTTCATTTACCACGGACACATCAATGATCTATATCTGTTTCCCCCCCAAAAATATTGACCTTTATTTCAAGCTGTTTATTGCCTCAATGGCTCAAGCTCAACATATCCAAAAATAAAACCCATTATCTTCCCCCCAAATCTAATCTTCCTCCAGTATCCTTCCTCCATAAACCCTGTCTTGGTTACTGCCAGCATTATCAACCCAGCATTTCAAATTCCATGACTCCTGTCTCTCTTGCTCATGTTCTATTACTTATAAAGCCTTGTTGATTTTCTTTTGAAACCTCTCAAATCTGACTTCTCTGTGCCCCAACGTTAATGTACATTTCCTTATCTCTCTCTTGGATTTTTTAAAACACTGAGTTGCAGTATAATGAGCATACAGTGAAGCGCACACATCGTTAGTGTACGACTGAACTCACCCATGTGACCATCACCCGGGACAAGAAGCATAGTGTTACTTGGAGCCTCGTCTTCTCCATTACTGGGTCTAAATTCCACTGCTGATGGTTTGTGACGTTAAGGCTCTAATACTTACCAAAATTCAAGTATCCAAGGAGGCCTATCATTTTAAGCCATAGTCAGTATGTCTAGCTAAGTGTGTGTGAATGATTTAAGAACAAGGTGCAGTAAATGTGGGAGGAAGGGCATGGGCCACTGAGCAACTGAGAGATGGAAATTTACCAAACAGGGCGGAGAGTTCTGAGAGATACGGTTGGGGATGTTGACCTTTGACTGCCAAAGACAAACTGCCTGCAGCACAGCTTTGTAGAGGACAGGCTGCCATGGGAACTCGATAGGGTCATAAGACCCTCTTTTCTGGAATGTTCTGCTCCCTATTTGGATTCAGTTATTTGTTATAAATAATAATAATAATGGGAACAAAAGTCAGGGTGAAATTCATGAGGCTTTCAAGGTTAGAGTAGGTGACACCAAGGAATTGAAAACCCACTTATGTGAATTTGCCTAATTCATGTTATATGACATTCATTCTCAGCCTTATAATAAATCAAAGTAAAAATTCTCCGAATGGAACTACATTGAAGGAGAGATTCTGAATAGCACATTCCTTACCCATAATTAGGTCCACTGGGAAGAAACTGTCTCAGAACAGCCTCTGTAGTTCCTCCTTCCTCTTCTGGAGGGCCTCCTCCTCCTCCTCCTCCTCCTCCTCCTCCTCCTCCTCCTCCTCCTCCTCCTCCTCCTCCTCCTCTTCCTCTGCCTTAGGATTGCCATTTCCACCCTCAACTAGATGTATGCTTTTGGCAACTACTATTTAAATAACTATTTGTTTAAAAAAACCCTGTTTAGCTTTCTTTATAGCCATTAAAAGAATATTCTGATTTATTTTTGATGACTAGAAAATAGATTAATATTAGTGGTCAAAATATTGTTTAGAAGGGCCTCCCCTAGGCTGGCTTTCATGCAGAGAACACTGTTACAAGTGTTACATGTTATGGAGTTATGCCATAATAATTTTTAAGCTCAATTGAACAGTGAGAAGAAATTTTCAAATGCAATTGGGTTGCTCCCAACTCTGTCAGACACCGTTCAGCTGCCTCTGAAGAGATCGACAAGCAACTCAGTTGCATCCATTTTCTTCAGGAACAATTGGATTGCTTCTGAGAACCCAGATGACTCTCACCTTACCTGGGTAGAGCTTGGTTGTATAAAAAATGAAGGGTATGTGGTTGAAGGAATACTCAGTGGATGTGAGCTAAGAATTCATCAGATGCCTTTTGTACTGTGAAAGCTGTTGGGCCAGAGCAAGGAAAGGAAACTCTAAGGATGCTGCAACACTTATGTACCTCACATTATTCTTTTCTCAAACAGTTCACACTATGCCAGACACTGTACTAGGTGTTAGAACTATAGACACTAGGTAAAAAGACCCTAGTCACCTCCCCAGCTCAATTCTT
This sequence comes from Myotis nattereri, assembly GCF_964212035.1. NCBI lineage: Eukaryota > Metazoa > Chordata > Mammalia > Chiroptera > Vespertilionidae > Myotis > Myotis nattereri. The sequence goes on from NC_138079.1 coordinate 34,809,879, forward strand.
TTTCTGCTTATGAGTCTCTGAGTGTAGGAGCAGGGAATTCACCCTCCATACTGGATCTACACAGTCTGAGAGGCCTTCACCCCAAGATTTAGGGGTGAAAACATGATTGCCCTTTAAGCCAATTACTAGATCACATTCCCACTACATCACAATGGTTGATTTAAGAGATGTGAGTGGCTTAACCCGGTCCACTCAGCATGAACCTCAGACTTTTAAGAGAGCTTTTCAAAAAGACTCTTGCTTTTTCTGCTTTCTAAGAAGACTCTCGCTCTTTTGTCCACCTGAGTGGTTTTAGTTGCTACATGCATTTAGCTTCCATGGTGAGAGAGCCCAAGCTGTCAGGGTCACCGTGGACTTTGAGCACTAAGCTTGTGTAGCAGGAGGCTCAGTCAAGGAATAATGAAAAGACAGTTACAGCGAATTACTTTATCTCTGACTCTAATTGCACCTGGATCCAGCCCTCTACCCCATAGATCTTCTAGCCCCATATGCAAGTTTTCAGTTTAATAGATATGGGTAAAATGCTCAGTGTATTTATATGGAAAGAAAGGCTGAGCTGAGTGTGACTTCAATATGAATTAGCTCAGGATCAAGAAAATTGAGGCTGGTAGAAAGAAAGCAATGAAATAGAACAATATTTATGGATAAAGAGTGGTTGGATTCTTTTGTTTCTATATGTGCTCTCCACCTTCAGGTTGGTACTGACCCAACTGGATGAAAAGTAAAGAAAACAAAAAATAGTCAAGATTTTCCGATTGCATTGACCCCTAGTGACCAATGCAGCTTCTGTGTTTTTTGTTTTTTCTTCTTCAGTGAATTGATTTTCTGTGAGAGTGACCTGGCCAAACCAAGTAGAAATAGCCCTAGGATAAGCCTAAAGAACGCAAAATACATAGAAGGTAACCAACAATAACATATCGAGGATTTCATGTAAAGCTATAAAACAGAATGGAATAGAGAACCCTCTTGATTTTTTCCAAAATGCTTTCTTGTCCTAACAAAAAATTAGAGCAAGAACTCTTACATACAACTTGAAGCAGAACCGCAAAGGACTTGGCTTCTCAGAACAGCCTGGAGACACCGTGAGGGGTGGATGTGATTTGAGGGCCTCAGAGAAAGCCACTTCTTTGACCTTAGGATTTATTCCAGTGGGAACCTTGTGAGTCTTCACCTTCCTGGCTGAGACAGGACTAGCAACTCCCCTTGATGCCTGGGACTACAACATTCTCGGAGGCCCAGCACCTACCCCTCTAGTCCAGCTTTTCTTGTAAATTTGCAAACATCTATGCCGTCTATTAAACCTGTCTCCACCGAAAATAGCTAGAGACAATTCTGTTTGCTGCTACTGAAATTTGATTGATGTAATCACCATGAACAAAAGTGTTTATAAAAAAGGGCTCTAGTTTTGAGTACTACAAGAAGAGAAACAAAACCTTTTGTCCTTCCTTTGTGAAGCTTATGCTCTAAGACAATAAATGTATGCAGATTTATCTAGGATGAAGAGAAAAATTGAAATATTATGTGTATGTCAAGGAAGTAGAGAATCAGTGAGGCGGGCAGGGAGAGAATGCGGAAAGTGTGACTGAGTTTGGTGCCCAGACTGAGTGGAGTGAGAAGTAAGTAAAACCAGGAAATCCACAGGAAAAAAAAATGAAGTAGGATTCTTCTTACCTTATAGTATAAAAAAGTTAAATGGATCAAAATTCTACACATAAGAACTATAAAATTCTTAGGGAAAAAACAGGTGAAAAATTTCACATTGGATTGGACAAGGATTTGTTACATATAACACCAAAAAGACAGATAACAAAATTAAAAATAGATAAGTTGGATTTCATCAAAATTAAACACTATTGTGTATTAATGGACAATATCACTGGAGTGAAAAGGCAACCTACAGAATGGAAGAAAATATCTGCAAACCATATATCTGAGATGGGATTGGTGCCTATAATATAGATATATATCCTAAATATATATACTTATTTAGGATATATATATATCCTAAAACTCAACTACAAAGAAAACCATTTAAAAATAGGTAAAGAACTACTTGACATTTCTCCAGAGAAGATATATAGATAGCTAATAACTACATGAAATTGATGCTCAACATCACTAGTCATTAGGAAAATATGAATCAAAACAACAATGAGACACAATTTTTTACCCATTACAATGACTATTATAAAGAACAAACAAACAGAAAATAAGTAGTGAGATGGATATGGAAAACTGGAACTTTGGGGCATTGTTGGTGGGAATGTAAAATGGTGCAAACCCTGTGGAAGACAGTATGGTGATTACGCAAACCATTTAACAAAGGATTCCCATATAATCCAGCAATCCCACTTCTGGGTAATACTCAAAATATAGTGAAAGAAGCAGATGTTGGGGTATTATGTGGAGAAAGGAAGAATTAAAGGTGAAAAAACCCCAAAATAATGGGAGAGATTCTTGGGTAATTTAGAGAATGGTTTCATTATTTGAGTCACCTTATTTGAGAGTTAACTCTAAACTTAAAAAGAGCAATATGTGTATATACTTAAGTTAGTATTTCTTTTTAAAATGAGAATACATATGCACACTGTTGATGTATGCTACACTCAAGGCAGAGTTTCTAGATCCCATATATCCATGTTTAAGTCTCAGGCCTAATTCCACAGTAGGACATTTCAAATTCAACTTTACAATAAGAAAAAGGGTAAGAATAGCATTTGAAAACTGGCATGGAGTAATCGTCCAGGTTGATTTGTAGTGCCTCGCCATGTATTTTTATTGCTCTAATTCTTCTCTCTGATGTCACGGTGAAAATTTGATTCAATTATGGAAGATAATCTGTTGGGAAGAAGTGCCAATGATGTTTTTAAAAGGACCTGTGAGTTCAGGAATACTTTGATTTCAAAGTAATTAAGTCCAAGGGGAACCTTTCTGAGATGAAATAGTGAGGTTATTTGGTCATGAGAGCTTTCACAGTCATGAAGAAAAAAAGAAGCACAATTCTTTTATTAAATTGACATTACATCATGAAAAAGAGCTAAAAATGATTGATTGCGAATATAATGTAAAGGATAGAAGCATCTGGTTCAGGCATAAATAACAAAGGCTCTTCAACATATGGCACTAATTCGCGTTTATGCCTCTATAATCTCACCTTTTCAAATTGCAATGCCTTTCGCAAGATGGGCCGTCCTGGGTACCAGTGTGGAATGTCACCACAGGGGAGAGTATCTTCTGGCCCGTTTCTGTAAGGAAAAGGTGTGCAGTATGAATCTAGGGCCTGGGCAGGTGTGTGTTTCTGGCTCTAATTCACCCACCATCACAGCTGCAAACCCAATGATGGACCGACATTAAGTCTAGAGGCCTTGATTAGAAACCGGACTCAAAGTGCTGAGAGCAGAAGCCCTTCAAAGGTTTAACTGAGACTTAAATTCTCCTCATTTCTAATGCAAAATCGAAAACCGGGTTTTGGCAAAGCACGAAAAGATGAGATTGTTTAGGCTGCCTCTCCATACCAAGGGGTGTTTGACTGTAGTTAGCTCTCAGGATGCAGCAGAGGACTAAACAGCTCCTTCAGATGGTGGCCTGAGGTGAGTTTTCCTTTCCCTGGAGGCTCATAAAGAAGAGGGCAGCCAGGTTCCTTCTCCCCTCCTCTGGTAGTTGGCTGGTCATTAGGCATTCCTAACCCCCAGGCAGCCACGCAGGCCTTGCGCCTCTGCACTCTGCTCCTCACTGAATAAGAAGCCAGGAGAAATATATTCGCAGAGAGGACTGTGCGTATCCAGTATAGCTGAGATAACAGAGGATAATATTTCCGTTAGATTGAACTATTGAGAAATACGTCCCCTCCCTCTTTCAGGAAATGCCACTATTAAACCAGCCTTCTCTCAATTTTCTAAGGGCAGTTCTCTAACCCACAGCAAGGTCTAGAGAGCTTCAGCCTGACCCTGACTCAAGGTAGCTCAGTTACTCAGCCCTTGCCGGCGGCAGCCGTGACCTTGGCCATGATTTCAGGTTGCATCCTTGAGAATAACAGTCTTTTGAAAATAACAAGTCCTGTTCTTGTACATAGCTGTTCTGTCTTGTCCTTGGAGAAACTGCTCACATTTTCATGACCCTTTCTTATAAATCTAATTTTTAAATTAAAAAATTTTTTTTAAAACAGAACAATAAAAAAAGAGTTGCTCTCTGTGCTGACTGGTTTCTGTTTCCCGCTGGCCAGCTACCCACAATTCCCTGGAGCAGAAGTCTGACTCAGTGTCCCCAGTGTCAAGTAAACACCTTTACATAGATTACTTCTAAGTTTTAAAATGAATATTTGTTTTTTAGTTTTATAGCTTTATTGCTGACACATCCAAATTTTCCTGACAAAAATACTTCGTCTTATCTCTTTGCTGGGGCAGAAACTTCTGTTTCATGTTCTGATCTAAGGAAACACAGCAAATGATTTAAATAGAATTTTCTCTCTCAGAAACAGCTTAAGTGGGTGGTTTAAGGTTGTGTAGACATAGCATATAGTTCCTCCACTTTTTTCATCCTTGAGAAGCCTCACTTTTCTGTCTAATAAACTTTAAAATACTGCGTTCAGGTTAGCTTTTTCTAATTATGAAATTCATCTCATATTTTAAACTTATCTTCCAAAGATTTATAATTTCTATGAATATCCATCAGCTGAATAGTAAGTGAAAATATGTTTTGACCCATAATAATTTTCTACTGCAGGGAAAATAAACAACCAACTGAAGTATAAACAACTTTATTAGGCCCAGTTAATTTTTTCCTGTTAGTGTGATGGTTGCCAAAACACTTTTATTCCTCCAGGAAATGCCCTTCTCAAAGAGCTGCACCCAATCGAGTGAGAAGGACGGTGGATAATTTAGAGGACCAAAGATGAATTAAAGAGTAGCTATGTTTGCCCTGGCCAGTTTGGCTCAGTGGATAGAGTATCAGCCTGCAGACTGAAGGGTCCTGGGTTCAATTCTTGGTTTCAGGCTCGATCCCTGGCCCTGGTAGGGGAGAGTGCAACTTTGTGTGACTGGTCTTACTCTGGAAACTGAATGATATTTACCCAAATTATAGAAACTGATTGTTTACACGCATTTCTGACAAAGCGTTGGAAATGCAAAATTACAGCAGCAAGGACTTGTAGGCTGAAAATACAGTCACATGTATTTGGTAAACATAAAGCCACCGTTGTCTCTGAGGCAGCAAAGGCTCTGGCGAAATCTGCCAGGAGAAGGGGACGAGAGGCTCTGGGCACCAAGTGCCTTTGGAATGGAGTCAGGCTCTGTGTCACAGTCCAGAAAGTCGGCAGGGCAAGGGGGAAAGTACATGAAATACACTCAGTCTGAGCTGCTTTCATTGTGATGCTTCATCGTGGTGGGTGCTAAATCTTTGATTAAACCTAATGGAAGGAATTTAAAAAAATCTCTGCCCTGGCCGGTGTGGCTCAGTTGGTTGGGCATTGTGCCATGCACAGAAAGGTTGCCGGTTCAGTTACCAGTCAGAGCACATGGCTGGGTTGCAGGCTCCATCCTTGGTAGGGGGCGTGCAGGAGGCAGCTGATCAATGCTTCTTTCTCTCCCTCTTCCTTCCTCTCTCTGTAAAAATCAATAAAAAAAAAATCTTAAAAATAAATCTCTATGTGTATTAGCAGAAGTTGTTATAAAGGATATCTATACCAATGATGGTTACTCATTCATTTAGTATTTTGAGGGACATTGCATGTTTGCTAGGAGACAGAGAAAGCAGCCTTATTTCCAAAAGCATCCCACTCTACAACTTTTCTCCCAAGCTTTCTGTTTCATCTATCACTTGCTCCAACTGTTATTCATTACATTGGGTAGTAAGGACTAAAACATTTGCCTATCAGTGTTTTTGACAAGGAGTCCTTGTTCCCACATAACTTTAGCACAGATGAGCTCCAACCAGGTGAGATGAAGACAAGCCTTATGGAAAGTTCCTCCAGAGAGCCACGGGACAGATCAGCTGGGAACAATGTGTAGGTGATATCTGTTCTGCTCTCTGCTCTTCCTACGTCAGGAATACAGGCTGTTATTTCCCAGGCTACTGGTGAGCTGGAAAATGGGGAATGGGATTACTGTACCTTTAAGAGGCCACAATGATCACTGTTTTTACTGTAAATAAACACTCCTCAGGCTGCTGCCAGCTTTGGGTTAGTTTTAAAAGTCGATTCTTACCGTTTTTGGAGTTTTGTATCCCACATTTTGTCTCAGCAATGAACTTTTTAAGAGCACACATTATGTTTAGTAAAAAAAAATAAGACTGACTTTTTAATTTCTCAGTACAATCAATGGTGAACGTATACTCTGAGCAAATATTTTTTTTTCAATTTTACTATTCACCATAGAGTCAGTGGTGACATCTCTGACCACTTGAAATAGGAGATAAAAATTTGCCGAAGAACTATCAACATCTGCTTGAAAAGGTGGTAGTCATTCTAAGAATACTTGCTGTGTTTAAACACAATTTAGCATGTAAGGCTGGACAAAGTGTGCTTACACATCACTCAGTGAAGTATGACTTTTCTTTGGATAAAAAGAACAGTGTTTTAAATTATTTTCACTCATTTTAAATCCCAAGCTCTCTTGTGCTTGCACAAAAAATGAAGTGATAACTGTCCATGTGCCATCTCCATTAGCAAAGGAAGACTTTGCAAAAGATAACTGATGTCTGTTTTATGTCTGTGACATCAGATGCTTCAGACAGCTATCAGTCAAGTTCATATCAATAATGGTTTATTTAAAAAAAATCAAATTCATGGAGTCAAAGTAAAGCTTTTGGAAGTTCATTGTGTTGAATTTGAAATATATGACATTACAGTGAATTTCATGGTACATATAGTTCAAAAGTTTAACATTAAAGATAAAATGATTTGTTTTTGTATTCATAATACAAATACAAATTGTGGTAAGGCACAGAATCAGAGCAATAACAATGTTCTTACTAAATTAGGAAACTATGAAGCAGAACTGTATTTGGAATTGGTTGTGTGCATGCATAATTCACAACTGTGTGTTCAAACAAGCTGCAGCTCCACCAGTCAAAATAGAGTTGTACTTGCTAAGATTTACTAATGTTTTTATATGTGCATAGAGTAACTGAACTACAGAAATCTAATGCTGAATTCAGAAAGATATTCCAGTCTGGCCAGATGTGTATTCTCTTTTTATTGTCCATCATTAGTTGGAATTTAGAAAAATTTGAGCCTTTGAAGAACTACGAATCCACCTAACTGGCCTGCAATGGTATATGATTTTGTAAATGAGCTCTTTAAATCTTGGTTGCAATTTTTTTTTTTTTGAGAAAATAGCATCCTATATAATAAAAGGCTAATACGCAAATTGACTGAATGGCAGAACGACCGGTCTCTATAACACGCACTGACCAACAGGGGGCAGATGCTCAATGCAGGAGCTGCCCCCTGGTGGTCAGTGTGCTCCACAGGGGGAGCGCCGCTCAGCCAGAGCGGGCTCATGGCTGGAAAGTGCAGCGGCAGTGGCGGGAGCCTCTCCTGCCTCCGTGGCAGTCGGACATCCTCTGAGGGCTCCTGAACTGTGAGAGGGTGCAAGCTGCCTTGAGTGCATGAATTTTGTGCACCGGGCCTCTAGTTTAATAATAAACTGAGACAACATATTGACAAATTTTATTCTATAAATGTAGTTGCCAAAGAATATTACTTTGAATAGAGGCCAAAGACAGTACTCGTAAAAATACTGGGCTCAAAAATATACACACATTTCAATTTGAAAATGTAAAATGGAGAATATCTTCCATTTATTAGGATTTGCTCCAAGCTTTCCATGTACCTCAGCCCCTTTCCAGAGTGTACTTTCTTGTGTAAATATTATGGTCTACAGAGAAATTATTTGAAGGTGTCAGCAGTTTCAAATTTAGCAACTGTAAATAGAACGTTGAAAATATTATAGTAAATTTTATGAAATATTAAGAATAATTAACTAAATAATTATGCTTATAAATGTATGTTATTCAGAAAAGTAACAGTGACATGCTGTTAGAAACAGGTACAACCAAAAAACTCATTAAAATATATGAACATATTCCAGGAATGATTATTCTGTTTTATAATGTTTAGACTAATTTTTGAAATTTTTAGTGTTTAAGGAATTTTTGAAATTTTTACTTTCATCTATGGATATGTCATTTTAGTTGTAAATACATTAATATAATTTTCTAGAAAGGTTTTATATCTAAAAATAGTTTGAGTACAACTTTTTTTGTAGATCCACTAGTATCATAATACCAATTTTTTAGTTAATAGAAAAAAGTTTGTAAAATTATATAATTGTAATTATTTTAAGTGCCCCTTTTACTCTCAGCGATGTCCTCATTTGGCTGCTCAATTACATAACCCTACTTAAAAGTATTAGTCATGTATCCAAATAACTGGACATCTGGGTTATCGTGGTAAATCGATACACTCCTATAAACCCTACCAAAATGACTGTAAGGGAATAAAATGCTTTAAACTCGTAAAGCTGGAGTAGAAGCATGGAGACAAAGAATGCGCAGTGGCAACAAATTGCTCTAATGGCTAAGGCAGATGGATGGTGGTAACTGATGAAGCAGAGTCCGGAGGCGTCAACCTAAGTGTCTGCAGAGGGCAAGCCCATCAGCTGCAGAACACCAACAGCTTCAGGACTCATAGGAAGATGGGGTGCGGTGTGGGCTGAAATCAAGGGGAGAGTCTGAGGGTCTGGACATGCAGCCATTACCAGCCTTTCTCAACCAGGATTCTGCAGAGTGAAGCCCTACAGACAATGGTGTAAGTGACTGTCCTCTCAATTCTCCCAAGGATGGCACAACGTCAGTGCTACTCTCAAAGCATAAGAGTGAAATTCCTTTATCACTTGCGGTGGATGCCTTAGTGCATTAGAACCAAACCCCTTTGCAGGCTCCAGCAGAGAAGGAACAGCTGGACACACCAGGGCATCTGTAACCTTCAACCACTATTGAAAATACTGATTTCTGAGACCCTCCGGCCCTTTCCCCGACGGACCAAACATATTTATACCCTTGGAAGCACAAGATTAGGAGATGCTTCCTTGGGGAGATTGAAACGCTTAAAAAAAAAAAAAAAAAAAAAAAGGCCTACAAGCATTGTCCAAGAAACCCTCTAGTCAACAAGCCCTGCCCAGATCCAGCGTTTTCAAATCAACATTGTACTGTCTCTCTCTCACAAATAAAAAATTGCATTGGCCAGGGTTCTCTAGAGAAATAGAACCAGTAGTATGTGTATGTGTATTAATTTTAAAATTAATTATTTCAAAGGATTGGCTTGCATCATCGTAGAGGTGGGCAAGTCCCAGGATCTGCAGGGTGAGTTGGAGCTGGACACCCAGGAAAGGCCATGGGTTAGTTCCATTCTGAATCTGAAGACCTGAGCACTAGGAGATCCAGGTACAGTTCCCACCCAGAGGCCAGCAAGACTGGGAAGAACCCATGTTTCTGTTTCAGTCCAAAGGCTGGAAAAATTTCCCTCTTGCTTGGGGGAGGGACAGTCATTTTGTTCCCATTCAAGCTTTCACCTGGTGATGGGGCCCACCCACATTGGGAGGGCCACTGCTTTACTCCACCTACCCATTCAGACGCCTATCTCCCCCAGAAACACCCTCACAGACACACCCAGAGTAATGTTTGACCACATGCCTGGGCACCTCCTGGCTCAGGTAAATTGACACAAAAGTTACCCATCACATCAGACAACAAGCCTTGTGTGTGAAAGACAAAGGCCAATATAAACAAATAGAAGAAGGAACCCTGAGGAAACAGAGGCAAATTTAACTCTTAATTGATAGCCTCAGAGAGGTAAGAGAAAATACTGCATTCACAAAACCCAAGGAGCCATAAGTATAGCAGAACTTGAGACAAAATAGCAGACATCATTTGAGAAGAACATTTGGAAGATAAAGTTGATGAAATCTCCTAGGAAGTAGTAAAAAAGAAAGAAAGAAAAGTGAGAGAAAAATAAGAAAGGCAATGAATTAAGAGATCTTATACCTAGCTAAGAAGAATTATAGAAAGATAAAACAGCTAAAATGGAGAGGAAATTGTTAAAGCATATAATAATTTCCGGGGATGAAGAACCTCACATCTCCAGACATAAAATTCCTTGCCCAAAGAATAATAATGTTGTGTTTTTTTTTAATTCACATTAATGCACATTAAAGAGAGGGAGAAGCACATGTCAAATGATAAAACTAAAAGCATTTAATAAGGAGTTTGCTGTCCTGATTCAAGGGAAACCAGCCCGGGATTGGGGAGGGAGTAGCTCACAAGCAGGGGACACTGTTCCCCAGGGATTCGGGCAAGAGCGAGTTTTATAGAGAAGAGGTAGCAGAAACAGAGCAGGGTTGGCTAGGAGAGCAGGGGTTTCCTTATGAGTCCAGCAGGTCCTGTTTTCTTGGGAAAGGTAGTCTAAGTAAAGGTGAGCTGAAGGACAGGGATTGCTGTTAGGTTTCCTTGACAGTGAAGCCTTTCCCTTAAGTGCAGGCTAAGTTGGGTTTGGACTTGTGACATGGGCTAGGACATGGGGTGGCCTCCATTTCGGGTCCCAGTATATGAGTTAAGTCACATACGAAAGATCCGAAATCAAATGACATCAGGCTTCTTATCAGCACCTAGAGAGCTTGAAGACAGTGGAGCAAGGCCTTCAAAATCTGAGTCACAGTGATTGCCAACCTAAATCCTAAACCAGCCGAAGCAGGAATCAAATGTGAGGGCAGAATAATTTTCAGACACTTAACATCTCATGCACCTTTTCTTAAAAAACAACAGCGACAAAGAAAAAACCTAGGAAATGTTCTCCAGCAAAACAAGGGAGTAAATCAAGACAGGAAAGGACAAGAGTCCAGGAAGTGGGTCCCAGGAGAGCAGCTAAAGAGAAACCCGAGGACAGCATCACAGCAGCCTCATGTGAACCAGGTCCAGGAGGGAGGGATCCCAGAGAGAAATGGCCCAATAGAAGGTACCAAGTTGGACCTAATGTAGAAAAGTATGGGACCTGCAGAGGTGTTAGAACTGTAGAAAGGATCAGTGAAAGGTACATGGAAAATAAAGACATGGGAAGACAGTGAGGTCAGTGAAAGTAAGTCATACACATTACTTGGCTCAGCAACACACAATGTTTGTACAACCATAATCATGTAAACCTTCGTATTAATTAAGCCAAAACCTGTGGTTTAATTATGTTGGGAAGATGACAGCAGAGAGGAACCATGGATATAAATGAATCTGTTTGTGAAAACTTTCCTGGCTCCTGTGCTGTGTCCGGCTCCAGATGGCCAGTGATGAAGACGTGCCTGCAAGGCTTGCGCAGTCTGAAGGCAGAGATTGAGAAGTAATTTGTGTTCATGGGATGCTTCCAGCAAACTCCCTGGGGCCTTGCTTACAGGTATGCCCTGTTCCTTCCCGAAAGCCTTGATCCTTAAATTTGTGATCTTTTCACTCCATGATTTTTTTAAAACTGTGAACTTTCATTCTTTACCTATTTGTTTATGCTCCATTAAGTGAGGTTTATGCATAAAGTGAGGTTTCTTGAGGAATTCTAAGTTTCTTCTAATGAGAGAGCAGTCATGCCTTGTTTAAGGAAGGGTATATGTTCTGAGAAATGTGCTGTTAGGCAGTTTCATCATTTCCTGTGAACATCATAGAGTGCATGCACACAAACCTAGATGGTCCAGCCTACTACATGCCTAGGCTACAAGCCTGCACAGCATGATACTGTACCAAATACTGTAGGCAATTATAACATAATGCTAAGTATTTGTATATCTAAACATACCTAAAACATAGAAAAGATACAGTAAAAATATGGTATAAAAGATAAAAAAATGGCACACCTGTATAGGGCACTTACATGAATGAAATTTGTAGGACTGGGAGTTGTTCTGGGGGAGTCAGTGAGTGAATGCCGAGTGACTGTGAAGTCGTACGTGCGTGACTGTAGACTTTATAAACTGTCCCACAAGCCCTTTCCCTGCTTCCTTCTGACAGGGTCAGAAATAGAACGTCAAAGCTGTCAGTGCTGCTCCGTGAACAGGGATATGGGCTGACTGATTAGAAATATGGAGGAGAAACTGGCTGGGTAAGGAGTGGATCATCATGATAGTGACCGCAGGAGGGAGGAAGAGGGGAGCAGAGGACCAGTAGAAATAAGAAATTGAGATGGAGACATAAGGAACATAGGGGTTGTCATGACAATGTGGTTTTGGCTATGGCATGCTGGAGCAGAGGGCAGATTAAGGAACTTTGTGGTATTTGTTTTTAAAAGGTGTTTAACATAGAGAGGATCGGGAACTGATGATTCAATATTTTGACTTTGGAAATTTGTGTTTGGTTCCCTTTACCCTGTCTGGCACAAAGGGCTCTCTCCGGCATTGAACTGATGGAAGAAATAGAACTCACCTGTGCTCTACATCATTATGACCTGAAAATATTTCCAAAGTACAGGGACAGGCTGGCTCCACCCTGCACAAAAAGCTTTTACTCAGTGGTACTTATACTTGTTAAGGGAGCTCCTGAGGACCTGTGTCCTTGTACGGGGTCTTAGGTGCTCAGAATTTACAGCAATGTTCTTTGAAGACCGTCAAGCTCGATCTGGGGGGCTGTAGCATCCTCTGAACATGTTTGCTGGGGGCTGGCAAGCCCCTCTGTTGAAGCAGGTCAGTGGCTGGCTGGGATGTAACCTGTGCCCTCAATATTGAGGTGCTGTGAGTGAGGGAATCTATGGCCAACCCCACAGATATTGCTCCCATCAGAGGAAAAAGAAATTCCTCCTGAGCCACATATCCTTTCATTTCTTACAGGAAATTCAGCTCCATTAAATCTAAAGGGATCAGGGTCATACATGTGGTCTGTTGTTGACTGAAACGTCATGTGGTGTATGACTGTACTGTACCTTTGGATCTTAAATATGCTCCCTGAATTGCTTCACTGTCTCTTCCCTGCTCTATTCATATCTTCTGGAAATCATATCTTCTTGCTGATTTCCTAGGGGCTCTCTGGGCACTAGAGTTTCCATACGATTCATTCCTATGGAGCGCCTATGATGGCCTCTCACCGAAGCATCTGCAATCCACTTGATTCAGAAAGAGAATAACTGTCCTGCTTGAGCAGGAGGAGGTCTGGTGAGGCCTGAAGGTGTGTGACCTCCTCAACAAGAGAGAGGGCATTTGCTGAGAGGCAAAATGATCGAATAAAAGCACTTGGCCTCTCCTTCAGAGAAGGTGATCTTGATAATACCCTGTTCAATAGAACTTTCTGTGATGATGGGAATAGTTTGTGTCATCCAGTATTTTAGCTGTGGCTGCTGAATACTTGAGATGTGGTCAGTGAGACCAAGGAACTGGCATTTTAATTTCATTTAATTTTAATTTTTTTAAATTGACATTTAAATGGCCACATGTGACGACTGGCTACCATTTTGGATGAATCAGGTTTAGAAAGAAGCTGTAAATGTTTCTTGCTCAATAATTTATGGATATAGCTTTTGAAGATTTTCTGAACCCATTATTTCCTTCCATTTAGGGACTAATAACAAGAACATAGAATTACAAGAGATAGATTAATTATTTTAGGGAGAATGAAGAGAAGAATAGAATAGGCTTAGGGAATAAAATAACCCAGGGGGAAGCTATAATCGCAGCTAGAAATAACTAACTATCTTTGGAAAAAGAGAGAGGGCAGAAGGAAGGATGGGAATTTGGAAAATCTGTCAGGGATAAATGACCGAGCCTGGGGACTGCAGGCTGCCCATGGCGTGGGAGCCCAGCTACTGAGAGATCACACTGCAAATGGAAGGAAGTCAATTCTTCTATTCATTTTATTAAAGTTAACCACTCATTTATTTTAAGTAATATCTTCCCATTTAAATATTTAAGTTACCATGATTAAATACAATGTGTTTCACCTTGCTTAGTATATCAAGGCTGTAATTCTTCTTTTTATTTTTTTAAAATATATTTTATTAATTTTATTTATTTATTTATTTACAGAAAGGAAGGGAGAGAGATAGAGAGTTAGAACATCGATGAGAGAGAAACATTGATCAGCTGCCTCCTGCACACCCCCTCCTGGGGATGTGCCCGCAACCAAGGTACATGCCCTTGACTGGAATCGAACCTGGGACCTTTCAGTCCACAGGCCAACGCTCTATCCACTGAGCCAAACCAGTTACAGCAAGGCTGTAATTCTTTTTAAAATTAAAAGGTAAAGTCTAATGCATGCATTTACTAATTAATGATTTGAACACTAAAACGTGCACAATGGCACATTTGTGCACACATATGGACAGTCTTAACTGATGTTTTTTGGGTAAATTATTTGGATCCTTCTTTAATTTATTGACTGAATAAATAAGAAGATTTCAAGGAAACTCCTGTCATTTCCCTGGAATGCATGATGTCCTTTCCTCAGCTTGGCAGTAAGGGGCCCTGACCTGCAGTGTACAACTTGGACATATTTTACACACACACACACACACACACACACACACATGTGCTGCTCAGTTTTTTCATAAACCTTGAATAACTTGAGTCTTCTGGGAGCTTACTTTCACTCAGAAGAAATATCACATTTCTTTGGTCCAGATTCAGCCAAATGACTTTTGTCTTCAGAAAAGTATCAACACGTACTGTAAACTATCATAGATCTGTAATTCCAGGACCTGAAAGGTACTCGCTTTGGAAAGTAAACGTTAATAAAAATGTAAACAATTCCAATTTGATTCACAACATTATTACCAGGGCTCATTGCCTCAGAGAAACCATTACGATATCACGGGGGACTGTGGTAAGAATGCGTAACAACTCTACAGGTTGATGAAATGGTGTTTGCTTACAAAAAACAAACAAAAAACCCCACAAATAGCTACAGCCATACTCAAAGCAATATACTTTATTACATTTAGGACTGTAAATTGGGTTCTGAAAAGTCAAAACTCCCTCCACAAGTCTTTATTTAAACAGCTCAAAGATTGGCAGGTTAGCAAATTTCTGCAGATTAGGGAGGAAAAACAAAAAAAGAGCACCATTCAGGAAAAGAAAAACCGACCCTTGGGATAAAATGTTCTTCAGAGAGGCTAGACATGTTAGCATCTTTCCTTCCTCAGCTCTTTCAGTTCTCATACTAGAAAATTACAGGAGTCCAGGCACACACAGTCACAGACATTTGTCAGTGACATGTATTGGGTCTGTCCTCTGCGTGGAAGTGGGAACGGGTGGTGGGAGAGATTCAAAAGAATGGCAAGGTCAGCTCTTCCTCTCAGACTATTGATGAAGAGAAATAAACATCCTCATAGAATAACACAGCAAGAACACATGATAGAGTAAAATCTCTAGGTACATAATTAATGAGGGCTCATTGAGTAAAGGAATTAAGAGAACTGGGCCAAGTTAATCAGGGAACGTTCCTATGAAGTGATTCTGAAGACAGACTTGAAAGGTGAGCGAGAGTTTAATGGATCTGTGTGAGCAACCACATCCCTCATTGCTTGCCCATCCTGCTGGAGAACAGGTGTGATATGG
This sequence comes from Myotis nattereri, assembly GCF_964212035.1. NCBI lineage: Eukaryota > Metazoa > Chordata > Mammalia > Chiroptera > Vespertilionidae > Myotis > Myotis nattereri. Next base: position 34,825,445 of record NC_138079.1, read on the forward strand.
GCTGTGTGTGTATCCAATGTTACTTGTATTGGCTAATGGTCTGACTGAAGGGAGATGGCATTATACCGCAGATGCTGTTGAAATATCCGCAGTCTGAGGGGAACCGGGGGATGTTTTGTTCCACAGGGGACAGGGGGTTCTCTCTGATCCTTCTCTTCGAAAGCCAAATTCCAAGCCAACTGCAGATCCCATGATGGTGCAGATCCTTCTCAAGAAGAGGCAGCCGAGAGCAGCAAAGTTTGCTGGGCAATTGGAAACAGGAGTTTCTTAAGAGAAACCTTGGGGGCACCAGGAAAGGAAGAAAGGCCCTTTAGGGGAACACCCCCTGTGGACCGTGAAGGTGAGGAAGTGATAGGAACCAGGTGTTCCCTACAAGGTGGGATGGAAGGACATTGCCCACACCTGCATCCACTCAGATACTATGGTCACTGCTAAGGAGCAGGCACGTACGTGGTGGGAAAGCTGGGTGCTGGGAAAATCCCTGATAGGGTGTAGCGAGTGCTGTGACAGCGAGGACTGAGAACACGATGGGGACCTGGCGGCGTAATCTGCCTAGGAGACCTAGGAAGATGTCACAGACTTGGTGAGTGACCTTTGACTTTCGAAGGGGGTCCTGAAGACCGAGTAGTCGTTTTATGGGTAGAGAAAGCAGGGTGGGCGTTTCAGGTGGTGGGACAAGCTGGTAAGAAAATATAGAAGCACGAAATGGGGGAGGTGTCCCAAAAGGCTGAATCTGCACCTTGGAGGGAGAGCCCCTGCCTCCTGGGTGGCGGAGAGAGAAGGAAGAAAATTTGGCTCCCAGACTTGTTAAAGCCAAGCAATAGAATGAATCCAGCTTCTAATTTGTGGAAAATCCCACGGGCAGGAGGACGTGTTGGATGCACCATCAATGTGCCATCAGCAAAATCCAGACTGTTCAAGCTATTGACCCACCTTCCCGAGGAAAAGAAAAGGGCCAAGGGGGTATTTGCAGGTTTAATGAGACCTAAAACACATACTTTAAATAGGTAAGAGTAACCTATAGTTTTTATCACTTGGGTAAAAAACTGTAAAGGAACATAAGAAAGACTTCTATACAATTCAGAATGATAATCACTTCGAGAGGAAGGAAAGGGCTCCTGGGGTTGCTGGCAAAATCATTATTAACCTGAATGATAGTTATAAGGGTGTTTGCCTTAATCATTCATTAGCTATAAATTTATTTTATGAGGTTTTTTGCATTTCTGTATAAAAAGTTTTTAAAATCAGGTATCGACTGATGCTTTTCTAAGAGTGAACTGACTTTCATGCAGAGATGGGTAGTACATATGGAAGAGATCTTGCTGGAGCCAAACTGAGCACCAGGTTCTTTTTTTAAAAATAGAGTTTATTGAGGTGACATCGCTTCACAAAACCATACAGGTTTCAACACAACATCATCTGCACACTGATTTGTGCACCCATCGCCCCAAGCAAAGTCTTTTTCCATCCCATTTCCGCGCCCCACCCCCCCTTTGCCCACCTCCACCTACTCTCACCTCCTTTCCCTCTGGCTATCACCACACTGTTGTCTGTGTCTATATGTTGTATATATATGTGTTTTGCTTAATCCCTTAATTTAGCCCCCTAATCCTCTTCCCCTCTGACAGCTGTCAGTCTGTTCCATGTATCCATGCCTCTGGTTCTTTTTTGTTCATCAGTTTATTTTGTTCATTAGATTCCACATATAAGTGAGATCATATGGTATTTGTCTTTCTCTGATTGGCTTATTTCACTTGGCATAATAATCTCCAGGTCTTTCCATGTTGTCACAAAAGTTATCTTTTTTTTAGTAGCCAAGTAGTATTCCACTGTGTAAATGTACCACAGCTTTTTACCCACTCATCTACTGATGGGCACCTGGGCTGTTTCCAGATCTAGGCTATTGTACCAAACAGCACTGCCAGAATCATGTTAACTGAGCCAGAGTGACAGTGGCAGGAAAGACCAAACACCGAAGGCGGAGACCAGTTCTGCCTCTCCCTGGCTGCTTGGAGCTCCAGCGCTGAGGGTACAGTGTGCTCTGCCTACTGAACCATCCAGCTTCCTCACTTGCCTTTTCAAAAGCAGAAAATTGTATTAAAAAACAAATATATAACAAACAATATCTTTGACCCCAGGTTCCCCTGACCAGAAAGCCTCAGATCTTTACATCCTTCTTTGGTCCAGTAAGTTAATTTTAGGTAACTGAGCGGAAAGTATATTCATTAACTCTTCAGTTTGCCTAAGATGAGGATCAGGGTCTAGGGCAGAAAACAAGCAGGTGCAGGGAACCCCATGTCTTTCTCACTAACCATCATCTCGGCGTTGAGCTGCAGATCACATCTCCCAGTTCCTCAGACAGTCACGCACGTTTGTTCTGTAGTAAGAAGTTAAGTATCTCAAACTGTGGATGACAGAGCTGGATGTACATGAGTGCAGTCAGATGTCAAGCAGGAATAATAAGAAAGCAATAAGTAATGTGGTTAAATAAATGCGTTCCCAACTCCCTTCGTCTTCTTCAAACATCGAATGCAGGTGTATTCTGTCCTTATTAGCCAAGCATTTGCTCCTCTCTCGCACCTCCCCTGGCACTGACGGAAGGAGCAGCATGTCTTGAAGAGTGCTTTCCCATAAACAGGCTGTCAGACTCTCTTAAATATAAACAAGTAAAAGTAACTAAGGACTGCTTACGTACGTTTATGCTTTTGATACTGGTCTCTGTAGAAATTCTGGTGCGCTCATTTTAATGAATAGGGTGCGGGCCTTGCTGTCCTTTACTCCTCACGCAAAGGCAGGAGGATATGGTGTGAATAACAAATCTAGGATCGGATGCTTGCAGTCAACAGAGCCTTTACAATGAACACTGTTCAATGTCATAGACAAGGTCAATTTGAAATTGTAATACCACTTGTCAGAGGAAGAAGAGACCGAGAAAGAGCCTTCAAACTTTGAAGGGGATTAGCCATCAAGAGTTAACCAGTATGTGTTAACTATTTTTATAAAAGAAGGCTCACTTTGAATGGTTCTCATGCTGAAAATCTGGGCAAGTAATATCTCAGCTTTCTAGTACCCTTTTGAAATGAACAGGCCATTCCAAATAGCCAGACATTCTGGATAGCCAGAAATTCATCTAATTCAACACAAAATATTTTTAAAACAATGTTGAGTGAAAAACTTTCTGGAAAATGTTTTACACACTCCCCTGAATGTCCAATAGAAAGATTCCAGACTTTGGAGGGCAAGAGGGCGGGAATACCTACAGCCCTATTTACTAGTTGAGTGCCCTTTCTTACTATCTTTATTGAGCCTCAGTTTCCTAATTTGTAAATTGGGCATAATTGCAGTATATAGTAAGTCTTGGTTAATTGTAACAAACAGTAAGTACTCCTTACTATTGGGTTTTCTTAGGCCACCAGTCTGTTCCCACCTTCTATATGTTAGACATGGTCTGGGGAAACACCAATACCTGGAAGGATCATAGAAAGGATAGAAGGATACACTTGACTAAGTTGGAGGGTCCCTGATTTGAGAGGAGAGGGAATCAGGGGGGTTGGGTAGGGCTGGCTCTGAGGGCTGAGTAGGCAGCATTATGTGTGTGATTGAGAAGGTTCTCCTGGCCCCACTCTTTCCCATCTACCTACTGTAATCAGGATGCCTCCCTGGAGGTCAGACCTTAATTCTTTAGAAATTCCCTCTTAAACAGGGTCTTGGAAGATGTGGCAGATACCCATACGGATCCCCCTTTGAGGAAGGTCTCACTGCCCAGCTTCAAGTAGTGTTGCAGACTCCAGTTCTTTCCTCGGGGTCAGCTGCAGCTTTGGAGCCAAGATCATAGTCTTTCCGGGGCCAATGCCTGAGCAAGTGGATGGTAGTTGAGGGCATACTGTTTTCGAGGTGGCCCCCAGCCAATGACTGAGGAAGACGATGGAGCCAGGGCCTGGGGATTTCTGCCCAAGGTTATTCTGCCCAAGGTTGTAGTTCTTTAACAGCAGCTTCCTGCTGGGATGCAGAGAGCTGGTCATATCTGCATCACAGTCTGAGAGTTCTCTTTGCCTAATCCTGTTTCGTTCCTTTCCCTTTCATAGGTGTTACTCCCTAGTAAACCTTTTGTACTTACTCCTCTTTCTCAGAATCTGTCTCCTTCCTGGTACAGAGGGAAGTCACACATCATCTGGGAAAGGGAGGGACTAGCACAGCTTAGACTAGTGAGTCAATGACCAAGTGCTATGATCTGAATGTTTGTGTCTCCCCCACATTCATATATTGAAATCCTCACCCTCAATGTGATGGTATTAGGAGGTGAGGGCTGTGGGATCTTTGCCCTTATGAATGACATTAGCGTCCTACAAAAGAGGCCCACGAGAGCTCTCTTGTCCCTTCTACTATGTGAGGATACCACCAGAAGTTGATAGTCTGCAACCCGGAAGAGGGCCTTCAGCCTCTGGAAATGGTCTGTCAATCATGTAGTCCTGCCTTTCCCATCATGGGGGTGGGGATAGGAAGGAGGTTGCATGATTCAGGCTGGCCAATCAGATTTCTCAGAATCCCTGGGTTTAGTGAATTCTCTGGGAAAGCATGTAACCCAAGGTGTGTGTGTGTTCGGGGGGGGGGGGGGGGCGCGAAGGGAGGGAGGCGGGTTGTGTGTGTCAGGGGTGGTGGTGGGAAGGGAGTATATTCAGGGATAAATATGGATGCTGGGGGAGAGGGTTATCTTTTTTCTACTGGGATTGGAAGCCAAAGGGTGGTGTAAACCCAAAGCCTCTGAGGGCATCTTTCCTACAATTTAGAGAGAGCCTGTCTGAGGATGAAGCCACTGTGATGAGATAACTTGAGGACACTTTAGATCCATAGGAAAACTGAATTCTTATGTATCTGAAATGTGTAAGGGAGGTGTAAGGACAAGTCTTTTCTGTTTCCTTGAGCTATTTGGACTTGGGTCCCCGCTATTCATTATCTATGTGTAATTTAACTCAAATGATACCCAAATTTATCCTGGTGCTAAAACTGATATTGCATCTGAAAAGTGTTCAGCTGCTAATCAAAAGCTAATGTGATTCTTTTGAAAAATAAAACATTTTGTTTTTAATAGGGATGGCCTAATACTGCATACTCAACATTTCTTAACAAGAAACCAAAAAATAACTTTTCTTAGATTTGTCAAGTTCTATAATACCTTATTCTGACACAGAGTTAAGATATCCTGTCTGGGAAATATCTAAATTTTATAAAGAGTTGAGCATGAAAAGAAAATAACTAAAATATGGCCATTGGGTAGCAACACTGAGCTGGGTTTCTCAGGGTCTGAAAGAAATGGTGAATGAAGATGTTTTAGATCGTAATCCTCTGTCTAAAATGATGGACTTCTTTCTGTCAAGGTAAAAGAATGTCCCCTGTTGAAATTGCTCATTAAAGATAGGTCCGAGTAGACATTTGAAAAAGCATCCCAGGAGTTAGTTCAACTGTGAAGTAATTTGTTAGTGCAATGCTGCTGAGACGAGGATGTTTACGAATGTCCAGAAAGGGGTTTTAGGTGACTCGCTTAAAAGAAAACCATCAACTTAAGCACAATTACTGTGCCCACAGATACCCTATATTCTTGGAAACAGGGAGGTGCAGGGACAAGTCTTAATGATTCAATATAGAATATTGAAAAAGGAAGATTGTTGAGTAATAATCCAGACCTGTTCATGGGATAAAGATACTGTCTCAGCCTGAAATCCCAGACTCGAATAACTGGCTTACCACACCTCTCCCGGCTTCTTTAGACTCCACTGAGCTGCTGCTGCATTTTTCGTTGGCTTGATAAGACAGTTGCATTAGCTGGTGGTTAAGGTGGCTTCACTCTCCCAAAGTGTGGCTTCATCCTCCCTGGTTCTACGTTAATATGTCCAAAAGCGTCCTTGGAAGGGCCCTCTAGCACTTCTTGTTGAAAGATTGTGGTTTCTACTGTAAACAGCTCCTCCCTCCCCCCAACCTTGCCACCGAGGTTTGATTGGAGAGAAGCAGTCAGCCCTTGAGCTCACTTGTAAAGTCCCATTACCTGATTGTTAACTTCCTTAAGCTCTCTGTTCCACTGTCTCCCACTCTCTGTCACATCACAGCATTCAACAGCTCAGTTAACACATTAACAAGTAATTACTGTACATTTACATGTACCTGATACTGTTTTAGATACTGAGGATATAATGGTGATAAAATAGGCAATTATCTGATTTTTTAGAGTTCATATTCTCTGGATAACTTAAAAGCAAATATAGATGACAGGGGATTCCCCTCAACTAATTGCCCCACCCTATTCCATAAATAAACACCTCTATATTCACATGTATCCTTCCCCACTTCTTAGTGGAGAAGCTGTCCCTCTACCTGCGTAAGGCTAATCTCACTACCGTAGATATTTCCTATTGTTTCCTGGTCCCTTAATCAATTTCTCACTCATAAACCTTTGCCTTTTCTACTTTACTCCCTAGTTTCCCTTTGCATATAAATATAATGCAATTACAAGTAAAGGCCTCATACAGTTCTGTCTTTGGGTGGTGGTAGACTATAAAAACAGGTAACGCAATACAGGTGGTGATTGCAATAATAGCAAATACACTGGTACTAACCACTGTACGCGAAGGCCTGTTATTTGTGCTTGTGCATTATTAATCAGTTTCATAGCACCCTTCTTGAACCGAAAAAAATTAAATTCTTGACCAACAGTGATCCCATGAAGACACTATCAATTGGTCAAGTTTTTCTGAAATAATTAGCTCTTTCTAGCTATCTTAGTTTAGGCTGCTATGATAAAATACCAGACTGGGCGGCTTAACCGATACTTAATTTTATTTCACAGTTCTGGAGGGGAGGAGCCCACGATTGAGATGCTACTTTTTACTGGTTTTGAAAGTTAAACATTTTATTTTCATTGTCATTTATTAATTTTTAAATTTTAGACATGTATACCCGACTTAACAAAATCTAAATTGTTGTTGCCTAGTATTATAGTCTCATTTTATTTTTATGACTGTCAACATCAGTTATTGTTATTAAAGCATATTTAATTTACCCACAGGAAATGGGTCTCTTTGCTCAGCAGTGCACTCAACTTCTTCCTTTGGGTTGAATTTCCTTCTTTGTGAAGTATATGAGTTGAATCTTTCAGTATTTGTTTCAAAATGTCTTTATTTTGGCCTCACTCTTGAATGATAATTTTTCAGGGTATAGAATTATGGGCTGCCTTGTTATTTTCCTTCAGCCCTGTGAAAATTTGATTGTATCATTTCTTTTTTTTTTTTTTTTCATTCTATTTGTTGCCAATGAGAGATGTGCTATCAGCTATTCCTTTATAGATACTCTGTTCTCTCTGGTTGTTTATAAAATTTTTCTCTTGATTTTGGCATTCTGAAGTTTCATTAAAATGTGACTCAGGGTGCTGTATTTATAATTATCTTGCTTGAGATTCAGTATGCTTCTTCAACCTAAGGATTAAATATTTTAAAATTCAGAAAAATTCTCTTCTCTTTTCTCAAATATTGACTTCTATTATCTCTGGACCAGGGGTCAGTAAACTATGGCCAGTGTCTGGTTTTGCAAATAAAGTTTTATTGAACACAGCCATGTCCATTTGTTTATGTACCTGTCTATGGCTGCTTCTGCACTACTTCTGCTTCTGTACTACAACTGCAGAGCTGAGTACTTGTGAAAGATTATATATCCCACAAAACCTAATAGATTTACTATTTGTTTCTTTGTAGATAAAACTTGCCAATCTCTGTCCTAGACTTTCATTCTGGAGCTTCTATTAAACATAAGTGGATTTTCATTCTATCCCTTGTGTCTATTAATCTCTAGTTCTAGTTTTCTATAATTTTATTTCTCTGTGCTGCATTCTTGGTAATTTTTTTTAAGTTTGGCATTTTTCTGTTATGTTTTGTGTAGCATTTTTATACAGATTTATCAGAAGTTGGGGGTGGTTAACTCAGTTTGTCATGTTTTCAGAACCAGAGGTCTGATCTGTCTATTCCTTTCACACATCATCCTAACCAAAACACTTATCGTAGCTATTAACACATGATATGATCATCTGTTAGTTGGAGTTCTCCTAATAAACAGAACCAATAGGATATCCATGTTTACTTTAAGGAATTGGCTCCCACAATTATGGAGGTTGGTAAGTCCAAACTCTGCAGGTTGGAGTCTGGATACCTAGGAAAGAGCTAATGTTGCAGTTCAAGTCCAAAGGCAATCTGCGACAGAATTTCCTCTTGCTCAAGAGACATCAGTATTTTGTTCTATTCAGGCTTTTAACTGGTATGATAAGGCCCACCCATATTATGGTGGGCAATTTGCTTTCCTCAAAGTTCACTAATTTAAAATATTCATCTCGTCCCAGAATAATGTTGACCAGCTATCTGGGCACTGCAGTACAACCAGTTGCCACATAAACTTAACCATCACAAGTTCACCCCCTGTCAACTTGACACCTATATTCACCTCCTTAAATCATGCTTAATTTCCAAATAAAGATAACAAGGTCATACTTATGCTTAACATGATACAACTATCCCGCAGACAACCAAAATGCACTAATGCTTTCCACAGAAAAAGATGTAAAGTCCTTGGTGATGTTTTTTCTTCTTGATATCCTGTAACTGAAATATTATGATGTAAATTTAACAATACTTAAAAATGATAAGATATGATATGATATAATGTCAATACATCTTATGCTGCATTATTAGGGAATAAGAGGAAGGAGAAAACAAGACATTTGCTGTATACATGCAAACATATTCATAACAAAATAAAGAAGAAATACTCATGACAATTACATTGCTTGTTCTTATAACTGGTCATGTGGTTGTAGCTAGTATTTATAACTATTGTTTTCCACTGTCTATTCCATATTCCTTTCTCTCTCAGCAAGCACCTCATATGGTCATGGTTCTTTCTTTGCCTTGTGGGTTTACCTAAACCTTCTTTCTTGAGGAGCTGGGCCATTAGTAGTACTTCTTGAATTGGGCTATAGTAGTTTTTTAATTGACTTTAATCATAGGACCTGGTAATACTAAGAGATGTCCTAAGAGATTTCCTGTATTGCAGACACTCTTCCTTACCTTCAGTGTAGCCTAGCAGTCCAATTTCTCCTTGGTGGTCAGGATTAATTACCCCAGCCAACATGGTTACTCCTTTTTGCCTATTGATTTAGAGGTATAAGGAGCCCAGAGTGACTAGGTGGCAGTCTTCACTCCTCCTTCAATGGAATCATTGTTGTGTCTCCTGGTAGAGGTATTCCTCATTTTGGAGCTAAGACCTCTAGGCCACCAGAGGATAAGGTCTCAGGGATAGGAAACAAACATTTTGCTAGTCAGTCACTAAGGGTAATAGTGAGTGGTGCCAATCCCATTTCCACCCCTTGATTCCTGGACCCCTGAGTGCTGGCTGGAGGAGAAAAGGGGCCATATATTGGACACTGATTCAGAGCATATACCATCTCCTGGAGAACTCTGCCCACTCCCACTAGACATTGCCATCTAGCTGGTGCTGCAACTGAGTCTTCAAAAGACCATTCCATTGTCCTATCAAGCCAGTTGTTTCAGGAAGGTGAGGAACATGGTAAGACCAGTAAATTCTATGAGTATGGGCCCATTGCTGCACTTCATTTGCTGTGAAGTGATTTCCTTGATCAGTAGCAAGTCTGTGTAGACCAACACGACCATGGATAAGGCATTCTATAAGTGCCTGGATGATAGTTTTGGCAAAAAAAAAAAGGAAAAAAAAGGACTGCATTCAGGAAAGGCAAATCTGTACCCAGAGTGTTTTTATTTTTTTCTGGCACACAATGTACTAAGTCAGTTCTCTTTTCTAAAGCGGTATATAATCATAAACATAGCTAATTAACTTGTTGCAGTTACCAGAAATAAACTGAAACTGGAGAAAGCCTATGAAAGAATTAACAGTGTTTAAAACCAGGAAAAATGTAATAAATAACACCATTGAGTCCGCAGGAGTATTGGAGCATTCATATTCCAGAAATCAACCAGAGCACAGAAATGATTGAGTTAAACATGTACAATATATACTCATTTCCCCTTGTATGAAACACAGATGACCCATATTTTAAACTATTACACACACTGCTTTTAGTAAAAAAGCAAAGTCATTTAAAGCAGCTAATTAAAATCCACTTGAGCAATTACAGTGGGTAACAGGATCATAAGATCATTAACAGAATAGAAGCTTGCCTCTGAAACTTCCATATGGTCTCATGGACTAGAGGTTGGCTGGTCCGGCTCCGCAGACATCAGATAGCTGAAGCTGCTAAACTCCATTAAGTCCTCAAATTTCAGTGTCCTAGTTTTTTTCTGCGAAGAACTAGAGCAAAAAAGAAAAAGCTATGGTAAGGCAAACATACCATGACCTGTGGTAAGAACTGGCCTGAAGTTTTAGGCATAAAAGCTTAGTGTTGGTTCTATATATATAGACACCATCTAGGTCAAGTACGTACTGAATGCTACATGTTTGTGCTTTGCTGGCTACTCTGGGGAAGGGCAAGAGAGGGATTGAATACTGTGAGATGCTTCCACCTAGTTGAAAAGACTTAGATATGTGACAATTAAAGCCCAGGACAGTGTGCATCACAGGGCTAAATCAAGAGCACCAACTACTAAGGAATGAGTGCCTTCTGCGTGACAGAGCACCGATTAGCTGAGAGGCAGTCAATACTGGGGAACTGTGAGATGCTGACCGACAGGGTTCCCCACCCTTTAGTTGTTATTGACACCAGGGATGAACTCACATCCGGAAATATTATGTATATTGGATTCTCATTTATAAAGATAAAGACTTTTTATAATTTAAAGCACCGAGTTGTTTGTGTTGCCTGAAGTAAGAACTCCCGAGGAGCCCTGGCACTCCTTCCCGGCTTCAGTAATAAATTACACGCCTCAGGGGGCTCCTCTTCTTTCTCTGGCTATAAGTACATGCCTTAAAGGCCTGGACCCGGCAGCCCAGAGCAGGTGATACAAAGTGTGAAAGGACAGCATGGCAGGCAGCTTTGCCTCTGCCTGCCCTGGGAGCAGCATGCATCTTGGTGCACCCTCCTTGCCAGGGCTCTCCTCCCTAACTCTGGCCCCCAGACTCCCTGTGCCTAGACCTTTCAGCTGTGCCGGATCCTTTCTGTCTTTCCTGGTCTTCTGCACGCTACTTGCCAGACTGCTGAGGTTAATCCCCTGCTTCCAATTCTGTTTACTTCCCTTAATGGCCTTCATGGTTTCTCTGACCTGAGATACCAAGAGATCCTTCCTGTTGGTGGGACTCTGAGTCCTAAACATCACAGAACTCTGAATCCACTCTGCTCTGGGTCACTTCACTATGATGAACTGATATAAGAAGATAATTCTTTAAGGGATTGATTCCTTCGGGGCACATTGTTGGCATTCTGCTCTGCTCTGCCTTTAAATGAGGCTATTCCTCAGAGTCCTGTCCTCAGCCTACTTCTCTTTTCACCCCCACATGCTCTCCCTGGACAATCTTATTCACCCCTTCCCACCTTCATCTCCTCTCTGCTGACCTCCCAAGTCCCTCTTCCAGGCTTCAGAGTATGTGCTGGTGTGAGGAAGTCTGTGCAAGCCTTGAGCAGCAGTGCAAATGATCAAAGAGAAAATGGGTAGCTCTTAGAATTGTTGGAAAACAAGACTTGGAGAATGTGCTGGAAGAAGGGGAGGTCAAAGCTCAGCTCAGCCGTAGTCCAGAGAGGTCCCTGCTGCCACAAGCATTGGACCCTGCAGTTTGCATTATTGGTGTTGTTCTTTGGAAAATGGGAGTTGTGGCTACCTTCAGAATGGACCCTCCACTGTCCTTGCTTCTTTGAGTCAGTCACTCATTCCTAATTCAAAGTCTCAGAAGGGTGCATTTGACTGGTCAACCCTAGATTATGCGTACGTATCCTTGTTATAAGGGGCTAGGAAAGTAAACATCTAGCCTTTTAAGATTTTGCACTGGGAGGTGGGCTGTCTCTTATCAGGAATACTGCAGTATGAAATTCCCCATCTACACAAAGCAGGAGACACGGACAGTGGAAATGAATCAGGGAAAAAGGGAGAGAGTCAACTGAAAGGAACAGATGAGAGGCCAAGTCCATCACATTTCCTATCACTTCAGCCTTCTCTTCTAGACCTTGACTATGGAGTGGTGCTTATTCTTACTGTTGAGAGAGAGAGGTGTGGTAATAGCTTCTTAGATGGTATCCAGTGGGCCATACCTTCTAGTATACATCCATTGAACTTGGGATGGACTGGGTCTCACTTTAACTATAGAATTTGGCAGAAATGACCTTATGCTAATCATGGGACTAAGTCTTGGGAGGACTTGGCAGCTTCCACTTCTGTGCTTTGGGGAATCCTGAGCTGCCATATTAGACGTGTGGCTACTCTGTTGGAGAGACCACAGGGAGAGGCCACAGGGAGAGGCCACAGGGAGAGGGAGAGGCTTCTGGCACTAGAGACAGAAAGCACCCAACTGTCCTAGTGTCCCAGCTGCACCCATCTTCTGGCTGTCTCCCGAAAGGCACCCATCTTATGCGAGAGCTAACCTGAATGTTCCAGTCCGATCAGGCCCCCGAAGACTGTGGCCCCGCTGATGTCAAGTAGAGCAGAACTGCCCAGAGGAGCCCAGCCATGGACCCAACATGGTTGTTGTTTAAAGTCACTGTTTGGACATCGTTTCTTACATAGTGAGGGAGAACTGAAACAGGGGCCATTGATTGTGTGTGTGGTCTTGTTCAATTATTCATTTGGCTGAATTCCACTCCCAGGCATTTAGTATGTTTTCCTGTGAGTTAATATTAGCCATTGAATGCAGAACCCTTCTAGTTCACAACCAGTACAAGGCTTTGATTTTTTAAAAAAAAGATGGGCTCATTTGCTGGCCCTTATCAATATTTGAAGCACAGACAAGCACATACATAAAACCATAAGCTTCAGGCTATGCATTGAACTGGTTAGAGTCCTCCTGGTCTTTTCTCCATCAGACTCAGCATAGCACAATTACCTTTGCCCATGAAGATAGTTGTTAAAGACTCTGAAATAGAGTGATCTGAAATTCCTTTGGCAAGAAATACAGACAATGATAGGTAAGAGAAATGAAGTTTTAATTTGAAGAAATTTTATGAAATAAGGAAATAACAGAAACCCGCAAAATCAAACAATGTCCCTCACCTTTACAGATGCTGTCATTTGATTCACTGACAGGAGGGAATAAACCCTGTGTTATGTTGACATCGTATCCCCTTACATAGAATCTAGTTGTTGTTGAGAAGCAGCTGCCTGGCTAAGGGACTATATTTCCCAGCACCCCTGCATCTAGATGTGGCCACGTGACTAGTTCTCATCAATGACGGTCAGTAAAAGTGACGTCTGATGAGCCAAGGCTTTTCAGAGGTCATTCTACCTCTTCGTGCTCTCCCTCCCCTTGTGCTAGCTAGATAGAAATGATTCCCAGGCCTTGGATAGCAGAACTCCCAGATGGAAGAAACCTTGATGTCTGAGTCACAGCAAAGAGAGTCATTTGACAACTAGGAACACCCACCGTGAAAAGTGATATGAAAGAAATAAATTTCTGTTGTATTTGAGCTTTTTAAAAACTTGAGGTTTATTTGTTACAGCAGTTAGCATCCCCCTAATAAATATAGTTGTTCGTTCATTTGAAAATTCACTTATTTATTTTTTACTGATGAGATCACTAGTTTTGAAATTGTGGAGGCGAAAGATTCATTTTTCTTAGCTTTTGTCATATATATATAATGGGGCTAACTCTATATGTCATAGGATTGTTGTTATATTAAATGAGATATTACAGCATCACATGTATTGAATGTTGCCGTGTGCCAGACCCTGTGCTAAATCCCATTGAGTCATCTCAATAGCCCTGTGAAGGAAGTTCTGTTAATATTTCTGTTTCACAGACATGAAAATGGAAGCTTAGTGAGGCTAAGTACCCATCCGATGTTATACAGCTAGTAATGGCAGGTCAGGATTTCAACCAAAGCCGCCTAACTTCAGAGGCCACGTGCCTAAGCACTTGGCTGCTTTGATTGGGACCAGCACAAAGCCTGACACACACAAAATGCACAATAAACATCAATTTTGTTTTCCTTCCACTTTAAAGAAAGAGGCAATATAAAACATAACTATAAATGTATGCTAAGTGCAACACACACACACACACACACACACACACACACACGGCCTTACCTTTATTCATACTCCTATTCAGCTTGGTGTGTTTAAACTAGAAGTAAACTAGACTTTACTCGTGTTCACTGTTACTACACAGCATAACAGGTCTTCTCTGCTGGGAATGTCAGTATTTTGTGCTTACAGCCCAACAGCAATCACATGATCCGAAGGAGCAGTAGAAACACAGAAGAAATGAATCCCAAAATGATTAAAGCATTTTGGAGTTGCTTGTGCAACATTCATGTTATCGACCTGCTGGGTGAAAATTGACAGAAAACCCACCTCAGGATGGACTTACCACAGGAAGGGCCGGAATGCTGGGTCCCTGAAGTCTTTTTCATTTCATTTAATATAACACATATTTTTTGAAACAAACTAGGTTAACACATTCAGTCAGAGGCATGTCTTGGAAATAGACTGACCTTTATATGCGGCATTTTATACACCCGAAGTACTTTTTTAAAAAACTTATAAACCATCATAGGACTGCTAGTGCTTCCTCTAAAATCACATCAGCGATCATTAGATTGTCTACAGAACTAAGCTCAGAGTGCAAATTTTGCAAAAGGTGCAGCAATTTGCCTCATTCTCATTGCTACACCAAGAGCAATTTGTCTTCTGGGCTACAGAGCTGCTGAACCACTTTCTTCTTTCGCCTGAAGTTTCATCAAGGCAATATGCTTAATCAATGTTTGCTGATGTTTATGGTCTAATGCTTCCTGACAGCAGGTGCAAAAAAAGGACTAAATTCCCATCTGCATAAACATCTTCCTTAAACCCCCCAGCATGCTGTTTTGCTGTAATTTTAGGAGACAGGTGATTTTTCACGGCACCTTCATGAGTGGCGTCGCCCCATAGCTGGCTCCCGTTCCCTACCTGCTGTTCTCAGAAGCTGTGCTTTTGTTGCACCGCTGCGGGCGGCTCCTCCAGGCTGTCTGCTTGGCTTGCGGATGAACTCTCCTCAGTGCTCAGTGTCTACACTCTGGTCCAGGAAATGGACTCTATTCCTCAGCGATTTAGAAGTTGTTGTTACTCCATCAGTTAAGCCAAGCCTGACATGGGCTATGGGGTTGCACCTTTTGGATATCAGCAGAGATCCGAAAATAGCTTCATTGACCCAAAGGATCTATTTCCAACCGTCTACAATGGACGGGAATTTAACCGGGGGAAGTCAATTACCCTTAATGTAGTCACTTGGCTAATTACCCATCGAGAACCCTGGAAATGTGCATCTCACTACAGCTTTCTCCTCATTATTTGTTTACTGACGCAAAAGAGGTGGCTCACCTTTCTGCTCCCCACTAGGGAAGGGTGGTTTGTAAACTGAAGACGGCAGTCCAGGCTCCAGGCGGGCTTTTCTTTTTTTCACTGTGGCTTCTTCACTTCAGTTCATCTTCGATTCCTTCAGGCAAAGGGAACAGTTCACCATCCCTTTCTGCGGAGGAGGGAAGGAAAGGAGGAGGTCCTGGCTTCCTGGAGAAACTCGTGTTGACCCCCGTAGGTTATCAGTGTTTCCATGTAAATTCCTGACCCCCTCATGTGCAGTGTTGTGCTAAAATCGTGTGAGCTCCAATGCACATCTTAAATTTTAAAATATTATACAAAGTTGAGGCACTATTTAATTCTGTAGAACTAAAATTTTGCACCAAACCTGGACAGCAGTCTTCTTTGAATGTCAGGCAGCCCAAATAAAGGCAGCAGAACTAAACCACAACATTCGAAGACTTTTATTTGCTTGCTCTCAAGATGAGGAAAATAAACAACCTCCCTCATCAGAAACCTTTAAAGACTTTGTGAAGATATAATGCACATTTAAAAGTGTAACTGAGTGATGAATACACCACTGTTTTTACTCATGCAGCTTTCCTCCTACCACCCGTAATTTCTAAAACACCACATGAAAATCTTGCTGAATCAGCTTAAAAATAAGAAACAAAAGAAAATGGGATGGGGGTGGGACTCAAGACCCTGCCGGGGGGAGGGAGGGCAGGGAGGGGGTTCAAAGGCCAGACATAAAACGACAAGCTAGAGAGAATGAAACAAAACCCGTGAGAGAAATCTCAAAAGAAGATGCATCAGAACCAATAGAAATTCAAGATCAATTATGTCAGCAGATCAAAGACCAGACCTCGCCTGGTGAAGGGCATTAACGATCATCAGGGGAGATGCATCCTACTTCCCAGAGTGAAACAGACACTTTGCTTCTTTATGGCGATCAGGCTGGCTTTTGAGGAGATAACAAAACTGGGCAAAGCAGGTACACTTACCCATAGACTGGGGTTAGAAATGGAGGGAAAGGTATATTAGCGTTGTAAAAGGTGTTAGAGCTCAGGTACTAGAGATCTTAGAGCAGTGATGGTGAACCTTTTGAGCTCAGTGTGTCAGCATTTTGAAAAACCCTAACTTAACTCTGGTGCTGTGTCACATATAGAAATTTTTTGATCTTTGCAACCATAGTAAAACAAAGACTTATATTTTTGATATTTATTTTATAGATTTAAATGCCATTTAACAAAGAAAAATCAACCAAAAAAATGAGTTCGCATGTCACCTCTGACACGCGTGTCATAGGTTCGCCATCTCTGTCTTAGAGGCCAGGGTTCACTGTCCCATCAGAGGAGCTGTTCTACCCAACGGGATCTCTATCCCATTGGCAAGTACTGTGCAGGAAGAATTCCTCTGCCTTGCCTTCATTGAATAACCCTTGCTGCTTATCTGGCAGATAAGCAAGAAACCTGTTCCTCCATTTTAATGTAGCAGACTTAAATAAATGTATTGTTGGCGGAGAATCAAGACTGTGGAGCAATGGTAGCAATCATGGTAGAAAGACTTGGCAAAAGCAACTGCACAGATTTGTCCAGACTCTATTTAGAGACCTGCATGAGATGAGAGTGATAGACTGCCAGTACTCTGCCTCACTGCCAGGAGTCTATATTCATCTCAGTACTGGAACATTACAACAATGCTCAAAATGAGCACTACTGTTCTTGCAGTATGGGTGTTATGCATACCTGGCAAAAGCTTACCCAAGTGTGACTATAAAATGGAAGTCAGTTCTCTCTTACCTCAATAAGACAAGGGCCCATGTTCCTGATGGCCCACAGTCAACAGTAAAATAATCCTTGATTCCTAAGGAACAGAATGGTGTAAACAGCTAAAACATCATGAACAAGTGGGATTAAGCAGGTAATTCAAAACACAACTGAACTGTCATATAGTGGTTATCAATAAGGAGAATAGGGGACAATCGGACAGTTTATCTGTTAATTGAGTATTTTTGTAAGCTCTGTAATGATTATTATTGGAAACTAAACGATCATTGGGGTTAAAGGAGAAAACTGAGCCACAGAGGGTAAGATCAGCCAATCTGCTCTACAGAATGGGTAGGTGTGTCTTGGCTGATGATGATTGTAACATAGTGCCACACTCCTGCTAAGTACATACAGTATTAGGAATTTTTTTTACAGAGATAGTCCCAATAAGTCCACAAATAGGTTTATGTGGGAAATTATCTCCATGAGACTGAGCTAAACCTTCCCCAACCCCTCCAAATACCTATCAGTTAATAAAGGTTAGGCAGAAGAGGGGTGAGAAATCTTAAAATTTGAGATTAAACTTGGGCTCCCTTAATTTCTTTGGCTTGAACAAAAAGAGAATAGTGAATCATCACTTAGAATAATTTCTTCAATAGAGAACGTGTAACATCCACAGCAATCATCTAGCACCCTTCTTACTTGTTGAATGAGGATTCAAAAGAGAGAATAAATGAGCTAATTTATTTTCAAAGTATTTTAAAATCTCCCAATCTGAGTGTGGACTCATCTATTGCTCCATGAAATACTTTACATTTTTGCTTTATATATTTTAACACTATTTTATTATATGCAGGCACCTTTTAAATAATTTTTCTTTCGGATGAATTGAACATTTTATCATTATAAAGTGAATGCCTTTATTCTTTTTTTTTCTTTTTTTTAATATTTTTATTGATTTTTTACAGAGAGGAAGGGAGAGAGATAGAGAGTTAGAAACATCGATGAGAGAGAAACATCGATCAGCTGGCTCCTGCGCATCTCCTACTGGGGATGTGCCCACAACCCTGGTACATGCCCTTGACTGGAATCGAACCTGGGACCTTTCAGTCCGCAGGCTGACGCTCTATCCACTGAGCCAAACCGGTTTCAGCGATGCCTTTATTCTTAATAATACTTTTTGCCTTAAGTTTGACTTTATCTGATATTAAAAGTTCACCGTTTTTAAAAAAATTATGGTCAGTGTTTATCAGTGGTTCTCAACCTTCTGGCCCTTTAAATACAGTTCCTCATGTTGTGACCCAACCATAAAATCATTTTTGTTGCTACTTCATAACTGTAATGCTGCTACTGTTATGAATCGTAATGTAAATATCTGATATGCAGGATGGTCTTAGGTGACCCCTGTGAAAGGATCATTCGACCGCCAAAGGGGTCGCAACCCACAGGTTGAGAACTGCTGGTTTAGATGCTATATATTTTTCTATTATAGTTTCAATCTTTTTATCTCTTTATATATATATATATTTAAATATATTTTATTGATTTTTTACAGAGAGGAAGGGAGAGAGATAGAGAGTTAGAACCATCGATCAGCTGTCTCCTGCACATCCCCCACTGGGGAAATGCCCGCAACCCAGGTACATGCCCTTGACCGGAATCGAACCCAGGACCTTTCAGTCCACAATGTGACTGAGGCTCTATCCACTGAGCCAAACCGGTTTCGGCATATCTCTTTATATTTTTAATGGTATCTCTCATAAGCATCCAATGTGTTTTTGTTTTATTTATTTTTTTACATCTTGGCTGATGATCTTTGTCGCTGAGACATTTAGTTCATTTAATGTAATTGCTGGTATATGGAGATTTAAATCTACCATTTTACTATATTCTTTCTATTCTCATCTTTCTTGCCACTTTTGGCATTGAGTAGTTTTCATTATTCCATGTCTCACCTACCTCCTAGCTTGGGAGCTATTCTGATGATTTATTGTTACATAACAAACCAACCCAAACATAATAACTTATAATAACAGTTTTAGTTTGGTCATAATTTTGTTAGTCAGGATCTCAGGAAGGACTTAACTGGGCAGCTCATTTCTAATTCACGTGATATGGCTGTAGGATCAACTTGTAAGATGACTTCTTGACTCTTATATCCAATGCCATGGTGCTCCTTGGCCTCTTTTCTTTCTTTCTCTCTTTCTTTCTTTCTTTCTTTCTTTCTTTCTTTCTTTCTTTCTTTCTTTCTTTCTTTCTTTCTTTCTTTCTCTCTCTCTCTCTCTCTCTCTCTCTCTCTCTCTCTCTCTCTCTCTCTCTCTCTCTTTCCTTCTCTCTCATGGGTTCTCATTCTCTAGTCTCTTCACTTTGCTTGTGCTTCGATAGCATAATTGTTCAGGATATCTCACTTCTTACATGAAGACTGGCTTCTAGGTGGAAGCTGTCAGGCTAGTTCACAGCTTTCCCAGAATTGACACATTATCACTTCTGTCATATCCTACTAGTCAAAGGAGTCACAAGCCCACCCAGATTCAAGGGCGTGGAGAAGTAGAGCCTATCATGTATGAGAGAAGGGGCAGGGTCACATTGCCAAAAAATCATGTGGTCAGACAGATATTGCTGTGGCCATCGTTAGAAAATACAATTTGCTACAGATTATACACAGATGTACATGTTTTACTGCTTTTGTTTGTTTTAGTGCTTACTCAGAAATGAAAACATATATACTGACTTATATAGTTAAGAAATTAATGCTTTTACTTCTTCCTGGCTAATGAAAAGAAATTAGAGCACTTTAAATGCCTCCATTCTTACATATATGCTATTGTTGTCATGTATTTTAATTCTATATCTACTTTAATCACACCAGAAATTATTATCACTGTTTTATATATTCTGTGTTCATTTATATTTTGCCCCATATTTCCTCTTTTGTTACTTTTCATTCCTTCCTATATCTTCCAATTGCTAGTTGAGATAATTTTCATTGTATGTCTTTTAGTGGTCCCTATAATATGTTTCTGCCAGTAACAAATCCTTTCTCTCTCTCATATGAAAATGTCTATATTTCACTTTTATTCTTGAAAGATATTTTTTTTTATATAGAATTCTATTTTGCAGGTATTTTCTTTGAAGATATCAGTCCATTGTGTTTTAGCTTTCATTGATTCTAGATATGTGTGATGTCAATCTATTTGTTGCTTCTTTAAAGATTATATGACTCTTTGGCTGCTTTTAGGATATTTATTTTTATTTTTTGTTTGCTTGCTTTTAGCAATTCTATCATGCTGTACCTTGTTGTGATTTTCTTTTTCAAATCCTCACCTGAGGATATATTTATTGATTTTAGAGAGAGGAAAGGAGAGAGAGAGAGAGAGAGAGAGAGAGAGAGAGAGAGAGAGAGAAACTTCAATGTGAGAGAAAAACATTGATCATTTGCCCGTTGTACTGACCCCGGCTGGGAATCAACCCCAAAACCTAGATATGTGTCCTGACTGGGAATCAAACCCACAACCTTTTGGTGTATAAGACAGTGTTCCAACCAACTGAGCTACCTGGCCAGGGCTTGTTGTGATTTTCTAATGAAGTCTTATGCTTCACATTTGTAGAGCTTCTTGAAAAGGAGGACTAATGGTTTTCATTATTTGGGGGGGGGGGGTGTTAGCCATTATCTGCTTAAATATTGCTATTGTCTTTTTATCTTTATTTTATCCTCTGGTGCTTCCACTACATGTACATTAGATATTTTTCACTAAACTCCTATGTCTCTCACACTCTTTCCTAGTTTCTTCATCTTTTGTGTGTGTATGTGTATGTGTGTGTGTGTATGTGTATGTGTGTGTATGTGTGTGTGTATGTGTGTGTATGTGTGTATGTGTGTGTGTGTGTGTGTGTGTCATGAATTCTTTCCTCAACAGTATCTAACATGCAATAAGTTTATTATTTCAGCCATTACATTTTTTTTCAGTTTTAGAATTTACATCTTGTTCTTCTAAAATATAGTGTCCAGATTTCACATGGAATAATGACTATTGTTTATCTTGGTTTGAGATTACATTGTCTTGTCTGTTCATTATGTTTCTGATTATGATTTTTTTATCTTTTACTTTTTAAAAATGTAGAAATAATTTGAAGCATGAGGAGATTTACATTTAGTTTTGGTGGGCAATAAGGAACGTGGCTATCCCAGATCACTTTACTACTAATGTAGGTATTGGTATTAGTTACAGCTAGCTCAGTCCAAGGGAGGGTGAGGCTATTCTAGTCCACTGTTATTCCTAAGGTGTAGCCCTTAGGGGTTCCAACCAAAAGCATGGGAGTTCATCAGGGTTCCCCCTCCTTGGGGGGGTCTTAGACTTAAATTTTTATTCTCTTGGAGAGGCTGACAAAAATCTGTATTTAATCTCTCAACTTCTCAGATGATTCTTTTAAGTGCCAGATGCTCCTAGGGGAGACGCAGTTTTAAATGCTGAGCTGTTTCTTCTTCTTTTCTTGTATCTTCGTCTCACAATTTTTCATGGTCTTATTAGGTCCTCTATGCTCTCTAAGTTCCTCAAAAAGAGGGTTGTTCTGCATTACTCAGTCCAATACTAACCAAAGCAGGAGTCCTATTCTCAAAATATTTAATATTTATAAAATAAACTGAATTTTATTTCATTCTCACTAGAACTGGAATTGATTCAGAAAAAATACTAATAGTAATGAAGTATTTTCCAGCTTCAAGTTACTTTTTAAACATGATAGAATGTGTCTTATTTTCACAAAATTTAAAGCAACCAAAAACTGTTAAACAATAAATGGACTGACTCATTTTAAGTTCTATACCACTGGCACTCACCCATGTAAAATCTACATGACAAATTAAGCCTACTTTTCAAAATGAACTTTTATGCTTGAAGATAGAAGCAGAAAGTCAGTTTCCCAATCCAGAAAGGATAAATTCAGCACTGCCAATGGAATGGGCAATAGTTGATAACTATATAACTGTCTGTGATGTTCACAGGCCAAGTGAATAGCAAGATCCAAAGAACACAATTTACTGTATGTGATCTATATATATAAAATTCTAATATGCAAATTTTCCCCTTGGGAGTTTGACCGGGAGACTGGGAGTCCAATCGCTCACTATGACATGCAGTGACCACCAGGGGGTGGTGTGGAATGAAGGGAGGCCCCGGCTGCAGCCGGAAGGCCCTGATCAGCCCTGATCACCGGCCATTAGGGACGCTACCCGTGCAGGAATTTCGTGCACTGGGCCTCTAGTCTATAATAATTATTGAGCAACACCTGGCTCTAAGACAGTACAGGCATATCTCATATTGCACTTTGCTTTATTATACCTTGTAGTGGTTGCATTCTTTTTTTTATTTTTTTATTTTTTACAAATTGAAGGTTTGTGTCAATCCTGCATTGAGCAAGTCTATTAGTGCCATTTTTCCAACAGGCGTAGATGATGATTAGCATTTTTTAGCAATACAGTATTTTTTAATTAAGGTAGCTATATCTTTTTAGACGTAATGCTATTTCACATTTAATAGCCTACAGTATAATATAAACATACTTTTATATGCATTGGGAAACCAAAAATTTATGTGAGTTGCTTTATTGTGATATTCACTTTATTGAAGTGGTCTGGAGCTAGGCCTGCAATAGCTTCAAGGTATACCTCTATCCTAAGTCCCACAGGAGTAATTATCTGTTATCCAAATCAGATTGCTACCTGACATAACGTTTTATATGACTTGGTATATCTATAGTACAATATGACAAAGGTGTGATGATTGTCAGAACAGGCAAATACCCCAATGAAACAAAAAGGAAGCCTAATAAAAGACTCCTAAGTACCCGAAAACTTGGTATATAATGAGGTGACATCTAAGTAATTTTGGGACTAATGGCTTTCTGTTTGAAAAATGAAAATTGATCCTCCACATCAAGTAGAGTAAAAACCTAAGTGTAAAAGGTAAAGTTATAAAGTTAATGGAAGAAAATGGTGGAGAATATCTTTGTCACCCTGAATAAGAATTTAACTCAAAAAAGCACAAATCATAAACGGAAAAAATGGCGAGTTACATAAATATTAAAGACTGCCTAATAACAAAGGGAACCATGATTAAAGTTAACAGATGAGTAACCTTCCAGGAAAATATATTTACAACATCTAAAACAGAAAGAATACATAGTGGACACAGCGTGTAACTACCTCTAAGAGGATTTCCTGGACTGTCTGTCTAAAATACTACTGCCTCCTTACTATTTATTCCTTTAACTTACTTTATTTTTCTTCATAACACTTATCAAAACCCAACATTATTTGATTACTAGAGGCCAGGTGCATGAATTCGTGTACCAGTGGGGTCTCTCGGCCTGGCCTGTGGGATCAGGTTGAAACTGGCTCTCCGACATCCCCTGAGGGGTCCTGGATTGCGAGAGGGCTCAGGCCAGGTCGGGGGATCCCACTGGTGCACGATCAGGGCCAGGGAGGGACGTGGGAGGTTGGCCAGCCAGGGAGGGATTGCAGGAGAGCTCCGGGGCGTGTCCAGCCCAGCTTGCTCAGTCCCCATCAGCCAGACCCTAGCAGCAAGCTAACTACCCGTTGGAGCATCTGCTCTCTGATGGTCAGTGCACATCATAGCAACTGGTCAACTGGTTGACTGTCTGCCCCATGGTGGTCAGTGCACGTCATAGTGAGAGATTGAGGGGATTTAGCATATCATTAGCATATTATGCTTTGATTGGTTGAACAGCCAACCAGACAACTGGACACTTAGCATATTAGGCTTTTATTATATAGGATTTGTTCAATGTTCTTTTCCTAAATATATTCTAAGCTCTATGAAATCAGGACTTCTTTTGCTTACTTTACTGTCTTAGTATCTAGAATAGTAGATGTTCAATAAAAATTTGTTACGTGAATGAATGACTAAAAGAACTCCTCCAAATGGACATGAAAAACACCAGAATCCCATAGAAGAGTATCAAAGGAGATGAGTAGGCAATTATCAGAAAGAGAAAACTTAATGGCTAATAAATACATAAAGACATGGTTAATCTCACATCAGAAGGGTATAAATGAAAAAAGTATGAAATAACATTCTATGTCTATTAGATTGGAAAAAATTTGACAGTCAGAAAACTAGGGAAGTAGAAACCTTCAAGCCCTGCTGGTGGGAGTGTAAATTGGTGCAGCCATTCTGGAGAGCCATCTGAAAGTAGTCAGTGAAATTAAGTATGCATGTATCCTACTACTCCCGTGATCCCACTCCTGGATGTATACCCAAATAACTCCCACACTGATCCAAAAAAGGAAATGTCTGTAGATATCCATTGAAGCATTGTTTGTGGTTGCAAAGAGTAGAAAACATCCTTTATGTCCTTCACTAAAGAACTTGATCACTCTAGTGTTACATGCATACCATGAAATATGCAACAGTCAGACATAAAAAACTAAACTTAAATATAGCAACATGGAAAGAGTTTTTATTTCCTTTTTCCTCATTAAAATAAAGTAATAGAATATTTAAAACTCTACATGTGTGTGGCTTGAGTGGTATCATCAATGTTTTTGTAAATACTATGTTTTCCTATTTAGCTTAATTCCAACAATTTTATACTTTAATAGAACATTCTAAAGATTGCCAAAAAACCTCAAAAGTTATCTATAAGCAGGTAGACAAAATCAGACAAAATAAGTGACTCTCTGTTGATTACATATTTCCTCTGAGTCTGTGGCTCTTGATAGGAAAAGATCCCCCAACTAAAAAAAAAACCTTCTCCCCCTAGCAATTTTAGGATCCTAAAACCACCAGGTCTAATCAATTTGCTTATATACTTATTTTAAATTGAGGAGAATCATTTTCATTAGCAGTCTCTGGTTAGTTTTAGATGCTGTTCAATATCTACTTTGGGAAATTATGGGATACCTGGTGTTGTTCCCAGGTCTTAATTTGTGTCATATCTTTCAGATTGGATGGCATTCACTAGATAAGTGCTTCTCCAACTGGGAATCTTATTAAAATGCAGATTTGGATTCAGTAGGTTTGGAAAGAACCTGAGAATCTGTATTTTGGCAAAATCCCAGATGTGGCCAACACTCTGGATCCTCAGACCACACTTTGGGTAGCGAGGCTCACCTGGAACACCCATGGAAGGAGTTATTCTTAGGGTATCTGAGAGCTCATCCTGGGCCCAGTACAATCCTTGGATCCACACATTTATCAAAAGATTGATGAGAAGACAGCTGCACTCTGTGGTATTGCAAGGGCTTGCTCCTCAGTGCTATCCTGGAGAAAGGTGAACATGGTCCTCCAAAGAGCTCAGGCTCTAATCTCTGCTTATTACACATCTGAGCCGTGTTTAATAACATAATGTTGATAGCTTGAAATCAGCCTTGGTGGTAATATTTCCACCATGGAAATCGGCACCATGGAAATTGGCAACTGCTACCAATCAGGGCTTTTCCTCCTGAGCATACCACTCTGACCCCAGTGCTCAGCAGGGAGACTCTGCAGGTCCCTTTGAGGGACTGATCCAGGGATGGAAGTGTAAGTCCCAACCATGGTTTCTGGTTGGAATAAGAGTCTAATTGTAGAGAAAACACATAGTAACTGGTCCACCTAGAAGGATATAACAGAAAAAGAGAGAGTGTTACATGGAAAAATAGGAAATAGGGCTTTAAAAATACAACTAATTTCCCCTACACCCCTTTCATTCCTTTAGATCTATTGGGACTCATCAGTCCTCTCTCTAGTCATATACAGGCCAACATTAAAAGAACATTATGCCTGCAGTGAGGGGTCTGTAGTCGACACTGATGAACACTTAGGAACAACTATATCATTTTAAGTATTCATAGAAATTAAAAACAGGGAAGAAAAAATAGAGAAAATATATTATTTAAAACAGGAACACTTTCATTAAAGAATTAGTAAGTCTTTAGTTAGCTAGGAGCACAGCGGAATCCGTGCAGTAACTAGGGAGTTGAGTTCTTATTAAGAGAGCATTATATGGGCTTATTTAATGGCTTTAGAGAAGTTCTATACATTTTTTTTTTTTGGCCACAATTTCCTAACATGTAAAATATGGGAGGCTATTTTCCAAATTACTTCTATGATTATCTTCAGGGCAGTGGGATTATGATACTAATTTATTGTACATGTTAATATATATTAATACCTATATTAATGTCTTATATGTTAAAAATGAAGATATATTATAAAAAGAATAACACACACACATATACATATATATTTTTTGTTTTCTGTGTTTAAGCCTGTCACTTTCAACACTATAAGACCTCAGAGTCATAAGACAACGTATACAGAAAAGAGAATTAAGGGATGAATTTGATTGTCCTTCAGTATTGCTGTAGAACTTCGTATCTGAAATGTATTTGGAATGCAACTACTAAATAAGACTTCTCACAGTTCCACCAGGCTTCCCTTAGATGACACATTGAAGTTTCAGGGTGAGCCGATTCATGGAGTCTGTTGAAAGTGAAGTTTTCCTATCTCACTGTCCAGTACTTCATTCCTGGTTTATGCTGCTTCTGTCAGTCCTTAAAACCCTGTAACTTTCACAGGAACAGGGCTTGCCAGCTGGATCCAGGGTTACAGCAAACTAAGTATTGACATCACCGGGCCAAACACAGAGCCAAGGAAATGAACATGCCTGATATATGTGTGTCCTGATTTACTTTGGAACCTATTCCATGGCTCACAAGAAGTCTGTTGTACTTTTTCCATTTTGCATCCCAAAACCCACATACTGGCCCAAGGCTAGAGTGTTATAAATGGTGAGGAAGGACAGGAAAGCCCGTCATAGCCTATGTACTTTGAGCTGTCTGATTAGGGAGAGATTATATATTTGGTGTTATGCTTTGAATATTTTAACTCCAGGATTTCCATGCTTGACTGTGTGACTTCACCTGGCTATAATTTGCATTTTACTGAAAGAGTCCACAGAGCACGAACCCCTTTGGAGACATTACCTCATCAGTCCTCCCTGTGGTCCTTTGGGAGACATGGGGTCAGGCGTTTTGGGGACGAGAAAGCGGAAAGCAGGCTTTTCAAAAAGAAACTCAACTCAGAGATGTGGGCCCCAATTCAGAAAGGAACGTGGTGTCCATTGTGAGACACCGGCAGGAGGGTAACCCCTTCATTTCAGTTCACCCCCCGTTTCTGATCCACACAGTGGGTCCAAGATACTTTGTGGTGGGCATTCTGCTCTTTGTCTTTTTCTTTCCCCACAATTTCTTTCACTCCCCAGCGTATCCCAATGTTTTTTTGACTTCAGCTCAAACATAGAAACTATCTGATTGGTCCCCTAAATGTCAACCTGTGGTGTTTAATCTCTTTGTCCAAATTGTAAACTTTTAGTCACAGAGATGGTATTTCATGATTTAAGCCATTACTCAGAGCACGGGCCTGGAAGAGCACAGCGCATGCCCACCTCTGTCCACTTCATCCCTCACGATCCCTTTGCCCAGCATTGTTTTTCTAATCTCTGCTTATTGCTCAGCATGTCTTCCCTATTAGAATGTAAGCTTCTTAAAGACAGGAACTTTTTCTGTTTTGTTCATTGCTGTCTCCCAAGTGCCTACTATAGGGTCTGGCACATAGGAGACCCTCAGTAAGTATTCATTGAAGAAAAGAATTAATGTTTCTAGGAAAAGCTTAGTAAATGCCTGGATATATCTTTTTATTATTACTGATTGTTGGGGCTGGTTCTCCAATTATTCTGTTCTGTTTCTTTTCTCTTCTCCTCAGAGTGGCCAAACAAGAGAGCACAAGTGATGACTTTTGGGTTTACAGAGATGATGAGTTCATCCTAAATGGCTTAAGAAAATGTACCAACTAATAATGGGTCCAGGGAGGGTGGCACTGAAATGCAAATAGGGACTAGAGTGCGTGGCATTTCCTTGGACTTGGCACAAGCAAGATTCTAGTTAGGGAACCTGGGGTGCAGAGATGAAATAATCTAGTCAGAAGTGCACAGCTAAGTGATGTCTGAGCCGCCTTCTAGTGGGTGCAGAGTCATCTTTAAGAAGTATTTACTTAAAATAGATCTACTGGGACTCACATTGACTAAGCTTCCATAGCTTCGCAGAATCCCAAGAGTATCTGAGCTAGTTTTACAGTTGGTGATCACAGAGAATCACAGCATTTTGTACAGATTCTGGTCACAGTTGCTTAAACCAGGTTACACCTGGGTTTAGATTCGTGAAGGAAACATTTCAGGAAGACAAAGTCTCTAATATCATGGGGCACGGAGGTACAGATCCACCTGTTCCGGTAGATACTAGGATCGCCAGGGCCTGTGCGTCCACGAATCATCCCCGTGGCCAGTGCTCTTTAGGACCCACACTTTGCAGCTCTCTTTTGGAAAGCTGAGCAGGGATAGAGTCAGACACTAGCCACCAGGTTGACAGTTCGAGTGCTGCTTCTTGACAAGGAGCAAGGCAGGAACGCTGTGCACGTCACCCAAGTGCGCTCTGAACTAAGGTCAATGCTCTCCTCTACTCGGACTCGTGGTAACCCCTGCCTGTGGACGGCTTTCTGGGCCTCATCTCCTCTGAGGCTGGGCATGGGGACAGAAAGAACACTGGAGTGAATCCAAGAGGTCTAGAGACAAATGAAAACCTTCGTTCCAACTTGAATCAAATTAATACTCTTTGAGGGTATGGTATTATGGACATATTAACTTTGACATTATAAGTCCATTCAGGAATAGGCTACTTAGCAACATATGTCTTTCTAGCAGAAAGAAAGATACTGTAATGGCAAGGTACTGCTCGTTACTACCTGTATGCTAGCCTTTCTCTCCCCTCTGCATTCACTCTTTAATCCATCCTTTTCTCTTGATCCCACCTTCTTCTTTGCCTCCTCCCCCTCCCTCCCTCTCGCCTTCCTTTCTCCCTTTTCCCTCTTTCTTTCTTGGATCTTAGGACTGCCAGGGTCACTCACAATCATCTTAGTTGTCTCACCAACAGGCAGGACTGAAAGAAGTTCCTGGCCTCTCCACTAATATAGTTGTCAAGATATTCTTCAATGTGGTAATTTCTCTTTATTCAAAGAAAGAGAATATCCAAGGCTGTACTTTCTTGTTTCTGTAAAAAATTACCACAAACTCAGTGGTTTAAAACAACACAAACTTATTATCTTATTTTTGGAAGTGAAGAAGTCCTAAAAATCAAGGAATCAGCAGGGTTGAGTTCCATCTGGAGAATCCATTCTCTTGCCTTTTCCAGCTTCCAGAGGCTGTCTGCATTCCATGGCTGATGGTATCCTCCATCCATCTTCAAAGCCAATAGCATAGCATCTTCAAATCTCTCTCTCTCTCTCTCTCTCTCTCTCTCTCTCTCTCTCTCTCTCACACACACACACACACACACACACACACACACACACACACACCCTCTGCTTTAATCATAATATCTCCTTCTCCGGCTCCAACCCCTCTGCCCCATTCTTATACGGACCTTGGTGATTACAGTGGGACTACTTGGGTAATTCAGGTTAATCTCCCCTTGCCAAGCTCCTAAGCTTAATCACATCTGAAAAGTCTCTTTTGCCATTTCACATGGACATCTTTGGGAGCTGTTATTCTTCCTACCACAGCCGGGAAGCCAGTGATCCCAGAAGTAAGTTATTGGCTTGAGCATTCTCATTCAAAGGACAAGCAGCTTGAGGACCTCTTGTGGGAAGGAGCTCAGTTTCCAAAAATAAAACTAATAAAACACACAGGCAGGGTCATGCCTAGAGATAGGATTTTAGTTGCTTCTGGGTGAGTTTCAGTCTCACAGTGGTTTGGTTTGGGGAAAGCTGTGGCAGCAGCATGGTCAAGCAGATCTTCAGAATAAACCAGACTCAGGGTTTGAAGTTCAACTCTGGCACTTGGGACGGGACCTTGGGTATATTTGCTTAATTAGTAGCAAATCTTTTTTTGCTTAACTATAACATGGGGATGATAATTCTTCCCTATAGAGTTAGAAGACTGAAAAGAATGTTGCATACTAATATGCATACTATTGTGCCTGGCACATAGAGGATGCTTCATAAACATTATTTCTTTCAATCTTTTCTTAGTGATTAGACCAAAGGTCAAGAATAGAAATGCTAGTGTGGCCAAAAGTAATTAGGTTGGGAGTATCAAACAGATGTTGAGCAATGGAGTTTAAAATAAACTCAGAGGATTCATCAACACAATCCAATGGGAACTGACAAAATCTATTTCTTCTCATGTAGCTTTAGTCTAATTACATTTTATGTCTCTAAATTGAATGAGGATGTGTAAGGGAAGGCTTGACCTGTCTCATGCCTATGCCTGAAGAATTGTAGAAACCAAAGAGAATTTTGGTCATTTTTAAATTAGACAGAAACATATTCTTTAGGATTCAGTGGGTCTTTAGGTACCACCCAGAACATCCTCCTAGTAAATGTCAGCATATTATACTTGTCTTTGCTTAAACACTTCCCACATGAGAAGTTCACCATGTTTTGAAGTAATTCATTGCATTATTGGCTTGTTCTAATTAGAAAGTTCCTCCTTCTTTTAAGCCAGGAAACTGATTTCCACTTTTGATTTGAATTCTGTCCTCTAAAC
Source organism: Myotis nattereri (assembly GCF_964212035.1). Taxonomy (NCBI): domain Eukaryota; kingdom Metazoa; phylum Chordata; class Mammalia; order Chiroptera; family Vespertilionidae; genus Myotis; species Myotis nattereri. The sequence goes on from NC_138079.1 coordinate 34,856,301, forward strand.
TTATAAAAACCTAATATAATTTTCATAACAATTCTACAGCTACACCCACCTTGAGTCTCCCTTCCTCCTTCCTTTCCCTTCTTCCCTCCTTCTTTCCTTTCTTCCTTCCTTCCTTCCTTCCTTCCTTCCTTCCTTCCTTCCTTCCTTCCATCTTTTCTAAATTAGAATTGCAAAGTTTCTCCAACCATTTGTTATTTACCACTCTTCAGATCTTTCAAAATCTTCAAGCTGTTGTTCTTTTATTGTACTCTAGTTTATCAATGTTTCCCATAGAAGATATCACCTAGAACTAAACATAATAGTTCAGATGTGCTTGGATTCATGCACGGTATGCTTAGACTTATATTTCTGTTGGATCTGGATTCTATTGCCACAGATGAAGTCTGATTTCATCAGTTTTTTAAAAAGTAGCCTCATAACACTGGCATTTGGCTTATTCTGAGCCTGCAGTCAATCAAATCACCAGGTGCTTTGTAAACAACCTTTATTTTCCCCATCCTTACCTGTCCAATTGATGTATCATAATGTTTGTCCTACAAACAATATCATAAAATGATAGATGAAAATTAAATAGGTGACCCAAGGTCTTACTGCTCTGACATCAGCAATTTTCAGTTGTCCATGTTCCTTTTTAGTCCTTACTCATCAGTTTTCATAAATTTTATATAGTTTTCAATGTAATCTAGATAATTTTTCACATCTTGACTTTAAAGGCTAACATATGAATATTTTCCTAAGTGACTACATTATTTTTTATAATTACAGTTATGTGTCACTTAATGACAGGAATACCTTCTGAGAAATAAGTTGTTAGGCAATTTCATTGTTGTCTGAACATCATAGAGTACACTTACACAAACCTAGATGGTACTGCCTACTACACACATAGACTACCTGGCACAGCCTATAAGCCTGTGTAGCATGTTACTGTATAAAACAACATGAGATTGAATCAAGCACAAGAGAAAATTTTTTTCATAAACAGAAAAAATATACTCCAAAATAATAAAAAGTATAGTAAGTACATAGACCAGTAACAGTCATTTATTATTAACTAGAGCAGCTGTGGGCAAACTACGGCCCGTGGGCCAGATCGGGCCTGTTTGAAATGAATAAAACTAAAAAAAAAAAAATGACCGTACCCTTTTATGTAATGATGTTTACTTTGAATTTATATTAATTCACACAAACACTCCATCCATGCTTTTGTTCCGGCCCTCCGGTCCAGTTTAAGAACCCATTGTGGCCTTTGAGTCAAAAAGTTTGCCCACCCCTGAACTAGAGGCCCAGTGCATAAATTCGTGCACAGGTGGGGTCCAGCTGGCTCGCCCCAATGGGGGCCTATCGGGCTGGGACGGCGGGGGGAGGGGCTTCAGGCAGTTGGTTGGCCAGTCCCGCCCCCATCAGGGTGTTGGGGGCTGATCGGGGGCGGGGCTGGCCAGGGGGAGGGACCGATTGGGGCCCGGATCAGGCTGGTTGGCTGCCACAGTGTGTGCCATAGCCACCAGTCGTTCTGGTTGTTCTGGTCATCCTGCCATTCCAGTTGTTGGGCTTTTATATATATAGATGGGACCACTGTCACATATACAGTCCTTTGTTATGTGTGCATGACTATATACATTTCAATAGCTGCATTAGATTCCATAGTAAGATGAACCATATTTATTCAACCAGTTCCTATCTCAGAATTTATAGAGAAAATGTTTTCTTTTGGGGGATTTTTATATAGTCCCTGAAATCAAGTGACTTTTTGGACCTAAATCAGGGTTTTATATTTCTCTATTTTAGATTTCTTCCTTTTTAGTTTTATTCCTGCTTCCAACTTTTATGAGTCCACTCTCTAATTCCCCATCCCTTTGCTCTTAACATATCTCAATTCATAGCAAATGAAGAAGTAGACAAGACTCTGTGACTTTAAGCTCTACTTTCCATAATAATTCCTACATTGAGTTCATAACTGTATCAGCCTGACACAATAGCCCCTCTCAGCGTCAGCCTATGAGCTCCTATTTCAGGAGCAGTTAGGAAATCCATCCCCACCCCCAAACACTCCTTTTTGGCTGATGTCTGCAATTAATGGAGGCCACATTCTGTAAGTTCCTTGGGGCAGCCTCTGTGTCACTTTCACTTACTGTATTTCTACTTCCTCAGGAAGGTTCTCAGCGAATGCTTATTAGTAGAAAGAATGAAAGAATATAATTAAAGATAAGACTTAACAACTAAAATCAGCCTGGGGGAGAGACCACTTCATTCACACTAATGAGTAAATTGCTGGTATTAGATATTTCCCCGGGCATTGGCTTTACTATGAGGAAGAGGGGGTGGGAGGCACTCAGGTCCTGTTTAGGAAAAGACAGTGATAGACTTGGGACACCTAAAATAGGTAACTCATAATTTTGCCCAGGGTCAGCCTTGGACTTTATAAACCCAGACTATTAGTGCTGTGACTAACCACAGAGACCTGGAACTTATAGAGCTCATAGATTCTGCATTCAAATGTGTGGGGTGCTTTGTGGCCTCTTTATCTTGGGCTAATGCTACCGAACAACAAAAGTTGCCTTTGATATGACTACAGAAATGTTGGTGGGGGTGGGGGGGGGGGTGCTGAGGGGGGGGGTAAGAGAGGGAGTAAGGAAAAATGGGAAATAGTAAAAACTGATAGTATAAATACTGAGCGCTACTACTTCTTTACTGAAAAGCTAGTAGGGTACAGATGGTAGATCAATACCCTCTCCTGGTATACCTCACTCAAGTCAGGGCCTGATGTAGGTGAGAAGGTATGTTAGAATGACCAACTATCTGAGTTAGCCTATTAGCCTAGGATTCTCATGGTTTAAAGACCAAAAGTTTCATAACCCAGGTGCCCTGCAGTTCTGGGAAAACTGAGACAGCTACTCACCCTTCTCCAAAAACTGCCAGCAGTCTTCGTTGAATTGTCTGAGAATTAAATTGAGAAAGGGTAAAATAGCCCCAGCTCCCTGGCCTATGGAGAGTAAAGGGAGGTCTCCTCTCTGCCTTCCTTATTGGAGCTGAATCAAAGTTCTATATGGAATGCTCTGAGAAGTCATGCCCGGAGAACTTCCCTGTCCAACCTTGTCTCCCCCATGGACTCATCAACTTGCCTGAGACACCTTTGGAGCCTGAATAGCTACTCCTAGAAAATCATCTTTAAATATAAGTGCCACTGCAGGTGAACTCACTAGTACTCCCATCCCCATTTGTGTGGGTGAGTTTACCAAACCCTCACTTAGAAACGTGTTCTGAAATTAGAAGACAGCAGACAGGAGAATCTAATGGGGCCATGGCAGTAAGTGTATCTGGGAGTGGTACTTCACTGGACGCCTCAGTGGTACCTGCTGTCCAGCCAGGGCAGTGAAGAGACTCCAGGTACCCTGGAAGAGACTCACCAATTATTTATAATCCAACTTGGATATATGTTGACTCTTCTTTGGATTCCAGAATAGAGACACTCTCCCAGTTACCATCTTAGACCTTGAACATTTGGATGATTAGCTGGAATCTGATTTCCCTCTTGCCACTGCACGACTGCACTGCCCTGTGTTTGCTCTCATTTATTCGACCACCACCAAGCATCTCCTGGAGGCAGACTTATCTTTATTGTCCTTTCTTTCCCCCTTCTGCTTTGCTATTCACAGATCAATTCATTCCTTCTATACACACACGCTCTTTTTAACTCCTTTCCCCTTATTTATAGTTTCTCGGAAAGATCTTTTTGCCATGTTATCCTCTCTTTCCCTTCCTGTGCTCCTTTTTTGAGTACATGTATTCATCTGTGTGTGTTCATACATGTGCACATCTGCATCGATATCCTTCCAGTCTACTTATATACACCTGTTTCAAGCAAAAAGGAGGGGCAGAGACTTGAAGTTAAACATAAAGACTCAGAGCCCCCACATTTTAGAGAATTTAAAGGTGCTCAGAAGATTTCCTTCATAATTTTTATAAAAATCTTCATCTGCCCCTATATTCTCCACAAATTCAGCCAGCTTTTCTTAGACGCTGCTATTCAATATAAACAGGAGAAAAAAATTTCCTACTAATTTTCCCCATTTTGTTTTGTTTTGTTTTTGCGTGTTGTTTTTTTTTTTTAATGAGAGCTAGCATTGTAGTAGTACACTTTCCTATTTTTCATTATAAGTCTAAGGCACATGCAGCAATATTATATGTTAAATAAGGTTTTGTGGCCAGTGTGAAAATGTAAGGCACCAATTTATTAGGAATGATCAGAGACAGAGAAAAAGCAGGTGTGAGGTGCTTTCTAGGATGAGACTAGATGTTTGAGACCATAAAAGAGACAAGCACATCTGGCTTTTGAGCTTTGGCCCTTGGTTATGGGAGGAGCCTCAGAAATCTTTAGGAGAGACCTGAAACCAGGCATGTGCTTAAAAAAGAGCAGCGGGCTCCAGTATGCTCTCGCAAGTTCCAGCCTGGGACCATCACTGAGGGTTGGACTGAGAGAATATAAACCCTGTTTAACAGGAAGTGCTGAGAATTGTGGGTCTATGTGCAATCTCGACGTGTCCCAGACCATATGGAAAGAGCATTCGTTGGTCTCACCTTTCCAGCAGATCTGCTTCCCAGGGGTCTGACTGCTGGGATGCGGGGGGCGGTGGTGGGCCATTGGAGTTTCAAACAACGGATTTAAGTTGCATTTGTATGCGGAGACTTCTTGTGTTTTACAAAGATCTTTTTATTAATTCACACGGCAAACCTGTAAAACATAGCTATTGCCATATTTTATAGATGCTAAGTAATTTGCCAGAGTTAATAGCATATTTGACTTCTCCCCCTCTCCCTCAGCTTCAAAGAATCAAAGCCCTGCTGAATTTTCCTTCAACATGCTACTCACACTCACTGTTCCCTTTTCATTCCACTGCTACCCACTCTACTCCGTCCCTGCGTCACTTCCCCCTCCACCCCTGCACACACTCCTGTCTCCAGCCTGCCTCGGCCTCAGTATATCCAAATATCCAAATATCGCGGCTAGGGCTCAATGCGAGATTCATTGTCATAGCACTGCTCTAGCTCAGTTCCCCATTAAAATCATCCAGGGACACTCCCATCCCGCTACAGGATAAGGACCAGGCCCTTCCGCCTGCCCTTCGGGGTCTGTGGTGGCATTTCTCAGCCTTCCCTAGGAGTTTCCCTCACCCTGCACCACAGGCAAACGCTTACATTCGTTGCATTTCAAGTAACACTCGCAGTCCATATTCGCACTTCTGCTTGTCATGGTTCCCACCTGACATTCCACCCTCTTCTCCCCTCTCTCCAACTAAGCCTGTGCGGCTGGGACCTCTCCTTCCTGTGAGAATCCACACCTGGCGTCCACAGCAGCCCCCGGCTATTAATAATGCAGACCCGGCGACACCTCTTTCATAGCTGTTTAATATTGTTGCTTCGCTCTTTATGGTTATTAACTTTTCATGAATTTCCCCATTTTTCATGTTCTCGCGGTTGTGTAGGCAAGAATCATGCTTTCGCCTATTTTGATGTAGCAGGATAATATCGTGAAATATTCATCTCTGCGCCTGTGTTTCCCTCTTGTCCTTGCCCGTGACTTTCCTCCTCTCAGCAGAGGCATCTATGTCGCCTCGGGAAGGAAAACAAGAGCAAGAGAAAAAGCAAGAAACCCTTAAAGGTCCAGGTTTCCACCTTTAGCTTTCCAAACAGATTTTCTGGTCATCCAAAGGGGAAGTCTGAGGGCTTTCTCCCATACCCAGGATTTATACTGTAACCATGGAATTGGAAAGTGAATGTGACATTTTGCCCATGGTCCACTCAGCCCATGGAAGCCAGCATCTGCCTCAAGATTTTCTGAGACCCAGTCAAAATGACCCACATGGCACCTTCAGCCAATAACATGGTCCAGGGAACGCATAACAAACACCAGCCCTGAAAGAGGGTGGAGGCCTTTGATCCCCGGGGGAGAGGGAAGCGGGAAAGGAGAATCCCAGCTGGAACACTTGGGAGGACAGGCAATGGGACCCCCCCCCCCCCCCGTAGTCCCTTACATCCTGGATCGGTGCTGGCCAAGATGGTGGCCGCTGGCCACCTGTGACTAGTAAGTACTGGACATGTAGCAAGCGACCACGGAATTGAATTTCAGTAGCTGCACGTGGCCAGTGGCTATTGTACTGGAGAGAGCAGCTCTAAAGCACCTGACCACAGTCTGACTGATTCCATGACTCACAGTGTCTCCACCATTTCTGGCACATAATAGGCGCTCAATAAATATTTCTAGAATGAATTCATGACACACATTCTAAAAGCAATAAATACGTATTGACCACTTGTTCAAAATAGACCTGAAGCCTCTTAGCTTCACTGCTCTCTGTTCTACTGATCATATAGAAGCCACTGCAGCTTATTCCATTTAAAAAAATGTTATAGGAATTGATTTTTCTCAGGTGCATAATTCCCAGGCCATCAACATCAACAGATAGGCAGCTATTGAGCCTGACAATCACAGTGCTGCTTGGAATTTGAAAGCACCTAGATCAAGTTGCCAAGGTTTCAAATCACTCCCTATGTAACACACTGAAGGGAGCTCCCGGTTACCTGCTTCCTCGCTTCTCCCAGTGTGGTTTCGTGTTGGTTTATGTTACATTTGTAACCTGATGGTCCCAGGCCTGACCAACCTGTGGATAAAGAGATACAGTCATATTGATATTCAAATCACAGCAGCCTCAGTAGAGCTTCAGTCCCTCTCTGGGTCTTTGGTGCTCTTACCATTATTGCTGCTGCTGCTGCCTTGTAAGACATCACACAGGAACTAGGCACGGCTGCTTCCCCCGGGAGCTGCTCGAAGCCCCGGGATGCCCAGGCTCCCTGGTGGCCCAGGGCTGACCTCCACGTTTCTTCCTGGAGCAGCTGCTTATGTTCTGAGTCCCATCACAGTTTTCATTTTGTTTTATTTTGTTTCAATGAACATAAATCTTTCAGATTCTCGCCCTCCGCACTCCTTTGGGGGATCAAAACCAGTTCATTAGGCAGAAGGACTAAGCTGAATGAAATGATCAACAAATACTTGTGGATTCTATTATGTGTAAAGCTTTTATTTTTTTGAAATCAATGTATATTGAATATATACCATAACATTTAATATCCAGACATTTTGCTACACTCCCATCTTCGATGTCTCTTTCCTTCATCTAGAAATTCTGAAACTTCTGTGCATGGAGCGCGATACGCATAAGGATCACCAGTTACACAGGCAGCCAGACACTGAAACCAAACTTGGGCTCAGCTGGGAAAAATGATAAATCATTCCTTTAATCCAGGGGTTGTCAGACCTGTACCGAATTACCTGGAGGGCTGACTGAAACACAGCTTTCTGGGCTCTACCTGCAGAGTTTCTGATTTAGCAAGTCTTGGGTGGAACCCAAGAATTTGCATTTCCAACAAGTTCCCAGGTAATGCCGATGCTGGTCTGGAAAACACACTTGAGAACCATTAGCTCTTTGGGAAAACAATTTACAGATTCATGATAGTCCTCCGACTTCATGTCACCTTTGTTTTTACATGCCCTGAAACATCAGTTGGTAAAGACCTTTCTTGCCTGAAGCCAACCAGATGATGAGTTTGAAACATGAGGAGAATTCTCAACACCTTCATTCATAGTTCTAAACAGATGATCGGTTTAAGGTTCTTACACGCTTTTGGATGGCTTAGTGTAGAGGTGGCAGAAAGCAGTGATTCACGGAGGAGTCAAGGCACTGAGGGCTTTCAGTAAGCCTCACTGTCATCGAGGTGAAACACTTGACTAATTAGGTGGAGCTCTGTCTGCTGCAGGAACCCACAGGAGATTGTTGTCCTAATTATATAACATAAATTATCCCCAAACAAGGTCAGACAGAATATGACTCCTTTGCTTTTCATTATTTAGGTGAAATTTTCCCAAAGCCACAAAACATTGACTCAGTTCAATTAATTCATTAAGAAATCCAGTTATCTTACAGATGTTTTATCCACAGTTCAAAGGTCAGATGGATGAAATTTTAAACATCAACAGATACTTTGCTGTCAGGAAAAGACAGCTTCACTCGAAACATTTTAGGAACCTAGAGTTTTCTGTGTTTAATCACCCTTCTAATCAATAAATTCTTTGTTTAGTGGCCAAACTTCACTATCGCAATTTAAACTAATTTCTTCTTGTTTCTATCTTGTGTAGGGAATGAACAATGCTGGTAATTATCTTTTGGTAATTACTCTTAATTTATTTGAAGACAGCCACTCTTTATCTTTTTCTTTTTCATGCAAAATTACCTCTGACCCTATTTAAAGCTTCCCTCATAGATCCTACTTTTAATCTTCTTAATTTGTTCATAACTGTCCTATAGAACCTATTTTTTTTTCCTCCTCAGGCCCTTCTTTTAAGGCCCTCACCCAAACTCTGAATCCCTGGCTCCCACAGATGTGCCCACATCACCTGGGCCCCCAGCTGTGAGAGCCCCTAGCCCTGTGATTCCTGGGTCCCCAGCCTTGTTCTGCTAAGTCTCCAACCTGTGAAGTACCACACCCACATCTTTTCAGGTTTGGAATATGCTCATGTTGTAGAGTTTTATTTTTAATAATTATTTTTTAAAAATATATGAATTAAAAGAAGCCATTAGATTTATAGAAATTGACTCAGTTCACAGTTAAGTAAAATGTGTACTGGGTTTGATTAATGAATGCAGTTCTGGTTCATATTTTTTTGGGCTCACTCTGATTTGTTTTATATTTTACATAAACAAAAGTTAAGGCAGCTCTCATGGGTGTGTGATAAAAATACTTTTTAAAAAATCATGAGAAATCTCTAGCTCTAGGCTACCCCTAGGGAAACATCAGGATATAGCTAACAATTGCAGTGTCCTTTGACCTGCGGTCTCTCAGCCTCCTTTCTTCCAGTGGGTTCTTTGTGGCTCAAGCCCTTGACAGCATCACCATGTGTTCATCTCATAGTGATGATGGTACTTGAAGAAGAGGTCTTTTCTCACAAATCACACTTGCATCAGCATATGTTATAAGAAACTTACACCTGGCACTTTCATTTCTGCCTGCTTCTCTTCTATGATATTGTTTAAATTTTACTCCTTCGTATGCTATCTTTTGCATTTCCAGAAAATGTTGTTTTTATTTTAAACAATTACTTCTTAAAAGAGAAAAATCATTTCTATACATCCACATAATTACATTTCTGGCTCTCTTTATTATTTTATGCATTCCATCTGGTATGACTTCCCTAGTGCCTGAAGAGCTTCCTGTAACATTGCTTATCATTCACATTGGCCAGCAGTGAGTTTTGTTTGAAATATCTTTAGTGCACTTTCAAATTTGAAAGTTATTTTTTAAATAGGTAAGAATTTATGGTTGCTGTTTATTTTCCTTTTCATATTTTAAAGATGACTTTTCACTGTTTTCTGATTGAATAGGTTCTGATAAGAAGCTTGTTATAATTCTTGTCATTATTGCTCTGTACCTACAGTATCATTTTCCTCTGACTTCTTTAACATTCTTTTCTCTTTATCACTGGCTTTAGTGATTTAATTACAATGTGTGTTTTTTAATACTTATTTTGCTCAAATTCATTGAGTTTCTTGAATCTGTGAGTGTACAGATTTTATGAAATTTGGAAAATTTTGACCATTATTTCCTTACATATTTTTGTTCCCTTCCCCCTTTTTTTCTGAACCTCCAATTAGCTCACTTGATAGTGTTCCATGGGTCACTGATGCTCTCTTCATATTATTTTAGTTGCTTTTCTGTTTCATTTTGGATATTTTTATTATTATACCTTCACGATCATTGAATTTTCCTCTGGTCTTCTGTTAATCCCATGCAGCGTATTTTCATTTCGCATGCTGGATTTTTTTTTTTTAGTAGTTCATTTTGGTCTTTTAATATCTTCCATTTTTCTTCACATCATGATCGTGTTCTTCTTTACCTTCTTAAACATATGGAACATATTTATAATAGCTCTTCTTCTTCTTTTTTTTTTTTTTAGATTCTTGTCTGCCAGTTCCACTCCCTTTGTCATTTTTGGATCTGTTTCTATCAATCAAGTTCTCTCCTGACTTTAGGTCTTATTTTCCTACCTCTTTGCATGCCTGCTAATTTGTTATTAGATGCTAGTTGTTGCAAATTTTTGGAATTAGTTGAAAACTTTATAGACTTCCTTTTAAATTTGGTTAGGACAATTCCAGACTGGCCTTTAGTAGAGGTTAAAGAATAGGGGAGGATTCTACTCTGTCTTGTAGATTATTATGACTTTCTATGCTTGCCCTGAGTGAACTCTGGAAGTCATTTTGCTTACTCCTCCTTGATGATTATTTTTCTGGATTCAGGTAGTTTCTGCTCAGACATGCACAGATCAGTACTCAGCCAAAGGCTCAAGGCAGAAATGCCCTCCTGGCAGTAAGCTTGTACAATCGTTCAGTCAACTTCGCTTGTTTTCATTCTGTTAGAAGCCACCGTTCCTTGCTATCTGTTGTTCAATGTCTGAGTGTGAGACAGATTGTAAGACAACCCTCAATGATCTCACCTTGGGGCATCCACATTTTGTGTAACTCTCCTCTCTCTCTTTTTTATTCTTTACCCAGGGGTATTTTTCCATTGATTTTAGACAGAGTGGAAGGGAGGGAGGGAGAGAGAGAGAAAGATCAGCACTGTGAAAGAGACACATTGGCTGCCTCCCACTTGCGCTCTGACTGGGACCAGGGATCGAACCTACAACCAAGGAATTGAACCTGAGACCCTTTGGTCCTCAGTCTGACATTCTAACCACTGAGCAAACCAGCCAGGGTGTAACTCTCTTCTCTTGAGTGGGAGTTGGATCTAGTGACTAGCAAGTAGGACATTGCAAATGTGATAAAATATCACTTCCATTTTACAGAAGGCTACAGAAGACTATGACTTCCATCCACTAGCAGACTCTTACTGGTTTTGATGAAGCAAGCTGCCATGTTACACAGGCCTACATGGCAAGGAACTCAGATCAGCCTCCGGCTAACTCGCAGAGAATAGCGGAAGCCCTTGGTCCAACTGCCCATAAAGAGCTGAGTCTTGCAACATGAGTGAGGGCCCAGTAGAGCATTCAGATGAGACCATGGCACTGGCCAACACCTCAGCTGCAGCCTTGGGAGAAACCCTGAGCTAGAGGATCATTCTTGACATTGATGATCTTGTAATTTTGTAATTTTGTAATAGGTAACCGCGCCTGAACTCCTGAACCATAAAACTGTAAGATAATAAATGTGTGTTGTTTTAAGCTGCTAAAATTTGGGGTAACTTGTTACTCAGTCCTTGATAACTAAAACATTCTGAAAATAATCACCTCACATATAATGTCTGTTTTTGTACTGTCATTTAGGGCAGGAGGATAAATTAAGTCTCTTTTACCCCATCTTCGTCAGAAAGAAGTCCCAGACCATTCAAATTAGAACCCAGATATTAATATTTTGTAAAGCTTCTAGATCAGCTGTGGGCAAACTACGGCCCGCTGGCCGGATCCGGCCCGTTTGAAATGAATAAAACTAAAAAAAAAAAAAGACCGTACCCTTTTATTTAATGATGTTTACTTTGAATTTATATTAGTTCACACAAACACTCCATCCATGCTTTTGTTCCGGCCCTTCGGTCCAGTTTAAGAACCCATTGTGGCCCTTGAGTCAAAAAGTTTGCCCACCCCTGTTCTAGATAGTATCAATATACAAACAACTATGAAAGCCAATACCTTAGATCAGTGATTCTTGGCCTTTCATGTGCATTGAATCACCAAAGGATCTTATTAAAATCAAGATTCTGATTCAGTAATTCTGAAGCAAGACCTGGGATTGTGGATTTGCAACAAACTCCCACATCATGCTGATGCTGCTGGTTTGTGGACCACACTTTGAATAGCAAGGACTTAGATTATTGGGCGCCTTCTGTTTTTCAATCTATTGAAAAATTTGTAACAATTTTTCCTTAGTATCTGTACCAAAAGATATTTGAATAGCTCCACTCTGTCTTATTCACTCTCCATTAACTGATGTCTGATTCATTAATTCAGCAAATATTTATTTTAAAGCTCTTGTGTGATAGATGAAGTAGCTAAATGAATGAGACATAGCCCCTCTATCCCTTGCAATCTGAAGCCATTCTCCCTTTGGTGGAACAAGCAGATGTGTGAGGAAATACATTGTAAAGCAGGCTAATAAGTGCAAAAGTAGAAGCACAAATGAATTACAAATCCTCTTAGGGTGCAGTGGTCAAGAAGGCTTCTAGCAGAGAGGATGCTTGAGTTGAGTTTGGAGAGGTGGATGGCCTCCCCGGGGTGTAAGTTGGAGAGAATGGAATACTGGAACTTTACCTCTCACTACTTGAGCACCTTAATCCTGGTGGCTCATTCCCTCATGCAATTGATTCCTGGTGGTCTGCTCTGAGGTCTCCGAACCCTGAGATCAGTATGCAGATTAGGTCCCTTCCTCTGTAGCCCTCGCTGTCTTCACCCTCTGTGTTTAAGCAAACAAACTTAAGAAATAACTTTTTATTTTTAGCCCCAAGTTAGTTTTATTACAGAAAAGTTACAGATGTCCAAAATTACCATTCTTCATCCTTATCTCTACTCATTTTTCTCACGGTGGGATGGGGAAGAGAGCAGATAGACAATAGCATGCTTCACACGTATTGTATCCATAGTCCCATCCCTGACTTTACCTTGAGGAGAATTATTTGTTCTGAAATCCCTTTCAGCACTTTTCCAAAATATCTCAGTTGGGCGAATGAAAGTAACAGGTGAACTTTATGTAGAAACAAAGCAGAAAAATTTTAAGCTTTGCTCTGTTAGGATCATAAGTAAGAGACTATTAATTTCCTTTGTAGAACAGCCAGTGCAATATAGGCTTATGAGTCTACAATAACCCAAAGGTTTTTTTTCCCTTGAGGTGGAAAAATCAGCCCTTCAATATCTCTCAAAAATTTTCTTGATAATAATTGGAGAGTAGAGCAAGACTCACTCCTCCTCATAGTTAGACTACGAGGCTCATTTGCTGTTATTATACATCTGAGGCTAACCCCAACTCAGTCCCCAGAAAAGGTGTGGTTAGAGACCAGAGAGCTGGTAAGTAGTCCAGCAAAATCCTTGCACCTGCTCACATATTATAAGGGCACTGAAATCGTAGAATCAAACAGGGGTTTGGCATCCATCTTTGGTAGATTAATTTTCTTCTCATCATTAAGGACTCACTGGTTTACCCTCCCAAAGTCTAAGGAAAGAATCCAAGTGAATAATTGCTGTTTGATGTTCATCACCCTGATTGTGACCATAATGAAGAGAGTAAGTAGGGCAGTGTATTAGTGAGCTTTTGCTGTGTAGCACACCGCTCCAAATTTGGTGGCCTAAAGCAATACCATGTATAATTTCTCACCATTCTGTGGATTTTATGAGCATTTCTTATCTAAACCGGATTATCTGGGGCTGCATGCTTTAGGTTGGTGTCACTCAGCTGTCTGGATGACTTAGGAGTGGCTGGAATAGAGCCTCTACCTATTAGGTCACTCAGCTTCCAGAAGGCCAGCCTGGACTTGGTCACACAGTGGTGGAAGAGTTCCCAGACAACATCAAGAGATGTAAACTCCAGTCCTAGAGGGTTTGGCTCAGTGGATAGAGCATCGGCCTGCAGACCGAAGGATCCAGGTTCCCTCGGTTGCGGGCTTGGTCCAACATGCAGGAGGCAGCCAATCAATGATTCCCTCTCATCATTGATGTTTCTATCTCTCTCTTCCTCTCCCTTCCTCTCTGAAATCAATAAAATATTTTTAAAAAATAAAAAAGAGATGTACACTCCAGTGTGCAAGCAGTTTGCAAGCTTCTGCTGGCATCACATTTGCTGGTGATCATTTGCCAACGTGAGTCACATGGCCATGCTCAGATTCAAGTAATGAAGAAACAGACCCACCTCTTGATGGGAAGAGCAGCAAAGTCACATTGGAAAGAGCATGCATGTGAGGAATTGCAATCCTTAGCAGCCACAGCTTGCTTCTCCTGTTCTCAACAGCCTGGGCACATCATCTCACACACCAGTTACTACAGGCAGCAAGTAAGTACAGACTGGTCATTAATGGTAATTTTCAGAATTACTTGCTATCAGTCTCCAACCAAGTACCACTAGGTTTCCACTCTGCCTACACCACTCTTGTCTTTTACCCCAAACACCCAACATCTCCGGCCTCTGTATGTGCAGTTTCATCAGGCCTGAAGGCCCATCTACAGTGCCTCATCTAATGAACTCTTAGGTGTATGTTAATCGCTAGCTGAAGCATCACTGCTATTGAAGCCTTTCGTGCCCTCCATAGTCGATTTTCCTGAGCTCCTACTGCTGTTCTCTCAGATCACAGAGTTTATCAAAAATCCTTCACCAATCATTCCCACTGGGCTATGGATCTCAAAGGTCAGGAAAGGCATTTTGTTTTATTCATCTCTGTATTCCTGGAGCCTAGCCCAAGGTCTGGCTCACAGTAGACGCCCAGTAATTGTTGCTTATGTGATACATAGCATAAATAATGCTGCACTCAGCTCATTTGCAGTCTGTTTGGAAAGAGAAACATTCACATGTGAGTCATCTAGAGAACAATAGAAATTATTTGCTATAAGAATCAAGAGGAGGGAAGCATATCTCCTGATTCAATTTACCCACCTTAAGTCCTTTGCTTTCCATTATTTCTTTGTGTCTCTCTCTACCCCCAAACCTAATCTGTCATCATTTTTCATGGCTCTGGAAACAAACACTTTGTGTTCTAATTTCACTCACGTACTGCCTTTGCACAAGTTATTTAACCTCTGAAAGTTGCAGTGTCCTCATCTATTTTCTGGGGATCTATGAGGATCGAATAAGTTAAGAGACCTACAAGTACTTAGCAAGGTGCTCAATAAATGTTAGTTTTTATTGATGCTTATAATATTATTGTAATTATTAGATTTCCAAATGTACCTACCCTTCCTGCTTTTGTCCCAGCCCTTATCATTCCTTTCTTGGGCCATTGCAATCACCTTCTCAGGACTATTCCCCCTAAACCATCCTCCAACTTTTACCTGATTGTCTTTTCTGAAGAACAAACCCGACCACTTCTTTTACATGCTTCAAAACCTCCCTTGGCTGCCCTTTGCCTGAAGAGTCAAGTTTAAATTGCTCAGCATTCCTCCAGCAATACCAGACAATCTGCAGTTCCCCGAATGTGCCCTGCTATTTTAAACATCCTTGCTTTGCACAGAGGCAGTTTACAATGATGACATGAGGCTTATGAGACAGGGTCCCTCATTTGCACATGCACCTCCAAATGCTTGACATCTTCTCCAGGACTTAGAGAAAGTAGCAGCTCAGCTGGGCATCTGAGCCAAAGAGCATTGTGGAACCCAGGGATGGCAGTCCCAAAGGTTCAGATGGGGCCAGTGGGCTTCCAGCACTGCCTCCCCTTCTGTCCAGCCCTCAGTGACGCCCTGCCCCTGCAACCCCATTGTGCACCCAGGCCTTGTCTTTGATCCCCAGAGAAGATTTGAACTAGAAGTGTCTCCACCCCTGCTTGGGGACCACTGTGACTACAATCCCACCCCCAACCCAGGGCCACCAGCAGAGGATGGGGAACCTCTCAGGCTTCCCTCTGGCTGGGAAAGAGGCTGCAGAGGAAGTTACAGAGGAGTCATGGCTGATAACAAAGTTGTGAATCCAAAACAAACTTCTAAAACTCTCAGTAACAACAGCCAGATTTCTCCTGAGCATACCAGAGGAGAGATGGAATCATCTTCCTAGTCTCTCCCCAGAAAAAGATATTACAAAAGCAGTGAAAGAGCAGGAGGCCGAAATGTAGGGGGGAAGGATCACAGCGGTGGTTCAGGCAGTTAATTCACTGATCATAGTAACAACATCAGCAATCATAACAATATGTTGTTCTTCTGGAATTTGTGGTGCTCCTGGTACTTAGCAGCTTTTGAAATTTTTAAATTTTGCCTAACTCCATAGTTGTAACATTGCATTTTTTCTAAGTCATGGACCCCAAATGGTATTAGGTTCAGGCTCCACACACTGAATCTGTTGCTATAGCACATGGGGCTCCTTCTTTGCAGGGCACTCATTTCCCCTGAAGACACAGACCCCCTTTCCTGGCTGATCACTGTACATCGTGCACGCACCATTCCTGCTGCGTGGAGCACTCCATCAGAAATCGTTGACCACCGCCCGCTCTGGACTTGCTCAGGACAGACGGCGCTTTGGCCCAGCTTTGTAGTCCCTCTACCTAACTTCTGTCTGCTCCATCACAGGGGCTTCACAAATGTTTCTTGAATACATGAATGAATACATAAGAGGATGAAGTAAACAGCTGGATATAATGGACAGTGAATGGGCATAATCAGAGACAGTTTCATGGAGACATGGAATCTGATACCTTAGAAGATGATTATTGTATGACTTGGAAGAGAAGAGGTGCGTGGACATGCTTGGTAATGAGATCAGCACAAACAGAAGGCAGGTCAGGTTGTCAGGGTGATGGTGGAAAGAAGGGGTGACACTAAAGGGATAGCACTATACAGGGAACTTTCTGGAATGATGAAACTGTTTTGTATCTTGACTTTGGTGGTGGTTACATGAACCTATCTATGTGTTAACATTTGTAAAACTGCACGTCAAAAGAAAAAATAAACTTTACTGTATGATAATTTTAAACAAAATGTGTATAGAAACTACCAGGATAAGAAAGACATTCACTTTAGGATATTAATCAGGGACAACAGTGGGCTCTCTGCCCTCACCAAAGCCAAGGCTGAGTGAAGCAGGGAGTCACATCCATGGTGATCAAAATGTTTTCTGGACATTTTTGCAAGGGAACCCACAGAAGATTGTGTTTCCATTCTTTTAGCTGATCCTTCTTACACAGACCAACATCAGAGCAAAGGGCTGTGCGTCACTTGGAAATGACGAACAATGGCCTCAGGTAGAGAAAGGGGTATGATAGATGTGTGGCTTTTCTAAACCTAAAATATTTGCTTTTAGTGCACTCAGCAGGGTTATAATTCCAGGGTGTTAAACCCTTGGAAGTGTCATGCCTGCTCAGCACTCCCCTTGATAATCATTAAAAAAAACAACAGCTTTATTGAGATATAATTTACATAGTCCCCAAGTATGCTATCATAACCACTAATCTAATTTCAGAAGATTGTCATACCCAATAAGAAACCCAGTATACATTAGCTGCGACTTTCCATACCGCTCTCCTTCAGCCCCTGGCAACCACGAATCTACTTTTTGTTTCTATGGAGTTGCCTATTCTCGACATTTCATATAAGTGGAATCATATGACACATGGTCTTTTGTAACTGGCTTCTTTTACTTAGCATCATGTTTTCAAGGACCATCTGTGTTGAAGCATGTATCAATACTGCAGTCCTTTTTATGGCTGAATAGTATTCCATTGTTTATCCATTCATTAGTTGACAGACACCTGATTTGTTTCAACTTTTTGGCTATTATGAATAATGCTTCAGTGAACACTCATGTATAGTCTTTTATGTGGAAAGATGTTTTCAAGTATCTTGGATACATACCTAGGACAGGTATTGTTGGGTCATATAGTAATTCTATGTTTAGCTGTCTGAGAAACTGCTAGACCATTTTCCAAAGTGGCTGCACCATTTTACATGCTCACCAACAGTATGGAGGGCTCTCCGAATAAGAACTGAAAAATATATGTAAGTGTAAGGATGCTATAGACTACCTGGGAGAATATCCTATTCCTACTAACAACCCTGACAAGTCTGAAACCCTGTGTTATTTTTGGAATTATTATATTGAACTTCGAGCTGGTAGGTCTATTTTTTAGGGCCGCAGCTGTATCGAACGGAAGGAATAGCATGCTGTGCGTGCAGCCCTGGGTTCTGGTTCTTCTGCTGCAGTTCGCTTTAGCTTGGTTCGTGTAAGCTGCTTGAGGTCTCAGGGCCTGAGCTGAAGAGATTGGACTGAAGAACCCCTGCAACCTCTGATCCTGTGAGATCCTGTGAATGAGAAGGGCTCTGTGCAAGCCAAATACCCTGCCTTTGCAAGAAGTACGGACACAACTTTCGGAAAGCGCAGTGTACATGCAGTGTAGTCACAGCTACCAGGCCACCAGGGCCTCCTGATGGAGGACACGCGTGGGGTTTGATTTTAAATTCCTACTTACGAGCTTGTATGGTCTTGGTCTTCAAAGATCACGGAGGGGAGGGTGATCATATGACAAGATGTTGTACTGGAGCATGTGTTCTGGATGAGGATTGGTTTTTCCAGATAATTCATCAGAGCAGAGGTAATATAAACTCACCATCTCCTGCATATTGCTGACACACAGCCTAGGGAGCTTCTCCTTTAGGCTCCTCCTTCCCCAGCCTCATGACTATCCTGAAGTAGGCTGGGGAAGGCCCCCTGAAAGGCCTGTAGCTATGGGCTCAGAGCCTCTGCTTAGCAGCAGGTGACTGCACATCTTGACTTGCCCATGACAGAGTCTGTTTATACATGTTATTCAAGACCAATTATTAATGGGCCCTTTTCCTCTCTTAACTCCCCTGGCTTAGATAGTACATTATATACAGTAAACCCTTGCTTGGTTAGGGGTTTTTTAGTTAGGTTCTGTGGCTTTAGACAAAACAAAGTATGGTGAAACCAGTTTTTCCATAGGCTGATTGATATAAACAAGAGTTAAGTGCCTACAGCATTTCATCAACCTTATAATAAAACAAAATTAAATGAAATGACATATTTTAGGACCTGGTGTAATCACTATAAGAGCATATTATTCCTAGGTCCTTTATCCCAATGTTGTTGTTTTTTTTGGTAGTAAAATAATTTAAAATGTTATTTAATTAAGTCCCCTCACTTGCTTCATTTTCTTGCCTTAATAACATATTAGCTTTCATTTATTTCATACCCACATGCAGCATACTCTGGGCCAAGATTTTATATATGAAATCTTGTTCACAGCCCCTTGTTAACCCCCCTTTAAAGATGGAGAAACTGAGGCTCTGAGAGGAAAAGTAGCAGATCCAGAACTTGAACACAGGTCTATTGGCAACAGTAATCTTTTATCAGTGTGCCTCTATGTGTTCAAAAACAAAACGAAGTATTTTAAACCTTCAGGAAATGAAATTTGTCTTATTTGTGATTCATAGTGTGCTGAAAACAAAATTAATGAAGCACTTTAAATCCTTGCATGGACACCCATTGTGCATTCTCTCAGTTCCTCAGTCCTCTCTTCGGAAAAATGGGGCTATTAATAGTCCCTCTCCCTGTAGGGTATTGTTGGGATTAAGAGCTAATATGTGTAAAGTGTTTACTTAGAACAGTGCCCGGCACATTGAAATCCCTCCATAAACATTAGTGTTACCATTGCCATCACCGTCACCATCATCATTCATACTTGGCTTAAGTTCCACCGTTGTGTGCGATGCTCAGATAAAGCTGCTCCAACTGCTCTCTGCCATGATTAGCTGTTCCCGACTGCCACACCCTCCCCTGCCTGCCACTTTCCCCTTACTTCGCCATCTGTCTCTGGTTATATTAACTTTTCATTAACATCCCTTTGCTGTTATAATTTCCGTGAGCACAAAATATGTAGGACATTTGTGTCTTTACTGTAGAAGCATGTTTTTGCTTTATCTACCCACTGATTTACCCAACTTTGTAAAACTGGAGGGTTCTGTGGTAACACCTGAAACATAACTTGGAAAAGGAAACTAAGGGATCCAAGACAATTTCTCAATTTTGCAGTAATTCAAAGTATCATTTCACCCCTCAGTTTCTCTCTATATAAAACAGATAGAACAATGGTTTCAGGATTCTTATGTGGACATTATAGTCTTAAGATGAAGGAATGGTATTTAACTATTGACTTGATTTAGGCATCACAATGGTTGAGAAACTTGAAAAGTTATTGAGACTCATATAGAAAACATTTTTAAAGTTAAAAATAACTTTTCCCTATGACCCCAAAGAATAACATGTTCGTTGTTATATGAATTGTTTGTGTGTATTTTTATGTGTATTTATACATATGCATATATGCAAAAACAAAAGTGAGATGAAACTGAAGTAGTTTTGCTGCCTTTTTTCTACTCTACAAAGTATTCTAAAGCTCTTTCTGTTTCAATAATATTCAACCCATTTCCAATTATTTTTGGCAGCAGAACTAATTTTCCAAACAGAACCACCCTATATGAAACGCATAAAGCTGAAGCTTTTGAGGTTGGAGCAGAAATGTGAGATCCAGGCACCACCCACTCAGGCTTCCACTGGGTTTCTTTCTTCTTCACCCTTCACCCCGTTGCCCCTGAGACAATATCAAGGAACCTTGTGGATCCAATCAACAGTCATGATGGATGTGCCATAATATATTTAACCAATCTCTCTTCATTTAGATTATGTCTAATTTTCCCCTGTTATAAACAACACTGCAATGAACATCTTTATAGCTTATCTTGGCACATACACTTCTTGGCATATATGCTTTTTTATATATTTATTTATTCCTTTGGACATTTTTTAAAAGCAGAAATTCTAGTTCATATTTTAAGTGTTTTTTTTTAAATAATAGTGTGAAAATTGTCCTTTAGAAAGTCTGTATAAATTAACTTCCTAACCCTAGGTTTTTTTCATTAAAAATAAAATCCTGGCCAATGTGTTGGTTAATAGTGAAATCAGAACACTTAGAACCCACACTGACACCATTAAACTAAGAGAGGAAGAGACAGGACCTCCCACCCCAAAAGGATTTTGTTTTTAATGCTTGCACACAACTTCAAAGCAAAAGTTCTACCCTCAAAGAGCTTGCATTTTACAGTTAAAAAAAGAAAAATGTGGAGAAAATCCTGCATATTTTATGAACTGGACGCAGAACAGGTCTAACATAGCAAACACTCTTTTTTAAAAAATGTTTTTATTGATTTTAGAGAGAGAGAAAGGGAGTAGAATAGATAGAAACATCGACGAAAGTGTAACATCGACCCACTGCCTCCTGTACACCCTCTATTGGGGATTGAGCCCTAAAACCCAGGCATATGCCCTGACCAGGAATCAAACCTATAACCTCTTGATTCACGGGTCAATGTGCAACTATTGAGCCACGTTTGCTGGGCAGCAAATAATCTTGGAGTAGGAATCAAGAGTCAACTTGGCTTTAATGATGTTGGCACTTCTGTAGGTATTGCTGGTAAGAACAGATACAACTTGATAATAATGTAGCTTTACTCACCATCATGATCATACATTTGGCCCAGTGGGCACTGGGCCTATCAGTTTAGTGGTCTCACTTCAATGTGAGGAAGAGTCCTTGAAAAAGCCACACAGGACACCCTCCACTGAATCACTACGGTTACCCAGAGGTCATCTGTCATATCACCAGCCCTCTAATCTTGAGATACTATAGTGTCAATAAAGTCACACTAGATGGGGACAGCAGCCTTGGATGCTATAGAAGGGAAACGTCATCTCCTTCAAGTTGGGTAGAATTTTTCTTCCCTTTTTTCCTCTTAAAGAAGAGATCAGCTTAATTTTCTAAGGAGGTTCTGTGTTCTTTGCATTAACTGTATTGAGAAGTTTGTGAGGTCTCTACAGATTTCTCTGCAGAGAGAAACTAACTTGATGAAATAGTTGGTGTTGAGAACCTTGGGTACATAGCAATTCTTTACTTTTTATTTGCTTCTTCCTGTTATAGTAGGTCACCAAGGGTCCCTATACTAGTATTGTGCATGAATTTGAAAAGGCTTTTTAATTAAACCCAGTAAAAGTCTTTCCATAGATGATTTCCTAAATATAAATCATCCTAAGTTTCCTTTATACCATAAGTTGCAAGAGACTCCTATCTCCCAGCCCAATGCTATACCTGGCAGGGCAATTAAACTAACCGCTCTTTTGATGACCCAAAGCACACCTCATCCAATTGACTAACTGTCCTGAAGATTCTCAACATTAGCTGCACACTGGACTCTTTTGGAGAAAATTAGAAACAGATACCTGGGCCCAGCCCCAGGTCTTCTGACATAACTGGCCTGGGGGGTGGGGAGGGGCCTGGACATAGGGTTGTTTTGAGAGCTCCCCATGTGGTCCTATGTGGAGCCAGGATTGAGAATCCAGACTTAACCCAGCACTTCTCTGACTTCATATTTTTGTCTAAGAGTTGGGTTGAATATAAAGTAGCCACTTTAAGGAGGCTAGGAAAAATAAAGAAAGTGATTGGAGGAGAAATTTTTTCTGTATTTTAAGAATGTCTGTTTCACTCAACTAAAATGAAGCATAAATATTGGGATAGGTCAGGGTTCTCTGTCATTGACTTACCTGGAGGAAAGTTGAGCATTGGGCGAGGACGTGGGCAGTGTGGGAGGAGACAATATGAAATTCATGTCAGTTTAACATACGTAACGCCTCCTTACAGCAGTATTGCTAAGTGGCCAGAGTGGTTAGAGCAATCATCCAAGCTAAGTAGTTCTTGGCACTTCAGGAGAAGGCCTTACTTTTTCCTCAATCAAGCGCTTAATTGCTTAATTTGTCTGGAATCTCATTGTGGAACTCATTACTAAATCCATCAGGGCCCAGAGGGTGTCAGAATGATTTAGCAGTCTTATAAATTTCTCTATATTCTCTAGTAATTCTCATTGTCTGTTAAATGCTTTAGAATGACAGGAAGATATAACTTATCAAAATGACTGGGAATGACATTGAAAACATCTTTAAAAAAAAAAAAAAAGAGGAAAGAGCTTTGAAAAGAGCCTTTTAAACACCCCAAATTAATATTTAACTAAGTTAGCACAAACCTGTTCTTATTCAAACCCTTGATTGTATTATTAGAAGCAATTGCTTATCTGGGTTTCCGAAGCTTGGTTCAGGCAGGTTACTCACTTCCATGTCTCATTCATATAAACTTTATATTAAGTTATATTAATTGCATTGTAACTGTTAAGGTTTTGCAAATTAGACAGGAACCTTCAGAAAGGAGAGGTATGCTCCTTTTTTATTTTTCATCTTCAAATATATTAGTCCTATTAAAAACATCATTCTCACTAATGTCAAATGGTCTTTTGGTACCTAATGATCTTGACAAGAACAAAAACAACCATGTGGATTTGGAACCAGGAGAGAATAGGGTCATTTATCTGCGGTGCTGTGGGAGAGACATTTTCTTTTTCAATTTTCTTCCTCCTTTTTCATATTACAATTACTGTTTGGGTTCATAATGACAAGTCCCATCATTATGACTTTTCCAGCTCACAAGCTGGAGAAAGATTAATGGTAGAAGAAAATACAGTCTTTGAGCATTAGCGCTACATCGAGCAGAAGTACATGAAATCCATTTATAAGATTTATGCTTGTGATGGAGAAAAAGTGGCACAAGGTATAAAATGTTAAGATGTAGAACCTGAAATGTTTGCAGGTGACATGCAAATTTCATTCATTCACTCATTCAACAAATCTCGAGCATCAATACTGTGTGCATGTCACACATGAAAATAAAAATAAACCCTGGTAAGACCCCATCTGAAAGGACAAGGGGTGGAGAGCATGCATAGGGTGCTAGAGGAATGGGGGAGGTACTAACTTGGTTTTACCTATCCTAAAAGCTAGAATTTTAATTCTAATTATCTTTGTTTACCCTACATAATAAAAGCCTAATATGCTAAGTGTCTGGTCGTCTGTTCAACCAATCAAAGCTTAACATGCTAATGATATGCTAATGCTGCTCAACGGCTTGCTATGAGATGCACTGACCACCAGGGGGCAGACAGTTGACCGGTTGACCAGTCACTATGACATGCACTGACCACCAGGGGGCAGATGCTCCTACCAGTAGGTTACCTTGCTGCTGGGGTCTGGCCCATCAGGACTAAGCAAGACAGGCCAGACATGCCCTGGAGCCCTCCTGTGGTCCCTCCCCGGCTGGCCAACCTCTCGTGTCCCTCTCCGGTCCCAATTGTGCACTGGTAGGGTCCCTAGGCCTGGCCTGTATCCTCTCGCAATCCGGGACCCCTTGGGGATGTCAGAGAGCTGGTTTCGGCCCCATCCCGCAGGCCAGGCCGAGGGACCCCACTGGTGCATGAATTCATGCACTGGGCCTCTAGTGTGTTTATTATAATGGTAGCTAAAGGTTGTTTACCACAAATCTTTGTTGAGAATAAATGAATCTATAAATGAGAACTGTATATTTACTAATTCATTGTAGTACACAATGAGTCTAATATAAGCCTTTAATTTCTTCACACTAAAAAAAAATAGGTAAGCCTTCTTTAACTATTATAACAAAGAACACGTTTGGATTTTTCCCAAAGTGATTGTGTGCCTCTGTGGTATCCTCCTATGATGGGTTTAGAGGTGCCTCCTGGCTGCAGGTCTCTTATTACTGCGCCAGAGAATTATTAGACTTTGTCTGTTCACCTTGGGACGGCCTGCTCTACCTCTGGTTTACTAGGGCTCTCTAAATGTCTCCGTGGGATTTTTTCTCTCAGCCTTGTAGCTTTGGGTGGGGCATTTAAAAAACCCTTTGAAGCAAAAGAGTCATTTCCTGCTTGGAGGTCTAACAATTATAAAGAGCTTTGTCATTGCTCAGAAATAGGGAGTCCATGACAATTGTGCAACATCATTTAATACTATCCCAGGTAGAAGGAGGTTAGAAGTAGCTTAGAGGTGTTGCCCTTTAATCACTTCTTGCTCAATATCATTTGGAAGACAGTCAACACTGTGCTAATCACTGGAGACGCAACAATTCAGAGCAGTAGCCCTGTCCCCAAAGACTCACAGTCTGGTAAGGCAGTCAGGTGGTGACTATAATAGAGGAATGCAGATGGTGGTGGTGGTGGGGAGGGGGATTTGCTATAGGATCACAAAAAAAGGTTACATAACCCAGAAAGGCTAAAAGCATTTAAAATTTTGCTAAATAGCACAATTTTAGAAAATTGATCACTCCAAAATAAGCTGGGAACTTTCTCCAAAAATGTTTAATTCTATATTAAAATATAAACTGGTAAATCTTGTGCTCTGTTTGTCATAGTGGTTTCCTGTTATTATTTAATTTCATGAACCCTTAAAATGTGAAGTATATGATTAGAAGGATATTAGGAAAGATTTCCCACAAAGATCCTATCAGAGCTGGGGCGTAAGGAACCAATGACAGCAAGCCAAAGAAAGCCAAGAAGCAGAGAGGGAGTGTTCTTTGCAAAGGAAATAGCACTCACAAAGGCTGGGACACCAGCGGTGGTGGGTTAGGAAAGTTGGGTGGATGCTTTCTATCAGGCACTGGGGAGAGGAAGGCATAGGAGTGAGAGGGAATGAGGCTGGAAATGTAATCAGGGGTGTGGTCATGGAGAAACTTATGTGCTCAGTAAGGAGTTAGAGTTTATCTTGAGGACATTGGAGGAAGAAGAGATGATAAAGTCCTTTCAGGAATGGGATAAGACCAGGTTTGTATTTAAGAACAGCCCAACTGGTATGGCTCAGTGGTTGAGGGCAACCTATGAACCAGGAGGTCACAGTTTGGTTCCCAGTTAGGGCACATGTCTGGGTTGCGGGCTCAGTCCCCAGTGGGGCCGTGCAGGACTCAGCCGATCAATGATTCTCTCTCATCATTGATGTTTCTCTTTCTCCCTTTCTCTCTGAAATCAATCTATATATATATATATATATATATATATATATATATATATATATATATATATAATTTTAAAAATAAAATAAAATAAGAACACTCTACCTGCAACTTGGAGGACGACTGGGGGGGCTAATACTGGAGAAAGACCAAGGGAAGGCTGATGCAATAAACCAAGGAAGGGAAGCTGGTGGCCTGACCTTAGGCTAGGAGAAGAGTAGAAGATAAAAAGAAATAATGGGCTGGATTGATAATTACTTGGGCTCGATTTGGTGACCAGCCAATGAAGGAACGAGGGAGAGGGGGAAATCTCATTCAGCCTTGGCCATCAGCCTATGAGTACTCAATCTGATAGACCAACAGTAAGGAAAGAAATGATAACACTGGAAGGAAAGAAGTGATAACAAACTGAGTAAACAGATACATTCCCCTCCTTTGTCATCAATACCACATTTTGAGTATTTTTATATCTTTTTCTCCCTCAAAATTTTATTATTTGTTCTGAACAAGTAATATATGCACATAGCTCAAAGCTCTAAAAATCTGAACAAGGTATACATTGAGAAGCCTCACTCCTTGCCATTGACTTGTTTCTTGTGTACCTTTCCAGGGTCTCTATGCAGATGCCCACGTACAAAGGTTTCTCCTTTGGCCAGCTCCAGCCCATAGAGGGAACAGTTTGTAGTTCTGGAACCCAGAGCGCCCAGCTTAAGCAAGTTGACACAGCACATTCCAACCTAGGATTGTATGGTTTGATGCATTTTCATCTGGCTTCCCTTCCAATGGCAAGAGCATTTTCCTATATCATTGAATATTCTTCCAAATTAACTTAGAAGAAATTCTGATGAACCATTATTTATTTAACCATCCCTCTAGTATTGGTAAGTTAGGATATTTTTCTGTTTTTCCATATTACAGATAGTGCTGTAGGAACTCTATGCATGCAAACATTTGTCATGCATAGAGTTTCCTGGAAATGGATTCCTAGAAGGGTAGTGCTGAGTTAAAGGAAGTGAAATTCTACAGATCCCAGTGGTTCCTGCCAAACTGCTTTTCAGAAATGATGTGTCAGCTTTCATTCCCATTAACACTAGGTCCTGGCCAATACTGAATACTATGCCTTAAATCTTTCCAAAGAGGCACTTACTATTTCTGATGTTAGGGATCATGGTTGCTTGAGAACGGATATGAGGTGAGCTTGCTGCAACCCTCACCTCGGCTGGCTGGCTGGGCTGGTGACACCTTCCTTCCTTTATCTCCATGGTGCCTGCACCTTCAGAAGCTGCGCTCTTGCCAAAAGGGGACTGCCTCCTCTGAGCGGGAATCCAGCATTTTCCAGTCAAAAACTTTGGGGAATATATTGCTTAAAATTAAATATGTCCTCACTTGTGTACAAGGAAAACTGAGAAACATATAGAGAAACAGAACCGAAATGAGAGCAAGGAACTTTTCCAATTATAACCAGCAAGTTCCTAGCAGCATCTCCATTAGCATTTCAATCATGACTGAAGGCTTTTCAAAGTATCTACATTGTACCAAAAACTAGATTCTGCATCAAACATAGCAAAGGCATGATCTTTGACTTACTGCTAAAACACTAAAACACATTACCTGGCTAATTCCCGTTGCAAATCTTTGAATTAATCAGGATCTCTTTATGGCACACTATTTTAAATCATCTTCTTGATTCTCAGCTTTATTGCAGAGCTTAACCAGCAAGAGTACCCACCTCTGTGGCACAGCCAACCAACACTTCACATAGATGAATGAACTATTACTACACCTCTCGATCAGATATATTAATCATAAGCATTTGGGAATGTTCTAGATTGAGATCACAACCGTTCTCATAGAGGTCTGTAGGAATTCTACCCACTTATTCATTTGATAAAACATTAAAAAACTGTGTAGCTCTACTCCTTTTGGGGAATTACCTTGTTGGAATAACTTTGTTCATTGAGGGCAGGGGGGGCAAGTGGGCAAGTTTTTCTGAATTACAACCACACAGTTTCTCTCTATGATCTCCAACCAAATAGAACTTCTCTATTTCTAAAGGGAAGCTCTTGCAGAATGGCAATGAAAAGAGAATTTGGTGTAAATGATGTTTGTAGTTTATTAAGAATCTCATAGATGATAAAAAAATCTAGTCATCTCTAACTCATATTGTGACCTTATTAAATAATTAAGTTTCTCTTCATTTAATCAAGTCGTATATCACCAGATGGAAGAAGGGATTTATTTGATTGAACTTTTTTCAAGGACATCTTGAGTCTTATAAGTACCGAGGATACGATACTTCTATTTTAACAGTTTCCCAGTTCAGCAAGGAGCAAATGATCCATGGGGCATTGTCTTTACTAAAATATAGGTCTGTCTGTACAACGTAAACACGTAGCTAAAACACGAAAGACATTGGCACTTGAAGTTGTGGACATGATCGATGCTTTAAGAGAGGCTTGTAGCAAATACCTTTGGAATTAGCATATAAATTCAAGGATACTGTAATATGTCACAGTGACATTTCTGGAAAACTAGGATGAGACCGTGGGCAGAGCATTAAAGTCAACCCAATAGAAATAGAATGTGAACCACATATGTAACAAAATTTTCTAGTAGCCACATCATAAAAAAGTACAAAGAAACAAGTGGAATTAATTTAATAAGTTTTTATTTATCCCACTATATCCAAAATATTATCATTTCAACATGTAATCAGTATAAAAATTATTAATGAGAATTTACTACTTATTCCTGTATTAATTAATTATTTGAAATACAGTGTGCATTTTATACTTACATACATCTCAGTTTGACAAGTTACATTCCCAGTGTTCAATAGCCTTTGATAGCACAAGGATAGACTTACTAGTAAACTGAACATATTTCTAGATGCCTCCCTAGCCTATCTTCACCCCAATCTTAAATTTCAAATGGTCAGCCTTACCCTCACATCTCTATAAGTAACTCTTTTGCAATGCCTCCGGGTCTCATTCTTTTATTATTATTATTATTTTTCCTCTCCTTTTTTCCCCCTTTATTGAATAAGATATTACAAATGTGTCCTTATCCCCCCAATGTCCCCTCATCCCCCCCAATCCTGCCCCCCCTCCCCCCCCTGTTGTCCACATCCATCACTTAGGCTTATATGTATGCATACAAGTCCTTTGGTTGATCTTTCCCCCTCATCCCCACCCTCCCCTGCTTTCCCATCCGAGTTTTGAGCATCTGATCAATGCTTCTCTGTCTCTACATCTGTTTTTGTTCATCGGTTTACGTTGTTCATTATAATCCCCAAATGAGTGAGAGCATGTGATATTTATCTTCCTCTGACTAACTTATTTCACTTAGCATAATGCTCTCCAGCTCCATCCATGCTGTTGCAAATGGTAGGAGTTCCTTCCTTTTTTTACCCTATTCTTTTTTTCTCCACTTTCTCTCCTTAGGTCTTAAGGCTTTATTTAAGTGCTGATGCCTCCCAAATTTATGCCTCCAGCCCAAACCTCTCCTCTGATCTCTAGACCAGTTGTTCTCAACCTTCCTAATGCCTCGACCCTTTAATACAGTTCCTCATGTTGTGGTGAGCCCAACCATAAAATTATTTTTGTTGCTACTTCATAACTGTAATTTTGCTACTGTTATGTAATGTAAATATCTGATATACAGGATGTATTTTCATTGTTACAAATTGAACATAATTAAAGCATAGTGATTAATCACAAAAACAATATGTAATTATAGATGTGTTTTCCAATGGTCTTAGGCGACACCTGTGACAGGGTCATTTGACCTCCAAAGGGGTCACGACCCACAGGTTGAGAACCACTGCTCTAGACCCTCATATCCAATTAAATACTCAACATTTCCTCTTGGACCTATAACAAACACCAAAAATATAATGTGACCAAAATAAGTATTGATTAGCAACTCCCAGCATAATCACCATATTTGCTCTCCCATAGCCTTCTTAATTGTACCACTGCCTACACCAGTGATGGCGAACCTATGACATGCGTGTCAGAGGTGACACGTGAACTCATTTTTTTGGTTGATAGTTCTTTGTTAAATGGCATTTAAATATATAAAATAAATATCAAAAATATACATCTTTGTTTTACTATGGTTGCAAATATCAAAAAATTTCTATATGTGACACAGCACCAGAGTTAAGTTAGAGTTTTTCGAAATGCTGACACGCCAAGCTCACAAGGTTCGCCATCACTGGCCTACACAGTTGTTCAGCTTAATACTTCTCTTTCCCACTCACCCACACCTAGTCCATCAGCCACCTCTGTTGACTTCCTCCATAATGTATCTGTTTTCAAACTCCTCTCACCTCCACTATCATAACCCGAGTCCAGAATGCCATCATCTCCCTCTGGATTACTACAGCCATCTCTTCACTAGTCAGTTGCCCATGGCCTAGTCTCCATTTATCAGCCAGATTGAGCTTTAAAACATAAGTCATCATATCTCTCCCTTGCTAATAAGGCAGCGGTTCTCAACCTGTGGGTCGTGAACAATGAAAATACATCCTGCTTATCAAATATTTACATTACGATTCATAACAGTAGCAAAATTACAGTTATGAAGTAGCAACGAAAATAATTTTATGATTTGGGGTCACCACAACATGAGGAACTGTATTAAAGGGTCACGGCATTAGGAAGGCTGAGGTCTCCATTGGTAATAGGACATGAAAAGATACTCAACATCATTAGTCATTAAAGACATGCAAATGAAGTCCACAATGAGATACCATTTTACACCCACTAGAATGGCTTTCCTAAATAACACACAACCACAAATGGTGAGTATGTTGAGTAATGGGAACCCTCATACACTGCTGGTGGGAATGTAAAATGGTGCAGCCACTTTGGAAAACAGTTTGGCAGTTTCTCATAAAACTACCATACCACCTAGCTTTTCCACTTTTAGATATCTACCCAAGAGGAATGAAAACATAACCACATAGAGACTTGCATGCAAGTGTTCATAGCACCATCATTCACAGTAGCCAAACTCTGGAGCAACCTTGATGTTGGTGTTTATCCATTCATCAATAGGTAAATGGATAAACAAATAGTGGTACAGCCACACAATGGAACACTATTCCCCAATAAAAAGGAACAACCTACTGGCATGCTATGGAACCTCAAAAACATTATGCTGAGTGAAAAAAGCCAGAAATAGGAGACCATGTATTGGGTGATCCCATTTATATGAGATGCCCAGAAAAGACAAATTTAAAGAGGCAAAAAATAGGTTAGCATTTGCATGGGGCTGAAGGTGGGAATGGGGAATACCTTACCTGGAAGTGGGCATGAGCGGTCTTATTGGGAGGATGGAAATGTTCTAAAACTGATTCATGCTGATGGTTGCACCCCTCTGTTAAGTTATTAAAAAAACACATGTTGAATTGCTCACTTGAAATAGATTAATTTTATGATATGTAAAATATCCCTTAATGAAGATTTTTATTTATTTTTTTTCATTTCACTTATTTTTTTACAATATACAAAATGAATCTATTACCAGATTGTAGCTACAAAATAATTAGCCATTTACATG